>NC_084484.1:52216310-53623810 GCF_030035675.1 Rhineura floridana
CTGAATGACAACATCACCAACAATCCAATAGCACAGATGGTGTTGTGCCTTCAGCAGTGGGTGTGCAGCCTTCTGCTGAACTTGCTGTTCTCTGAACTATAGGCATGACAACCCCTAACAATGGCACTGGCAGGCTGGTGCTGGCTGTTATGGTCTGCTGCTGCTGTAGTACGGTGAGTCTTAAGATGAAACTGTTAAAATAGGCTAAGGGCCATTATGACAGATGCCCATATAGGTCAATTGGAAAAAGGTCTGCAATTGATAGCATCATTGGGGTGAGGGCAAAAGGATCACCTCTTACCTCAACATTGTTGTAAACCGCCCAAAGAGCTTCGGCTGTGGGGCGGTATACAAATGTAATAAATAATAATAATAATAACATTGGTGAGCCCAGTGGCAGGAGACGGAGGGGAACATGTTTTCTACCCACTTCAACATTCCCAGTTATAGACCCTCAGAAAATAATCACTCAACTGCTACAGCACAGTAGGTTATGTGCATTGGTCCCGACTTTAAGGTCAGTTAATGCCTACACCCTCTGAAGTTGCCTTTTTTACTAGTTGGCTTATCGTTCTTGCCCTTGAACCTTCTGCATTGGTTCACCTGCTCTGAATCTCTCCTCCCCTTTGCCTTACACCACCTGCTTTGAAAACCATATGCTTTCTGTTCCCCTCATTCTATCTTCTCCTCCTCTCCCCAAAATTAGTCCACAAACGTGTGACTTGGCAGAGCCCCTGAGCATAAGCATGGTGCTTTCTTGACTTGTATAAGTTGTATACCAGGAGTTCTGCTGTTAAAATACCTGGCTTCATTTGTATCTCTCAAATGTCTTATATTTTGAAGCATGCCCCACATTTGTTTTTTAAAAAGTTGTCTTGCCTTTCCTCATTGCGTTTGCAAATATACACTTGTTCTTATTTTCCAATCTCATACCTCTGAATAATACTCTAGATACACTTTGACAGATTTGCTAAAGAAACACTTGATGGAATATGGGCACACTGTAGAATTAACTCTCTTGAACATGGCCGCAAGCTTTTTTTATTTGTTCCCTTGACTGCATTATGAACCCTGATTTGTACTCCAGTTCATGAAGTGACCCATTTATGTTTGCATAGTCTTTAAGGCATTACTGCAATTTATTTATTTATTTTAAAATATTTCTATCAAACTTTTCCTGCTATTCTTAGTTCAAAACCAAAAAGCTCACCTCCCCAACCATCAATAAAGCAATATTGTTCAAAATCAACGAAAACATTGCTAAAAGCAGCATATTCTTCTACACAAGACGTTTTAAAAGAGTAGATGGAATGGACTGAATATCCTTTTTAACTGCCAGAGGCCTGTGCAAAGGGTAGCAGGCAAAGGAGAAAGACTCCTGCTTGAGATGCTGATAATGCTGGGCTAAATGGACCAATGAACTGCTTTGGTATAAAGCAGCTTCATATGTTTATATAAATAGATAAGCCTTCTAATTTTTCTGGAAGAGCAACTCAGAGGAGAATTGGCAGGCTTCTTTAGGGATGCCATTCTAAAGCCTTCAAGCCATGATTAGGGAGGCCCTGCTCCTTCCAACAACAGTTTACAGTACAATCCTAACAATGTCTACTCAGAAGTAAGCCCTATTAAATTCAGTGGGGTTTAGGTAAATGGGCTTAAGTTTGTAGCATTAATCTCCAATAAGGCAAAGGTCTTTGGCTACCATAGTCGAGGGTTATGCCCTCTCCCCAATTTTATTATATCCTACCAGTGATTTTATTATGAAAATAACTCTTCTTCACGTATCTAGAGCTCAATTTGTACATTACCATACTGTAGGAAAGGTTTGCTTATGGGATAAGGTTTATTTGCTGAGACCAGGCCAAGTTAATTTTGGGGAATTTGTAACTTGTCTCCAGATTTTCTTGGTCCTATAGGCAGAGAAAGATAACCTCATGTTTCTTTTGTGTATATTGTGAGGCTAATACATGGCAGAATTTCCAAACAGGTTTAGTGCACCGTCCCCATCCACAATGTACAAGAATTGTGACCAGGAAAACACATTTGCTACTATGGCAACTAAACAGCAAAATAGATTAATATACAGGCAAAGGGCATTCAGTGATTGAAATTCATCACATTCTGTCTGAATGTCTGTCCTGTCAGTATAGAGGCACCTGTATTGTCAGTTTGCAGCAGGGTGGTGCTGGAGATTGAGGATCAGCAGTCATCCATTTATTTACTGTGATACTATGCCACATCTTCTGTGCAGCAAATTCCCCATCCCCATTCACAAATGTGCTGAAGTCTGTGCTCCATCTCTGCAGTGAAAAATTAAAAACATGAGATCTCACAAGGGTGTTCACTCCTCAGCTATTAAGGCCTCTTATCGCTGCAGTAGGCACCAAGCCTCACAATTTATGCCTTGTCAGCCTATTCTTCCCAAAGGTCGGTGCCTCAGTAATAGCACTGCTGTAATCGAGACTTCACTCGAGGACTGTCACACTAGAGGAGATATGATTATGTCATGGGTACTGGGTGTTCATTATTCATTTATGTCTATTCTAGCTGTAGCACTTGCTACAGTTACAATGGATTTGTAATGAGAAAAGGATTTTGTAATTACCTGACTGTAGAATCACTCCTTGGGGGGGGGGAGGGAAAACTATTCATAAGATCGGTTAATTAGTTTCTCTTTAAAGTCCTGAAGCATCATGTTATTCAAAAGATCATCCAAATGGATAAAATGTTGTAGTGGGTGATTTCCTTTCCATAGTTCAAAACAACATTAAAATAACAAAATGCACATTTTTATCAATATAGTCAATAGTGAAGATACTTCACCATAATTAATGTGCCAAAACAGATACAAATTCAGATGGCACTTGGAGAACATGCCTATGACCATGCATTGGAAATGAAGAAGAAGAGAGAATCAATCCACCTTAACCAATTTTGATTTTGATTGATGATTAACCAATTTTGATTTTGTGAACAAAGCTGAATCATTGGTAGGGTATGATAAAGTTGAGAAAGAGGCATAACCCTTGGCTGTGGAAGCCAAATGGCTTCCTGTTTTCCCGTCTCCTCCCACAAAATAATGCTTTAGATCTACTCCCACATGCGCATTCCTACTTGGTAGATGATGAATGTTTGAACTACGGCACTTAATAATAAATATGGGGTTTTTCATGATAGGTGTACAGTCAACAAGTGAGAGGTTAGCTTATGTAAAGTAGCAACTTCAGAACTGCTTGCAGAATGTTTTATTCAGTATCACCATCAGAAGCAAGTTTGGAAAAAGATAAGCTTATCAATGGAAGCAACCTTATAAAAGAAAGAAGTTTATAATTTGATAACTATGATCGCTGCAGAATGAGGTGGTTATATAGACTGTATCACTTATGACTGCATGTGTGGTATGGCATTTTTATTTTTATTAAAAAACTAGTTGCAAGTATAATGAAATAAGAACATAAGAAGAGCCTGCTGGATCAGGCCAATGGCCCGTCTTATCCTGCATCTTGTCCTCACAGTGGCCAACCAGATGCCCATGGGAAGCCTACAAGCTAGACCTGAGTACAAGAGCACTCTCCCTCCTGCGATTTCCAGCAACTGGCATTCAGAAGCATGCTCCCTCCAACCATGGAGGAACACCATAGCCATCTGGGCTAGTATCCACTGACAGCCTTATCTTCCATGAATTTGTCTAATCCTCTTTTAGAGCCTTCCAAGTTGGTGGCCATCACTGCCTCCTCTGGGAGCACATTACAGTGTAACTGTGCGCTGCGCAACAAGCACATTACTGCAAGAGCAGCCAGTTTGCTGCTGCACTTATTTCCCTACACTGTTATGTAGGAAAGTGTTACAAAGTCTGATACCCTACCTGCACTCTGAAATAGCTTAGTCTATTTTACCTCCCAGTAGTCTGTTACTTCATTTCCACCTCATGGATGTGTACATTAGTTCTCAGCTAAATGTGTGAAGTACCCCTACAGCTGTTTTTTTTTTAATTTTAATTTTTCTCTCATAGTAACCATATAAGGTAGGTCTTTACTATTCCTGTTTTATAGAATGGGCATCTGCAGCTGAAGAACTTACCCAGGATCATTCAATGCATTTGAATGCAAGTCTCCCAGGTTCAAATTTATCCAGTGAAAAGTTCAAAATATTTCAATATTTCATGTGGTATGGGGAAAAGCTTGCTAATACTTTTCAAGTATTGAATGGCCTAATTACTATTTATTTGCACAGATCATTTACAGATTTAAATAACTACCTGACATGTATCTCTTTGGTATTCACTTGGCCATCTACAGGCTTATGCCACAAGAGTACATTTTATTTTATTATTTATTAAAAATATGTATAGAGCACTTAACATCCCAGTTTGTTGAAGTGGTGTACAAGAGAATAAAAGGCACTCAATGCCAACAACCAAAATAAAACAACATAAAATACAAAAAGACTAGTATTTTGGGGTTTTACAGCATGGTGTGAAGACATCTTTTGATATGCTGGATTATACGCCTGTTAAAAGTTTATAGCACATGCTAGAAATTCTGCTTCTTAATCCCCCTGTTTTCTCTCCCTGTGTTCTGTGGCACTGTACAAGTTGGATGATCAAATGTGTGCAGGAAGCAGTTCAGGTGTAGGAAAATTTTTTCATCATAATCAGGTTTCAATAACTATCTGGAACGCATAATTTAAATCCACTTTTCTCTTTCTAGCTGATAGCATCCATCGTGTTTATCAGCTTTGGAGTGGTAGCAGCTTTCTGTTGTGCAATTGTTGATGGTGCGTTTGCAGCACGACACATAGTAAGTATGTCATTTGATATTCTTCTCTCCCCTTGTTAGCTTATGTTGTGCCACTCAGTAATTTCTGGTTGGATGAAATTCTAATTACTTAGCTCACTAGACCAAGATAAGATCTATTTATTGAAGATATGTGCAGCCCAGATCCTACCCACCCACATCTACTTAGAAGTAGCCCTAGAGAGTTAAGTGATGTTTCTTTCCACACAGCCGTGTGCACAGGATTGCAGCCCTGGTCCTGTTAGCAGAACACAATTGAGGAACTATATCACTGTGACAATCTAGAGCTATTTTAAGTGCTTAGTCTGCAGTGAAGTCAGGCTTGTTCCATTATGTAGATCTTCATACATCCATAAAGCCTGAAGAATTTAAACCATGCCAATTCTCACTGGCATTAGTCAGTGTATAAACTAGCCACTCCGTACCAAAATCCCAGTTTTTTAAAAAAGAATGCATTATGTAGAAATGAGGTCATGAAAGACAGGCAATCAAAAGTCTTTAAGAATGTATCAATTTATTTCTTTAAAAGCTAAACATTAATAGCAGAGACATTCAGTGCTGGCTTTGCTTCGGAAGGAACATATACTAAAAAACAATAAAGACTACTAGAATTGAAATTATTCACAAAGTCCAGGCAAATATGGATGTTTGGTGCTGAACTCTTAAAGGCATACAGCTGTACATCAGTGCTGATACATCAAGAAAAGCATGAGGATGTGCTTTTGAACTGTTAAAGGTATTGACCATACTTTGGCCAGATTCAGACAGTTGTTATTGGCTCTCAAATTATTATTCAAAGGAGCATTGGGGGAAGGGGGTCACCAACAGCCTCACAACATGCCAGGCATTGCAGAGAGAACTCTGGGAACTTACCAGAGTCCTGTAAATATACCTTATGAACTGTATCCTGCTTCCCTTGTACTTTCTCCTTGTTTTTCACAGCATTATGAGTGATTTATAATAGTGGTTACATGACATCATTTTGCTGGGTTTTCTCATTTGCAAATCACATACATTTCAGTGGTTCATTTTCCAGTTGTGTGCGTGTAGCAATGTTTTTGTTTTGTATTTACAACTGGAGTCTTCATTGTATTGAATTTCAGAGAGATGCCAATTGTATGAACTGGTTTGGTATATCTAAATGACTTATATATGTAGTTGCTGTGTGAGAATCCAACATTGTGCAAGCAGACTTCCACTTGCACAACAGGATTTCATCTTTCTTTCCAACTGCAGCTCCCAATTCACCCATGAAATCTGCTCAAGGGAGTTCCCAACCATATGGAGCAGATTTTGAGAGCTTTTGAGTGGGGCCAGAGGAGGGAAGAAAGGAAAGTGAAGTCTTGAGCATTAGCAGTGATAAAAAACCAAAGACTCAAGATGGTAACTGAAATTAATTAATCAGTTTATTGATGTGTAATGCTTCATTCAAAGCATAATATCCATCCTAAATGAAGATTGGGTCTCCTTCTAACATCTTCAAGTCCTATCTAGTTGCCAAACAGGATTTCTAAGTTCCCTAGCATTTCTTAATTTCTAGGTGTCCCAGTATTCTAGCATTTTGGAATAAAATTTGTAGTTACCTGGTCAGGCTGTGGGCCAAGATCCTGCGACCTTCAGCTGGGGAGAGCAGGAATAAGGAGGGGAGGCAGGGGGCAAAATTCCTGGGACCCTGATCTCTGGAGGGCCCAGACTTCTGGGGTCCTGAACCATGAAAAAACAAGCAATATATTACAAAATAAATGTTAGTATCTCAACACACCAGAGAATGGCTATCATGTCTATTCTAAATCTCAGCATATCCAAATATTCTTGGATAACTTTTACAGAGAGTGGAACAGGGGAAGTGCGCTCTTGCTCCTGCTTCTCGATCTCTCAGTGGCTTTTGATATAATTGGCCATGGACCAGCTTAGTGGAATGGAAATTTGGGGCACCATGTTACAGCACTTCCAATCCTACCTACAGGACTGAGTCCAGAGAGTAGCTTTGGGTGATTGTTTTTTGGCCCCCTGGCAGTTGTGCTGTGAGTGGTTTCTGTATCCAATAAATTGGTAAATTGCCTGCCCTGGATGGGGTCACACTCCCCCTGAAGGAGCAGGTACACAGTCTGGGGGTGCTTCTGGATTCTGCTCTGTCACTAGAGGCCCAGGTAATCTCAGTGGCTAGAAATGCCTTTATCAGCTGTGCCTGGTAAGACAACTACAGCTGTTCCTGGACTGGGAGAGCGTGGCCACAGTAGTTCAGGCATGGGTGACTTCAAGGCTGGATTACTGCAGTGTACTCAGTGTGGGGCTTCCCTTGCACTTGACATGGAAACTGCAATTGGTGCAGAACACTGAGGTTGCTGACAGGAGTGAGACCCTGTCAGCATGTAACACATCTACTCAGGGATCTGCACTGGTTACCGATTTGTTACCGGGCCAAGTTCAAGGCGTTGCTATTGGTATATAGACCCCTTATCTGCTTGGGACCAATTTACTTGTGGCTCCTTACCCATATGTGCCCACTCAAATGCTTCAATCTGTGGGCACTGTTAGGTGCCACATAATACTCGTTCTGCACTTGAAAGAAATCATTCTTCTAGTAGGGCAGCACCTACATTTTAGAATTCCCTACTTATTGTCATCAGGCAGTAAGTATTCTTTTCAGTGCCAGCTTAAAAAAAATTTGTTTAGGCAAACCTATCCAGACACATAGATGCTGATGTGTTTTAATCTTTTTAGTCTGCTGCTGTTTTAATTGTTTTAAAAATGTTTTAATTACTTGTTTAACTGTTTTATCAGTTTTTTTGGTAAACCTCTTAGAGGTTTTTTCTGGAATATATATTTTGTTAAATGAATAACATAAAATTTAAAAATGAGCACCAACATTTATTAATATGATTCAGACATAGCAAAGAACAACATATGTCTTGAGACCAGAATTATTATTAGTAGGCCCTAGTTAACAGTTCATGGAACTGTATTAACAATACTAGTTAAGTAATTTGAGTAATGCAGTATTACTAAAAATGTTAAGTTTATTTATTTTCACTTGGGTTTGTAAACAGTGTTATTTCTAATAAACATATTAATTATCCCATTCTGACCATTTTCCTTCATTTATTTTCAATCTTTCTCACCCCAAGTTAAACCTAAATCAGTTAAAAACTTGTTTAAAGAAAGTAGTATCATTTGGTTTATAGGAAGTTTAGGGAGGGGGGCCTGATCGTACATCTTGCCCCCCGGCCCAGTGGCAGCTTTCAGCAGCCCTGGGTAAGAGTGTGTGAAGAAGGGTTAAGATTAGTAGTGTCATGGCAAATTCAGTAGTGCAGGGTCCCTTCATGACAGTCACAGCCACACCCCTTCCCTTCCTTTTTGTTGCTGGGTTGAGAATGAGATCCTTGTTAATGCCTTCTTGCATAACAAAAGACGTCCTTAGGAGCCAATAAGCATGAAACAGAAGAATGTTAGCTACTGAGAAGAGGCTTGTCTGTGGTTGACTCATCTTCTTTCACTCTAATAGGAGCTCCAATTAGCAGGAAAGGACAAGGAAGCATGTTAGAAGACTCTTATCATACTCCCCTTTCATGCTAATTGGCTCGTAGGATGCTGAAGACATAGGGACATTGCTGGGACCCTGCTCCCAAAAAAGTCCTCCCGAAGACCCCAGACAACTGCACCCCAGGTTAATATACACAGCAAGCAGACTGAGAGAGAGAGAGAGAGAATGAATCTCTGTGTACCTATTGTGTTGACCAGGATCTAGGCTAGGAAGATGCCATTTTTCATCTTTTAATGTGAATTTCATTGTATATGTAAGTGAATCTACACATATTCTGTGGATACTCATCATCGTCTGGAGGAAAGTGTAAGCTGGACCGTGGTTTCTCCAGCATTTCTTCACCAAGGTCATATGCACCATGAAACATTGTAGTATGTTGCCTTGAGACATTCCTGCAGTGTTTACATTTCCATGTCCATTGTAACACCATTGTTCTTCTCATGTTCTTTTAGCACCCTATTCATGCTGACATAATGATGTTTTCTTTGACCTTATCATCAGCTTTTCATCATCCAAGATGCCAAGGTGTCACATGATTATTACTGAGAGTCAGCAAAAAGTTCCAGTCTGCCTGCACTAAGTGGCACAGAATTGCATTTTTTCCATTCTTGTTATTCATTTTAGTCTATCATGGCTGCTCTGCTGTTTGCTGAAGCTGCTGATGTTGACAGTTCCTCTGGCCTAGGAGGGCCCAGATTAACAGATACAATCCACTGTGGTTTGCATGATCGCAATGGTGCAAAAAAAAATGTGGGTAATGGTGGAGACTCCATGTAGAGGTGCCACTTCATTCCACTATTTAGCAACCCTATTGGATTATGTCATTTGGGCACAAGGGCTTCTGTGAGTTTTAGACTATAATTTACATGGATTGCTTGAACTCTAACGAGAGAAGCTATGGGTGTTGTATGGCTTACAGACAAACAAACCACTGTATTGTAATAAGTTGGATTTTGTACAGGCTCTACTTTCTGGATAGTAGAACTATGGCAGGTTTAGAATAAAGTAGTGGGATTTCTGGGAAAATATGTTAGCATTAGTTAGCATCAATGCCGGGGCATTACGTTTGTTCCTCTCCAGTTTGAAGCAGTATTTGAAAGGAGGAAGATTAATTTCTGACCTTTGTGATATCTATTTCTGTAGTATTCTTCTCAGATTCTGTAGGTGCAGTTTCTATGCTCTGCACAGTTTGGACTTTTTACATAGGAGGTGCTTCCAAGCTGTCACATGTTTGTGTGGATCTCTTACACATTTGGGTAGATGCTGGTATGCTACCTTTGTGCAATAAGAGTGAACTTTCACAAGGCAAGAGGGTGCATTACTGTAAATAGCAATGGCTAGATAGCATTCTTGTGCAACAAATCCACTTCCAAAAATTAAAAGAAAATCAGACTTTTTGTGGTAAAAAAAAAATTGTGACAGAAAATTGCAGTGAAAAGTGCAGGATAACAACTACTTGATGTTGTTATCATATAACCTGATGCAGTTTTGTGAGAACAAATCAGGGGAATTGCTCAATATATGCTTTGTCTGGAAGCAACCAAGGAGAAAGAACAAAGAAATTATATGAAGAATTATGAATTAAAGAAGGATTTCTGTTTACTGCTGAACCATAGAAATCTTTGGTAATGATTCCTTTATATTATCCCCTTACATTCTATACGGGATAAAGCCTTCTGTTATTTTCACTTCGGATCAAACTGCACATTACATGCTAATGCATGTATTTTAAAAAACAGAACCACTTCAGATTCAACATGTAATAGTTGTTAGACCTTTAGCATTTATGGAGCACTTTCAGGTCTTCAGTGTGGTTCACATGTTAGGGATCATTAGGAAAGGCTCTGAAAATAAAACTGCTAATACGATAATGCTGTTTTTACTAATTTATGGTGCAGCCACACTAGAGACTGTATACAGTTCTGGTCACCGCATCTCAAAAAGATACTGTACAACTGGAAAAGATGCAGCAAAGGGCAACTAAAATGATCACGGGACTGGAGCAACTCCCTTATAAAGAAAGATTATGACATGTGTGACTTTTTAGTTTGGAAAAATGTGAGTAAAGGGTGCATGGTAGAAGTCTATTATAAGGTGAGCTGGCTGAATTGCATTTTGCCATTATAATTATGCATGGTGTGGAGAAAGTGGTTAAAGAGATGTTTTTCTCCCTGTTTTACAATACTAGAATCCAGGGCCATCTAATAAAAATGCAATGCTGGAAGATTCAGGACAAACAAAAGAAAGTACTGCTTCATACAATGCATACCTCAAATATGGAATTCACTCCTCAAAAGAGGAATGGACAAATTCATGGAATATAAAGCAACTAATGGCTTCTTGTCATGATGACTGTGTTCTACCTCCAGTGCCAGAAGGATTATGTCTCTGAATACCAGTTACTGGGGATCAGGAGTAGGAAAATGCTGCTCATGCTTGCAGGCTTCTCATAGGCATTTGGTTGACCACTGTGAGAACAGTATGCTGGTCTTGATGGGCCTCTGGTCTGATCTAGCTGGGCTCTTCTTGTGTTCTTATCTTAGTAATTTGTTCAACAATTTTGCAAGGGAGGTCAGTATTGTCTTCCCCATACTGCAGATAGGAGTGTGAGGCACAAAGATGTTAAATACATGATAGATGTAGGTTACTTACTGAGTTTATGTCAAGAAGTGAAATTTAAACTGGAGCCTTCCTGGTCCCTAGTCTTAGGCTGCAATCCATTATACACTTATTTGGGAGTAAGTCCCATTGAACCTAATGGAGCTTAGTTCTAAATAGACATTATTGGATTGCAGACGTCACGAAGCATTCTGAAACTGTTGAGGAGTTTGGTGAATCCAAGAAGGTGAAAGTTATGGAGCTGGACCAGAGAGGCAGTTTAGAAGCACAGACATTCTACACAATTTTTTTGCCTATTCTAATATTTTTGAAGGTTAATGATTGTGTGAGAATATGGATTAAAAAAACTCTGCTAAGTTCTGGACAGGTATTCAGCGTGCTCCAGAACATTTTGTTTTAAGAACATGGGCCAGAATTGTGAGAAAATCGTAGTGTAAAAATATACAGTGATAGCATAATGTGATGGGATAGTGACATGATAGTGTGATAGGAACATAATCCCCTTAATCACAGTGAAATATATAGAGTGCCTTGCAAAAGTAATCAGACCCCTGACCAATTATTACTGAACTACAAATGGTACATTGTAATGGTATGTTGTAATTTTGTTCTGTATGATATTTTATTTTGAAACACTGAAACTCAAAATCAATTATTGTAAAGTGACATTGGTTTTATAGTTGGGAAATGTTTGTAAGAAACATAAAAACTGGAAACATGTTGCTTGCATAAGTATTCAATCCCGGTGCTGTGGAAGCTCCCAGTTTACACAGATGAAAGAAATTGCCCTATTAAGGACACAATTACCTTCCCATTGGCCTCCATCCATGAACCATTAAAGCTGCTGTCACATTGTCAGGATAAAAGCCCCACTGTTGAAGGATCATTGGTCAGGCTCTGGATCTGAAGGAAAATGAAGACCAAAGAGCATTCTACAGAAGTGAGAGATCATGTAATACAAATGCATAGATTAGGAAAAGGGTACAAAGTAATACCCAAGTGTTTGGAGATCCCAGTGAGCACAGTTGGATCAATAATTAGCAAGTGGAAGCTGCATCACATTACCCAGGCACTGCCAAGAAAAGGCAGTCCCTCGAAACTCAGTGCTCAAACAAGAAGGAGACTTGTGAGAGGAGCCACAGAGAGGCCAACAATCACTTGGAAGGAGCTACAGAGTTCCGTGGCTGGGAGTGGAGCAATGGTGCACCAGTCAACCATATCAAGAGCTCTGCCTAACACTGGCCTGTATGGGAGGGTGGCAAGAAAGAAGCTGTTACTCAAAAAGTACCATCTGAAAGCACGTCTGGAGTTTGCCAGAAAGCATGAGAGTGCCCCAGCTGCAATGTGGAGAATCATTTTGTCAGATGAGACCAAGATAGAGTTTTTTGGCCAAAACTCCAAGCGCTACGTGTGGTGCAAACCTAACACTGCCCATGCCTCAAGACACACCATCCCTACAGTGAAGTATGGTAGTGGCAGCATCATGCTGTGGGGATGCTTCTCATCAGCAAGGACTGGGCATCTTGTTAAAAGTGAAGGAAGAAGGATGGAGCAAAATACTGGGAAATACTGCGAGGACCTGCTTCAGTCCACTAAAAAACCAAAGCTTGGGAGGAAATTCACTTTTCAGCAGAACAATGATCTCAAGCACAAGGCCAAAGCAACATTGGAGTGGCTCAAGAACAAAAAGGTGAATGACCTACAGTGGCCCAGTCAAAGTCCTGATCTCAATCCCACTGAGAATCTGTGGCGCTTTTGAAAATTGCGATCCACAAGCTATGTCCAACCAAACTGAATGACCTGGAGCGAATCTGCCAAGAAGAATGGGCCAAAATCTCTCCAACAAAATCTCTCCAACACTGCGTACAAAACTGGTACATACGTACCCCCAAAGACTTAAAACTGTTATTGCAGCGAAAGGTGCTTCTACCAAATATTAATGTGTGTAGGTGGAATACTTACTTAAGCAACATGTTTCAGTTTTTTACGTTTCTTACAAATATTTCCCAACATAAAACCAACTTCACCTAACAATAATTGATTTTGAGTTTCAGTGTTTCAAAATAAAATATACAGAACGAAATTACAATGTGCCATTTGTTGTTCAGTAATATGAGAGCATTGGTCAGGGGTCTAATTACTTTTGCAAGGCACCGTAATATGGCATCTTATTTGTGTTTCAACCATGATTTCATTAGAAAGAGATGGAAATAAGATAGAATGCCAGCATTATACATCTTTGTCGCTGTTTGTTTTCTCAAAGTAGATCATTTTTTGCTAGTTTTTCCTGCTTTGCTTAAAAAGCTAAGAGCAAAATAATGAAAATTAATTGTGTTATGCCTTTGACTTCCAGATTTTTTAAATAGGAGATAAAATAGAGGGGAAAACATTTGGTTTTACTTGTGGAAGATGCCATAACTTTAACACAAAAACTACACTGAAAGAAAGAAATCTATCAGCTCACATGCACACACAAACACACACACAGAGAGAGAGAGAGAGAGATTTGTCCTATTCAGAGGAAAAACACTTCACTTAATAGAAAGCTCTATAGAAAAGCACTTACAAAATTAGAAGCTGATGTAAAAGTGGCTTGATTTAAAGGGCCCCTGTCTCATTGCAGAAATCATAATACAGCTGTAATGTGCTATATAACATTCATTCCAGTTTTTGTATATTCAAAACCACTCTTCAGCTTTTTTTTTTAAGTAGAATGCCTGAATCAAATGAAACAACTACAGGTGGAAGCAGTTTGTAATGATGTTAGTTCAGAAAAAAAAATATGGATATTACAGGAATCCATTATCTGTGAATCATGTTTGTTGGAGGTATATTGTTACATTGGAGCTGGCCTTTGCATGCAACCCAATACCCTTGCAAAACAACGGGGGGGGGAAGCCAACCTCCCCAGCACCTTCCTCTCACCAGACAGAAAAGAGTTGTTTTTCCTGTAGCATGGTGGCAGAGAGTAGAGGATGGGAACAAACTTTCAAGGGACATCGCTTTACCTAAACACTTGAAACGGGATTCTTTCTACAGTTGGGCAGCTTATAAAATGGAGACTCTTCTGTTCCTACCATAGGATTCTAGTGCAGTCTGCATTTATTTATTACTATCAAAGGAGGGTTATGAAGGATCCTGGTTGCCTCTGTTGCTACTGTGAGGCAGATTACCAGTTGAAGGTAACATCAGTATCTGCAAAGCTCTCCTCCGACACCACATTTCAAATCAGTTGATTTTTCTCTTGTCCACGTTTTTCACTGTCCAATGTTCAAATCCATACATAGAGATCAGGAATACCATGGTCTGAATGATTCTGACTTTAGTGTTCAGTGATACATCTTTGCATTTGAGGACCTTTTCTAGTTCTCTCACAGCTGCCCTCCCCAGTCCTAGCCTTCTTCTGATTTCTTGACTATGGTCTCCATTTTGGTTAATGACTGTGCCAAGGTATTGATAATCCTTGACAAGTTCAATTTCCTCATTGTCAACTTTAAAGTTACATAAATCTTCTGTTGTCATTACTTTTAGTATTCTTGACGTTCAGCTGTTAGTCCTGCTTTTGTGCTTTCCTCTTTAACTTTCATCAGCATTCGTTTCAAATCATTACTGGTTTCTGCTAGTAGTATGGTATCATCTGCATATCTTAAATTACTGATATCCCTCCCTCCAATTTTCACACCTCCTTCATCTTGGTCCAATCCCGCTTTCTGTATGATATGTTCTTAATATAAAATAGGGTGATAAAATACACTCATGTCTCACACGCTTTCCGATGGGAAACCAATCGGTTTCTTCATATTCTGTCCTTACAGTAGCCTCTTGTTCAGAATATAGGTTGTGCATCAGGACAATCTGATGCTGTGGCACCCCCATTTCTTTTAAAGCATTCCATAGTTTTTCATGATCTACACAATCAAAGGCTTTGCTGTAATCCATAAAGCACAGGGTGATTTTCTTCTGAAATTCCTTGGTCCATTCCATTATCCAACGTATGTTTGCGATATGATCTCTATTACCTCTTCCTTTTCTAAATCCAGCTTGGATATCTGGCATTTCTTGCTCCATATATGGTAAGAGCCTTTGTTGTAGAATCTTGAGCATTACTTTACTTGCATGGGATATTAAGGCAATAGTTTGATAATTACTGCATTCCTTGGGATCCCCTTTCTTTGGAATTGGGATATATATTGAACATGTCCAGTCTGTGGGCCATTGTTTAGTGTTCCATATTTCTTGACAAATTTTTGTCAAAATTTGGACAGATTCAGTCTCAGTAACTTGTAGCAACTCTACCGATATGCCATTTGTTCCTGATGATTTATTTCTTCCAAGTATTTTAAGAGCAGCTTTTACCTCACATTCTAAAATTTCTGGTTCTTCACCATACGGTTCCTCCATGAATGAATCTGTCATCCTGGCATCTGTTTTATATAGTTCTTCAGTGTATTGCTTCCATCTTCCTTTTATTTCATCTCGGTCAGTCAGTGTGCTCTCCTGTTGATTATTCAACATCCCTACTCTTGCTTTAAATTTCCCTTTAATTTCTCTAATCTTTTGGAATAGGGCTCTTGTTCTACGATTTTTGTTGTCCTCTTCTATTTCTATACAACAACTATTGTCATAGTTGTTCCTACGCACTAGTCACTGTATTATTGCATTTAGGGTTCTGACTGTGTCTCTGTTTCCTTTTGCTTTTGCTTTCCTTCTTTCTTTAACCATTTTAAGAATTTCTTCAGTCATCCATTGAGGTCTTTCTCTCTTTTTAACTAGAGGTATTGCCTTTTTGCATTCTTCCCTGATAATGTCTCTGACTTCACTCCATAGGTCTTCTGGTTCTCTATCAACTAAGTTTAAAGCCTCAAATCTGTTCCTTATTTGATCTTTACATGCTTCTGGGATATTATTTAAATTGTATTTTGGCATTATGATTGCTTTGTTCTTCTTCTTTAGCTTTACTCTGATTTTTGATATTACCAGTTCATGATCTGTACCGCAGTCTGCTCCTGGTCTTGTTTTTGCAGAAAGTATGGCACTTCTCCATCTTCTGCTACCAATTATATAATCAATTTGATTCCTTTATTGACCATTTGGTGATATCCACGTGTACACTCTTTGATCACTCAAAAAATGTGTTTGCAAGAAAAAAATTATTGGCTTCACAGAATTCAATAAGTCTTTCTTCTGCTTCATTTCTATGTCCTAAGCCCCATTTCCCCACAATTTCTAGTTCTTCTCTGTTTCCTGCTTTTGCATTCCAATCCTCCGTGATTATCAGAACATCTTGTTTTGCTGTGTGATCAATTTCTTCCTGTACTTCTGTGTAAAATCTCTCCAATTCCTCTCTTTCTGTGTTTGTCATTGGAGCGTAGACTTGGATGATGGTTTTATTAATAGGTTTCCTATTAAATCTCATTGATATCACTTGCTCAGACCTTGTGTTATAGCTCCTAATTGCTACATCACTTCTCACTATTAAAGCAACCCCATTTCTTCTTAATTTCTCATTTCCTGCATAACATATTTTGTAGTTGCCTGACTGAAAATGTCCCATTCCTGTCCATTTTAATTCATTCATACCAAGTATTGTAATGTTGATACATTCCATTTCTTGCTTGACAGTTTCTAACTTTCCCTGGTTCATGCTTCTCACATTCTAGACTCCTGATGGCATTGCTCTCAGCATCTTCATCACTCTCAAACCCCCTCACCACGTTAAGGTGTGCATCCCAGAGAAGGTTCTGCAGATAGATTAAACAAATAGGATGATAAAATACACCTGTCTCACACCATTTCTGATGGGGAACCAGTCAGTTTCTCCATATTCTGTCCTTACAGTAGCCTCTTGTCCAGAGTATAGGTTGCGCATCAGGACAATCAGATGCTGTGGCACCCCCATTTCTTTTAAAGCATTCCATAGTTTTTCATGATCTACACAGTCAAAGGCTTTGCTGTAATCTATAAAGCAGAAGGCAATTTTCTCTTGAAATTCCTTGATCTGTTCCATTGTCCAACGTAAGTTTGCAATATGCTATTATATGGTGTGTATTTATTTTACATCTTCAGTGTGTGTGTATGGAGTCTTTCCAACATCCCTGTGAGGTAGGGTTGCTGATTGGAAACCAAGGCATCTCACATTAAGAAATAAATTCCTTTAAAATCCAAGAAGCATAAAAACAATTATAAACAGCTGCAAAACAGCTTAAAGTGGCATGATTCTGAATTTTGGGTTGGGTGAGTGAAGTTCCTTATCACTTGAAGTTATAGTCCTGTGCAGGCTTCCCTGTTTGAGTAAGCTCCATTGAATACTTTGGGACTTGCTTCTTAGTAAACAAACATAGAATTGCAGTATAAATATATTTACAGGTTGTGTAAATAATAAACATCTTTGACAGTCATGCTTATATAAATATTTCTAAATATTATGTATCGATAAGTATCTGATTTCACACTATGGTTGTACATTATTATTTCCTCTCCATTTTAAGTGTGCTCTTCTTCCTTGGGTTGGTCATGATTCCCCTCTGTTGTTTTCATCCTGAGGCTGAGAGATGGTGACTAGCGCATGGTCACCCAGTAAATGTTATAGCTAATTTCCATTTAAAAAAAATAATTAAAATAATTTACATGCAGGCAACATTTATGAAGTAGATCCACACAATATGTTTCAAGCACATCCAACTCACATTTAAAGCACATGACTTCCCCCAAAGAATCCTCGGAAGTGTAGTTTCTCCCTCACAGTTACAGTTCCCACCACCCTGAACAAACTACAGTCCCAATATTTCTGAGGTGGGATTCATGTGCTTCATATGTGTGTTGAATATGCTTTAAATGAATGGTGTGGATCTGCCCTAGGTAGGATGTGCATTCATTAGTGAATTGAAAAGAACAATTTTAAAATACACTTTTTTAAACAAGGGAAAGGTTATAGCTCAGTGGTAGGGCTTTGCATGCAAAGGTCCACAATTAAATATCTGGAAAAGACTATTGCCTGGAATCTTGGAGAGCCAATGCTAGTCCATGTCATCAGTACTGAGCTAGATGGTATATACTGCTCAGTATAAGGCAGATTCCTTTGTGCCTAAAAGAGGAAAGAGACCCAAGGGCCACAGTGACTCTGAAATTTATTTTTATATTTTATTTACAACATTTATATACTGCGTTATTGTAAAAAAAACCTCAAAGTGGTTTGCAGAAGGAATGAAAACAATAAAATCATTGGCAAAACCAGTTAAAGACAGATATTTAAAAACATTCAAAATAATAAAACCAACAGTGAGTTAAAAACAGATAAAAAACATGGTAATTCTACATGCCTGGGTAGGTTTGCCTAAACAAAAATGTTTTTAGCAGGTGTTGAGAAGAGTACAATGAGGGTGCCTGCTTAATTTCAATAGGCAGGGAGTTCCAAAGCATAGGTGCTGCCACACTAAAGGACTGATTTCTTACAAGAGCAGAACAAATACTATGTGGCCCCCATAACATGGAAAGCACACCTTGAACTTGGCCTGGAGCAAATCGGCAACCAGTGCAGATTTCAGAGCAGAGGTATTATGTACTTATAGGGTCTCACTCATGTCAGCAATTGTGCCACAGCATTCTGCAGTAACTGCAGCCCCCAGGTCAAGATGTGCTGCATGGGGATTTCTGTGATCTTGGCTGACTGGCTGCCAGGATTTTTTTAGTTTTGGGTTTTGGTTAGGAATCCTGACTAGTTGTATGATGTTGAGTTTTCTGCCTTATCGGAATCTTGTTGTGGTTGGTATGGTATTGCATTTAGGACATCATCATTGTCTTTTGTTTTCATTTTTCTATTTTCATTTCATTTACCTTTAATCTCATTCCCTTATATCCATAGAAGCAACAACAGTGGTTCTATGTACTCAGCTCGACCCATTTAAATCCACTGATTATGCACTTTGCTGGTTGCATGATGGTTTGTTTCTTGCCCAATAGTGGTAAAAAAGAATTCACATACTGGGAAGTGTGGCTTTAATTGCTGTTATTCTTAAACTGCTGCCTGTGAAGATAGACCAAAACCATGTGTGTTTTCTCTCTGTCAATTATTACTCACTTTTGGGTTAGCTGTCAACGTGACTTTATAGCAACCCATAGGGTAGACAGAAAAGGGTAGAGAATCTTCTCTTACTCTTTCTCAAACCTCTTTCTGAAGTGAAGGGACATGTCTGTAAATAAGTTTGGAGCAGCCACGTTAAAAGGCAGGGCATTCCAGGCAGGGTGCTGCCAACCCTGCTTGGATATGGAGATCTTTGTAGAGGTTCCCTAGTCAAGCTTTACCAACAGAACACCCCAAAACCATATCTGCTGAGAAGTAAGTCCTATTGAGTTCTATGGTGCTTTGTCCCTCAGTAAGTGTGGTTAGAATTGCAGCCATCAGGGGCATCTTTACTCCTGAGTCCTTCCATCTAACATCTCCACAACACTGGGCTCCTTTCTTCCTGCAATGGCCTTCTGGTACTGGCCTGAGGACACTTAAACCCTTCTTACCAGAAGCAAGTAGCCTAGATTAAATGTTCCCTGCCCAGGCTCCCTAAGCAGGTGAGAAGAAATAATCCTGTCACTTCAGCTGGACCTGGAAACACTATCTTTTAGCTAAGATTTCTATCTTAATTTCCAATCAGAGAAATGTTTATGTTTGAATTGTATGCTCCAAGCAACTGTGGTTGATGCTTAATGTAGCTGGCTCAGTGACATCACTACGGCTCACCCTGGTGACATCACTAGGGCCTGCCCCTGAGATCTCAGGGTTTGGGATGCTTCTGACCTGGCAACCCTAGTATGGCTAGCACTGGATGCAATCCTTTGTCTGTTATTTTAGAAATTAAGCACAATTGGTACACAATTGTTCCTTTCTAAACATAATACTGGAACAAATGTACATGGGTTTGTGTAATGACACAACAAACAGTAAGACGTGGGGGAGAAAAGCCTTGGACCAGATGGGAAATTGCGTGACCTTACTCATAATAAATCTTGAGAACAGATAAGAAGTGGGGATAAAAAGGCAAGATTGCTTCTGATCTTCCAAACCAGGGATAGGGAACCTTTTTCAGCCCAAGGGCCATGTTTCCTTGTGGGTAAACTTCCAGGATTTATTTATTTATTAAATTTATTAGTCGCCCATCTGGCTGGCTGTCCAGCCACTCCGGGCAACGTACAAAATAAAAACATACAAATACATTAAAACATTAAAAATCTCAACAATAATAATAAAACCTAACCCACCCCAAAAGCCTGCCTGAAGAGCCAGGTCTTCAAGGCCCAGCAGAAGCTCATCATAGAGGGGGCATGGTGGAGATCATTCGGGAGGGAATTCCACAAAGTGGGGGCCACATTTGAAAATGCACTTTCCCTAGTCCTCACCAGTCTAGCTATTTTAACTGGTGGGATAGAGAGAAGGCCTTTTGAGGCTGATCTTGTGGAGCAGCATCCCTGATGATGTTGGAGGCGCTCTTTCAGATAGACTGGGCCAAAACCATATAGGGTTTTAAAGGTCAGAACCAACACCTTGAATTGGGCCCAGAAAACAACCGGTAACCAGTTCAACTCCTTCAGCACTGGAGTGATGTGATCTCGCCAGCGGCTGCCTTTAATCAGGCAAGCCACCTAATTCTGTACCAGTTGCAGCTTCCAGACGGTTTTCAAGGGTAACCCCACATAGAGCGCATTACAGTAGTCTAGGCGAGAGGAGACCAGGGCATGTACCACCGATGGGAGCAGATGGTTGGGAAGGTAGGGGCGCAGCCTCTGTATCAGATGGAGTTGATACAGCACCGCCTGGCTCACAGCCGAGTCCTGAGCCTCCATGGACAGCTGGGAATCAAGAATGACCCCTAAGCTGTGGACCTGGTCTTTCAGGGGCAATTGTACCTGACTGAGCACCAGGTCAACATCCCCCAACCTTCCCTTGTCTCCCACAAACAGTACCTCGGTTTTGTCAGGGTTCAGCTTCAGCTTATTCCTTCCCATCCAGCCACTCACCGACTCCAGGCTCTTGGATAGGGTTTCTACAGCCAACCTCGGTGAAGATTTGAATGAGAGATAGAGCTGTGTGTCATCAGCACACTGGTGACACTGCAGCCCAAATCTTCTGATGATAGCCCCCAGTGGCTTTATATAGATGTTGAACAGCATCAGGAAGAGGATGGAGCCCTGTGGCACTCCACAAGTGAGAGGACAAGGATCTGAGACCTCATCCCCCAATGCCACTCTCTGGTACCTACCAGAGAGGAAGGAACAGAACCACTGCAATACAGTGCCCCCTATGCCTAACCTCTTCAGGCGGTCCAGAAGGATACCGTGGTCAATGGTATCAAAAGCCGCTGAGAGATCCAGGAGGACAAGGAAGGTGCATTCACCCCTATCCAACGCCCTCCTCATATCATCCACCAAGGCGACCAAGGCCGTTTCAGTCCCATGTCCAGGCCTGAAGCCTGATTGAAATGGATCCAGATAATTTGCTTCCTCCAAATGCACTTGCCACTGCTTCGCCACCACCCGCTTAACCGCCTTGCCCAGGAATGGCAGATTTGAGACTGGGCGAAAGTTATTCAGATCTTGGGGATCCAAGGAGGGCTTCTTTAGAATTGGTTTTATTACTGCCTCCTTGAGAGCTGATGGCATTACTCCCTCTTCCAGGGACGTATTTACCACCATTTTGATCCCGTCTCCCAGTCTGTCCTTGCAGCTCATAATGAGCCACGACGGGCAAGGGTCGAGTAAGCAAGTGGTTGGCTTTAAGGTTGAAAGCACCTTGTCCACTTCATCAGAAGGAAGAAGCTGGAACCGATCCCACACCACCGGAGCACCACTGGCTGCCTCTGGCTTGCTCACAGTGTCTACAGCACACGGAATAGCACTCAATATGATCGATTTTCTCCGTAAAGTGCTTTGCAAACTCATCACAGGAGGCCTTAGCATGTTCCATCGGTTCCGGGGCAACTGGACCGACCAGGCTCCGGACCACTTGGAACAGCCTCCTGGGACAGCACTCTGTGGACGCAATAGAGGCAGCATAAAAATCCTTTTTTGCTGCCCTCATCGCCACATGGTAGGCTGCAGCAGCCGCTCTGACCCGTGTCCGATCGTCGTCAGAGCGAGATTTCTGCCACCGGCGCTCTAGCCATCTCACCTCAGAGTTCACAACTATGGAGTATACCACAGTGCAATCTGAGCTCTGTTCAGGGGGAGAGGGCGTTTCGGAGCCACCCGGTCTAATGCCCCAGTGATTGCAGCATTCCACCCCTCCACCAGGGTCTCAACCAAGTGCCCGTGTGCATGCTCCAAATAATCCCCAAGCACATTCAGGAATCCATCTGGATACATCAGATGACTGGGGCGGACCATCCTAATGGGTCCTCCACCCCCACAGAGGGTTTGTGGCACCAAGAAGTCCACCCTCACCTAGTGATCTGACCATGACAAGGGGGTGATGGATGTACCCCCAATTTTCAGATCACTCCACTCCTCTCCCGAGACAAACACAAGGTTGAGTGCATGACCAGCTACATGGGTGGGCCTCGTTGGAATAAGGTGCAGCTCCCAGGAAGCCATGGTTTCCATGAAGTCCCGAGGCGCCCCTGTGAGGATGGCCTCCAAATGTACATTAAAGTCTCCCAATACTAACAAGTTTGGAGACTGCGCACGCACATCTGAGACCACCTGCAGTACCTCAGCCAGGGAGTCTGTCGTGCAGCGGGGTGGACGGTACAAGAGCAGAATCCCTAGACTGCCCTTTGGGCTCAACCTCCAGTACATGCAGTCAACAACCTTGGTCTCACGGAGAGGAGGCCTGGTGAAAACCAGGGACCTTCGGTAAATAACCGCCACTCCCACTCCCCGACTACCAACCCTCAGCTGCTGTGCATACAAGAACTCAGCTGGACACATGGCCGCAAGGATAGGAGCAGCAGCCTCATCCAGCCGGGTTTCCGTAATACATGCCAGGTCCGTGCCCTCATCCAATATCATATCATGGATGAGAGATGTTTTTTGGGCAACAAACCTGGCATTGCACAGCAGCAATCAAAGGCCAGAGTATGGAGTCAAGCATCCACCAGCTATCTTTTGGCTCTGGACAGGCCCGGAACAGGGGACAGATATTACGCATCTCTCCTTAGTTCCTCTTACCTGACGTGGCCTGCCCCTAGCACTCCACCAGCATCTGCCTCCCAGCCTCGTTATATATTGGCCTCTCCCCCTCCCCCCATCACTCCCCTCCGATTGACACATGCCCCTGATACTGGCTTCCACAACTCAGGCAGGCCACCCACCCTTAAAACCACCAAACAACAACCCAAAAAACCCACAAAAAACCCCAAAAACCCACAAAAAAACCCCACCAACAATTAATTTAAAATCATTACTTATCGACCAGGCCCCCACTCCTCTGTGGTTCTGCATGTCAGTAGCAGGTGGGGGTCAGATGCAAAAATGGGTAGGGCTAGGGGCAAAAAGGTGGCACAATGGATGTGACTCTTAAATTTGCACAGTAGGCTACATTCCAGACACACAAATGTTTGCAGTTTCCAAAGTTCAGCCAGGCAAAAAGTACTCGATGAGGGTGTGTAGGAAGGCTGGTGAGTGGTGTGACCTAGAGAGAAGGGCGTTTTGTTATGTATTACTCCAACCAAAAAATCCCTGTGTATATTACAGGAAAGTGTGTGAAATTCATATATTAGTGAAAATAACATACAAAATGCATTATATTAGGGGACATTGCTTGAAAAGTGTGTCTATCAGGCAAGATTGCACTCAAAAATGTGTACATTTTTTTAAAAAATGTGTTTTTAAATTTGTATATTTGTTTTTAATGTTTTTAATTGTTGTAAACCGCCCAGGGAGCTTCGGCTACGGGACAGTATACAAATGCAATAAATAAATAAATAAATAACACATTAGGAAAAATTTACACTAAAATGCTAATTAATGTTCACAAGGACTAACTGCAATCTAATGACAACATGTGTTAACTGGAATTTAAGATTAGAAAAATGAAAAGCTGAGAGAATCTAAAATTGACAGATTAATCAATCCCTAGTACCTGCCAGTCGAAGTCAGTGGAGCTTATTTCTCAGTAGACATCATAGGATTGCGCTTCTAGATACTTTTTTCTTCCTCATCAAATTGTAATCAGTATAAGTTGATTTTTAAGGGTTCAGCAAAAGCCTGAGTAGGGAGCCGCTTACAAGAAGATGAGCATCTTTCATTATGAATTCTCTCTAGAAATTAGTGGATTCCATGGTGCCATCTGGTGGGTTTTTTCTGGAATCGTAGGGAATTTCCAGAAAGAACTTCCTGTTGTACAACACCTACAGTATCAGACATAGAACGTGATATAAAATGAACAGTTGGGACAGAGTATGATGTTAGTGTCACGTTAATTTTAGTTCAGGGTGATTTTAACACTAAAAATGTCAGAGGACTGGTTTTGTTAGTCTGTTCCATAAAAAACAAAGAATCTTCTAGCACATCAAACTGAAAAAAAAGGCAGAAACAGTTGTGGACCACAGTTCATTTCAAATAATCAGCATGGCACCTTCTTGCTCACATATGCCTATTCTTTCTCCACTTAACTATATTGACATATTCCAAGAAAAACCAATGTTAGCAGTAAAATTCATTCTATTTATCGACTCTCTGTAAAAATAGAAACAATTCCCTTGATAAATGGTAAGGCAATAGGAAACTGAACTCAAATAATATGCAGTGCCTCCCCTCAATTAAATTAGCCAGCCACTTTGAAGGAAAATGTTAGGCATGTTTTCCCTTCTCCGTGGTGGTAAAAGATGCAAAATCATGACTAATTATCTTTAATATCATTTCCTGAGTGAGCCATTAATGTAATTGCAGGGCTCATATGATAATTAAAAAAATATTAGTATTCGTCATTCTGAATGGAAAAGTAACTTTAATTTACTTCCTAGGTTTAGATTTTATGTGTTTAAAGCTATGTGGTCTATTCTTTTAGGCTTTTCTTTTTGCAAGAACATTTAAACGATGTATTATTATGATTGAAAGGGATGGGTGGAGAACTTGTGACTGTCCAAATGTTGGACTATAACTCCCATCAGCCAGCATGGCCAAAGGTCAGGGATGATGAAAGTTGTAGTCCAACAATAGCTAGAGGGCTATAGGTTCTCCATCCCTGATTTAAATAAAGCAAACGTCTGAATATTTTACTGAAGATTCTATAAAATATGTGTGTGATTATCCTGCATATCTTTATTCTGAAAAATAATCTAGCTATGCGGATTGCTGACTATTTCTTTTATGCCATTAATGGCATCCTTCCAAATGGGCTGTGTTTACTGCAATGTAGGTTGGAACTGGTTCCCATTGACCTAACTGAAAACAGCCTCTAGTGTTGCCAGCAAGACCATTTCAATTATCAACAGACAATAACAAGCAGGCAAATTGGACTCTTCTCAGGCAATAAACAGGTTAACACAATTGTAGGTTGTACCTTGT
The DNA here is from genome assembly GCF_030035675.1 of Rhineura floridana. Classification (NCBI taxonomy): domain Eukaryota; kingdom Metazoa; phylum Chordata; class Lepidosauria; order Squamata; family Rhineuridae; genus Rhineura; species Rhineura floridana. The sequence goes on from NC_084484.1 coordinate 52,241,763, forward strand.
TATTAGAAACATTGCTTATAGGACACATAGGTTTAAACTATACATTAAGAATCTTGGTTAGGATTTTTTTTGTCTAGGGAGGGGCATGACAACTTTCCATACAGAAGCACAACATTGACATACCTAAAACTTTTGTTTTGCTGATATATTTGGATCCAGTATTGTGAAGGGATGCATGTGTATTGTTTATGCACTATGTGTTTTTCAGTGAATTTGCCAATTGTTGATTTTGATTAGGAAAAATAATAACTTACTCCTTTTTATTACAGACATAGATCTTTTAAACATGAAGCTAAATGGTGAAAGAGATTAACAAAATCTTTGGATGTATAAACAGGAGAAATCCAAGTTTGAGTTGCATTAGAAAATATCACCATGGCACCATTGTTCATTCTGAAAACTGGCTTGAAAATAATGTTATATTTTTCAACCCAGGAACATATGTTCAGTGTCATCATAAAATCAGACTAAATTGGGTTGGCAGAAATTACTTCACAAAGAAGGGTTTTTTTTTACAGTAATAATATTTGTGGTGCTGGTACAAATGTGAAGAGGAGTGTTGGGGGGGTTGTTTTTGTTTTTTGCAGTGCTATGACAGCAAATGTATAGCAGATACACAAAGAAGATTTTGTAGCCCAAGGAAAGCTACTGAGAACATGAAAGCATTCATAATTCTCATAAAGAATTCTGATTATCCACTTCCACTTGATTTTGCAGCAATCACAGTAATCTGCCCAGAGTAGAGGTTCAAGTTATTGGCCTTAAAATCTCAATACTGCTGAAGGAATATAATTTAAAATCCCAATACTTCTGTAGGAGTGTAATTTTCATTTAGACTACTACTACTACTTATGATGATGTGATGAAGATGATGAAATTTGTACTTTAATAGTTGGCAAGAGAGAATAAAAATAGAAAAATGCAGATATTGTGAAGGAAGGATAAATTGTGTGGCTAGCAACATATACAGTCCTGAGTTCAAGGCAAGCTGAGATCCACTGTGAGCATAGCCAGATCAAAATAATAAGGATATGCTTTGTTGTAGGGCAGAACAAATTCTAGTAATTTATTGAACAATTGGATAGTTATAGGCTGGAGCCAAGATTTATCCTCAGATGCTTATAAGATGTACCAGTTGCACTGACCTTCTCTTTTTATATTGATTTTATAAATATATTCACTAATAGGCAAAAAAAAACACCTTGTGGTTTAAGAAGGTACCTATAGCCCACAGATATTTCTATCAAACTTTAAAAAGCAGGGAAATTGGGCAGCTATACTGAATGCACCAGGGGAGCAGAAGACCTGACCTCCTCTCTGAGATATTATACTGCCCTACAAATTTGTCAAAATGCAAACACAATTTGGGTTGGTCTTTCACAATCCAATCCACTTCCTGTGTAGCTTGGAAGAATTTGGTAACATGTGTCTCTGGTTTTTTATAGTGCCCTTCAATCATATTTCCAGGGGAGTTTAATTTTGGATTTCTAGCGCACTAAGGGCGCAATCCAACTGCTGTATTTGCCGGGCTGAGGGGAGTTGGATATGGTGGACTTGTGGCTCAGCTGGCATAAGGAAAGCTGGTGGAAGCCCTGAAAAAGGGGCGTTCTGGGGGCACGTCAGAAGGAGGACTGAGGGGAGGGAATTACATGGTATCCAGGTCCCTCCCATGGCCCTCCATGCGGGCAGCTGGTATGCCAGGAAAGGAGTGGCACAAACAAACATGCATTTTGTTTCCTTCTGCCCTTCTGGCGCAGCCAGCTTCTTCCCCTCCAAGGTCTCAGAGCAGCAGCTGGATGTGGCAGCCCTTTCCGCCAGCTGTGCACCAGCTTCACTCCTGCCAGCCTCCAACAAGATGGATTGCTCTGCCTGTCTTAAGCATGGGCAGGGAATAAATAAATTTAAGCCAGGGTTAGGGAGCCCCAGATGTTGTTGGACTACATGTCACATCATTTCTGACCATTGGCCATGCTGGCTAGGACTGATTATTTTTTATCAAGAGTGGTTATATATACATCAAATGGCAGTTGGATTTCTAATAGCATCTGGAGAGTGCCCAGTTCCCCATCCCTGGTTTAAACATTACACATATAAAAAAGCATAATTAAAATGCAACAAGAAATGCCCTCTCCAAAGCTCAATGTTAACTCTTTGCATTTTAATTCCCCTCCCCAACCATGAGCATAGTTACATTAAGAGTCTGCACCAAAGTGAAGAAAAAATGGCATAAGGCATGCATCTTTGTCACACAGGGTGTGGAACAATCAGACTAAAGTCTGATGGATCATAGAACTCCTGTCTTTGCTTTGGAAAGGTAATGTAAGCTTTCAAACTATCCACATTTAGTGCTTTCCGATTTTACACTTTCTGCCTGATGACTTTATTTATTACATTTGTACCCTGCCTTTCTTTTCGTGATAGAAACCCAAGGTGGCTTACATATGGTTCCCAGGCCGTCTCTCATCCAGGCACTGGTCAGACCTGACCCTGCTTAGCTTCAGCAGGGAGCTGGCCTTATGTGCCTTCAGACCAAAATGGTTACACTAGCATAACTGCTATGCCTGCTCAACTCTAATAGTTCAATTCAATAGCATCAATGGTGTTGAAGAGAGGACCAGAACTTAGGCAGAATCCTATGTGTGCTCTCCCTCCGTCCCTCCCTCTCTTCCTTGTGGACCCCAGACCTGATAATGACATAATTGCTATAAACCGCCCAGAGAGCTTCGGCAATGGGCCGTTATATAAATGTAATAAATAAATAAATAATGCTTTGTTGCCAAAAGTGAGAGGTGGTGTAAGTTGAAACACTTCCATCATTGGACAGCAAAATAACTGACCCATCTTCTCCCACTACCTGCCTCCCATAACTCCTCGCAGCTGTGATGGAACATAGCATTCTAACTCCTCTTTAGCCAATTATGGCCCGCCAACAGGAGTATGTAAACTCCTCCACAGAGCATACTTCAGATCACAGGGCACATATCATGAGGGTATATTACTTGGGCCTTGTATGTAGTGACCTTCAAGCACGTAAGCAGGGGCTTTGGTAATGGGAACTCTGGGGAAAGGGTACTGGTTGGCACACACATGAAAAAGGGTACACTTAGCACGAACAACAAACGAATAACCTGGCTTCAAGATAAATGTTGAAAGGCATATCTCTTTAAGGATTATCTTCTCAAACCTCTTGAAAGTATTTTGCCTAACAGAAACTCCAACTCCACTCCTGGAGCTGGGAATGTACAGACAAAACACCCACAATATGTTTTTGTGCATTTTTTTTTAGGAATGTTCCTCTAAGAATGATACTCCTCATGATGTTACATTGTTCACATGGTATATTCCATCCCAAATTAGAAGGGAATGCCATTAAAGTGCTGAGGGCAGCCTAGCCACTGTTTAAAGTTGTGACTGAGCTTTTTCCTTGAGGGAGGGGGAGAAAACCTTGGTCATTTCATGTTTAAAGGTAAACTCTCACTTTATAGTTTGGGATTTCCCTCTGGAAAAATTAATTCAATCTTGGTGGTGGTGGGGAGCTTTTCATTCTTATCTCCACCGTGCAAAAAAAGTCTGGCCTAAATTCTTTGAGTTAGTGCAATTACAGATGGCTATGGCAGGATTGCATCTGTTGTTGTGGCTATCTCTTGTTTGGATCTCCCTGTTGACTCTAGTTTAGAGCCACAGTACACTGTGGATCACTGGGAACATGAATTATTATTGCACAAATTCCCAGGGCCAACATGTCATAAGTATATAAGAAAAGTCCTGCTGGATCGGATCAAAAGCCAATCTCTTCCAGCATTCTGCTTTCACATGGGCCAACCAGATGCCAATGGGAAGCCCACAAATAGAACAAGAGTGCAGTAGAACTCTCCCACTCTCGCAGTGCTTCTGACAGGGGGCATCATGACTAGCAGCCAATGAAAGCATTATCCTCCATGAAACAAATTGGTGGCCATCACTACATCTTGTAGTAGTGAATTTCACTTGTCAGTATGAGTCCATGTCACTTCCAACACAGAAAATCAGATCCTTGTATATAACTCAGCAATCTGGATGTTGACCTAAATCTACACATAAATGGATATTGGGGAATATAAAAACTCTCAGCACTGAGATCTTAGCCAACAGCATGAAGTCTTCCTTCTCGTTTTTTGCTGTTGTAGAAGGCTTTGGGCAGTACTATAACTGTGTATGTGACTAGCATTCTTTGGAATGCTATTTCTTTCTCTCCCCCAGGAGTGTAGTGAGACAAAAGAACCTTTTTTTTTTTTAATGTTAATATTTTGTTGTTTGAATTTTTGTGCACTGTATTCTTTTCTGATGGGTATTTTGTATTTGTGTTTATTTTTATTTTTTTTGTGAGCCGCCTTGAGGGCCTTTGCCCAAAAGGCGGCATAGAAATAGAATGAATGAATGAATGAATGAATGAATAAATAAATAAATAAATAAATAAAGCAATTCATTTAAAATGCATTGATAATTCATTGTTGAAGATATTTTCTATGTGCACTAGCAATGGGCTCCATTTACACAATAATCAGATTTGCCAACAAATTATCCACTTTTTCTGATATTCTCTATCTTTGCAGAGAAGATTTAGTAGTCGCAACTCTCTGTGGCTGTTTTCCTGATTCATTTTTTTAAACTCTACTTTGAAATCATCAATAGTGAGTGTTAATGGTTATTGATCTTAACTTCCCATGTCAGCTTCCCTTTTACTTATGTAAATGAGTGTATTGGGCAGGCAGAGGGAGTTGTTGCTGCAATCTGTTAAATGATATTTGTCAAGTCTGCGGAGGGACAGGAGGGAAACGAGAGAGAGAGAGAGAGAGAGAGATCTTCAAAGATCTCAGCATTGTTCCGGAGCCATGGGGCTAGAAGGCACTGCAGCTACTAACTGAAACTGATATGCTGTTTGCTTTCCCCCTGGGGTGGGGGCCGAGCTCAAACACAATTCTGAATGGAGGAAGGTGGGGAGGAGAAGGATGCTGTTTCGATAAAAGGAAAACAGTTTTCCACCCTGACCTCACAAGTCGCGGCACTTGGAACCCACGTACTTAGTCTCTCTCTCACTCACTCACTCACTGTGCTGAGGGAGAGCAAGGGGCATAGATCGATCGTTTTATAGGTTAGGAAGATGTTTATTTTGGGCTGGAGCATGCAGTGAATTTAATCCCTTTCTGCCCAAAGTTAGAGGGAGAGGAAAAGGAAAGGGAGGGAAAGAAGGAATGCAGGAAAGACTGTTGGAGTAGAAAGCACGAAGAGAGGGAGATTTCCACTCTGTCCCCTTATCGCCCTCTCTCTCTTTCTCTGTGCCTGCATGCCTAAAAGCTCCTTCAAACTGTGATTATAGCACCTGTTTTTCTTTCAGCACAGCAGTTGCTTTTACACCCTCCCAAAACACACTTACTGTAGAAAGGACATAGATGAAGGAGGAGGAGAAATTGACTAGCCTTGCCTGTGCTTCCCTAAGGTGAAAATGATCAAACAGGCAGGCAAGCAGGCGATCTTTTGTTTTCCATGGCTGGGGCGGGGGGAAACATACGTTTCAGATGAGAAGTGGCGAAGGGGCAGGATTGGGAGGGTAGCGTTGGCCACCACAGAAAAAGCCTTTCCCCCACTTTATCAGAAATAATGATCTAAATATTGATATTTGTTAGGAGGAAAAACAATCAAAATGGTTAAGTAAATTAGTGAGGGAAGCGAACTGAAATGAAAAGAACCCCCTTTCAGTCAGTCGGATTGGGTGCAACATGACGATCCCTTCCCTAATGTGCACACACATTGAAATAAATTCTTTGTGGGTGCCTATAGCACCTGTTGGACAGTAGGTAGCAAATAAAGATGTCCAGTGCCTACTTTATGCACAGTCCAGTAGGAAAATTTCCTTAGCTTTTAGATTTGCTCTATTTCACTTTTCCCCAAGCAGTCCAGTCCATGACTGTGTACACACTTGAGGTTTTTCTGGCTCCAGTGCATCTCTAGTTCTGTTATTTGAAACTGGGTGCACATGGCTGTAGCCATATTCCACCCCCTTTTCCTCCGAAAAGTGGGAATTTTGAGTTCTGATGCATTTTCCCTCCAAGGCAGCTTTATGCCGACTTGAAAACTGTTTGGTCGATCAACCTGTTGCAACTATGAGGTGTGTACAATTGGAACGCTTTGCTGGGGGTGGCCCTAAATCTCTGACATGAGCAGGGAGTATATTATTCTCACTTCCTACCTGCAGGTTTAGATCATTTTATTTTATTTTTAAAAAGTCATACATGCATTGAGAGTAAGGGGTAAACAACATATATATAAAATAAGATTTCCTGCACTTAAATATACAAGCAAATAGTCAGTTATTATTATTTGGTCACCTTTTATAGATTCCATAAATTTTGGAACACCTTGGGAACCTTGTTTTTATTGTCTGCTACATTAGTATATGTAATAAAACTCACCCACTCTGCCACAAGTTTTTACATTTCTGTCCTTTCGCCATCTTTAACTTCTGTGACAATTTCTTTATTAAAGGTAATTGCCAGATTTTACTATACCACAACAAAATAGATATACCTTTCAGATCCTTCCAAAATCATGCTATTGATAACTGGGCTGCAACTAAAAGAAACCTAATCAATTGTTTATCTTTAAGGGTCTGGTTTCCATTCAAGAATAGATTTAACAGGGCTAATTCTGGGGTTTTATGTATCACCTGCTTTGTGATTTTTTTCTATTTCTGTGAACACCAAAATTCACTCACCTTAACACATGTCCACTACATGTGCGGGAAAGAGCCTTTCTCTGAGCATCCTTCCCAGCATAGTGGGGAGATGGTTTTATTAACATGTGACAACTTGACTGGGTTAAGATACCATTTTTGCACTTTTAACAGTAGTTCCTTTGTGGCTGCTGATATTGAATGTATGGAAATTTAGTCCACATAGTTGTCCATGTTGCTTCTTCCATCTCTATATTCCATTCCATTTCCCACATTCTCCTCAGACCATCTGGGGAGCCCATATCTCTGTGCAAAAGAAGTGTGTAGATACAGGACACCAATCCCTTGCCTGTGTCATCTACGGATTGCAGTAATTCTTCAAATGGTGTAAGGTCTCTCAGAGCTTGTCTCTTGATATTAGGTCACCTTATAAAATTCCCGACTTGATGCCAAGAGAGCCAGTGGACCTGTTCATTTCTAAGATGTGTTTGCCAATATTCTTTAGACAACAGGTTTGCATCTGCATAAAATTCTTTAAGCTTAAATAGCTGTACCTGCTTATACACTTCTATATTAAACTGTTTATCTCCCACTGCAAAATCTGGATGTCCCCCCCAAGAGGATAAAAGAAGATATCCTTGGCATGAGCTTTTCCTTACGTCTTTTCCATACACGCATCATTGCCCCGGAAGTAGACTTCCGCTCAATAAAATCCAGTGTAATATTTTTCTTAATAAATGGGAAGACTGCTGGGTGAACGTCTTTCAAGAAGGAATGTTCAGTTTGGACCCAATATGAGCTCTGTGAAATGATAAAGGTAAGTAAATGCCTCCATTAGTAAGCCTCATAATTGTTTTTGAGAAAAGGAATAGCCCAACCCTCAGTCAATAATGTCCTGTATCTCAAAAATTTAGTCATTCTAGGCTTTTTACCCTTAAAGATAAATCCTTCCAACCTTTTTTTGCCAAATCTTAAACCATTTATCAGGCACTTCCACTGGTAGCACGTAATATAAATATGTAAACCGCTGCAAAATCATCCTTTTAATTGCCACTATCCTCCTATTAGAAAGAGACAGATTAAGTTTTCCCCATCTCTTAAAGTCCTGACAGATTGACTTCCAGAGCAGTTTATAATTTGCCTGAAAGGGTCTGTTCACATTTTTTGTTATGATAGCACCTAAATATCTAAAGGATTTATATGAAATAGGAATGTTCAATTTTTGAGAAATTGGTGCTCTAATATGTGGGGATAAATTAAAACACATTGAATCTGATTTTGCAACATTGACTTTCAGGCTTGCTGTATTCTCAAATTATTTTAATTCCAATATCAATGCTGGGACTGCTTTTTCTGGATCTTTTAACATCAAAATAATATTGTCTGCATAGAGACTAATCAGGTGTTCATTTTCTTGCACTCTGATTCCTTCTATGGCTGGATTGTTCCTCAGACTAGTTGCTAAGAATTCTATAGTCATTATAAATAAAACAGGTGAGATAGGGCAGCCTTGCTTTGTTCCACTATATACAGAAAAAGATCTGAAAATATAATTATTGATCCAAAGTTGAGCTGTTGAGGGGGAATATATTGCTTTCATAGTATTTAAAAACTGTGGGCTAAATTTATAACACCGAAGTGAGTTGAATAAAAATTCCCAATTAACACAATCAAAGGCCTTAAACAAATCAAGTGCTACCAATGCTAAAGAAGAGTGTCTAACAGAATCTGCTATATATCTCTTTGGGATAAAACCAAACTGATCTGCCTCCATGATATTTCCAGTTACCAATTTCAGTCACTTTGCTAACACTGAAGTGAACAATTTATAATCTTGGTTTAATAGTGCTATAGGTCTATACGACTCCTTTCAAAGTGGGCATTTATGTGGTTTAGGAGCAATATAATTTAGACTGTGTCCAGGAAGCCAGGAGTGGGCGCCCTCTAAAATATTATTGAAAACTTTTTGTAAATAAGGTGAAAGAATATCTCAAAAGTGCTTATAAAACCCTTCTGTATAACCATTGGGGCCTGAGGATTTATTTGCTTTAATATGGCCATACTACCCTGAACACACCAGATCTTGTCTGATCTCGGAAGCTAAGTAGGGTCAGGCCTGGTTAGTACTTGGATGCGAGACTGCCTGGAAATACCAGGTGCCATAGGCTTAGAGGAAGGCAATGGTAAATCACCTCTGAATACCTCTTACCATGAAAACCCTATGTATATATCCAAAAGATTCATAGGGTCACCATAAGTCATAATCGACTTGAAGACATACAACAACAACCTTTTTTATGGCTTCACCTATTTCTTCTATAGAGATCGATAATCTAATATCCTACTCTCAGTTTCTGTGAGTGGGGTAACATTCACACTATTTTGATTCTAATTTCTGTTAAATCAATAGCCCTTCCTTTATAGATATTTTTGAAATATTTAGCAAACTCTGCATTTATGTCAGAGGGATCAAAGATCATAGAACCCTTATCTGTATAGATAGCCTTAATTTTATTCCTCTTTTCCCCTGAATCCCATTTGCCAGAATGCGTGTCTCTTTGCCATCAAATTAATAAAAATTGTTTCATATGAAGCATCCCGATCAATGTTTCATTTATGTCTAACAGGTTTAATTCTGTCCTTTTCTTTTCTAACTCTTGCCATACTTTTCATTCTCCTGTTTCCTGATATATTCTAGTTAATCTAGCAATTTCTTTTTCTAAATCTAATATTTACACCCGCCTTTTTCTCAAAAGTACTGAGCTCTTTATACATGTTCCCCTAATTACAGCTTTCATTGTCTCCCACTTTAGTTCTGGACCGATCTACTCCACATCATTTTCTTTAAAATAATGTTCTAAATTATACAGCCACGAGAGTGGCTGTATACTATAGTCAGCGGGGATTTTTCACATTCCGCAATGTTAAATGGAAAATATCCCCCCCATGCCATTCTGAGACTTCCCATAAGCTCATTTCAAAACAAAACCTTACAAAACTTATAGTTCTGAACTCAGAAATGCTTGCTTAACAACCCTGTCAATTTTCATGGCGGTACACAAAACAGTCAGAGAGAATCGAGAGTTCAAAGTCTAAAAAGAGAGAAAAAAACTCAGAGCCCTTTTGGACTTTTTTCTGCGAGTTCTCATAATCTGTTGAAATTCATTAAAAATCAGCCATGTTCACAGAGTACCTGTAATCCTAATACTGACCTTGCCCCATACTCTGACCTTCATCTACTGCAGTTTAAAAGTTTAAAAAATGCCTGGTTAATTTTTAATTAATTTAAGAAATTTTGGCTGGAAGCCTATTATAACGCGGGTCATGCTCAGTAAGAACCAACTGTCAGTGTTCTAAAAGCCTCACAGCTGCTGGGCTTGGCTAATAAGAGGGCCACACCCACACCAGACTTTGATTTCACTTGAGACAGTCATGGCTTCCCTCAAAGAATCCTGGGAAGTGTAGTTTGTGAAGGGTGCTGAGAGGAGACTCCTATTCCCCTGAGAGAATGGTTAACGGTCAGCCACTCTGATTGAAGGTCTGTGAGGAACAGGGCGTCTCCTAGCAACTCTCAGCACCCTTCATTAACTACACTTCCTAGGATTCTTTGAGGGAAGCCATGATTGGCTTTGAGCCATGGCTTTGAGAGAAGCCATGATAAATTGTTTTAAATCGTTTTTAAAAGATGTGTTTTTAAATTTGTATATTTGTTTTTAATGTTTTTAGTTATTGTAAACTGCCCAGAGAGCTTTGGCTATGGGACGGTATATAAATACACTAAATAAATAGATAAATAAATAATGATTGTCCAAAGTGTAATACAGGCCTGGTGTGGATGTGGCCAGGGACAGCTTTGTTTTAAATTTGGGTGGGAGGTAGGGTTGCCAGGTTCAGGGCCTGAGACTGATCCTGTATCTCTAGGAGAAGAAAAAGTCAGCCAAGTGCCGGTGTTCTTGCAACATTGTAATGGGAAAAACCACAAGGTAGAATTGTCCCTTCCCCCTGCCCAACTGTGAAAGATACAGAAGACGTCTTGGTTGGCAGGCCCAGCCTGGTCAGTTTTACCTATCCTAATCATGATTGCTTAGGAGTATATCCGATTCAACTCAATAATCATACAAATGATCAGACCTGCCTTTTCCCTCCTTCCCCTTTCCTCTCCCTTTCTCCTCCCCTCTTCCTTCTTCCACCTCCCCTGCCCACTCCAGCCCTCCGTCCCTCCCCCCCAGTCAGTTTTACCTATCCTAAGCATGACTGCACGGGAGTAAATCCCACTGAACTCAATAAACATGCAAATGACCACATCTGTCCTTCTCCCCTCCCCCTCCTGCCTGCTCCCATCCCAGTCCTCCCCTCTGCCTTTCCACCCCTCCCTCCTCCCCTTCCTCTCTTCCCCATCCCCTGTGGTCAGTTTCACCTATCCTAAGAATGATTGCCTGGTGTGTGTGTGTAAATCCCACTGAACTCAATAAGCATGCAAATGATCAATCCATTCTCAGCAAACTTGCACAGGATCCCATTTCTTACCTCCCGGATTAAAAAGCAGGGAAATTCAGTAATAGGCAAAAAACCTTGAGGTTTAAGAATGTACCTATAGCCCACAGATATTTCTACCAAACTTTAAAAAGCAGGGAAATTGGGCAGCTATAGTGAATGCACCAGGGGAGCAGGAGACCTGAACTCCTCTCTGAGATATTGTACTGCCCTACAAAGTTGTCAAAATGCAAACACAATTTGGGTTAGTCTTTCACAGTCCAATCCACTTGCTGTGTAGCTTGGAAGAATTTGGTAACATGTGCCTCTGAGCATATGGTGAGTGGTGGCAACACCTGTAATCAGCCCAAATAATAGAAAGAAGAAATGTCCTGTGCTGATCTTGTTTTAGCCGGGTGGAAGCAACATTATTAAGACAGTTGATATAGTTCAGATGGTCACTTTAAATATGTCTGACTTACTTTGCAATTTTAGTGAAGTTTTCTATAGGAAATCATTTTCTTTTGCTTTTGTTTCTATGAATATGTGAAGTACAGCAACACTTTGCAAAATTTATACTAAAAAAACTCCAAACATAATTGTGGAATAATGGCACTGACTTCTGCAAAATAGTCTCCAGTAGACCTCAGAAGTGTCTCAATTTGCACAAGATAGCATGGGAGGTGAAATATATTCCAGCAAAATTCTAGGTGTGCTCTATTTTTTTTAATTGATCGTGAACACCTTGCCTTAAATTAAGTGGTTTAAACATAGCAGGCTGAAAACATGCATCCTCTTTTTTTCCAACAACTAGAGTCATTGCTAAAGTAGCAGCATATTGTAATCAGTCTGATTTTACATTAAACTGCAGTTTCAGGTCCAACTGTTAATGCACCCAAAATAGAAATAGACCATAACCTCCAGTTTGAAACAAAAAAGGCTATCTTCACCATCATATGACATTGACCAATAAAAAGGCTTTGAAATTAATAAAAATAAATTTGACACAGATTTCTAGGATGAATAATGAGGGAAATAAAATTTTCTAGTTTAGATTCTCTGTAGAAACATTAGTAACACAGGAAAGAAGCAAAGTAAGAAGAACACCAACAAACACAAGAATATAATTCTCCATCTTTGGAGATGGCAGTGTTGCCACCACTCACCATATGCTCAGAGGCACATGTTACCAAATTCTTCCAAGCTACACAGCAAGTGGATTGGACTGTGAAAGACCAACCCAAATTGTGTTTGCATTTTGACAACTTTGTAGGGCAGTCCAATATCTCAGAGAGGAGTTCAGGTCTCCTGCTCCCCTGTGCATTCAGTATAGCTGCCCAATTTCCCTGCTTTTTAAAGTTTGATAGAAATATCTGTGGGCTATAGGTACGTTCTTAAACTGCAAAGTTTTTTGCCTATTAGAGAATATTTTCTAATCCGTTCTCTACATACTTCTGAAAAGGGCGGGGCTGAGCCAGTTTAGTTTGAATGCACACAGGTTTAGTTCCAGTGCAGGGGGTTAGTTCCACCATCACTGATAAAAGTGCTTAATCTGTTACCTTTATGGGACCAATGTATGCTGATTTTATTTTATGTAATATATCACTTATTTCTGGCCCTTTACTTCTATTCCCCTCCACTCCCTACTTACTGCAAAAAAAATATTTTTTTGCAGAACAACTGCTTAGGGACCCAGCTGCCTGAAATTCTTAATGTTACAAGGCTGCATGGAATGGGCTCCTCTCAGTTAAACAAGCAGATGATTTCTTACAATCCTAACAATTTCTAATCTCAAGTAAATCTCACTCAGTTCAAAGGGATTTACCCCCAGGGGCAGAAAGGAGAGGCTGCATCTCCTCCCAGTGCCTCCAGGACAGACTCAAGGCTGAGCAGAAGGTGCTGTAACAGCAGATATTTAGAATAGTGCTATTTACAACAGGCTCTCTCCAATCTGGGTTGTGATGGGGGGTGGGAGCCAGATTGGGGAGAGAAAAGGGGTGTTTGTGTGTGCTGGCTCATAGTACAATTCTAACCATGTCTACTTGGAAGTAAATGGTAATGCTGGTCACGCAGAGCTTGGAAAAGTTACTTTTTTGAACTATAACTCCCATCAACCCAATCCAGTGGCCATGCTGGCTGGGGCTGATGGGAGTTGTAGTTCTAAAAAGTAACTTTTCCAAGCTCTGCTGGTCAGGGGAACTGGAGTTTCCAGTATATTGGAAGTCAAGTAAAAACAAAAGATTAAAAAAAAAACTGTGCATGCATGCAAACGATGGGAGCATGACAACAATATCCTGGACAGAGGTTGCGTGAAGAAATAAGCCAGGTGATGGCGCATTGGGCTAAAACATTCCATCCTCTCTCCACCCACTGGTGTGTACACAGAGCAGATACACATCAAATGATAAAGATGTGTACAGGGGTGTTCAGATTCATTTTGAAATGCAGTGAGACAAAATGGCCTCACTGCTTCTTAAGCTGCTAGTATGCACAAGCCCCATATACAGTATCTGGAAACTACATAATCATTAGTGTATTTTGAGAAAACTGATGGGCAAGCAAAACTTCCCTACCCCTCCAAATTAAAAAAAACTAGTTTTTTCTTAAATCTCTACACATTTGATCCACAAAGGATCAGCTTAGGTCAGCATACTTGAACGTAAGCTAACAACCAAAAGCACCAGCTTTTTGTGTTTGTGACATCAGGGTGGCACAGCAACCAAATTCAGTATGGTTCATGCACAACATAAATTCAGACAAGACAGATGTCTTGGTGGAAAATGTAATTAGTTATGGTGCAGATGAAAACCTGGTTTTTGATAACATACTTCTCCGAAAGATTCAGGTTTGCTGTTTGAGCCTGCTCTTGGATCTTGTTTTGTTCCTGGATGCTCAGGTAATGCATTAAGCTTGTAAGTGAAGACAGAGGGAATGCACAAGCACAGCATTTATTCCCAATCTTTATTACTATGATCTGGAGGATGAAAACTAGGAACTAGTTTCATAATTGTCCAACTGTTCCCAGTATTAGGAAGTGTTTTGTAAAACCTGTCTAAATCTGTATTTTAACAACTTAACCTTCCAAATTGTAGTGTATGAATTGGCCTTGTGCATGCATAAGTAGGATTGTTATTTTTCCAATGTATTACCCTTCTTGCAAAATATCATAGAATCATAGAATAGTAGAGTTGGAAGAAACCTATAAGACCACTGAGTCCAACCCTCCTGCTCAGTGCAGAAATCCAAGATACAGCTTACCTGACAGATAGCTGTCCAGCTGCCTCTTGAATGCCTCGTGTTGGAGAGCCCACCATCTCCTTAGGTAATTGGCCCCATTGTTGTACTGCTCTAACAGGGGTGTTGTTGTTTTTTGATGTTATATAAATATAACCACTTCTATCTTGCATCCAAGCCAACAAATGCATGCTGGAAAGGAAACTTACGGCAGAGTGTTTCTTGGCTATATGATCTAAACAGATTTCACGACTTTACAACATTGATAGAGCTTGATTGAAAGATAAGACTTTAAAATACATTACTGCAATTACCTTTTTTCTTCTTTTTACAGGAACCTAGGCCTTTATATACTAAACGGTGCCAGTATTATTCAAGTGGAGTAGGATTCTTATATGATGTCTACCAGACAGAGGTAAAATATTATAGTGTAGTTAATTTGTAGCTTTATGAATGGGAAGGCTACTAAGACTACACACACCATACATTTAAATCACATTATTTCCCTCCTCAAATCCTGAGAACTGTAGTTTGTTAAGGGTGCTGGCAACTATAGCTCTGTGAGGGGGAAATGTCAGTTCCCAGGATTCTTTGACGGAAGTAATGTGCTTTAAATGTATGGTTTGTATGCAGCCTTACAAGATGACTAGGAGCTTAAATGTTTTGTGATCATAGTACTCAGTCATAGTGGATTTATTTTCAGACTTAAAACACACTATCATATTTGTAACAAGAATATTTGCTTTGGAATCAAAGCTATGCTCATTCCATTCTTGTCACATAATCGTCCCTTGGAATGCATTCCTTATACATAGTTCTTTTTTTCTGAGGATGTTTTTACTGAGAGGCATACTGTCATATATACCCAAGTTTAAATTAAGTTAAGTTTCTTCTGGCCCCAAACTATAACTCTGCATTGTAATGGTCTGACATGGTCCAAGAATGTCTGCATTTGTATTCAGATTTATTATTGGTTGTTCTGCAGCCAAGTGCAGGAGCAATCATGTACAAATGGATTTTTGAATAAAACCTTATGCTGAATACTACATTTTTGTCTGTATTGTTGTATTTTTATGCAGTGTATACATATGTACAATTCTCAACAAAAGGGCCATCTATTGTTTTGCAAAGAGAAACAGAAAACTCCAAGAAAAGATGAAATCTGCAAAATAAAACATGAATATTAGTCATGTTTGCCCATCTTTGCATAATTTATTTTGGTTCTCCTAGTAATAGGAAAGGGGAAAGAACTCTACAGAGTTCTGATGCCTCTCTTTCTGACTATAGAAAACCTCCTGTGTGACCTATCTTGCCTTGATTTGAAGCTTATCTCTGCATCTGAAAGGACTAGAAACTTGCATTTTATTTTTTTTTAAAGCTGATATTCTGATAGTGTTTATTCTTCTGCCAGCACCAAATTCCAATAGTATAATTGAACTCCCTGATACACACAACAGACCAAATAATCTGATTACTAAGCAGTGATTCAGATGAGTCCCCCCACCCACTCCTCATCAGTACTCTTGTGTAATGCCTAAGAACAAAATGTAAGTGCTGCACATCATAAGTAAATTATATATTTGTATATTTTTAGCTGCTTGTCTATGTAAAATGTTATGTGAGTAGGGGCCCAGTCTTTCCCCAAATGCCCCTTGCATTTAAAGAGATGTCCAGCAAAATAATGTGTGCACATATGTGTGCACAATGACTCAGGGTTTGTGTATTTTACATTCAGATATCATCCAAGTACAGAACATATTGTCTGAAGCAGTCCCAAGGACTGTTTCTTACACACAGCTTTTTGTTTGCTCAACTCATTAATAGGATCGCAAGCATGAAAGTAAGCAAATGGCATAGAATTGGACATCCTGAGAATTTCCAGTTTATTGTATTTTAATGGGAAAGTTTCTAGCCCTTGTGGCTGTGGATAAAAGCATAAAAGATGTTGATATTGCCTGGTGAAATCTTGGATCAGAGGGCAGTGAATAGGACTTCCCATATTTGAAGAATGCTGTTCCAAGTTCCTAAGAAATTTTCTGTTTTCCCCCTTATTCCTGATTATTATCAAAGAGGGATTTGTTCGGGCTATCATCTTGGTATTTGCTTCTAGCTTATAGAGTGCTGGTAACAATCCCTGAACACTTGGGATCAGGTAGGGTGATGGTGGTGAGGAAATCTAAACAATAATACTGTGTTTTAGTTTCCATTCTATAGAAATGTCTTGACTGATTAATCTTTGCCATTATTTTTCCTCTGACCTAATCTGGAGGTATTCACAGCAGTGTTAAACAATTGATCTGAAGGTAGTCACCCTAGCTTTGGTTGCTTCAACTCTGAATTCTTGAGAAACTCACCTTCATCCTATTTGAATAGGCATTTTTCTTTCTTTCCTCCCCCCTTGGTTTTTTAAACAAAAAAGGCAGATTTATCATTCTGCATTTCACTGGAATACGTTTCCTCAGAAGAACATCAACAGACTCCACCACTCCCAGTATGTGAGACTTTGGAATATGTAACTCTTTCACTTTGTAATTTGCTCCTGGTCAATTCTCTTTCCCTTCAATGTCTCGTTGCCTGCAGGGCATGCTATCCTTTTTCTTTGATATCCCTGTGAAGATGGAAAATAGTAGCTGATTTAATGCTCTTGGACTTGATGTATTCTTTGGATCAGTATTCCCAGTGAAAGGCTTATAAAATTTGGTTATTTTTTATTTGTTTTGGTTGCACTTACTTTCATTAGTGCTTGTCTACATTAAAAATCAATACAGGTGAAAAGAAAGAAAAAATACATAGATGGAGTGTGAGAGGAGTCAACTTGCTAGACTTCTATAAACTGTCTTGTTTTATTTGATTGCTTCTGCACAAAAAAAAAACAGCCCATGACAACAAACCACCACACAAGTGTTGCTGAAGGACAAAAGGATAGCAAAGTATGAAAAGATGGAAGTTTAGTCTCTGAACTGTAGACAGACTACTAAGCGTACAAAATAATTATAAAGAGCAAATGATTTGTCACCTCCCTTGTGTTGAATTAAAATACAGAGAACACCATTCCTTACTACTCTTTTAATACATGAATTAAAGGAAGCTTTTCTCCAGGAAGTAGTCCCCCTCGTGCCCCATGGAAAACTGCATTTGCTGTTGAGAGGACTTTTAAGGTCATTTGTATGTAGGATCATGTGTGTATGTGAATTTTTTGGAAGGGGTCTTAATATTACCTCAATAATTGTATGGGTGATGTTCAAAGCTCTTTCACATTTCAAACTAAAGAGCACAAGTCAACTTACATAACTTAGTATAATGTTGAGTACTTCTTGGTGAGAAAGATGCATGGAAATAGGGATGACCCTGTTAGTAGAATATTTGATTTTTGTGTCAAACATAACGTATGAATAGATCACTTTCAGGTTATTAATACAATTCTTGGTCTGCTGAATTGAGACTCTTCTTTTTTTAATGCTAATAATGGTCCTATTTTAAACTAAAATACTAATCATATTAATATGATTTATTTTCTTGCTATAGCCAACTTGATAAGCTCTGCTGAAATTAAAGGCTTAGAGCAAAGAAAGGAGAGTTTAAAGACACATACTATTTCCAAGAAACTACAATATGAGTATTCTCTAACTGGATAGTAGAAAGACGATTTAGTTAATAAAAATGAAATTGAATCATGACGTTTCATTAGGAAATAAACATTCTTTTTTCCACTCATAATTTTTTACAAAAATATATACCATTTCAACTTTAATAAATGTGCTAAAATATTTAATAGAGGTCTGTCTCTTATAGCCATGTTTACCACCTCAATCCAGAACTCTGTAAGTGATCCACAGAGCAGACGAGATTCCTTATTCACAGACTTCATTTTCTTCAAAAGTAGACAGCTCCATGTATGAATTAGTTTGCACGCTGTCTTAGTCAAATAAATAAACTATTGGGAGTTCTGTGCATACACCAATTTAAGAAACAGTTGGGATTATGAATTAGGATATTTTGATGCAATCCTGAAAAGTTGTGTCCACTTTCCATTATCTCAGTGCACTTGTGTATGATTGTTTCTGAAATGCAACCATTTCTAAACCCTCACCCAAGCCATGGTACTGTGGAATTTTATGCTCTTATTTTCAAGAAGAGTTGTTTGACCCACCCACATTTTATTGAAATAAATACAAAAGTTCACCTCATGGAATTGTCAAAGCAGTAGCACTTTTGGGGCTGATTTTTTTCCTTCCCTGCATGTGTGATTTGGGGAAAGGGGTCCTTGCATTGAGTTGACGCCCTTTGACAAAAGCAAAGGGATCTTTGTGAGCAACCATCTTGCACATGTGGTGGCCCTTATCTGCATATGACTATTTGTTTCCAAACCAGCAAAGCACACTTCTAATTTCAACATAGTGCTTGCTGTAAACTAGTAAACAGAACTTCAAATAGTCAGAATGAAGATCTGTTGCCTTCTCTTCTTTCTTCAGGTGACATGTTATACCTTAAACAGCAAGTGCCAGCTAAAAGTGAAGAGTAATACATGCTATTGCTGTGATTTATACAACTGTGAAAAGTAAGTATCTATGGACAGCAGTAGGTTAGAAGGCTCTTGCCAGCCTTAGGCTCTTGTACCACAATATGTTGTAACTCAAGAGATGCTGCAATCCATAGTCTTACAAAGAAGACACCTGCAAGAACCCATCTTCCAGCAAAAATAACTATTATATAAGGAGTCCCCTCATTCACACTGTATTTGTTGTTGTTTGGCCAGACATGCATTGAAAATGCTAATGATAAAATCTAGAAATAAACAACATAGTTTTCTGGTAGCATTGACTAACTAATACAAACCTACTCATAGTGGACAGTTCAGAGTAATACATCAGTCAGGCCTACTTCTACTTCCAAGTTCAGTATGGAAAAGTCAATTGCTAGGATTTATTTTCTGTTTCCTGTGCCTTTTAACCCAAAATATCCTTCCCACATGCCAGCACTTGCTAAAAAAACAAAGTCATGTTCTGCATGAGACCAATGTGGAGGAGGGAAACCCAGCTGGAAAGTAGCAATGTAGGTTCTGTCACAAATAAATTGCTCACTCCAGCTTGTCTCAAGCTCTTGGCTTTGATTTCTGTATATAATTCCAAACTAGAAGTTACTTAGCTCTCTCTGCTTTCTTGGGCTGCTACTCAAATGCCACCATTAAGATGGTTACCAGGCATTATTATTTTATGGTTTTGAATTTCTAGCCTACCCTATCGGAAAGTCAAAGGGCAGGTGACAATACCTATACCTAGATGTTAAAACTCTATCTACCATTCAGTTTCTAGAAATGGCACACACTAAAACATTATTTCCATCATGATATCTAGCAACTTGCTATATTTTGAGTATTGGACACACCATCAGTTTTCCCAAGAGCTATTGTTTGAATGAGAGGAGGAAGGGGGGAGTAGTTGCGTTCTGACACATTCTGAGTAGAGTCAACATTTCTGACTAGCATCACTGAAATTGAGAAATGGCAGGCTGCTGGTGCTGGTGCTGTTTTCTGTAAATTGCTGCTTTCCCCCACCCCCTTTTCTCCAGCTCAGAACACTCTATCAGCTATTATGAGTTCCTTGGCGTGAACAGCTGTCAGGATGTGGTCCACTTGTACCGGCTGCTCTGGTCCTCCGCTGTCTTGAACATCATTGGATTGTTTCTTGGTATAGTCACAGCAGCCATACTTGGGGCATTCAAAGATGTGGTAAGTCTTGCAATACTTGAGGCATTTATACTGATGGATGCAACATTGTAGCTCTCTAGCTCCTATGCAAGAGAATATGTGAATGGGGCTGCTTTGCCATGCAGCACCACCCCTAATATCATGCTTGATGTGAAGCCCCTCCTCCAGATACTCAAGCATACAAATGTTTCCAACATGCCTTTGTGCATATTGTTTTAACTGATTTTAATCTTGTACTTTCATGTTGCTGTGACTCACCCTGGGACCTTATAGTATGTTGCACTATACATGTGGATACCATGAGGGAAGGTGGTCTTGACACATGGAACATCCGGGTGGGTTTATTTGGCACAGTCCTGCTCCCATGTTGCTCTATGCAGGAATAAGAACACCTGAAGAAGGCTAAAGGTAAAGGTGTGCCCGCACTTATAGTATGAGTCATTTCCGACTCTTAGGGTGACGTCTTGTGACATTTACTAGGCAGACCATATATGGGGTGGGATTGCCAGTTCCTTCCCCGGCCTTTCTTTACCCCCCAGCATATGCCAGGTACTCATTTTACTGACCACAGATGGATGGAAGGCTGAGGGGACCTCGACCCCTTTTACCGGAGATTCAACTTCCTCCTTCCGTTGGAATCGAACTCCGACCATGAACAGAGCTTCGGCTGCGTTACCGCCGCTTACCACTGTGCGCCACGGAGGGTCCCAGTATATGATTATCTTGACAAATCATAGGTGCTCTCCATAAGATATAGCTAGATGCACATGAACACATGTAAATCTCTAGCTGCATGAAAAGCTGCACATATAGTTCCCAAGCCTTTAAAGCAGCCTTCACCATCCTGGTGTCCTCCAGATGTTTTGGACTACAGCTCCCATCAGTCCTAGGCAAAGCTGCCACTTACATTGGCACAGGGTTTTAGCGTGGAAGAATCAGAACACTTAACGCAAGTTTGAAAACTAAAACTATTTACAGTAAACCCCACTATGCTTCCTTCTCCACCTCAGCCGTTCTGACTACTGCATGATCTCCAAGAGTGTTGAATTTGATGCTTTGCCACATGCACTGCATTCTGCTAGCAGATTCCTTTTGTCGGGTGTTGGCAATACTCATCAAAAACAAGAGAGAATTCTGAAATCATTTCTTCCCAACATAGCTACCTTTTAAATAAGCAACTTGGTGTATTTGTATGCACTTGAACCTCTATGGCTACATTGTCATTTCTATCTATAGTCCTTCACAGAGTTGTGTTGCCTCAAATGTGTAGAAGTATGAAGCTGTGCCTGTTAACATATATTGTGCGTCTCTCTCTCTCTGGCCATAGCTCATTGGTAGAGCATCTCCCTTGCACATATAAGGTCCCAGGTTACATCTCTGGCATCTCCTGGGTAGGACTGGGAGAAGATTCCCGCCTGAAATCCTTGAGAGCCACTGCCAGTCAGTGTAGACAATACTAAGCTAGATAGAATAATGGTCTCACTCAGTATAAGGTAACTTCCTATGTTCCTATGTACTTCCCTTAATTATAATAATCTTGTTTGGGAAAGTTGTATTAAACATACCTATGGACGTATAGAAAAAGCAAGCTTGGGAAATAAGCAAAGTGTATTGAGCTCTCTGTATTCCACAGGTACCCATTTCGCAAATTGCCTTCAGCTCTGGTCCTCCACCACAGATTCTTTACAATCCAGCTCAGCAGATTTTGACATATGCTGGCTTTTGTCCTTCTGCCGCAGCTGTGCCTCATTATCCTTCCTATCATTTACCCCTTCAGGTACAGTAAAGACGGAGTCCTACTTTGTTAAGCTGTACATCAGATGCCCTGTTGTAGCACTGCTCGATGGTGTTAGTAGCAAAGAAGGTTGTGTGTGGTTTAGGGGCTCTTCTCGTCTAGGACCAAGGCTAGTACTGATAGTAGTTTTCAGTATCATTATAATTATAGTAATTATTCACTCATCCATGTTAAATGAATTGTTTCTTTCTAATACAATTAATATTTATATGGTCAGTACAGCAGGCTCTTCTCAGAACACAGAATCAAAACTAGAAAGATAAATAAGAGCTGCAACTCTCATCTTCCTTGGCCATTGGTCATACTAGCTGATGTGGATGGGAAATGGGAGTCGAACAACATCTGGAGGGCCACAGGTTCCCTGGAGAGAGAGAGAGAGAGAGAGAGAGAGAGTGAGAGAGAGAGAGAGAGAGAGAGAGAGAGAGGAAGGAAGTGTAAAACTCTGCAATTGCAATTTAATTTTTATATGCATATGCACTTGATACTCTTTTGCAGTCAAGGTAGCAATTAAATACTGAAAACTTTTTCTTTGTTTTGCTACAGCCTACCAGCAATTTCCCAACTTCATCATCTACTGATATTTCTTTATCTGATGATACCCAGCCACCATCTCAGTCCAGCTCTAACTACGGCCTGCCTCCCAATGCCCCTCCATTATATACACCAACATATTTCCTGTCGGGTGAAAAGCCTCCACCGTACGTACCATAACCAAGACATCAATATCAACAGATAGCAGATTTTAAAAAACAGAAACACCACCTTGGCAAAAATGTTTGCTGCCCTACATAGTGGGCTTTCAAGAATGTCATTTCAAGTGACATGGTATTTCTTAATTTTAAATCCAAACACTTGTCAGTAAGATAATGAATGCAAAATAGGCAGGTATACCTGCTACAGCAGTCAGTCAAATATTGCATGTAGTCAGGTTCAACCTCCTTTTTAGCTAACGTGCATTCCCTCCCATTATCTTAACACATACACAGCAACTATTTTTTAAGCAGAACCAGGTTCTGGAAAGCCATGCACAGCAAGGTAATGGCTGCATTTGGATATTAATGATAAACTGTGGTTTATCATCATGGGAAAGAACTAGGTAAGCTTTGAGCTCATGCACTCTCCACCCTCTTCAAGTGTGGCTGCAATTAATAAAGTTGGAGCTTTGGTTTCCATTTTTAGTTAACCACAATTTAGCGTTGTCTGAATCCTAAACTCGGGTTAATCTTAACTATAGCTTATTGAAAAAAGCTACTTCATAAACAAAAAAATTGAAATGGGCTTGTTTCAAGAAACCATAGTTAAGACAAACCATTTTGTTCAGGAACGGACTTAGCACTAAACTATGATTTGTCAGAACAGAAGCAAAAGCTTTCAATATCCTTCTTGTAGTCATACTTGGTATATGGGGTTACATGACCCTGACATATGCATAGACTTGTCCCTGTAACAGTTTATTGTTATGTCTGAATTAGGGTTTCCAGGCTCAGGCCCTGATCCTGATCCTGTATCTTTAGGAGAAGAGAAAGTCAGCCAAGTGCAGGTGTTCTTGCAACACTGTAATGGGAAAAACCACAAGGTGGAATTCTCCCTTCCCCCTGCACAACTTTTAAAGATACAGAAGACCTCTTGGAGACCGGGCTGGCAACCAAGAGGTCTTCTGTATCTTTAAAAGTTGTGCAGGGGGAAGGGAAAATTCCACCTTGTGGTTTTTCCCATTACAGTGTTGCAAGAACACCTGCACTTGGCTGACTTTCTCTTCTCCTAAAGATACAGGATCAGTGTCAGGCCCTGAGCCTGGCAACCCTAGTCTGAATGCAGATATTGTCTGGTTGGTGGCCCAAGACAGTGGATGGCAATGCATGACAGCATTTATATTGCAAAAGGATATCCACAATAGCTATGCAGATGCACATTTGGGCTGCATGTGTGATTCCTTGTACAAAAGCCACTTTATATGTGAATCACTGCTTACCTGATAAAGCTATAAAACTCTGGCTTCTTAGTTTCATTTTCTTATAATAGTTGAGTTTATCTGCAATCATGAATATAAATAGCACTGTACAAACAGACAGCTGTCTTAGAGAGGGGGAAAGAATTTTCTCTTTCCTTCACAGTATTCATTTATGATCATCTTTTGGGTAAAGGTGTCTTCCAAAAGTTTGTGACAATTATTTTACAATAAAATATTCTGTGTGTAACATATTTGTAATTTTAGTCTATGCACATTACAGAAGGAGAGACAAAGTATCCTGATTTAACATGAACATTTTTTGCAAAGGGAAAATATTGAAAGATCAAAGTATTTTAAAAGATTTAGGTTTGTTCTCTTGTCTGAATAGTTTGTGCTGTGTAGCAGTTACTACTACTGAAAATAAAGTTATCTTTTCCATATGCTACAGATTTCATCAAGTGATGCAGTATTTAATGTTGGTGCATAATAAAAGAGGATTTTCATTAAGGCTTCTTTTGCCGTTCTCAGGGAGGCAGTGTGGGTTGAAGAGTCCTTTGGTGGAGGTTCAGGGGTCTATCGCAGGAGAGGCTGGATAAAGCCCCCAGGCTACCCATTTCCTGTTTAGAGATTCTCACATTATACAGAATATCCCTAGGTGGCAGCAACAAGGAGGAGGAGGATGAAGGAAGCCTGGGAACACAGAGGAGGAATAGAAAACAACTTGAACATGGAGACTGTTTACACCAAAGATGCAGAACCCGTGGCCCTCCAGATGATGTTGGACTCCCAACTCCCATCAGCCTCAGTCAGCATGACCAATGGTCAGGCATTATGGGAGTTGAAGTCCAACAACATCCAGAAAGTCCCAGGCTCCCCATCCTTGAATACGGATAATGGAACAGAACAGGCAAATACAGTAACAAGTAGAGAATTTTAGGAAAAATGCAGAATTCAAAGTAAAGAAAGGAAATGTACTTATGATTGACCTGCTGGCGTTGTGTGACAATGTATTAACTTATAGGACTGAAGAAGCAAATGCATGAGCGTGACACATCACATTTCAAATAATACCTCCATCCATGTCATGGTTTTATTATCCTGCATTCTTGAGGTGTGATATATGTGATTGGCCCTAGTATTTTTTCATTGGAATTATTGTTCTTAACTTCTGTGATCTCACCTAATAAGAGAAATTATGTTATTACTTTAAAATCTTATTTTCTATTATGTGCAGAAACTCTGAATCCCTGAACAACCTAGGGCAAATTTAACATAATTTTAACAGAAAGAAATCACCATTTTGAGTGAATCTGTAGTAAGGGACAGGTGAGATATATTTATATATTAAAGAAAAATCAATTATTTGGGGATGATCTTATAACTAGCAAAATAATTGGGTAATCCAGCATCTGCAGATATTCCTAATCATACCAGAGAGATGAACTGATAAGGTTATAAACCATTCCACGTCAGGTGCATTGGATCAAGAACAGAGAGCAAGCCTGGTTCCTGTAGGCTACCCCAGTGATGCTATGGGAAAGTAGTAAGATAGGCAACTCTTTATATCCTGTTTATGACCCATGAATAACTGATTTAACCGACTGACTTCATGTGTGTGGTGCTTGACCCCAGGCCCAGGTTTGAAAATGCCCACTTACAAGAGAAAACAGATCCAAAAGCTCAGGTTTCTCAAGACTGTGATGGCACTAGTTGACGTCAGATAATGAGCAAGCTCCAGCGGGTAGTTCAGACATTTCTGAGCGAGGGGCCAACTATATGTGAAGGGATTGTTTGTCTTGGGCTTCTGAGCTTGCCTAACGAGGAGGAGGGAAGTCACTGGAAAGCTGATCCAGCAGAACAGTTAGTAACTGACAGCACTAGGAAAGCATTTCTGAAAGGGCCAGCCAACTACACATTCACTGGTGTGGAAGTAAAGGCCTCAAGGAAGACAGCTATAGAAAGCCTAGTGTTAATTGGTTTCATTTAGCAATAGAGAATGCCTAAACTGCCTACTGCACTGTGAATAAGGATGGATGAATCTGTTTCAGGTTTATTTTTCCAGTATTACGTTCAGTTCTCCGTATTTCCACCTCAGTTTGCAATTTTAAAAAAAGTCCTCATGAAAATTCATCAGCATTTTAGTGCACATTTCTCTTAATGTACATTTTTTGCAAGCAAGTTTCCCTAATATAATGCATTCTTAGGTATGCTTCCCCCTAATAGCACCATTTTTGGATTGGAAAACAGCATCACAGAATTCAGAGAATCTTTAATTCTCCGTTTTCTGTATGTTGAGGTTTTGGGCCTAGTGGGAGACTGGGGGATAAAGTACTCTCATTCACTGCTGTCTCTCCCTCTGCACTGAAAAGGCAAGGAATGTGTCTCTATTTCTCGTGAGAGGAAAATCCTTGTTGTTTCCAATAGGGAAGAGTAGAACATACAAAGTATTGTGTGTGCTGGAGAATAGGTGGAATGCTACATGGGTGTAAAACAACCAAAATCCTTTCAGCAACCTTTTGTGGGTCTCTATGTATGAAAGAGACTAACTAGCACCACCAAAAGACTTTATGCAATATAGCAAAGCATTCTGAATCAGAAACAGCAATGTATCTTCTTTCCCTCACTCACACACCAACTAAATGCAACAAACAGCAGCAGTTCCATTACAAAGGAATTATTGCAATTTCTCCTGACCCCACCAGTGGTTTCTGAACAACTAAGAGTGTTCATTCTATAACTGTATTATTTGTTGAAAAGCTGCATAATGAGTCCAAATCCTTACTTAGAACGAAAGTCCACTGCTGGCAGCACATTCCTAAGGAACCCAGGATCTGCCTCACAATGAAAAGTGAGTGCTAACTTATGGACTACACATAAATCCAACAGAGCTGAGCCTGTATTTTGCCTGCTTCCTCAAATTAATCTCATGGCAAGACAGCTAGCAGCTGCAGTCTCTCTTTAGGTCATAGACATTATTGCAACAACCTACCTTGTGGAGCAAAGGCTGAGAAAGTGTGAAACTTTGTTCTGCCTCTTTCTAAAACCAAAGGCCCACTAGGCACAAGGAAAACAAAAAAATCAGACGACTGGGTGGATGAGGAAGCAACAGTACCCAAGTTCTCTTACTCAGGAAGACTCTCCTTCTCTTCTTGCCTGCAGTCTTGTAGCTGAAGGTGGGCTTACACTGCTGTGCCTTTCACCTTGCATTCAACCTCTGTATCAAGCAGAAGGAAATGGTTCCTAAAATGACTCTCATGAGCATGCAGCTCTGGCTGCTCTCACTCTCTGCTCCTGTTTCCCACCGTAAGCAGCCCTGCGAGGTGGAAGAGAAGATGTATGCCAGTTATCAAAGGGCCTAGCTCTACCTCCTTCCTTCCTAACATCTCAATGCTCCTTTTCCACTCTTGGACTACCACAGCAAACCCTGCTGTCTTGGTGGGTGGGTTGGTTGCCTCAGACCAAGATGGTGGATTGTTATGGACCATAGAAGGGAAACTACCTGGCTTCATCCCATTAAGGATGTGATAAAAGCACTAGTAGCGCACCATGAGAGCACCTAAGGGAAGGTGGTGGGGTGGTACTCTGGGGCATCCCACCATACAAGTCTGCCACCTGTCTACATTGTAGACAAAGGCAACTGCCGTGCTAATATCGGTACTGTACTCTATATTCTCCCACAACAGATTGTATTTGCTTCTGGTTTAAGTGCAAAAGGCACTAAAGCAGCGAGCTTCACTGCACATGTGCCCTTCCTGTCCATCATCCCCCAAAAGCTGCTTTTACTCCTCGCCTTTCCAAAAGCTCCAGACAAGTTTATTGTGCCTAGATTTGTTAGTTGAGTGCTAAGCTTGTGACCTGGACAGGAAACCAATTGCAAAATATTACTGGCCAATGAAATAACTAATTTCAGATATAGAACTGTACTAATGCTCAAAAACAGCACGCGTTAAAAAAAATATTAAAATTAAATTCCAACTAGAACAGTAATTGTCCTTACTTCAGCTAAGTCCAAAAAAGTTTTACATTTTATTTTTTTCATATTTCATAAGTCAGTAAGCAGCATTTGGCAATAAAAAAATACAGAACTATTTTTTAATCTTCCAATCCACGCAGAATATATTACCAGTTGCCACATGACAGGTATGATCTGTCTCTTAACAACTCACCTTAGGCAATAATTTGCAGCTTTGGGTTATCAATATTAGTATTCTCAACTATTTACAAATATATTACATATTTTAAACCCTCCCAAGCGAAGAAACATTTCAATAATTAATCTGACACATGAGTTTCAGTAGCTCCTACATAACTTCAGTGTTCAAGAGAGCTATACACGCAGTGCTGGAAGTCTGAATAATTTATATCTTATAAAACAGAAAAGCATTGAAATGGACTTTTTTGAATATAAAATGTTTGTATGTATTGCAGTGGCATCTATTGACCAGTCTCTATTGGAGGACAAGAATGAGATGTGATGTCGTTGGACTTGTAGACAGCTTCATCTAGATCCAGCGCTTGCTTGTTAACTTTCACCGTCATGCAGCCATGGTAGAAAGCAGTGACTGGAGTTGAAGTGACAGGAACATCTGTGTTTAAAAAAGAGGGGAAGGAAAACATCTTCAATAAACATTTCTACCAAGTTCCTCATTCTTGTTAATTTTAAATCAAAACATTATGCCATTTGACATTCTAAGCTGTGCATGAGTCTATGACTAACACAGGCTACAGGAACAGTTAAGCTGCAAAATTCAGGGACACTTTCAGAGAAGGAACTTCAACAGCATTTCAGTGTCTGCAAACCAAGAATTAGAAACTATGTTCTGAAATGTAGAGTCTCACTGCTTTCTTCTTTTCAGATTTTCTCCCTGTCCTCCTTTTAAAGGTCTTCTTTTTAATCTTTAGGAAAGTTTTAGAACCAAGGCAAGTTTACCCTGCAGGTCTCTTGCCCTTCAAGCACATCTGATACAGGTTAGAGTACTGTCTGGGAAAGGTGCTCCCTAGTATCTCTTAGACAGAAGGTCTGGATTAACAATTATATAGTTAAGGACAAGGACTGTTTCTGATGTAGTGTAATTATCTGATAAGTCTCACTGTGTGGAGAGTGTTCTTATCCTGCTTGTCATGCTGGATTCAGTTTGAATTATCTACAGCTCAGAACAAGCTGGCTGCTGTTACTGGAGGAAAATATGGATGCATTCCCAGGCTTGGAGTATGATACAAACGTTCATGAAGGCACCATCTTCCTGAAGCTAAGCAGGTTTGGGTCTGGTCAGTGGCGGTGCCTGGATGCCTGCCTGGGAAGCACAAGTACGCCACTGGGCTCCATGATGCTAGAAAGGTGGGATATAAATGTAAGAAAATAAATATTTACAACCTAGCCCAGTGGAAAGAAGAATGTGTACACTCCCTCCAATACCTGGTAGCTGATTTCAGTGTTGCATTGGGTAAACTTCCCTGCGCTAGTGAGAACACAGGGAGAAAAATAAAGGATCTCAGTTAACGGCTTAGTAAATGACTCCTATATGTGATTTGATAGAGGGATGGGCACCCTATCAGGCACAGAACATGCATACAGGCTATAGAAATATTTTTCTTACAGAATCAAATGATAAATGTATTTTCTAGTAAAAGGTGTAGAAGGCAAGCTACACACTAATGAGTTTCAAGGTAATATGTTAGTCATACAGCTTGAATCAAGGCTTGATTGGAAGTTGTAAAAATCTTTTATTAGATGCCTACCAGAATCCATGTAAACACTGAAGCAGGAAAAGAGAGACAGGACTTTAGTATAAGCCAATACATGAAGAAATCAGCTTATATCAACATTATTGCTAGTACTAATCTATAATCCACCTGTAATTTATTCACCAGAGAGTCATTCTCTCACTCACATATGCAACCACACACCATGGTGTCATTTTTTGATCTGACAACCTCTGTAGCCATGCCTGCAATGGAAGATTGATCTGCAGGAATTAGCAGTGAAACTTTGTGGCATGGAGAGAAGCATCATCTGCTAATTCCTGCACAGCAGGTTCAAGGTACAGCTATAAGAGCTGGCTCAACAGCTGGCAACCTTAAAAACTGCACAAAAAAGTGGAATGGAATAAGCATTGTGTACTCTGGAAACTTTAAAAACTTCTGTACATTAACATCTAAACGGAAACGGACTGCCTTCAATAGGGTTTTCATGGTAAGCGGTATTCAGAGGGGGTTTACCATTGCCTTCCTCTGAGGCTGAGAGGCAGTGACTGGCCCAAGGCCACCCAGTCAGCTTCATGGCTGTGTGGGGATTCAAATGCTGGTCTCCCAGGTCGTAGTCCAACACCTTAACCACTACACCACACTGGCTCTCCGTTAACATCTAACATACCGACAAGTTGCACAAACAAAGCATTTCTGTTGAGGAAGCTATCATAAAATGCATTGATTTAAGAAAACCACATGGCACTTTTTACAGCAATGCCATTAGCATTCTGCTATTAAAAACAAATTTGGAAAAAAATATTTTTAGGTAAGGATTATTAGGTAAGGAGTAATCAGTGTGTTTTGACTCTTAAATATCCCATTCTCAAACTATTTTAGGAAAAGCCTTTGAAACTATCATAAGGGCCACTAACAGGCTCAACAGATGGAGAAAAAAACTGTACCAAAAATAAAAATAAAATAAGAAAGGCTGGTAAGACAAAAGATCCCTGTTTGTGCATTGTACTAAACTTGGCTACCTTATAGCAGAGCTGAATGGATAAATGATATCATTAAAGATGTTCTACTTACTATTCAAACTTTGCCATCATATCCCCCATATGAATTGTCAATGGGCAATGGTTAAAAACAAAAAGGAACCTAATGGCATGCTCAGAACCTCCCAAGCTCTGCATGCAAAGAGAGGGTCCCCACAGGCATTTATACATTAATTGCTCTTCAATGCCAAATAATTAAAACAACCAAATAAAACTAAAACACAGTGTGAAAGCAACAGAACAGCAGCAATAGATGCTGAAACCAGAGTATAGAAAGATTCCATTGTACCTATTAAAAACAAATATCTAAAAGGCCGGGGCAAAAAAAGGGAGAAGGTCTTCATCTGCCAGGCAAACCTTCCTAGGGGAGGGCATTCCAAAGCCAGGGCATCAAAAACGTCCTCTTTCAGATCACTCCTCACTTCACTTGAAAGCCCCACAGAAGAGCCTCTGAAGAAAATCTCGACATCAGAGTAGGTTTATGTGGGAATAACAGTCCTAGAGCTATGCTGCTCCTAAATTGTATAGGACTTTTAATGACTAGCACTCTGAATTGTGCCTGGAAATGGAAATGTACTCCTGAAACATAACTACTTATGTCACAATCCATGTCTTCTCTCCATGAAGCGTAAGGATTAGATTTATTCTGGGTGATGGCCGGAAAAAGTTAGGAAGAACTTTGTACTCAGACACTGGCTAGTTGGAGAAAAATATTTTTGGTGTGGTGGGGCAGGAAACATTCCTGCAAAGCAGACATCTGATGGTATTTCCATTCTACTTCCCTAGTGCACTAGAATTTCTCTGCAAACCAAAACATTTTCACTCTTGTGTCTGTAAAACCTAACACCCAGATTTTATCACTCAAAAAATAAAACAGAAGGAGACATCCAGTGAAGATGCCACACTAACTTAGGAAGTTTCTTGCCCTAGCAGTTGCTTATGTGTGAACAGTTGAGATTAAATTCATCAACATGGATGCAAGCAAGTAAATATTTCAGGACTAGAGCCCTGGGTGTTGCATATTCATTTTAATACGTCTTCCCCTGCTGCCTTAAGTTCTGCATTTTTTATGCAGCTTTGCAGCTAACATACTTTTTATGCAATAAATTTCTAAGGACCAGTTGGCACATGGCCCAGCAATGTAGATTATGTACATGAGGTGGATGTATAATCTCTGGTGTCTATTGGGGCTACGCATATAAATAACTAAGCATATAAATGGATGGATCGCAGGGGTCATAAAATCACGGGCGGGGCTTGTGGGCAATCTTGTCTAACTCCATACATGATGCAAGAAATCCAGAGCTAGAGCATCCCCAACAGATGGTTGTTCAGGCTCTGCTTGAAGGACTCCTATGAGAGAGAGCCTACCATCTGCCATTGCTGAACTGCTTTTACAATCAAGAAGAATTCATTCAACTGAATTCTACACTCTTGCAACTTAAGCCTAACAGATCTAGTAACATAGAGTGTCACCTATTGGTGCAGTCATACATGCCTTGGTTCACATTAATGGTTCTATGCATTTTAAGGGAGGATCAATGAGCCCACAGTTCATTCCTATGTTCATTGGGCGTATAGGTTATACATATACAAGGTGTGTGTGAACTGGTCTTTAGTAATCTATTGTAGCACAAGTATAATGTACTACAGGTGTGAGGAACGTTTCAGCCATTAGATGTTGCTGAAGTACAAGTCCCATCATCTGTTGCCATCAGCCATTTTTGCTGAGACTTATGGAAGCTGTAGTTCAGCAATATCTGGAGGGCCAAAGATTCCCCACCTCTGATGTACTGCAGCCTCTGCATTAACTAAGTGATACCATTTAAAATATAAATTTTGATATGAACATGTAGCACAGGTCCAGTTGACATGTGACCAAAATGTGGTAAAGCTGGTGCTGCAATAATACCCATTGTTCTACAAAATAGTGCTTTTAAAACTGAACAGTGGCTTATTTCTCAAGCAGTGAAAACTGCTGTGTTGCTAACATCACTACATGCACATGTCACCTCTTTGGTTCTGGTCTTAGTAATTAAGATTGAACATGGGGGCTAAGGTTTACCAAGGATTCAGTGAAGCCTCATTGCCCACTTGCACTACCCACTGTGCTTTAAATTCCAAATGACAGCAGCAGCCAAAGAAATTTGCAACAGGCATTTCTGAACCTGTGTACGTACTTTGTGAATGATTTCACAGTGCTCTTTCAATATGTAAGTCAGCCCGATATATGCTGACTCAGGTTCTGCCCAAGCCAGTGACCACAGAGCTATAGAGAGCTATTCCCAGTAGTGTCTGTTACTGTTCACTTCATCGTCTGGGCTGATGATGCAAACAGAAAAAGGCTATGGACCAGCCTATGGTAAGCCAACTGTGACCCTCCATGACTACATACATGACTCAGAATTTATCATACGTTGAGAAGTGCCATTTGTTGTGGTCAGCACACATCCAGTGATTGTATGAACAGGTTCTCAGCTTGTTTCATTTAAAAGATGAAATTAACTTGTACTACCTTCCTCGGTAAAAATGGTAGAGGTTTACAGAAATGTCTCAATATTTGCTGGTGCTGAAATAAAACTATCCTAATGGTGTGAACAGGGGAGTAGGTCTATACCTTTACATCCCAAGTGTCTGGAAGCAACTAGACTAGATGATTAGCTTTCACTCCTATCTATTAGAACCTTAGGCTGTAATCCAATATACACTTACCTGAGAGTAAGTCCCACTGAACCCAATGGAGTTTATTTCTTAGGCATGCATTGGATTGTAGCCTTAGACAGAAGGTGCCAGCCTTTGAAGGAAGATCTATAACACCAATCCTTATGTAGTATAATCTTTCTAGGGACATTTCTTTGCCCTTTGATGAATAAAATGAATATTGTATGTTTTCTCTTTCAGTACTTCTACATGGTCCCTTATCTGTGCAATCTTTACTTATTACAATGTGGGCCTGAAATAAAGCATGGGATGCAATTTATAATAATGACCACACAAGTGATTTCTCTATGGGAACAGATTACTTTCTGCTCCTTTCCTGATAAAGCCACCTTTCAGGTTCAGTTGTGTTTCACTCTCCAAATAGGCACAACCTTCACAATGGTTGTGTATGGACATCATAATAAGCCATGTCTTATTGCAACAAGAACAAGCTACAGCAAGCCTTAGGCTCACAGGGTCCCGCCTCCTCTCATGTGCAGCCAAGACCCTAACTTTGGAAGCTTTCATTTTTGCTTTGAGTTAAGTGCAGTTTGTTGTGGTAAATAACACAACCAACCACAGGTTAACATTAACTATGGTTAGTATAAAAACAAGCCAATATGGGTTATGAAGGTGGCTTATTTAAAACTAACTGCAGTTATCAGCCACAGCTCTGCTGCAGATGATATAATTAGCTGCATTTAACCAACGGCTTATGACAACTGAATGCAACCAATCTCAACTCCAAATAAAGCTCTTCCTTGAGTCAGTCTCTCACACAATGGCCCACTTTGCATGTCATGAGTCAGAGACTGATTGTTTCACTTAAACTGGCTTCACATCATTGTTCGTCTGGAGCAAAGCCAACCACAATCCCTGGTTTGGACGCAACACTATGACAAGGATCACAGTCTGTTGCTCCTGCTTGTAGTAGGTAAGGAGCAAAGTGGGAGTCATCTGTACATTTAGGATAAACCATTAACTATGGTTTACCATGACATGCAAATGCTGCCAATGTAGAAGTAGAACACTGTCAGTTCTATAAACCATTTGATAGTCTACTTTTTGGACTGCAACATTATTTTATTTATTTATTTATTGTACTTCTATACCGCCCCATAGCCGAAGCTCTCTGGGAGGTAACTAAAAACATTAAAACAAATATACAAATTTAAAAACACATCTTTTAAAAACAATTTAAAACACAATTTAAAAATTTAAAACAATTTAAAACACATGCTAAAATGCCTGGGAGAAGAGGAAAGTCTTGACTTGGCACCAAAAAGATAACAGTGCTGGCGCCAGCCACACCTCATCAATAAGATGATTCCATAATTTGGGGGCCACCACTGAGAAGGCCCTCTCCCTTGTTGCCAGACTCCCTCCCAGCTTCCCTCCGAGTAGGCACCCGGAGGAGGGCCTTGGATGTTCAGTGTAGTGGACGGGTGGGTTCATGTTGGGAGAGGCGTTCCATCAGCTATTGTGGTCCCAAGCCGTTGAAGGCTTTATAGGTCAAAACCAGCACCTTGAATCGACCTCGGAAACATACAGGCAGCCAATGCAAGCGGGCCAGAATCGGTTTTATATGTTTGGACCGTCTGGTCCCCGTTACCAATCTGGCCGCTGCATTTTGCACAAGCTGCAGTTTCTGAACTGTCTTCAAAGGCAGCCCCATGTAGAGTGCATTGCAGTAATCTAATTTAGAGGTTACCAGAGCATGGACAACTGAAGCCAGGTTATCCCTGTCCAGATAGGGACGTAGCTGGGCCACCAACCGAAGTTGGTAAAGGCACTCCGTGCCACTGAGGCTACCTGAGCCTCAAGTGACAGAGATGGTTCTAGGAGAACCCCCAAAGCTACAAACCTGCTCCTTCAGGGGGAATGCAACCCCATCCAGGACAGGTTGGACATCCACCATCTGGTCAGAAGAACCACCCACTAACAGCATCTCAGTCTTGTCTGGATTCAGCCTCAGTTTATTAGCCCTCATCCAGTCCTTTGTTGCAGCCAGACACTGGTTCAGCACATTGACAGCCTCACCTGAAGAGGATGAGAAGGAAAAATAGAGCTGTGTGTCATCAGCATACTGATGGCAACGCACTCCAAAGCTCTGGATGACCGCACCCAACGGTTTCATGTAAATGGTGAACAGCATGGGGGACAGAACTGACCCCTGCGGAACCCCATACTGGAGTCCAGGGTGCCGAGCATTGTTCCCCAAGCATCACCTTCTGGAGGCGACCTGCCAAGTAGGAGTGGAACCACTGCCATGCAGTCCCTCCCACTCCCAACTCAGCCAGTCTCCCCAGAAGGATACCATGGTCGATGGTATCGAAAGCCACTGAGAGATCAAGGAGAATCAACAGTCACACTCCCCCTGTCTCTCTCCTGACAAAGGTCATCATACAGGGCGACCAAGGCTGTTTCCATGTCAAAACCAGGCCTGAAACCAGACTGAAATGGATCCAGATAATCGGTCTCATCCAAGAGTGTCTGCAGCTGGCCCGCAACCACTCGTTCAAGGTCCTTGCCCAGGAATGGAACATTTAATACTCACTTGGCAATCCTCCCACATAGGTCTTTACAGATGATTGCAGGTAGTCATCCAAGACAGACAGGTTTTCTTCTACCTGCGAATGGCTTAGTTCACTCTGTCCTGCTGTGCCATCCACAGTCAGCAATATTTGACCCTTGTCAATGGAGATGTCAACCAAGTGTTCCTGTTCATCACAGATGGTTATTGCCAGCCTGCACACCACTGTGTTCTTCACTGCCAAGACAATGAACTGAATAGCAAGGAAGAATAAGGAACAAAATGAAGAATGGAAGCTATATATATATTTGGGGGGGGGATACCAACCCACCCTGTTACTTTAGAAATATTTAGGGAGCTTAAGATATTACCACTAAATGCAGGGATTATTCAAAATTGTAGTGGACAACCACCCCCAAATTCACTGTTATCTCCCACTCAGTGGGGAAAGCTTTGAAAAACGTTATCTTTGAAACCAACCACGTCACAATGCATTTATGAGTATGAATTCACATAACTCAGTTTTCATTAAAATGTTTCTCCTCAGTTCATTACCTGCATGAACTGCTGGACCATTAGGACCATTTAGCCAAGCACTGTAGTAGATATCTAGATGCTTCTGGGAAGCTCACAAGCAGGGCACAAGGCTAGTACCCAACCCTGTTTGCTCTGCAGAATCTGGCAAATCATTGGTATACTGCATCTGAACATGGAGATGCCATTTTAATTATTATGGCTATTAGCAATTGTCAAGAAAGGACCTGCATAACTATGATGGGTGAGTTGAGCAAGAGGAGCAAGCAGAAGACCTATCACAGAAGTTATTTCCGAGGACAGCTGGCACAGTCCCCCAACTCAAATACCCAATGCAAGAAAAGGACTGCCACCTCACCGCTCTGTTCTCTCAAAGTGGTACAGTAATGGCAGCTGTCCCCAGAGACTCTCCCCATGGGGTCTGGGAGATACACAGCAGCTTAGCCACTGCAACTGCCTTGGGGTGGAAAGGAATGCTGTGAGCTTGCTCCTGTCTTCTTTAGTCCCATCGTAGAAGTTGCCTTAGGCTTTGCAGATGGATTATTATTATTATTATTATTTATTGCATTTATATACCGCCCCATAGCCAAAGCTCTCTGGGCAGTTTACAACAATTAAAAACATTAAAAACAAATATACAAATTTAAAAAACACATTTTTAAAAAGCAATTTAAAAACACATGCTAAAATGCCTGGGAGAAAAGGAAAGTCTTGACCTGGCGCAAAAAAGATAACAATGTTGGCGCCAGGCACACTTTGTCAAAAAGATCATTCCATAATTTGGGGGCCACCACTGAGAAGGCCCTTTCCCTTGTTGCCAGACTCCCAGCTTCCCTTGGAGGAGGCACCCGGAGGAAGGCCTTGGATGTTCAGCGTAGTGGACGGATGGGTTCGTGTCAGGAGAGGCATTCCATCAGGTATTGTGGTCCCAAGCCACGTAAGGCTTTATAGGTTAAAACCAGCACCTTGAATCGAGCTTGGAAACATACAGGCAGCCAATGCAAGCAGGCCAGAATCAGTTTTATATGTTTGAACCGTCTAGTCCGTTACCAATCTGGCCGCTGCATTTTGCACAAGCTGCAGTTTCCGAACCATCTTCAAAGGCAGCCCCACATAGAGCGCATTGCAGTAATCAAAAGGAAGTTCTGAGTTACCAGTCACTCCAACTGGTAAGCCCAAGGCTCACACCTCTCTGCTGCAAGCATTCCCTGGCAGCATAAAAACAGCATGCATGCAGAGCTCTTAGTCCCTGAGACAGTTTGTGGTGTTGAGTAGAACTTAGGCAGCCTGGTGGGAGGCAGTTAGGGAAATACGAAGACTTCCCACCTGGTGGCAGTAGAAAGGTCACTGGAGGGGAAGGGCAAACAGGAGGTCTCCCTCACTTGGGCCAGGGTGTAGCTGGGAACTCATGACAAAGTTCCATTGTAGTCAGTGAGGGTTACTCCCAAGTAAGGATTACAGTCTTCCAGTATAATCCTGTACATGTCCACTCAGAAGAAAACTCTACTGAATGCAGTGGGCTTATTCCCAGGCAAGTGGATACAGGATCACTGTCTAATTGTAGGATTCTAAGCATGTTAACTAGCTGTAAATCCCACTGAATTCAATAGAATCTACTGCCTAGTAAATCTGCTTATTAACACAGACTTAACCACCCTACTCAGTTAATTAACATAGCCCTGGGTTCTGTTCTCACTACTTTAGTATTCTCCTTTGTGAAAACTTTGTTGTTAATCGACATACATCTCTGGTCCTTAATTACATATATGTGTATATTATGCTGTATTGTTAGTTGGAAAGCTGCTGGTACAATCTGAGTATCTCCCTTGGGTTCAATAAATTGACTAACAGGCAAAAAAAAAACCCTTGTGGTTTAAGAACATACCTAGAGTCCACAAATATTTCTATCAAACTTTAAAAAGCAGGGAAATTGGACAGCTATAGTGAATGCACCAGGGGAGCAGGAGACCTGACCTCCTCTCTGAGATATTGTACTGCCCTACAAACTTGTAAAACCATAAACCCAAATTGGGTTGGTCTTTCACAGTCCAATCCACTTTCTGTGTAGCTTGGAAGAATTTGGTATCGTGTGCCTCTGAGCATATAATGAGTGGTAGCAACCCGTGCAATCAGCACTGCATCTCCAAAGATGGAGAATTACATTTTTATATGCTTGTTGGTGTTCTTACTTTGCTTCTTTCCTGTGTTACTACTGTGTCTATAGAGAATCTAACCAAGAAAATTATATTTCTCTTATTATTCATCCTAGAAATCTGTGTCAAATTTATTTTTCTTAATGTAAAAAATAATTAATGTTTTTGGTGCGTTCACTGTATTTGCCACCCTAGGCTCCTACTGGGAGGAGGGGAGGAATATATATTTAATTAATTAATTAATTAATTAATTAAACTAACTAACTAACTAACTAACTAACAAAGCTGCCCAATTTCCCTGCTTTTTATAGTTTGATAGAAATATCTGTTGGCTACAGGTATGTTCTTAAACTGCAAGTGTTTTTTGCCTGTTAGTCAGTTTATCTGCTTTTAAATCCGGGAGGTAACACATGGGATCCTGTGCAAGTTTGCTGAGAATGGACTGATCATTTGCATGTTTATTGAGTTCAGTGGGATTTATTCCCCTGCAATCATGCTGAGGATAGGTGAAACCAACCATGGGGAAGGGAGAGAGGAGGAGAGGAGGTGGGCAGGTTTGATCATTTGCATGCTTATTGAGTTTAGTGGGATTTACTATTGTACAATCATGCTTAGGATAGGTGGAACTAACCATGGGGGAGGGAAGGGGGGGAGGGAGGGCCAAAGTGGGCAGAAGGAAGAGGGGCAGGAGAGGAAGAAGGGAGCAGGAGGAGAAGGGGAGGGAGAGGAAGGAGGAGGGGAATGGTAGGTTTGGTAATTTACATACTTATTGAGTTCAATGGAAATTACTCCCATGCAATCATACTTTGGATAGGTAAAACTGACCATGGGGGAAGTGAAGAAAGGGACAGGGGACAGGGGGAGGGGAAGGAGGAAAGATTGGAAAGGGAGGGGGAGGGAGAGTGAAGGAAGGGAAAGGAAAGGGGCAAGAGGGAGGAGGAGGGCAGGGCAGGTTTGATCATTTGCATGCTTTTTGAGTTCAGTGGGATTTACGCCTGTACCATCATTCTTAGGATAGATGAAGCTGACCTGGGGGAGGGGCAGGGA
Source organism: Rhineura floridana (assembly GCF_030035675.1). NCBI lineage: Eukaryota > Metazoa > Chordata > Lepidosauria > Squamata > Rhineuridae > Rhineura > Rhineura floridana. Next base: position 52,281,342 of record NC_084484.1, read on the forward strand.
GGGGGAGGAGATTGAGTGGGCAGGCCCTGGGCAGAGGGAAAGCCCCTTTCCTTTCCAAACAGAAAACACTGTGACCAGTATCATAGTTTTTCAGGGTTTCCCCTCACCTTTTTATTTCACAGCAGGCACTTGTAGTCTCCCACCCAAATTTAAACCAAAGCTGTGCCTGGCCACATCCACACCAGACCTTTATTCCACTTTAAACAGTCATGACATCTCCCAAACAATCCTGGGAAGTGTAGTTTGTAAAGAGGGGCTAGTGTTGCTAGGAGATGCCCTATTCCCCTCACAGATCTACAATCCCCAGAAGAGGGGCTGACTGTTAAACCACTCTGGCCACTGGAGCTCTGTCAGGGGAAAAGGAGTCTACTAACAACTCTCAGCACCCTTCACAGACTACGCTTCACAGGATTCTTTGGGGGTAGCAATGACTGTTTAAAGTGGAACAAATGTCTGGCATGGGTGGCTGTGGGTCTGGCTTTTCGAATACTGACAGTTGGTTCTTACTCAGCATGCCCTGTGCTATCATAGAGTCCAATTTAAATGTTTTAAATTAATTAAAAATCAGTCATGCTCTTTTTTTAAAAAACTGCAGAAGATGAAGAACAGAGTATGGGGCAAGGCCGGTAATAGGATTACAGGTACTCTGTGAACATGGCTGATTTTTAATTAATTTCAACAAATTATGAGACCACTGACAGAAAAAAAGTCCAACAGGGGTCTGAATTTCTCCCCTTGTTTTACACTTTGAACTCTTGATTCTCTCTTGAGTATTTTGTGTATAGCCATGAAAACTTAAGAGGGTTGTTAATCAAGCACGTCTGAGTTCAGGGCTATACGTTTTGTAAGATTTTGTTTTGAAATATGCTTATGGGAAGCATCAGAATGGCATGGGGGATATTTTCAATTTAACGTTGTGGAATGCAAAAAATCCATGCTGGCTACAGTATACAGCCACTCTCATGGCTATATAATCCCAATTCATAATGTATTAAAAGAGAAAATGGAACAAAAAAAGCACAGGTCGCAACTCAGTGTGTTAAGTTATGGGGGAAAGCCTTAAGCTTTGCATGCAGAAGATCCGAGGATCGATCCCCAGCATCTCCAGGTAGGGCTGGTAATGGTCCCCCACCTGAAACCCTGGACAGCAGCTGCCAGTCAGTGTAAAAGACAATACTGAGCAGATGGACGAAGGGCATGACTCTGTATAACAGGCAGCTTCCTCTGTTTCTATCCGAACAATTTTATTGTGGTGCGCCTGATAGAGCAGGCGCTCTGACCCATGAAAGCTTATGCCACAATGTGTGTGTGTTATTGCTTAAGGCACCACAAGCTCTTCTTTTTGCTGTAGCATAACACACAGCGATTCCTCTGAAAGCTACTCATGCCCACTTATTGCACCTCAAGAATCAATCCCAGCCATGCCACTCCCTTCCTCCTCCTTTGTGCTATTCTCAACTCTAACAGTATCCAAACATTTCAGGCACAACCCAGCAAACTGGACTTTCAAGTCCTACTAATTTCAGTCAGGGTATTAAAGAATGTACCTAAGTCACAGGTGGGGAGCCTCAGGCCTGGGAGCCAAATGTGGCCCTTCAAGCCTCTCTATCTGGCTCTCTGGATTCCCCCACCCCAAGACACCCACTCTCCCCATGCCACATCTCTCACTAGCCCTACTTCATACCCTTCCTTGAGTGTTTTTGTCTAGTGGAAATCTGCTCTTTGAACATTGAGAATACCTTTTGGTTGCCTGGATGGAGTATAGAGAAAGGCTAGCTTCTACACACAGCCCTTTGTACAAAGGTAAAATGCACATTCATTGCACTGCCCACTTTTGACTCTGGTTCTGCCCACCACTGGCATGCGGCCCCCAAAAGGTTGTCTACATGGGGATTTGGCCCTTGGCCTGGAAAAGGTTCCTTGCTCCTGGCCTATATCGACAGGACTTAAATTTGCTTTTGCTTGACTACAGTATTTTAATTTCGCCTTTGCACTCTATGCGTCATTCTTTTTCTGGTCCTACAAACCTCAATGAAACACCAAATGCAAACTTAAAAATAATACATATTTACCTGTTGTTTAAGTTTCTTTGTGGAATGATAGTCAATCAGGGCCACTGACAAAGGGACTGTTGCTTCATTGCTGATGAGGGCAAAGAGCACCCCAGTATCTGTGGCTGGCCGAATCAGAATGTTTACCTTTACTTCCCATTGCTTCGTAGTTTCATTGCTGCCAAGTGGCTGGGCTACAGAAAGAGAGACAAAGAAAACTAGGTGCATACAAGACTTTAAAAATCAAAGGGTAAATACGTTTTCCTCATCTGGGGGGGGAGGCCAAAAATTCAGATAGCTGCATGTACAAAACAGCAACATATTATTAAATCAGCAATAAAAAGAAGTGTGTTGCCTTTCCATGTGAAACTATTTTAACTGTTCTACTTCATCCATTTCATAGAAAGCACTATGGCCTTTTAGCTTCTTTGAAGCCAAAGTTAAGCTTTTTTTAATCAGAAGGGAGACGTTTTATTGCCAGAGGCTATCAACCGGACACATTCTTAGGAGGCTCCTGTAATATGTGTCATCATCCAGCTTCGATATCAGCCTGGAGCTTTAGGAAGTAATCGAGTGATCTGATTTCAACTAACCTAAGGGGGAAACAAGACGACTTTCACAAAAATCATAGCAAAATGAAACAAAGCAGATATAAGAATGTATATTGATTTTTATGTTGTAAACCACCCAGAGAGCTTCGGCTACGGGGCTGTATACAAGTGTAATAATAAGTAGAACATACTCCATATGATCTAGTTGTAGCCCTGGGTTTTCTCATTTATTTCAGTGTTGTGTTTTGTGAATGGATACCACACTAGCACCATTTATACTAAATAAATAAATAAATAAATAAATAAATAAATAAATAAAATGCCAACTTTGAAATTGGGAGCAGAAAGCCTAAGGAAACAAACAACCTTATCTGCAGTACATTTTAATCTTCCTTGTTATTATGGCACAATTCTAGTTATATGTAAAACTGAAAGAGAGTTAATTCAATTTGTCTGGTTTGTTACAGACACTGCTCTAAATGTTGCTGAGATGGTAGGAGTAAACGCTTACAATAAAATAAGCATATGTGCCAGTACATTTAAGGTTTGATAAATGCTTCATTTGTACTTAAGAAACAAAGCCTCCCTTGTAGTAACATTCTTGTATCTGTATGGTACAGAATATCTGCCACCAGATAACATATTCACAAAAATGTACAACAAAAAAGTTCAAAAACGACTGGCTGTGCAAAGAAAAGATCCTGTTTGTCTTGTCTTAAGAAGGCTCATGGTGACACAGACTGAAGTCCCTTATTAAAATATACTTCTAAATAGCAGCTTCCAAAGTTCCTGGTTGATCTCCATACTGAAAGGTAAACACCTTTCCTCCAGGACACCTAAGCATTCATCATGGGAAATTTGCTGAGCAGACTCTGGTCCCAGACCAATTCCTGCCGTAACACCACATGGGGACAAGATGAGCCAAATCATCCAATACATCTCTATTGCAGAAACTGTCTGACTGATCCCTGTCTGCATATAAGACACCTGGCTTGGAGACATGTCAATATCATTTCCAAAGGAAGGGACTTCTCTGGAGCAAACCAGTAATAATAAACAAGTGTCCTATTGATCATCTATCCTATAGGAAATGTTAGCTTGTGAATTTCCTTAGATTGCACTAATTGGAAGAGTACTGGCTGGTACCCTATTTTTAAAAAAAGCACAAAGAGAATTAATAACTTATTAATTTTATTAAATTTCTATCCTGTCCTTTCTTCCAAAGGAGTCCAGGGCTTTGATGGCATATGTATGCAAAATACTGGTTTTTTGTCCTTTGCATTGCTAAATTTAGAAATAACATTTAAAAAAGAAATGCCTATCTGAAGATGTAATTGCTACATGGAAAGAAACTATCCTATACAACAATCCTATATTTTAAATTGCTTTTAAAAAGACTTCTATTGCTTTGCCTATAGCTATCTATGTCTGCACTTGAGTGTGTATGCATAAACACTGGATTTAAACATGCTAATGTTTTCAGCTTGACCCATTAACTCTAGATAGTATCTTTGGCTGTGTATTTCCTTTGGTATGTTTTAGACTTTCTTCTCACAAGGTACATTCAAATGACAAAACACTGTTTTCGTTCAGGGAGCACGTGCTGATTTCAGTCTTGGCTGGAATGGATGTGTATGTTAAAGGTAAAGGTGTCCCCACACTTATAGTGCAAGTCGTTTCCGACTCTTAGGGTGACGTCTTGCAACATTTATTAGGCAGACCATATATGGGGTGGGATTGCCAGTTCCTTCTCCGGCCTTTCTTTACCCCCCAGCATATGCCGGGTACCAGAGCTTGGAAAAGTTACTTTTTTGAACTATGCTCCCATCAGCCCCAACCAGCATGGCCACTGGATTGGGCTGATGGGAGTTGTAGTTCAAAAAAGTAACTTTTCCAAGCTCTGCCGGGTACTCATTTTACCGACCATGGATGGATGGAAGGCTGAGGGGACCTCGACCCCTTTTACCAGAGATTCGACTTGCTGCTTCCATTGGAATCGAACTCCGGCCACTGTCCAGCCCAGAGCCGAAAGAATGAGGCTGGAGCGTGTGTGCAAGTAAATCTCGTTTTATTAGAGTAATGGATACATCAAAAGCATTGCGCTTCATAGGAAATCCTATGCTAACTCACTAAAGTCCCTAACTATACTCTAGACATGCTCTGCAGCGTGTGAAGGAAGTTAACTCAGCGACACCCCCCCCTTGAGAGCAGCAGGCTTATATAGGAAATGTTTTTGAACGTAATCTCTGACTCCTTCGTAACTCCTGTCTTTGCCCTGTCCGTTTCTCACAGCGGCGGGAACGAGGAGACAGGGGCCGCGCCTCCACTTGCTCATCCGAGCAACAGGCTCGAGGTCAAGAGGCGGTGCCTCATTGGAATCCTCCTGGGAACTGCTTGGGAAAGGAGGAGCTGGCACTGCCTCTGAAACTTCCTCCCCCAAGTCCTCTGCATCAACTGGGGGCGGTGCGCTCCGCTCCTCGGAAAGGGCGTTACTCGTGGGAAATGGCTGAAGAGCAGGCTGCCCCCCTCCCGCACGCTCCTGCTCAGACACAACAATCCCCAACTCTGCTTCTTCTGACTGCGGAGGCGCCTGAAATTCATGCCTCCCCCCTTCCTGTCCCTTCTGAGTTGGCTGCAGCGTAACATCCGCGAGCAGAGCGTCAGCTGCGTTACTGCCGCTTACCACTCTGCACCACGGAGGGTCTTTAATCATCCCCAAAAGGCCTCTACTGTGTCCAGTCTATGCAGGATTATTAGCCTGAACTCAGCACGTGTTACCAAGAAGGTGACCACATTGACTTTGGTCTAATCAACACTGCCAGAGGGCCAAAGACAGAAAATGATCCTCGCTGTTGCAGTAATAAATCAAGGCTGTGACCAGACCCATATAGACCCCAAGCAAAATATAAAAATACATTGTGGAAGTGCAAGCAGCAGAAAGTAAATTAGAGTTCCCTATTTTGTGCTGGATTTAAGATATCTAATAGTTTTTCTTTTACTCCTTGAATCTCTAATTCAGCTTCAGTATTTTTTTCAATCAGGAAGCTATAGCAATTTTAAGATAGCATTATGATTTCTTCATTTCCATTCCATTCTTTAAAACAGACACTGACCCTTTTGCAAAATTAAAATACATCACGTTGCACAGCATAATAATGCCAAACACTTACCATAATTGAGATTAAACACAGCAAACCCATTGCCAGGGTAGAAAGAGCCTCTCCCTGCAACTGCAAAACACTGCATCTTATCATTCACTCTCACCGTCTCTTGGATAGTCATATCCTCACCATTCAGCCAATTCCAGCCCTTCATGCAGCCATCTAGACGTGGGTTAATCTAAAAAGATAAAGATCACAGCTTTACGTATAGTTGCTGCTGAATTTGGAATGAGGGTTATGGGTTAAAAATATTTTACGAATTATTTTAAAGAATTATATGCTTCTCTTCAATACAAATATTTCCAAGGTTGGTCACAGAAAAGCAATAAAATCATAAAATGACAGCAAACAAAAAATATCAGGAAATGTAAGTAGTTCCTCTTGCTCACTTTATGCATAACTACAGCAGAGTGAGTGAAATCTCAAAAAGTTTCAGCCACATCCAAATTATATAGTATGAGCTGCCAACTGTGCTAAAAGTAGGGAAAGGGCAGACATGATCAGCATCAGGGCAGATACCATCTGGTAGTTGCTGTCGTCGTCCCCCCAGTGCCCCAGGAGGACCAACTAGTGCTGACCTTGACCCACCATAGCCACCAATGCCTGCCCTCTCTCTCTCCAATGGTGAGGACTGGTCCCCTTTGGGTTGACTGGCACACTTTTGTGGCATTAATGGATCCTCAGCCTCCCCTTCCACTTGCTTGAAGGAGAGAGCAAGTGGTGGCTATACAGCAGCCATTGTGAGTCACTTGGGCAGGCAAGCGGAATGGTGGTGTTCGATGCAAGAAGCAACAGTCTCCTCCTGCTCTCTTCCTCTGAGGAGTGAAAGGGGGCTTTAGCAGTAGTAGCAGTAATGGGACAAGAAGCAACTGCTGCAACATGCCAGATCTCTCCATCTCTCAAGAGGGAGAAGGCAGGTAGCTGTGGCTGCTCCTTGCTCAAGAGTGTGTGCAACTGGAAAGAATGCAGCCATCTGCAGCTGTCACTGCACTCACCACTGCCACTTCCTCCTGGTCAAGAAGCTGCTGTGCCATGGGCTGTGTCATTAGCAGGGGAGGAATGACCAGGGGATGGTCACAGAGGTGTGTGAGGCAGGGAAGTATCACAGTGTGTCCTGGGGCTGTACCACATCCCCACACAGCAAACGTCAAGGTGATGAGTAGGCTGATCTCCCCCTCCCCTCTCTCTCACACACACATATGGCAGCTTTCTATTTAATATTTATGGATACAAAGTTTGATTCCGAGAAACCCCAATAGGAAACCTGTGTGGAAATACTCCAGACAAGCTCAAGAGCAGGAAAAGCGTTCTTCTGCTTTGAACTCTCAGAAGCATCTACCAGAAGAATGGTTTGGGCAGTGAGGCAATATGTAGATCAATCCCCAGTTTGACCCCTTCTCCCTTAAGGCATGCGCCTGAACATGCGAATGTCATATCTATGGACAGCAGGCAAGGGGCCTACCTCCAACATCCCATGCACTTCACCTCACATGTTCAATCCCCAACACTCCTTGGGCTGAGCAAGGTAGGTCTGCGGGGGGCTTGTACTCACGTTCATTTGAACACAGGTAGAACTCTCCCCAAGATCCAAACCCTGGTGATGCAGGATCCCTGACTTCACAGAGTTCTACTCATGTTCAAATGAATGCAAGTACAAATGTGATCTTTCTTGACACAGGGAAGGTTGGGGACTGAGTACATGGGGTGCAGTGCACAGGGATGATGGGAGCAGGGATTGCTTCTCTCCCCCCCCCTTGTCCACAGATACAAAGTCAGGATACAAAATCAAAAATAAAATTGATTTTTTTCTTAAATTGGGTATTTTGCCACAGTCCAAGTATGAATTTTATATGAATGCTAGGAACCAAATAAATTTGATTCAGAGTCTGGATCTGACCATGGGCCACCAGTTGACCATCCTTCTGCTAGTTTACTATCTATATATGGTTAACATTAGCACTTACAAGCTGGACAAGATCTTTAGTCTTAAAAGGAACACCTGCCACTGTTAGGTTTAGCTGATAAAGCCCTCTGTCCAGAGTAAACAGATCCCCTGAGACAGATATCTTCATAACTGCATCCTTATTGACTTTTATAACCAAGTTTCTCTCCAGTTCTTCCACAGAGATCTGAAGGGAAAAACACACACAAAGAAGTTCAGAGGGAAATATTAGATGCTTAGTCCTGCATGATGCAAAGGCATCCACAAAAGAAAAAACAATATTTGTGCTAATTTCATCTCGGGTAATCATGAACCATTCTTGTCTCCAGAAATTTAGGACAGAGTTTGCCCAATAATGATCAAGCTTTCTTTGCTTTTTCACATACAGTAAGAAAGTCAAGTATGTGTAAAAGTGAAGCCAATATTACAGAATTCTACAGCAATGCAAAGATTGAGAATTTGACCTTTACTCTATGGTGCAAAAAAAAGGAGGGGAATATAAGGAAGGAAAACCAAAATGCTAGAAAAATAAGTGTTTATTTGTAATCCAAGACGGAGGCATTGGCATCAGTGAAAGCAGTTTGCTTATTGGAAGATACTTCTTGCCAGCCTTTATTCCCCTGATGAAGGCCTAAATATACAAAGGCTGAAACGTGTTGGGCTTGGATTACAAATAAACACTTATTTTTCTAGCATTTTGGTTTTCCTTCCTTATATTCCCCTGGTTTTATATGCTGGCCACTTTCTGTTGTTGCAAAAAAAAGGAGACAATACAATCCACTTAGTTTCCAGCACTAATATTTCCAATTCTCAGCACCAGTATGGAACCGTGAGAGAGTACAATAGGCTGTTGGGAGGCAAAGGCCTCTGTCAGATATGTGTGCCATATCTTACAAGTAGCTTTGCACCATGGAGCCTCACACCAGGTAAAAGCTGTGGGATGGGGGGTGGTGTCTCTTTTAGATAGGAGCAATTAGCAGTCCTGCTTCATGCCACTCTAATTACACTATGCAAACTTTTGTTTTCTCTGCCACAGCAAAAGATAGATTCAAGATGTCAGTCGCGTGATGAATATAATCTTTATTCCTCTGAACTGAATAAGCATACATCCTGAACTGGTTTCTGAGAATTCTGATATCTGAGACTCTTGATGGAGGCATTGTTCACACATTCTGAAAGCTGTTTATATATACATTCAGTATAGTATGGCAGCCAGAATGTGTACATGGCTTAAAACTGCCCTTTTCTAGATTTCCGAAACATGAAACATTGATGCCCCAGAGTTTGTTCTGTGTCACATGCACATTAGTATACCAATAATGCTTTTCAGGATATGTTCGGACATAACTACGGTCTATGGTCAGCGCTAAGCAATTATCTTGTGCATGAACTGTATGCCAGTGTACGCAGCTTGAGCACCTCCTGCTTTACTCCTGCCTTTGAGTAGGAAAATAAACCATGGCACAGCTGGCTTAGTGTTATGTCTGAACTAATGTTTGTGGCTTGTTTCTCTCCAAATAAACCATGATCTGAATCCAAGGCTTGTTCTTGGCTTACTGATAATGGTTTGTTTGGGAGAAACAAATCACAAATCCAGGTTCAGACCTAATGCTAAGCCAGCCACAACGTGGCTTTCCTGCTCAACTAAAGAAGGAGCAAAATGGAAATGCGCAGCCTGCATATACAAGCAGGCAGCTCATGCACAGCCTTATTCATTAATTTATTAAATGAATGTATTCTGCCCTTCCTCGCAAAGGAACCCAGGGCAGCAAGCACCAAACTATGGTTAGCAACGGGACTGTTATGAAATAGGGCAGGTGGAAACGATAACCAAATTTTTCTAATACATAATGCTGTAATGTGAAGAAACATGTAAAAACGAAACTATCAGGACTACATAATTCCAAAATGTTTAAAAGGAAAGAAGTTTGGAGAAAACCTCAAACTTAAAAATATGAGCACTGTAGTTTAAGGAGAACCTTTGGGAGCAATGTAAGTCAAAGGATTCTAGATGAATCAATACAATAGCCTGCTCCCATAACTGCTCCTTTTTATTCTAACAGAATATAAGTAGATATATAAAAACTAATTCTTTTTTTGTTTTTGTTCTTAACCTCTGATCCTGAAATATTTGCAAACAATAACAGCAACAGCAACAGGAATTGTGTAGCCCTAAGCAGATACACCAAGCCTGATGGGCACTGACATTTATTATTCATCTCCTGTGAGCTCTGTTTTGCTTTTAGGCAGAACCATGAGGGAGAACATGAATTACAAGTCACCAAGTGCAAGAACAGTGCAACTAAAAGAATAATTTTTGGCACAGAAAAGAAGATTAATAGAGATTAAAACTACTGCACAATCTATCAGAAAACCTCTTATTACATCAAATTACAAAATAATTGCATTTACCAGTCCACATTTCTTCCATCCAGTAATTATAAGCACTGGATTCTACACACACTCCATTTGACCACAATGTCTTCATACAAACTCAGCACTTTTCCAATCAATGGAGTAATAATCTGGAATTTTTATAAATGTAATGTTTTAATTTCGTTTGTTTTTTTTTAGGTTGGCATTCTTTACAGTGAGGCTTTTAGGTTAAGAAATCCATTATGTAATCCAGAAATTCTGGTTTGACTGCAGCAGCTGACAGGCGTATGCATGTCAGCTGCATTAGGTATTTCCACTGTAAGTCTTAACTATTTATAAACAAAACCATTTAACTAATCCATCATTTTACACAGTGTCAGCACCCCATACTCTCTACACACACAAACACAAAAATATTTGTTCCATCGAATGGAGAAAATTCAATGTTTGTTCCATTGAATGGAGAAAATTATTTGTTTTGATGAGAGTTCAGGAACAGAACCAGATACGATTGGGTGTAACTGGAACTATTAGCAAAAGCATATAATGTGTTTTATCTATTAATTCCTTACCAAATAAGGAGTCTCTCTCAAGGTCTCCATCTCTTGCACACAAAAATATTCAAGAATACTTAGCAATTTAAGAAAACAAAGCCTTCAGTTTGCAGGCAGTTTAGTACTTTTAAAAGTGACTTTTATAGAAAAATTAGTTGTAGAAAAATAGAAGTTATAGAAAAATAAAATGGTACTATGCATTAAAATATTAAGTGTCAGAATTCATTGTTTGAGAAATACAGAGAATTCTAAATAAACTGTTAGGAGGTGTAGGACTTAAACAGTTACAGGTATGAGAACAACAGCCTGTACTATACCCACTGTCTGCCACATTCCATGGTTGATAACTGGTCCACTGCTGGTCACACGGCCTATTCCATTGTACTTCAGTTGTAATTCTAAACGTCCATTGCGCAAAGCCAAGACTATCCATGTACTGTCTCGATGGCCTCCAGCAAAGAAAAGGATACCTTCAGGATCAAAAGTTCTAAAGTCGAATTCAGCCACAAGTCTGACCACAAAGATGTCAAGAAAAAGAAACCAGCATTATGCAGTGTTTCAGGAAGAAAAGACGTAGTGTGCTTTCTATATAGCTGATTTAATTCAAAGACTTAAGAACTATCTATAGAGGATATATAATTACATAGTCAATGGCAGGTTTCATTCATAAGAGCTTGTGCACACACATGAGGGTATTTATCAAGGGTACAGACCTGTCAAGAAATTTGGGGCGGGGGTCAACCATCCACTCCTTCCCCCAGATGCCCAAGGCTTGCACACCTGTCATGGACACTTGAGTAGTGGATTTCCTGCATCAGCAGGGGATTGGACTAGATGACCTTTGAAGACCCTTCCAAGTCCTCAGACTGTGCATGTGCTATATGAGGCATCATTACAAAAGAGAACAGGCAACCAGAAAGTGAGGAAGGAACACTCTTAATCACACCTACTGGTGGCAGAAGTACTTGAGGTGTCAGAGGGGTAAGACAATGAGAAGCATATGAAGAAATAAAGTGTAAGAGGGGGGAGTTCCCATCCTATCTTGCTTCCTCCACTCACCACAAGTGTCCTTCATAAATTCTTCATGTGTACAAGGTACATGTGTCAAAGAGGGGAGAGGGAATGTGCTGCCAGCTTTGCAACGGGTCATGCATGCCACTAACACAAATAGATTCTGACATATACACAAATGGAATGTGAAAAGGAAGAATTTAAAGGACTTTGAAACCACATAGGATTATTTGTACAAAAGCTGGACATAAAGGATGGTTAACTATGCTTGTAAACACCTTTGGAAGAACCCCAGTAATGATAAGCAATGCACAAGCCTAAGTATGTTTACTGAAAAGACTCCCCCAATTCAATGACGATTGCTCCCTAGTAAGTGCAGTTAGAATTGCAGCCTAAGGTGACAAATGTGATTGCACAAATGACAGAGAATCTGGTGGTACCTTTAAGACAAAGATGGGGAATCTGTGGTCCCCCAGGTGTTACCGGACTCCACCTCCCATCAGTCCCAGTCAGCATGGTCAAAGGTCAGGTATGTGGAAGTTGTAGTCCAGCAACATCTGAAAGGCCACAGATTCCCCATCCCTGCTTATGAAGACTACTTTATAGTGGCATGATGTTGCTAATGACATCTGCCTATAGAAGATCATACTGTGTCTCTAGCCACATACACTCTTCTAGAATTCAGTCTATAATAATGATAGCAGGTTACTGACATAAAAAAATAATCAGTCTCACACCATCCACCCACCCACCCAATTTTATCATGCATTTGGAAAAGAAGGACATCTCTTTTAATTAAAAATGTATTCTCACCGTGTAGGTTGTTTCCTTTTGAAACGTAGTCTGATAACAGGTGTGCCACTGAACATTCTTCCAAGATAGAGGGATTTAACACTTTTTGCAGCAGCGAAAGATACACAAGGCAAAATATCCTACAAAGAGAAAAGCCAAGCACACATAAACATGCACTAAAAGGTTTTATAACAGTATTTAGATACAAGTGAAAAATGACAAGCCGCCAAAAAAAAATCCCTTGGTTTCTTTGATCAGCAAACACTGATAATTCAATGGCACTGCAACTGCTTAATAGTAACCCTGACCTTACAGCTTACCTGGAGACTACAGACAACCTCTCAGTAATGCCACACAAAAAATTTCAGTTGGGAACTGCAAATTTAGCAGTCACCTGTTGTTAGCAGGCTGGCTATCAGCCTATAAACCTAGAAGACCTGAGAGACACTCCACCCTAACATAGCCTATATGGTTTTTTAAGAACATAAGAAGAGCCTGCTGGATCAGGCCAGTGGCCCATCTAGTCCAGCATCCCGTTCTCACAGTGGCCAACCAGGTGGCCACTAAATGGCTTCAGTTTGGTTTGGTTCACTTTGCAAAGAGACCTGAGGGAAAAAGCTAAAAAGAGTTGTCATCTCAACTGAGAGGATGTTGCCAGTCATACGCAGAGGACATGGCCTTTGGCAATCCTATCAATGCAATCCAAAAAGCAATTATAGAAGTTTGGCCCTCAGGAGAGAAGCCCATCTTCAAATCTGTATCTTATCAAGCTAGCTAAAAAGTGAATACCACCACCTGTCTTCACAAAAAAAAGCCTATTACCTTGACCATACAACTCATAATAGGTAAAGAAATTAAGGAAGGTCACCTGCCTGATCCAATCAGTGTTGGATTCTCCTTCGAGGCTTTTGTCCAGAAAGTGTAAAAACTGGACTCCAAGAGGCATTTTCAGTTCTGGGCACCTAGTTCCATTATGAAATCACCTGCTGAATCACTGTGCTGGGTTCTGGTTACCCAGTTCTATTCTACTGAATATCACTCTACCTGAAATCACCTAATGAATCACTTAGCCAGACGGAACTCAGGGGTCAGACTCCCCTGCTTTTCCTTCCCTATCACTGGACCTCTGCCTGCTAAAACAAGTCCTTGCCTGCTGAAGCGGCTTCAAAAGCCCTTTTCAGGGCTCCACTACTTTTCCTGCTTTCCCCTGGACCTTTGCTAACCAAAGCAAAGATCCAAGAAGCCATTTCAGAGCCTGCCTGCTGAATTTGCTGTTTCCCTGCCTGGCCCAGGAGTTTCTATGTGTTCCGGCTCTACTTCCATTTGCCCACTAGGGCTGGGAAAGGTATGTCTTGCTTCTCTATCCTGTCTTCTGGAGGTCTTTTCCCTACAAATTGTAGCCTCCACATCTGCTCCCTCTGCCGATCTTTGACTGTGTGTATTACTGTGTTTCAGAAGCCATACTCTGGTCCTCCCTGCTCAGCTGTGCATGACTAAAACCTAGTCTGCAAAGTGAGCCCACAGAGAGAGACAGAGAGAGAGAGACAGAGACACACACAGAGAGACAGAGAGGCTAGTGTGCCTTCCTCCATTATGCTGAACTCACTCCTCATCTCCTCTTATGCCTTGTGCACTTGCTCCTTTGTGTGTGTATGCATCTGAGTTTAGTTATGATTAGATTGTCTAGTTAACTCCTTCACACATATTGTTACTGAGCTATCCCCATTATGTTAACAGATATGCATTATTGCTGAGCTATTTCCCATTGAAGTGTTAAATGTGTATATTTTGATTCTCTGTGTGTGGGCTCAATAAATATCCCCATTTTTAAGACCTGTGTGAGTGTAAGTTACTGGGGAAATCAGCTTAGACGCACTACTGCCAATGTCTAAAGATCCTAATTCACAAGACTCCTAGAATGTGTGAATGTATTAACGTGTGTCTACAGAGGAGTCTTGCTAACACTGTTTCCACACATAGGCTGGGCACAAAAATCTCTGTGTAGGCATAGCTAAGCAAGAACAAGTCAGTTATGATGTAGCTCAGTGACAGAGCACAAGTTTCACATGCAGATGGTCTCAGGTTTAATCCCTGGCATGTCCGGTGAAAACCCTGGAGAGCTGCTCTCAATTAGAATAAACAGTTATGAGCTAGATAAACAAACAGTTTGCCCTGAAACAATATGTTCTTATTTGATATTTCCTGTTGGGAGCAGTGGGGGGTAGGAAACAAATGCTGAGTGTTAATTAGATTCTGGGAAGTGCAAGTTCTTTGTAGGCCCACTGTTTTTACAGTTATGCTAGCCTTCTACTATATATGCCTCCAGACTCAAGGACAGTCAGCCAGTCCCTGGTGAGCCAGCTGGACTACTCCCCTTTGTATACAGCAGTTTCAAATAATTCTCTAATTTGTATCTCAGTGAGCAGAAGTAAATGCAATACCTCACAGGTGTTCATGTCATTGGAAAGCTTTACTCCACCTCTTCCATTGCAGTGGCAGCTGTAACTTCCTGGGGAATTCACACACATTTGCTCACAGAAGTTCAGTTCACATTCATTCACATCTATACTCCAGCAACAAAGAGGAAGACAGAGACATAGATCCTTATATCCATTTTAAATATATTGAGGTTTTCTTTTAAAAAAAAAACCTGTTGTTCAAAAGGAAAATTAAACATTTTATTCCCCCTACAGCAGGTGGACAGGAACATATGGCACTCCATGGACAATGGTCAGGGATGAAGGGAGTTATAGCCCAGCAACATCTGGAGTGCCACAGTGATGTAGAGAAACTTGGTTCAATATTACAGGAAGGTACTTCAACCCTTAAGGTATAAAGGATACACAGCCATGTGCAGCCCAATCCTATCCATGGAGCTCACTCCATGGGTCTGTGCATAAAATTGCAGCCTTAGTTACTAAAAGTCAGTCACAGCAGCAGATAGAAATGCTAGTACCAAAATATCCCAGCACACAGAATTGGGTCTTAAACACCAGAGGCGCTTCCAGATGACCAGTTTGAGCATTCATCCTTACTTGTGTGCAGAGAGATTAGAGAATGTTAACTATTTAATGACCAGTCACTCTGATTTGTTTATGGATGCTAGATGATGTTGCATCAAATCAAGTGTTATCACCCGTTTTCCATTGCATCTCCCCATCACTTTCCTTATTTCAAAAAGTTTAATCTTTTGGGGAAGCAGGTTTGTTGTGTAAGAGCACAAATCAGCTTTTAATTGTGCAACCTGAACTTGCTGGTATGTGACTGAATCCCACCTGAAAACAGTGAGTTTGGAAGTGCCCTAAATCAGACTTTCCACTTGTATGCGAGCTGCCCACCCAATCAAAACTAGCCACAGAAGAGTTAATCATTACCAGGAACACTATTGCAACATAGAAAATGTGACTGAATTGCCAGACATATGCACTGGAATTTGTTTTTGTTTTTTTAATATTTTTTTAAAATGTTTTGTGCTTATTTTTTGGAGAAAGTGCAGCATATCAATTTAATAAATAAAAATAAAACAAATAATTTAACTATAAGCATAACCACATTTGCTTAAAGCAAGGGGTGGGGAACCTTTTCTGGTCAGTGGACGAGATCTCAAACCCCAACTCCTGGTGGTCAAATTTGACAGCTAAGCAGGGCTACCCACTTGACATCATAGTGTATACATATGTGTGTGTGTGTATTGTATTTTATGTATTTTAATTGTATTTTAATTTATTTTTTGTGATTTTACTGTTTGCAATTTTATTATGTGCGTGTTTGATTTTATTTTTGTAAGCTGCCCTGAGTGCCCTATTATAGAGTAGAAGGGCAGGATAGAAATATTTTAAATAAATAAATAAATAGTAACATCAGGTGATGCTGCTCTTTGAAGAGCTAATTGTTGGGACTTCAAAGCGCAGTGCAGTGCTGGTTGAAAGCCCTTTGCAAGCAGCCCTGCGCTGCTCCTTAAACCTCTGGTTTTCAGAGGTTCAAAGAGCATCAACTAGGAGGGATAAGCAGTTTCCATTGAATGGACTGATAGGCGGGTGGGAGACTGCCTTGCTCCAGCAGAAGAACAATCGGGAGCTCACTTTAATCTCCTAATTGTTTTTTAAAGTCCACACCGCATCCCACCCCTGGCTTAAGCCATGGTCTCACTGGGTTAACAAGACCATATACATTGACCATCATGGATTCTAGCTAGGAGAGTCACACATCATCCGATTTAATATTCTGCTCAATACAGAGTATTGTTGCGGCACCAAAAGCAGCAGCTACTGTTGATGTGCAATGTGAAATTATTTCATTATTACATACATTTGTTTTTGTTTTACAAAACACTCACATTGATGAAGGAAAAAATACAATAATAGAAAACAGTACAATTAAAAGGGTTCAACTAGAATACTTAAAAAGACCAACGCAATAGCAGCATACTCAAAACTGAATAGTCCATACCCAAAGAAAACATATTGGTCAATGTTTCATGCAGGTTCAATTCAAGCCATCAAATGAAACTAAGAAGCCAATAACTATTCATAAGGTAACAGCTCTCTTCAGGCTTAAAAGGGGGAGCTACTAACCTTGGCAAACCTTTCTTACATCATCGTAATTGTAGCCAGCTTCACAAACACACATGTAAGAGCTTATCAAATTTTTGCATTGAGCTTCTCCACAGATGCCTGGTGATACTGTGCATTCATTGGTATCTGAAAAAGAACAAAAATCAATAGCAATAATCAGAATATCGACATTGTTTCATTGCCTGTCTTTCCCAAGTCACATCTCAGTCCATAGTCAATTCTCATTCCATTGTTACAATTAAATAATGGAAGTAGGAAATGACTTCAGACTTCCCAGAAACTAGAGGCCAATATTCTGTAAGTCACATCGCACCTTGGGTAAATGCTTCAACATTATGAAAAGAGGAAACATTGGAAAAAATCACAGGAAACAATGTGATAGCAATACAAAGTAGGGTTAGACTTTGTGAGACAAAAAGGATCACAGAATTAGGAAATGACAAAGTGTTTGTTTTGCTAAGGGAAAAAAAATTAAAGCCTTTCAGTTCAGCAAAACACAAACACACAGAATGAGGTTTCTGTGGGAGATTCTCTTGCTGGAATCATGCACACAGACTGTCAGCAGGTTCATATCCAAATTCATTTCTGAATACTGATGTGAAAGAACATGAAGCATCCAATATTACCTTCACTTACACTGCAGGGTGTGGGTGGGGAATGCATGTTCCTATCCATTTTGCAGTGGGGATAATATCACATGCATCCCATCCACTCCCTTGGGCCACTGTTTATTCACAGCAACCTTCTCACAGATTAGCTAGATTCGAAAAAGTGTGTGTTTAATAGAACAGATTCAGGAAATGATGATCAAACAACCCCTCCAAACAATGACACTAGAATTTAAACTTTTGAACTGTGTGCAATTATGAAATAGTGGATATAATGTCAGACAAGATTAGGGAGACATGAGTACAAATCTCTGCTCAGCTGTGGACCTTATTAGGTGATTAGTCACTCAGCCTAACTTATT
This sequence comes from Rhineura floridana, assembly GCF_030035675.1. Taxonomy (NCBI): domain Eukaryota; kingdom Metazoa; phylum Chordata; class Lepidosauria; order Squamata; family Rhineuridae; genus Rhineura; species Rhineura floridana. The sequence continues at coordinate 52,299,324 of NC_084484.1, forward strand.
TCAGAGTTAAGATAAAATGTGAGCTCCTTATAAGAATGTCAGGCTACAAACGCAATGAATAAACATTCAGCTCTACAAAATCCTCCGCCTAATCCTCCAACAATCATCTGAATACCTAATGGCAAGGTATCGAAAAAACATCAACAGAGAACTGCCTCCCAGCAAGTGACAAACTTATTACGTGGCTGCAGACAGTGCAGAAATGAAATCCTCAATCTTTGGCCTATAAACCATAATAATAAAGACACAGAATGACCTTCTGAACTCACTTATAAGGCACAGCACAGCATCACTGAAATTGAGACCAGAACCAGTAACCAAGAACCAAATTAAATTGGTTGTTATTAAAGCTAATTTTAGTTTTTAAAAATGGGGTTTGCTAATTTCAAATCAGAGAGCCCAGCTCAGCTCAAGGCCACATTCCCTTGTAGGCCACCTTCTGGGGGCTGCATGCCAGTGGTGGGTGGGGTCAGATAGAGACAGGAATTTTCTTTTTCAGATATGAAAAACAGCAATCTGGGGTGGATAAGCCCTGGGTGCAGAAGTGTTCCCTGCTTCTCCTCTTTGTATATCTTACCCTTCCATTTTCTCACTCCCTTTTAATTCAACCAGATTGTCATTTCTGACTGTATATACCAAAGGTGGCTATCCTATGATCCTCCAGATGTTGCTCATCAGACCCAGCTAGTATGGTCAATGGTCAGAGATGGTGGAAGCCGCAGTTCAGCAACTTTTGGAAAGCACCAGGTTAGCCCCTCTGAGTTATACTATAGGACAGCCTTACCCAAACTGGCACCTTTATTATTATTATTATTATTATTATTATTTCTTCCCACTATTCCTTCCAGTAGGAGCCCAGGGCAGCAAACAAAAACACTAAAAACACACTAAAACATCACAGAAACAGACATTAAAATTTATTAAAACAAAACATCTTTTAAAACATTTCTAAAAAAAGCTTTACAAACTTCTTAAAAAGCAATTCCAACACAGACGCAGACTGTGTTTTGCACTACAACTTCCATCAATTTCAGCCAGCATGGCCAATAGTCGGGAACGATGGCAATTGTAGTCCAAACCTTCTGGAGGGCATCAGGCAAGGATAGTAGCTATATGAGAACTGGTACAGAATTGCTATAGGGAAGGGTTTTTTCCCCAGTGTGTAGACCACAACAGTATTACTCTGTTCAAGACTGAAGTTTTGCATAGTTTACTAAAAACAGCAAAGATATTAACAGGAAAGAAACCCCCACTCTTAGTTATTGATCCACTCACTGGAACATTTTCTTGAATAATTTCAATAAAGATTCCCAGCCCTAGATTATTAAAAGATTCATACATTTCCAAACCCACTCTATTTCATGATCTAATGGAATCTAATGCAATCCAATATAGCAGGACTAAGAAAAACAACACTTTGCAAGGCACTGTTTTTCAGCGTCAGAGAGGGCTAGTTAGTTGGCACACTGGCACAATCCAACATACAAATCCTTTGTGAATCACCACTTTGCTATGGTGCTGGATAGTTCTGTGGTATGAATACAGACATGCCTAGGCATGCATGCCTGGCTTTTCATACTAGAATCTTAAACCATAGTTGTGAGAAAATAAGAAGCATTAGCAACAGTTCAATTTAACATTCAGTGTTAAGAGGCTAATAAAAAAATAGACTGTCCATGGCACCAAGACTAATAAATGTATTCTTTATTAGTTTTTCACAATTATAATCTACTTTATCAGATGCAAATTAGTTCATTTATGACACCTTATGCACAATAAATTTGTTCGGCTTTAAGGTCCTTTTTAAAAGAATTATTATTTTGCTACAACAGATGAACATGGCTATGCCTTTGGGGGGTAATTGTCATATAGCACCAATACTATCTTTCATTCATTTGAATGGCATTTGTGTAGGAAGCTTCTGGAAAAGCCTTGCTGGTGGTAGGCATCATGATTCTGCAACAACAAAATCCAACAATCATAGTCCATGAAACACAAAGGTAGCTTAAATCATTGGTGCGCTTCAGAAATAATATATGCTTTCTCCTGCTCTTCCTTCCACCACCTCACTCCTGCCACTGGATAGGGTAATTTCATCGCTAATTTCATCGCTCCTCTCCTGCTTTTGATGCAAATCATAGTTTAGCATTTTGTCTGAATTGGCAACTATGTTTTTGCTTCAAACTAGAAAAAAAGGGAGGGGATCACCACATACAAGGGGAGAATAGAGGCAGAAGGAGCATATGATGGTCAAGACAGGCTTTTTCATGTAATGCCAACTGATATGGCTTACTCTGAACCTCCTCATAACTTACCTTCGCAATTTTTATTGTCATTCAGAAGAGTATACCCAGTATAACAAGCACAGCGATAGCTGCCGTGCTTGTTGTAACAGATCTGTCTACAACCACCATTCTGCTCAGCACATTCATTAATATCTGGCAATAGATAAAGAAAGGTTATTGGAGCATTGCCAATCACATCAGGTAGAGAAGAAAGTAACTGAAGGTGCTCTCTCCTTCACTGCTCATATTCACCATTTCATATTTCTAATATTATATATTCAAAACATACATGATTATGTCTGTATTCATTCTTAAGAATGCATACTGCATCAATTGCATGGGGGGGGCAAAAGTATTAAGGCAAAAAGTAGAGGGCAATACCCTACCTCCATCCCAAACCTAACAGCTAAGAAATTAAATGTTATTCAAAATAGTTAATACAGAAACTTAGTTATATCCAACTGATGCTCTTCAGTGACTGCATGTGCTTTTTGATCCAGGAAAGGTGTCTGCTAACAGAAGAGGAAGGAAGGCCATTTTTGCTAGTTCCCTTTCCCTCTGCAAGCCCCAGCATCCCCTCGATCTATTCTGGATTCAACGGGACAGAGGAATTGGCAGAAATCACCTCCCTTCCTCGTTCATTAGTGGATCCCTCTGCTGGAGGAACAGCACAAGGATCACCAATTGGATTCCACCAAGAAAATAGGAAGGAAGCCTCTGCTACTGAACATTTAACCAAAGTTCTCACACCTTCCAAATTTTTACACACACACACCCAAAAAGTATTGAGTAAACAGCGTGTAAAGCAAGCACCTTCCAGCCTGGCCCTTCTGTAATTTCTGTCTGCATAGGAAGCTGCCTAATGCTGAACCAGACTATTGGTCCATTTATCTTAGCACTGTCTACCCCAATGGTGGGAAACCCCTTTTCAGCCCAAGTATCACAATCTCTTGTGACTGACCTTACAGTGACTGCATGCCAAAAATAGGTGGGGCTAAAATATGGGTGTGGTCAAAGCAAGTAAGACCAAAGCTGCCACACACGTACACAAATATAGAACAAACCACACAGACCTATATTTTCCTGCCCCCTCCCAGAAATTAAGCTTGAAATTAATTAATGGCCTTTCATATTTTTTCAAACCTAATTTCTGGAGTGTGGATTGATCCTTATGGAAATTGCAGCTGGGGAGGGAAGTGTTCTCTCCCCTCCACAGGTGCCATCTTCACAAAGATCACCTCCTACACACAGTAATTCAGTCTGAAAACAGCTTTTCATGGGCACCAGTAGAAGGCTATTTTCAAGCTACAATGCCATGGGGGGGATTTTTGATGGTGTAATCATAGTGCATCAGAGGGAAGGATAAACTCATCCCACCTCACCAGTGGACACCCCTTCCTGAAACGCCCCCTACACCACAATTATGCTTGAAAAAAGCTTTCTAGCAGTGTCCATGAAAGGCTGTTTTCAAACCTAACTGCTGTGCAGGGTAAGGAGAGGACACTATAAACTGGATGCAGAGGCTCTGGGGGCTGCATCTTGCCCAGAGGAGGCTGGTTCACTACTTCTGATCTACACTGACCAGCACCAACTCGCTGGGATTACAGACAGCAGCCTTTTCCATCCCTACCTGGAGATGCCAAGAGAGTGACCTTGGGACTTTCTGCATGCAAAGCATGTGCTCTACCTCCAAACTGCAGGCATTCCCTATCATTAGGAATCCAGGGCCACAAGAGCACAGAACAAGACTTACCTTCACCACATCTTTCTCCTTGCCAGCCTAGTCTGCAATGGCAAAGAAATCCACCTTCCAAGTCTTCACATGTTTTAGTACCTTCTTTATGACATGGGTTAGGTGAACACTGATCTGGCAAATCTGGAGGTGGGAGTGAAAACATATCACAAAAAATGTTATCCTTGAATAAAATTGCTTAAAACAATAATATTGCTATTACCATTCATTCTGGAGGCCACAAATGGCATTATTCACCTCTACAATACAAATGAGGAAGAAAAGAAGTAGTATTGCTTTGTCAACAAAGATAGTAGCATCGCATTACTGTACTATGCTGTTTTCTAGGCAACTTGCCCAATTACAGAAAACTTATACAGTACACTTGCCAAACTAAATGAATGCTTGTCGTGAAGAGCTCATTCTTTAAAAAGACAGAAACTATTTTTCAATTTACTTTCCTCATTCTGACTTGAAGTCATGATTATAAAAAAGCATTATTTACAGAAATGGACTACAATTCATTATTATTTTATTATTTTTTTATATATAGACAAAAGCAAAATGCTTGGGTATATTTGCAGTAGTTAGTGTACAGCTATCTTACCCAAAATACTTTCCCTTCAAAATAAGGGAGTAATGATTGTATTATATATTTGGGCTACATGTGCTAGATGTCAGATGTCAAGTTCAATGCATGGAGTTGGGGTAGACCTAAGAGAGAGCAGCCATTGACCCAAGCTGCACTGAGTATACCTACTTTCCCAGAGGTCAAAATAGTTCCAACAAGTTGCCACAGGTATCATTCCAAACTCACAGGTAACTCCCTAGTGCTGAAGGCACACACAGAAGGCTCCACCCAGACACACAAAAAACACCTCTCCTCCAGGCACACAAACCCACATGTGCATACATACACATGCATACACTGACACCCACTACCAAGAGCACATACTACAAACATGTGTACAGTGAAGGAAAACATCACAAAATACACCTTATAATATGTGCATTTTCTAAAGTTTTCTTTACATTCCTAAAGAGAAGAGACACAGTGTTGGCCTTGAGCACAAGAGTGACAAACACATATGGAGAACTATTCATCTTTATTTTCCCAGCAGTAAACAAACTACATATTAGAATAGGAATTTACATTTTCATTTGTAGTTTGTTAAAAGAAAAACAATAGGGCTGCATCTAAACTAGGAGATCAAATTATATCCTAAGCCTAACCAGACAGTACTTCAGGAATCCCTCCTGTAGAGATAAGAACTTATCTTGAATTGTAGCAGAATGTTCTGTTGCAAGAAAGGGAGGAAAGAACACTTAATTCTTAAGGAATGGCATGTGACTATCCTCTGCCAAAGGGAGACATTCCTTGTAGTATTTTTTTAAAATTCTGAAACCCAGAAATTGTACTATTTGAGAATGTCTCCACAACAAAACTGTTAAAATATTAAATAAAGTGCCTTGGTAAATGTCAATCCCCTACACAACCAAAGGCATGTTGATCTCCCAGTCTCTGGGTGTACAATAGTAAGTAAGACCTTGAAGAACAGAATGCTGAAGGCAGCACAGAAAGAGGAGGAAGCTAGCTAGAGGGCAACCTTATATATGCGCAAATAGCACATATATAAAAAACACTGTGGAGCTAAGAGACCATGCAGGAGAGGGAGGGAGGAAAGAGGGGAGCATTGGGAGGTGGGGAGGAAGAATGAAGCAAAAAAAAAATGCTTCGTTTTGCTCATGCTGTTTATCAGATCAAGACTAGCAATCTAGTGGCCTTAAGCATGGCTAGCACAGTATTTCCAACTCAACATTAGATTCTTGCCCTGGGCTCCTGCTGGGAGGAACGGCAGGATATAAATCAAGTAATAAATAAATAAATTCCTGCACTTTTTCTAATTAGGCCCATTCAGATCACTTTGCAGGGGAGGAGGCCATGTCAGTCCTCTCTCCAACCTCTAGCACAGAGCTCCTATAATCTTCCAACCTGCCAAGCCCCTATCCCACAAATCATATATTTCACTCATGGAAGGCAGAATACAACAGAACCATCAGCTGTAAACTTTATAAAAGAGTACTGCACTGACAATTACATTCTCTGCAGACAGGCTCCTTCCAACATCACATCATGGATGTTATTTTCTTGTTAGTGAAATAAAAACAGCTACTTAAATGAGAGAATGAGGAAATTTTATTTATTTAAATTAACAACATTTATATACTATATTGTAACAAAACAAAACAAAACACCACACAGCAGTAGTCTAGCCTGGACGTGACCAGAGCACAGATCACTGTGACAAGGTCAGGCCACTCCAGATATGAGTGCAGTTGGCACAGCAGCCGAAACTGATACAAAGCAGTCGTGGCCAGGGATGCCATCTGGGCTTCCCAAGTTAGCGCTGAATCCAGCAGGGCTCTCAAACTGCGTTCCTGGTCTTTCTCTAATGAAGGCTTAATGAATTATCACAGTCTCTCTCTAACTATTGAAATACAATTTCATAGCTACAGGTCCACACTGTAATCAACACAGTATCTATATTATCAAAATATAGATAGTAGAGCAGTTACATAATATGGTATTCAGATATTTCATGTTAAATGTTGCTAATAGTGCTTACTTGTCTAAATCATTTGAGATCACAAAGTCATGCTGAAAACAGCCACTGCAGCAAAACAGACCCCATACAGACACACAAAAATACCTCAGTTGCAGTAAGAGCAAACTAAATTGCCACCTCTTTTTTGCCAAGACAGTACTCATCTGAAGAATGTTATGTTGCTTCCTGTCACCTGCATGCAGATAGAGAAGGTTAAAAGTGCAACTCAACCAATGTAAAGTGAATATTCCAATTAAATCAGGAAGCCTATCTCTACTTATCTCTGTGCCATAGACATAGCAAGGAAGCATAGCTCTTCCTGTTGATTAATGATCCTACAGCGATCTCCCAGAATTCACTTCAAGACATAAGACATTTCAAGATCCATTACCATGGGTGAGATTTGTATGCCAGATGGGCAGATAGTAAGAAGATTTTAAAGAACATTAATAGTTAAGGACAAGTTATTTTAATCACCCTCTTACTATGATATCCAAGACAACCTTCAAGTCTGTCTCTTTCTTGCAAACCTTATTTCTTTGGTATATTCTGTTGGCTAAGAATGCATGCTGTAAGGTTTCTTATTCATACTCCAAGTCACCCATAATCTCAGTATGTTGCCTGAGGCAAGTTTCTATCTCTCAGGCTCAGCAGAGCATTTCTAAATAAAAGGTTCTGTGCTGAGATTTGACACACAGTAGATTGCCCAAGGCAATCCAGTGAGTTCAACAACTTTACAGGCTGTTGTTAAGGATTACTGAGATAAATGTTATGTGAAGCATTTTGCACACTCAAGAAAAGCACTGTATCAGTTCTATTCTTTCTTGTCCTCTTGCTCAGCAATGCTTTGTTCTTTAAACTATGTTTTCCATTGCTCAGTCATCATTCTCATTCCTAGCCACAATTCCAAACAATGCCCTCCTCTGTCATTGTCCTTTAATCAGAGACATTTTGCATTTAAGAAAAAAAAAACTACAATATTTCAGACCTTCCATATCCAAGCATCTTGCCCTTCTCTCCTTCCAAAGGTTTCTTCTCATGATGCTTTGGGTATCTGTTTTCACTGCTTCACCCTTTGGCTTTCAATGGTGGATGTGGAGGTGTTTATTTGTTTATTTATCAAATTTATATCCCGCCCTTCCTTCCAATGAGCCCAGGGCAGCAAACAAAAACACTAAAAACATTCTAAAACATCATAAAACAGGCTTTAAAATATATTAAAACAAAACATCTTTTAAAACTTCTTTTTAAAAAAAGCTTTAAAGTGTCTTAAAAAGTAATTCTAACACAGACGCAGACTGGGATAAGGTCTCTACTTAAAAGGTTTGTTCAAAAAAGGAAGGTCTTCAGTAGGCGCCAAAAAGACAGCAGAGATGGTGCCTGTCTAATATTTAAGGAGAAGGAATTTGAAAGGGTAGGTGCCACTACACTAAAGGTCCATTTCCTATGTCATGCAGAATGGACCTCCCAATAGGATGGTATCTGCAGGAGTGAAGTGATCATCTGGGTATATAAGAGGAAGACAATATGTCAGGTATCCTGGTACAAAGCTGTATAGGTACAAAGCTGTACACCAAAACCAGAACTGTGAACTTAGCCCAGAAGCTAATGGGCAGCCAGTGCAATTTTTTCAGCAGCAGGGCGACATGATGGCAATACCCTGCCCCACTGAGTAGTCGCGCTGCCACATTTTGCACCAGCTGCAGCTTTCAGATCAACCTCATGGGCAGCACCACATAGAGCACATTACAGTAATCCAGCCTAGAAGTTATCAATACATGGACAACAGTGGTCAGGTTACCCCGGTCCAGAAAAGGCTGCAGCTGTCTTACCAGCCGAAGCTGGTAAAAGGCACTCCTAGCCATCGAGGTCACCTGGGCCTCTAATGACAAAGATGGATCCAGGAGCACCCCCAGGCTACAAACCTGCTTTTTCAGAGGGAATACGACCCTATCCAAAGCAGGCAATTGACCAAATATCCAAACTCAGGAAGCACCAACCCATAGCAGCTCCGGCTTGCTAATAATAATAATAATTTTATTTATTGGTCGCCTATCTGTCCAGGTTAATGGACACTCTAGGCGACTTACAATAAAAAACAATACATCATATACAATATACAAAATAAAACACAGTCATAGTCAATTTAAAATCAGTTTCCAATTAAAACATCATAAAACTAACCCTCCCCAATCCCATAGGCCTGCCTGAATAGCCAGGTTTTTAAGGCTCGGCGAAAACCTGTCAGGGAGGGAGTATGTCGAAGATCAAGAGGAAGGGAGTTCCAGAGGGTGGGGGCCACAATCGAGAAAGCCCTCTCTCTGGTCCGCACCAGCCTAGCTATTTTAACCGGTGGGACCAAGAGAAGGTCTTGTGAGGCTGATCTTGTCAGGCGCCATAATTGGTGACTCTGGAGGCGCTCCTTCAGATAAACTGGGCCAAAACCGTTTAGGGTTTTAAAGGTCAATACCAACACCTTGAATTGGGCCCGGTAGACAACTGGTAGCCAGTGAAGATCCATTAACACTGGACTGATGTGATCACGGCGACGGCTGTGCTTGATCAAGCGCGCCGCCGCATTCTGTACCAGCTGTAACTTCCGGACCGTTTTCAAGGGTAACCCCACGTAGAGCGCATTACAATAGTCCAAGCGAGAGGAGACCAGGGCATGTATCACTTGTGGGAGCAGATGAACAGAAAGGTAGGGACGCAGCCTTTGTATCAGACGTAATTGATACCAAGCTGCCCGACTCACTGCTGACACCTGAGCCTCCATGGACAGCTGGGAGTCAAGAATGACCCCAAGGCTGCGGACCTGGTCTTTCAGGGGTAATCTCACCCCATTAAGCATCAGGTCTGTAATACCCAGCCTCCCTTTGTCTCCCACAAGCAACACCTCGGTCTTGTCAGGATTCAGCTTCAGCCTGTTCTCTCCCATCCATCCACTTACGGATTCCAGGCACTTGGACATGGTATCTACAGCCAACTCTGGTGAGGACTTAAATGAGAGATAGAGCTGAGTGTCATCCGCATATTGGTGACACTTCAGCCCAAAACTCCTGATGATGGCCCCCAGCAGTTTCACATAGATGTTAAACAGCATGGGAGAGAGGATAGAGCTCTGTGGTACTCCACAATTAAGAGACCAAGGGTCTGAAACCTCATCTCCCAAAGCTACCCTCTGGTGCCTATTTGAGAGATAGGAATGGAACCACTGTAAAACAGTGCCCCCCATTCCCAATCCCTCAAGGCGATCCAAAAGGATACCGTGGTCAACGGTATCGAAAGCCGCTGAGAGATCTAGGAGGACGAGGAAGGTATACTCCCCACTATCCAGCGCCCTCCTCATATCATCCACCAGAGCGACCAAGGCTGTTTCAGTTCCATGCCCAGTCCTGAAACCCGATTGGAATGGATCTAAATAATCCGTTTCCTCCAAGTGTGCCTGTAACTGTTTGGCCACCACTCGCTCAATCACCTTGCCCAAGAATGGTAAGTTAGATACTGGGCGGAAGTTATTCAGTTCTCGGGGATCCAAGGAGGGTTTTTTTAAGATGGGCTTTATCACCGCTTCCTTGAGGGCTAATGGCATTGCACCCTCTTTCAAGGATGCATTTACCATTGCCTTGATCCCTTCGCTCAGTCTCTCCTTGCAGCTCATAACAAGCCACAAAGGGCAAGGATCAAACAGACAGGTGGTTGGCTTCACGGTAACGAGCACCTTGTCCACTTCCTCAGAGAGAAGAGGCTGAAACCGATCCCACCAGACCGGAATGCAACTGGCCGACCCTGGCCCACTACCTGTATCCACGGCGAGCGGAATCGTGCTCTTCAGGCGCTTGACTTTATCAGCAAAGTGTTTAGCAAAAGTATCACAGGAGATTTTAGAATGTTCCATGGGTTCCTGAGCAACTGGACCGACCAGGCTTTGGACCACTTGGAACAATCTCCTGGGACAACACTCTGCTGACGCAATAGAGGCAGCAAAGAACTCCCTCTTTGTTGTCTTTATTGCCACTTGGTAGGCAGTTATTGCTGCTCTAACCAGTGTCCGATCATCTTCAGTGCGAGATTTCCACCACCGGCGCTCAAGTCATCTCACCTCCTGCCTCAGACCCCGCAACCGTGGTGTATACCAGGGCGCTGTCTGAGTTCTATTCAGGGGGAGAGGACGTTTTGGGGCCACCCGATCCAAAGCCCCAGTGATCTCCCGATTCCACTTCATCACCAGGGCTTCGACCGGGCAACCTTCAGTCAGCTCCAAATCACCCAGCACATTCAGGAATCCCTGAGGTTCCATCAGGCGTCTGGGGCGGACCATCTTAATAGGTCCTTGTCCCCTATGGAGGGTGTGTGGCATCGAGAGGTCTATATTCACCAGGTAGTGATCTGACCATGACACAGGGTTAGAAGAAACAACCCTCCCTTTCAGAACACTTCCCTCCCCTCCCGAGACAAACACAAGGGTCAATAGCATGACCGGCTACATCGGTGGGCCCTGTATTACTGAGGTGCAGATCCCAAGAAGTCATGGTTTCAATGAAATCCCGAGGGGCTCCCATGAGGATAGACTCGGCGTGTACATTAAAATCCCCCACAACCAAAAGGTTGGGGGAACGTAACCGCACGTCTGAGACCACCTCAAGCACCTCGGTCAGGGAGTGTGCTGTGCAGCGGGGTGGGCGGTACACAAGCAGAATCCCTAAACTGCCTGTTGGGCCCAACCTCCAGTACATGCAATCAACAAACTTGGTCTCATGGAGAGGAGGTCTGGCGAAAACCAGAGATCCCCGATAGATGACTGCCACACCCCCTCCCCGCCTACCAATCCTCGGCTGCTATGCGTACTGGAAACCCGCTGGACACATGGCCTCAAGTATTGGAGCTGAGGCCTCATCCAGCCAGGTCTCCGTAATACAAGCCAGGTCTGCGTTCTCATCCAATATCATGTCATGTCATGCTAGGATTCAGACTCAGTTTATTGTCCTCATCCAGCCCACCACCAAGTCCAGGCAGCAGTCCAGGGCTTGCATGGCCTCTCCCGATTCAGATGTTACAGAGAAATAAAGGTGGGGATCATCATCATACTGCTGACACTTCACCCCAAATCTCCTGATGACTGCTCCCAAGGCCTTCATGCATGTTAAACAGGATTGAGGACAAGATGGTACCCTGTGGCACCCCACAGCATAGCTGCCAGGGCCCCCAAGTACAATCGCCCAATGCTGTTCTCTGACAATGACCCTGGAGATAGGATTGGAACCACTGGAAAACAGTGCCTCCGATACCCATCTTACCAAGTTGGCCCAAAAGGATACCATGGTCAATGGTATCAAAAGCCTCTGAGAGCTCAAATAAGAATAATAGGGTCGCACTCCCCCTGTCCTTCTCCCAATAAAGGTCATCCATCAGGCAAACAAAGCAAATTCAGTCCCATAACTAGGTCTGAACCCAGATTAGAATGGGTCAAGATAATTTGTTTCATCCAAGAGTACTTGCAATTGCTGAGCCACAACCCTCTCGATCACCTTCCCTAAAAAGAGGGTATTTGCAACTGGGCGGTAGTTGTCACAAACCAATGGGTCCAGGGTGGGCTTTTTCAGGAGCGGTTAGATCACCACCTCTTGCAGGGTGGCTGGAACCACTCTCTCATGCAACAATGCATTGACCACACCCTGAATCCACTCAGTCAAACCCCCTCGACAAGCTTTAATAAGCCAAGAAGGGCAAAGTTCGAGAGGACAAGTAGCATTATCACAAGCACATTCACATGGCCATGGATAAGCCACCTTGAGTTGAGGTTTTCTCCACAATATTTAAATTTTCTTATGCCTATAGGAATTCACATCCATGGGATATGAGTGCTGTTCACCTTGTCCTGAAACAACCAAAAGTTTTATTCAAGGTAAACAGTGATCTTGCCATGCGGGAGGAACTGGAACCTTCACTTCACCCCACAGCAATTATATGTAAACATTGACTTTTCCAGTTCAAAAGCAGTTTTCTAAAGCAGTGTTTCTCAAACCATGTGGGCTCAGGAGTTTGCAGACACCTCTGATCAGCTGGTTGGTGGTGCCTGCAAGCCATACCTTTATCTGCCCCACACCTGACATCATATGCAATGTCAGGAGTAGGTAGGTGTGGCTTAGGGAAATTTGTCTCAACAGCCAAATTAGAACCTCTTGCAAACTTAATCATGCCCACAGCTCACTTAGAACCTCTGTATCAGCAAATTTTGCCTTAAATGGGGAGGCTGAGTCACAATACTTCCAGAACTTGGAGGCCCATAACTAAGTACAGGTGTGGCACTGCCCACCCTAAACCCCCAACCCCTCCAAAGCTATAATCCAGTCCCTTCTCTGTTCCTTATATTCATATTCAGTACATTTGCTATAGCCTAGTCCCTTTTGTTTTTTACATTCATATTCAACACCAGAGGGGATCTGCCCCCCGCTCGCCAACTCCCAATCTCAACTTTGACTGCCACCCCCCAGGCAACCCCATTCCCCTCACTTGTTCCTCCACTACACTACCACTGGCATTCCAGACAAACAGTACCGCCATGCAGTCAAGCCACAGACCAGTCTCCTGCTCACCCACCCAGGCTGCTGCAGCCCCCTGGATAAACACCACTGCTGCCTCAGCGCAGTACACCAGCCAACTGCTCATCCCCTGGCCAGGTTGCTGCTGCCGTCTTGCCTGCTTGCAAAGGCAGGCTGGGCAAAAAAGAAACTCCTCTGGAGATCTTTAGCCATGATACTTAAAAACACAGCTCCAGATCTGGGATGTTCTTTCTGTGCACCAGGGAATAAGCTAGACATAACTTAAATAAAACATCTGAATGTAATATTTGCTGTTTTTACCATAGAAGTGACACAATCTCACATATGTAATGGTTAACTACACCAACGGGAAGGTATGATTCAGCTGTTGTAACTAACATAATCCTATTCATTTTACTTACAAGGAAGCCCCATTGTGTTCAATTAAGTGGGTGTAGAACTGAACCCTGGTCTTCCAGGTCCTAGTCCAACATTTTAACCACTACGTTTACACAATTACAGATGCTCATTTTAAGTATTTTTTAATTTAAAAATATATTATCAAGTTGCTTAAATGTTTTCTTTTTTTACTCTTCACTTGAGTTCTTTGCAGGGTTTAGGGTTGGTGTTCAGGGAGAGCAGGACTCTTGCATCTTTAACAGATTTGTGGTAAGGAGAAATTCTTATGAACTAAACGTGCTTTTGGGTTAACTTGAACTGAACTATTTTGTTCCTTTTTAAAATGAACTTTCCAAGTCCTGCTGGTCCACAATCCTATTCATCTTATTCAGAAGTAAGTAAACCCCATTGTGTTTTGTGGGGCTTACTAATGAGAGCAAGCATAGGACTAAAGCCTTTTGTAGTGCCTACTAAATATGAGTTTCCAGCAACTAACTCACTCAGTCACTCGTGCGTGTGCAAAAACAGGATTGGGAGAACATTACTAAATGAGCAGAAACCTAGGTTTCTGTTCACTACTGAAGAGGTATGACTTAACTGTGTGCACTCTCATGAGAGTGAGCATAGGACTAAATTTTAACTAAAACGGCAATGTTTAAGTGTCCGCTATTTGCTTGCAAACAGGTGGAGGTTCCACAACTTTTTTCCCAGCAGAGAAGCAACTATGACAGCAGGGACCCCTTCCAAACCAAAGAAAGACACTTTACAGTTAAATTAGGTGCTATTCATAAAACTGCAATGCTTAAATGTCCACAGTATGTTTGCAATATAAGAGGATGGGGAGAAAACCAGAACTTGGCCTGTGGCAGCCCTACCAGGTCTAGTGGGCACAAGCTATCAGTGTTCCAGGGCAAATGTCTGTACTTAGCTTGAGGAAAGCTGAGAGATGGAATGCCTTAAAACACTGTGGCAAAGAACAAAGCAGTTTCCAAAGATGGTTTCAATATCAGCAGAAAATTATGTCAGTAATTGCCAGGTGATTTTGCCAAATTTTGCCTTGTGATTGGTGGGCCTCCATAATTTTCAGCTATCTCAAGTGGGCCCTGAAGGTAGAACATAAGAAACCCCGTTGTAAAGCTAGCCATGTCACCTGCTGAGGCTCATGGACCAGACTGAAACGAGCAAATTCCACTGCTGTTGCCATCTTTAGCCTTGTGCTTATGCTCAGACAAGAGTTGTATCCTTGCAACCAAGGAAAGAACAAGGGGGTATAATATGACTGTGCTGGCATTTATTAATGTAGGAGGCAACTACTGCTCATCGCATCACCTTGTTGTCTTTGCAGGCTCCCACCACTGATGCTTGCTCCAGTTAAAAGCCTGCTTTCAGGTAGCAGCCCAAGTCAACTCAACTCAACTCTGCATCTGCTGACTTGTTCATCTGCATTCTCCCTTTGGGCCAATTCACAGGCATGAATGGTAGCGACAATGCAAGGAGGAAACGCTGCAGCTAAATGGGGAGAGGGAAAGAAGTCCATGGGCAGGTACTCTGGTGCCCACAGAAAACTGCCGCTGGAACTTTATTTTATATCACAACCACACAGGCAACTGATGACTGGGCAGAGTAGCTCTAAATCACTGCAAAGGAGGTTCTTTTGTATTGAGTAAAAAAAGGTTTTGTAGGCAGCAACTCTGAGATTTTGCACATTAATCCCAGAATTAAGTTACTACCACATCTGTTAACTTTTTAGTGTCACAATGCTGATGGGTTCTGATCTTGAAAGCTTAAGTAGCATCTCTTTTAGTGAAAAACTCCCTACACTTGTCAGGATTACATAACCCATTTGACCAGTTTGTAGTAAAACACTTAGGCTGCACTCGTAAACACCAGGGGTGGCAAACTTGTGGCCTGCAAACTGGATCTGGCTCCCAAAGAGTTTTATGGACTCTCAAGATCTACAATAATTTAGTAATTTAATTTGTTTAAAATGTTATTGGAGGAACCAACCAGCTCTCTAAAACTCAGGCACTTCCTCTCCCTCCAGTGCAGTTGCAAAGTCTTAAGAGATCAGGGAACAGGAAAGAACACTCCCGTCAACAGTGTGCACTTAAGACTTTTTTAAAGCTTTTGATAAATTCCCTCCTTTCAATGAAGACTCATGAATAACCTCAGCAGTCATGGGAGAAGATAGATCCTCTTACAGATCAGTAGCTGATTAAGGAGCAGGAGGCAAAGAGTAGGAATAAATGCAAAATTTTCCTAATGGAGGGATGTAGGAATTAAAGTTCCTCAATGATTGGTCTTGGGACTGGTTTTTTTTAACTTGTTCATAAATGACCTGGAGTAAGGTGTGAGCAGGGAGGTAGCCAAGTTTGCTGATGACACCAAATTGTTCAGGGTGATAAAAATCTAGGAATTGTAAGGAGCTACACAAGGATCTCTCCAAGCTGGATGAATAGCATTAAAATGAAAAACGCAATTCAATGTAAGCATGTGTAAAGTGACCCACATTGGGGAAAAATCCTAAATTTTCTTACAGTATTTATTAATGGGGTCTGAACTGGCAGTGACTGACCAGAAAAGAGTCCTTGGGGTCATGATGGATGGCCCACTGTGTGGAAAGGGTGAATTCCATGTTAGGGTTCATTAGGAAAATAAACCTGCCAATACCATAATGCCACAAATAAAAATCTATGGGGAAGCTGCACTTTGAATACTGTGTACAGTTCTGGTTGCTGCACCTCAAAAAGGATACTGTAGAGCTGAAAAAGCTCAGAAAAGGGCAACCAAAATGATCAAGAAGCTGGAGCAACTCCAGTATGAGGAAAGGATACATTTTGGACTTTTTAGTAAGGACCAGACAGAAGTGTACAAAGTTATGCATGGTGTGGAAGAAATGGGCAGAGTTTTTCTCCCTCTCTCATGATACTGGAACTCATGGCTATTCGATGCAGCTGAATGTTGGAAGATTCGCAACATACAAAATAAAGTGCTACTTCACATAGCACATAGCTGAACTGTGGAACTCACTTTCACAAGATTTTTATTCATTTATTTATAAAAAAATCTTGTGTACAGCAATTACATAAAATATCAAAGCAGCTTACAACAATTATTTAAACACAACAAAAACCACACAAAAATTAAATCAGATAACCAACTGTTTTTCACAGCTGATTATTGTACAATTTATTCATTTTATGTTCTGAACATGGTACCTGCCATGGTATCTGTATAGAATAGATGAAGAGCAGGTTATAAACATTTTTAATAAAGAAATGAAACTGCTTACAGAAGTATGTGGCTAATAAAAACTTTTTGGGATACTAACTTTTGTGCACTTTTACAAGATTAAAGACATGGTAATCTCATAACTACTTTGAATTTATACTTTTTGTCAACTGAATAATACTCCAGAATATTTTTCCAATTCATTTTGAGAAGTAACGGGAGGGAAATGTCAGGTCAAACCAAGCTATAAACTTAACAATCTTGGAGAGATAAGAGAACCATGGGCTGGTTTGGACATCATGCTAAACCACAGTTTATCATTACAAGCCTAAACAAGCCTGGTGTGATCCCCCTCCCCCAGCACAGCCACAAGGATGAGTTCAGCAGCTTTTGCTTCTGATAAAGCGCAGCTTACCATGTCATCTGAACCCAACAAACTGTGGCTAACCTTAACTATGAATTGCTGTAACAAGCCAATGTCAAACCATAGGGTTGGATCCAATTGATGCTGTAATGCCTGTTTCTAAGATCCTTAGAATATGAGCTGTGCAAATGGAAGGAACACAGAATGGCAAGAAAGGAAAGTGGGAGTCCATTAAGGAAGGACTATCGGTATGGAGCAGAGACTGGAAAGAAGAGAAGAAGGAAAGCAGCAAAGTGTTGAAGGAGATGGACAGAGAGACCTGACAAAGAAGGGAAGGGTATGGGTATAGGAGAAAGCAGAAAGAAAGATCAAATACAGACGTTGCCATCTAAATAAAAACAGTTAACTGACATTGTTAATTCATTTACTTGAAGTAGCTTTTGGCAAGTAACTAACAGTGGTTTGGGGTTGGGCCATTGTGGTGTGTTTTAATTGTGCATGAACTGTTACTGTTCATATACTGGTTGTGTTAAGTTCTTTTAGTTTTAATTTTTTTATATATATTCTTTCAACTCAAAGAGTGATTGCATTATTCCCCCCCCACCTTCCTAACTGCAGAGCCATGAAGCATTATAGTGCCCCTTGTGCAAGGGATACTGATCCAGCCAGAGGCATCTTGCTATGGAGGAGCAGAGACTATTTTTGACAATTCCCCCAGCACCCCCCAAAAAACAAATCTCTTCTGGAGAGTTGAAGGACCTTCCAGCACAGATTTGAGGGCCTCCAAGGGGGCAGGGAATCGGCAATAATCACCTTTCCTCCCCAGTTAGTTTAGCAACAGATGTAGGGGAGGATCAGCTGGATTCTGCCCAGTTTAAGGAGCTGGCTTTTCAACAAATAATAGTTGAGATTAACCACAGTATAGGGTTCAGTCACAATGCTAAATTGTGGTTAACTGAAAAATCAGAACGGAAAGTTTCCCAACTCCTTCTTATAGCGAGAGGGCAAGGAGAGGGAGAGAGCTTTGGGGGAGGTTAGACTCATTTCTGACACCCATGATGTATTGGCAAATTTTGAAGTGCTGAAGCTCAGCCCCATAGCCCCATTCCCAAAGAGTCCAAAACTGCAGGAAACTGAGTTGATTCTTTATATCTATAACCTACAGAGCAGCAGGACACAGCATCATACCCATTTTATTAGTATCAACAATCATCAAATAGAGAGCTGGCAAAAGGTGGTGCAGTGATTAGCGTGTTGGACTTCAGCTGGGGAAATCTGGGTTCACATCTCTGATGTGATATCTGGGTAAAATCAGTCACTATCTGAGCCTAGCCTATCTAACAAAGGGATCATGTGCCAGGCCAGGCCTGCCCTCCAACCCCAACAACGTTTGATGACATTACACCTACTTTAACAAAAAAATAAAAAAGTACAAGAGCTGCACTTCTCATTCCTAGTCTATTACACCACTGACTGTCACGACCATGGTTTATTACAATGTCTGAACACAGCCAATGTTTTCTCAGTGGAGCAAAGTAAAAATCTGACTGAAAGAGTTACAAGGAGCATGGACAGTATAAACAGAGGTGAGCGTGGACTGGAATAGCTCCTCACCTAAGCCAGACAAAAGCCAACAATACTTTATTAGTAATATATAGAAAGATGAAAAATACTTACTATGCACGCATGTATGAAAATCTGGACTTCTTGTATATGGTGAGCCATACTTATGAATACATGCTGAAGAACAAAAAATACACCAACATTATTAAATTTAAATTAAAAATTATTAACTTAACCAACTTCTGATGTCCTAATATTTCCTAACAAGCATGTTTACTTGTTTGTTCTATTTCGACTACAAATGTCTTGTAATATACACGCACACACCCAAATACTATAAATGTTATTCATTTCATCAAAATATTTTGGCCCCAAGGTTTATTGAAATGCTACTTTGCAATGCAATTCTTCTATCAGATGCTGCAAGGGTGTAACAGATATTAGTACCTAGATTTTTTTCCTAGTTCAGAAAAAAAATATTGTGAGGAAGTCACTCAAAACAGACTATTTTCTTAAGATTCTAGTGTTTACATGTACAACACAAATATAATAGTGTAATAATCAGATTCTGAAGGACTACGTCTCTCTGAATCGCAGCCAGTTATTGTAACTCCATTACACTGTAGATGTACACATATAAAAGTATGCCAACTTTTTAAAGCAGCAGCAAAGCAACTTGGTCTCTTTTAAGCTAATAAGATGTACACTGTTATGATGCACTTCTTTGGGAAGATATTGATTGCTCATAAAAAGGGACAACAAAGCAGCATTACCACATATTGAAAAGGTATAACTGGAACTCACCCAAATATCTCGGGTAAAAATAGTCCTGTCAGAGAGAAAAAGCAAACCGTTATTAGATAAATACATTTCATACACAATTGCATTAATATTAAAATAAACTACTGACACTTTGATAGTTGAGCAATGTCATCTTAATCAGGTCTTAGGGTATGTGCATTGTACCAATCTTTTTCCATAACAAGACACAAATTGTTTCTTCTTGCCTTCCTCATTCTGCAGCATTTCTGAAGCTAAAGCCACACACATCCAAAGAGTAGTAGCAGAATACCTATGAGTAAGTAGCTCACCTTGAGTTACTTACCCACTAGTAAATCTGCTGGCTAAGAGGGCTTGAGCTGCACGCTTGAAAATAGGGTCTTCCCAGTTGACAGATCCCCAGCAGCTCTCAGAAACTTGTTGGAAGGGCTGAGATTGTTTAAAGAGGCAGTTTATTCTTCTTCCACTAGAAATGGAGCTCTCCCAATAGTGGCATTGTGGAGAAGGAACATAGGAAAGCACAGTTCCAAGACTTCTTTTGGAGCAGGAGTGTTGACATCACCTTTCAGAGCACCATAATGATACACATGGGAGGGAGGGACCCCCACTTTGTCCTCATACTATTAACTCTGTGGGGTACAGTAGGCTCAGACAGTGACAGGCCCAAAAGTTCAATATAGTAACTGCTACACTACCCTTTGCCAGTTTACTACTCTACAACTGCCAGCTTATCCTAATGAATCAAGCGTCATGCTATGTACTGCTGTGCTGCTCTTTAGTGGGAAGCATATATGCGTGGTGGCCTTTTCAGACTCTCCTTGTAGGCATGGCTATAAGTATACTCACCTTCAGAGTATGGCAAAGGGGACTGTCACTATCAACACCTGCACTTATTTATTTATTTATTTATTTTATATCCTGCCCTTCCTCCCAGTAGGAGCCCAAGGCGGCAAACAAAAGCACTAAAAACCCTTTAAAACATCATAAAAACAGACTTTAAAATATAGTAAAACATCTTTAAAAACATTTAAGAAAAAAGGTTTAAAAACATCATTTAAAAAAAGGTTTAAAAACATTTTTGTTTTTAAAGGAGGTTTAAAAACATATTAAAAAGCAATTCCAACACGGTTGCAGACTGGGATAAGGTCTCAACTTAAAAGCTTGTTGAAAGAGGAAGGTCTTCAAGTAGGCGCTGAAAAGATAACAGAGATGGCGCCTTCAAAATTTACCACTACACCAGTGCTTCCCAGCTAAGTGCCAGATCTGCAATACAAATCTACTAGCTGGAGAAGACTCAGTTTCAATTGTGAGGCATGAACTCTCCCACCCAACAAATCTGAATATCACAAGGAAAGCGAGCTGATCTCCACAAAACTATTAAAAACCTTGCAACAGCCAGCCATACAAATTACCCTTTTTTCCATACAACAAAACTATGATCATAAAAATCAGGTGAATATGAACAATGGGTAACAAGAGTTAGGCAGTGACCGTGGTGTTTTCTCAGTGTCATTCAAGCAGATCTCTCCAATGCGTTCCATTGTCCATGATCCCCCAAACTGGACGTAATAATGTTTGCTATGTACCATAAAATGAGTCCAAGTCCATTAGTCCTCTGGCCACTTTCAGTTGACACATCAGCTTTTCAGCAAAAGCAAATGTCCAAACCTGTCCATATCAGGTTTCTAGTAACAATCGTCCCAAATCCTTCCAAGCACCTAACAATTTCAAGTCTCACCACCACCAGATTTTTATTTTGTAAATTCTCTTTTGGACCCTCAAACACACACAAAAAAGATGATAGTGGTGAAACAATTACTACTGTCTGTCTGCACTAGACTTTGGAGTGGAACACCAAATGTTGATTCTACCCAGGAGTTGTTACAAACATCAGCAGCTGTTTTCAGGGTATATTCCAGGAAAAGAAGCTGGTGCAAAATCAGTGCACCTTAGAGTGACAGCACTGAGTTACAAGCCAAGGAAGTAACAAGGATTTAAATAGCCCAGCCTTTAAAGGAACTGGGGGGGGGGAGTCCTCCAAGGCCAAGATCATGAAAAACGCATCAAGATGCCCACAATAAATTCTAAACTACAGTAGTGCCCCACTCATATGGCGGGTTACGTTCCAGACCCCCGCCTAAAAGCGAAACCCGCTGAAAAGTGGAACTCTGTCAATAAAATGGCGCCCGATGCCTGAAAAACACCGTAAAAGCAGAACAAGCACCGTATGAGTGGGGCCTTAGTCTAATTGAAAGCCGCTGTATTAGTGGGTCGCCGAAATGCAGGGCCCTACTGCATTGGCACTTGTAAGTTTCTGATGCCTGAACGTTTCTCATTTATTACGCAGCTTAAACACATTTAATCCAGAATTTTTCTATGACAGTCAAATGAGCCGCTCTTAAGACATTTCATCTGTGACTTTAAATATCTGCAAAGGCCAAATAGTTTCGTTTACTTTTGAGAGAGGAGGAGGAGGAGGAGGAGAAGAAGGAGAGTTGAGCTGAGCTGAGCTGGAAATAGCCCTTTCCTGCACATGACTGTTTCAATTTTTCAGGCTTCCGAAACTCAGTAGATTGGCGTTTCTGTTCCTCTTATAGCTAAAGGATTAATCTGACAGGAAGAGCAAATTACATCCTATATAGGAAAAAGTTAGTTAAGGTCAAGGTGGCAGCATCATTCAGAACAAAGGTACACTTGCTCTATAGAGGCACCAAATTATTTCCTCTTATGTAGGGAACTGAGCACGCAGGAATATTTAGTAGAAATGCTATCACATAAAACTTTTTTAAAATTATGCATCTTTTTCTTGCCCAAGTCCTTAGAAGCAATCACTATAAATGAAATGTTATTTCCATCTTCATATAATGACTATAAATGTGATGTTATTTCCATCTTCATATAATGATACTTTGAGAACTACAGCAACTGCAATAGCATTTATAAATATAGAACCACAACAAGACACAGAATACGAGAAGGACTGATTTCAAAAGATTTTGAAAGAAAGAGGTAGCACTTCCCACCATCAAGCTCCTGATAAACAATCAGCTACATCAGGCTCATTTGCCATAGCATGAGTTACACAGTTTCATGGCTTGGATATTATTCAAGGCTTGGGGTTGCCAAACTGGAAATTTCATGCAGAAGCTTTTAACTTTTCTCCATCTTTCTCTCTCTTCAATGAAAAGCAACCTCATGCAAGCATGAACAAGCAGGTGGGTTGGGGAAGGGAGGAGGGAGATGTTAAACTCTTCTCCTGTCAGGTGTTCTCCCTATCGAAATTGCCGTCCAAGTTTCTTTTCTCCTACAGCAGGGGTGGAGATAGTACCTGAATTTGTCTCACTATGGGGAGGGGGAAGCAGCAGGGGTGTGCTTCTTCAGAAAAAAGGCAGGTGGGGAAAGGGCTGATCATTCCTCCTCACCCTTCTGATCAATTCTGTAGCCTCCTGAGGCTTCTATCCAGTATTCCCTCCCCACCCCACCTCCAAAACATGAATTTTATAGTAATTCTCATGTGACGTCTAATTTGGCCCTGAGCCCAACTTAAATACCATTTCTGGGAAATAGCTCAAAGACTCATTAGTTTGATGAAGGAAGACTTCTTAAGTCCACCAAACTTTCAGTACCTTTTTGATTTGGTAAAGAGAAGGAAGGGGAGAAAGACTATAACACACAGGAGAACACTTACTTGCAACTATCTTTATATAAGAGGGTTGGTGTAGTATAGCAATTTAGAGTAGAAGCTATGTTCTTCAGATATGTTCTTAATATCTGTAAATCAAATCCAGTTTAACAACCAACTCACTGAATTATGTTAAGTAAGCTCTCTTCATCTCACATTTCCATCTATAACAGGAAAATAATCTTGGCCTATCACTGTTACAATAAGCTAACATATCTGTAATATACATATGTAATATATATTAAGTGATTTCAGAATAAATCTTGTTCAAAACTGTAGCATTAATACAATTAATTCAGTTTCAAGTACCATTGATCTCTTTGTTATTTTGACTGCAGCATCAAAAGATAAATTAATGATCATTCCTTGTGATAACAAACCTAACTACAAAAATAGAGATATTCTAAGAAGAGTTGCAACAAAAGGAACAAACATTGACCTGGTTTACAAGGGTAGGATTTTTAAAAAAAATCAGAGCCAACTTTATTTACAGAAAACAGTAGTCAACCAAGTACCAGCACTGTCCAGAATAACATGTATAAACATAACTTCTAGAACAAACAATAAAACAAACTCACCAGCCATCACTTGTTCCATAACAAATAACCTCTCAGGTCCAAGGCAGACAAGTTACTGCATCTTGCAGATGACTTGAACATGGTGTCATTATTTATTATTATTTATTATTTCAATTTATATACCGCCCTTAGCAGAATAGCTCTCAGGGCGGTGAACAAACAAGATAAAATACAATTAATCAGAGGAAAAACTCCATCGGTATAGTATAAGAGGTTATCCCAAAACTTTAAGCTATGTGAAAATACAAGGAGACTAACACTTCCTTCTCTCAAAGCCTTGGCCCATGAGCGTCCCAATTGGAGGTCGGCCATTATCAAAGGTGCTATGGACTTTGAAGAAACACGAGTACAGGGCGAAAGGGACAAACAAGCTAAGCGGAAGGCACGTCAAGCAAATCCTCATCATGACCATCTTCCATCTGGAAACCTATGTCCTCCCTGTGGGAGGCTGTGTGGATCCAGAATTGGCCTCCACAGTCACTTACGGGCCCACTGTTAAAGACTTTACCCTGGAAGACAATCTTACTCGGCCATGAGTGATCACCAATGAATGAATGAATGACCACAGAAGCGTAATGTTTTTTATTAGGTCCAACAGAAACAACAAATTTCTACCTGCAAATTTGTTTAATTTCCCTTATTCATCCCAGAAAATAGAAAGTAAACTGGCATGCTCCGGGACACCATTGGGGATGGGTCAAAACATTGCTGTTGGTGATCCCTTTAGGTTGGGTGAGAGTGTTAAAACTCCAGTCCAGGAAAATACTGAAAATAAAACTTTCAATGAGCCTTTTGCTGGTCAGGTATATAAAAGCCAGTTTTCTGGTATTTCTTCAACATAGCACGACAGAAATAATAGATGGTAGGAAAAACGGGTGAAAGGCAAAGTTGCCTCAGGCTTCCCAATTCACCATTTTCCCACTTAATTTAAAGTTCAGGTGAGCTGTGGGCATCACCATCTGAGGCCCAGTCTCTTGTCTCCCAAACCTTTCAGTAGTCTATAGACTCCCGCCTATCTCACTGCATACAGTCAGCCTAAAACTGAACCCCCAAGTGGGCACAGTAGCAGGGAATGTACAGCAGCAGATCCTGTAACTGGCAGAAACACCTGCTGGCACAGAAGCTGAAGCTGTTCATAAAGCAGTAGACCTAAACTGTCCTGTGGCCAATCCCAGGAGGTGGGCTGACATAGCAGAGGGAGGTGAAAGCATTGGAAAACAGCTAAATAGTTGCCCACCCAACAAAGTTGCTGTGCATTTAAATCATAATGGCATTAATGGCCACTTCAGGATCCTTAAAGGAAACTCGTCTTCCCATATTTGAACAGCCAGCTTTGAAACTGGTTGAACTGCAGAGAAGTCCAAATCAGGGAGTTTCTGCTGTCACTGGACCAATTAATCACACTTTTCCACCCAGGGATATAGCTGCAGTGCATACTTTTACAACCCTAAACATCCTTAAGGTCCTGGGGCATGAATCTAAACTGGTATAAAGCCATGGACCCACATAGGAATATTTTAGTAAAATCCTCCCAAGAAAATTTACTAACCTTGCAATTTAAGAATGTACCTATAGCCAACAGATATTTCTATCAAACTTTAAAAAGCAGGGAAATCGGGCAGCTATAATGAATGCACCAGGGGAGCAGGAGACCTGACCTCCTCTCTGAGATATTGTACTGCCCTACAAATTTGTCAAAATGCAAACACAATTTGGGTTGGTCCTTCACAGTCCAATCCACTTCCTGTGTAGCTTGGAAGAATTTGGTAACATGTGCGTCGGAGCATATGGTGAGTGGTGGCAACACCTGCAATCTCCAAAGATGGAGAATTACATTTTTGTATGTTTGTTGGTGTTCTTCTTACTTTGCTTATTTTCTTTGTTACTACTGTTTCTACAGAGAATCTAACCTAGAAAATTATATTTCTCTCATGATTCATCCTAGAAATCTGTGTCAAATTTATTTTTATTAATTTCAAAGTCTTTTTATTGGTCGATGTCATATGATGGTGAAGATAGCCTTTTTTGTTTCAAACTGGAGGTTATGCTCTGTTTCTATTTTGGGCATATTAACAGTTGAATCTGAAACTGCAGTTTGATGTAAAATCAGAGAGATTACAATATGTTGCTACTTAAGCAATGACTATAGCTGTTGGAAAAACAAACTTGGCCTGCCCAAGATGCATGTTTTCAGCCTGCTATGCTTAAACTACTCCACCTAAGGAAATATGGGCATGGTCAATTAAAAATATAGAGCACACCTAGAATTTTGCTAGAATATATTTCATCTCCCACTGTTTTAACTGAGACACTCCTCATGTCCATTGTACACTATTATGCAGAACAGTCAGTGTCATTATTCCACAATTGTTTTTGGAGCTGTTTTTTAGTGTTGCAAAGTGTTGCCGTACTTCACATATTCACTGAAACAGAAGCGAAAGATAATGATTTCCTATAGGAAACTACACTAAAATTGCAAAGTAAATCAAACATATTTAAAGTGACTATCTGAACTATATCAATTGTTTTAATATAGTTGCTTCCTCCCTGCTAAAACAAGATCAGCACAGCACATGTCTTGTTTATGTTATTTGGGCTGATTGCAGGTGTTGCCACCACCCGCCATATGCTCAGAGGCAAATTACCAAATTCTTCAAGCTACACAGGAAGTGGATTGGACTGTGAAAGACCAACCCAAATTGTGTTTGCATTTTTACAAATTTGTAGGATAGTACAATATCTCACAGAGGAGGTCAGGACTCCTGCTCCCCTGGTGCATTCACTATAGCTGCCAAATTTCCCTGCTTTTTAAAGTGATAGAAATATCTGTTGGCTATAGGTACATACTTAAACCGCAAGGTTTTTTGCCTATTAGTGAATTTCCCTGCTTTTCAGTCCAGAAGTTAAGAAATGGGATTCTGTGCAAGTTTGCTGAGAATGGATTGATCATTTGCATGTTTATTGAGTTCAGTGGGATTTACTCTCCTGCAATCATGCTTAGGATAGGTGAAACTGACCACAGGGGATGGGAAGGGGAGGAGGAAGGGAGGCATTTGCATATTTATTGAGTTCAGTGGGATTTACTCCCGTGCAATCATGCTTAAGATAGGTAAAACTGACCATAGGGAGGGAAGCCTGGAGTGGGCAGTGGAGGTGGAAGAAAGAAGAGGGGAGGGGAGGAAGAAGGGAGGAGGAAGGGAGAGGAGAGGGGAAAGGCAGGTCTGATAATCTGCATGCTTATTGAATTCAATGGGATTTACTCCTGTGCAATCATGGCTAGGATAGGTAAAACTGACCATGCGGGAAGAGAAGGGGGAGGGGAGAGTAGAGGGAAAGAAGAAGGGAAATAGGGGGAGCAGAAGAAGTGGGAGGGTGAAAAGGGGGATTGGAAGGGGAGGGGTGAAGGAAGGGGGAGGGAAGGGGCAAAAGGGGGTGATGGGAGGGAGGAGGACAGGTTTGATCATTTGCATACTTATTGAGTTTAATGGGATTTACTCCCGTGCAATCATACTTGAAAATGAAATGGACTGCCTTCAAGTCAATTCCAATTTATGGCGACCCTATGAATAGGGTTTTCATGGTAAGCGGTATTCAGAGGTGGTTTACCATTGCCTTCCTCTGAGGCTGAGAGGCAGTGACTGGCCCAAGGCCACCCAGTCAGCTTCATGGCTATGTGTGGATTTGAAACCTGGTCTCCCAGGTCTTAGTCCTAGGATAGGTAAAACTGACCATGGGGTGGGAGGGGACGGAGTGGATTGGAAGGGGATGGGAGCGGGGAAGGGAGGGGTGAAGGAAGGAGGGAAGAGGCAAGAGGATGGGGATAGGAGGGAGGAGGAGGGGAGAGCAGGTTTGATCATTTGCATGCTTTTTGAGTTCAGTGGGATTTACTCCCATGCAATCCTGTTTAGGAAAGGTGAAACTGACATGGGGGGAGGAACAGGGGAGGAAATTGGATGGGTGGGCACTGGGTAGAAGCACGGCTCAAAACTCCAGCCCTTTTTGTTTCACAAATCCTTGATAAAACTCAGTTGTGTGGAAAGATGCTGATATTGCTTTTAATTACATCACGGAATCTCTTGACTTGAATTGTCAGGACAGGCCTAAACTGCAATTGCCTTTCCAAGACTGCTTTATCCTGGGCATTACATGACCTACAAAAATACATAATACTGTAACTTATAATTCTAATGGCAGAAGCAAAATCTGCCCTGTTTTCTCCCTATAGTTTTATTCCCCAATTTATAGATTTTTACCCTGCCTCCTCAGAGTGGTTCAAAGGATCTTACAAAATCTAAAAGACAATGAAACTGTGCAAACAATAAACGCATTGCAATTTTTAAAATATAAAGATTAAACTGGAGCCAATAATAAATAATCAAAAACCTATAAAAGCAGAACTCCTCCTCAAATCCAGATTGATCAAATGGGTCTTTCCTATTTTTCTGCTTCACAAAATGTGAATTTCCCTTCCCACCCATCCAGCAGCTTTTGGTATAGTACAGCAAGTCATTTGGTAATCCTATTCTATACATGACTGACAATTCATGATTACCTCCGATAGTCAAGTTTCACTGACTGCATGTGCGTGCGCACACACAATCCAGAATTGGAAGCACATTAGCCTAGTGGCTGAGTTTGGAGAAGCCCTGTTCAAAACTTATGCCATTTATAGCCTCACTAGCAGGAATTCTGGACTCTGGATTCAGAGATCCAAGTTCAGGTCCCAATG
Organism: Rhineura floridana; assembly: GCF_030035675.1. Lineage (NCBI taxonomy): Eukaryota > Metazoa > Chordata > Lepidosauria > Squamata > Rhineuridae > Rhineura > Rhineura floridana. The sequence continues at coordinate 52,327,815 of NC_084484.1, forward strand.
AGACATGAAGTCCTGTCTGTGGGAACGGCCTGTAATTTAATGGGAGAGCACATGTTTTACTGGTATAAGGCAGCTTTCTACTTTTCTAATTAGATAAACCACCATCTCTCCCTTCTGCAACATACGGTAGATGATAATGCATTACTTTACAGGGTTTTTATAATAGTTAATAATATAGCGTGCTTTAAACATTCAAAGGTGCTATATAAAAATTAATAATATTTGTTTTCTGAAATGGGAACACGAGCAAAAAAGTAGCAAATTACGTTTCATCATGGCTGATGTTCTTTTCTACATGTAGCAGTCATACTAGCTGAGGCCAAAAATAGTTATAGTCCAACAACATCTGGAGGGCACCATTGTTTGCCATCCTTGAAATAAAATGACCCAAGACTCCTAAATATCACCTTCTTATACAAGATAAAACATGTGTATGATCTGGCCAAAAGCTAAGTACTTTTAAGACAACAATCCTAAATATGGGATTGGCCACAGAATACCTAATTACTTTGAATGAATTCAAATCTCCAGGGACCAATGAATCGCATCCTAAAGTACTGAAGGAACTGGTTGAAGAACTCTCAGAATCACTGTTTATTGTCTTTGCGAAATCATAGAGGATGGGTGAAATGACAGATGACTGGAGGAGGGCTAATGTTGTTCCAATCTTAAAAAAGGGAAAAGGAAGGAACCAGCGAACTACAGACCAGTCAGCCTGACATCAATCCCTGGAAAAATTCTGGAGCAGATTGTAAAGTGATTAGTCTGTAAGCATCTGGAAAATAATGCAGTGATTATTAGAAGCCATCATGGATTTACAAGATTAAATCCTGCCAGAGTAATCGTATCACATTTTTTTATCAGGTAACCTTCCTGGTAGACTGTGGAAATGCTGTGGACATAATATATCTTGACTTCAGCAAAGCTTCTGACAAAGTACCCCATGATATTCTGATTAGCAAGCTAACTAAATGTGGCTGGGTGGAACAACTATCAGGCGGATCCACAGTTGGCTACAGAATCATATTCAAACAGTGTTTATCAATGGTTCCTTCTCAAACTGCAAGGAGATAACAAGGGATAGCTAATATCCTGGAAGACAGAAACAAAAGTGATCCTGATAGGCTGGAGCACTGAGCTGAAAACAACAGAATGAAATTTAACAGGGATAAGTGCAAAATTTTACACCTAGGAGAAAGGAACCAAGTGTGCAGTTATAAGATAGGGGATACTTGGCTCAGCAACACTACATGCAAAAAGGATCTTGAAATTGTTGTTGACCACAAGCTGAATATGAGCCCATAGTGTGTCATGGCTACAAAAAAGGCAAATGCTATTTTAGGCTGCATTAACAGAAATATAGTTTCCAAATCGTGTGAAGTACTAGTTCCCCTCTATTCAGCACTGGTTAGGCATCCAGCTTTGGACACCGCACTTTAAGAAGCATGTAGACAATCTGGAACAGGCTCAGAGAAGGGCAACAAGGGTAATCAGGGGACTAGAAACAAAGCCCTGTAAGGAGAGACTGAAAGAACTGGGCATGTTTAACCATGGGAAGAGAAGACTGAAGGGAGAAGCAGTTGCAAGTGCATTTGGAGGAAGCAGATTATCTGGATCCATTTCAATCAGGCTTCAGGCCTGGACATGGGACTGAAACGGCCTTGGTCGCCTTGGTGGATGATATGAGGAGGGCGTTGGATAGGGGCGAAAGCACCTTCCTTGTCCTCCTGGATCTCTCAGCGGCTTTTGATACCATTGACCACGGTATCCTTCTGGACCACCTGAAGAGGTTAGGCATAGGGGGCACTGTATTGCAGTGGTTCTGTTCCTTCCTCTCTGGTAGGTACCAGAGAGTGGCATTGGGGGATGAGGTCTCGGATCCTTGGCCTCTCACTTGTGGGGTGCCACAGGGCTCCATCCTATCCCCGATGCTGTTCAACATCTATATAAAGCCGCTGGGGGCTATCATCAAAAGATTTGGGCTGCAGTGTCACCAGTATGCTGATGACACACAGCTCTATCTCTCATTCAAATCTTCACCGAGGTTGGCTGTAGAAACCCTGTCCAAGTGCCTGGAGTCGGTGAGTGGCTGGATGGGAAGGAATAAGCTGAAGCTGAACCCTGACAAAACCGAGGTACTGTTTGTGGGAGACAAGGGAAGGTTGGGGAATGTTGACCTGGTGCTCAGTTGGGTACAATTGCCCCTGAAAGACCAGGTCCACAGCTTGGGGGTCATTCTTGACTCCCAGCTGTCCATGGAGGCTCAGGTCTCGGCTGTGAGCCAGGCGGCGCTGTATCAACTCCATCTGATACGGAGGCTGCGCCCCTACCTTCCAAACCATCTGCTCCCATTGGTGGTACATGCCCTGGTCTCCTCTCGCCTAGACTACTGTAATGCACTCTACGTGGGGTTACCCTTGAAAACGGTCCGGAAGCTGCAACTGGTACAAAATGCAGCAGCTCGCCTGATTAAAGGCAGCCGCCGACAAGATTACATCACTCCAGTGCTGAAGGAGTTGCACTGGTTACTGGTTGTTTTCCTTTAAAACCCTATACGGTTTCGCCCCAGTCTATCTGAAGGAGCGCCTCCAACATCATCAGGGATGCCGCTCAACAAGATCAGTCTCAAAAGGCCTTCTCTCTATCCTACCAGTTAAAACAGCTAGACTGGTGAGAACTAGGGAGAGGGCTTTTTCAATTGTGGCCCCCACTTTGTGGAATTCCCTCCCAAATGATCTCCGCCATGCCCCCCTCTATGATGAGCTTCCGCCGGGCCTTGAAGATCTGGCTCTTCAGGCAGGCTTTTGGGGTGGGTTAGGTTTTATTATTATTGTTGAGATTTTTAATGTTTTAATGTATTTGTATGTTTTTATTTTGTACGTTGCCCAGAGTGGCTGGACAGTCAGCCAGATGGGCGACTAATAAATTTAATAAATAAATAAATATGATAGCACTCTTCATGTACTTAAAAGGTTAACACACAGAAGAGAGCCAGGATCTCTTCTTGATCATCCCAGAGTGCAGGACATGGAATAATGGGCTCAAGTTATAGGAAGCCAGATTTCGGCTGAACATCAGGAAAAACATCCCAACTGTTAAGAGTGGTATGCCAATGGAACCAACTACCTAGGGAGGTGGAGGGCTCTCCAACACTGAAGGCATTCAAGAGGCAGCTGGAAAGCCATCTGTTGGGTATGTTAGATTCCTGCCCTGAGTAGGGGGTTGGATTCGATGGCCCTACAGGTTCCCTCCAACTCTAAATATTCTATGATTTTATTCATATTAGGAAGAAAGTCTCATTGACCTCAATATTTCTGAGCACACATGCTCAGGATTGCCCTGTATATCTCAATTTGTTTTTAATGGAAGAATTAAGTATTCCTTAAAAACTTTTCCACTGAAATAAATAGGAAAATGTGCTTGACTTTTGCTGAATCATGCACCATTTCTCTACAAAGGAGCGAACTGGATCAATTGATAATACAAACTAGTAAAATGAAATGTAATTGTCATGATGTAGAACCCTTAAGGAAAACAGGAAAGTGACCTGTACCAAATCAAATCAAATAGTCAACACACTGTCCCCTCCACCCCCCAATCCCCATCATGGTTTGGCAGTCAGGTAGCATGACATCTGAACTGGGTCCAGGTATAATCACTACTCCTGTGAATTCTTTTGCTTCTTCCCATAAAACCCTTCAGTTTTTTTAACTCAGATGTTTGTTTAAGAAACTTTTTTGAGGTGACGTCAGTTAAATTCCATAACAGTCTCTGCTATCAAGCTTGTGTACCCGACTGAACACTAAAGGTCAATTATTTGTGTTCTCTGCAAGTTGTAAACTCATTATTCAATACCACAATCTTCTCAATGAGATTCCATTCCACTAAGTAGAATTAATCTGGAATAAACTGTGTTCCTTGTAAATCTGAAAACATTCCAAACACTGCAACATACTTTCTTGTAAAGCTTTGTATCCTAGATGTCTTCCCCAAGTTCAGCCTTGGTTATAATATCTAGCCAACTTGTTCGCATATGTTCAAACAAATATTTCTGTACCTGCTGACACTGATTCAATGTCAATCAATTAAATATTTGTTTTTATTTTCTTTCTGCTACATCAAAATTATCTCTTGAAATTCCCTAATGACCTAAAAGCCTAATACCTCTGCCAGCACAGAAATGCATAAACTGGGGTATAACAGCTGTTGTGACAGCATGGCATAAACAGGATTAACAATAAAGCTTTTCAAAACCTTCTTTAATCCCCATGATAATTTGTCCTTCTCAAATAATCTCCCCTGCAGAGGAGTCATATCACACAAATCAATGTCCTTGATTCCCAGCATAGATTTTAAATGCAGTAATATGACCAAATATGTCATATTTTTAATTTGTCAAGCACATTAAAGAGTACACAGTGTAGAGAAGGAAACAGCATGCAATTTCTACTCCCGTATATGAAAAACATAACAGCTACTGCTGTCCTGGGCTCCTTTTGGGAGGAAGGGCGGGAAATAAATTTAATAAAAATAAGGATCTTGTGTACCTTAAGTATTAAAAAGCTACAGAACTTACATCCTCAACCTGATAGAGTTGATGCCAATAAGAGCTTTCTCCCATTGCAAGTAGCCAGTGCAGGGGAACTCAATTTGCTTTGGTATCACAGTGGCATCAAAGAGTCACTCCCCCTACTCTAATGTGATGGTCCAGGGCCAGGTATCATCCTAAACTAAGATTAAGCAAGATGTGAATTACCCTAGCCTTCTCCAGGGTTTACATGCTCCCCATCCCATTCTTCTTCCCATAAGGCTGTGCGAAGTTCAGAAGCTTTCACTTATACTTTTAGTCAACCACAGCTTGTTTTCTGAAACCCCAACTATGGTTAACATTAACTGTGATTAAACTAAACCAGCTTTGTAAACCACAGTTTGAAGTTGGTCTGTTTTAAACTAACCATAGTTAGTGTTAGCAACAGTTTGATGAGTCCGGTTGATATGACAAATCACAGTTAACCACAAGTGGATTCAAAAGCTTCTAAACCCCTCCTTTAGAGCACCACAGGAGAAAGACAGGATAGGGTCAGCAGCAAGCCCAGGAAGTGGCTAATCTCATTCACATCTTGCTGAACGACAGATTATAGTGACATCCAAATGCAACCATCATGTATTACTGGTGGCCTAATGAACAATTCTGATGCTCTTTTCAGTACCATGCTGAGATAGCATGTAAAGCTATAAAATGCCTTATCAGTCTATATATTTATTTATTAAAGTTGTGAAGTGGTATTAATTCTCATTAACATGCACAGGTGTATTATAACTTATCTGCATTCATACAACCATTAAGAAATATGCTGTCAAATAATAGTGAGCATTTATGTAGCACATTTGAATGTTCAAAACACTTCACATACATTACTTGAATAATTCTGACAACCATCCTGTAATGTGAGTATTATTACCACCACTGGGAAGTGAAGGGGAAGACTGAGAGTGGCTTGCCTCACACTACCTATCAAAGTTATTGCTGGGATGACATTTGAACCAAGAGCATTCTTAGTTCACAGCTCAGTCACTATGCTACATTAGCCTTCCTTCAGTACACTGAATGGTGAATACCAAAAATACATTGCTACCCCTTCATATTCACTGCATTTCCACATTTGTAGGGCAGTTTAACCTCCATTCTCTTCTCTTCCCTCTGAAACTTAGGAGAATCACCATTTTCACTTTCTTCCTCCTCCTTGGTTAAGCTGAAACTATACAATCTCATCAAGAATTTAACAAATTGGAGGAGAGTTAAAAAAGGTAAAATGCACATGATGAAAGCCAAACAACTGGCACTGTGATATCAAATTCTTTTCATAATTGTAATGATTTCAATAAATGTAGAAGCAGAATAGAAAGCACTGTATCCCTTTTGCAGTGGAACACTATTTTATCAAGGCTGTTGAAACATCAGTTTACAGCTGACCTCATGTCAAACTAACAAATTCAGCATGTGTGGTATGCTTGCTAATTTATAGTAAATTTTCTGGTTAAAAATCAATAAATAAAGTGTGGTGACTTATCTCTCATGTTTTCAGATGGAAGTTCAGATGTGAAGCTTTTTTAAAAAATTACTCAGTATGCTACCATGAATTACTGCAGCAAATGTGTAAACTTGGATTCCAGTAGATTTTACAATGATGAGCAGAACAATCCTAACTGGGGCCAGGGAAGATCAGGGCAGCAGAGCCACCACCATATCTGAAGCCCTGCCGGTTACTGTTGGTCACAGCAAAAGGTACATATATGTGTGAGCGGGGGCCATTTCTCTCTTTTCCTGTGCCAGTGCCAGGGGCCCAAGGATCAGGTCCCTTCAGCATCCTGTGGGGCTTTGAATCATGCAGATCCAAAGCCTTTAGCACTCTGGTTTTCTGTTGTCTACTACTGGAGGAAGAACCACCAGTTGTAGTTTACCACCCACTCTGGCCTTTGCTGCAGCAAAATCACCCATCAGCAAGAAGCTTCTCCCCACCAGTGCAGGCTACCAAAGAGGCGATTGCATTCTATCCTCTACCCCCACACCCAGCCTTCAACGCTGGGACTTATAATTGCAGCCTAAGTGCGGGACTTAATATTTAAAAGTTAAGCAAGAATTTACAAGCATCAATAAATAATTTATGAGATTAATTCTGTGGGAACCCAACTCTTAATGAGTTTACTTTGTAATGCCATCCAATTTACAGTCTTAACAGTACAGAATAAAATAAGAATAAAACATCCCAGTCTATTTATACTCTTCCCAAACCTTGATTTTACCTGGAACCTAGTGTTTAAAGTTCAATGTAAATAGTTCTAGCAGAAGTTATTAGCTGTAGTTTTTCTATTGCTTTGCAGCTATTTTTTATGCTGCTATGCTCTGAGGCTATTAAGAGTATACATGTCAAGACATGTTTTGCCTTAAATACAAAACATTAACTCCTGTAAGAGAAAGCAGCCAAGTCCCTCCCATTCCCAGTACTTTTGACCTACATAACTCTCGCCCTACCCACCTACCCCCATCAAATCATTAACGGGAATGCATAGCCCTGTGTAAAATCACCAGTTAATTTCTTCTCCAGGAAATTTATTCCCTAAACTAATGCCAGACAATCCCAGCAAAAAAAGAGCCTATTCAGAATAACACATCTGGAAGATGCAAGCAAATCAGAAAATCATATTTAGGTAACCATTCAAATACAACTTATATTAATGCAAAAGTACTAGACAATCTGAATACTGTAAGAAGCATAGTACAAATCTATTAATGAACCATTTAAAAGGTTCATTAATACTTTACTGTTGAGAGCTTTAGCACCTTAGATTTGTAACCACATCAATCTCACTAGGCAGAATACTTTTTTAAAAATCAGATTCAGTCTACCTAATGAGCATGCATCTGATTTGTATGCAGAAGATCCCAGGACCAATCCTCAGCATCTCCAAGTAAGACTGTGAATGTCCCCAGTCTAAATTTTAGAGAGCTGCTGCCAGTCAGTGTAGACAAGACTGGATTACATGGAGCAATTGATCTGACTTGGTACAAGGCAGCTTCCTGTGTTCCTATGATTGCTGACATTTACCTACCAACGTGAACAAGTTTTGACCCAGAAGGTTAGCAAAATCTCCCAATCCAATATGAGAGCTTGATAACTCATCTAAATTGTTCTATTTTAATATGTTTCTTTGCAACAGATAGCTGCAGCAAAATCCTTAAACCTCACAAGCATTTAAAGTATCTAAGAATCAGGAGAGGTGGGATAGTGAGACAGAAAACAAGATACACCCAAAGGATCCTCATACCATATGGAAAGTACAACTCTTCCTCCTCCCCACCCTCCTCCAGTAACTTTGTCCTTCAAAACGAAAACTGAACAAAACCAGGAATATCATGGTAAGAGATTAATGCCAACTTAGTTCAATATAAACAACCCACTTCCCCTTCTATTTCGCTACTTTTTTGTTTTCTTGGCTTGGCAACAATAACGCCATCTTCTTAAGAGAAGTGCTGGTTACCCTGTGTGGTTTTATTATCTAATGCTCCTCCTCCAAACAACTTCCCCAGCTGTGCAAGCAGCTGGCGCCCTCATTCCCATTCCTGTTACTGTATAAGGCCTTAACACAGTTCATTAAACAAAAAAACCTGCATCCCAGTTATCACCGCCACTTCTCTCTCTGTCTCTCACCGTCTCAGGGTTGTTCTCAAACACCTCCCGGGCTTCTTCCTTGTCGCAGAGCTCCTCCACACACTCTCGCTCCAGATGGCCTTGCTTAGTCTCCTCAAAGATCTGGTAGGCTCGGCGGTGCCTCTGCCGAAGGAACTGTGAAGCCTCCTCTCGGGTTCTGTGGAGCAGCATAGCTGGGGTCCCAAAGAAAGCAGGAAAAGGTGGGAAGAGGAAGCGATTAACATGGGACCATAACAGAAGAGCTGAGCATGAAGGCCGGGGCGGAAACAATGGCACTGTCGCGCATCTCGTAACCAGAGAACTCAGAGAAATTGTCCTCATAAGCTCCGCGGCACAGCCGACATAAAAGTCCTAAATGGAGCTTTCCCGTTCCCTCAACCCCTCCGTCCCAGGGCTCTGCCTCAGTGACTAGGTCCTCCATGGCGTTTCAGTGTATCCGTCTCCTGCCTCAAGTAATCCAAACAATGCCACAGCCAACACGCCCAGAGCGGCGCCGGCGCCACAACGATTCACCTCACCGGGCCATAAACAATGACATCCCTGCGCCCCTTTCCCGCTGAGCGCGCTCGCCCTCAAGAACAATGCTTAGGAGGGAGGGGAGGGAGCGAGTGTGTGCGTCACCCCACCCTTTTTCGGCAAAAGGGTAAAGTCAACCGCTAAAGCCCAGTAGTAGAGGAAGGTCTCAAAAAACAAAAAAGTGATGGGGATGAGACAAAACATAAGCAGCCTTTTTTAAAAAAAACAAACGTATCTATAAACTAGCTTTTCTTGCAACGGAGGACAGGCTCCTTGTGGGGAAAGGCTTTTGGGATGCCCTGACCTTGAGGAGAAAAGGGTAGCCATAGATGCTGCACTGCTCTGTGTGGAGATTTTGATTTTAATATAGATATTAATAATTAAAAGAGAGACTAGGAGAAAGTCGAAGTGGGGTTTCTCTGCCATGAGAAATACTGGAATGGCGGGTGAGAGGTGTTTTCTTCCTCCAGTGAGGGGGAGGAAAAGGCAGCCCCTCGAAGTACTACTCACTCTGAGAGGAGTCTGTAGCCAGCAGGACTAGCAATAGGGCAGCAGCTGGAGCCGGCGGCTGCTGCATGATGCGGCGGCTGCTGAGGCTGGGACTGCGCCCTCTGACTGGCGGAGAGGAGCAGGGCGGTCTGGTGCAGGAGGAGGGAGCGCAGCTACTGTTGGAGGCAGCGAGAATTCTCCCGAGCCCGGCGGGGGAGTCGCTTGTGCAGTTGAGCCAATCAATTGAGAAAGTTTGCACTCGGGCTTTTCAGCTACAGCGACACACCTAATGCTTCCCGCGCCGTCCGCGCAGGATAGCTAAATAGAGAGGATGGAGGGCACAGAGAGAGCGAGGAGGGCAGAAAAGAAGGCTCCAAAGAGTTTGCAGGAGGAACCGAACGACCCGTCGATAAACAGGCTCTCCGGTGCCTGAACCGGCTCAATAGCTCTTGTGTGCGCGCGCGCAAGCGGGGGGCGCGCGTGCCTGAGATTCCTTTAAAGTTATGAAGCCATTGTGTACAAATACATTCCTTCCGGCCTTCAATTTTTTTGTTTAGTTTTGTTTGAAGTGACAACATTACCACATGGACAGCAATTCTCTGTGTGAAATATCATATGATTATTATACACTTATGCAAAGATCATTGCGTATCTATGGGGCATCAATCGTGCACTGAGTAGCTGTGCCCAGTCATAGAAGAATCGCAGCTCTTGTTGAAGAGAGGGAGGAAATACATGCAGGTACAATCACATATGACAATATGTACATAGGACACCTCCAGACAACCAGTTTATTGAGTTTGCAAGAAGCTTACCACTTTGGCTACTTATTGAGCATCCATCCTGATTTGCTTGCAGGAAGGTTGGATGTCATTGTATCCAACCAAGTGTCACCCACCCTACGTTTTTAGAGCATTTTTCTGTTGCTTAACTCAAAAAGTCCAATCTTTTGGGGAAGAGTATTTGTTGTGCAAGAACTCCAAGTCAACTTTAACTGTGCAACCTGAATAGTGATACCTTGAAAGTGCTCATAGATTGCATACTTTTATTTTGAGAATCTATTATTAGCCACCACTTCCCCATGTATGCAGGCTCAGCTCAAGACATTTTGTTGCCTGAGGCAAAAGGCAAGCCCTAACCCTTCCATTCCACATACAGGCACCAACAGACTGATAGCTGCATCTTACTTTAACTCTGGAAATGAAACAGCATGGCTCATTACACCTTGGGGCAGCGATCAGTTTAGGAGGGTGGAGGTCAGGTCAAATGGTACTCACAGCTCTGTCTTCCAGCACTCCGCCACCATTCCCCACCTCCCAGCAATCTGTCACCTGAGACACCCACCTCACTCTGTCTAATGGCATGCATGCCATTTGTACATGTTTTGAAGTAGTTTTGTGAGGGATGTGATGATGCTCCACAACAGAATCTTGTGTTAGAATTGTTAGTTCATCACTTGTTATAGCACTCCTATGGCTCATTGTTGGCAACAATGGCTTTCTTTATTTAAGTGATGATAGGAATGTCTTTTGTAGCTTGGCAAGCATCGCTTCTGAATGTTTGTAACATGGCTGAGAACCGGAAAGAAGAGGGTATTTAATGTCAATACAAGTTGATGCAGCTTTTTAATTTGATTTATTAAGGGAGAAGACCAATTTTCACAAATCACTTTTGAAAATTCCCTTCAGCTAAATTAGAGGAGGAGGGAGGGAGCTGTTTGTATGGTCTGCCACATTTATGGGATATGGGTGCATAGATAATTTGCTTCTTATGCATGCTTTTGGAAAGGGAAAGAAGAAATTTTTATCCTTTTAGTGATATTTCACCTATGAGCAAATCTGCTTAATTGCAAGGCCACCCGGTTCTATGCATTTCTATGCAGTTGCAAATGTATGGATGCTTACTTCAAGTACAACTCAGTGGAACTTGCTTCTAAGTAAATGTCCATGCAATTGGGTTGCATGTCTGTTTCAGAGAGGTTTGGACAATGCTTCCTTCAGTTTATGAAGTCACTGTAATGAATATCTCTAGCTGGCCCAGGCTTGTACTAGGTAAGCCAGAAAGCAACCCAATGAGAATTATGCATTAGCACATACCGTTATTGGCAGACAACAAATTATATAAAATGAAAGATTTTTTTCAGCAGAAGAAAAATATTTGCAACATTTACAGTAACTGCAAATTGGGCAATTCAAGAGAATACAGTGCAGTCTGGGAATGTGTCAAAATATGCTTCAGAAACATTCCAATCTGGAACTTGCAGCTTTAGTTTTCTAATTGTATTTCCTGCCCAGGTGCCAGGAAGTAGGGCATGGTTCTCAAAGACAGGAAATGCTAGCCAGTTTTGTCCCCACAATGTGTGCCTTGGTTAATTCTCAGTGTGATTTCCTCTAATTGGAGGTTGTATAATTCTGTGCACCTAGGAGATGACTATAACTCTTAAAGGAAGCCATTCTGAATTTCAAAGGGTTCTTGAAAGCTCTGCAAATTATTGCTGTGTCTGTACTTCACGTGACCCTTTTTAAATCTGGGAGGGGGGAATTATCTTAGCATGCTTCTAAGCATAGTTATGTGGGAGTAATGTGAGACATTGACACATCATGAATGCAACCCACTTCTCAAAGTCATATTGCAAAAAAGCCTCACTGATATTAATAGTGGTATTGGGAGTACAACCCAAAACAAGAAATTCCAGAGGGTTAGCAGTTACAGCACAAACAACAAAGGGTTTTGTGGCAGCTTAAAGTCTATTTTATCATGGCATAAGCTTATTTATTATTGCTTATTAATGCATAAGCAACTGTAATATGGCACAGTCCATGACAGCTTATGTCATAAAAAACTGTTGGTTTTTAAGGTGCCACCAGACCTTTTGTTGTTGTTGTTGCAGCAATATCAAGAAGATGTAAAAAATTGTTTTCTCTTGCTAACTTTCCCTTCCATCTATGAAAATAGGTTCTGTGATGGGAGATGAGGACCTGCAGAGTTTGGGAGGAAGACTGTGTCACAGCTGTGGGGAATCTCCAGCTGGCAGAGCTAATTAGGCCTGCCACACCTCTCTAGTAGGCCTTGTGAAGTGGTTCTGAAAAAACATCATCCACCTGTCCATCACCTGATGTCAGGTGATGTAGTGGTGAAGCCACGGTGCCCAATTCCAAAGGAAGAATCAGGACTGCAGTGCACTATAAGTGCACTGCTGGTTCTTCCTTTGCACCTGATACTTAAGGCTGTGTACTTACATAACCTTTGAAACACACAGGGATCACTTTTTCACAGTACGCTTGTACATAGAGGTTTGCAGTTGTACACACTGTTTCTGCAGCTACAACTATCCATGTTGTCGGTACACACAAGTGTGTGTGTTTTCATACTCTCCTCATTTGTATTTCTACAGACCTTTTAAAAAAAACAATTTTCAGTCTTTCGAAAGAGAGGGGCTGAAAGCTGGTGAATTGATATACAGGTATATATATTGGTACAGACAGTGCTTTTTTTGGTAAAACGTGTGGTGCCAGTACTCAAACTTTGATAAAAGTGCTGTGGGTGCCAGCACAAAATGGCTGCCTGTGGGAGCAAAAAAGAGGTGCCATTACTCTGTACTGGTGAGTACTGTCCCCAAAAAAGCCCTGGGTATACAGAGGCGGCTAAGTTACTGTACTGCTTCCTATTTTGCCTATTCCATTCATAGACAAGTTAAAACATAGCGATGTGGAGTGGCACAACCCTGCAACATCAGTAGGTCTGCCCCAATAGGAGGTGCCTTGAGACAGCGCTCTCTGTGTACACATGTATGCAGCAAGCTCTTGAGAAGTGAGGATTATAATTGTTCCAGCAGAATGCTTTAGATTAACAAGTAGTGTGAGACAGGGATGACATAAGGATGATGGCAAGTGTCCAGCACCCCAAAACGGCACTTGCATCAAGCACTGCATACACATCATCACAGTTTATGCATGCCCTAAGTTTTAATCACCTGATGGCATGTGATTGACAGGTGGCTGGCCTTCCAGCCGGATCCATTGTCCCATCACTGCTATATTGACCATCCAGACATCCCCTTCCCTCCACAAATGAACAGCATTGTAATAGACAACAGTGCTGGCCATTTGTTTAGCAGGAGAGAAGTGAGGAAAGTACTGCTTATTATAGACTGAGTGATGCATCAGCGCAAAAATGTTTAGGATTAGCTAGATAATAAAAGTTTTTATTTCCTTTTTGCAAAGCCTTGTACCTGCATTGGTTCGGAACATTCTTTATACATGTACTTTCTGGGCAATATGGAATGGAGAATGTGCAATTTTATTAGGAATAACTGCATTTCAAATGCTACTATCATTCCTTTGTGCACTTTGTAGTTTTTCACCTTGGACTGCCTGCCATGTCCCATGAATCAATAATACTTCATTTTGAGATGAGTCAGGAAGCATTGTATTGTATGAATCAGGATTTGACAAAGAGCATTTCATAAGCTATTATGTAAAAAACACTTCCTTTTGTCAGTCCTTGACATCAATTTTATTGGGTGACTTTGAGTTCTGAACATGTTGTATTCACTACTGGTATCCACTCTCTTCATATCATTCATAACTGTATAAAACTTCATCATAGTCGTCTTGGTCATCTTTTTTGTAAAAAAAAGTCCTGCAAATATTTCCACCTTTCTCTGTAGGGAAGGTGCTTCAATGCACTGACTATTTTAATAGATCCTTTAGGTATCTTTTCCAGGAACTACATGGAGCAACTAGAACTCTGCAAGACCTCTACATATAAATACCATATTTTTATATAATGCCATTATAATATCTGTGGTTTTCTTCTCTATCCCTATCCTCTTAATTACTAGATTTGCTTTTATCACTGCCACAGCACATTGGCCAAGTGCCAACATAATGGGAAACAATGGCTTTCCCCTATGTCAGGGGTGGGGAACCTTTTTCAGCATTCCCTCATGAGCAACCTTCTGGAGGCCAGAGGCTGAGTGAGACCAGAGGGAAATGTTGGTGCAGAGGCAAAAGGTGAGTGGAAGAATGGATCTGATTCTTATTTTTTGTACAAAATATTATATTCCAGCCACTCAAAAGTCAGAGGTTTCTAGTTTCCTCTTACAAGCTTCTTTATCAAGGCAAGCAAGAGGCATGATCACAGTTCAGGGACACATTTTAGCCAGGCAAAAGCACATGAGGAGGGTAAGAAGCAGAGCTGGTGAAGGGTATGGCCTGGGGAGAGTCCTGAGAGCCAACTAGAGAAGCCTGGAGATTGCATTTGGCCTCCAGGCCTGAGGTTTGCCATCCTTTCCTATGGGGGCAAGCTGTAGTGAGCCTTATGCGCACCTTTCCATCTCCTTTTCCTTCACATACCAGGGGAGGAGATCCAAAGCATTTACTTCCAGTTTTAAACTATGAAGTCCAAACTGAGGGAAGTGGTTTGTTCAAATCAGGGATTGGGAAAAATTTATCCCAAGGGCCACATACCCTTCTGAGGAGCCTTCTGAGGGCCACATGCCAGTGGTGGGAGAGGCCAGAGGCAAAAGTGAGAGGGGAAAATGAATATAAATATTACTTTTGTACAGTAGGCTAATTTCAAATATACTTACATGCACCTCTCCCTATCCTCCATCCAGGTAAGGGATATAAGGGTTCAGGTAGTCCTTGAAATATCCTAGACCCAAGTTCTTAAGGGCCTTGTAAATTAATAGTTGAATCTTTATGACAAGGGTAGGGAACCTCTAGCTTGTGGGCCAACTCCAGGCCACTCTTATCTGGCTCTCAGGACATACCCCCAGGCTAAGCCCCTTACCAGTTGTGCTTTTGCCTGGTTGGAATGTTTCCAGTTTAGCTGCAATGATGCTGCTTGCTTAACTGGATGGAGAGGTGGTGGTGGTATAGAAACCTCTGGAATGGAGTCTACTGTATAAAGATAAGAATCCCATTTATTGCTCCATTCCCTTTTGCTTCTGGCCCCACCCACCAATGGCATATGGCCTCTGGAACATTGGCCACAAGGGAATGCAGGCACTGGGTTGAAAAATGTCCCACACCCAGGTTTATGGTGCACCTTTCCCAGGTATCAGTACAGATAGAGGATGAGCCAGTACTGTAACTAGCTTTTCATGTGCCCTGTGCAAGGTTTTATTTTGGGGCCCTTTAATTTTTTGGGGGGGAAAATAATAATAAAACAAATATGATATAACAATTGCTTTCATTTCAGCAAATCCATTTCAGGGGCCCCTTCGTCCTGGGCCCTGTGCCTGTGCACCTGTTGCACCTGCCTAGTTATGGCACTGGGATGAGCTGTACATTTTTAAAATTGTAACCAAGCAAATAGACATACCTGAACCACAATTGTGAGGTCTGAAGAGGTTATGATGATGCTTCCCCAGCTGTTGCCATTATCTGTGGATTGTCTGATGTCACAAAAGGACATAGCAGCTGAGCAGATATAAAGGGGAAAGCCTTCTTCTCTTCCCTAACAGAACACAATAGGCAACAGCTGTGACATTCAGCACTGTGCAGTCTCCTTCCACATGGTGGTAAAACAGCATATGGAATGAAGTGTTCATCCAGTGGTGGGATGCTGTGGCACGCTGAGAAGGTAAATTCACTTGCTGAGTGGGATTAAGGCTCGAAGGTGACTAATATCCATGGGTGGAAGCTGGCTGATGTCTGGTGATAGATCTAGCAGAAGCTGGCAGATGTTGGTGGATGGAAGCTGGTACAGCCTGCATTGACAAGCTGGTGGATGCTGTAGGGATGAAGCAGGCTGATGTTTGCAGATGTAAGATAGTTGAAATTCACCTTCAAAAGCCAGTTGACAGAAGCTATGTGAATATTGGTGGATTGAAGCTGGGGCATGTATATGAATGAACAAAGAGTGGCTGAAGAGTGAATGTGTCCATTGGTATTCTTCATGGATGTGAGGCTGACATGCGTCTGTGTGCATGAATGGAAGGCTTTGAATCTGGCCGAGGCAAATGGTATGTGTCTGGGTGCCTTCAGGTGCAGGATGAATGGATGAACCAGCAGATATTCATGGGTGGAAGCCAGTGGGAGTTGGCAGGCTGAAGTTAGGGATGAAGTTGCCAAGCAGAAGCCAATGGAGGTGCCTGAGTGATCCTGTCAGATGGTATCCATCCCATTTGCTGTGCCCTTGTATGACTTTCAGGGATGTCTGAACCCAATAAGGTTTTTCTTGAGATCACCTGTAAAAGTAATGAAGAGAACTGCAGGACTTAAGCAAGCCAGCTTATATGACTTCTAAATAAAGGTCTTTCTCTACATACATCTCTACCTTTAAAGTAGTGTTCATTACACCTTTTCTCCCAAGAACGATAATGGGAGTTCAAACACCCCAGTTATATATTGTGCACCTCCCTGGTATCAGTACATATGAAAGGTGAGCTATACATATTTTTAATAAATCACTGCTGAGTTACCCTCACAATTGTGAGGCCTAGAGAAGATCTGCTGGTGCTTCCCCAGCTGTTGCCATTGGCTACAGACTGCCTGTGATGTCACGAAAGGACATGTTGGCTCAGGGGAAAGAGGCAGTTATTAGCAGGGACGGTGGAGGGGCCAACAGTTCCAGCAGAAGGAGGTGGCTCAGGGGAAGTTGGGGCAAGCAGGGCCAGCTGGAGACACAGAAGGGAAATGAGTGCTGACGCCCTCCTGTCTACTTGAGTTGCCAACATTTTGCTCTCTCAGGGCTCCTGTGCCTGTCTCACATAGTTCAGCTGTCCAATCATGACTGCTTTTGTCACTGAGAATCCAGCACCACCAATAAACTTGTAAGGACCCTCTGGGTTTTGAAAAGCTCTTTTAGCTGACACAAGCCTGCTGGGTCTGGTAAAGTGTTTGTTTCAGGATCACTCACTGTGGGCTTTGAGAAGAAAGAGCCACGGTGCCACTTAGACCATGAAGAGCTAAGTTTGAATCTCACCTCTGCTCCCAGATTCAAGAGAACATCATGGAAAAGGGGAGATGTTATTTCCTCAGCTCTCCCTCCCCCCCATCACATGTGTACAACATCCTCTTCCTCAACTCTTCTATCCAAGATCATTTTAACTGGCAATGTTCAATATTAAGCCTGCTGCCTTCTTCATGGAATCAGGACCCTGCCTTATACTCGATAGGCCCCTGTCCATCTATGTATTATTACCATCATCATAATCATCATTTATTACCTGCCCTTCACCCAAAGGTCCCAGGGCAGGTTACAAAAATGTTAAAATATGACATTAAGAACAATTTAAAACAACCTAAATTCCCAAAATAGGGTGGTTCCTAAAAATACCTCTCAGGTGTCAAAGACCAGGGTAAAGAGGTGCATCTTCAGCATTCGCTTAAAACTGTACAGTGAAGTTGCCAGATGCACTCAGTGGAGAGGGAGTTCCACAACTTAGGGGCTGCCACAGAGAATGCCCTCTCCTGGACCACCACCCCGAGCTTCCAAGGGTGGCAGACCTACCAAAAGAGCCCCTCTGCTTATCTCAACACCCAAGAGAGTCTGTAGGGAAGGAGGCAGTCTTTCAGGTGCAGAAACTAACTAGCAGTCAGTGCAGCCATTTTTAAACGGGTTATATGAGATCTAAAGGGAAACCAGACAGTAATCTGGCTGCTGCATTTTGGACCAGCTGAAGTTTCCAGGTTGTCTTCAAGGGCAGTCCCACATACAGCGCATTGCAATAATCTGATCTAGAAGTTACCAGAGCATGGAGTACTGTGGCCAAGTACCTGTTGAGGTATGCCTGGCGCCAACATTACTATCTTTTCGGCGCCAGGTTAAAACCTTCCTCTTCTCCCAGGCATTTTAACATCTATGTTTTAACTTTTTAACATTTTAATTCAGCATTTAGTATACCAGTATTTTTGTAGTTTAGTATGTTTAAAGTTTTCTTTGTGCTTATTGTATATTGAAGTTTTACTGTTGTGAACCGCCCAGAGAGCTTTGGCTATGGGGCGGTATAGAAATTTAATAAATAAATAAATCTCTGTCCAAAAGCGGCGAAAGCTGGTGAACCAGCCAGAGCTGGAAAAAGGTGCTCCTAGCTACTGAGGCCACCTGAGCCTCCAGTGACAATGTTTGATCCAAGAGTACTCCCAAGCTGTGAACCTGCACCTTCCAGGGGAGTGCAACCCCATCCAGAACAGGCCATCTCCTCACCTCCCTGACATGACACCTCCAGACACATAACACCTCTGTCTTTTCAGGATTCAGCCTCAATTTATTGACCCACATCCAGCCCATCACAGCCTCCAAGCACCAGTCCAGCATCTCAACTGCCTCTCCTAATTCAGATGGAGCAGAGAGAGTTGAGTGTCAACTGCATATGATGACACCTCACTCCAATCCTGATGTAAGCTCCTAGCGGCTTCATATAGATGTTAAATAGTATGGGGAACAAGATGGAACTCTGCAGAATACCACAGGACAACTCTCATGGTGCCAAACAGTAATCTCCCATAACTACTTTTGGAAGCAGCCGTGGAGGTATGAGTGGAATCACTGAAGCACAGTGCCCTCAAGCCCCACCTCCCTGAGACACTCCAGAAGGATACGGTGGTCAGCAGTATCAAAAGCTACCAAGAGATCAAGGGAAACGAGCAGGGTCACACTCCCCCTATCTCTCTCCCAACAAATATCATCAACCAGGGCAACCAAGGCAGTTTCAGTTCCATGGACAGGCCTGAAGCCAGACTGGAATGGATCCAAGTAATCAGTTTCCTTCAGGCATACTTGAAGCTGGGCTGCCACCACCTTCTTCAGCACCTTGCCCTAAAAGGGGATATTGGGCAATAAACAACTAACTCTTTGGGCAATAAACAATAAACACTTCTGGGTCCAGGGTAGGGATGGGATGTGTTGGCTGGTGAGGCTTTGAAAGCAATCTGTCAACCTAACAAACAGTATAAATTTGACTCTGTTCTTTACCTGCTACCTGCTGCTTTTACCTGTCTTTTTCTCCTCTCCAAAAATAGATATTAATATTTTCTTTCAAAATATTGATATTTTAATACAAAAGAAAATATCATTTTTAAAAACTGAAAAAATATTGATAATTTGAAAGGAAGTATTGAAAAAGGAAAGGAAAGCAGTTCTGCCATCTTCTCATCCACTGCAAGTCTGTGTCCAAGGCTGGTCAGTTTTCACCTTAACAAGCAGAGACCTGTTTTCTTTTTGGAAAGGAAAGGAAAGGAAAGGAAGAAAGCAGCTTCCAGTGCCCCCTCCCCGTTCTCAGCACATCTTTAATGTGGGCGGGACTTGGCTTGCTTTCTTCTGCTTGGAGTTTGGATTATTTGACTAGAGGGGGTGACACAGAGAGCGCTGTACTGTGCTGTGAGTAAAATAAAAGAACAATGTATTTGAGGGAAGGTTCAAGGGGAAAAAATCTGGTGTTGGGGGAAAGCCGCTAAAGTTTGGAGCAAACAGGATCACTCCGCAAATTTGGAGAATATGCGGACCATTAAAACATCTGGTGCTAAATAGGACTTCCCAGGAGGATCGCTCCGCCTGTGCTGCCTCTGGGACGGGCTCCCGTCTTGGTGGAAACTTTTTCAGTTTTAAAACCAGTCAGAAGGGCTTTTTGACTGGGGAAAATTTCTTCCGGATAAGGAAGAAACGTAGAGATTTTCCACAGAGCTTTGTTGTGTTTGTTGGAGGCTGGAATTCTGTGAAAGAAGGTCTTCCAGCAGCTCGGACGGAGCTAGGATTTCCAACCAGCTCAACTGATTAAGTGAGCCGTTTTTTTTTCTTCAAAGAAAAACAGATTAACAGGCAAGCATTCTCCTGTCTTTGCTCATTATTTTGTTATCAATACAGCTAAAGAGATTTGTCAAAGAACCAGCAATTAAGAAATCCTGGGTGAGTCATAGCTTTCTCTTTTATTCACGGAGCTAAGGGGAAGAAAATAGAAATAGTTTATCTTTATTTTTATTGCAAAAAGCTGGCATGGAATTCAGCATTATAAAGATTACAAACGGCTGAGGGGTTTCTAATTTAAAGAGAATTTTTTTTTTGATTTATAAGACTTTTGAGTAATATATGTCTGGGACTATTTTCCGGTTTACTTTTTTTTTTTGACGAATCTGCTCATTCTTCCTGCTACTAATTATTTGGATGCTGTGAATTAAAGTTGTTTTGGCACTTTTGGACATACAAGAGATAAGGCAGTTCATCTTGTCTAGAGGGTGACGTCAGCTGGCTTGAAAGATTAACTCCTTTGTAACTGGATAAAGAAATAAACTGTTCTTTGCTTGGGACATTGGAAATTGAAGGGATTGTGTGTTTTTTTGGTTCTAAGAATGACAATCAAGAAGGTGGTTGAGATCATGGATGTACAAGAAGGGACTTTCTCTTTAGATATGTTTCAGAAAATAATGAATGAGATTAAGCTAACAAAACAAGAACTCAGACATAACAGACAAGTGATGATAAGTGAATTTGGCGAAATGAGACAGAAGCTGAAAGAAATTCAGGATTCTATGAGAAAGGAGAACAAATATAAATTTGGAAAATTAAAAAAGGATGAAAGAAAAATTAAAGGGAAGGTTCAAGCCCTGGAGATTGGATTAAATATGGTCTTGGAAAAAGATTTGGATTTCCTGGCTGTGATGGATCCTGGAGACAAATATTACTGTTTGGAATTCAGCGCTGTCCCTGAAGGAATTGGAGAAGAGATTGCAGATAAAGATATCATCAGTTCAAAAAAATTCATGGACTGGAAGGATTTGATGGAACTTGAAATGGAGAAAGTTTACAGAATTAATTCCTGTTTTGTGACAATGAAAAACCCTTCAAGAGATGTGCTAGTGCATTCTGTAAAAAAGAGGAACAGAGATGCGGTTCTGCAACAATACTTCAGTGATACGTTCGGAAATGATGGCAAGAAAATATTTGTGATGAAGGAAATCCCTATCAGACTCTTATTATATGACTATGACAGCAAGATTATTGGGTGCGTAAAGATGGAAGATGGAATCAACACGGATAAAGGAAGAAGAGCTATTTGAAATTACTGGATTTAATAGACTTGAAGAGTTGGATTAATTGACATGTCTATCTAGAAAAAAATTGATGGACATATATCTCAAGGATTGGAAACTTCTCTTTGACTTTTTGTAGAAGAATAAAATGATATGATGTTAATGAGATTTGATACCAACTAAGATAACTGCTGGAGGAAGGTGATTTTATAATTTATCAAGAGACAGGTTTGTTATATATTATAGACCTATAGCTGAACTACGACAAATCGGAAGTCAATAGTTTTTCTGTTTGTTTGTTTGTTTCTTTTTATTGTGTTAGTTTTGATTTGTGTTTTTCTTTTTGTATTGTCTTGATTTTGAAAATTTGAATAAAAATTAATTGGAAAAAAAAACATCTGGTGCTAAATCCAAATTCAGCAGAAATCCCGCCCATCCCTAGTCCAGGGTGTCTTTTGAAGAAGGCAAATAGTTCCTTCTCCTCCAATGAAGCATTAATCATTCCCTAGACCCACCCAGTGAACCCCCTATGGCTAGCTCTCAGAAGCCAAGATGGGCATGGGTCAAGGGGGCAGGTAGTTGACTGCACTTCTTCCAGCAGATTGTCCATATCCTCAGGCTGCAGTAATTTGGATCAGTTACAATTACTGGATCAGTTTGGATGGAACAGACAGTACTTCAGACACCCCCATTAGACTTGCTCAAAATGTGGCATCCAACTCTGAATCTGAGCAATCTTGTCCCTAAAGTGCCTCCCAAAGTTGTTATAATAGGCCTCTGAGGATGTCAGAGTAACGCTGTCTTGGTTAGATGACAAGAGCCCATTCACCACTTTGATCTCTGCTGTCGAGCTACTTGCTTACACAATGATGAAGAAGTAAGCTTTCTTTGCCGCTGCCACCACTACGTGGTAGGCACAATGGTGCAACCTTACCAGCGATTAGGTTCAGACCAAGATTTATACCATCTGTGCTCTATCCACCGACCCTTCTGTTTCATCTCATGCAGTTCATGTAGTGCCAAGTGCCATGGTGCCCTCAAACTCCTACCAAGTCCCATCAGACTCTCTATCCTCCCCTCCCCGCCTCCCATGTGTGAATCAAAGTCTAAACATGAAGCTGTCCCAGTCTCTTTTTGCTAGTTGCCCACATTGTCTGCTGAAGCCTTCCTCTTCCTGCATTACTGATGTACTCTACCACTGAGCTCGGGCTATTCCCCTTGATGCATAGCATGAACTCTCTAAGCTCCTCACCAAAAGCATAGGACAATGCAATGCCACCACAGGATGGAAGAATCACTTCAAACCTCTCAGTGGCTGAGCCAGGGAAGTTTCACTGAACCTTTGCAGCTCTGGCTGTTGTCACATTATAGAAGACCTCATTCCAGGACTTGGTGACTTCAGTAAGTGCTGGCATCTGAGCAAGACAGGGTTGAGGGCTTCCTCATCCTAAGCAAGGGATTCTGGTTCCAGTGAGCAGGTCATCCTGCAGAAGAAAGCCTTAACCCCCCGCCACAACTTTAAGAAGCCAAAACCTCAAGTGGGGAAGAGTTCCAGTGGCCAGAGTGGTTTAACAGTCAGCCCCTCTTCCCAGAGAATTCTGGGAGTGGTTCTGTGAGGGGAACAGGGCATCTCTTAACAACTCTCCTAACAGCACTCTTCTCAAACTACACTTCCCAGGATTCTTTGGGGGAAGCCAGGAGTGTTTAAAGTGGAATAAATGTCTGCTGTGGATGTGGCCAGGGACAGCTTTGGTTCAAATTTCGGTAGGAGGCTACACGTGTCTGCTGTAGAATAAAACGGTGGGGAAAATGGAAATGGACTGCCTTCGATTCTGACTTATGGCGACCCTATGAATAGGGTTTTCATGGTAAGCAGTATTTAGAGGGGGTTTACCACTGCCTTCCTCTGAGGCCGAGAGGCAGTGACTGGCCCAAAGTCACCCAGTGAGCTTCATGGCTGTGTGGGAATTCGAACCCTGGTCTCCCAGGTTGTAATCCAAAACCTTAAACACTATTCACCAATAGGCAAAAAAAACCTTGCGGTTTGAGAACACATCTATAGCCCACAGATATTTCTATCAAATCCATATGCTCAGAGGCACATTACCAAATTCTTCCAAGCTACACAGGAAGTGGATTGGACTGTGAAAGACCAACCCAAATTGTGTTTGCATTTTGACAAATTTGTAGGACAGTCCAATATCTCAGAGAGGAGGTCAGGTCTCCTGCTCCCCTAGTGCATTCACTATAGCTGCCCAATTTCCCTGCTTTTTCAAGGTTGATAGAAACATCTGTTGGCTATAGGTATGTTCTTAAACTGTACAGTTATTTTTTACCTATTAGTGAATATCAATATAGGGAAGTATCATGACCTCCAATCATCACCTGACCTTGTTGGGCCATCTACGTTCCCATGGAGTCACATCACCTGAATATTATGGACTATATTTTTGGTCAAAGCTGAGCTGCTGGCCAGGTCTTTCTTTAGGGCAACACACACCAAAAGCCCCACTCACAGGAATCTGATAGTAAACCCATGAGAAAAGGAAGCAATGGAGGCTGGTCCATTAGGGTGAATGCGGCTCTGCTGCCCTGCCAGTCTGCTCTCAGCCAGCCTCCATCTGCTTGACTTCTTACTTACATCCAGTCCAAGGACTGGCACTGCCTATCACATTCCTCCTCCTTTGTTTCTGTGTTCCCCTTGTAGAACTCAGCAGGGGGGAGAATGTGGACAAAACTAGAATTAGTTAGCTTGGCCTACTGTTGGGCTCTTTGCCTTCGGCACCACCAGCCCCAGAGGTCAGCAGCCACCAGTGCAGGCAAACAAGAGGCATTATCAGAGTTCAAGGGGATATTCCAGCCAGACCAAAAAAAAAAAAGTAAGGAGGGTGTGACCGGGGAGGGCTGTGGCCTGGGGAGAATACTGAGGGCCAGGTAGAGACGTTTGAAGGGCTACATTTGACCCTTGGGTCTGAGGTTCCCTATCTTTTGCTTAGATTGTGGTTTTACAATAAGCTAGGATCTCAAACCATGGCTTGTTCTCAATAACCTAGGTGTCTC
This sequence comes from Rhineura floridana, assembly GCF_030035675.1. Lineage (NCBI taxonomy): Eukaryota > Metazoa > Chordata > Lepidosauria > Squamata > Rhineuridae > Rhineura > Rhineura floridana. The sequence continues at coordinate 52,352,068 of NC_084484.1, forward strand.
TCTGTCCTCCCTTCCCTACTGATTGTGTCACATACTGAGCGGGGGGGGGATTTCCAGGGTAAGGGCTATTACAGTCTTTTTGTTGTATCCCTCATCAGTCATTCTCCTTTATCAGGCAGAACCATAGCAATCAGCGGCATCACTAGCGGGAGTGCAGGGGGGTGCGGACCTCCGGCGCGCGCCCTCCCAGGTGCATGGATGGGGTGGCTGGCCTTGCGTGCACGTGTACACACACGCACTCAACACGCGCTCCAGGGTGGTGGTGGAAGGCCCATCCCAGCTTCACCGCCAGCAAGCGGGCACCTGCTGTCAGTCTCACCCACCCGCCTCCGAGGAGGAGTTGGCTGTGCCGACCCGGAGTGCTTCTTGGCTCCTTTGCTGGCCAATGGTGTGGGGCGGGGCGGCTCTGGGTGTCACCCCCCTCAGGGTGTCACCCGGGTGCGGTCCGCACCCTCCGCACCCCGGTAGTGACACCCCTGATAGCAATGTATCTATTCATGTTAACATAAAGTAGGGTTGCCAGGCTCAGGGCCTGAGAATGATTCTGTATCTTTAAGAGAAGAGAACATTCAGCCAAGTGCAGGTTTTCTTGCAACACTGTAATGGGAAAAACCACAAGGTGAAATTCTCCCTCCCCCTGCACAACTGTTAAAGATACAGAAGGGTTGTGCAGGGGGAAGGGAAACTTCACCTTGTGGTTTTTCCCATTGCAGTGTTGCAAGAAAACCTGTACTGGCTGAATTTTCTCAAAGATACAGAATCGTTCTCAGGCTCTGAGCCTAGCAACCCTACCATAAAGGAATATACAGTTAAAGCACATTTAAAGCTCATTTCCTCCCCCCCAAATCCTGGGATCTTAAATAGCTAGAAATGGGACAATTTTAATAAATGCTTGTCATTTGCATCCATAAAAGAACAAAATGAGTCAGGGTGACAATAGGATGGCATGATGGTTGTTGTTTTCCCACTTTTGTTTAATTTTGTGGGTTTCTATAAAAGCACAGTGTAGGCTTATCAGCAAGAATTATGTTTGTTATCAATTTCAAATAGGAAGGGAGAATAATACATGGCATTTATCCTTGTTGAACAAGGACTTTTACAAGAAACATTGTGAAATTATTGCACTAGATTCAAAAGGCAATTAGGCCTTGTGTTTTTCTGCAGTAATAAAATATGTGCTCAGACCAAACTGAAGAAAGTGGAATGTTGGCTAAGTAAGCCATTTTTGTTCAGTTTTCCTTAAGTGACCTTACCAGCAAATAGGTTTGTTTTTTAATAACAAGCAATTTGCTCAGCAAAAAACAGAACTAATGAGAGAATTTGTAGCATGCCTGCTGCAACCAAACTTCACCCCCTGCATTGCTTCAATTTGCTGTCACAGGTAAGATGAATTTAAGCTACAGTTAGGGTGCATGAGCAAACTTTTCAGAGTGAAATTAAAGCTACTATTCTATAACCACTTACCTGGAAGTAAGCCTGACTGAATACAATGGAACTTACTTCTGAGTAGACATGTGGAGGATCACAGTGCTATAAAGAGGAAAGTGAGAGATGCAGAACAGCATTGTGCTTTTATGATATCTTTCTTCACCCAAATTTTAAGGATGATTTTTATTGGGAAACTGGTTCCCTTCCCACATACGTAGACTCAAAGAAATAAATGTGCAGAAGCTTTATTTTGATTTTGTAATATCAGTGAGTAATTGTATGGACAAAGATAGTTCTATTTGTGCATAGCTGCCAAATAAAAGTGTTATTGTGGTACAAATTCTAGACATACAATGCACAGACCCTCTAAGAATTACATTTGTGTTTATGGTCTCCTTTACGTTGTTCCTGGAAAATGGAAAGAGACAGTAATAGGTTGGCTGAGTTGCCTTGTTATTGTTATACATAAATGGAGAAATTGTGTACAATTAAAATGACAACTCCCCCAAACCTTGCCACCCCATACATGTATTGCAGCACCAAAAGAAGAAAAATTAAAGAGGGAAGGGGACAGACCAAGCATCAGTGGGGGGTCCTGCCACAGTTGCTGAGCCTTGACAGATACCCAAGTGTACCACATGCTAACTCCAGGCCTCCATGCTAGTCCTCCCTCAACCAGTTACAATAAAACAGTTGTAAAGTGAGGCTGCAAATCTATTCTGAAATTCTCTTACCTGACCCCAAACTGCAGTACATGAAAGAAGTTGGGTAAGAATGAAACTATGATGTCATGGCAAATGTAGCAATGAGCTACTTTAGAGAGACCCCTTTTAGAAGCTTTTGAAAGTCCTCTTAGTTTTAAAGGGGGTGTTCCATGTGGCAAGGGGAGGGGAAACAGCTGTTCAAAATACAAGATCACCACCACCTAGCAGAAAAGTCTTCACAGTTATGGACAGTGTTAAATATCTCTGCTTCTTTCTACCAACTTTTGAAAACTTTTTGATTTCCATGTTTGGTGGGCACCCTCAATTATATGTTCCTTTGTGAAATTTAACATAAAAAACAAAATTCATGTTTTCTCTCTTCACTCTGTTCACAGTGACTATGGAACAGGAATTAAAAATGCAGAAGTGAGTTGTTAAGCTGAAGCAACTGTTCTGTCTCTAAAAGGCAAGCAAACATGTTCAGGTGGTCATCATGTCCTAAAAAAGGCAATTGAAAAATATCACACAGCTTGGGACAATCTATTGCTGTGAAAGCTTGATTACTATGTCTTTACAAAAATGCTGAAGAACTACAGCATAGTGTTTTTCCATGGCAAGTTTTGCTTTCTAGTTTTATTCATGTTTAAAATATTGTAATAATGATACATCATGATTTTATAGTTTATAAATGTGCTGGATTTTGCACAGGCTGGATTCAAAAAACCCATATTCATCCTTAAGGCACCTATTAACAAATCTATAAACATATGAAGCAAAGGGCTTATGTTACATTTTTCAACTTTTATTCATAGTTTTTGCATGCTTTACATATGTATAACTTGATTGTTTTTAGTTCAAACTCCAGCAAATTTAATTACTTTTCCCCTATTGTACTGTGACAACAGATGAGGGGAGAAGTAAGCATTAATTGATAAAGTAGCTTTTGCATCATTTAATAACAAAGTACCAGATTGCACTTTGGGGTTTTTGTCTTGTTTCTGTTTTTGAACTTTTCTATACAGCCAGCTCGGGTCTACTTTTTATTTTATTACTTCTGCATCTAATTGTTGAAAACCACAGAAAGCCTTGTAGCACCTTAAAGATGAACCCATTTATTATGGCATAAATCATCATGAGCTGTAGTCCATTTCATCACTTGTTGGTTAGTTATGCCTCAGGGGGTTCCTTGATGGATCAGAATCCTTTAAAGTTGCTTCAGCTGAAAGAAGAACTGGTTCTGTTTTATTCGAAATGTTTTCACTTCCTTATAACAGGAATGAGGATCAGCACTGCCAACTCAGGATTTTTCGTTTTGTTTTACTCAAAGGGACCAAAACAAGTTCTTTCTATTCCTGTCACTAACCACAAGACATTCAGAAGGCTACTTTGTTTGGTACATACGTGCAGGGTGATGTTTGTGTTAGTTGAACTGAATTATTATTTATCACAGTTTGAGGTTGTGTAGTACCATATATGTTATGATTATGTAGTTGGGAATGAGAGGATGAAAGTAGTTTTATACCTCCTCAGGGTGAGAGCCTGCTCTGGTACAGAACTGGGCCCCTTTCAGGTGAGAGATGGGAGAGGAGTATTCCATAGGTGTAGGGTAGGGGAAGAGTATCTTACATGTGTGTGCTTAGTAGTGATTCTTTGTATGTGGGTTGTTGTAACGTTGAGTGTGCGTGGTTGATATGTTTGATATTCACTACATATGTAGTGAATGATGGTAATGATTGTATGGAATGGATGGTGAGTGATTGCATGAGCATATGTTAGGTTGGTTGTCATATATTATACTGCCTTGTAATACTCTCTGGTTTTTATACTGTGTTTATGTATATGGATATTGTTCATGTATTTCGTTACATAAATAATTTGATATGGCTTTTATTGTACCTATTGTGTTTACATAGATAGATTTGTATATTCTATTGTAAACTGCTTTGAGATCTTTCAGATGTTAAGTGGTCTATAAATGAAAATAATAAGTTATAATAGTACATTTTGCCTGTAAAGAGATAATAATCTCCAGTGGTTAAGAAGAGAAGTGCTAGGCTTGTGTCTTCTCCATTGCAAGTAGACAGCTGTTGGAAGGAGATGTTTTAGTAAAGGAGGAGCATGGACAAAGGCTTTCCCCTAGCAGCCACTTTCTGCTGAACCACAGGTCTATAAGTCTGATGGGGAGGTGACTCGGGAGAGTTTTGAAAGAAAACGAATAGTATTTATTTATTGTATTTATTTTTATTTTAAATATTTACAGGCCTCCTTCCTGGAAAAGTCCTCTCACTGAAGTCAGAAGCCCCCCAAACCCTGAGATTTCAGAGGTGGACCCTAGTGATGTAATTAAGCATGATACATTAAGCACCAAACACAGTTGCTTGGAGCATACAACTCAAACAAAAATTTTTATCTGATTGGAAATTAAGATAGAAACCTTAGCTAAATGAGTGTGTTCCCAGGTCCAGCTGAAGCGACAGGATCATTCCTTCTCACCTGTTTAGGGAGCCTGGGTAGGGAACATTTAACCTAGCCCTACTTGCTTCTGGCAAGAAGGATTTAAGTGCCTTCAGGCTAGTCATCAGAAGGCCATTGTAGGAAGAAGAGAGCCTACTGTTGTGGAGATGTTAGATGGGAGCACTCGGATGCCCCTGAACACTGCAATATTAAACATACTTATGAGTAGATATGCTTAGGATTGTGCTGTTGGTAAGGCTAGACTAGGGATCCTCTGCAAAGATATCTATATCAAACAGGGTTGGCAACCTCCTGCCTGGAATGCCCTGCCTGCCTTTTAACGTGGCTGCTCCAGACCCTGCCAGCACATAATACCTCTGCTCAATTTGCTACCAGGCCAAGTTCAAGGTGTGCTTTCCATGTTAGCAGTACCACATAGTACCTGTTCTGCTCTTATAAGAAATTAATCCTTTAGTTTTGCAGCACCTACACTTTGGAACTCCCTGTGTATTGACATTAGGCAGACACCTTCATTTTACTCTTTTCAGCACCTGCTAAAAACATTGTTTTTGTTCTGGCAAGCCTACCCAGGCATGTAGAAGTTATTGTGCTTTTTATCTGTCTTTAACTCATTGTTGGTTTTATTATTTTGAATGTTTTTAAATACCTGTTTTTAACTAGTTTTGCTAATAATTTTATTGTTTTTATTCCTTCTGTAAACTGCTTTGAGGGGTTTTTTTACAATAAAGTGGTGTATAAATGTTGTAAGTAAAATACACAAATAAATTTCAGAGTCCCTGTGGCCCTTGCGTCTCTTTCCTCTTCTAGGAACAAAGGAATCTGCCTTTACCAACTCAGGCCATTTGGTACTACAGGCGGGCCCCGCTTATACGGCAGGTTCTGTTCCGGACCCCCGCTGTAAAGCAGAAATCGCCGTAAAGCAGAACCCCATTGAGTATAATGGGGCGCATCGTGCAAAAATGCCACAAAAATGCTGCAAAAGCAGCTTTAAAACGGGGAATTAAAGCCGCCGCATTAGCGGAACGCCGGGAAGCGGAGCGCCGGGAAGCGGGGCCCTACTGTATTTAGCACTGTACTGATGGTATAGACTAGCTTTGGCTCTCCAGGATTCCAGGCAATAGTATTTTCCAGATATTTAATTCTGGACCTTTGCATGCAAAGCATATGCCCCACCACTGAGCTATAGCTCTTCCCTTGTTTAAAAAAAGTATCTTATAAAATTATTCTTTTCAATTCACAAATGAATGCATAGCATACCCAGGGCAGATCCACATGATCCATTTAAAGCATATTCAATAAACATTTGAAGCACATGAATCCCACCAGAATCATGGGAACTGTAGTTTAAGGGTGGTGGGAACTATAATTGTGAGGTGGAAACTACACTTCCCAGGATTCTTTGGGGGAAGTCATGTGCTTTAAATGTGAGTTGGATGTGCTTTAAATGTATCATGTGGATCTGTGTTACTTCATCAATTTTGCCTGCATATAAATCATTTCAATTAATTTTTAAAATGGAAATCAGCTTACCCAGAAACTTGGAAATCTCCTAGTTCACTGGGTGACCATGGGCTACTCACCATCTCTCAACCTAATCTGCCCCTCAGGGTGAAAACAACAGAGGGGAACCATGACCACCCCAAGGAAGAAGGGCACACTTAGAATGGAGAGGAAATAATACTGTACAACCATAGCGTGAAATCAGATACATATCAACACATAGTATGAAGTATTTATATAAGTATGACTGTCAAAGATGTTTATTATGTACACAACCTGTAAAGATATTTATAGTGCAATCCTATGCATGTTTACTCAGAAGCAAGTCCCAATGGTGGGGCTTACTCAAACAGCATGCACAGAACTGCAACCTCAAATCATAAGGGACTTCACTCACCCAACCCAAAATTCAAAAGCACTCCACTTTAAACTGTTTTGCAACTGCTTTATACTTGTTTTATGGTTATTAGATTTTAACTGTCTTTATTTCTTGTGAGCTGCCTTGGTTTCCAACCCTGTCTCACAGGGCCATTGGAAATATTCCATATACACACACGCTGGAGATGTAAAAATACATACACCGCATACATACATACACACACCACATATAATAACTTATTGTCAAAACCAGTTTTATTTTTTTTATTTTATTCAATTTATTAGTCGCCCATCTGGCTGAAAACCCAGCCACTCTGAGCAACGTACAAAATAAAAGCATATAAACATCAAACATAAAAGTATATAAACATCAAAAAAACAAGCAATAAAACTAAACAACAAAGTAGAAGCTATCCCCCAAGCCACACAGCCCAACCCAAAGATCAGAAAGTCCTCCTAAAGAAGCTGCATTTGAAGGCTGGAGGGTGGGGCAAGGCAGGTGGAAACAGCCTTCCCTGCTGGCAACAGAGTCTCTCTCCCCTCATAGTCCTTCTCCTGAGGCAGCTCCCTTTTGAAGGCTGGAGGATGGGACAAGGCAGGTGGAAACGGCCTCCCCTGATGGCAACAGAGTTTCTCTCCCCGCATAGTCCTTCTCCCGAGGCAGCTCCCTTTTGAAGGCTGGAGGGTGCAGCAAGGCAGGTGGAAACAGCCTTCCCTGATGGCAACAGAGTCTCTTTCCCCTCATAGTCCTTCTCCCGAGGCAGCTCCCTTTTGAAGGCTGGAGGATGGGACATTTCAGTAACTTTTTTAAAAAAACGCCTACAATGTGCTGGCCTTGGCTGCTGCACATCTAAGTAGCCTAAAACAACATTAAAAATAAACACACACATACAGAGGTAGTAGAATAATTCTTTTTATCCATAAGATAGCAATGGTGGTCTCTCCGCTGGTAAGGGAGGTGGGGCAGAGGCCACTACTCAGATCTTTGCACGTCAAACCAAGGGCAACCCCCCCATTTAAGCCAGCAAGCATAATCTCTCTCACTTAACCACTTCCCAGACCCTGCCCTGCCACCAACTAAGGGACACTCACCCAAGCAAACATTTTCCCCTGAGATGCAAAAAAGTTAAAATACTGCAAATGCAGTACAGTAGCCAGAGAGGGTGGTAGAGGCCACTTTGTGTGCCAAGTGCAAACACAGTATTCACTCACTCACACACTCACACACACACACACAGTCATCTTTCACCTCCACAGTTCTTTATCTCCATTCTGCTGCTGCGTCCTTCTCCTCTATCCATGTTCTTGCCCTCCAGCACCTTTTCCCCTCTACTCCATTCTTCACCACCACCATCCATTTTTTAAAACAATTGTTTTCTCTACTCCACCCCATCTCACTCTCCACCTCCTCCCTCTTTGCCTCCTACCCACCCACAGAGCATGAGGGAAGAGTGACGCTGTGCAGAAGCCCAGTTTGAGGCACATGATTTTCATCCACAAATCAGAGGAGAAGAAAATAATGTCCAGATGTAATGCTGGAAGCATTACAATTACTCCACAAAAGTAATAAAATCACTCCTAATTCTATTACAATCAAAATGTAAAAGAATTGCCCACTCATTCCTCAAAAAAGTAATGAATTACAAGTAATTTGTTACTTGTAACGAATTACTTCCAGGCTCTGCTGCTGACATTCAACACAAAGTACTAGCAGCCCCAAAGACAATGATATTCTGGTGTGAAGTGGTGGCCTTCCATGGGATATAATTGATCTGCCCTGTGACATCCTTTCATTAGTTAACAGTCATGCCATGGAGTTCCCTGTCTGAAGTATTTATCAGTACAATTTTGAGGTGTCCTGGGAACAGAACATTACAGGTTTTGCACCAATTTAATGGGTCACATATCACTCCCAACTAGGGTTGCCAGGTTCATGGCCTGAGACTGATCCTGTGTCTTTAGGAGAAGAGAAAGTCAGCCAAGTGCAGGTGTTCTTGCAACACTGTAATAAGAAAAACCACAAGGTGGAATTTTCCCTTCCACCTGCACAACTTTTAAAGATACAGAAGACCTCTTGGTTGCCAGCCCAGGAGTCTGGAGCACAGAAGAAAAAAGAAAAGCAAGAAAAAGATGATGATGATGATGATGATGATGATGATGGCAAGTTTATCCAGCCTGGGCTTTGTTTTAAAACTATAATGTGGTGATGGGGGAGATAGAGAAAGCCAGTCATTGGATGTTCAAGCATTATTATTAGAAGAAAAAGCTAATGAGGATTTTGCTGAAGTAGAAGCATTAGCATTAAGAGGTAAGGATAGATTTGTCTCATATCTCATTATTGAATACTTCATTTTGAATTAATTTGGCAGTATACTCAGCACACCAGAATAAATTTGCACATTTTACCTTTCCTTTCATTTTTATGATTAAAACCAAATATGAAACACCTGTTCTTCAAACATCATGTTAATATTTGTGTAGAGTACTAGTGTACAGTACTGACAAAATTTAGGACCTCATGAATTTTCTGGACCTCCTTTGTATGTGCTGCACTAAGTAAAAAATATTAAAACTATTTAGCCTGAACTGATCTAAAGTACATGTCTCAAATTAATATTGAATATATTTGTTTAAATCACAATGCAAAATAATATGCATTTTCATGGTTTTATAGGCCATAACAGTTTAATGGCTAAGAGTTTAAAGACTTGCCCTAAGTTAAATCTACAGAGCCAGTGTGGTGTAGTGGTTAAGGTGTTGGATTACGACCTGGGAGACCAGGGTTTGAATCCCCACACACCCATGAAGCTCACTGGGTGACCTTGGGCCAATCACTGCCTCTCAGCCTCAGAGGAAGGCAATGGTAAACCACCTCTGAATACCGCTTACCATGAAAACCCTATTCATAGGGTCACCATAAGTCGGAAACGACTTGAAGGCAGTCCATTTCCATTTTCAAGTTAAACCTAAGTCACTTAAAAACTTGTTTAATAAAGGAAGTAGTAACATTTCGTTTGTAGGAAGAATTAGGGAGAGGAAGCCAATTATGCATCTTGCCCCACACCCAGTGCCAGCACTCAGTGGCCCTGCTTCCAAGTCTCACATTCTTCTACTAAATACAACGTATTTTGCAACTTGCCCTTTTTTTCCTATTGTCAAGGTTCCACACTGATTATTTTCTGCACTACCAATGCATTAATATCTACATGTCAGCTTTGATCCATTGACAGCCAATGAGCATGAGCTGGACAGCAGAGGTAGGTGGTCAAGCCAAGGATAGGAACTAAAGAACAGGCCAGATCTAGTGAACAGGCCAGAACCCAGCAAAACTCCCAGCCTGAAGTGGAAGCCTTTATAGTCCGTCCTGAGAGCTGATTGCCATCCTGGGTGGATGGAATCTTCTTGTCCCTTTACCACCCAGGGAAAGTCTCCATTTTGGAGCCCTGGTGGCTCACCACATGACATGAGACACCTGCGCCCAGAGCTACAGGTTTAATTAATTTATTTAAAAGATCTGTATCTCACTCTTCAAAAAACTTTCCCAGGGTGGCTTCAGTTCTAGTCCTGATACCATGTATTCATGCATCCAAACAGTTATGTCAGTGTATATCAGAGTTACATACACTGTCAAACTCACAGTGTGCCAAATGCACACTGTACATTTTTTTAAAAGGGTAGACCGTCAGCAGAGCTTGGAAAAGTTACTTTTTTGAACTACAACTCCCATCAGCCCCAGCCAGCATGGCCACTGGATTTGGTTGATGGAAGTTGTAGTTCAAAAAAGTAACTTTTCCAAGCTCTGACCGTCAGTCATCCTCTTCATCAGGACTTTGTAACACTATAATTATCTGTCCTAGGATGCTCTTAGCAAATGACTCTTGACTGAAAATGTGTGCAGGCATGTTGTGTGATTTATTCATATATCCACTTTTACTTTTTGATGAGCCCATTAATTGTACACGGAACATCAGTTCCAAAGCATGGCAGAAAATTGCCTGTAGGGGCCATTCACACACATTAGGTGCAGAAATGGTTTGAAGATTATGGTTATTACACAAACTGGCTTTCATGATACAATGCTGTCATCTTTGTTTTTCTCCCCATCCCCCTTTTTTCATACTGCAATCCAAAACACACTTTATTAGTAAGGAATTCCTATTAAACTCACTGAGATTTGTTTCTGGACTGCTAGAACAATGACTGATAGACTCATGGCGAAAGCTATTTCAAGGCTGAAAATATCTGGATAGAAATTTTTAAGTACTGTGCTGAACAATTTGGACTTGTAATGTAAAGCACCAGTAAGAAAAACCTTTATTTGATTATTTTGTGAACAAAAATGAACCCACTCTACTAGGATATAAGCATAAAGGAAATGCTTTAAGCCATGAAAATAGTTTTCTAAAACCAAGCAGAATATTTTCCAATACATTTGACTCTTCCAGTGGTAAGTATTCATGAAAGAGGAAAGGTCTTTGGCTGCAGTCTTATAGGGCACATGATTATATGATTGCAGCCTTAAAGCCATTTCCTTTTCCATTTCACATAACTGGGAGTAAACCCAATGAATTTCCTTCTGAAGAGAGGTGTAGGATTTCACTGTAAATCACTATCCTTAGGCTATATCTGTTTTGCAGTCCAGTCTGTTCAATATAATATGAAATCAACTGTGTTTACACTTGTTTTTAAATCATTTGTAAATGGACACCATATGGAGCCAGAAGTGTGCAAAGAACTCTTTAGCCACGTATGGAAAAGAGTCAGATACAGTTTTGCACTTATGGGAATGACTTTGACACCTTGTACCCCAGCACCATCTGTTTAGCATAATTTTTGTGTCCACGCAAGTGTTCTTGAAAGACATTTACTCCCATGTATTACTGGAACTGTTACAAAACCAACAAACCTGAGGAGAAAGCCAACTCTTTCGACATCTTATTCACAATATGACAAATAATAAAACACCCTTGTAAAACTTTTGAAACCTCACAGCCAGCCTTCCAAATCAAGTCCAGCTTGACAACAGGTTTTTAATGGATGCCTCTTTACAAACCAGTCCACCTGCACAAGAGCAGCCAATAGGATTAACAGGTTTGATTATTTGCGTAAATAAACCTGTTAAAATTCTGTGAAGCAGGGCTTATATATAATATATAGCAGGGGTTACCAACCTGGACTCTGTGGGCTCCATGGCATCCATGAAGGCCTCCACTGGCACTGGGGGAGGGCCCCAGGCTGAATGTTCTTTTATTTTTTTAAAGTAAGTCTGTAGCCCTCCTAGCAAGGAGGCTATGAAGCAAAATGTGCAGATAACCTTCTAAGCAATTTCTGTGAAATGAGTCAGACTGGCCGCTCCTGTCCATCACTGTTTTTAGCCTACAAGTGAAGTCAGAGCTGTGATTACTAAGACTGAGAGTTGTTTGGACACCAAGCAATCGGATTTCCTGCAGTCCTAAAGAGCTGCTATTTCTCCCCACCTCCTTTATTGCACTTTACCTGCTTCTGTCTTATTTTCTAGTAGTCCTTGGAATCTCTATAGTTTGCCATTCCTTTTTTTCTAGCAGTCAGAATGTTGAATAAAGGTACTCCCTAGAAGTTATCTTCTGCAAATACTGCCAAGGGTGTAGTTGTCTGGGGTCCCGAGGGGTCTTAGACCCCTTCCGTTTTTGGGAGCAGGATCCCAGCAGGGTCCCTATGTCTCCAACATCCTATAAGCCGATCAGCATGAAAGGGGAGTGTGTTAACTGCTGGGAACAGTCTTCTAACATGCTTCTTTGTCCTTTTTGGCTGATTGGAGCCAATCAGAGAAAAAGGAGGTGAGGCAGCCACTGAGATTCCTTTCAGTAGCTAACATTCTCCTCTTTCATGCTTACTGGCTCCTAGGGAAGTCTGTTGTTGTGGGAGAAGGCATTAACAAGGATTTCATTCTCAACCCAGCAACAAAAAAAAGAGGGACATGGTTGTGAAGGGAGGACATGAAGAGACCCTGCACTTCTGAATTTGCCACTACACTGCTGAATACTACTACAAAATAGGTGCAGATGGATGTTAAGAAACCCCTCCCCAAATGGCAAATGCAAAATTTGAAAGGTTTGCAAAGAGGCGTAGGCACGTCCCCTGCTGTACCAGAGCTGATGTCCAGGCACTTATTAAGAATTTACTGTATAATTAAATAATGGTACTAGGGGCTCTGCCCCTGTTCACTTTGTTCACCAACCCCGCCTTCTGTTGCCAGCGCACCCCCACTGGTCACCAGCCTCCCTCTCCCTCCCCCTGCACACAGGTCACCAGAACTTCTCCCCCCATGGGTCGCCAGCACTCCCACCTCCCTTTCTCCACACAGGTTGCGAGCACTTCCCCTCCCTACCCCCACAGGTCACCAGCGTGCCTCCCCACCATGTCTTGCTCACTCACTCACTCACTCACTCACTCACTCACTCACTCATTTCCACCATGGGTCCCCCTCCCCCCAGGTTGCCCTCCCTACCTGCCCCCATTGACTGACTCACCAAGGGCCAGAGCCAGCCAACGTTGGGCACCTCACGCACCTGTACCCCACTCACTCGCTCACTTGCTTGCCGCGGGCATCACTGCCGCCACCACCACTGGGCACCTTGTGCAACTCACACAACAACGCCACCACTGGGCACCTCAAGCAAGCGGTGGCGCCATCACCACTGCTACCCTGCCTCTCTTCACAGCTTCACACTATGTGTGAATGCTTACAAAAATAGTATATAGGAATATATGCATCACCTTCAGAAGCAAATTTATTTTTGTTTAATGGGGCTTGCTCCCAGGTAAATGGGTATGGGATGGCAGCCTAGGCTTTGGTTTAGGACTAGCATTGGGGAAAACAGGTTCTTGTAACTTTAACAGCTGCATCTTGACAATCCGAACCAGCAGGGTATTGTCTAGGAGGGCTGGGGGACAGAGAGAAGCAGCAATGATTTTACGCTTTTTAATTATATGTTACACCATGCCCTCCCATGGCAGCCATGTTTATTTATTTATTTTATTTATTTATTATTTAATTTATATCCCTCCCTTCCTCCCAGCAGGAGCCCAAGGCGCCAAACAAAAGCAGTAAAAACACTTTAAAACATCATAAAAACAGACCTTAAAATACATTAAAACAAAACAACTTTAAAAACATTCTTTAAAAAAGCTTTAAAAACATCTTAAATAAAAAGGGTTAAAAAACATATTGTTTGGGGGGGGAATTAAAAGCAATTCCAACACAGACGCAGACTGGGATAGGTCTTAACTTAAAAGGCTTGTTGAAAGAGGAAAGTCTTCAATAGAAGGCGACAAGATACCAGAGATGGCACCTGCCTAATATTTAAGGGGAGGGAATTCCACAGGGTAGGTGCCACCACGCTAAAGGTCCGTATCCTATGTTATGCAGAATGGACCTCCTGATAAGATGGTATCTGCAGGAGGCCCTCACCTGCGGAGGGCAGTGATCAACTGGGTATATAAGGGGTAGGATGGTCTTTATCCTGGTCCCAAGCTGTATAGGGCTTTGTACACCAGAACTAGAACCTTGAACTTGGCCCAGTAGCAAATGGGCAGCCAGTGCAATTCTTTCAGCAGCAGATTGACATATTGGTGATACTCTGCCCCACTGAGCAGTCTCAACACCACATTTTGCACCAGCTGCAACTTCCGGACCAACCTCAAGGACAGCCCCACATAGAGCGCATTACAGTAATCCTGCCTGGAGGTTACCAGTGCATGGACAAGAGTGGTCAGGCTATCCCAGTCCAGAAACAGCTGCAGCTGTCTTACCAGCTGAAGCTGGTAAAAGGCACTCCTAGCCATGGAGGTCACCTGGGCCTCTAGTGACAAAGATGGATCCAGGAGCACCCCCAGACTACGAACCTGCTCTTTCAGAGGGAGTACAACCCCATCCAAAGCAGGCAACTGACCAATCATCTGAACTCGGGAACCAACAACCCATAGTGCCTCCGTCTTGTTGGGATTCAGACTCAGTTTATTGTCCTCGTCCAGCCCACCATCAAGTCCAGGCAGCGGTCCAGGGCTTGCAAGGCCTCTCCCGATTCAGATGTTACAGAGAAATAGAGCTGGGTATCGTCAGCATACTGCTGACACCTCACCCCAAATCTCCTGATGACCGCTCCCAAAGGCTTCATATAGATGTTAAACAGCATGGGGGACAAGATGGTACCCTGAGGCACCCCACAGCACAACTGCCAGGGGGCCAGAAGACAGTCACCCAATGCTATTCTCTGAGAGCGACCTTGGAGATAGGATCAGAACCACTGTAAAACAGTTCCTCCAATATCCATCTCACCAAGGTGGTCCAGAAGGATACCATGGTCAATGGTATCAACAGCCACTGAGAGATCAAGTAAGAATAACAGGGTCCTTCTCCCGATAAAAGTCATTCATCAGGGCAACCAAAGCCGATTCAGTCCCATAACCAGAGCTTGGAAAAGTTACTTTTTTGAACCACAACTCCCATCAGCCTCAGCCAGCATGGCCACTGGATTGGGATGATGGGAGTTGTAGTTCAAAAAAGTAACTTTTCCAAGCTCTGCCCATTACTAGGCCTGAACCCAGACTGGGATGGGTCAAGATAATCTGTTTCATCCAAGAGTACTTGCAATTGCTGCGCCATAACCCTCTCAATCACCTTCCCTAAAAGGGGGGTATTTGCAACCGGTCGGTAGTTGTCACAAACCAATGGGTCCAGGGTTGGCTTTTTCAGGAGTGGTCGGATCACCGCCTCTTTCAAGGCAGCTGGAACCACTCCCTCCCACAATGATGCGTTGACCACACTCTGGATCCACTCAGTCAAATCCCCTCGGCAAGCTTTAATAAGCCAAGAAGGGCAAGGGTCGAGAGGACACGTTGCTGGCCGCATTGTTGCAAGCACCTTGACTATGGCTTCCCTTGGCAGCCATTTTGTGATTGGTACCCACAGCACTCTCTCAAAATTCTAAATGTGCCCACTGATCGAAAAAGGTTGGTGACCCCAGGTATAGAGCACATATTATTAAGAATATTTCACTTGGAGAACTATCTGGGCTTGGAATGGACAGAACTTTTAGATATAAATAAACGTAGATATTGACAGAAGTGGACCTCAATACAAAATTAACTTCTTTCCTTGTGCCTTTCAATTACATGACAGAAACATCTATTCACACCTCTCCTCTCAGGTGCATCTTACACCATAATTGTATGTATTTGCTGATTAGTCAAGACACAGCTCTTTACCTAGGTCTTTGGCTGAGTGGATGTCTTCCTTCTTCCTGCATTGCTGTGCTGTACTGTTGTTTTGTTAACTTTCTTATTAGTTGGTTTGGTGGTTTTATTCTATGGTTTTAATGGTAATTTGTAATTGTTTTAACTGTGCTATTTTTGTAACCCATCTTGGGACCAACTCAGTGAAGGGTTAGCCAGAACTACAAATGATAAATCAATAAAATCAAGACACAAGATGCCTCCAGACTGTCAGTATTTTGCAGGAGGAGTTCAAGAGCATACTGGAACTTAGGTTTGCAAAATTAAAGTAGATGAAGTAGGTGGTTAACTACCACAGAAGACAAGGGCAAGGCTATCTACACCGTGTTCCTCATTCCCACTCCTCTCATGGATGGGTTCCTTGTTGCTCATCTGCTGTACCCACTGGCCTGTGTGTGCTGTTGTTTTAACATCAGATTGGTACACAATAAGACCACACTCATCCATTATTTGATCATGGATGAAGGTGCTGATTTGGTGCGCATTACTGAGATCTGGGTGGGTGAGCTGGGAGGAAGAGACCTGACCCAGCTTTGCCCACCTGGATACTCGGTGCAACACCAGCATAGGCTGCAGGGATGGGGGAGGGAGGAGTTGCTATGGTCTACATCTGTGGACAGCATCTCTGTCACCAGGAAACCACTCTGTCTGCTGTCTGTGAGGGCCTGCACCTGGTGTCAGACCCAGGAGACAGTACACTACGGTTGCTGCTGGTGTACCGTCCACCTTGCTGCCTGGCAGCTTCTCTGACCAAGATGGTGGAGGCCATCTTGGCTGTTGTATTGGAAGAGCCTGGAACAATAGTCCTGGGTGATTTCAATGTCCATGCTGATGCTGCCTCTAGTGTTCTGGCTTGGGACTTCATGGCTTCCATGGCAATCGTGGGGCTGTCTCAAGTTGTCATCGGCCCAACGCATAGGGCAGGGCACACCCTCGACTTGGTTTTTGCTCCAGATGGAGGAAGGGATGGTCTGGAGATGGGGGGGTGAATGTCACCCCATTGCCATGGTCAGACCACTTCCTGGTGAAGTTTAGACTTATGGCTACTATCCTTCCCTGCAGGAACGATGGACAGATTAAGATGGTCCGCCCCTGGAGACTAATGGAATCCACTGGATTCCTGAATGCCCTGGGGGAGTTCTCAGTAGATAGAGCAGGTGACCCTGTTGAAGCCCTTGTCACCCTGTGGAACAGCAAGGCACGCTGGGCTCTTGACATGGTTGCTCCTGAGTGCCCTCACCGGCATTGTGGAGCCCGGTTTCCACCCAGGTACACTAGTGAGCTAAGGACAATGAAGCAAGCTGGATGACAGCTAGAGCACAAGTGGCGAAAGACATGCTGTGAGGCTGATCGGGTATGAGTGAAACATCATAACCGTGCCTACAGTGCGGCTGTGAGGGTGGCAAAGAAGGACCACTTCTAGGCCACCATCACATCCTCAAGTAGACTTCCTGTGGAGCTTTTCCATATTGTCAGGGGTCTGTTGACATCATCTCTAGGAAATTGAGTTTTAGACCCTTGGGAGGCCCACTGTGAATTGTTTGCAAGGCACTTTGAGAGTAAAATTGCTTGCCTCCATAGCAATCTTGATGCCCCATCCACATCTACTATAGTCCCCAGGGAGGTGTCCAGTGCAATGTCTCCTGCAACTTCTTGGAAACGGTTTCAGTTGATGCAGCCTGATGACGTGGACAAGGTGCTTGCAACAATGTGGCCAGCAATGTGTCTTCTCAAACCTTGCCCTTCTTGGCTTATTAAAGCTTGCCGAGGGGGGTTGACCGAGTGGATCCAGGGTGTGGTCAATGCATTGTTGCAGGAGGGAGTGGTTCCAGTCGCCCTGAAAGAGGAGGTGATTTGACCACTCCTGAAAAAGCCCATCCTGGACCCATTGGTTTGCAACAACTACTGACCGGTCACAAATACCCCCTTCTTAGGGAAGGTGATTGAGAGGGTTATGGCGCAGCAATTGCAAGTACTCTTGGATGAAACAGATTATCTTGACCCATTCCAGTCCAAGTTCAAGCCTGGTTATGTGCCTGGATCGGCCTTGGTCACCCTGATGGATGACCTTTTTCGGAAGGACAGAGGGAGTGCAACTCTGTTATTCTTATTTGATCTCTCAGCGGCTTTTGATATCATTGACCATGGTATCCTTCTGGACCACCTTGGTGAGATGGTCTCACTTGGTGAGAGGCACTGTTTTACAGTGGTTCCGATCCTTTCTCCAAGGTTGTTTTCAGAGAACAGCATTGTGCAACTTTATTTTGGCCCCCTGGCAGTTGTGCTGCGGGGTGCCTCAGGGTACCATCTTGTCCTTCACTCTGTTTAACATCTATATGAAGCCCTTGGGAGCGGTCAACAGGAGATTTGGGGCAAGGTGTCAGCAGTATGCTGACAATACCCAGTTCTATTTCTTTGTAACATCTGAATTGGGAGAGGCCATGCAAGCCCTGGACTGCTGCCTGGACTTGGTGGTGGGCTGGTTGATGATTAATAAACTGACTCTCAATCCTAGCAAGACGGAAATGCTGTGGGTTGGTGATTCCCTAGTTTGGATAATTGGTCGGTTGCCAGCTTTGGATGGGGTCGTACTCCCTCTGAAAGAGCAGGTCCATAGTCTGGGGGTGCTCCTCAATTCATCTTTGTCACTAGCGGCCCAGGTGACCTCAGTGGCTAGGAGTGCCTGTCACCAACTTCAGATAGTAAGAAAGCTGGACAGGGATAGCCTGACCACTGTTGTCCATGCACTAGTAATCTCCAGGTTGGATTACTGTAATGTGCTCTATGTGGGGCTACACTTGAGGTTAGTCCAGAATCTGCTGCTGGTGCAAAATACAGCAGCAAGACTGCTCACTGGGGTAGGTTACATGTCACTCCGCTACTGAGAGAGTTGCACTGGCTACCTATTAGCTACCGGGCTGAGTTCAAGGTTCTAGTTTTGGTGTGCAAAGCCCTATACAGCTTGGGATCAGGATACCTGAAAGACCATCTTGTTTCTTATATACCCAGTCGATCACTGCACTCTGCAGGTGAGGAACTCCTGCAGATACCATCTTATCAGGAGATCTGTTCCACACAACATAGGAAATGGGCCTTTAGTGCAGTGGCACCAACCCTTTGGAATTCCCTCCCCTTAAATATTAGACAGGCACCATCTTTGTTATCTTTTCGGCATGTACTGAAGACCTTCCTGTCTCAACAAGTCTTTTAAGTAGAGACCTTATGCCAGTCTGCATCTGTGTTGGAATTGTTTTTTAACATATTTTTAAACCTTTTTTAATGGTTTTAAAGCTTTCAAAAATATTTTTAAAGATGTTGTGTTTTAATATGTTTTTAATGATTGTTGTGTTTTAATATATTTTAAAGTCTGCTTTTATGATGTTTTAAAGTGTTTTTTGTGCTTTTGTTTGCCGCCCTGGGTTCCTCCTGGGAGAAAGGGTGGGATATAAATCAAATCATTAATAAACAAACAAATAAAAGCACTCTGTAATTCCCCTTAAAAAAAGACTTTTTGGTGTTTAGAAAGTGACAGGGAGATGCACTGAAAGAGTGGGACAAATGAATGATTAATGGGGAAGATATGTAAATACCCCGCAAGCAATAAGGATGAATTCCCATAGTCCTATAATTGTCTCATAAATATCAGAACAAATGCTCAATAAAGTCCAGACATAGTCTAACCACCATGTTAGTTTTGTGCAAGCAAATCAGAATGAATGCTGAATAAACAGGTCATCTGAAGAAAATAACAGAGAAGTGCTCATTTCTTTTACATCCAGCTTCCACAACCTGTGACCCACCAAGCCTGAACCTGACCAACCCTCTTGTGGCCTGCAAGGTGACTGGCATCACCCCTGCTTTTGAGTCCAAGCTAGCAGCAAGGGCCAGAGGTTTCTCAAGGCTTGGAGGGTCACCTCACCATTTCTCACTGATGGGCTGTGTTTGGCTTAGTGAGGCAGTCCACCTTCACTTCTAAAGGAGAAGCAAATTGAAAGAGGAAGCAGTTGACCCACCTCATGCTAATCCATCTGTGCTTCAGCAGTCTACATGTAAGGATGCTGGGGAATAAGGTAACAGAACACTTAGGGTCTTCTCACACTATGTGGAACTATGGTGTGTAATGCCTATTTACAGGTAGACAGATGCTTCTGTTTCTGTAAGCCCAGTGGCTTGGCAAGGGAAAAACATTCCATTACAATGACTGCAACTGTCTCTGGGTAGCAAACAAGTAACAAATTCAAGCTTATGTTCGTGGACATGGGTGCTTACCCAAGTATATAGATAATATAACTGATACAGCAAGCAATTCCCATGGGTGTGCACAAGCCTATAAGGTAGATTCCAGCATGTTTCAAACTCAAATTAGTTCTTCTGCATGGAAAATGCATTAAAAAGAAGTAAACACAGAAATGATATCACAGTCATTGTGAAAGTCTTCACAAGTTTAAAATAAAATGCTTTAGACAGAACATGAAAAGGCAAATTTGAATCTGCCTTACATGATAGCTAAAGCACAAGGGAAGATAATTTGTTTGTTTGTGATCCAAGTAAACCAGAGTTATCCACAGCCATGATTATACAAACTCCAAGCATTCTGTGTGTAAAGATTTGATTGGATGGGTATAAATGAGGATATGGCACCAAAGTGTGAATATAAACTTGGCATGAAAAAAATGAAAAAGGAACACCACTTCCAGTTACATTTCATTTATTTTTCTCCTTGTCCAAGAGCTTCATTAGTGAAGGAAGCGGTATTGCACAACATTCCACATTATTTCAGTGATGATTGTTCCCAAGGGAAATCCTTCCAGGCATTTGAAGTACATCTCATGCATTTGTGATCAGATGCTAGCTGCTGATAAATAGTTGCGCAAAATACTTTCAGAACAAAAATCTATCAGAATATAAAACAGGATTTACTGGAAATCCACTAACCACATAGTCTGGGCCAAAAAGGTCAATATGTATGAATTTTAGAGATGCTACAGGAGCTAAAGCCAGCAACCACTCTTCCTCACTGGAAGGAGCCAAGGAAACAATGATAGTGCTGTTGTTTACCCAGAGCTGGTGTCTTCATTACAGGAATTTGTATCCATTACTATTTCTGGACAATTCAGTTACTAGTTGTTCTGCCATAATGTATGTAGCATATTCAATGTACCATTAAGGAGTCTGTAATGGTACAGGCCAGTTTCCCCTCTAAAATTTGCATGTTGTAGTTTAGCCATTTCTATGTGGTGGACATTAGAGTGAAAGGAGTGTATTTGCTGTGAGATACTGCTCACATGTGGACAAGCCTTGTGTTTCCATGTGTTTTGTCTAATAAAGAGAACTGTTTGTAAAACTACCTATCTCTGCTGAGTGCTGACCTGAGAGCAGAATAGGATGGCCACGTGATAAAGAGGAGAAGGATCTTTTCTGCCACTCAGCTCTAGCACATTGCAGAAGGTTCTGGGGATGCTAGGGCACAGGTTGAGTTCATGAAAGAAACAGTTCAGGCCTATTGGGTCTCTCTGTGGTAGCTAAAAAGTAACCCCCTGCTCTATAGGGAAGAGAGCAGGCTCTTGGGGGGTGGAGTTGCTTATAACTGAAAGTGAATTCCTAGAAGAAGACTGTGTCTGGTTGAAATACTGCATCTACTTTGAGATGGTTTACCTGTAGCACAAAATCGAACTGTGGTTTAGTGCAGCCTTTCCCAACCTTTGGGTCCCCAGATATGGCTGGACTACAGTTCCAATTATTCCTGACCATTGGCCATGCTGGCTGGGGTTGATGGGAGTTGTATTCCAGCAATATCTGGGCACAAAGGTTGGGAAAGGCTGCCTTAGTGCGATCACAGAGGTTCACAGAGCGGAGATTACGGCTGCTTTGCTCCTCCTCCAGTCCTTCTGCTGCTACACTACCATGAACTAAGCCATGGTTTGGCACAGCATATTATTTGAAACCAGGATTGTGGTTTGTTTTTCTCCAGACAAACCACAAACTATACTGTAGCTAGGGATGGAAGTATCTGTCAATTTCGGCTGTCGCTGTTTCTCATTTTTCTAGTGTTAAATTCAGTTCTCCACACTTCTGCAGCAACTTGCAAAAAAAATCCTCATGAAAAATCTTCAGCATTTTAGTGCAATTTTCTCCATATAAATACGTCTTTGTACACAGTTTGACTAATGCACAGACTTTTGCAAGCGTTTTCTCCTAATATAATGCATTTGTGTATGCTGTTTTCACTAATATATTCATTTTATGAACACTTTTCTCTAATATATGCATTTTTGTAAACACTGATTGGTTGGAAAACTGCTTTGCAAAATTTGGACAAATGCAAATTTTGAAGGATGGCTGTGTTCCTGTTCTCATGCTGTTTTGAAAACTGTGACTTTGATAGGTTCAGCTTTAAAATTAAACTGAATTGAATTTTTCCCCCATCCCAAACTGTAGCCAAGGTTTGTTCTTGGTTTTACAGCTTGTGGTTTATCAGGAGGAAACAAACCAGAAGCCTGAGTTTGGACAACATGCAAAGCCAAACTATGGCTTAGTTCATGGCAGTACATCAGAGAGATGAGTGCAGCAGCTGTAATCTCCATTCTAGGAACCTTCATGTTAAGGTATGGTTTGGCTTAGTGTAACATGCAAACCATCTCTTCGTAAACTGAACTCAGTTTACAGTCATCTTCCAGGTGGCCTGCTTGAACTGAGAGTGCCCCCTAGAAGATACCCAAAGCTGTCCTGCAGAGATCAGTGATGCCATAAGATGACTTTTCAGGGAAGCTTCTTTGCCATTACTGATTCTCTGCTTGAGGAAAGCCAATAAGCTCCAAGTAACTCTAAGGATATCCTGGAATACACTTTACAGACTACTGGTTTAAAAGCACCAGCTGAGTATCCAAAGCAGAGAAAGTGTTGTCAGCCTACAGTTATTATCTCAGATTACTTCAGCAAACAGTACTCTAACATTGTGTATGAATTTACATTTCACATTTTCTTCCACCTTGTTACACCAGTACATAATGAAAACATTTCATGTTGAAGTACAACTTGTAACAAAAATAACATTACTTTCTTAACTGTTAATAACAGTTCCATTTATACTAAATAATAAATACATAAAATAACAAAAAAGTCAACAACAAACCTTCCTGGTTCACATGAAATGCTAAGCCAAACCATGGCTTAGTACAAATGAACAAATATGAGAGTTTCCAGAGATGAAGATCACAGCCACTATGCTTCTCCTCCGGTCCTCCTGCTGCTGCGTTGCTGAGCCACTGTGTCTTATGAGTATGGTTTGTTTGTGTTAACAAGCCACGCTTAAGCTGCTGCATTAGGTTTGGATAATCAAATAAACCATGGTTTACTAAACCATGGCTTAGTGTTATGTGCAAACCAGGTCAGTTCTTGATATCCAGTGTGGTGTAGGGGTTAATTACCAGCTCTGAGGTAATTGGATGAAGGGTTGGATAAAAGTGTAATGTAACAGAATCTTGGACTAGGGAAATCTGCTAGTCACAAAGCTCACTGAGTAGAGTTGGGCAAATCAGTCTCTTAGCCTAGCTTGCCCCACTGGCTTCTTGCAAGGACAAAATGTGGTAATGCCATTAATGTCAGCCTTGGTGAATCAAAAACAGGATACAACTGGAAAACAAATCACTCTAATCTGACTAACTTTGATACAGAAACAAGTATTGCTGGCTGTTAATAGTATCTGAGTAAACTATCAATAACAGTTATTTATTACACACCCAACCATTGTTTAAAGACAATATTAATTCACAAAGAAACACTCATAAAATGTTTTTTCACATCATCTGTAAAATCTTTATTACGGTCCAAGACCAGCGATATTTTCACATCATCAAGTTTCTTGAATCCTCCATCAGCCCAAAATATTTGAAATTTAATCGAGTTGCCGCTTGTACTGCCAGGCAGGAGGGAACAAGTACAAATTGTGATTGTTTTGCCTCTTTCTCAGCAATGACATGATAGGTCTACATCCAAGAACGATGCAACTAATCTAATATGCCCAAAGGCAGAGTTGCCACCAAAATGTCTAAAGTTAAATTCAAAGCCAGCTTGAGCATTCTTAGGAATGTCCAAGAAAACTGAAATTAAATACAATTAATGACATTTCTCATGGGGCCCACCAAAGTGATTTATGTTTATCAGTTTGCAGATGCTCCACACACACATAAACACAACAGGTTGCATGGCAAACCATTCTACAATTGAATGAAGTTTCAAAATCGGTTTGTGATATCGCATGGGTGCGGACGGAATATCTGCTCAAAGAAAAAAGGCCATGATGTCTCACTGGCCACATTCACTGCTTGGGCAGGACTAATGTATAGATCCCAGCCACATGATCTACATCTATTTAATGCGACTGTATCTGCAGTCAGAGTTCAGCCCATTTTGGGCTGCTTTTGTTGTAAAAAGTTGTATCAAAGAGGTGTGTTTAATGCTTTATTTCCAGAGAAGTAAAAACAATTCTACCCCAAGCTGACATTTATGAGATATTAATAATTTCTTCTCTTTAGTAATTTTGGTAAAATTAGCTGTTATCTATTAGGAGATTCTGTTTGATAGATAATTGTTGGTAATAATAATGATGACTGACATTGCAATCCTCTACATGCCTACTCAGAACTAAGTCCCATTCAGTTCAATGGGGCTTAGTCCCAGGTAAGTGCATAATATAGGATTGCTTGGGAGTAAGTCCTATGGAAAACAATGGGGCCTACTTCCAAGTAAATATGCATTGCAAAGGATTGTATTGCACAACTGCAGTCCTATGCATACTTTATGGCTGTAAGCTCCACTGAATGGAGTGAGGCTTACTTTGGAGTAAATGTGTGGGATTTGTACTGCGCAGTAAGTTTATTATCACTTCCCAGTAAAAAGCAGCATAATTTCAAGGACACTGACACAATCCTAGTTACAGAAAGATGGAGTTGTTTGACTTTGGTTTAATGCTACCATGCCATGAAGTTTGTAATCTTGATTGCAACCAGAAGAATAATTTCAGAGTTACAAAATGTTGTTGTAGTCAAATATGCCAGGCCCTTCAGTTCTTGAAATTAGTTTATTGAAGTACATTCTGTGTGTAGTTAAACATGTCCACATGTCCTTGTCTGGTTTTATAAGAACATCTCATAGGTATATTGCAGTGTCTTCCCAATTAAATCTGTATCATGCAAATGTTGCTTTTTCAGAGCCAGTTCTGACTGTAATCTAGGTGGAACCTTAAGATATTCTGTTTGACTGATATATGCAATACTAAGGGTTGCCAGGCTCAGGGCCTGAGAATGATTCTGTATCTTTAAGAGAAGAGAAAATTCAGCCAAATGCAGATTTTCTTCCAATACTGTAATGGGAAAAGCCACAAAGTGAAATTCTCCCTTCCCCCTGCACAACTTTTAAAGATACAGAAGACCTCTTGGAGGCTGGGCCTGGCAACCAAGAAGTCTTCTGTATCTTTAAAAGTTGTGCAGGGGGAAGGGAGAATTTCACCTTGTGGTTTTTCCCATTACAGTGTTGGAAGAAAACCTGCACTTGGCTGAATTTTCTCTTCTCTTAAAGATACAGAATCATTCTCAGGCCCTGAGCCTAGCAACCCTATTTTGAAACCATTTTATTTCTATTCACTATCATGAAGGAATGTGGATGATAAATTTGTGGTTATCCACAGTATCTGTGTTAAAATTCTGGGAAGAAATACTGTGATTGCTTCCAGCTTGTTAATGTTTTTAGGTATTTTTTCAAACTGTGAGGGAAGAGAAACATTAAACAGCAATATCTCTTGGATTAATGCAGCAAAAGCAATAAACCCCAGACACAATTCTGACATTATATTGTTGAGTATTCAGACCCATTACAATGAGTTTAAAACAAAGTTGTTTGTGGGTTACAACCCCAATGATTTACACTATATTGTCTACACCAAAGCTGATCTGAGGTTTGGTTTCATACAAAAAAGCACAATGGCTATTTTCAAAGCAATTCCTTGGAAGCTTCATTGCTTGGATGCAGCCATTTGCCACACAGATCCAGTGATTTTCATCATGTAAAATTTAAAAGGTTAAATCTCAGTGGCATGGAGAAAACTGCTGGATCTGTTGAGGAGTGGAACATGAATGGCTGGCTACATGGAGTGTCCCACACATAGGGTGCTTCCATACTAGCACTTTTCTCTGGAATTGCCCATCTTTTTAAGCCATAGCTCAACTATGGAATTCGCTTCCACAAAATATGGGGGGGGGCACCAATTTGGATGGCTTTAAAAGAGGATTAGACAAATTCATGGAGGATAAGGCTATCAATGCTACGAGCCGTAATGGCAATATTCTCCCTCCACGGTCAGAGGCAGGATGCTTCTGAATACCAGTTGCTGGAAACTGCTGGAGGAGAAAGTGCTCTTGTGCTCCGGTCCTGCTTGTGGGCTTCCCATAGGCATTTGGTTGGCCACTGTGAGAACAGGGTGCTGTGCTAGCTGGGCCTTTGACCTGATTAAGCAGGGCTTTTCTTATTGTTTATCCACTAACCTTTTATGCAGCATCCACATGAAGTTGTCATGTTGGGCTTTGCATGCCAGCTCTTTCTGAATAATCCTCCCAGATTTTTTTCAGGCCTGATTTGTGGCAATTTTGGGATGATAAAAATGCAGTTGCAACAGCATCCTGTCTAATCTGCACAGTAGAGATGGTGTAGAATATTTGCAAAATTGGATTTGGTATCAAATTCTGGGATAATCCGCACATTCGTCTCATTGTCAAACAGGCTCCCGCTCTTTGCGTGTGTTGGTGGCTGTTAGCAACTCTGTAGTTAAAAAAAAATCTGCAAGAATTATGTAATTATTTACGTGATTATTTTTATAAACTGCTGCTGCTGTATAGATTATATAAATATACAACAGGGTAAAGAATGGAGAAAATTATGTAATTTTCCAGAAAAAAATCTTTTTATTAGCATTAAAAGAGCATTTGCTGAATGGAGCTTACTTGTGAGTAGACATTTGAGAAGGATCTTGGTGATGGGGCATTGATGAATAATTTAGTGGTATATCAAGTGCTGTGTGGATCGCCTCCCCATTATACTTCTACGCCTCACTAATTGCAGAAGAATGCCTCAGCTGTACTAAAATATAATGTGGAACCATCTATGGTTTCTGTTAAAAAGGCCAGTCTGTGCATGCTTCTTTGTATGATTCAGGCCTAAGTACCCTGAAATCCTGTCTGACTGAATATTAAAAGTTATATTTAACAACAGAGGCAGATGCAACCCTTGTTACTGGGGTTATTTCAGAGGCAGATGAGTTGCCTCTGAGGCAGCTATGCAGTCAGCAGTCAGCAGCAATTGCTCTATGGCAAACATCACCACAGTTTTGCATATCATACTTGGAGGGATGCAAGACAAGTGGGATAGCTGCGTATGGTATGCCAAACCAGCTTCAGTCAAGTTGCCAACATACTGTGAGCTGGCACTGCCCTAGCTGAAGTTTCTTACTCTTGCATCATTTCTTCACCAGGCTGAAGCTGGACTGGCATTTTTCTGGGGCCCTGTATCACTCTTCTCTGTCTCCATTCCAACAATTTCCTGTATTCTTGGAATTTTACATAGGTTCCAGAAATGTGTGATGACAAGTAGCACCTCATTCAGAAGTTACTCTGCTCAACTACAATTGCGTTTGGGGTTGGGATTTCATCTAAAATCAGCCCCTTATTTATTTGTACGTTCAGTAGTTAAAAACTAAACACAAGTTGGAATCAGAATCCTAGACTAAAATTTTGGGATTGGAAGGCAGAAAACATGGAATCTGAAGCCAGACATTTACTCCCGACTCACCTATTTCAAATTGTTTTTAAAAAAATTGGCTTCATCCTCTTTCTATTAAAATCCAGGAGAATATTATTTATTTATTACATTTATATCCTGCCTTTCCTCCAAGGAGCTCAAGGTGGCATACATGGTTCTCTCCCCTCCCCATTTCATCCTCACAATAACTCTGTGAGGTAGAGAGATGGTATGACTACCCCAAGGTCACCCAGCAAGTTTCATGATTGAGGTGGGATTTGAACCCTGGTCTTCCAGATCCTAGTCTCTTATCACTACACCACAGAAGGAAAAAATAGATCCCTGGAGTGTTGTCCTGTGACCTGGAACCCTAATCACATTTATTTGTTTGTTTGTTTATATCCTGCCCTTTCCCCTAAAAGGAGCCCAGGGCAGCATATTCACATACCAGTGACATGTGGGGCACTCACAGGTTGAAATAGGAGCAGGTTGCACTTCTGGCCCTGGCCCTGACATCTACATGTTGAGAAGACACACCAGAAAAGGAACTCCATCATATAAGCAGCTGCTCGCAAGGAAGTGCTCAAAGTGATAGGGTCAGCTATGCCATTGGGTGTCCCAACTGCACGGAAGGAGCCCCTATGCGTGAGCAACTGCTCACATGTTGGAGTTCCTTTTGTCCACACTCAATGTAAAGATGGCAGGAGTGGGGCTAGCCAGCATGGCCCTGCTCCTGTCCTGGTTCAACATGAGTGCCCTACACATGAGTAACTCATTCG
This sequence comes from Rhineura floridana, assembly GCF_030035675.1. NCBI lineage: Eukaryota > Metazoa > Chordata > Lepidosauria > Squamata > Rhineuridae > Rhineura > Rhineura floridana. Next base: position 52,380,392 of record NC_084484.1, read on the forward strand.
ACCAAGCTCCATTGAGCTGAACATGGAGTATTATTGTTGTTGTTATTTATAATATTTATTAGTACCTTGATACCCGAAGGTCCCCAAGCAACTTAAACAATGTTTAAAAACAGACAAATAAAGCAGACTATAAAAACATAATAAACAACAACAAAACAATAGCAATACCACCAAGTACCTTGTCTACGTCCTCAAGCAGCAGAAACTGAAACTCATCCGACATTGGACAAGAAAGTGCTCCAGACACCTCACTTGGATCATCAGCATCAATAATGGAGTCCAAATCTCAGTGGATGGAAGTGATTTTGTCCTCAAAATGCGTAGTAAACATGTCACAGCCGGCTTTAGAAGGCTCTATCACCTCCCGAGGACCAGTATGTAATAAACCCTTAGCCACTCTAAACAGCTCAGCTGGACTGCAAGCTGAGGACGCAATGAAGACAGAGAAGTAAGTTTTCTTCACCGCCTTCACTGCCACTGAGTAGGCTCGAACATGAGCACGTACCAGGGTTTGTTTGCATTTGTTAGGGGTTTTTCTCCATCTGCACTCAAGCCGTCTCCCTTCTTGTTTCATTGCTCTTAGCTTCAGGGTATACCATGGAGCTTTCTGAGCTCTGCCAGTTGAGAGAGGACACTCAGGTACAATCATGTCCATTGCCTGGCTCATCTCTATATTCCACAGATCAACCGGGGCTTCGACTATGCCAACTGGAAAACTCCCAGAGCCCTCTGAAAACCATCTTAATAGGTCCCCCACCCCTGCAGAGGGAAAAGGCCACTGTAAGTCTAAAGCTCACCAGCAGGTGACTTGACCATGATGCAGGGATGGTTTTTATGTCCCCCACTTTCAGATCACCCTCTCTCTGTGTGGGGCATGTGTGGAGCTATTTCTAGAGAGCTTGAAAAGAGGAGTGCTCAGTCAGCATACGTAAGTGTTAAGGTTGTGTAGAAGATTTTAAGGACAATCTGTGATGGATAATTGAGGGATTCCAGCAGACAATCGGAAGAAATAACAAATTTCTATATATTAACACACAAGCAAGAACAACTCACAACCCAATGTCCCTTGTCTGCACTCCTCAGGATAACACAGTGCATGTGTTCAAGTGATTGTTCTCAGTTAGTATCAACTTGCAGTGCTTTTTAGGCAGCTGCTGTTCAGTGCCTTGGCTTCTCTGAGGCAGATCTCCCAATTTATCTGCTCCTGACTGCCCTTCTGTCCAGCGCAGCTCACTCTCCTGTAGTTCCCCCAACTGCCCTTTTTCAACCTCCCTTCTCTCCTTAGGTGACCATTGCATAGCAACTCATACTCTACCATTCCAAGTTCCCAGCATTCCATTAATTTGGTACTAGCTACAGTTGTTTCTTCCCACAGTTGTTTCCCCCCCCACCACAGTTTTGCTTGTTATGGGCCCACAAGCCATTAGTTTCCATTAAGAACTTATTCCAAAACCTCAACATGAGAGTGCCAATGCTTGAGTTGAGTAAGTTTTAAGCTGTTTAAATCTACTAGCCAGCCCCCAAAGCATCTGCCAGTTTCCACTTCTCTCTGGTTTGACTCTAGGGGATCCATTTTCAGAGGTCTAACACTGTGGTTGGGGGTGCACGATGAAGCCATTTTTGGAAGTTTCAGTTGCATACCCAAAAGCAACATGGGACAGCTGATGATCCATTCCAAATAAGCAAATTAGGAATGGGTGAGAACACCCCAGAAATCATTTAGCTTTTCCAATCATTCTTTACAAGTATTAAAAACGACAGTATGGGATTGTGCAGGAACTAACGACTTCTCACAAAACACAAATGGTAAACCACCCTTCCCTGTCAGTTTCCCTTCCCCTTGCAACCAGAATAGAATCTCCTTACCTTTGACAAGGTGGAGATAACCAGCAGCTTTCCTCCCATTGTTGGATTGGGACTTCAGCAGGAGCAAAGGCTTAAAGCCGCCTCCTCCTATGCCACATTCCCCATCCAGCTTGGCACCCACCCCTGGATCAGCTATTTGTTTAAAACACACACATACGCACACACCAAACAACATTGCATCTAGTTTGGCCTATGTGAAGGGCTTCTAGATTAGTTGGTGTGGTCTCCAAAGAGACTTGAGTCCTATCACTTAGAAATAAAGCACTGCCCATCTTGCAGATGGAGCAGGGAAGAGCAGCACTGGGCAAAGGATTGTGGCTTGTCCAAGGACTGATGGACTGCCATCTCATGCCAGCTCAGATGTATGTGTCAAGAACCAGTCACCCAAACCCAGGAACCAGTTCTTGGTGTTGCCAGCAGTTGCCAACTGTCCAGGGTCTGAAACCAACCATGCAAAGTAGTATGTACCACAACTCCTTATGTCCGACCAGGTTGGGCCTTGTCTTTACTGGACATCCTTAAGATTAAAAAAAGCAAGAGCTAAACACTAGACTAGGGGTTGCCAACCTTTTTGGACCAGAAGGGACATTTCAAATTTTGAGAGAGTGCTGGGAGCACCAGTCACAAAATGGCTGCCATGGGGGCAGGGCATAACACAAAATGGTTGCCACGGGATGTAGCATAACACAAAATTAGAGAGTAGTCATGGTCCAGCTTTTCCCAGAATTGTATTGCAACATTAGAAAAGGCTGGACCTGTTGAATTTCTGCCTGCAATACAGCTGTTAAAGGCACAAACCCCCTTTTTCCTCAGTGCCATTCCTGAACCAAAGCCTAGGCTTCCATCCTGTACCCACTTACCTGGAAACACCCTATTAAACACAAAGAGACTTACTTCTGAGTAGACATTATACCATTGTACTGTCAGTTAACTAAACAGTGACTTCTTTGTGGGTTCCTGGCCTTTAGCTCTTTGCCAAGTTTTCACATTTGTCTTTTGAGCAGAGGGAGATTCTTTAACATTCACCTACCCTTATTATGTTACAGAATATGCAGAAAATATTTTTTAGGCATTATCTGATTGCAGGTAAATCCATTACAGGAAAGATGCATCCTGGCTGCTAGGGAAAAAGGAAGTACAAACTATGGAGATTTCAAGGACTAGAAGAAAAGGAAAGCAGAAACAGTGCACTAAAAGGGAGGACAAAACAGCTCTTCAGGACCAGAGGGATTCTTATTGCCCTGTCTAAACAACTCACTTATCAATCACAGCTTGGACTTCATTCATTGGTTAATAACACTGACAGACAGGAGCAGCCAGGCTGGCTCATTTCTAAAGATGTAAAGGCCCAGAAAAAAACAGGAAAATTTTTATAATGAATTTCCCCATTTTTTCTATTTTTTCCCTGGGCCTTCACATCTCTACTAATTTCACATTAATTACTTAAAAGGGTGCCTCCACATTTTGCTCCATAACTTCTTTTTCGGAGGGCTAGAGACGTACTTTTTTAAAAAAGATGAAAGTCCAGATTTTGAGCTACCTGATGGGGGCACCCTGAAGGTTTTCACAGGCACCATGGTGCCCACAGGTGATAGGTTAGCAACCCCTGCTTTATACCAGCCCACCGGAGAGATCCTATGTGAAGAGCATTCAGGCTGCTCTTTACTTAAGCAGTTAGTATATGGAATATTTTGTCCTTTGAAAATACCATCTAATGTATGGTGTATTTAACTTATGCAAAAGAGACAGACATTTGGCCTCAATCCAGCTAGCATTAGCCACACAGCTAAGTCTCATTAAAACCAAAGGTCAACCAAAAAAATCCAACAACTAACAACAGGAAAACATGGTGGACATTAAATTAAAGCCTCAAAAAACTAAAGGGGCACATAAGTCACTAGCTTTTACTACTAGCATTAACCAGATTGGAGCATATGTTATTAATTTGGTGAAGTAAATTTCTAAACCCTTCACTCAGCAGCAACTTGATGCTATATTTGTCCAATATTTTATTAGAAGCTGCTTTGCATTCGTTTCATAATACTGGAGAGAAGATACAGCTGATGTGATCCAGGCAGTTTTTGTTACACTGTAGTTGATGAGAAGTATCAGGAAGGTGTGCTTAAAGCAGTATCTGGATTTTGTGGAGGATTGCTCCTTATGGAGGTTTTGAAATGTAATATGACTGATCTAACATAAAACAACATGCAAAGGCAGGACTGCATCCTTATATTCCCTACCATACTGTTTAACCTCTGGAATGCTATTATTATTGGACTTCTAAGCACCAGCCAAAAAGACAGAGGAGCAAAGGTGTTTCTGTCATCTATAATTGTGAAAGAAAATGATTAACTCTAACCAGCTTATGCTCCAAGCAAGCTCATCTGCCCAGAATTGTTGCCAAGGCTCCCACAGAGAGATACATTGTGAGGGCATTAAAGAAAACCCAAACTTGGTATCTTCAAAATCTGTTTAAAAGGAACATTTTAAACGTATTGGAACGTGCAGAGCACATAATTACAGTTTCTGTGGAAGCAATCCTGGCACATGCCAACTGCTCTGTTCCAGTTGTGCTGGAGATTGAGTAATATGGAAAAAGTGAGTTCATTTGGCATTTCCTAAGAAAACATATATTGTCCTTGAACCAAGAGGCCATGATGATACTGCGATGACAGGCAGCATTTATATTAATTCACTAATAGGCAAAAAAAAAACCTTGCAGTTTACGAACATACCTATAGCCAACAGATATTTCTATCAAACTTTAAAAAGCAGGGAAATTGGGCAGCTATAGTGAATGCACCAGGGGAGCAGGAGACCTGACCTTCTTTCTGAGATATTGTACTGCCCTACAAATCTGTAAAAATGCAAACACAATTTGGGTTGGTCCTTCACAATCCAATCCACTTCCTGTGTAGCTTGGAAGAATTTGATAACATGTGCCTCTGAGCATATGGTGAGTGGTGGCAACACCTGCCATCTCCAAAGATGGAGAATTACATTTTTGTATGTTTGTTGGTGTTCTTCTCACTTTGCTTCTTTCCTGTGTTACTACTGTTTCTACAGAGAATCTAACCTAGAAAATTATATTTCTCTCATGATTCATCCTAGAAATCTGTGTCAAATTTATTTTTATTAATTTCAAAGCCTTTTTATTGGTCAGTGTCATATAATGGTGAAGACAGCCTTTTGTGTTTCAAACTGGAGATTATGTTCTATTTCTATTTTGGGTGCATTAACAGTTGAATCTGAAACTGCCGTTTGATGTAAAATCAGACTGATTATAATATGTTGCTACTTAAGCAATGACTCTAGCTGTTGGAAAAAACAAACTTGGCCTGCCCAAGATACGTTTTCAGCCTGCTATGCTTAAACCACTCCACTTAAGGAAAGGTGGGCCGGTCAATTAAAAACATAGAGCACACCTAGAATTTTGCTAGAACATACAGTATTTCACCTCCCACTAGTGCAAACTGAGGCACTACTCATGTCCATTGGAAACTATTCTGCAGAATAGTCAGTGCCATTATTCCACAATTGTTTTTGGAGTTTTTTTTAGCATTGCAAATTGTTGCTGTACTTCAAATATTCACAGAAACAGAAGCAAAAGAGAATGATTTGCTGTAGGAAACTACACTAAAATTGCAAAGTAAATCAAACATATTTAAAGTGACTATCTGAACTATATCGACTGTCTTAATATTGTTGCTTCTTCCCTGTTAAAACAAGATCAACACAGCACATGTCTTGTTTCTGTTATTTGGGCTGATTGCAGGTGTTGCCATTACTCACCATATGTTCAGAGGCACGTTACCAAATTCTTCCAAGCTACACAGGAAGTGGATTGGACTGTGAAAGACCAACCCAAACTGTTTGCATTTTTACAGATTTGTAGGGCAGTACAATATCTCAGAGAGGAGGTCATCCTGCTCCCCTGGTGCATTTGCTATTGCTGCCCAGTTTCCCTGCCTTTAAAAGTTTGATAAAAATATCTGTTGGCTACAGGTACATTCTTAAACGGCAAGGTTTTTTTTTTTTTTACCTATTAGTGAATTTCTCTGCTTTTTAATCCAGGAGGTAATAAATGGGATCCTGTGCAAGGTTGCTGAGAATGGATTATTTGCATGCTTATGGAGTTCAATAGGATTTACTCCCCTGCAATCATGGTTAGGATAGGTGAAACTGACCAGAAGGGATGGGGAGGGGAGGAGGAGAGAGGATGAGAAGAGAGAGGGAGGGCTGGAGTGGGCAGGGGAGAAGGAAGAAGGTAGAGAGGAGGAACAGAGAGGAGAGGGGAAGGAGGGAAAAGGCAGGTCTGATCATTTGTATGTATGTATGTATAAATTTTATTACGGTTATAGACCAGCCAGAAATTTTTCATATAGATATTCACAAAACAAATATACAGTTAAAAACAACACATTAAAAAATCAGAGAATAGATAATAAAATACAGGGCAATTTTAAGTTGGAGCAATTTAAAATATATAAATAAGATTCAGAATTTCGGGGTCATCAGTTTTTTCCGAATTTCAATCACTGAGGCAAAAAACTTTGCCACCTTACAGGTAGTAAAAGGATCTTTGTCAGCAAATAAATGCTGGGCGTATAAAGTTGAATCCCTGCATTGAAGTTTCTGTAAGATAGGCAGTATGAAACGACATCGGGGGTTGTTGTAGAACTTACAGTCTAAAAGCACATGATCAGCAGTCTCAATAGCTCCAGCATTGCAAGGGCAGAATCGTTCAGAGAAGGGAATTTTTTGAACCTGCCCTCTAAAAGAGCAGACGGCAATACATTAAATTTGGCCAATGTAAATGCTCTTCTGAGCTTTGGTGTATATAAATGAGATAGATACTGGGCCATTGTGAACAGTTTTGAGTGCAGGTTAAATGAATGCCGATACTCAGAGGAGGACATAAGAGTTTGATAATCCACATCTAGGATTCTCTGCTTAATGGTCTCCATAGCTTTCACAGGGCCCAATGCCAAAACACTTAGAGGGGAAAATCCCAAGGACACAAGGTGAGTATCAAGGGATTTCTTCCATTTCTATTGAAAATTGTCTGTCAGTACAAGGGGAGACAGACCAACTGGTTCAAAAATTAGTTTCAGCCAGTACCGATATTTAAGAATCCAAATACGGGACTCAATAGTGGGCATACCAGTAACAAATCGTAACTTAGCATTCGAGACACAAGGAGGAGTGCCTAATATACTTCTGAGAAACTTGGACTGAATTATCTCAAAAAGTGAAAAAGTACTATATATACTTACTTGGGCCCCATAAAGCAGTTTAGAGATAACCTTAGCAGAGAAGACCTTTAATGCCGAGGGAATATACTGGCCACCATTTGTCTGATCATTTGCATGCTTATTGAATTCAATTGGATTTACTCTCATGTAATCATGGTTAGGACAGGTAAAACTGACCATGGGAGAGGAGGAGGGGACAGGAGAGAGAAGGAGAAAGGGAGGGGAGAGGGGAGCAGAAGGAGGGAGAGGGGGAAGGAGGGGATTGGAAGGGGGGAAGGGGCAAAAGAAGGGTGAGGGAAGGGGCAAAAGGAAGGTGATGGGAGGGAGGAGGAAGGGAGGGCAGGTTTGATCGTTTGCATGCTTATTGAGTTCAATGGAATTTACTCCAGTGCAATCATGCTGAAGATAGGTAAAGCTGACCTGAGGGAGGGTCAGGGTCAGGGAGGGGGGGGAGGAGAAGGGAGGAAGGGAGGGAAGGGGATTGGGTGGGTGGGCACTGGGCAGGGGAAAGCCCCTTTCCTTTCCAAAAGGAAAACATTCTGAACAATATCATTATTTTTCAGTGTTTTCCCCACCTTTTTATTGTACAGCAGGCACATGTAGTCTCCCATCCAAATTTAAACCAAAGCTGTCCCTGGCTACATCCACACCAGACCTTTATTTCACCTACACAGTCCTGGCTTGTCCCAAAGAATCCTGGGAAGTGTAGTTTGTGAAAGGTGCTGAGAGTTGCTAGAAGACACCCTGTTCCCCTCACAGAACTTCAATCAGAAGAGGGGCTGACTGTTAAACCACTGGAGCTCTGTCAGGGAAATAGAAATCTCCTCTCAGCACCCTTCACAAACTACACTTCCCAGGATTCCTCGAGGGAAGCCATGGCTGTCTCAAGTGGAATAAAGGTCTGGTGTGGGTGTGGCCCCCTGATTAGCCTAGCCAAGCCAAGCAGCTGTGAGTCTGGATTTTAGAACACTGACAGTTGTTTCTTACTGAGCACGCCCAGGTTTATCATTGACTCCAACGCAAAATTTCTTAAATTAATTAAACATCAGCCAGGCATTTCCTTAACTTTTAAACTGCAGAATATGAAGGCCAGAGTATGGCGCAAGGTCAGTAATAGGATAACAGGTACTCAGTGGACATGGCTGATTTTTAATTAATTTTAACAAATTATGAGACCCCTAACGGAAAAAAGTCCATCAGGGGTCTGTTTTTTTCCTCTTGTTTTACACTTTGAACTCTCAGTTCTCTCTGACTGTTTTGTGTATCACCATGAAAACTTAAAGGGTTGTTAAGCAAGTGTTTCTGAGTTCAGGACTATAAGATTTGTAATGTTTTGTTTTGAAATGAGCTTATGGGAAGCAGCAGAATGGCATGGGGGGTATTTTCATTTTAACACTGTGGAATGCAAAAAATCCATGCTGGCTATAGTATACAGCCACTCTTGTGTTAACTTACATGCAGCATTACATGTGTGTATGAGTTACTCCCAGCCAGAGACGAGTTTGTGGTAGATAGAATTAAGAGATTCCTTGTATCATCATAAAAGTGATTATCTGTGTAAGCTGCTAACTTAACCATAGTTATACCCTTTCAGGCCTCATTGTTTTCAGTGGAAGAAAGTGAAGCATATGCTTAATTCTTCTGTTGAAATCAAGGATTTAAAGGGGCTTAACTTTGGTTGCATTGTGACCATAGCTGAATACTGTGTATAAATAGTATTATCTGGTTCTCTGTTCTGTTACTGTGAGCAGCACAAGTCAGTTTAACCTGAGCAAAGTCTCATTACATAGTGAGGTCATAGTGAGGACAGGTTTTATCTGTACATTCATATGTGAATCATGTAAAAATCAGAAAGGCTAATTTTGCAGCCATCTCACAAACAACTTATTTCCTTGGGAAACCCATAACAGTATGTGCCAGATTTCTGTGAATAGGTCTATCAGTGTGGGTTGTCCTGAAGCAATACCTGGCCAGTATCTGTGACTAGACAAAAGAGTGTTGATAACCAGAAGCAATGATGACTCATATGGATCCCCTTCCCTCTATCCAGGGGGAGGGGGCAAGGTACTGGTGTGTGAAAAGAACAACAGTTTGACAGAGACTGAGGTTGCTTCCAGACTACCTGCTTATTGAGCATTCATCCTGATTTGTTTGCAGGGAGGTAGTCAGCTATTTATTAAACATTCATTCTGATTTGTTTGTGGGAAGATTTACTTTCCATTAAATGATATCCCACACTTTCCAGTGCATTTCCCATCACTTTTCTTATTGCAAAAAGTCAGATCTTTTGGGGAACAATGTTAGTCACGCAAGACCTCCCAATCAATTTTAATTGCACAACCTGCATTTCCTGATATGTGATTGAAAATCGTTATTGAAAATCGCAACCATTTGGGATTCCCCCCCCCTACCCAAGAAAGAAAGACACAGAGAGCTGAGTCTGAATTCTGCAAGCATCTCAGGTGCTGGTTCTCCCCTACTGTGGAGACAGTAGACCTAGGGTGTCTTTTGGAGTGCTCAGCTGTATATTTGTAAATAAATACAAATATTACACAAAACATCAACAAGCTTCCAAATACAAATCAAACCAGGTAAATGCTATATGACCCTAGAACTTCTCACTAGTCAAGAGAAGTGGGTGAGCATAAAAAAATCCTTCTAAAAACCTGGTTTTTGAACATCAGTGTTTCACCACATTCACATGATAAGCAGAGTCATACCTTGATTTCCACTGGCTGAATTTTACAAGATAGGTTTAAACAAACAAACAAATCTAAACAATTTGTGATTGAACAAATTAAACAATGTTAGTTTATTTATTTATTTATTGCATTTGTATACTGCCCCATAAACGAAGCTCTCTGGGCGGTTTACAACAATTAGAAACATTAAAAACAAATATACAAATTTAAAAACACATTTTTAAAAAGCAATTTAAAAACACATGCTAAAATGTCTGGGAGAAGAGGAAAGTCTTGACCTGGCACCGAAAAGATAACAGTAATTGCACCAGGCACACCTCGTCAGAGAGATAATTCCATAATTTGGGGGCCACCACTGAGAAGGCCCTCTACCTTGCTGCCAGCCTCCCAGCTTCTCTTGGAGTAGGCACCCGGAGGAGGGCCTCTGATGTTGAGCATAGTGGATGGGTGGGTTCACGTTGGGAGAGGTGTTCCATCATGTATTGTGGTCCTAAGCCATGTAAGGCTTTATAGGTTAAAACCAGCACCTTGAATTGAGCTCAGAAACATACAGGCAGCCAATGCAAGCGAGCCTGAATCAGTTTTATATGTTTGAACCGTCTGGTCCCCGTTGCCAATCTGGCCGCTGCATTTTGCACAAGCTGCAGTTTCTGAACTGTCTTCAAAGACGGCCCCACGTAAAGTGCATTGTAGTTGACATCATCTGCCTTTTAATCAGTTATTAATCAGATTTAAATAACTTTCCATATTGCCAAAACACTAGTATGGGTAGTATATATTCAGTCTTCATCACACGCTTGGTGAAAAGGCACACCCAGTTGAGTAAACAGCAAATGGAGAAGTTTGCGTCCAAGTTGATGACTACTTTGTTTGAGAAGTACAAGGGCCACTGGTACCCTGACAATCCCTCAAGAGGGCAAGCCTTTAGGTGTATAAGGATAAACCAGTTCCAGGCAAGAGACCCTCTACTGGACCAGGCATGTTTGGAGAGCAATGTGGACTTTGACAGCCTTGGCTTACCAAAGGAGATTACCATTTGGGTCGATCCATTTGAAGTAAGCTGCAGATATGGTGAGAACAACCCCCCTTTCACAGTGGCTCACTTTGAAGGCAGCACAGAGCACCATGACATCCCTCAGCGCATCAGGCAGGCTGTGGACAAGGCAGAGATGCTGGATTGCCCCTCCAGCACCTTCTCTGATGAGGAGAGCTCTGCTGGAGAGCCCAAAAGCATCCCCACCATCAGCAACCCGAACAGTGTCTACCAGGGTAAGAACCAGAAGAAGTTCATCAAACCTTTGTCTCTGAGCCGCTCAAGATGGGATGGGTAAAGTGGATTTCAAATGGATCTTCTCAATACTTCTATGTATTTAAATATATCCTGCCTTTTCCAAGCAAGGTACAACAGGGATACAGTTTAAATAAGTTAAAGTTAGCCATAAACTCAGAACAACTTAAAATTAGGTTCTGTGGGCTCTGCAGTTATTGGTGGTGATTTTAATGTATTAATGTCTTTATGTCTATTGTTCATTGTAATTTTATACTTCTGATTGTACGTCGCCCAGAGTGGTTGGATATCCTCCCAGATGGGCGACTAATAAATCCAATAAATAAATAAATAAATAAATATATTCAGTATTTTTAAAATAGTGAAGAAGAGTAGAATACTTTTTAATCATTAAATTTTAAGTTACCACCCATTGCTAAGGCACACTAATCTTTAATATTTTTCTCTATAGTTCGTTATTACAGTAGTATTTTAATAAAGAATTTTAAGAGCCCAAATCAATAAGCAACCTCTCTGGTTCGTTATCCCCCTAATTAAAATGGGTCCCTCCCATTTAATCAATGTCAAGTTTTGTTAACTAACCCACCAATTAAAGACCCTTTAGAATAATTAGAGGTATCTATGCATTCTGTGTAGCCAGTTACTAGAATTGCTCTGGAGAAGGTACCAATTTCTTTAAACAATGGATGGAGAATCTGTGGCGCTCTAGCTGTTGTTGGACTGCAACCCCCATCATCCCTGACCTTTGCCCATCCGGTAGGGGCTGACGGGAATAGGAGGTTGTGATGTTCCTGTATTAATGTAAATATGGTAAGTGCTGTTTATATAGAAGACATATGGTAAGTGGAGTGAAAGAGGAGGGGGGAGTAGATGAGCAGTAGAATGCTGGATGATTGGCTGAGCCTTTGAATGGCTGGGAGTATAAATGGAAGAATGACAGTTGAATCTGGGGGGTGTTAGTTGGTGAATGTGAGAGAAAGAAGGTGTTTGGTGGTGGATGTCAGGAGAGTGTGGAGAAAGAGGGAGGGGGAGTTCTAGTTAATAATAAGACAAGTATCACAGGAATAGATGAAACCATATGCTTATGTACCATTATAAAAGTAATCTTGTTATTTCTGATATTTAATAAATACTATTTTGGTTTACCGAAGGCCTGATCCTTGGCTGGGTTTTTCACAGACCAGAAGGGAGGGCAAGGTAATTACCAAGGCTGAAGGGAAACAGTAACGAATGGTGGCAGCGGTGAAGAGAAGAATAATAACATTACAAGTATCCAGCGCAACCCAGAGTTATATGAGTTATCTATATAGATACAAAGGGGTTGGGAACAGCATAAGCACGCAGTCACAAAAGTAACCAGATAGAGAGAGGCTCAGGCAAAGTCTCTGGGAACATTGGTTATAGGACGTGACTGGTGGTGCTGCCTAGCAGAGGGATCTAGTGAGATCTGTGCTAGAGCGGAGAGAGAAACCATAAAAAAGGACAGTCCAGACTGGTGGAGTCCCTGGTGGTGCCTAGTGAAAGGTAGTAGCCACAAGCAGGTAGGAACCTGACAGGGAGAGCCAGGGAAGGGCGTCACATGTGGTGGCTGTAGCGGTGGGATACGAACAAAAGAGAGTCCCTAAAAGTGGTGTGGCAAAAAGAAATAACAAATAAAGATTACTTGTGAGAGTGACTGGCAAAGAGTGTGTGGCAAAGAGTGAGTGAACTCCAACAACATGGCTGAATATATGAAAATGAAAAGAGAGGAGCTGGTGGAGAAGTGCATAACATTCAATTTACCTCACAAGGGTAAAGGGGTAGATGAATTGCGAGTAGCACTGATAGCATTCGCATCTGTTCAGCAAAAACAACCTGTTAGGGAAGAGACCCCAGAAGGATACTCAAGCAATCCCGCTTATATAGAGTATTTGAGAGAGAAGTTAAAATGGGAGGCTGAGGAGAAAGACAAGCAGCGGGAGTTGGAATTTGACAGAATGAGAGTGGATGCTGAAATACAGGTGGAAAAGTTAAAGTTTGAAAGAGAGAAGTTTCATTCGGATGAAACAAGAAAGGACAGAAATGAAACAAAGATAAAGGTTACACCAAAAGATTTTGCAGTGTTTGAGCCGGGACAAGATCCACAAATTTACCTCAGCACCTTTGAAAAGGCAGCTCAAATGTGGGGGCTACCGGAGGATAAATATATGCAATATTTATCAAACCTGATCAAAGGGGAATTGGCAGAGGTATACCAATATTTCCCCTCAGACAGGCCCGTCACACATGCCGAGTTTAAAGAGGCAGTATACAAAAGATTCAGACTGGGACCTGACTATTTTAGAAAGTTATTCCGAAACTGTCAGATCCAAGCAGGGAGGTCTTTTGTTGAACTGGGAGCAAAGTTGATGGATATATTTGGAAAGTGGATGAGTAGCGCCAAAGCTCAGTCAGTGGAAGAGGTGAAAAGCCTCATGATACTGGATCAATTATTCCATCAGTTACCACCAGAAATAAGGCTCCTTGTCAAAGACCATTCCCCTACATCGGTGCAGGAGGCCGCAGAGATGGTGGATCACTTTGCCTCCAATAGAACTGGCTGGGTGGGGAAAACATCAAGAGAGTTTAAACCCAGACCATATAATGGTGGCAGAAAGGATGTACTACCACAGCGAGTGAGTCCTCCAATAAAATCTGAAGGGCACAGGACACACCAGAGTGGATCTGTGTACCCTAAAATGGAGGAGAAATTATGCTATAAATGTGGTAGACTGGGGCACCTATGGTTTCAATGTGAGGTTGCCAACCCCATTGGTAATCCTGCTCAGGAAAGGGCAGTGAAAACAGAACCAAAAGAGCTGGAAACGAAAAAGGTTCAGTTCTGCCAGATAAACTGGACAGAAATAAAAGACTTTGATTCGAGTCTAAGAGAAGAAGTGAGTGTGCAAGGGGCAAATTATTGGGCATTGCTTGATACTGGTGCTGCTCAGACGTTACTGAGGCCAGATTTAATAAAATCTGAGGAAATATTACCTCAGGAAACGGTGACTATCCAAGGAGTGAGGGGTGAACCAGAAAGCATACGCATGGCCCTGATAAGAATAAAGTGGAGAGGTAGGGAGGAAAAATATAAAGTAGGTATTAATGCCCAACAACAAGAACCAGTGATACTGGGAAGAGATGTTATGGGGGCACAAGGAAAAATATATGTGGTGACCAGACGACAACTTGGCAAAGCAACAGAAACCATGTTAACAGAGGCTGAAGAAAACAGAGTGGAACCTGTTATCGAGCCTAAGGTCACCATAGCAACCCTTGGCAGGCCTGCTGAAAGAGACAAACTGTATCAAATGGTCTCTAGTGAAGAGGCAGAGCAGTTCAGGGAAGAGCTGGATAAAGATACAAGTTTGAAGCAAATAAAGGACCAAGCCCTGACACAAAAGATTCCCTTTACTGACAAACTGAGGAATCAAATTGTGTGTGAGAATGGGATTTTATATAGACTGTGGATGCCTGCTGAGAGAGAGAATGAATGTGAACCAGTGAAACAAATGATGGAAGTTGTGCAAAACAATTTAAGTCAAGCTCAGCAGAAGCAAAGTTACTGGTATGACAGAACAGCCAGGGAACGTGTGTATGATGTGGGAGAAATGGTTATGGCATTCATACCCAGGAAAAACGATAAATTACAGGCCAAATGGGAGGGACCATATACCATAAGGGAAAAGCTTGACACAGTGATGTATGTGATAACCACAGACCAATTAAAAAAGCATAAAGTGGTTCATGTAAATATGTTGAAACCTTATCATACCAGGGATGCAAAGGTGTTGCAAGTTACCTTATTCCCTGAGGGAAGCGGGCCTGAACTTCCAGATCTGGTACAGGAAAGCAAAGCAAAAGGAGGGGTGGATCAATTGGAATGGTCGGAGGAGGTGAAGGAAGAAGTAAAGGAAGAGATTCTGAGAGTTTTGAAAAATTATGGAGATCTCTTTAGCAATAAACCTGGCTGAACCAGTATAGCCAGACATTCCATTGATACTGGAAATCTTGCCCCAATCAGATCTGTTCCGTACTGTGTGAATGGGAAAGTTTTGAGTGAAATTAAAAAGGAGGTTGAAGACATGCTGGAACTAGGAGTGATCAGGGAATCCATCAGTCCCTGGGCCTCAAGTATTGTGCTGGTTCCGAAAAAAGATGGAACCACAAGATTTTGTATTGATTATTGGTTAATCAATAAAATTACTGTCCCAGATGCGTATCCTATACCTAGGGTGGACGCAATGTTAGAGCTATTGGGAGCAGCAACCATTATCTCTACGATAGATCTCTGTAAAGGATTTTGGCAGATGGAACTAGACGAGCAATCCAGAGCCAAAACTGCCTTCAGTACACCAGATGGGTTATATGAGTTTGTGACTTTACCCATGGGACTAAGGAACTCACCAAGTTTGTTTCAGAGGCTAATTAATACTGTGTTGCGAGGCATGTCAGATTTTGCAGTGGCCTATATAGATGACGTGGCCATTTTTAGCAAGTCGCCTGAGCATGTCCAACACCTGACAGCAGTATTAGAGGCATTAAAGAAAGCAGGACTAACAATAAAAGCTAAGAAGTGTCAATTTGGGTTGAATGAAGTGATCTATTTAGGACATAAGGTGGGGAGTGGGAAAATAACCCCCTTATGGAGCAAAGTTGAGGAAATACAATCGTGGCATATCCCCTTAACCAAGAAACAAGTTAGGGCATTTTTAGGTGTGGTTGGGTTTTACCGAAAGTTTGTGAAAGATTTTGGGGAAATTGCAACCCCCTTGCATGAGCTGACAAAGAAAAAGTGTGCTGAGCGTGTGGTATGGATGGATGAATGTCAAAAGGCTTTTGATCTTCTGAAGCAAGCCTTGTGCCAAGGACCTATATTAATAGCACCAGATTATGAGCAACCATTTATCATGACTACGGATGCGTCAGACCTCGCGCTGGGAGTCGTCTTGCTGCAGGAGAGAGGAGGCACCAGACATCCAGTGGCATATCTTAGTTGCAAGCTGACATTGAGGGAGAAGAATTATTCGTCGATCCAAAAGGAGTGCCTAGCGGTCGTGTGGGGACTGCGCAAGTTGCGCCCATATGTGTGGGTATTAAGATTTACGGTGACGACGGATCATCAGGCCTTGTTATAGTTACAGACTATGAAAAATCATAACACTATGCTGCAGAGGTGGTCCTAGGCTCTACAAGACTATCAAGTGGACTTCAAGTTCATAAAAGGCTAGGACAATGTATTGGCCGATGGACTTTCAAGGCAGGTGGCCGGGACTGCAGTGACGTGACGCAGACGTAGGAACAAAAAAAAAGACATTTTCCCCATAAAGACTTGGTTTTATTGTTAATGCGACGTATGAATCCTAGAGCAGGAATAATACTTTGCCGTTATTTTTAAGGGGGGGGGGAAATGTGATGTTCCTGTATTAATGTAAATATGGTAAGTGCTGTTTATATAGAAGACATATGGTAAGTGGAGTGAAAGAGGAGGGGGGAGTAGATGAGCAGTAGAATGCTGGATGATTGGCTGAGCCTTTGAATGGCTGGGAATATAAATGGAAGAATGACAGTTGAATCTGGGGGGGTGTTAGTTGGTGAATGTGAGAGAAAGAAGGTGTTTGGTGGTGGATGTCAGGAGAATGTGGAGAAAGAGGGAGGGGGAGTTCTAGTTAATAATAAGACAAGTATCACAGGAATAGATGAAACCATATGCTTATGTACCATTATAAAAGTAATCTTGTTATTTCTGATATTTAATAAATACTATTTTGGTTTACCGAAGGCCTGATCCTTGGCTGGGGAATATACAGACCAGAAGGGAGGGCAAGGTAATTACCAAGGCTGAAGGGAAACAGTAACGAATGGTGGCAGCGGTGAAGAGAAGAATAATAACATTACAAGTATCCAGCGCAACCCAGAGTTATATGAGTTATCTATATAGATACAAAGGGGTTGGGAACACCTGTCCTGGCTCGCTTGCACTGGCTACCTATT
Source organism: Rhineura floridana (assembly GCF_030035675.1). Lineage (NCBI taxonomy): Eukaryota > Metazoa > Chordata > Lepidosauria > Squamata > Rhineuridae > Rhineura > Rhineura floridana. The sequence goes on from NC_084484.1 coordinate 52,397,515, forward strand.
TGTTTCCGAGCCAGATTCAAGGTGCTGGTTTTGACCTATAAAGCCTTACACGGTGTGGGACCGCAATACCTTGTGGAACGCCTCTCCCGCTATGAACCTACCCGTGCACTTCGTTCAGTATCTAAGGCCCTCCTCCGGGTACCAACTCATCAAGATGCCCGGAGGACTGTTACTAGATCTAGGGCCTTTTCTGTAGTGGCCCCCGAACTGTGGAACAGCTTACCTGAATACGCCTGGCGCCTACGGTACTTTCTTTCAGGCGCCAGGTTAAGACCTGGCTATGCTCCCAGGCATTTTAATGTTTTAATGCTTTAATGTTTTCATGTGATGTTCTAGTTTTAAACCTCGTTGATATTTGTTATTGATTTTATTGTAACATTGTATTTTAACTTGTTTTGTACACCGCCCAGAGAGCTACTTGCTATGGGCGGTTTATAAATGAAATAAAAATAAATAAAAAATAAATAATAAGCACACAGTCACAAAAGCAACCAGACAGAGAGAGGCTCAGGCAAAGTCTCTGGGAACATTGGTTATAGGACGTGACTGGTGGTGCTGCCTAGTAGAGGGATCTAGTGAGATCTGTGCTAGAGCGGAGAGCGATACCATAAAAAAGGACAGTCCGGACTGGTGGAGTCCCTGGTGGTGCCTAGTGAAAGGTAGTAGCCACAAGCAGGTAGGAACCTGACAGGGAGAGCCAGGGAAGGGCGTCACAGAGGTTACTTCTCACCGTATGTTTAAAGTACATGGATTTCCACAGACTCCTTGGAACTATAGTGAGTCCAACAACATCCCTGTAGTGAGTCCAAGAAGAAGAAGAAGGAAAAGGAGGCGGTGAACTGGCAGGAGGTGCAAAGGATGTATTTTCTCCCATCATCATGTTTTAAGGATACTGTGGCAATATATCAGAGTTCTACCTGTGGTGCAATTTTTAAGGGAAAATGGAAGATTTTTAAACCCAAGTAGAGCTTCAAGGCATATTATATATTTATTTTATTAACAATAATGAGATCTGATGCTTTCTCCAATGCACTGACTACAATGCGCTGACTTACCTAGCTATCTATAGGTAAGCATTTTAAAAAATCCATTGAGTTGCTGCTATTTAAATCTACCCAATAATGAGTTTCCAGCTCCGAGTTAGATTTCAGGTGCAAAAGAAACCCATTTTTATTATGTGCCTTCCAGAGCTGTTATGTAAACTATTATAACAAAGACTGGACTGCCTCCAACTTCTGTTGAATGTGATAATAAGAAAAGTTGTTACTGGAGAAGTGAATGAAACAAAAGAGAGCAAAATGACTGCAGATGTAAAATTATGATAGCATACTTTTTTTGTAGTGTTTTTAAAAATCAGCCAGGTGCTAAATGTCCCAGAAGCAAGCAGCTGACAGATCATATGATCCATACAAACTGCCAATTCACCTACACGGATTGTTTTTTTAACCTCCTACATCTGGCATAAATAAGCATGCATAGAGAATAGATTTGTTTTAAGTGGAGAAACAGCTTCCAGTTTGTTGATTCAAACATGTTGAGGATTAACTCCTTGTAATAATGGGGGTGCTCATAAGCACGTGCAGGCACAAATGGGCTGCGCAGACTGCCAATGTTGTTGTTTGTCTTCATGTTGACCTTGGAGGCAAAGCAGCAGCACAGGTGACAAGCTTTATTCTACTCGGCAGTATACCAACACGGTCAGAGTAAACAGAAGAACAAACTCCGGAGGAAAATGACAAAAACAAATAAAAAAATGCCCTCCCCAAGGTTATGCAGCAGTCTGCAGCAAAGTCAGGTGACATTTAGCTAGTTTGTTAGTTCAGAGGTGAGGAACCTCCCGACTGGGAACCAAATACAGCTATCTCCAGGCCTCTCTATCCAGCCCTTGGGACTATCCCTAGACTATGACCCTTCACCAGGCCACACCCTTCACTCAAGTGCTTTTGCCTGGATCAGCACCCTCCTTAAGTATTGGACTACAACTCCCCTTGTCCTCGACCACTGGCTATGCTGGCTGCGGATAAGTCTGACAGCATCTGAAAGGACATGTGTTGCCTTCCCCTGCAATAAATAAACGGCAGCTCACTGTTCAGCAAACATATTAATGAGGTGGGAGGATAATTTATCCCCGTCACCCTCCCCCAGCTTTGGCATACTGCATGCGTATTGCATGGATCTGGTTCAGTCCTGAGGACTCTGGTCACAGAAAGGCTCCTAGAGAGAAGGAATGGGAAAAGCTATCTACATGTGGAGCTGTTGCTTATCAAGGCTGACACAACTGGGCAGCTCATTTGAAATGCATCACTATAAAATCAATTGAATATGTGCATATGCACAGAGAAGGTTCCTGATCATGTAATCTTATCTCTAGGTTTGTGGCTGAGGGTCAGTTCTAGTAATGTCATCATGGCAACATCCTACATGAGTCCAGTCAGTTGTGCTGCCTATGGAATGCAGGCCTGTTTTGACTGTGATAATATAGCAATCAACTGTGTAGTATTCCACTAATGTGGCTGGGTTCCTGGTGGCTCAAAGACCTTCAGGGTGGCATCCATGTAGATGGCTTGCCTACAGTACTGTCTTTGTCCTGCTTACACTGCTCACATCTTTTCAGTCCATTTTTGTATCTTGCAATGGGGTTTGGGATTACTTCAGGTGCTAGATATGAAGATGGCTGCTCTTCTGCTGGCTGAGCTGCATTGGCCCACTCTGCTGGACCAAAATGACATCCTGTTATCCAAGGTACAACATCCTGCCAGCGTTGTGGTTCTTCATTTACTTATACCATGACTTGTAAGATTGGCCCTTAAATATTCTGATAATGTCGGGGTATTTCCAGTTATCTGGAGACTTGTAATTAGGGGTGCTTATTGAGCATTCATCCTGATTTGTTTGCAGGGAGATTAGACAACATTGTCTATTGAATGAGCATTAATTCAGATTTGTTTGTGGGAAAGTTAGACAACGTTGTGTCAAAGCAAGCGTTAACCCACCCGACTCCTCACTACATTTTCCTGTCAACTTTCCTTATTGCAAAAAGTCCAGTCTTCTGGGGAAGCAGTTTTGTGATGCAAGACTGCCCAATCAGCTATAATTGTGCAACCTGAACTTTCCAGTATGTGACTGAATCCCAACTGAAAGTAGTGACATTTGAAAGTGCCCTACATTGTCATCTGGCTGGTTTTAAAATTGGCCTAACTACTTTTACTGCCCCACCACCATAGCTCTTGAAATTAATTCTCGCTAATGACAATTAGAACTTTTCCTTTCTGGGAGAGGCACCAGTGCTAATAAAATTAGAATTACAAACAATATTTCATTGTAGAATCCAGATCAATAAACAAAAACAAATTTCAAGAGAAATGTAAAAACATTCCTGTTTACCTAAGGATTTGATGGCTGAAGGAGACTGTTCCTAGCAACCCAGAGACGGGTTAGATGGAAGAAAGTTTTTAATCTATAATTGTTTTTTGATTGCTTTTTTTGTTTGTTGAATTGTGTTTATGTGTTTGCTTCCTTTGTACGCTTAATACATTCCTAGTGACACTATTGGGGTAACAAACTTATCTTGAACAAAACTGATCTGATGGGACGTGCAAAGGGGAAAGTGTGGGGAGGCAGCTTTGTAGAAGCCATTTGTTACTTGCTTGTTTACTCAAATTATTTTTAAAAACACTTCATAGCATAAAACATTTAAAAAAGGAAAACACATCCTACCAAAAATATAGATTCTAGAACTAAACAAAGACTAGAAGTTATTAAAGGTCTGATGTCATTCACAAACTCTTATTGGATGAGTTAATTTAGGAGCTCTAGCTTCACAGTCATCATAGACTTTTGGTGCACATCTATTTTTGCTGCTGTGGATGATGATGGCTTTGCACTTCCTCTGTGGGCACTTCCAAGATAACCGCATGATGGGGGAACTCCTACATCTCCTCTTATCAGGAGATGTGTATTACCCTGATGCAGGGACAGATCATTCATATGGATTTTTTACATGTGATTTCATGTATTTAGTTATGCAAATTTGACATGGTTTTTATTGTACTTATTGTGTTTATGCGTATGTACTCAGTTGTAAAGTGCTTTGAGAACTTTCAGTTTGTAAGTGGTCTATAAATGGAAAATCACCCGGAAGTGGATTGGAAAGACTAACCCAAATTGTGTTTGCATTTTTACAGATTTTTAGGGCAGTACAATATCTCAGAGAGGGCGTCAGGTCTTCTGCTCCCCTGGTGCATTCACTATAGCTGCCCAATTTCCCTGCTTTTTACAGTGTGATAGAAATATTGGTTAGCTATAGGTATGTTCTTAAACTGAGAGGTTTTTTTTGCCTATTAGTGAATTTCTCTGGTTTTTAATCCGAGAGGTAAGAAATGGGGTCCTGTGCAAATTTGCTGAGAAAGGATTGATCATTTGCATGCTTATTGAGTTCAATGGGATTTACTCTCCTGAATCAAGCTTAGGATAGGTGAAACTGACCACGGAGGGATGGGAAGGTGAGGAGGAGGAAGTGCAGGGGGGAGAAGGGGAGGGGAGGAGGAAGGGCAGAGAGAAGGAGGGAGATGGGAGCAGGCAGGAGGGGAAGGGGAGGAGGGCAGGTTTGATAATTTGCATCGTTATTGAGTTTGGTGAAATTTACTCCTGTGCAATCATGCTTAGGACAGGTGAAACTGACCATGGGGTGAGGAGGAGTGAGTGAGTGAGTTTTGGAGTGGGCGGGGTGGAGGAAGAAGAAAGAGGGGAGGGGAGGGGAGGAGGAAGGGAGAGGAGAAGGAGAGGATAGAAGGGGAGGGGAAAGGCAGGTCTAGTTATTTGTATGCTTATTGAGTTCAATAGGATTTACTCCCACGCAAACATGCTTAGAATAGGTAAAACTGACCATGGAGGGGGGGAGGGGACAGGAGAGGGAAGGAGGAAAGGAGGAGGGGATTGCAAGGGGATGGGGAGGGGGCAAAGGAAGGGGGAGGGAAGAGGCAAAAGGGAGGGGATTGGAGGGGAGGGCAGATTTGTTCATTTGCATGTTTTACGAGTTCAGTGGGATTTACTCCTGTACAATCATGGTTAGGATAGGTGAAACTGACTTGGGGGAGGGGCAAGGAGGGGGAGGAGGGGGAAAGGGAGAGGGGGAGATTGTGTGGGTGGGCACTGGGCAGAAGGGAAGCCCCTTTCCTTTCTGAAAGGAAAACACTGTGAACAGTATCGTTTTTCAGGGTTTCCCACACCTTTTTATTGTACAGCAGGCACATGCAGCCTCCCACCCAAATTTAAACCAAAGCTGTTCCTGGCCACATCCACACCAGACCTTTATTTCCCTTTAGTCATGACTTCCCCCAAAGAATCCTGGAAAGTGTGGTTTGTGAAGGGTGCTGAGAGTTGCTAGGAGAGACCCTATTCCCCTTATGGAGCTACAATCCCCAGAAGAGGGGCTGACTGTTAAACCACTCTGGCCACTGGAGCTCTGCCAGGGGAATAGGAGTCTCCTCTCAGCACCCTTCACAAACTACACTTCCCAGGATTCTCTGAGGGAAACAATGACTATCTAAAGTGAAATAAAGTTCTGGTGTTGGTGTGGCCTCCTGATTAGCCAAACTGCTGTGAGTCTGGCTTTTAGAACACTGACATTTGGTTCTTACTGAGCATGCCCTGTTATAATAGACTTCAATGCTAAATTTCTTAAATTAATTAAAAATCAGCCAGGCATTTTTTAAACTGCAGAAGATGAAGGTCAGAGTATGTGGCAAGGTCAGTAATATGAGTATAGGTACTCTGTGAACATGGCTGATTTTTAATTAATTTCAGCAAATTATGAGACCTCCTCGGACACAGTGTTGCCCTAGCAGAACTCAGCAGAATGTGTTGGCGCTGCCTGTCATTGGTTCCGGCTCCACCTACCGTTGGGCTTCCTGCCTTCCGCCCTACCAAGTTCCAGTGTGCTTCAGCCACCACAAGTTACAGTAGTAAGTCATGAGAACTAAGAGTAGTGGCAAAGGCTTCACGGAAAAGGTGGGCTTTAAGGAAAAGACATTATTATTTATCGTAACAAGTGCTGATATTTTTAACTGTGACTAGCTATTACGGCCTTAATGTAGATAATATTTTATATATGCAACCTACTCTGGGACTAATTGGTGAACAGAGTATGTAATAAATGTGGGAAATAATAAATAAATATAATTTTTTAAAATAAGAAATGTTTTTATTTTAAAAAGCCACACTTTGGCAAGCTACATTTCTTACAGTTAAATTACTTATTTTGAATTACAGGATAATTACAGGATAATTACAGGGGAGGCTAATTTTGATTTATGCATGTTGCGAATTTTTAAAGCAGGCTAGATTACTAATTAATTTTATTCTTGCTGGTTTGTCTGTATGGGAAGAACTATCCAATAAAAGCTTAAATTTCCTCACTTAAGCTGAAGCCAAGAAAAAGTATCCCATTTATGCACTTTGAGAAGTACCAGCATAACAAAGACAGAATGATTGGAACTTCCAGCCCTCTAACGTATCTTTGTCTTTGCATAAATGGGTTTGTAACATTCCAATTATAACATGTAGATTACATACTTGCATATTTAAATACCCATGTACACCCATCTGGAACCCCTGACCCAATTAGTTTCCTGGCACATACAAGTGTGTTAAAAGATTTGGATTTGTTTACATTTGCACTACACCTTTCCTCCAAGAAGCTCAATGTGGCGTACACGATTTTCCTCCTCCCCATTTTATCTTTACAACATCCTTGTTAGATAGGCTAGGGTGGGAGACTGGGACTGGCCCAGTGTCACCAAGTGAACTTCGTGGCTGAGTAGAGAATTGAACCCTGTTTTTCTGGTCCTAAGCTGACATTCTAATCACTATACTATGTAGTTTGCTCTGTGAAACACTGATACAACATCAGATTCCCTGCAGCAATTATGCCTGCTCATAATGTGTGCTGTCACCCTAAAATCTGTAGATACAAAGGTATTGTGTTGGTTTTTAAACCCCATCCAATATTAGCAACTATAAAATATTAGCAATACTATTGCAACTCTGTAACATTTTCTTTGACCAGCAGATGTCTCTGTTGATCTGTCCAAGACCTTGCCAAAAACCTAACATCAAACTTTCCATAAATGACATGATGGTCATGTGTAAACCACTGAAGCTTGGATGGAAGGTGGGTTACTGTGTTACGTCATTGGTATAATCCCATTAACAAAATGTATTGCCCTTTCTGACAGCTAAAAAAAAAATCTAATAGTAAGAGTAACCACAAAACAAAGTACAATTTTTACACATCAGGATAGTGCAAGAGCTGTACCGATCTCCAGTTGTTGTTGGGCTGCAACTCCCATTGGCCCCAGCCAGCATGGCCAATAGTCAGGAATAATTGGAGTTGTAGTTCAACATCACCTGGACAGCACCAGTTGAGTTGTAGAACAGTAATGCAGTGAGAGCAAGATTTATCTATTTCCCACACCTGTTACAGATGATCTGTACCTCACCCTTCCTCCAAGTATCACAGGGTGGCATAGATGGATCATATAAGAAAAGTAGGTTCGGTTGCCCTATTTAAGGCCATCCAGTTACTTTTATGGCTTAGAGATTTGAACCCATGTATCTCCAACTTTTCTCTCTTGATTCAGTATACCCAGTGAACTTGCTTTCTGCGAAGTATGGGGCCCAGCTGTCCCTGTCTCCATGGACGAACCCTGATGTAAATATCCACAATATTATGCATCTCTGAATTTATGTAGCTCTTCCTAAATGTATTCTGTTGGATTCCTTACACCATTTTGCAGCAGAGTACAATCAGACCTATTGCCCAGGCCTGCTTCTGCTATTAGCAATAGGTTTCTGTCACCATCTGCAATTGTTTTCATATTGTTGCCAGAAAAAAATTAAGGATGGTATGTATCAGGAAATGTCAGGGGTTGTCTGAATAATACTGATTTAACTTTAAAGGGAGGGGGGCCGGCCAATGGAGATCTAAGTCTGCAGGCCTGGTCAAATTCACTCTTTATAGTTCTCTTTCTTACTGCTGTTTGAAAGTGAAGTGTTTTGAACAGAAGAGAGGGGGGAGTAGTAAGGAGCACATTTGGAATCCAGCTGTGAACTCTGTTAATTCCCATGGTTACTGATTCACTAAAGGCTATTTATAAGTTTGGATCTAGAATAAATAAGCAGCGTATAGAAAGGGTCTGAAAATGAGATTTTGAAAGGGGAAGAAAAGCAATACCTTTGTTTTCAGTCAGGACTTATACAAGTGTTGCATTTCACACTTTTGGAATAAGCATCTTCAATCCACTCTTGACATCTATGCTCAAAGATTTGATGTTTAAAACTAGTGTGGTGACAAATTTTTGTTAGGATTGGTTTTAGATACAAAAGTTGGTGTTTCAGGAATTGGGGAAGTGAGGGTCGGCAAAAATATAAAAAATGAACCAACAATGCTGCTGCTTCCATTCTCTCATGCCTTTTCATAGCCATTTCCCCTTAATCTGATGTTTTAACAGAAGTGCTTCTTCACTACTTCATCCTAGTCAATCAAGGAACACGTAATTGATGCAGGACAATATTACTGAGATTTTTTTAAAAAATATTCCTATTGGTCTCACTCTGACAGCAGAGATGCAGGAGAAGGAATGTTTCTTTATTTCCTAGGCAGTGTTGTTCTGGACATTTCATTGCCTGTAGTGCCACAAGACTTTTGTCAGGATCCGGCTCTAATCATGACAAGTTATTAATGATTAGTGCAGGCACAATGTGAATACAGGGATGCATTTTTGGATGTAATGCAGTGTGGATTAACAACATCCTCATTCTGATGGGCATCCAGATGTGGATACCAACCATCTGCACAGCATTATTTTCTATGGGATGGACATGTAGGCTCCCATCCACATTTCTTTCTTTCTTTATTTATATAATATTTATACCCCGCCCTACTTCCGGAGAACTCAGGGCGGCTTACAATTAAACCATAAACAATTAAAACAGTAATCATACAGATTAAGACATTTAAAATGATTAAAAATCAAGAGAAAATAAACATATTTGTCAATTTCAGTTAAAAGCTCATCTAAATAAAACAGTCTTCACCTGGGCACGAAAAGACAAAAGCGAAGGGGCCAATCAAACCTCACTGGGGAGAGAGTTCCACAATCTGGGGGCAGCCAGTGAAAAGGCCCTATTCTGTGTTTTCGCAAGAAGAACTTGCGGAAAAGATGGAATAGTGAGTAAGGTCTCACCAGATGATCTTAAAGTCCGGATAGGTTCATAGAGGGAGACACATTGTACTCGAACTAGTAATAGTATGCCACAGGGGCAAAAATGTGCCAGCCAATTTGCCTCAGCATTCCTTTTCCTTCTTGACATGTTTCATACCCTTTCACAAAAGTGAAAAGTGTGCAAACATTTCCAAAAATGGGAGATGGGGGGGTGTCTGCATTTTGCAGGGGCAAAAGTATTAATGGAACGCTCAACCAAATTCAGCTCTGCATTATCTAACTAAAATTACAATTAACTAATTTGAAAATTCTGTATTCACCAGCATTACAAACAGAATTACAAACAGAATGGAATTACTTCAAGGCTGAATAAGCTTTTCATAGGGTTTGGAAATGAGGCTAATATGACAGCAATGAGGGCATGTGAAACTTTTTGATAATGAAGTCCTTTTTCAGCTTGATCCAAAAACTAGACAAACTGAAGCTCTTGATTTGTCCTGGTACTTGGAAATGTAAAAGAACTTGAACTGCAAGTGTGCTTGAATTGCACATAAGAATAAAATTTTGAAGAGACAAATACTACACATAAATCAAGCACCATTGAAACGTTCATGGAATTTAGTTACCTAAACCCAGTCTGAGCAAGGTTTCTTTGTAATGGATGATCTCCTATATCTTTGTACTTAATATAGCTCTGTAAAAAGCCCTTTCCTTAAGTTTTACACCCCCGATTAAATCAATTTCCCGATCAATTCTTGTACAATTTAAATGTTAAGGTTTTACACTTGTTTGAAAAGCAATCTGGAGTTACGATAGATAATCAGAGTAGATAGCAGTGGGCTACATGGACTAGTGGTCATTCACAGTTTCATATACTCACATATATACATACTGGGCGTGTCTACATGACCAAGGACAATGGCAATTTAATTACTTTGGTGATGCTGACTGTTTTTATATTTTCATACCATGCTTCATCTTTTGGATCCACTGTCTCTATCATAACACAAAGACTGGCAGCCTGTTTTGGTACCTCAAATAAAGTGAACAACTTGGAGCTTTTCATTTTAGGCCTCTTTTTCCTTTTCTTCCCTGACAAATGCCAAAAATGTCTCTCTTACCAGAAACTGGCTAATGTCTATGTCGTACTGTGCTTCTGACTGTGAATTGTTGTGGGTTTTTTTTTAAGTGTTTTTAAATTTGTATATTTGTTTTTAATGTTTTTAATTGTTGTAAACCACCCAGAGAGCTTCGGCTATGGGGCGGTATACAAATGTAATAAATAATAATAATAATAATAATAATAATAATAACAACAACAATAACAATAATAACAATAACAATAACTAGTCTAGTTCTGAATTTGAGTTTATTCAATGCTTATTCTTCAGTTGACCATTCCATGCTGGGCTTCATATTCTAAAGATCTGGAGAGTCCTATATGTATAGGGATATGTAGAATAATCAGCACTGTACAACAGATTTAGCTCAACTTTCAAGCAGATATAAATTACCTGACCAACATGCATTATCCCTGCCCTGCCATCTACCACTGACTCTTCTTTGGTGATGCTGATCCTGAGATGAACAGTATCATTTTGTATCTATGGACTGACCTCTGAAACAATCCCAATGATGCACATAGGCAAATATATTTTGTGGAATGGATAGGGTTGCCAACTGGCCAGCATTTTGCTGGTCTGATTACTATAACCAGTCTGGTCTGGCAGTTAAAAACTCGTAAGCCAGTGAACTTGGGAGCTAATTTGATGAAGGTTTGTTTTCTAAAGAGGTAGCCATGCTAGTCTGTTGCAACCAAAATAATAAAGGGGCATGTGGCACCGTAAAGACTAGCAATTGTATCCTACTAAGTTCTATTTAAGTAAAAAAAGGTAAAGGTGTTCCTGCACTTGTAGTGCGAGTCGTTTCCGACTCTTAGGGTGATGTCTTGCGTCGTTTACTAGGCAGACCGTATATATGGGGTGGGATTGCCAGTTCCTTCCCCGGCCTTTCTTTACCCCCCAGCATATGCCAGGGGGTATCTATTTAAGTAGACCCATTGAAATTAATGGACCTAAGTTAGTCATGCCCACTAATTTCAGTGGGTCTACTCTAAGTATGACTAATGTTAAATACAACCCTAATACATTTATTGAGCCTATATCCAACACCGGACAGAATCTACCATCATAATACGTCAGATTTTTGAATGCTCCACCCCTGGCCTCACCTGGAATTCCAGCTGAAATCAGAAGTTGGCAACTATAGGAATAAATGATCCATGCAACTCATGCAAAGATTGTGCGCACCAGTCTTCTGTTCAGGGGAAGAATGAGCATTCTGATTTAATGTTTCCACCCATTTTGCACCAAAAAGTGCTTACAGGTACAAAAAAAATTAGACTGGAACTGGCTTCCATTTTTGTGTTCTTAAATGTATTTAACTTGTTTGGACAACATTAAACCATAGTTTAGCATTACGTGCATGAGTGGGCTCCCTCCTCTCCTCTTCCAGAATAGCCATGTGGAAGAGGTTGGAAGCATTCATTTCTATTTTCAAGTAACCACAATTTATTTTTTCATCCAAACTGAGAACTGTGGTTAGCTTTAACTATAGTTTATCCAAACAAGCCAGGATCAGAAACAATGGTTTGCTCTTGGTTTGTTAGGCCAAACAATAGTTTCTCCCGATTAAGATAAGATGACAAACTGAGGTTAGCAGAAGACAGAAGAAAATGCTTGTGATCTCCTCATTAATATGCTAGAGGAGGGTAGGGGGTAGTTCACAAACCTGCCTCCTCCATCTCTTGCTGATGCCCACCCCCCAAATCTTACCAGGGGGTAGAATGGGATGGGTGGCAGCAGCAAATGACAAAGGGCACTGGTGCAGTCACTGAAAGCAGCACAGCTCCAGCTGCCTAATATTCCCTCAGCACAGCTAACAGCCGCCCCAATCATGTTCCTTATCTCCAATGCCTCTGGGTCCCACAACCTCCATAAGTATCTCATGTATTCTCACCCCCAGTGCTACCTGAAAAAGAATATTAACCATTTTGTGGCTACTCCTGTTTTTCCTTTCGCTTCTTCTGCTTCATCCAGATGGGAAAACAGCACAGCCAGCTGCTTTGGGGCCTGTGAATGTTAAATATCACCAAGTCATATATTGTGCACATTCTGAGGCAAGCATAAATAAGGAGATCCTCTTAGGTTATGTTCCCACAGTACATTTTTGTACATGTCTGGACACAGCTGGAACAGAGTCTTCTTAGAGTTAAGGATATAGCCCAAAAGGAAAGCAACTAAATTAGAGCTAAATACTGGTAAGTGATCAACAGCCAATAAGTACAGTAAGGAAAGATGAAAAGAACTCAGTCCTGAATCCAGAATATTTCTCCGTGACCTCTCTCTACCCCTGTACAATGTTGCCCCCATCACATTCTTCCTCCTTTACATACTGAGCTTGGTGACAGAACAGCAGCAATGGTCGAGAAGAAGATATGGTGGCCTGAGATGAATTATTTATTTATTACATCTGTATTCCACCCTTCATCTGAGTCTCAGGGTGATGTGTGGTTCTTTCTCCATTTTATCTCCACAACAAACCTGTGAAGTAGGTTAGGTTAGGTTGACAGATAGTGACTGGCCCAAGCTCACCCAGTGAGCATCATGGCCGAATGGAGGGTTGAACATGGGCCTCTCCACTCCTAGTCTGACACTCTAACCATTACACCACACCAACTCTCCCTGTATAATGGGATTCAATAAGAACATAAATACTAGGGAAATACCTAGTTTCCATTTAAGTGGATCCACACACTATTTTATGGAGGCATGCAAACCAGCATGGTGTGGTGGATAGTGTTTGGACTTGGACCAAGTAGATCTGGGTTCAAATCTTATTCAGTCATCGAGCCTAACCTACCTTGTGGGGTTGTTGTATAGAGACAATGAGGAAAAACCCAAGTATGCTGCCCTGAGCTCCTTGAAGAAAGGGAGGGATACAAATGTTGTAACAAATAGTAATATATGTGCTAAAAGAGTATTTAAAGAACTAGCAGCCTTGATCTACAAGTGCACAAGGCCATTCCTCTCATCAGCTATGGCTACAGAGTGATGGCAACAATCCAGCATCTACTGAAATAAATTTTAAAAATCCCATTGATGTGAATGGAGCTGAGTTGCATCACTGTTCAGGGAATCTTTCCATTTACATGGAATCATATCACAGAACCAGCTTTTAAAAAATGACTCATTCAACAAGCAAACAAATTACATATTTTTCTCACATTATTCAACAGTTGGCTCCACTGGCTCAGTGTGTTGTCTTAATAAACTGAAGCAAAAAAACAAGAAACACTGCAATTCTAGGCACACTTACTTGGGAGTAAATCCCATGGAAATTATTAGGTCTTACTTCTGAGTAAATAATAGGATCTGGAAGCAAGATAATCCAGGAGACACCATAACTTCTTTTGGTTTTAAACAAAACCAAGTACCATTAAGCGGAGCCAGCCTTAGACATTTTACTATCTGAAGCAAGGCAGCCAAATTATACTGGCCACCTTCACCCCCATCAAGTCAAGGTGTGTAGTTGTACCCAAGTTATTTGGCACTTAAGGCAGAAAATCCCATTAGAACAAAGGAAACTTCATAACAAGTCAGACCATTGGTCAGCATTGACCACTCTGACTGGCAGCAGCTTTCCACGGTTTTCAGATAAAGGACATTCCCAGACCTACCTGGAGATGCTGGAGATTGAATCCGCACCTTTCGCATGCAAAGCAGATGCTTTTCCATTGAGCCAAAACCCTCCCCCTAAGTGTCTCTTCTCCTCCCTGGCAGTAAAATCAGGCAATCACCTCACTTGATCTAATGCTAGGGTCAGCCTACAGGCCTTAAAGACAGTGCAGTACACAGGTAGCAGCAGTTAACACATACGAAAAGCTCCTCCTAGTGGTTAAAGTATATAGCAAACAACCAGTGTGCAATATATTATCTAGAATGGATATCAAGAAAGAAGATATATTGGATAGGGCTCTTATGTTCCAGCATTTTGTTTTCACAGTGGCTAACCAGATGCCTTTGCAAAGCCCACATGCAGGTAAGGAGTGCCATAGCACTCTCCCTTTCATAATCCCAGCAGGTTGTGCACACTACAGTCTGAATAGTATCACTGTGTAGTAACATCTGGAGTCACTGTTGTTTGGAAACAACTAGTAGAATGGAACATTTTTCTGCAGATTAACAAATGTAAACACCTTTCTTTGCATTGCCAACTGGGAAAAAAATAACATGCAAAAAGTGAGTTAGAGAACAAAACCTACAACTGTACGTTAGAACAGAGGAACATAAGAACATGTTGGATCAGGCCAATAGCCTGTCTAGTCTGGCATCCTGTTCTCACAGTGGCCAACCAGATGCCCATGGGAAGCCTACTTATTATTGCTTGTTTACTAAGATGTAAGCACCAATGAAATAACTGGGACAGAACTTCCCAACAAACTTGTTTAGGATCTGGGAGTAAAGCCCATTTCGCTATACTGCACCACAGCCACATTCATGCAAACATAAGTTTAACTTTTAAGCTGGCCTTTCCCTCCAATGTTTGGTATAACAAATAAAAATATTGCCATACAGAGTTTCAGGAGATTCCTCTTCCTTTTCATGCTGCTTGTCCTCTGTCAAGATGTCTTCAGTTTTCTGAGTTGGAGAAATGTGACAAATAGTGATTTATTTGTTAAATATTGCAAGCTAATAATCTATGACAATTAAACCGAGTAGTTCTTTTCTGGGAATCCTTTTGCTCAAAATATTTGCTCCACGGTCATACACAGTTCAAAACATGTGACTAGTAAAACTATTCTTATTTTTTTGAAAGCTTCACTGCATTGCTAGTTTTGGACAAATGGTCTATTTAATTCAGTCCTCTTTGTATGTCATGGAAACGTGATTTTGGTTCTGTCTTGACACTGTTGAAACAATTTCTGTCTACATGCAAAGCTTGATGATACGTATGAACCAGAGGAAATTCAGCTTGACTTTTAGTTGTAAGGCTCACTTTGCCAAAAATGCTATTATAATACTGAGCAATTTAATTCCTGTCCCCTCTCCTGTTTTGTTAACATTTTTAAGTTGCTGATTTTCAAATTTGGTATTATAAGCTGCCTTAAGGTTTTGACAGAAAGGCGGAATATAAATGTTTAATAAATGAATGAACAAATTTAATTAGAAATAAAGGGAAACTACAACACTTTATTTTAAAACAATGTTTTCTTGAGCCATGCTTTCCACATCCAGAAAAAAAATTCAGAAGAGAAGCAGTGTATATGGTGCCCCAAGACCCTTTGATTTTTGCTGCAAATGACTAACAGAAGTATTATGGCATAAGCTTATGTGGACACAAGCCCACTTTGTCAGATGTATAAAACCACAACTTAGTTGGCAGGTATATAAAGGAGAAAACTGATTGTAATAAAGGATGCTGGTATTAACATCCATAGAGGGGCAGAGAATTATACAGGTGTTAATAAAACCATCTCAGCAATTATCACCATTCTGCCACCATAAAATGTTAAAGTAACAAGGTCTAATGATCAATGACTATAATTTTTTGCATTTCATCGCCATTCAGTTCCCTCCTTCCAATTTTCTCTTTTATATACCTGCCACTAATATTTCAGTTCATGCATCTGATGAAGCGAGCTTGAATCCCTGAAAGCTTGTGTGACAATAATATTGTTAGTCTTTAAGGTCCCACAAGACATTCATCCCAATCCAGCAAGAAAGTTCAGTATGTGCCGCTGATGCACCTAAATCAAGATGGATGCATCTGTTGATACAGACAAATGTGTGCATCACAATCCTGGACTACTGTAAATTAATCCTGGATTGAAGTTGGGTATATGTTACATATATTTGAATGTAAAATGTGATGTTGTCATATTTTGGAGAACTATAAAGAGTGGTGCCATGTTTTGGGGAACAGTTTTATATCTCCTCCCATAAACAACACATGCAATTTCACAATAACCACAGTGACCTGAATTTTGTAAGTTGTACATACTTAAGGCCCCCTCTAGGACGCACACCTTAATTTGGTGAGGGGGTTTGAGAGTGTTGAAGAAGCTGAGAGCAATGCCATCAGGAGTCTAGACCAAGAGGTTAGACTCCTAGCAGGGGCACCCAAGGTGGAATGGTCAAAGCTGAGACACCAGATTAAGATGCATCCAAACTCAGAGGAAGGCAATGGTAAACCACCTCTGAATACCTCTTACCACAAAAACCTATGAACAGAGTATCCAAAATGCAACACGAGATAGTGCTGGAAGATGAGACCCCAGGTCAGAAGGCACTCACCGAGCTACTGGGGAAGAACAAAGGACAAGTACGAGTAGCGCTGTGACTAATGATGCAGCTGGATCAAAGCCGAAAGCAAGCCCAGAGGCTGATGCGCACAGATGCGAAAGGAGAGTCCAGAGTTGTATGACACACACACAATAGGAACATGGAATGTGAGAAGCATGAACCAGGGAAAGTTAGAAATTGTCAAGCAAGAAATGGAACGTATCAGCATTACAATACTTGGCGTGAGTGAATTAAGATGAATGGGAATGGGACATTTTCAATCAGGCAACTACAAAATATTTTATGCAGGAAATGAGAAATTCAGAAGAAACAGAACTGCTTTCATAGTGAGAAGTGATGTAGCAAAAGCAATTAGGAGCTACAACGCAAGGCCTGAGCGAGTGATATCAATGAGATTAAATGGGAAACCTATTAACATAACCATCATCCAAGTCTACACTCCAACAGCAAAAGCAGAAGAAGAGGAATTGGAGAGATTTTACGCAGAAGTACAGGAAGAAATTGATCACACAGCAAAACAAGATGTGCTGATAATCATGCAAAGGTAGGGAACAGAGAAGAACTAGGAATTGTGAGGAAATGGGGCTTAGGAGATAGAAATGAAGCAGGAGAGAGACTTATTGTATTCTGTAAAGCCAATAATTTGTTTCTTGTGAACACATTTTTGAGTAACTGAAAAGATGACCGTACATGTGGACATCATCAAATGGTCAATATAGGAATCAAATTGATTATATAATTGGTAGCAGAAGGTGGAGAAGTTCCATACTTTCTGCAAAAACAAGACCAGGAGCAGACTGTGCTACAGATCATGAACTGGTAATAACGAAAATCAGAGTAAAGCTAAAGAAGAAGAACAAAGCAATCATAATGCCAAAATACAATTTAAAGAACATCCCAGAAGAATATAAAGATCAGATAAGGAACAGATTTGAGGCTTTAAACTTAGCTGACAGAGAACCAGAAGAACTATGGAGTGGAGTCAGAGACATGATCAGGGAAGAATGCAAAAAAAAATACCTGTAGTTAAAAAGAGAGAAAGACCTCAATGGATAACTGAAGAAACTCTTAAAATGGTTAAAGAGAGAAGGAAAGCAAAAGCAAAAGGAGATAGAAACACGATCAGAACCCTAAACGCAACAATACAGCGACTAGTACGTAAAGACAAAGAGAACTATTACAATAGTTATTGTATAGAAATAGAACAAGACAACAAAAAGGGAAGAACAAGAGCCCTATTCCAGAAGATTAGAGAAGTTAAAGGGAAATTTAAACCATGAGTAGGGATGTTGAATAATCAACAGGGGAACACACTGACTGACCGAGATGAAATAAAAGGAAGATGGAAGCAATACACTTAAGAACTCTATAAAAGAGATGCAAGGATGACAGATTCAATCATGGAGGAACCGTATGATGAAGAACCAGAAATTTTAGAATGTGAGGTGACAGCTGCTCTTAAAATACTTGGAAGAAACAAATCACCAGGAACAGATGGCATACCAATAGCTACAAGCTACTGAGACTGAATCTGTCCAAAGTCTGACAAAAAGTTGTCAAGAAATATGGAAAACGAAACAAGGGCCCACAGACTGGAAGCGTTCAATATATATCCCAATTCCAAAGAAAGGGGATCCCAGGGAATGCAGTAATTATCAAACTATTGCCTTAATATCCCATGCAAGTAAAGTAATGCTCAAGATTCTACAACAAAGGCTCTTACCATATATAGAACGAGAAATGCCAGACGTCCAGGCTGGATTTAGAAAGGGAAGAGGCACCAGAGATCATATCACAAACATACGCTGGATAATGGAACGGAGCAAGGAATTTCAGAAGAAAATCACCCTGTGCTTTATAGATTACAGCAAAGCCTTTGACTTTGTAGATCATGAAAACCTATGGAATGCTTTCAAAGAAGTGCCGGTGCCACAGCATCTGATTGTCCTGATGCGCACTCTATACTCTGGACCAGAGGCTACTGTAAGGACAAAATATGGAGAAACAGAGTGGTTCATGACAGATGCTCTCGGAGGTCCCTGATTCATAGGGTCGCCGTAAGTTGTAATCGACTTGAAGGCACATAACAACAACAGCAACAAACATACTTAAGGTATGTGTGAACACACAAACCTGACTTGAAAGATGACTGAAGGCCCCTCCAAGAAATTTCTGACTTGTGTTGGAGATAACTTTCTCCTTCGGAAAGTGAAGGAAGCAACCAGAGGATCAGCTATCCTGGACTTGATTCTAACCAATAGAGATGATTTGGTGGATGAAGTGGCAGTTACGGGAACTCTTCGGGAAAGTGACCACACCATACTTGAATTCTTGATTTTAATAGAAGCAAAAGCTGATAGCCATATGCACACCCTGGACTTCGGAAAGCTGATTTTAATAAACTCAGAACAACTGTAAGTACCATTCCATGGCAAGCAGCCCTAATGAGAAAAGGAGTCCAAGATGGGTGGGAGTTTCTAAAAAAGGAAATTCTAAAAGTGCAATGGCAAGCAATTCCAACAAGGAAAAAAGGGGAAAAACATCAGAAGAAGCCAATGTGGCTTCACAAAAAGCTTAGAGATGATCTGAAAACAAAAAAGGATACATACGGGAAGTGGAAAGAAGGCCAGGCCACAAAGGAAGAGTACAGGCAGGTGTCATGGAATTGCCGGGATGGTGTCAGGAAGGCTAAAGCTGAGAATGAGCTGAGGTTAGCGAGAGCTGCTAAAAGCAACAAAAAAGCTTTCTGCAGGTACGTCCATAGTAAAAGACAGAGAAAAGAAATGGTGGCACAGCTACTCAATGGGGATGGCAAAATGGTGACAGATGACAAAGAAAAGGCAGAAGTGCTCAATTCCTACTTTGGCTCAGTCTTCTCCCAAAAAAGGGTCTATGACCCTCCCGGGAAACATGAAGTAGAAGGGCAGGATTGGAGCTTGAGAGTGATAGACAAACGGTCAAGGAATACCTAATAACTCTGAACGAGTTCAAATCTCCAGGGCCCGATGAACTTCATCCTAGAGTATTGAAGGAACTGGCTGAAGAACTCTCAGAACCGCTGTCTATTATCTTTGTGAAATCGTGGAGGACTGGTAAAGTGCTGGATGACTGGAGGAGAGCTAATGTTGTCCCTATCTTCAAAAAGGAGGAACCGGGGAACTGCAGACCAGTCAGTCAGCCTAACATCAATCCCTGGAAAAACTCTGGAGCAGATTATAAAGCAGTCAATCCGTAAGCATCTTGAAAACAATGCAGTGATTACTAAGAGCCAACATGGATTTATGAAGAACAAATTCTGCCAAACTAATCTTATCTCATTTTTTTTATTTGGTAACCTCCCTTGTAGACTGTGGGAATGCTGTGGACATAATATATCTTGACTTCAGAAAAGCTTTTGACAAAGTGCCCCATGATATTCTGATTAGCAAGCTAGCTAAATGTGGGCTGGATGGAACAACTATCAGATGGATCCACAGTTGGCTCCAGAATTGTACTGAAAGAGTGCTTATTAATGGTTCCTTCTCAAACTGGGTGGAAGTAACGAGTGGGGTACCACAGGGCTCAGTCCAGGGCCCAGTGCTCTTCAACATTTTTATTAATGACTTGGATGAGGAGGTACAGAGCATGCTTGCAGATGATACAAATTTGAGGGGCACAACTAATACCATGGAAGACAGAAACAAAATTCAAAGGGACCTTGATGGGCTGGAGCATTGGGCTGAAAACAACAGAATGAAATTCAACAGGGATAAATGCAAAGTTTTACACCTAAGAAAAAGAAACCAAATGCAGAGCTATAAGATGGGGGATACTTGGCTCAGCAATACGACTTGTGAGAAGGATCTTGGAATTGTCGTTGATCACAAGCTGAATATGAGCCAACAGTGTGATGTGGCTGCAAAAAAGGCAAAGCCTATATTAGGCTGCATTAACAGAAGTATAGTTTCCAAATCACGTGAAGTATTAGTTCGCCTCTATTCAGCACTGGTTAGGCCTCATCTTGAGTACTGTGTCCAGTTCTGGTCTCTGCACTTCAAGAAAGATGCAGACAAACTGGAACAGGTTCAGAGGAGGGCAACAAAGATGATCAGGGGACTGGAAACAATGTCCTATGAGGAGAGACTGAAAGAACTGGGCATGTTTAGCCTGGAGAAGAGAAGACTGAGGGGAGATATGATAGCACTCTTCAAGTACATGAAAGGCTGTCACACAGAGGAGGGCCGGGATCTCTTCTCAATCATCCTAGAGTGCAGGACACGGAATAATGGGCTCAAGTTGCAGGAAGTTAGATTTCGACTGGACATCAGGAAAAAACTTCCTAACTGTTAGACCCATACGACAATGGAACCAATTACCTAGAGAGGTAGTGGGCTCTCCAACACTGAAGGCATTCAAGAGGCAGCTGGGCAGCCATCGGTTGGGAATGCTTTGATTTGGATTCCTGCATTGAGCAGGGGCCTGGACTTCATGGCCTTATAGACCCCTTCCAACTCTACTATTCTATGATTAATAATAATAATAATAATAATAAATTTAATTTTTGTGTCGCCTATCTGGCCGAAACCACTCTAGGCGACGTACAACATTAAATTCAACAATACATAATAATACAATACATAATAAAATACAATGCAGTCAACAATAACCATTTTAAAAAGCGGCAGTACAGGGCCATCAATATACAATTTTAAAACAATATAAAGAAATTAGCCCACCCCGGGGACCCCAAAGGCCTGTCCAAAGAGCCATGTTTTTAAGGCTCGGCGAAATGTATCTAGGGAAGGGGCATGGCGAAGATCGAACGGGAGGGAGTTCCACAGAGTGGGGGCCGCCACTGAGAATGCCCTCTCTCTAGTCCCCACCAACCTAGCTGTTTTTGTTGGTGGGACGGAGAGAAGGCCCTGTGTGGCTGATCTGGTCGGGCGGCTTAGTTGGTGGTACTGGAGGTGCTCCTTCAGGTAAACTGGGCCGAGACCATATAGGGATTTAAAGGTTAAGACCAACACCTTGAATTGGGCCCGGAAAACAACTGGAAGCCAATGTAGATGAAATAACACCGGCGTGATGTGATCACAGCGGCGGCTGTTTGTAAGCAGGCGTGCCGCCGCATTCTGCACCAGTTGTAGTTTCCGGACCGTTTTCAAGGGTAACCCCACGTAGAGCGCATTGCAGTAGTCTAATCGAGAGGTGACCAGGGCATGTACCACCAGTGGGAGCTGATGAATAGGAAGGTAGGGTTGCAACCTTCGTATGAGGTGTAGTTGATACCAAGCTGCCCGGCTCACTGCCGAAATCTGAGCCTCCATGGACAGCTTGGAATCAAGAACAACCCCGAGGCTGCGGACCTGATCCTTCAGGGGCAATTTTACCCCATTAAGATTCAGGTCAGCAACACCCAACCTTCCCCTGTCACCCACAAGTAGCACCTCGGTCTTATCAGGATTGAGCTTCAGCCTGTTTCTTCCCATCCACCCACTCACGGATTCCAGGCACTTGGACAAGGTCTCTACAGCCAACTCCGGTGAAGATTTAAAGGAGAGATAGAGCTGCGTGTCATCAGCATATTGGTGACACCGCAGCCCAAAACCCCTGATGATAGCTCCCAGCGGTTTTACATAGATGTTAAATAGCATGGGAGAGAGGATAGAACCCTGTGGTACTCCACAAGTGAGGGGCCAAGGGTCTGAAACCTCATCTCCCAATGCTACCTGTTGATGCCTGTCAGAGAGAAAGGAACGGAACCACTGTAAAACAGTGCCTCCTATTCCTAATCCCCCCAGGCGATCTAACAGGATACCGTGGTCGATGGTATCAAAAGCCGCTGAGAGATCCAGGAGGACAAGAAAGGTGAATTCTCCCCTGTCTAATGCCCTCCTCATATCATCTACCAGAGCGACCAAGGCTGTTTCAGTACCATGTCCAGTCCTGAAACCCGATTGGTATGGATCTAAATAATCCATTTCATCCAAGTGTGCTGACAACTGGTTAGCCACCACTCGCTCAATGATCTTGCCCAAAAGTGGCAAATTCGAAATGGGGCGAAAGTTGTTCAAAACTTGGGGATCCAAGGAGGACTTTTTTAGAATGGGTTTTATAATTGCCTCCTTGAGGGCCGGTGGCATTACACCCTCCTTCAAGGATGCATTTACCACCGCCCTGATCCCTTCGCCCAATTTCTCCTTGCAGTTCATAAGGAACCATGATGGGCAAGGATCAGTCAGACAGGTGGTAGGCTTCACCGTTGAAAGTACCTTGTCCACATCGTCAGAAGGAAGAGGCCGGAACCGATCCCACTGAACCGGATTGCAACTGGTTAACTCTGGATCCTCTACTGCATCCACAGCGTACGGAATCGAGTTCTTCAGGTGTTCGACTTTATCGGCAAAGTGCCTCGCCAATTTGTCACAGGAAGCCTTTGAATGCTCCAAGGGTTCCTGAGCGACTGGACCGACCAGGCTTCGGACCACTTGGAACAGCTTCCTGGGACAGCACTCTGCGGATGCAATAGAGGCAGCAAAGAAATCTTTCTTTGTTGCCTTTATTGCCACCTGGTAGGCAGCTATTGCTGCTCTAACCTGTGTTCGAGCATCTTCAGAGCGGGATTTCCACCACCGGCGTTCTAGTCGTCTCACCTCCTGTCTCAGACTTCGCAACCGAGGTGTATACCACGGTGCTGTCTGAGTTCTGTTCAGGGGGAGAGGACGTTTTGGAGCCACCCGGTCTAATGCCCTGGTGATTCCCTCGTTCCACTCCGTCACCAGGGTTTCGACCGGACGACCTTCAGCAGGTTCCAAATCCCCCAGCGCAGTCAGGAATCCATCCGGATCCATCAGGCGCCTGGGGCGGACCATTCTAATAGGTTCTTTACCCCTGCGGAGGGTGTGTGGCATCGAGAAGTCAACTGGTTAACTCTGGATCCTCTACTGCATTCACAGCGTACGGAATCGAGTTCTTCAGGTGTTCGACTTCTATGATCATCCCCCAGAAACCTTAACCAGTTACCACAGCCTTTAAGAAAAACAACATATGTTTATTTTGTGTTTTTTCCTCTTACTGACACCTCCTTTTGACATCTGTTGTTGGGCAGAAAGGCAGGATATAAATATTTTAAATAAATGAAATTAAACAGAACAGGAAGACAAATCAGGCATTGCCTCCATTTGTTCTTTGCCCCCACATCTTCCCTTCCTGGAATGATAGCAAGTCAAAGGTATGTGTGCTAAGCTTATGCCTACCTCTTCAACTTTATCTCTTAGATCAATCTCCACAAATGACGACAAGTCTTTCTATGAGAGGAACATAAAATAAGGAACAACAAAGGTGTAAGATACCTTTAGGGTGAAGCTACACATTACACACACATGGGTGACATGAAAACCTGATAGCTGCTCTACTCTAGGGAAAAGCAGCTTTTGGGCTTAAGTTACATGGCTTGCATGTAACGTGAGGTTAGACCGTTAGAGGAGGGGAAACTAGAGTCATCCAGAAGGCTTTTATTACATGTGTTTGCATGTAAGGCATGTTTAGGTCCAAGGAATGAAGAGGTTAGAGAAAGTATACACCTGCTGGACTTTTATTACATTCATTTGCATATAGCATATAACCAAGTTCTTAGAAACTGGAGGAAGCTAGAAAAATGTATGAACAATACTATACAGGAAAGGCTATATTATTATTATTACAATTTCTTGTGATGATTTTAGACTATCATGTCAGATCAATGTCACTGCTAGTGTTGACAGCGCATCTAGAACATGGTGGTGGTGTAGCAGGGTATGTCAACTCTGCAAAGTCACCTTTGTAATTAATATCATTGCATCTTGCAAAGCTGTTGTAAAACGGATGGCATCAGGACAACGGTGGGTGTGGAAGGGCAGGAGTGGCTGTGAGTCAGCTTATGCACCATGGTGAAGATATTTCAGCCATCATGAAGTCATCTTCATGTTCTTGATTTAACTTGTTTCATTGCAATTTTAATGCCCTGAGAACTTCTTGAAGGACAAGGGGGTATTAATCCTTTAAATTAGGGATGGGGAACCTTTGGCCTTTCAGATGATGCTGGACTTAACCTTCCATCAGCCTCAGCCAGCATGGACAGTGGTGATGAATTATGGGAGCTACTGTAGTCCAGCAACATCTGGTGAGCCACAGGATCTCCACCTATGCCTTATATACATACATAAAATCAGCGTAGGTGCAAACCTGCACGTTTGATATATTGGTGTAAGATGTTTTTATGGGATTGGAACTGAAATACCAAAGTAGAATGTACTTATGGTGACAACATTCTGGGCAGAATGGCTATTACTACACTGGCTCTCTATGCCTGGAGGTGCATGTATTATACAGCCACGAGAGTGGCTGTATACTATAGCCAGCATGGATTTTTCACATTCCGCAATGTTAAAATGAAAATACCCCCCATGCCATTCTGATGCTTCCCGTAAGCTCATTTCAAAACAAAACCTTACAAAACGTATAGTACTGAACTCAGAAACGCTTGCTTAACAACCCTGTCGGTTTTCATGGCGATACACAAAACAGTCAGAGAGAATCGAGAGTTCAAAGTCTAAAAAGAGAGAAAAAAACCTCAGAGCCCTTTTGGACTTTTTTCTTTGAGAGTTCTCATAATCTGTTGAAATGCATTAAAAATCAGTCATGTTCACAGAGTACCTGTAATCCTAATACTGACCTTGCCCCATACCCTGACCTTCATCTTCTGTTTAAAAGTTTATTTATTTATTTATATTCCGCCCCATAGCCGAAGCTCTCTGGGCGGTTTACAGTACCTAAAGTTAAGAAAATGCCTGGCTGATTTTTAATTAATTTAAGAAGTTTTGGCTGGAAGCCTATGATAATACGGGGCATGCTCAGTAAGAACCAACTGTCAGAGTTCTAAAAGCCTCACAGCTGCTGGGCTTGGCTAATCAGGGGCCCCCACCCACACCAGACTTTGATTTCACTTGAGACAGTCATGGCTTCCCTCAGAGAATCCTGGGAAGTGTAGTTTGTGAAGGGTGCTGAGAGGAGACTGCTAGTCCCCTGACAGAGCTCCAGTGGCCAGAGTGGTTCAACAGTCAGTCACTCTGATTGAAGGTCTGTGAGGGGAACAAGGCGTCTCCTAGCAACTCTCAGCACCCTTCACTAACTACACTTCCCAGGATTCTTTGAGAAAAGCCATGACAGTCCAAAGTGAAATAAAGGCCTGGTGTGGATGTGGCCAGGGACAGTTTTGGTTTAAATTTGGGTGGGAGGCTATATGTGCCTGCTGTAGAATAAAAAGGTGGGGGAAAGCCTGAAAAGCAATGATACTGTTCACAATTTTTTCCTTTTGCTCTCTGCTATCTTTTTGGTGCCTTTTGAAGACTTTTCCTCTTTTAACAAGCGTTTTAAGTTGAGACCTATCCCAGTCTGCGTCTGTGTTAGGATTGCTTTTAATATGTTTTCTTTAATAATGTTTTAACCCTTTTTTAAAAAAAAAGATGTTTTTAAAGCTTTTAAAAAAATGTTAACGTTGTTTTGTTTTAATGTATTTTAAGGTCTTTTTATGATGTTTTAAAGTGTTTTTATCGTTTCTCTTTGCTGCCCTGGGCTACTGCTGGGAGGAAGGGCAGGATATAATTCAAATAATAAATAAATAAATAAATAAACGACTTCCCTTCTGCCCAGTACCCACCCACCCAATCTCCTCCCCCTCCCCTCCCTGCCCCTCCCCCAGGTCAGTGTTGGACTATGACCTGGGAAACCAGGGTTCAAATCTCCACACAGCCATGAAGCTCACTGGGTGACCTTGGCCAGTCATTGACTCTCAGCCTCAGAGGAAGGCAATGGTAAAACCACCTCTGAATACCATTTACCATGAAAACCCTATTCATAGCATTTCCATTTTCAAACATGATTGCACAGAAATAAATCCATTGAACTCAAAAAGTATGCAAACAATCAAACCCACCCTCCCTTCTCCTCCCCCCTATTCCCTCCCTCTTCCCTCTTCCCTCCCCCTTCCTTTGTCCCTCCCTTCCCATCCCCAACCCCTTCCAATCCCCTCCTTCTCCTTCCCCCTCCTCCTCCCCTTCCTCCTCCCCGTTGTCAGTTTTACCTATCTTAAGCATGATTGCACGGAAGTAAATACCATTGAACTCTATAAGCCTGAAATGATCAAACCTGCCCTCCCCTCTCCCTTCCTTTGCCCCCTCCAATATGGTCCTTCCCTCTCCCACTCCCACTCCTCCTCCCCCATGGTCAGTTTTTCCTTTCCTAACCATGATTGCATAGGAGTAAATCCCATTGAACTTAATAAGCATGCAAATGATCAGACCTGCTTTTTTCCCTCCTTCCCCTCTCCTCTACCTTCCTCCTCCCCTCCCCTCTTCCTTCTTCCTGCCCCCCCCTGTCAGTTTTACCTATCCTAAGCATGATTGCATGGGAGTAAATCGCACTGAATTCAACAAACAAGCAAATGATCAAACCTGTCCTTCTCCCCTCCCCATTCTGCCTGCTCCCATCCCAGTCCTCTCCTCTGTGTTTCCTTCCCTCATCCCCTGTGGTCAGTTTCACCTATCCTAAGCATGATTGCAGGGGAGTAAATCCCACTGAACTCAATAAGCATGCAAATGATCAATCCCTTGTCAGCAAACTTGGACAGGATCCCATTTCTTACCTCCCGGATTTTAAAAGCAGGGAAATTCACTAATAGGCAATAAACCTTGCAGTTTAAGAATGTACCTATAGCCCACAGATATTTCTATCAAACTTTAAAAAGCAGGGAAATTGGGCAGCTATAGTGAATGCACCAGGGGAGCAGGAGACCTGACCTCCTCTCTGAGATAATGGACTGCCCTACAAATTTGTCAGAATGCAAACGCAATTTGGGTTGGTCTTTCACAGTCCAATCCACTTGCTGTGTAGCTTGCAAGAATTTGGTAACATGTGCCCCTGAGCATATGGTGAGTTTGGCTCTCTTTTTTTTAGCAAAATACATAGATTAATAACCTAACATAATTTCTATTGCCTACAGTGATGATCTTCAGTAAATTATTCTGCAGCAAATATATTGCTCGTAAGGTGAGAGCTCATTTCTGCTCTGTATAACCAAGTTAGACCAGTTGTATTTTTTCCTTTATGCTATTAAAAATCTATCATCAATAAAACCAAAGCAGAAATGGACACAATCTGTATCGAGCAGAACAGATGACTGACTAGTATCTATTGAAGAGATAGAACAATCTATAAACATACATGCACGCACACACCCTAATCCAGTGATTCTCAAACTTTTTTGGTTCATGGCGCACTGTAAAACATATACAAAATTTCTGGCGCACTTCATGTACAAAATTAAAAAAATTATATCTTTTAAACTATGAATAAAAATAACAAATTATAGAAAACTATTACTTACCCTATACAAATGGGTTTTTTTCTCATTTTTAAAATATACTTTCATAATATTTGAGGCACACCTAGCCACCTCTTAGGGCACACCAGTGTGCCTGGGCGCACTGTTTGAGAATCACTGCCCTAATCTAATAACCATCAGAAAGAAACTCCGTGGACTGTAACAAATTTGAGAAATCTTCTTTTAGATTCCATCCATGCTGTTGGTATCTCTCAAACAACAATGGGAAGTGGCGTTTATACTGTTGTAAGTGGTCTGCTCATTTGAACTTCTTGTTAGCCTGCATTCCCCTTATGAAGGCCTGAAAATCAACAGGCTGAAACGCCTTGGGTTTAAACATACAATAAATTCCTACTTTTCTAGCATCTTGGTTCCCCCCTCCTTTTTTTTTCTCTTGGTATCTCTCAAACAGCTAGTTTGCTTCGTTCATGAAAGTAAAACTGAATGTTGAGCCATCCTTTCTGGGAGAATTACTTGCCTTTATTTCTAGGAGAACTTCTTCCATTTCAGTTTCTGTCTTTGCTTTCTACAGATTTAAAAAGCAGATGGTTTAGCATGGTAGTTGCTCAGCAATTCATTTTTTAAGACGCAGTGCCAAGCAAGCATTATTTCAGTAGGCTCACTATAAACTTGCAGCACAGGCTCTCTTTTCGCCCACTCCACAATCTCTTGTGTGTTTTGGAAAAACTGACATATAAAGCCTTGTCATAATGTTTATGGTGGCCTGTTTTTTATTTATAGCCAGACATAGCAACATACAGAATTTTGTGTGTGTGTGTGACTGGTACAGAGTACTGACACCTCTTTTTTTTGCTGCCCATGCCAGCCATTTTGTGCTGGCACTCATGGTACTTTTATCAAGGCACCTCTTTTTAACCAAAAAGCACTGGTAACATATAATTAATTACCCATGAGTGACAAATACCCAAATTGTTCTGGAATCAAGGCCCAATTCTTTGATGCACTCTGGAGACCAGAGGCTGAACTCGTTTACCCACGTATGTTCTGAGGCCTGTCGGTTCTAGCCGCCACACTGGCTCCCACTGTTCCTGAGATCTCAGTGTCCCTGATTATTAGGATGTTTGTTCCACTCTCCTGCTGCTACACCCTATTGGCTCCCACTGTCTGTGCATAGGAACTACCATCTGGACCTAAAGAACTCTGGGATTTGTAGTTCTTGAGAGCACACATTATGTCGGAAGAAAAAGTACATTTATCTCAAGAGTCCTAGAATTTCACGTACAATTTCTCTTCCCTCTTGCTCCTCCCCCCACAGGAGTGCATTTATTGCTACATTCATTATTGTAGGCCTGATTCTGTGGAAGTCCCTCCCAGCTGAGATTCAACAGGCCCCCTCCCTGTAGCAATTCAGACACTTGACAAAGACTTTCTATTTTAACAGATGCTTAAAGGAAGTCCTCTTTTTATTATGCATTTTCATTGATTTTAGCCATTCTGCGTTTTTGACATTTTTATGTACACTGCTGAAAAATTCTGGTGATTAAGCGGTATATAAATATTACAAATAAATAAATAACCCAAGGATAGGCCTTGATCAGCAAGTCTCTGTTCTGAAAGTTGCTTCTGCTGTTCTAATGCTATTTCTCCTTGGCTTCAATAAAACATTTAATATGTGAACACCTGATGTAATTAGAAAACTAATTTTGCATGAGTATCCTATAGCATGATCTACAATCTAGCTATTCTCCCTTACATGGGAATTGGCTTAGAGTCTAGACTGGGGCTCCATGGACCCCAGTAATGTGTATCTGTCCCTCCACTCTGCTTGGGCTTTAAACATATGCTATATTATATATTTAGCAACCTTATGATAACACAACTTGACTTTCTAGAACAACATCCAACAGTTTTTTCACTTGCCAAAATTGTGGCAATGTATTAATATTTTCACCACATGACCAAAAACACACACCAAAAACCTATGATTTTGAGGGTAGAAAAATGCACAGTAATGTTTTGAATTATTTATTGATAGAATTAATGAGAAATCTAACATATCTTTTCATTAAGTAGTGCAGGGAAATCAGGCATAAAACCAGACTATATCTTCACTCCACCTGCAAATTTTCATTCAGTATCTGTGACCTATATATGTGATGTTTGAAAATAATGGCCTTGTGTGGACTCTGCCCGCAGCACAAGTGCATTTTGCAGCATATAGGACCAAGGGTGAATCTGTGATTGTTGAGGGAGGAGGGGGGACACTTTTTTGAACTGGTATAAAATAATTTTATTAAACATTTTATATAAAACAGGTGGTAGAAGTAAAGCACCAATTTGCCACAGGTAGCTGTTTTGCCACATGTGGTGAGTGGCAACTGTGTTGGACACCAGGGGTTTGGAACTAAGTGAAAGGCTGCCTTGGCCACACCTTTTTCTCTATGGGCATGTATAGAGGTGTTGCCAGCCCTACCTCCTCTTCTGTGGTGCAGCCCCTGTTTGATTGGCACTTGTAACTAGTGTGGTGATGGTATTCAATTATTAACTCAAATCTTAATCAGTACTCTATTTGGGACTGAGATACATTACCTGTAACTTTGCTTCACAATGTATTCACAGGTATTTTAGTGTGACCCTTAATAAGTGTTTCAATCTAGCCCTATTTGGGCACCCTGAAACAGCTAAAATACTTAAGTGAGGCAGGTGAGCAGGGCTGTGCACATTCACCATGCAGCCCATACCAGACCTTCCCCAATGTTGCAAAATGCGTATAAACTCCTGTGAGTGGGAACCTTAGGGTAGGATGCTGGGGGAGGCTAGAGTGCATGGCCCCACTCTCCTCCATCACACCAGTATTCTGATGTATTTTAGAACATTCCAATAGGGCTTCTGAGATACAGGCAAGAGGCCCTTTCATCCCATTTGCATCTATCACAGTTATTTTACACACATTTGATTGCTTGTGTGAGCTCACACATGGGGGTCACCTGCTAAAATGAGGATCTAGTGACTGGAGGGCTAGAAAGGAAGCCTCAAAAGACTAGACTAAGGTGCCAATTGTCTGTTGCCTAGTTTCACATGTAGACAAACACAGGAATACTGGTTCTTAGGTTTGTGTTTCCTGACCGGTTTTTCACTGATGTCCACTTTAATCGATTCATCTTGCTCATGACCACCATCCTTATCCTTTTTGTCACACACTTTCTTCTTGACCTCTTTAAGACTGCACAGGAAGAAATATTAACACATCAATAGATTTGTTATGGGGATCCAGCTGAACAGATGCATTTAATTCATAGCAAAAGTTTGTACTGGCATTTCTCACCTTATTTAAACAGTCATTTAGTCTGTACTGGAACAAAAAGAGCATCTGCTTTTAAATTGGGACCCTGCTTCATACTAACATACACATGTGCATGTACAATATAGGCAATACTATCTTGTTGTAATTACAATTATAGAATAAGATGTATTTTCTACTTGTTTCTGTGGGGAACTTGAAAGGCACTTTGAACCTCGTTACCAGAAGCCCTGATGGTAAATTATAATGACTAAGCACTTTACAAGCATTATCATCTTTGCAACAACCCTGTAAGTTTGCCAATATCGTCAGCCCCCATATTGCAGATGGGAGAACTGAAGCTAAAGGTGAGTAGCTTGCCTAAGGCTACTTAGTGAGTTCATAAGCAGACTAGATTCAAAAGTGAAGACAGGGACTTCGTGATTCGTAGTGCAATTTCTTAGCAGCTATGTTACAGAAAATCTGAGGCATCTAGGTGGTCTCTTCTTCTGCCCACTGTGGCAGTAGGGCCCTGCTTTATGGCGCTTCGCTTTATGGCGCTTCGCTAATGTGGCAGTCTCAATTAGATGCAATTAGACTAAAGCCCCACTCATAAGGCGCTTGTTCCGCTTTTACGGCAGTTTTCGGGCGTCTCACGGCATTCTATTCAATGAGTTCCGCTTTTCAGCGGTTTTCACTTTTCAGCGGGGGTCCAGAACGTAACCCGCTGTATGAGTGGGGCCCTACTGTATAATGAAGTGAGGCAGAGACTAGACATTTATGAACATAGGAACACAGGAAGCTGCCTTATACCAAATCAGGCCAATAGTTCATCTAGTTCAGTGACTGCACTGACTGGCAGTGACTGCACTGACTGGCAGCGGCTCTCTGGGGTTTCAAATAGGGAGAATGTTCCAGTCCTACCTGGAGATGCTGAGGATTGAACCTGGGCTCTCCTGCATGCCTAGCAGGTGCTTTGCTACTGAGCGATGGCCCTTCCCCATTTAGGGCCATATTACACATAGCATGTCAACAAAGCTGGGTTGGACACCAGGTGTACATTCAACAGGAATCCACAGCCAAAAAGCAGGCCATCTGGATGTTACACTTGCATCTGATTTTGATACTGCAGTGCTTAATTACCAGCTAAAGTCTTCTTCTGTCCTCTGTGCTCCTTCTTCTGTACCAGAAACATCTACGAAAGGGGAAATAAAGATCCCATAAACAGTGTCCTATATATGCAGAAATCTAGCTTCTCCTTTGAGGGCTACTTTCCCCCATCATAAAATCCCTAGTAGGGCCAATGTTGCATAATGAGTAACTGTGGGAGATTATAGTGACTGGGTAGTGGGTGGGAAGCTAAACTTATTCCAGTGAAACCCAAGAGAAATGCAGCCTTCTGCACCTGCTTATTTGGTTGATATGAACTAATTAACAGAATTTGTAGCTGTGGGTCATTGGTAGGTAAATACGGTGAATGAGACTGAAAGCAGGACATCACTGTCTTTGTTGCCTAGCCTTTGTATAGTCCTGTGCAAAGGGTTTTGTTGTTGTTTTGTTAGGCAGAGGTGGTTGCAGCAGGATAGCAACCTCGGGAAGACATTGGATCAGCTCACATGAAGATTCCAAGTGCCGGATAATGAATAACAATAGGCTACATGGAATGTTGAGAGGCAACAAGGAGCCTCATCAGGAGGCAAAGGGACAGAGCCCTTGGGCTGGAACGAAAACCTCACACTGGCTCTACAGCAGGAAAAGCTGTGCTGGCCAGATAGGCAGGCTGAGTGAGAAGAGGTCCTGAGAGGAAGAGAAGCAAAGTGGCAAGGAGCCTAGGAAACATATGTCAAAGTCAGCAATGGACTGAGATACAGAAAACTAAGGGAGGGAGTAAATAGAGGCAATATAGGGCCTGAGGATGCCAGGCAGAGAATTGATGAAAAGTGGTCAGTTGCAGAATAGAAAAGGGCTCATGGGGGCCTAATAAGGAGCTCTATATATTGTTGACAGAAAGGAGGGGGAAAAGAAAAAAATAATACTGGGTAGTAGCAAAGGATGATGGTTGGGAACCAGGGCGGCTGAATGAAACAGGGCTGACTAGAATGCTGGAGGAAAATCAGGGACTTGAGAGAACAGTTGATGGAGGAGAGATGAAGAAATGAGGGGGCAAGGGAAAGGTGAGGCAAGGGACACACATACTGTAGCTGCCACGTTTTTTCTGCCACGGGCTCCAGTGCCTTTAAAAGCGTCACAATTGGTAGAAATTTAACAGATGCAGGGGTTTCCATCACTGCATTTTTTTATGCTAAGAAAATGTGCACACATTCATTCTTGCTAGCCATGCAGTTTTTCAAGGCATGGGAGACTGTGAACTGTGGACGGAGCAGTTCCTGGCCTGAGCCTTTAACAGCATCCTCACCTATTAAGGGGTGGTTTGACAAAGTATAATTTCTCATATTGGGGAAAACTATGCAAATTAGGGCTGCTCTGCCCCCTAATTAGAGTGCTGCTTTGCCCCCTAATTTCAATAATGATTTATTGGGGAAATTGTTCCCATTTCTGGCATGTTTTGATTCTGAAAAGGGGATCTGTAAAAAAACTGTTAAGCTCAATTGAAAATGGAAATAGACTGCCTTCAAGTCGATCCTGACTTATGGTGACCCTATGAATAGGGTTGTCATGGTAAGCGGTATTCAGAGGGGGTTTACCATTGCCTTCCTCTGAGGCTGAGAGGCAGTACCGGCCCAAGGTCACCCAGTGAGCTTCATGGCTGTGTGGGGATTCGAACCCTGGTCTCCCAGGTCGTAGTCCAGCACCTTAACCACTACACCATACTGGCTCTTAGATAGGTGTATTTATTTATTTATTTTTAGGGCAGAATCCAACATGGCACAAGCAAACTTGCACTCATGCAACAGGATTCTACCTTCCTCTCCTCTCTCATAGCCCCTCTGCTTACACCCCCCCCAAATCTACTTCAATGGTTCCCCCAACCCTCTGGAGCAGATTTTTATTGGGGGGCGCTGCATGGGGGAGCAAAAGAAGCTGAAGTTCCATTGTGCAAGTGAAAACCTGTTCTGCTCATGCATAGACAGCTGTGGATACAACTCTAAATATATGGACTGTGTTCACATAAACTATTAGGAATCAAGGTTTGTTTCACTCCAAACAAACCTTGGTATGAAGCCAAGGTTTGCTCTTGGCCTACCAACTATGGCTTGGCTTGCTTACATGAAACAAGCCACAAGCCTTGCTTCAGGTATAACACTAAGCCAAGAATCATGGTTTGTAATCAGGAGCCATCTCTGCATAAACCATTAACCGTTGCGGACTGGACCATTGTGTGTCATACTTTCTGTGAATTTAATCTCAGGTGACTGAAAGAAGATTATGTTGGTGAAAATTGGTAGCTATATTTGAAATGACTGCTTAATATAATGCTGGTTAATGTATCAATCGGTTGCAATTGAGAAAACTTCAAATAAACAATATCTAAAAATCCAGCCTCACATGAACTAACAAAGCAGATACATGTTTATGATAATGTAGGAAGTGGAACAATATTGGTGAAGGGGCTGGGGTGAGGGAGAAAGAAACTTAAAACTTCGTAATGAGAACTTCTATTAAAAGACCAGAGAACCAAGAGGGCAAAGGGTCCAAGGGAAGCTATTCTACTTTTAAGAGGTACATAGAAGGGGAAATCTCAGCAAATGCAGCTTTCATAAGCATTGTAAGACTATTATGAGAAGAGCCAATGTGGTTATATTCCCATTTTTCAACAACTCTTCCAAATACAGCCATCCTCTCAGGGCCTGGACTTGGAAACCCTAAGGAAGGCCCCGCAGGCAGAGAATGGGGGGTGACTTCTACACACTGATAGGAACTAAACAAAAAAACCAATCTGCTACAAAGTGGTGAAGAGGGCATGACAAACCCTGGGTTAAACCACACACTACGTAGCTTCAGTCAGGTCTCCCCCTTCATAGCATGTGAGACTTATGATGGGCAGTGCCTTTCTCTTCCTCTGTGGCACAACACATGTTCTCTGAGAGGAACAAATATCAAGACAATCAATGCAGACTGGCAAAGTGGGATGAACTCTGGCCTAGCCCAGGCCCCACCTCTCTTCCTCTTTCTAGGCCACAGTCCATAACAATAGCCTTAAGGCAAAATGTAGCCAAAAGGAAGAGTTGAGGGGTGCTTTGTAGGGAGAGTTATTGCCTAGCTAGTGCAATTTTAAAATTGTGTGGGGAGCAGGAAGGCTCAAGCATCGAAGAAGTTGTTCATGTCACTTTCATTAAAGTTCAGCTACTCTTAACTCACTCGCTAATATTGCCTCTGCAAAACATGGCAACTTATCTATTTGATATGCTTTTGGGAAGGTAGCAGTTTTCAGTATCGTATATTGTTGTGTAAATTTATATAAATGTTAGCAGAGATTGTCAACGGTCTGAGATGCGTGTGTGCATTTACCTAAGAAAGCAGGCTTTTACCCTGCATTGAGATCACTGAGACTTAAGACTTAGTAAAATAATAAAAACTATTTTATTTATGGAAATACACAGTAGATAGGAAGACATACCTAGTTCTAACTAACTAAGCTGGAGGTGCAACACCCAGGCTTGGGAGTTGCCCTCATGGCTCAGGAGAGAGAGAGCAGAGACAAAGGTGTCTCCTCTCTCTCGGACAGTCGAAGAAGAGAGGAGAGGAAAGGGCGGAAGGAGGAGGGGCAAATAAGCTTCCCTAAGTATATCAGTCTAAACGGAAGTCAGTCAGAGCATCACAGGCAAAGGTAGTCAAGCCTATCCATCTGGAGGACCCTAACTCTATTTCCTTTCTGAAACATAAACAAAAGAACAAAACAGAAGTTGCTCTTGCCCCACTTCCAACATATATAAGGCTTAATGAGCTCAAAGTCTGAGGCAGAAGACACAACTTTACCTGCTTCACCATTTTCAATTATTCTTATAATGAAAAGCAAGTTTTTCATAGTCTGTTCTCCATCTCTATCTGCCCCCTATTCTGGCTGATAAAAGTAATGGTTCCATTTTATTACATATATGTAAAATTATATTAAAAATTGCATTTAATTATACCAGTTGTGCAGGAAACAATATCAAATACTTCCTCTGAGCAGCATGTGAGGCAGACAGAACAACTATGGAGCAAGTAAGCTGTCTGTTTGCCACCTGTCCCCTTCTCCACCTCAGTGCAGCACAGCCTTTTGTGCACCGAGAGCAGATC
This sequence comes from Rhineura floridana, assembly GCF_030035675.1. Taxonomy (NCBI): domain Eukaryota; kingdom Metazoa; phylum Chordata; class Lepidosauria; order Squamata; family Rhineuridae; genus Rhineura; species Rhineura floridana. The sequence continues at coordinate 52,433,983 of NC_084484.1, forward strand.
ATCCCTGGCAGAAGAGCCCGTCCCCACCCTGATTGACAACTGATTAAGGAAGGCCTTTCGTTCTAGTGGATGGAGGTTTATCTGCTAAGCTACAGAGGGTGGGGATGTCTATGGTGGCACTCCAAGGGGAGGTCACCTTTGGTCAGAGCCTGTTTGGGGAGGTGGCACAAGGGCAAGGACCACTCCAGTAACATTTTACAGTTGGATGGTGGGAGTTTCTTGATGGACCTATTAGGTGAGTTGGGAGTAAGGTCTTAATTGCTGGGGTGGGCTGAGTGGTTGGCCTCGGTTCAATTTATCTATTTATCACAGGGAGACTGGAATGTCTGTCTGGGAAAGGTATTATGGGACTAGGTGGAGAGAGCAAGGAGGAGGAATTATGGTGGTCACATGTAGGGAGAAGTATGGCATTGTGTGTGTGTGTGAGGGATGGGGGGAACAAGCCAGGTAAGGGTAACTTGGTCCAGACAATTAAGTGTCGAAGCATGTTCCAATCCCTCCTCCAACCAGAGATATGGTGCTTGCAGTGCTGGGATTTAGGAACAAGCCAAGTAAGGCATGGCTTTAGGCATCACATTATGAGGTGCCTATGTGGTGCCTCTAAATTTGTTGGAGATAACTAATGTTTTATTATAATTGAAATTGCTTTGGCTTAAATAACCTTTCATATAAAATGTACCACCAAAATTTGGAACCCATTCCAGTCCACACCCAGTTCCATCAGCTTCCCTTTCCAGGGCTGTTAGATTACTTGCATCATTCACAGATTGCCCAACCTCGCTTCAGACCTCAAGAGGAGACAATGGGAGCTGATCTACCAACACATTCTAAAGTTCCATTCCACACCAGGCATCATCTCCATTAATCTCTTCCTTGTCACTTTCCCACCTTTTTCTCTCTTTATTTTTAATGGTATGGGGCCTCTGAATATTGACATGGTTTAGGGCCTCAACATGTCTTAATCTGACCCTGGGTGCTTGTCTTTTATCAGCCAGTACTTAGACCTGTGAATGCTGCTTTTAAATACCAGTTTTATTTCTAATCACATGTCTGTCATGCACAATCTAACTAGGCAGGGGTGGAGAACCTTTGGCCCTCCAAATGTTGAACCACAATTCCTGTCAGTCCCAAGCAAGCATGGCTAATGGCCAGGGATGATGGGAATTATTGTTCAGCAACATCTGGAGGGCCAAATGTTTCCCAAACCTATAATAGTGGAGAAGAATTAATTCTTTCCAGGATTCTTGTCCAGTTTAAGTACAAACCTAAAATGTTTGCACCTTCTGTCGAGTGAGCAGGGCAGATCAGAGATTCTGCCGGTGTATTGCTAAACCTAGTCCATGGGCCAGAAAAAAAATCGGTATCATGGAAGGTAGCAAGACTTCATTATGATTTTTGAAAAGTATATGTCTCTGGATTGTATTTTCATGTGATAGCCCATTCTGACTGGTTGCTTAAGATTTTATAATGTCATCAAGATGGCCGAAGCCATCTTTTTCTAACTTTTCTAATTTAAGCTATGAGAGAATGAGGTGTCCAATTTAAAATTGTTCAACTATGCAGCCTTCAACATGGGTTCCTGCAGGATTCAATCAACATAAAACTACTGAATGGGATCATCTGGAGGATATTATCAATATGCCTATGACATCAGCTCTGTTTTTCCTTTTCATCTCAAAATGGAAATGGACTGCCTTCAAGTCGATCCCGACTTATGGCTACTCTATGAATAGGGATTTCATGGTAAGCGGTATTCAGAGGGGGTTTACCATTGCGTCCCTCTGAGGCTAGTCCTCCCCTGCTGGCTAGGCCTGCTCAACTTGCCACAGCTGCACAAGCCAGCCCCTTCCTTGTCTGCAACTGCCAGCTGGGGGGCAACTGGGCTCCTTGGGCCTATACAGCTTACCCATGGTTGCACAGGTAGCAGGGCATGTAACCCCTGAGCCACTCACTGTGGGGGTGATCTTTAGCTGGCCCTTGACACCCAGGAGACACGAGCGGGGATTTGAACTCACAGACTCTGGACTCCCAGCCAGGCTCTCCTCCCCACTGTGCTATACCAGCTGTTTTTTCATCTCAAGTGATGGTGAATATCCTGAACCAGTGCCTGACTGTGGTATTGGACTGGATGAGGGCCAACAAACTGAAGCTCAATCCAGATGCGACAAGACACTGTTAATAGATGGTTTCATTGTTTGGACAGGTGGCACCAGTTCTAGCTGGGTTTGCATTCTCCCTGAAAGAGCAGGTTCTTTGCTTGGGGTACTTTTCTCCCAGGCATTTCCTGCTTTTCTGGAAGTGATTTTTAGCAGGTTAATTGTAATTGTGATTATGCCAATATTGTTGAAGATGCTGCTGGGGTTTGGATTATTGTTTGGAGAAGTAGTGTACGATCACTTTTACTAATTTGCTGTTTATTGTGTTTTAATCTCCTATGCAATTTTGATATTTTGTATTATATTTGCGAGTTACAATGCCTTGAGACTTTTTATAAGATGATGAACAAATGAAACATATTGAGACTCGGGCAGGTTGATTGACTGTGGGCCACATCTCATCCTCTAAAAGATACCTGACCTCCTAGTTGCCCACACAAGAATGAGAACAATGTACTAACAGTCCTCTTGGAGGGTGGAAGGTATAGCCCTGGCCAATCCCTTCTCAAATTTGCTCTCTGGCAACACTAATTGCTGACCAGGACTGGAAGGCCGTAAGGAAATATGCAAATGAATGTAACAAATGCTCTTCCTTTCTCAGATTTTGTACATAAGCAGATTTGCTTGCTAGGTTTACTTACCAGCTTCTTGCAGTGTCTTCTCAATTAAGCCAGCTAGCTCAGGCTTAAGTGGGTGACCAATGAGCCTGACACTCTTGCATTTGTGCAAATCAGATATTTCTGCAATTCGGTGGGTTCCTGGTGATAGTTTTGTTGCAAAACTCACACCTTGTAAACGCCTCCTTTGTGCTATGCTTGCAGCCTTTGACATTTTTTGGTTCTTCATGTTAACTGAACATGGAGAATGATGTAGGGCTCTCTCAGTTGTTATATTTTTTCCATGTGTTGCCTTGAAACTCGTGGCTTTTCTTCACACTGGGTTGTTGTGAAACTTCTATGACATCACAAATGGTAGACTGAAACCATGGCAGACTTTCCTCATCCATCAAGGCTGCCCCTAAGTTTGAAAGGCCAGCTTACACGTTCATCTATACTTGTTTGGTAAGTATCCATACTAGGACCTTACTTTCGACACCAAGTTCTGAGAAAGTTTCTTTAATTATAGGTGCTAGGGAATGCATCTCATTCATATCTGATAGCAAAGAACATCCCAATTGGAGTAAACTATATGCCATAGTGCTAGGGTGAGGAACATGTGGCCCTCCAGATGTTTTTGACCTCCAGTTCCCATTGGCCCCAGCAACGATGGTCAGTGATTAGGAATAATTAGAGTTGTAGTCTAGCAACTTCTGGAGGGCCACACATTTCCTACCCGTACTACAGGGCTGTGGCATGTAGCTGATTGTGTTGGTGTAATTTTTGACTATTCCAACTATCATTTCTTGAGATTTTTCTTCTTTTTTTAAGTAGTCACCTGTATGGCCTTCCTTCTACACCTTTTTTCATCATTGTATGATGTGCTATCTTTCAGGGCACAAAAGCTGATGTGGAAAGGGGATATTCCTGAAAATTAGGAAAAAGAGCTTTTGAATCGAAAGAGGGGGAGGTTGGAAACAGAAAAAGATACATGCATAGTTTTTCCACGAGAGTCAGGCAGATAGGAAGGATGCAAGAGGATGCATCTGACTCCAATTCCCATTTAAACCATCAAACCTATGTATGTTGTTTTCATTTGCTAAATTTCCCAAAGCAACAGCTACAAACTTAGACCAGTTGCTGAAGAACAGCAATGGCTGAAGAACTGCACAGGTATATGAAAATCAACCTTAGTCCTTATCTAAAGTGGAAACTGAAACATAACCTTGCACATTCAAGAAACATCTTCATGGCTAAGTCACTGCGGTTTCTAAGCGTTCAGTATCTGTATAACAAATGGAGCTTTATGTTAGTCAGTCACTTCTTGTTCTTCAGACACTTTGGTCACAATCCAACACAGAGGCATGCTTAAGCCCACTAATTAAGCATACTTCAACCTGTGTTTGACGATGTCCTTAATTACTAGGGCATTAACCAAGTTCTACATGGGTTGACAAATGATTAAAAGTTTTTTAAATCATTATCTGCCTTTTAAAAGGATTTTTATATTACCAAAACTCAATATAGGTGATTTTTTTACATACTGAAGTGTGACAGTTTACTAAATAAAAAACAAAAGATACCATTCATTGTTAGAAAAAACCCACCATCTTTAATATTTTCTTTTTTCACACTATATCACAGAAAGTAGTCCCCAAATAAAAAGAAAATTAAGTAAAATGTGCCTTCTAATCTCAGTACATCAATTCAAACTGGCTGTCACTTAAACCCAAAACAGTGCAGGTTGAACCCTATGTGTAACTACGTGCAAGCAAGTCCCATGGAGTTCAGTGGTGCTTAGTCCTACGTAGGAGAGAATCAGAATACAGCCTTAACTGATTAATCTATTGATTAAATTGATTAAAGCCTACAGGCCTTCATACTACAGATAACCTTTTATAAATTTATTAGCAAGGTTAATTATGCTGCTGTCTCTACCTTAGAAAAATGCAATAACCTTCAGCCTTTCCTTTTGAAAAAAGCCTGCCACTATTTAGCTTGTAACATATGCAAACACACACTTTTCAGAAATAAACACTTCTTTTAATTGGCAAATAGAACACACATTGCAGGTCATTAGTATTTAATTAAAAGACTATTAAGTTACAAATACATTTTTTTTTAAAAAAAACCTGGCATTCAAATGCAGTTCACGGCACAGAGGATATTTCTTTTCCAACCTTCCTATTGGCAACTGATAGGATATCAATTCTTGTAAACTTCTAATATACCCAAATGCTAAGAAAAATCTGTAACCACTAAGAAACAGGCTGCATAAAAGTCCTCATTGTTTTCTTTTTTTTTTAATTGGATTTGAGCACTGTGGGGCTGGATTGCAGATACTTTTAATATTTCTTTTATGCTCCAAATGCCTGGAGGACATTAAAGACTTACTATTATGCAGACGTATGGCATCTTCACATCAAGCTGAAAGTTCATTAATTATGGTCCAAAACACCCCCACATCTATTAACTTCTATTACATTATGTAGGCTTTCATCAAAGCCCAACATGCACTGACTTTCAGGGAGGCTATAACATGACTAAACAGCAATATACTGTTTGTGTGTGTGTGTATATATGTATACACACACACACTCACAAAGAGGGTTGGAGCCAGACTGGTCATTATACTTAGGCCCATTGAAATTCAGGGACAAGATAGTCAAGACTAATTTTTCACATTGATTTCAATGGCACCCAAGTGTGCCTAACTTAAGCCTGGATCTAAGTGACTGCATACATACATATATCACATACATAAACACACATCACCTTCATTCCTGCTCCTGAACAACATTTATTTCTATTTATGAGGTTCATAGCTGATTCCACTTCATCTACACTCATAACATATTACAAAGTACAGTTGTGTATCAATGCAAAATGTAAAAAACAAAAACAAAACATTCTCTATTCTTAAAACACTTTTGTAAAAACTACAACTCTCATCCCAAACAATCCAGTAGTGCTAGGAGAACATGAACTTCAGTTTTAAACATCATTCAGTACAAAAAGTCTTCACAACTTTTTGTCAGGGACTTTGTATGCCCTTCCTCACAACACTCTTCTCCTGGCAAAATTAAGGCAGCACTATTTCCTAATTATAACAAGCTACTCTTAAGTTACAGTTCTGTCCCTCTTCAGCCTGCTTCATACGGAATGTTTTCCTACATGGATAATACATCTGTGTAGGGTGTGCAAACCATGTGTAGAGAATCAGCATGCAGCATACTTCACTTGCATCCTTTTCTCTGTCTGAAATGCATTGGTATTTAGTTTGCAGCAATCAATCTCTCTAGTAAAGTTATTATGAGGGAATACAGCAGTTTCTAGATTTTTTCACATTTCCCTGAGGAAGAACCTGGTGAGGTTCAGTACTATTTAGGACTATAGTGCTACACAGCAAAGTCCACTTTCACCTACTGATTTTAACTCTGCTTTCTGTCTGTGCACACAGTCAAATAGGAACATGTGCTCTCATCACACATGGCAAACTGCTTGTGGCACAAACACTTTTTTCCTACATGGAAATATTACTGATGTAGAAAAGTGTTGCATTTGAAGTGGCCCTTGAGAACAGGAGGAAACCAGGAATTCAGAAATGCAAGCCAACCTTTCTGGGACCAGTCTCCATGCATTCTTGTACTATTTACACTTTGATTTAATTTGCATTATTCTGATTTCTGGCACCACTTTATAGCAAAAATAGAAATTGACTGAATGCCTTGGTGGAAACGACTTTGTATCTCAAAAATATCAAACAGTACCATTTAAATATTAGAATTTCCCTTAAAAAGCTAGCTGTTAACCAAATGTTACACTGCTGATGCAAACGCCAAAATACCCTGCTCTTCAACCTGCTTGTAGGGAGACTACATCAAAAAGGAAAATCTCCACTTACATTTTAAACTTAGCCATAAAAAAGCAAGTGCTGCAAAGCATTCCCTAATTGCTGTGTGCCACAGCACAAAAGTAGTCAGCAACCAAAAGTAAGAAATCTAAAAAACAGCCATGTAAAGGATTGTGGAAGCTGTCAATACGAAGTCCACACACCTTGATCATTGAACTGATCACTAGATTCCAAGAAACCAGAGTAATACTTAAAAAAAAAATTAAACACAACAGAGTTCCTTCATCTGTTAATATCAGATGAATAAAGTGCATAGTAACTATTGTAACAGTTCTTGGAGAGAGAGAGAGAGAACCACTTAGCGAGCCTCTGCAAGCTTGATGTTTAGTAGGTACATCTTGCTACTGGTAGTTTCCCTGGTTCGTTCATTCTTTGTCTTTCTCTCATTTTGACCCTTTAATAGCATCACCTTGCAACTTCCTTCAAACATCAAATGGAATGTGAGGAGATTTCTGATTGCTGTCTGATGTAACTCTGGAAGCTCTTGTCACCAATGGGATGTTCCCTAGAGAATAAGGCGAAAGTGAGAAAGGAGAAATCTGGCATGTTTATTCTAAAGCTGCAGATCTAAGGCAGATGGACTTAAGTGATGGTGGGATGGTGGGAGACCATCCAAAAAACAAGGAAAGGTGTTTCCACCATTTTCCTCTAGGAGGAAGATGTAGCCTGAGTAACAGTGTAATGAGAACCACATGATGCACTGAGTCTGTCAGATACTTATACTGGGGAATGCTCTATTGCATAGACAATGTCTCCTGGCAGGGAAAGAAAATTTATCTTTGAGTAGGAAAGGGCAGTAACCGATTGTGTAGTGAAGTGGTAGAGCTAGTATTGGTGCAGAATTACCTAGCTTGGCACAGGAACATAGAAACCTATCTCACACAAAGTAAAATCACAGGTCCATCTAGTTCAGTACTGTCTCTAAACTGAATGGCAGTGACTCTCCAGGACTTCAAACTTGAGTGTTTTCCAGCCTTACTTAAAGATGGAACCTGAGACCTTTTGTAGGCAAATCCCATGCTCTGCCACCGAACTACAGCTCTTCTCAAAGGGTATATCACTAGCCAGTTCTGGATGTAGAACAAACCAAACTCATTTCCCCTAGAAAAGCTTTCTATACATTAAAGTGACATCCACATCGTGAGTGGTATTCAATGCTAGTCCTATTCTGAGTATAGGCATTGAAATTAATAGGCATGATTAACTTAGGTTCATTAATTCCAATGGGTCTACTCTGAGCAGAACTTAGTTGACTACAACCCCATATATTTAAAGCATTCTTATACCAGTCTACAGTCATAGTTTCTCCCAAAGAATCCTGAAAACTAGTTTGTAACGGTGCTGACCTCACAAACCTACAATTTCCAGCACCCTTAACAAACTACAGTTCCCAGAATTCTCCATGACTGTTAAAGTGGTATAAGAGCACTTTAAATGCATAGTGCAGATGTGACCTCAGCCAGTATTCAGTAGGGTTGGTGCCTAAGGGCAGCTATTCTGTAGGTGCATATGCAGAACTTGCTTAATGTTAATCTTTGGTTCTTAATAAAATTGTGCTTGATTGCTGTGAAAATTTCTAAATGTGTCAGCCATTTAAAAAAACAAAATGAATCACTGGGCAGCCACTCCAAGTTCAAAAATCACATGTACACAGTAGTACAATGTAATCCCCTGCTCAAGAACGGAACCATAAAGTAGCCTCCATATGTAATGATAAGCCAAAGAATAGCGTACTGTGAACAAGCAAGTGTGCTGGTGCTGGGAGAGAAAACCAGGGCCGCTTCGCTCCTGCTGCTGCTGCACTACCTGGAGTTAAGCCTTGGTTTGGATTAGCATTACATGTAAAACAGGGCTCATGGTTATCTTCCCCAAACATACCACAAACAGTAAACCAAGAACAAACGTTGGTTACAAGCTTGTGGTTTAGAGCAAGACAAATCATAAGTCTGGGTTTGCACATAATGCTAACCCAAACCATGGCTTAGCTGCGAGTAGTGTGGCAGCAGCAACAGCATGGGAGGAGTGAAGTAACTACAATTTTCGATCCAGGCATTAGTACACTTGCTTGTCCATGGTAAGCCATAGTGCGCCTTACTGTTATGTATGAACCAGGCCAGTTGCGGCTGAACCCCATGCAGCCCTAAGCGTGGCACAAGCAGAGAAAGCCACTGCAGGCGAGTTTTTTCTGTGTAATATTTCCAGGTAACTCAAGCAAGGCAATATAGCCAGAGGTTGCAGAAAAAACAAACACTAGACCAAACTAAACCATCACTTATTGCGTTGGAAAAAAATTGTAGGGAATTAAAGAGCTCAAGAGCTTACTGGCTTCCATATTTTGTCTTCTTGAATTTATCCCTCTTGTATTGGGCATGTTCCTGCTCTAAGGTTTTAACATTTGCTGCAATCTGTTTTAGTGTCTTGTAGGTCTCCTGAGGGTCATCAATGACAAAGGTAGAATACTCTTCTTGCTCTGGTCCATCATACACTGATTTGCTGCCACAAGCCTCTGTCAATAAATAAATAAAAATAAAAATAAAGCCAGTTTTCAGGAAGCTCATATAAGTGAAAAAAATCACTGTTGTATTCACACCAAGGTAAAGTAACGAAGAACAAGATGCAATACACCAAAGAAAAATTAACTTTTAAGAAGAGCACTGCTAGATCAGGCCAAGGGCCCATCAAGTCCATGGTGGGCAATCAGATGTCTCTGGAAGCTCACAGATGGGGCAGAGAGATTACTGTCTTCCCCTATGTATCTACAGCACTTGGTATTCGCAGATCTACCACCCAAAGACGACCTATTTTCCATGAATTTGTCTAATCCCTTTCAAAGTCATGTAAGGTAGTGGCCACCACCACAAAATGTAAAAGGTAAAGGTGTCCCTGCACTTATAGTGCGAGTCATTTCCGACTCTTAGGGTGACGTCTTGCGACGTTTACTAGGCAGACCGTATATATGAGGTGGGATTGCCAGTTCCGTCCCCGGCCTTTCTTTACCCCCCAGCATATGCCGGGTACTCATTTTACCAACCACGGATGGATGGAAGGCTGAGTGGACCTCGACCCCTTTTACCGGAGATTCGACTTCCTCCTTCCGTTGGAATTGAATTCCGGCTGAGAGCAGAGCTTCGGCTGCGTTACCGCCGCTTTACCACTCTGCGCCACACAAAATGTAGCATGTGCATAAAGCAAAATTATTCTCAAAACCATCTAAGATACTCCTTCTGGGAGAAAGGGTGGGATAGAAATTTAATAAATAAATAAATAGATAAACAGTGGGTTTTTGCATGCATGGGCTATAGATTAGAAAGAGAAATTTTATCCCACTAAATATTGCACTGGAATTACTTTGTTCTTTATCTTGCAGAGCTCTCTTCTGCTCCTGCCATAGGTTTGATTTGAACACTCCCCTCCCATGGCTTCTGTATACATCAAAAAGGAAGCTCCTATTGGTGCCATTGGGAGCTTTGCTCCCAGGGTAAGTAGCAGCCACAATGGGGAGGGGGGGATAATCTGGATTGGGACTATGGTTGGAGCAAATTGTTATTCATGCCCCCCATATGATAGTCCCAGTCCTGATCCAGGCTCCACTGTGGATGCTATTTAGTAAAGAGAAAACAATCATGCAAGGGCCAGTCACATATTTAACTTCACGTTTAGTTTGGACCTAACAGTACCTAAGTGCCTGAAGCAAAAGTGTATCTCTATTTGGCAAAGGGCTTTGGTTATTTAAAACAGGGAGATAAGGGCAAAGGGATGAGCAGCTCAGAGACAGAAAGAGCAGTCGTAGGTTTGCAATTACATGTAAGTTTAAATATATCTGACACTATTGGCTTACATCCTACAAGGTTATATTTATATTTTAGCTTAAGATATCCTGACTCTTCCCTGTGCTGAAGCGCAATCTAAAGTTTGGCAAACTGCAGTTCAAAATAGCTTTCTAGTGTGCCGAAAAATGCAGTGGTCATATGATTCTTCCATTCTCCTTTTACATTCATTGAATATTCCATCAGTTCATCACTAAGATTTCATTGAGTAATCTGGAAAAAAAACTCTGTTGGGATTTCAAAGAATTAATTAATGAGAAATACAGGCATGCTAGCAGATAAGAGAAGTGAGTACCACAAAAATCTATAAGTCATTTCTTAAAGTATCGGTTACTTTGATTTAGCACCCATGTCCACCTAAGTACATACAAAGAGCCTGCTACATCAGGCCACATGCCCATCTAGTCCAGCATCCTGTTCTTACTTGCTGATTCTGAACAAATTACCTGCAATGTATTGCTCAACTGTTTGTAGGATTTTGTATTTAAATTCATACTTCAAACAATATCATAGAAAAGAAATTAGGAATTGCAATTTTGCATGAAAGGGAAGATATATAACTGGTTCTTAACAATAGGAAGAGATAACAGTCATTTATGCATATACATTTACATATAAGAGTCACTGAAGATTTTCTGAAACAAAATATTCTTTAAAATAGGATTTACTTTTTAAATGAGCCTTATGCCTTTGGTTTAGGGTGTCTTTTTGGGGTGGATCACAGCCCCAGACATCCTCCTGTCTCCTGCCTGTAATCCTGGGCAATCCTGCGAGAGCTGCAGAGGGTCAGGGTCAGGTCCAGGCATATAAGAGGTCTTGGCCTGCCTGACGCCAGCCTCTTTCTTTACATGCTGGCTTTCCTACCACCCTCCCTCAGTTTTAGTGCGTCACTGAGCTGTTTCCAACAGGATCGCTGGTTGATGGGGCCAGATAGGATTTTTTCCCCTCTCAATCAAACTGGCTCTTGGTTGATCAGGGTTTTTTTTGCCTTTCCCTCAGTGATTGCTATGCAATATTAGGTGTATCTATGCTTCTGTCACAACCTAGGTGGAAATGGCATTGGGCAGGATCAAATATAAGAGGGAATCATATAAAGGGTCTAGTGGAGTACTTGCTGGTCAGGCCCCTTGCTCAGGAGGGGCGTTGCATCATCTAGGTCACAATCCCCCCCCCACTGGTTGGTCAGAGGGGCCACCGGCACCTTGGGCTTGCACCTCACCTACGTCTAACGCTGGCCAACTCCCAAGGGTGACTCCCAACTGCTCGCCAGAATGGAAGTGGATCCTTGCCCTACTGTCATTCCAACCCCACTTACTTGCTCTTATCAATAAAACTGTGGCCTGTTTTCCCATATAGACCATTGTTGGCTGTCTTACTCCTCTTGCTAAAAGGGGATGCATCATGCTCTTGCCTCACAAAGGAGTAATTCATTTGTATACCCACCTTGCATTTTCTCCAGTTTTACCATATACAAATTGAAAAGGGAATAGATGCGTTCAGTTTCTCTGTCTCCATCTATGTCTAATTGTATATTTGCTGGGAGGCCCCTGCAGAATAATTCAGAAAATGTTAAAAAATTGAGGATTTCTATTTTTTCATCATGGTTTAAAAGGGTTTCTGATTAACAGAAGAGCAAGATTCCAAACTAGAACAATCTGAATTACAGAAGTATAATCAATTTGAAACATGTAAGGTGATATCTAATCCTAATCACACACAGAGCAGACACACTGAAATCAATGGACTATTTCAATAGGTCTATTCTGAGTATGACTGATATTTGATATTGCCCATATATTTGTTAAAGGTGATAAACTAGTTACAATTCAAAGGAAGAGGCATTTAAAAAATAAACCATACATGTTACAAGTGTATGGGTCTGGGGTTCTGTTGTCAATATAATATTAATGATATTAAAGTAATTATCATTTGCAATGTCAGAAATGGGTTAATTCGTTTGGGTATTTTTATTTCTTTTTAGCTCAGCTTATGAATCATTAAAAATGGGGCTTTAAACAGATGAATTTATTAGTTAAATCTGCACAAATGAGCAAATGAATAATTTAGCTTTGCAAAACTTGATTATAAGCTACTTGTTGGTGCCTTGCAGGCTGTGCCTTTGCCTGCACAACTTGATTTGCCCACATGGTTTGATGTTAGGTGATTGATAGGTGGGTGGCCCCACCCACCTTTCAAAATTGGCCCATGGGGTGGATGAGAGAGATAATAATCTAGTCCACCAGATCCAGTTCACCACCCCTGCACTAAACCATGGTTTAGTATTAAGTCTGAATGTGTCCACTTGCACTACAAATCCAGCAGCAATTATTATTTATATACTGCTTAATTATGGAGGTTTCTAACTGGTGTAACCAGGTATACAGACGATGCAAGAAAAACTAGATTGAAAAATATAATTTTATTATACTGAGCTTCTAAATTGCTTAGCATCAGTTTTCATTCTTTAATAATCTGCTGGCTACCTATTTCATCATCAACATGCTTAGAGCAAAATTTAGAACAGGAAATATCCTAGAAAGTCCTTACCCAGTGCAGGGAGTACAGCCAGGAGTATTATCTGCTGTAGCTTTACAGCACAGCCAGTGCCCATTAAGGTATGCAGAAGGATGGTAGACAGTGAGACGCTTCTTGTTACATTGGCTAACTTTGGTGAGGATATCAATCCAGTCCTTGGCCTCAACACAATTATTTGCCTGGATGTACAAAACTCTTTCAGGCTGAATCACTTGGAACATCTGAAAGGCAGTGAGAGGAACAAGTCCACTTAAAATCTAATGTTTATAGAAAGAAACCTGAGAGGGACACATATTTTAGTCGGTATGGTAGCAAGAGTTCTGAACTTAAGCCATGGAAATCCCTGCTCAGAGATGAAGCTTAGTGGGTGACTTTCAGGGCCATCAGTTTAGCTTACTGTACAGGGTTGTTGTAAGGATAAAAATACAATTATCTCAACCTGTGCTTCTTAAAGGAAGGGTGGAAATACAAAGATGATAGGCAAAATGAGCGAGTTTCCTGTCTTGTCTATTTTGCATAATTTTGTATAATTAAAGCATAAAAGACCTTATTTCATCTGTGAAAGGAAACACATGATATTTTATCGTGCTGATGAGAACAAGCAGATATGACCTTTAAAAATTCATTTTTAAACTCATAACATATGCTTGTGAATTAAAAAGGCACTCTTATATTGGCTGTGAATACACAAAAACCTTCAGTCATGCACTCTCATGAAATAACCACAGAAGGATTTATTTTATTTATACTCTGCACCTTATCTGACTTGTCTTATGGAATGTTTTCTCTCCAAGGCTAAATAATGGAATTTTATCCCTGGAACACAGACACTGTGTAAGATAGGGCAATTTAAAAAACAACAATTATGTGAAGACATCATAAACACAATTTTTAGTGGAGACTACTATAAGTATATTTCAGTTTGTTGAATTCTTTTATGATTTCATCAAAAAAGGGTGTATTTTGGGATATTGTTGCTTGTTTGGCAGCAGAGCAGTTATAGCTGCATTCTTGTGAGAACTGACATGGTTGTTTGAAGTAGAAGAACTGACCATAAGTCAACATCAATAAAGATATTGTTCTTAAAAATAAAGGGGGGGGGAGAGTGGCTTACATTTTTCATTTTGAAGGACTCCTCTTCCAATTTTTCTACTGCCAGAATGTTTTCAATTGGAATGCTGCACAGTGGATGGTCACCTGGGTAGGCAATTGCAGAAAAACAGAATATTGTTTGAAAGCTGCTTATGACTTTGTGCTCATTCTTAAAGACTGATTCCATGACTGTCAGAAAACTAGATAGAACTGCAGTAAGTAAATAAAAGCTCAGCTTGCAGGTTTTAAAGTTGTACATTTACAAAAACCTGAAATAATTGAAAATACACTGAGTGTTCATTTCTTTATACTATATAGAAAAAGAGAGTATGACATCACCATTTTGCATCAACACTGCATTTTGTACCATTATAAAATTTAAAATTAGCTGAGCAGTGTTTGGGAACTTCACTGCTGCTTTGGTTTTATAATGCACTTTAATGTTTTGAAAGTTTCCCATGTTAATAAGAAGGGTGGCAACAACTTTAGTACCTTTGCTTTTCTGATAGGTAAATTCATGGTTGGTGAGTCGAAACCATCTCTTCTTAAAGTTCTTCATACCAAATCGTTTCCTACCTTGTGCCCTTTTGATCATGAACCTATTGCAAATGAGATCATGACAGTATTAGATATAACCCCTTGCATTAAGCAAGATACTATGTCCTCAGAGACAAGTGAACACTGAGAAATATGCAACAATGAGGATGCCCTGAGTAGAATATGTGCTGGCTCAGTCCAATGTTAAGAAGATTCAAGGTAACACTTTGCAGCTCACTTTAGCTATACCACATCAGATCACTTGCAGGGAATTGCACGTTTGAAAGCACTCTCGTTTCAAACCTGTACTTTACACAGAAGGCTAACCAGAAGCCTTTGCACATGGGGAAAACTTTCAAAGAAGTGACAGCCCACATACAATCTGCAGTGATACCACTGCATGTAATGTATTCTCATCTGGACTTCTGAACAGTTTCTACTCAGCATTTCTCAAATGGGATGAGTATATCAAGTACTACCTCTACTGATTTGTTCTTTGAAAGGCATGTCCAGGCATTCCATGTTCAGTTGTAAAGTGTACTATATTTATTTATTAATTTATTACATTTATATCCCACCCTTCCTCCCAAAAGGAGCTCAAGGCAGCAAACAAGCAATAGAACACTAAAAACATCTATAAAACATCATAAAGATGGAATATATTTTTAAAAAAACTTTTAAAATATCTTTAAAAACATATTAAAAAGCAATTCCAACACAGATACAGACTGGGATAAGGTCTCTACTTAAAAGACTTGTTGAAAGAGGAAGGTCTTCAATATGCAGCAAAAAGACAACAGAGGTGTCACCTGTCTAATATTTAAGGGGAGTGAATTCCAAAGGGTAGGTGCCACAACCCTAAAGGTCCACTTCTTATGTTGTGCAGAACAGACCTCCTGATGAAACAGCATCTGCAAGAGGCCCTCACCTGCAAAGTCAGTGATTGACTGGGTATATAAGGGGTAAGATGATCTTTCAAGTATTCTGGTCTAGCATGGAGTATGTAGAATTTTATTATCAGCTACACTGGATGGAAGGACACTGCTTGTTAAATTAAAAAAACACCAAATCACTTGTTGCACAGATAATCTTTATTTGGTAAGACAGACACAGTTGTCAAGTGAAGCACAGCTGAGGTAGAAAGCAAGAGAGGATATTGAAAGAAAAAAGGAATTAACCCAACCATTCAATATTGCAAAAATGTTGAGCAAAGAGCTTATTCTGATTATATTCTAACTTCTGAATTAGAGGAGCCACTCAAAATATGCTGCTCTAGCTATGATAATCAGCTTCTGGTTGAAAAAAATAATACAAATATGAATCTTGGACCATGGTAGCTACTGATTCACTGTGATCTCCAATCATTTTGCAGGTAATTTAATTTTCTACATTTTTAAGTTGGGCATACAGAGGTTCACATTTTTAAAAAATATGTAAGCCACTTTGATTGTGGTAAAAATAATAAACTAATTATAGTAAGAAACTAAAAAACAAAACAAAACGCTTCCAATAAATTCTATGTAGCTAACCAGCAAGTTAAAATTCTTATCAAAGCTCCCAGCTCAAGATGAGCTAAACCTTGGCTAGCAAAACCCACACAAAACCTGCAAGTTTAAAAGCATCTCCAGACAATCCTAAGGGGCAGATTTTGGTAAGTCTCTAGGAGAGGGAATTTGCTAACTAGATGAAATATTGAGAAGTTCTGTCTTTGTTCTTATGGCAAAAGGATTTGGTGCCCAAATACAATTGTACTGAAGACAATAGCAGCATATTCTGGTGGAACATAAGAAGCTTCCTTATACTGAGTCAGACCATTTGTCCATCTAGTTCAGTACTGCCCACACTGAGTGGCAGTCGCTCTCCAAAGATTCACAGATAAGTAGACACCACTTATAGATTTACAAATAATAAAAAAGCACTCTGAATTGTGCTCTGAACACTAAAGAAAACCAGCAATACTCGGCTGCATTTGGATCCCAGAAAGCATGTGGAGGGTCCCAGGGAGACGGTGACATAAACTGGGAGGCCATGGAACTTGTGCAAAGACTTCAGGGTTTAAAATCAGTAGACATGACACTGTAGAAAAGCGAAATCCACAGTTCTAAGGACAGCTATAGATCTCTGGGACAAAGGAAGATTCAACAACCTGGAACTGAAAACTGGCCTGTTGCTGAGGAAATAGGGCCTTGTAAGAAATTGCATTTTAACATGTTAAGAGCTCAACTGCTGGAAAAAGCTAAAAGGCATCAGTTCTCATAAAGCCTCTGTGCTTTAGGACAGTTGAGCGTCTATCCCCAACTTTTTGCTTACTTTCTAACATTTTGCATTTTTTTTTTGCATGCACTTCCAGAGTCAAATATTTTCCAGCCATTTTATTTATGTTGGTGGCTTTTTTTAGTAACAGCTAAAAATATTTATAACTTTTGCTGAAGATACTAAATTGTTCACGGTCGTTACAACAAAAAGAGACTGTGAAGGGCTCCAAAAGGATCTCTCCAAACTGAGTGAATGGGTGGTAAAATGGCAAATGCAATTTAATGTGAACAAGTGTAAAGTGATGCATGTTGGGGGGGAAATCTTAATTTCACATATGCACTCATGGAGTCTGAACTAGTAGTGACTGATCAGGAATGAGACCTTGGGGTTGTAGCGGATAGCTCAATGAAGATGTTGACCCAGTGTGCAGCAGCAGTGAAAAAGGCAAATTCCATGGTAGGGATCATTAGGAAAGGCATTAAAAATAAAACTGCTGATATGTCATTATACAAATCTGTGATACAACTGCATTTGGAATACTGCGTATAGTTCTGGTCACCTCATCTCAGAAAGGATATTGCAGAGTTGAAAAAGGTTCAAAAAAGGGCAACCAAGTTGATCAAGGGGATGGAGCGTCTCTCCTATGACTTGAAGGCACACAACAACAACAACAAAGTTTGGAGAAAAGGCAAGTAAGAGGTGATATGACAGAAGTTTAAAAATTATGCATGGCATGGACAGAGTGGAAAGAGAGAAGTTTTTCTCCCTCTCTCATACCACTAGAACTTGTGGACATCCACTGAAGCTGAATGCTGGAAGATTCAGGACAGACAAAAGAAAGTGCTTCTTTATACAGGGCATAGTTAAGCTATTGAACTCACTCCCAAAGGAGGCAGTGATGGCTACCAACTTTACAAGAGGGTTAGACAAATTAATGGAGAGTAACGGTATCAAAGGATATTAGCCACAATGGTTATGCTTTGCCTCCAGTCGGAGGCAGTATAATTCTAAATATCAGTTGCTGGAAACCGCAGTGTGTGTGTGTGGGGGGGGAGAGAGTGCTGTTGCACTCGGGTCCTACTTGTGGGCTCCCCATGGGCATCTGGTTGGCCACTGTGAGAACAGGATGCTGGTCTAGATGGGCCACTGGCCTGATCATGCAGGCTCTTCTTATGTTCTTAACTGAATTTGGGATAAGGGGATAACTAGATTGTCCACTGACCTATTTTAGACGAAGACTTGAATTAAGGATACTGTTCGATTTTCTGAAAGGTAGTATCTGAATGTCCTTACAAAATGACAGGATGGGACAACTGCTTTTTACTCTTTCTGGAAATAATCAGATAGGAAATAAGCCATTTGCTAAGCAGCCAAAGCCTACTCAGCGCCAGCACAGAAAAAAAAAGAAAAGAAAAGAAAAGAAAAAAGAAAAGAGAGGCCACAGATATTTCAGGCATCATATATCAATTTACTGGTTTGATTGTCTAAGTGAATTATGGAGACAAACTGAGCCACTGGGGAAGAAAGGAACACATATAGAAACCATATTAACAATTCAAGCAATTACTGTAGAAGGAACAAAAATCATAGTTTTTATTTTTAAAAAGTCTCTAATGAGCACCATCTCTTAATCTTTAGAACTATTTATACTGAAGTGGTTACTACTAATATCAAACTTAAAATGCTCTATGGATTTCTAACCATTCTAGTGGAGTTTTAAGAACTAGTGCTAAATGCCCTCAGATAAGGCACCTACTGATGTAGCACAGTGCAAAACACCCCCATCTGCTTTTTCAGTCACCCTGCATGGATATTAACCACAACTAACATCTTTTCCACAAAGTCAAGTCAAACACACTCTCTTGATACCAAGTGAGAGTACGCCATTGGCAGGTAGCTTTGGCTAAGTGCCAACTGCCTTTACCATCTTCCCTGTATGAACTATTATCATCAGCTTTCTTTACTGTTAGTTTAAGAGTCCTTAACACAGCAAGAAGAGACAGAAACAAATCAGACAGGAGCAGAAGAAAGAGATGCAGAAATGTCACATTTAAGAGAGAAAGATTATATATTATAGAAATGTATTTTAAAAAGCAAAATAAAGTCAGCACAATTAATAAAAACAGAAGCATAAACTTTTAGGGCAATCAAAATAGAGATATTATTCAAATTAATTACTTTTATTTATTTATTTATTTATTTTATTTATTTAATTAAGCTTATATACCGCCCGACTAGCAACAGCTCTCTGGGCGGTGAACATTAAAAATACAATAAAAATAACACAAAACTGTACACAAAACTGTACAGTCTAAAATCAAAATATAATAATTTACAATTAACAGGAATTAAAATGCCTCAGAGAAGAGAAAGGTTTTACCTGGCGCCGAAAAGATGATAGTGTCGGCGCCAGGCGCACCTCCTCGGGGAGACCATTCCATAGTTCGGGGGCCACCACTGAGAAGGCCCTAGATCTTGTCACCACTCTCCGGGCTTCCCTATGAGTCGGAACCCGGAGGAGGGCCTTCGTAGTAGACCGTAGTGTACGGGCCGGTTCATATCGGGAGAGGCGTTCCGACAGATATCGTGGTCCCGCGCCGTATAAGGCTTTATAGGTAAGTACCAACACTTTGAATCTGGCCCTTTGAATCTTTTAGAAGCATGCAGCCTTCTGCCTTGAACTTAATTTTATTGTTACATATAACTCAAAAAATTCTGAAAAACAATTTGCTTGTACTTTCAGTTATAACCATATTATCTAATGTACTTCCAAGTTCCTACCAATTTGGTAGCATCACCAATTTTGAGAAATGTATTTTCCTTTTTCTCTTCCAAGTCATTAATGAATATATATTAGATAGTACTACACCCCAAATGGAACTTTGTGGCACTCCAAGCAGATGGTGAACCATTTACTCTTTGGTTGCTTTTTTTTTTTTTGGAAAGCCTGATACATACTCACCCTTCTTTAAGTAGTATTGCCTGCTCTATACTCTTGTGATCTCTTCTTCCAGAGGATGAAATCAAATCTAAGAACTTTGAACAGAAAACATATACAAAATAAGGATTTAGTACTGATCTCATATAATTGTTACCTGTTGGCAGAACTGATAAAAGCACAAATGGAAATAAATGAATTTTAAAAGGTTAATTATTTGACATTTAATGGAAAGAAAAATATTACAATTTATATGCAAGTAAATAAAATATAAAATTCCATGTCCAAATTAAATGAGATTGGAGCCTTATGCTGAATCATATTGTAGGCCTCCACATCTCATTGACTCCTAACTCATCCCTTCAGCTCTGCCAGTATTCGCAGAAACAGATATATTCATGTGTACAACTCTCCCCCTGATCTCACATTGACACCTCCTTCAGATGTTCTCACAAGTCATGGGAACAATTCCTCCATCTAGCTTAGTATTCTCTGCACTGTAATCACACACCCCACAACTGTTTGGCAGACTGAGGAGAATGCAACTGCCAGCAGGGGATGAAGGGAGTGGCTGGGCAACTTAGGGCAGACCTAGGGAAGGCCTGCAAGGGCCCAGGTTATCTACATGTGATCTAAAGGCTTGCCTCCTCCTGAATGAGTTGCTGATTAATCATGCAGGGGTGATGCAGAATCTCAGGTAGTGCATCATTTCCATAACAGTATGTTTGTAAATTGCCTTGAGACACATATAAAAGGCAAGATAAAATAGGTAAGATAGATAATAGCCACCCACAATGTCACACTAATCCAACACAAGCAGATGCCTTTTCCTGTTCAAAGGGTGTCTGTGAGAGTCTTTGCTTTCTTTCTACAAATCATCTCTCTGGTATTCTGCACTCTGCAACCTTTCCAGGTGCCCTCACACACTTCAGTGAATTGCTGGGGGAAATCATCACGACGTATCTCCTTCCATGCGGCTTTTTTGAGTCAGGAAGAATGGGCAGGCAACCAGGGAGGCTGCAGAGTGCAGAAGTGCTGGCCAGAAACACAAACACACAAATACTCATGGTGAAACTGAAAACCCCACACCCAGCAACATTCTAAAGAAATTCTAGAGTGTCCTGAGAAGCCTTTTTTACAGGGGAAGAAAACGTTTGAGAAACTGGACACACTTCAGTGCAGCACTAATAATTACACCACCCGATCTGTTTGCTTAAGAGGCCTACTGATGGAAGGAAAAGCTCATATGTGTCCCAAAGCATATTAATAGATTTCTCAAGCTTTTCCACCTTCTCCATCGTTATCTGTTCTGCACCACTTCAGCATGCTCAATTTCCATTTTTAGCTGATTATTTAGAATATATTCACCCGTAATTATTTCTTTAAATTGGCTGACATTAAGCTTACAAAGTATGCAAGACACTGTTGATAACACTTACATTTTTGACTGCATCTGCGTATTTCTGCTCATTAAAATAGTCATAAAATGTAGCCATATAAGATTCCTTGAAACTGGCCTGAAATACAACCACCATCAGGTATTTATCTTGAAATACAACAACTTACACGTAAGTTCAAAATTCAGCTAAGTCAGCAGAAAATTAAGACTCATTCAGATGGACATATATTTTCCACTGTTGAAAACAGTTCAGCTTTCGTGGTCTAGATTGTTAAGTGCTGGCTAAAAACATTGCAGCAATATTGGTGCACTTGCCAAGCTCACAAATCAAGACATTTCCTTTTAAATTCTGGATACAATTCAAATTCTATTTACTCAAATTACCCATTCATTCTAAACTGATAATCAGGGCTTGGTAGGGAAGATGGAGGATGCAATCTACAGGCAATTTATGACCAAACTCAAGACCAAATCACATGAATAATGTAGCTGCATACACAACAACAAAAAACTGTGAAGTTAAAATCTACCTTAACGTAAATACAGTGCTTCAAAAAAAGTTTAAGGTACAAGCATAAACTGCAAGGTTATAAAATAATATCAAACATTTAATATATGTATAAACAAACAATATAAAATCCTTATAGGTGTTCTCGTACAATAGTACAGAAATGGCCAAAAAAATATTTATAAACAACTCAATGCCCATACATAATGAAGAATGAAATATATAATATGGTCAAAACAGTGTCAATATGAACATAAAGGGCAACTTTTAACAATGGCCTATATACATGACTCAATGCCCATGAAATGCAAAATGTGTAGCAAAGCCAAACGCGTTTCGACACAAAGTCTTCTTCAGTGGCCTTGGAGATGGATGTACATTTTGTATTTTATGTTCTGAGATATGGGCTCATATATGGGCTGTATGTTAATTCAATGACCATGTTGGTAAAATTTTCAATATGTTTTAGAATTGAGTGACAGAAGGAAATGAACCACTGAATTAACATAGGCATTCCCTATAAAGCCTGGTGCATCTCCTGTACCTGTTCTGATGGGAGAGAACACAGAGCTCTATTATTTGATATGAGGTTCGTCTTGCACATGGGGTGCTGTGCCCACATAGGGAAGGACTGTACTCCCAAGTGTTTAATCATCATAATCAAGTGAACATACATTGGGGGAGGGGTGCCAAAGAACCCAGAAAAGGGAGAGAAAAGAATGTGAAATTCTTACAGACTTAGATTTTGATAAGCTGCCTAATGTTTGTATAGTCTTGGAAATGAGCGTCAAAGTTCTTGAGGTTTGTGGATCCTAAAAAAAAAAAAGGGGGGGGGAGAAAACCATTGTGTTATGGTTAGTATGCAGGAAGCCACAAATGCTGCATCCCACTGCCATGCTTGTTTCTATTTTACGCATAGAATAATGCCCTCCCCTGCTCTAGATCACAAGAGAAATAAAGGTGGCAGAGATAGGAAGGGCTGTCAACCTCTTGCGGTGGTAGGTTTCCCCAGCCTCCTCACTTAATTTGCAAATGCATGCTAATACTTTGGATAACTCTACTCTCTGTATGGAAATTCTAGCGGTTCCTTCACTCTTTCCAAACCTCTTATTTATTAGTTTCTGAAGGAACAAACATGGAAATGAAATTCTTAGGCTCTCAACAGTAGCCTTAAGGTACTTTAAATGTATCAAGTGTTCTACATTTTTAGTTAATATAAGTAGAAACCCTATAGTAACACACAATTGGTTTTAGAAGCTGTTGGGGAACACAGAACCATGCACTTGGGATTCACCTATGACCAGCATAAAGCAGTTTTCAATGCCTATTATCTGAAATGTGTACTCACAACTGGAAATTCTAATCCAGTAAGATTTCTTCGATGTGACACAAGAGAAAGTATGTTATAGCACCATGTCACAAATATGTTTGCAAATACATTATTTGAGGAAAGGCATCACTGGAAATAAACCAGATCTTATAACCCTTTATACCATCCACTAACTTGATATGTTACAGTTCACAGCAATGGCTAAGGAAACAAATTACATACGTTTGTCAGATTGACCAATAATGCTCTTGATTTCTTGGGGTGGGATGGGGGAGAGGGAGATTCAAAGAGACCATTTTTTTCTTGCTGCTAGTCTAGGACTGCTCCAAAGGTCTCAGCCCTCTAATGCCCTACATTCAAATTTTGTTGCCGCTGTGAGTCGACATGTCCAGAGTGAAAAATATTTATCCATGCACGTACATAATCAAACACAACCTTTGTTATAATTTACTCAGAGGTAGACTGAAAATATTCTTCAGCCTGGAGAAAATTGGCAACAGAAGCACATTAGGGCACAGGGCTTCAAGCAGAAGACACTGTGGGCCACATGTGGTCCTCCTGAATACCTTTGCTTTAGGAAGACGCAACACTTACTGGGTGATGTGGTGTAAGATGGAAGAGATTTGGAGAAAGAATTGCAGGTGCAAAGAATCTGAGAAAAATAAAGCTGCTTACTGCTGTATACCTAACGTCTGGATCATCTGTAATTTAAAAACAAAACACAACCACCAATTATAATTCTACTCTTAAAAAGTTAAGATAAACCACAAAACAGAGTGGGGAAATCATGAAGGCTTCCTAGTGAGCTTTTGGCAAAAGTGAGATGTGGTTGTAGTTTTAGCTCCTATCATAGAACAGCATCAGTTACCTACTCCTTCTTTAGAAGTTTGATTGCCAAACAGGACTGCAGTTATTCAGGGGCACTTTACAAATTGTTAGAGACTTTTTGTTGAAAGATCAAAATAAAATGATGATATTAGGATTTGACGATTAACTAAGATAACCTATGGAGAAAAGTGATCCTGTATGTATATATTAAGGGACAGGTTTGATATATATTATATACTTATAGCTAATCTGCGACAAATCGGAAGTCAACTATTTTTTTTCTTTTGTTGTATTGTTATGTTTTTGTTGTTTGACTTTGTTTTGTTTGTCTTTTGAAAAATTTGAATAAAAAAAATTATATATATATATAAAAAATTGTTAGAGATATGCTTTTCCCCTCACTGACTCATCTGTTCTAGATCCCATTGTGGGACTGAGTTCTGATATGCCCTGGCTCAAATTTAGCCTGATTTTAACATTTCTTTTTACCATTTCCCACCTCTCTGCCTTCCTCATCTTCCTGCCTCTCTCATCTTCCTGCCTCCTTTACTTCTCCTCTGAACTTCTACAGGATCCCAGAAGCTTAGGGTCAAAGTACATGTTACATTTAATGTGCAACATTAGCTCTTGTTTTGTTTAATCAGTTTACAGGCATGGGGCTTTGATTGTTCCTGGGACAGCAGCACATGGAAAGACTTAAACCTTCCCTCTCCAGCTCTTCCCCTCCATCCCCCAGCACGGCTATGATGCTTAGTAAAGAAGCCCCAGTGCAACCAATGGGAACTCTTGTACTTAGCTTCATAGCTGTTCAGGAGGGGTGATGTGTGGGAGGGGTCGTGACTGGGAAAGGAAGAGATAAACCTCCTCAACCCATTTCTCTGTGGTCTCAAGAAGACATAACCAAATATAATTAAGAAAAACAAGCAATTAGCTGCACGCTACACAGTAAGGGTAATGTCTAATTTGACCCTCAGTCAATGGTTAGAGTGGAACATAAAGAGACTTGAGCAACTGTTGCTCAGCAACCTTTCCTGCTCTTAAAGTGAAAGTTGAAAAATAGAGCAAGCCACCAGGATGATCAAGAATTCTTCAAGCATGAAGATGAAGAGGATGAGAAACTGGAGGCTGGGAATTTCAATTTGAAAATGCAGCCTAACTTCTTCACAGTGGAGTACCTCAAATTAACCTCCTCCACTCTGTACTATAGGAGGGTATTTTTTCCCCTTCCCCTCCTCCAGCCCCCTACCAAATCCCCTTGAAATTATCCCCAATTATTTCCAGATTCCAAATTCTGGGGTCAGATTTAGTGGCTGGAAGGGGGAATGTTGTGGGCTTACTGATTGGATATGGGTTTCAGTTTTGGGCCTGATGTCACTGGTTAGCTAATTTTTGAATCCAAACAAAACAGGAACCAAGGCTGTCAGAGCTTGGCAAGTGTCTCAAAATGGGACTCACATAGTATAGGGCAGATCATGTGTAGGATACAGACACTGCACATAAGCATACCTATATCAGGAACACATAGTAAAACATTCTGACAACCACATCTGTAATAATCACCTTAATATTTTTGGGGAGATTTTGAAATTTTAACTTTACATGAGAACATACCTTGGAAACGTATGGCAGCTGATTCCCTCAGTGAAAAAAAGATATCACACATCACTGTAGGACAACTGACCCCAGATTTTGTAATGACTGTGAAAATCCGATCTACATACTGTCTAAGATTTTCCTAGAAGGAAAAATATTCACAGATAAAACAATTATGCCAAAGGAATTACAGGCTTTTAAAGCACTGAAGAAAGACTTATATTTTAATGACTATATAAGTCTAAGGCTGCAATCCTATGTGCAATTACTTGGGAGTAAGTCCCAATGAAGTCAGTGGGGCTTACGTCTGAGTAGACATGCATAGGTTGTACTATATGTCAACTTTTTTGTTAAATAATCTTTATTAAAGAAAAAACAGAAATATTAAAAAAAGAAAAAGTTTTACAAAGATACTTCTCTTACAGCTTATATATAAGCTGTAAGAGAAGTATCTTTGTAAAACTTTTTTCTTTTTTTAATATTTCTGTTTTTTCTTTAATACATATATATATATATAACAAAAAAGCATTACTAATAATATATTTATATGTAGCATATTATCAGAAATATAGTTACATATATTAGATAAATCAAAGCCAAGAAAATAATTGGTATGGATACTTATTCTCCTGATACATTTAACTCCAGAAAATAATAAAAATTGCCCAGTTTTCTATAAATTTATTTATTTGCCAATTTTTTCTCTTAAATAATATGTTACTTTTATCAAATTGATGGTATCCCAGATTCTGTTAAACTAGTCAAGAATTGATGGTACTTTAGATTGCTTTCAATGTTTTGCAATTTCAATTTTTGCTAGGGTTAATAGTGTTACGATCATTTCTAAATCTGTTTCCACAACCATGTCTTTCAAATAATTTAATAAAATTATATATGGTTCAAAGGGTAATCTCTATATCCAGTTATTTCATATATGTGTCTTAGTATATTTTCCAAATATATTTGTATTTTTAAACATTGCCAAAAATACTTTATGTAAACAATCAGCTTTATTATAGTTGCATCTTCAGCATTTATCAGTGTTTGTTTGATATATTTTAATGCCATTTTACTTAATTCTGTTGGGACATTTCAAGGTAAGTATCCAAAGAACTATGTATCTAGTCCCAGACATCCAAGAAGGCTTCAGAATAAAAAAAATTTTTTTGAACAGCACTCAACCCTCATTTCCCTATTTAGAAGAAAAGAATTCAAGGAAGTTTTTAAGGTAAATTGGGGAGGGGGAAAATCTGTTGTTCAAATAAACAAAAGTTTAATACCCCCCTCCCCCCAAAAAACCCTAGTGGGTGTCCATATGCTTTTGGGTGTACCTAAAGTAGTTATTTGGATCTTGGCAACAGTGTAATAGTAAATATGGATTTTTTAAATCTGCATTATTGACTTCAAAGTAATTTCCTATATTTGCTTTGGAAAAATATGTCCACAGAGTCTCTGAAAGTATTTTGAATACCTCACTCCAGAGTTACTGTATATTAATGACAGCATTTGTCAGGAAGTGTTGCCTTCCTTGCTTGATTTATATTATGTTTCTGCAGTGCTGCCATATTTAACAATGAAACAAAATTAATGAGATTTTGCTGCTTAAATTCTTGATTTGGAGCTCCAGTTGTATTCAGAAAGTGAACTGCATCTTTAAGATAAGAGCACGATAAATCTTTTTTCTTATAAAGGTATTCTTGAGCCATACTGCCTCATCTTTTCTGCACTACCAGTTATTCCTTATTTTTCCCTGTTACTTCTTTGTTCCTAATCTTATTTATTTACATATTTATAATCTGTACTTTCATAAGAATGTATCAAGGTGGAGTACAACATATAAAATCAGTAAAAATAGCCAGAAAATCATCATTATAACATCAAACATCAATAAATACAGATTGTTTGAAAAGAAAAAAATCAAATTACACAGGCCTGTTTAAACAATATAGTTTTCACAAGAAGGGAGAGATGGTTCCTGCTGAACCTTTAGTGGTAGGGAGTTCTAGCCTGCCACGGTAAAGGCTCAGTCCCTGGTGAAGGCAAACTGAACCTCAGGGGTGTGAGAAACCACCAAAAGTGCCCTATCAAAAGAACTCAGTGATCGAGGGTGCAGCATAAGGAATCAGGCAGTCCTTACGGTACTTTGGGGTGAAGTTGTTTAGTGCTTTGTGAATGAAAACAAGTACCTTGAACCTGGCTCAGTAGTGAGTCAGTGCAGCTATCTCAACAGCAGAGTGACATGTTTGCCAGTAATCTGCTCCTGTGAGCAGTCTGGCTGCTGCGTTCTGCACTAGTTGAAGCCTCTGGAACAGATACAAGGGCAGTCCCATATAAAGTGCATTATGGCAATCCAGCCTTGAGGTTACTAACACATGGACTACAGAGGTCAGGCTATCCCTGTCCAGGAACAGCTGTAGCTGACGAACCAGACGAAGCTGGAAAAAGGCACTCCTAGCCACAGAGGATACTTGGGCTTCTAGTGACAGAGATGGATCAAAGAATAGCGCTAGACTGCATACTTGCTGCTTCAGAGGGAGTGCAGCCCTGTCCAGAACAGGTAACTGCAGGGCTGTGGAGTCGGAGTCTTGGAGTCGGAAGCAATTCTGCATGGAGTCGGTAGAAATGTACCGACTCCGACTCTGGCTTCAAAATAAAAACTTTCATAGGAATTTAGGAAAGTTTTCTTGTTCAGAAATTTTAATCAAATAAATATATTTTACGTTCTTCAATCTAACCTGATGATTCACATGGTGGTGATGAAATGCCTTGTGCTACCATTTTACTACAGTAAATTTGTTATTACTATTTAATATATATTTGCCATTTATGAAGGAGTCGGTGTCAGACAGTAGAAAAATAGAGGAGTTGGAGTTGAAGGTTTGGCGTACCGACTCCACAGCCCTGGGTAACTGACCTATCTCCCAGACATGGGAACCACCCACCCACAAGGCCTCCACGTTCCAGGATTCAAGCTCAGTTTATCGATCCTTATCCAGTCCACCACAGCACCCAGGCACTGGTCGAGGGCTTCCACAGCCTCTCCTGACTCAGATGTAACAGAGAAATAGAGTTGAGTATCATCAGTGTACTGATGACATCTTGCTCCGAAACTCCTATTGACCGCTTCCAATGGCTTCATATAGACATTAAATAGCACTGGGGTCGGAATAGTGCCATGAGGCACCCCATACTATAAACTCCAAGGGGCCAAACAGCACTCTGGACACAACCCTGTAAGTAGGAGCAGAGCCACCACAACACAGTGCTATCAATACCCATCCCACAGAGTTGGTCCAGAAAGATACCATGGTCAAAGGTATCAAAAGCTGCTGAGAGATTGAGCAGAAGGAGAAGGGTTGCATTTCCCCTGTCTTTCTCTCTGTAAAGGTCCTCCATTAGGGTGACAAAGGCTGCTGATTTGATGCTGAACCCAGGCCTGATCCCAGACTGGCATGGATCCAGATAATCAGTTTCATCTAGGAATGTCTGCAGTTGTTCCACCACAACCCTCTCAATCACCTTCTCCAGAAAGAAAATATTTGCAACTGGGGAATAGTTACAATCCACTGGGTTTAGGGCAGGCTTTTTCAATAATGGCTTCACCATAGCCTCCTTTAAGGTGGCAGGTACCACCCCCTCACGCAAGAAGGCACTTACCACTCCCTGGACACAACCCCCTTGGCTTGATTTCACTAGCCAGGATGGGCAGGGTTTGAGAGGGCACATATTTGGACGCATGCTGTCAAATATGAAACTGATCTCACAAAGCAGGAGAAGACGTAGCATTGGACACTCAGCTGGAACTGTAATCATAACCTTAATTCTCCCATGTCTAGCCTGCTTATGGCTCATGTGGTACACAGATTTACAGCAAGACACAGCTGAAGTGAGGCATCTGCAAACACATCTAACTTCAGATTGCTTCACATATTATGGAATTCCCACAAATATGGTGCTTCCATGAAGGAACTGATGTGAAACCCAAATATAATTGTTCATGTGAAACATTCCTGTATGTGTGAACTTTGTTTGCGGTGTACATACCCACTTTTCGTATTCAAGTCTACAGCTTTCCAGTATGACTCTGTGCACCAAAAGCCCCACATAGAGATTATCTGGCATCATCACCTACATGTTATTTCCTTTGATATAGGGATATGGTAACATATGAAACAGTCTTAATATAGCAACCTGCATCAAGAGATGCTGCCCTGGTTTCCTTCTGGGAAAAATTAATTGCTATAACTACTACTACTACTATCATCTACCAGAAAACATCTGGAAACTGGGATAGATATCATACAGCCCAGTATTGTAGAGAAGAGTAGCAAATTACTCACTGCCACTTGACCCAGCTGCAAAAGATGGCCCGTTCAGCACCTAGCAAACAACTGATGTTAAATAAATGTCAAACAGTAGTGACTGAAGTAGCTGGAAACCTGGATTTTCATCTACAAAATGAATGCATACCCGGTTATTTTCCAAATTTTCAGCATCTTTCAATTTCACAGGATCAATTTCACAAGGTTTATGAAGTTGGCAGATCTAGAAAAAATTGTAACAATTCCAATTAGTATACTGAATTATCTTCAGGTGGGATTTGTCCCCTTAGAATCAGTTATTTGTAGAAGAAATTGCAATTTAATAGCCTTGGGTTAGTTGTTTCTGCAACATAAGATTAATTTCTGTTACCTCCCCTGAAGATTAACTGGATATTAATTTCTCTATTTAAAAAATCATAACTTTCATATCAGGAATGAGCCCCAGTAAAGTGAGTTTCTACCTTGCTCTTAAACCTTTAGCTGTGGCTTAGAAACACAACAGCCTGACACTAACTACGGTTGCCTCTTAAATGAGGGTTTAGAAATCCACTTGAAACCCTGGTTTAAAATACTGGTTAAGATGGGAACTCTACCACTGACCATGGTTAGCAAAATTGCAGCCACACTGTTATCTAGCATGGACATTGTGACACAAAAAGCGTAATCCTATGCATGTCTACACAGAAACCCCACTGAGTGTAATGGGCTTACTCCCAGATAAATAAGTACAAAAGTGCAGCCTAAATTAGACCAGATGACGGAAGATAGGAAATTTGGGGGGGGGGGGGCTGTTCTCCCAATGTGTGTATCACAGTTTGTAGGGAGCCTCCATTACATCTGCACTAGATCTTAGTGAAAAATTAATATATTTCTGACAAGATCAGGCATGTTCAGGGTGGTATAGCTGTAGGCAAATTAATATATATTTCTGGATGAAAAAGAGGTAACATTAAATGAGCATTTAATGAAACATTATTTTGTGATCTCCCCTTTTGTTTAAGAAGAACAAAAGAACAGTGTTGCAAAACTATTTTAAGAAGAAGCATAGATTCTTGGTGAGCTGTGACATTAACAGATCAGTTAGGAAAGTGCTGAATCAATTAAAGGAAATTTGTGGTCTACTTATTTGTATGCTAGAAGGATGGCAGGCTAACTGCACTGCAAAGATAATGAAACACTGCAACACTGTCAAGTACGTATGTACCATCTAAAAATAATCACAAATTCTAAAGAGTTGTTTCTTTTTATGTACATTGTATACTTTCCAAAATCAAAATGTTTGCTTTTTAAACATGACTTATGTCTGAGGGTATTCCAGAACACATAGTTTCATATACACGCATGGCATTCAAGTGTTATGGTTGACTCACTGGATAAGCAACTATCACATGAGTTTCTCATAACCTCCCAACCCTTGTGCATTAGTCCTGTGAAACAACAACAAGAAAGACCGTGCACACTCTTACAAGATTGCAGGCATATAAATGTTTTGAAGGTGGTCTTACCTCATCAATAATTGGCTTTAGAGTAACTTGAAGATAATGCATTCCTGCCAGTTTCATGGTTTCATCAATGCACTTGGAAGTTAATGAGTTTCCTCTGAAAATGGTGTTTGGATCTCTGAAAGCAACCAATTTTCTAACATTTAGCCTTCTTTTGATAAACCACCAACATAATGAAATAAAAGAAGCAACTGGAACAGATGAATGCACATATACAACCTTCCTTGAACAAGACCCAAGATGAGGAAATGTGTTGCCCTCCAGATGTGGTTGGACTCCCTGCCCAACTGTCAGGGATGATGGGATTTGTAGTTCAGTAATATCTAGATAGCCACACGTTTCCCACCCTTGACCTGAGAAGTGCCTGTTAAAATGTGCCATCATAGTGCCTTTATGAGTCTTTAAAGAAAAATATCAGAGGAACTCCAGAATGCACATCTACTAGCTTTCAGTAAGTATGCACAAGTGTTTGGAACATAGGGAACTGCCTTATACTGAGTCAGGCTATAGGTCAATCTTGCTCAGTATTGTCTATGCTGATTGACAGTGGCTTTGCAGGATCTCAGACAGGGAGTGTCTTCCAGCCCTACCTGGAGATGCCAGGAATTGAACCTGGGACTTTCTGCATGCAAGGCAGATGCTCCACCACTGAGCTACAGCCCTTCTTTTATCCCCGTGTGATTGGGCAGCAGGGGACGAGAGGGAAGGTGGAAAGAAAGTAAAGAGTAGAAGGATGGCTGTTCAGCCTACACAACAAGGCAGAGCATTGTCTTTCTTTAAATGTAGATGGGGCAAGAAGCTCCTCTCGGAGAAGGAGGTGGCTAGCCTATGCAAGGTTACAGAATTAAAGTTAATGGTGTCAGGAACAAATGTAACAGTTGAAGCGGCAGCAGAAGACAAATGGGTTGCCCAGACCCAGTATCTGGCTACAGAACAAAGAAATGCACAGCTGTGTGGCAACACTGATAAACATAGTAATCAGCAATGCTTTCTTGTGGTTGTCTGATCTGTCACATTTGTATTCTACTCTTTCTCCAAGATTATCTCATTTTATCCTAAGGCAGTTTTTTACCAAGGCTACACAGCAGGTTTCGTAGAAGAGCAGGGATGTGAATCCAGATATACCCAGTCCAAATGCAAGGCCAGCCATTCTACTAGATCGCACCAGGTCTCCACCACATGAGGATTTATGTATGCAACTCATTCAGAGGAAGAGGAATGTCAGAAACCCATTGAAAGGGTGAAAAATGCTGCCATGCTTCCTCTCCTTTTGCCTTGTGTTACATCTCACTGTTTTTATTTAGAAGAAGTCAACATATAAGATTGTGAGATGGGCAGTTCAGTTCATAAACTAGGAAAACTCAGGAAAGGGTATCTTAAAATTTCTGCACTTAAGAGCTCCATGTTCTTCAACACAACTCAAATTCTTCAAAATGTATAGAGCAGAGAAACAAAAACACCTTGGACTCTCCAGGATATTCCAGTTGGGAGGGAGATTTATAATAGGCACCAGCATGACAGAGGGGAAAAGAAGGACTGCTGCACTGGCAAACAGAGGACAGACTGCATAATACCTGATGATTAGTGTAAACATAATGTAGAAAAGGCACACATAGGGTTGCCAAATAAATGCCCCCCCACCTCCAATCAAGTCACTCTGGAAATCCTGCATCTGAATTCAAATATATTGTTAAAGCTGTGAAATAACAGCAGCAACAAAAATAAAAACACATCCTGACACTAACTGGAAGCGAGTTCTATTCATTCTACAGGAACTTGATTCAAATAAACATATCTTCAGGATAGGATTGTGTCACAAAGTAAAAACTTCCCCTTCACAGATTCCTGGTCCCTTTATCATCAAATTGGTATTTTCTTCAAACTGTTCAGTTGTTACCGGAAATGTTCACGATTCTGCTATCCTGGCCCTGCCTGCATGTTGCAATGACACTCGTACATTTCTGCATACACACACACAGGCTTTAGGCTGCTGAATCCCTATCAGCCACTGCCTCCTTTCATACTGCAAATAGTTGCTATGGAACCCTTATAAAGAAGTGATACAGGGAAATAAAAGCCCTTCCCCTACCCTCTTAAGTGGAACTCCCAAAGTCATTACTTGTCATTCAGTCTAACATCCTTCAAAATAAACACACCGCTATACTTACTGGGTTCTTTTTACTTCAGCATTGGCAATTGCACTAATGAAAGGCACAATTTTGCCATAGTGTAAGAAGAGTCGAACAAGAGGGATGGCTGCCTCCTGCTTTTCCCTGCAGACTTCACCCAGGATATGGGCAGTAGATGCTGAAACAGGCTAAAAATGGAGAGAAAGAAAAGCTTCTGAAGATGTGTATTGAAAGAGTTAATCCACCTTTTATTAATTCATGCCAGACTCATAATATTTGTTGCAGTGTCCACATACATAGAAGACTATGAGGCATTTACTGAGGATTGGCTGAGTGGTTTAATCACTATAGGGCAGTAATATGAAAACTATTACAAACACAGGTGGTTAAATTACCCTTATTGGAGTTCACGAAATATCCCAGTTACTTTTTGTGTTAAATGAAATTTTTAGGTGGGAAACAGCATTCTAAAGTACATATATTTCAACAAATGTTCTTAACCATCAATTAAGTCATTCTGCTTTAGGACTTTAAGGGGAAAATCCTAAATTTACCCTTGGATTGTGCTTGTGGTGGTGCAGACTCCTCTAAATGAGAATAAGAAACCTGTAGGAATGGTAGCAGCTTGATGTAAAGAGAAGAGGTGGAAAACTGAGGCAAATAAACTGCAAAGCACGAGCATGGTATGCTATGAAGAGTAAAGAAGGGTGACCAAAGTGCTAAGGGAGCTGATCAAGAGACAGGGTCACTAAGGGAAGTGGCTTGGTTATCTAGACCATGACAGGGCAATTCTGCCAGCTGTAGCTTCTACTGTTACCTGCTTAGGATTGCCATGTCACAATGAGGGCCCAAAAGCACAAACTGATTGGAACTAAACCCTCATTCTTTAGCTGCAGGCTTCTTGTCCAAGTAATTATCCATAAAATAAAATAAACCAAGTTTTTTTCAATAAAACAAAAACTAATGCACGAGGCACAAACCTCAATATACAGTTTTCATTGTATCTATGTATTAATTTATGTGGCATTTCTGTAACACACTTTAGGTCTGCTAGAAGCAGGAAAAGCGAGGGTGTGGAATGATTGCCCCAATGAGATCAGGTGGGCTCCAACTATGGTTGTGAACCCCCTTGGTATTTCTTCTAATGGACAACTTGAAAATTGCTGAGAGTCTTGGTGGACTTGATTTTTCTGCCTGTTGTAGCAATTGCGATGTGCTGTGTTAGATGCTGCATGATTTTTCATTGTATTTTTATTGCTGCTTTTATTTCTGCAGAATTCAAACTGTAATGAAATAAAATACACCACCAGAAATAAAAGAAGCAAATAAAATACAATAAAAGAACCAACATGAATATTTAATGTGATGGATGTGCTATCTTTTGTCTTTAACCACAAATCCACAGGCATGCCACAGACCACTGGTGAGCCATATGACTACCGTTTGGGAACCCTTGCTTTAAGGAAAACCCTAGTTAGCCTTAAATATTGGTAACGATAGTGCCAAATATCTTTACTATGGTGAAATTTGCTCCAATGAGAGAAGGCTCCACAGGGGCAAATGCATATTCCAGCACCTGACATCTGTTTATGGTTAACAGGGAGCTAGTGTTTTCAGGGAGGTAGGGGGGCACTGTCCCACTTGGTTATAAAATGTCAAACATTTGCGAAGGATAAGGAAGAACAGGGGTAAACAGCAAGCAAATTACCTCAACATCTGCAGATTTTAATAAGAGGTCTCTAAGAGGACTGTAATAGTCTGAAGGAAAAACGTGGTCTTCTGTGTAAACTACATTTAACCTCAAGGAACCCAGGTCATCAGGTTTCAGTGACTTGTTGCCATTATCTCTGGGCTGCAGAAAATACCTAACAGAAGGAGAACAACACACAAAGTTATCTCAAAGCTGCATGTAGATTTTGTAGGAGGGTACAAGCTGTAGGCACTTCTTCCCCACACCTAAGGTGTCAGATATTTAGAGAGGAATAAAAATGTTTCATCATGCAGTAAATGGGCATCTGCTTCTATACTGAAATTGGGTAGCTGTGATGGTGGCAATGGTGAGAAATTTGTAAAAATAAGTAGATAAAATCAGAACAACATAATTTTGGACAGAAGCTATAATAATGATAAAAAGTACTGAAAAGGAAGCCAAGAGTAAGGCCTTTAAGTACCATGCTTCATAGGAACTGGACTGCCGGAGAAATTGTAGAGGTAGCCTTAGTTCCCCGAGAAACTCATCTCCAAACTTCAAGTTGCTTGCATTCCAAAGGTCAACTCTGTAACACAACCAGAGTGTGAGAGTGAAATAGGAACCATTTCTCTGCATCTTTACTACTGTCATCTCCTTCCCTGCCAACCCCCCACCACCACCGGGACAGAAAATGACATATTTTAAAGTTCAAAATAGTCTATCTTGCTGTAGGATTATTGGGTGAAGCACAGAATTCTGGAATATTCTGTCTTCAGATATTTGTGTTCACAAATGCAGATGCTGAAAT
The DNA here is from genome assembly GCF_030035675.1 of Rhineura floridana. NCBI lineage: Eukaryota > Metazoa > Chordata > Lepidosauria > Squamata > Rhineuridae > Rhineura > Rhineura floridana. The sequence continues at coordinate 52,469,942 of NC_084484.1, forward strand.
GGATCAGATATTGTCGGAAGGCAGAGCTGGGGTCCCAATCCCGGGGAGCTGGATCCTGGAGAGTTGGGAGAAGAGTATTCGGATGGATGGCAGAGGGAAGGGGGAGGAACTTCCCCCCTTTGGAGCGAAGACGAAACAGAGGAACTGCCAGTGATAAGGTCGCTTAGCGACGGGGAGCCTGAGCCCTCCCTGGACATTCTCACGCCTCCCCCTCTTTCAGGCTCAGAGCAAGAGGGGAAAGAGGGAGGGCTGCTCACAGCCAAAAAGCGGGGAGGCAGTTTACCATCAGCCCCTCCCCTATCCCCCATCCTGGAATCGGAAACTTCAGAAGAGGAGGGGGTGATGCTTCCCCCCTCACCGCGCACACGCAGACAGCTGAAAAGACAGGAGAGAAGGGGGGGAAGGCGGGCAGTACCTGAGGGGCAGTTAAGGAGGAGCGAAAGATTGCGCGCCCGTTGGCCCCTTCTTAAAGAACAGGCGGGAAGAAGTCCCTTGCTCTGTCAACTTTCTCCCAATGCCGCAGGACCTGTATCCCTGTATTGCTTCATGAGAAAACGCAGTCTTTGTTTGGACATTACCCTAATAAAACACGAATTAACTACAGCCGTTGGTCTGGTTCCTGAGTCACATCCTGGGCCTGACAGCTTGACAGAGCCACCTAAATCACCCTCAACGCTCTCTTCACTTGACTGGGACAAGATGTCAAAGGGAGCAGCGGGGGGGACGAACCCCACTTCTGAGACGGAAGAAGTGGAACTCTTGAGGACTAAGGTAGCTGATTTGCAGACAGATGTTCAAGCCCTGCTAGCAGCAGTCAAGGCGCTGAAGACGGATAATCAAACCTTGAAGGCCACGATAGACCAGATGCGAACAGCCCCTCCAGCTGCCGTAGTAAAGGTTCCCATTGGATTGCCCCCAAAATACGCGGGACAAAGTGATCAGTTGGCAACCTTCGTGGCTCAATGTGAGTTATATCTGGATGTCAGGCACACGGAATTTCCAGACGATGGGGCTAAAGTAGCTTTCGTGATTAGCCTCCTGGAGGGAGAAGCTGCAAAATGGGTGACTCCGTATCTCGTGAGAAAGGATACTGTCTTAGGAAGGTACAGAGGATTTATACAGGAGATGACCGAGATGTTTCAAGACCCGCAAAGGGCTGAAACAGTAGCGCGGCAACTAGGCGCTCTGAAGCAAGCTAAAGGGACTGTTTCCGAGTACACTAACACTTTTAAAATTCTGTCCCAGGAAACTGGTTACAATGACGCCGCCCTGATGTTTATGTACCGGAGTGGATTAAATGCTGAAATCCTGGATGAGTTGGCCAGGACCTCCCCCCCCCGCTGACCTACCAGGGCTCATCCGGCTATGCCTACAGATAGATCACCGGATGGAAGGAAGGCGCCTGGAAAGGAAGCAGGAGGTCCCGAGATACTCAGCCTCGGCATCCCGCAACAAGACCCTTCCCACTGCAGGGATGGCAGGTAATGCAACTGAGGGACAGGGAGGGGCTAGGCCAAGACTGTCGGAAGAAGAAAAGGAAAGACGACGCTGGGAACGTTTATGCTTTTATTGTTCAAAGCCGGGCCATGTGGCCAGAGACTGTGGACTGAAAGGGGGGAAAGCCGAGCCGTCGGGAAACTAGAACACCCAGTCCACGTGCAGGCCGGTGGACTGGGGGCAGCGTTGTATAAAGGCCCCCCAATGATCCAACCTCCCTCAAAGGGGGTGTTGGTCTTGCCTATTCGGATTACAACTTCCAGAGGAGTGGTGTTTAATTCCACTGCCTTAATTGACAGTGGAGCCTCCACAAATTTTATTGATGCAAAGTTAGTCAAGCGTCATGGAATTTCCCGGTGGAAACTGGACGCTCCCCTAGCTGTGGAGACTATCGATGGGAGACCCCTGAAGTCAGGAGGGGTGACACAAGCCACGGAGGAAGTGAAACTTCAAATCCCTGGGCACGAAGAGTTCATTTCGCTATACGTGTCAGATCTCTCGAACTTTGAGGTGATTCTGGGAATGCCCTGGCTAGCAAAGCATGAACCCAAAATAAGTTGGAAGGAGGCGGTGGTGTGGTTCACCTCACAGTATTGCCAGGAGAACTGTCAACCTGAAGGAATCAAGAACACCTTAGCGGGGGCAGTGCAAGAGATCGAGCAAGTGACCCTGCCGCCAAAGTATGAAGAATTCAAAGATGTGTTTGATGAAAAAGAGGCAGAGACTTTACCCCCCCACCGCCCTTACGACTGTGCGATTGACCTAGTGCCAGGAGCCAGCATCCCATCAGGGAGAACCTACTCTCTCACAGAGAATGAGAGGGAGGCCCTGAAGGAATTCCTGGATAAAAACCTGAGGCGAGGATTCATACGCCCCTCACAATCCCCTGCTGGAGCGCCACTATTGTTTGTGAAAAAGAAGGGGGGGGAACTCAGACCCTGTAACGACTATCGCGCATTGAACCAGATCACCATCCCCAACAGCTACCCGCTGCCCCTGATCTCAGAGTTGCTGGACCGACTGCGCTCTGCAAAAATCTTCACGAAGTTGGATTTGAGAGGAGCGTACAATCTGATAAGAATGAAGGAGGGAGATGAATGGAAAACAGGATTCTTGACCGCTTACGGACAGTATGAATACCTGGTCATGCCGTTCGGGCTTTGTGAAAGTCCAGGAATTTTTCAAAAATTCATGAACAACGTGTTTAGAGACTTGTTGGACACGTATGTAATCTGTTACTTAGATGATATCCTGGTGTTCTCAAAGAACCAGGAAGACCACGACCAGCATGTGAAGACGGTGTTGAAGAGACTGAGAGAAAATCACCTGTATGCTAAATTAGAGAAATGTGGATTTGACCTCAAGTCTCTAGACTTCCTTGGATATCGAATCTCAGCGGAAGGCGTGGAGATGGACCCAGGGAAAGTAAGCTGCATATTGGACTGGGGCCAACCTGTCACCAAAAAGGATGTACAACGGTTTTTGGGGTTTCCCAATTATTACAGAAGTTCATTCCAGGGTTTTCCAAATTAACAGCTCCTCTGACTGACTGTTTAAGGGGGAAGAAGAAGTTTCAATGGACAGAGAACGCCACCGAGGCCTTTGAGGAGCTGAAGAGAAGGTTTGCTACTGAGCCCATTCTGCGCTTTGCTGATCCAAACCGCCCTTTCGTAGTGGAAGCAGATGCTTCAGATTTTGCCATCGGGGGGGTCCTGCTACAATTAGACCAAGAAGGGAAGGAGCTGCACCCCTGTGCGTACTTCTCTCGGAAGTTAAAGCCTGCAGAGAAGAACTACACAGTTTGGGAGAAGGAGCTGCTGGCCATCAAGGACTCTTTTGAAAACTGGAGACAATACCTAGAGGGGACCTCTCATCAAATTGAAGTGCGCTCCGACCACAAGAATCTTGAAAGCCTCCAAACAGCCAGAAAGCTGAACCAGAGACAGATAAGATGGTCCCAGTTCTTCACTAGGTTTAACTTCCAGATTACTTACCATGCCCAAGCCAAAAACCAGAAAGCGGATGCCTTATCCAGACAGCCACAATACAAAGAAAGTGAATCCGAGGACCAGCCTCAGTACGTAATCCCGCCAGAGAAATTAACGTTGGGAGTATGCCAGCCTTCATGGGAAGAGAAACTCAAATCAATCCCGTGGCGTACCGACTGAAGCTGCCTGACACGTTTAAAATACATCCTGTGTTCCATCGATCCCTCTTAACGAAAGCCGCCCCTCCCAGTGAGTTACGGCCGGAGGAACCTCCCGGAGCCCCACTCCTGGTAAATCAGCAGCTTGAGTTTGAAGTTGAGGAGATCTTAGATTCCAGGATCAGACGCCACAAGCTGCAGTACTTGATTCACTGGAAAGGCTATGGGGTGGCTGACAGATCATGGGAAGATGCAGCTGATGTGCATGCTCCAGAATTGGTAAAACTTTTCCATCAACGTTTTCCCCACCGTCCCAAGCCAGACAAGGGGAGGGGGGCACAGCCTGGGAGGGGGGATGGTGTCGGAAGGCAGAGCTGGGGTCCCAATCCCGGGGAGCTGGATCCTGGAGAGTTGGGAGAAGAGTATTCGGATGGATGGCAGAGGGAAGGGGGAGGAACTTCCCCCCTTTGGAGCGAAGACGAAACAGAGGAACTGCCAGTGATAAGGTCGCTTAGCGACGGGGAGCCTGAGCCCTCCCTGGACATTCTCACGCCTCCCCCTCTTTCAGGCTCAGAGCAAGAGGGGAAAGAGGGAGGGCTGCTCACAGCCAAAAAGCGGGGAGGCAGTTTACCATCAGCCCCTCCCCTATCCCCCATCCTGGAATCGGAAACTTCAGAAGAGGAGGGGGTGATGCTTCCCCCCTCACCGCGCACACGCAGACAGCTGAAAAGACAGGAGAGAAGGGGGGGAAGGCGGGCAGTACCTGAGGGGCAGTTAAGGAGGAGCGAAAGATTGCACGCCCGTTTGGCCCCTTCTTAAAGAACAGGCGGGAAGAAGTCCCTTGCTCTGTCAACTTTCTCCCAATGCCGCAGGACCTGTATCCCTGTATTGCTTCATGAGAAAACGCAGTCTTTGTTTGGACATTACCCTAATAAAACACGAATTAACTACAGCCGTTGGTCTGGTTCCTGAGTCACATCCTGGGCCTGACAGATATTCCTTGGGGTCTGGGACAATTTACACAAATCAGATCGGTTTGTTATGACTATGGATCCCAAGCTGTGTTTGTGTTGAGCCCCAGCTCTCCCAGACGGATCAGGGAAGGGAGTCGGTCAAGTCCCAGCTTCCCCAGATAGAGCAGGGAGAGGAATCAGAGGCAGATGAGGGTTCGAGGCCAATGAGGGAGGGGGTGCAGTCGACAGTCCGCCAGTTCCCACGGACAGTCCTCCCGCCAAACCAGACCCCGCTCCACCTACAGGTGCCCCAACAGAGCCATTGGGGGATGACCTGGCACATGCACCAACTCCCTCCCCCAGGACTCCCCATCTGGCACTTCAAATGCTTCCCCACCTCCTGAAGTCGAGCCGGCACCCATCAAGCCTGTACTGTCAGATGAGCCTGTGGAGGCTAGCCCCCCCCCTTGCCCCGCGCGAGATAGCACGAGATGCGGGTCAGCCAGGTGGTGGAACTTCAGAGGAGTCAGAGATTACGAGCGAAGACCTTCCCTACTTAAGGTGGCACCCCCTTGATTGGGGTGTTGAGTCAACTTTCTTCACACGCTGCAGAGTATGCCTAGGTAGCTTAGTTAGGGCCAGTAGTGAGTTAGCATAGTTAAGTCTATGAAGAGCACTGCTTTCGATGAAACCATTACTCTAATAAAACAAGAATTAATTCCAGTTTCACCTCCGTCTTGTGTCTTGTACTCTGGGCAGGATAGTTTGCTGGATCCATGCTGCATTCAGCACATGTTGAAGCAAGCACCATGCTGCTACTATGGCAAACACCCAACTTATATCCACACCATTGCCAAACTCACTCTCATGAGCTTTGGAATGTCATGATAAAAGGAGCTTGGGATGACAGAGGCTAAACAGGCACTAGAAAAACAGGATGAGCACTGTATCAATCCACTGTCTCTATAACCCACATTCAGAAATGTAGTGGCAAATTCAGAAGTGCAGGGTCCCTTCATGATGGTCACAGCCACACCCTCCCCATTTTTTTTCTTTTGTTGCTGGGTTGAGAATGAGATCCTTTTAATGCCTTCCCCCACAACAACAGATGTCCACAGGAGCCAATCAGCATGAAAGGGGAGAGTGTTAGCTATTGAGAAGAGTCTTCTCCATGGCTGACTCACCTCCTTTCACTCTGACTGACTCCAATCAGCAGGAAAGGACAAGGAAGCAAGTTAGAAGATTCTTAGTGGCTAACATATTCCCCTTTCATGCTGATTGGTTTGTAGGACACTAGACATAGGGACCCCGCTTCCCAAAAAGTAAAGGATCTAAGACCCCCCGAGACCCTGGACTTACTCAGCCCTGGTAAGGGAGGCACGGGTTGTGCCTTGCCAGGATCAATTGCCCTGAATTGGGAATTGAGTCCTGGGACTGAACCAGGGCAGGTTCATGACACTGAAAACAAATGAACAGATTTTCATGTGTGGTAGGAATGCAATGCCATCAATGGGGTCTAAAGAAAAGTTCTTGATGAAATTAATAAAATTACATACTGTGGTTTCACACCTACAGCAGGGATGGGAAAAATGTGGACCCCTTTCCCCAATGTTGTTGGACACCAACTCCCATCAGCATCTCCTGGAATGGCAAAAGCCAAAGATGCTGGGAGTTTGAGTTCAGCAACATCTGGAGAGTCACAGGTTCCCCATTCCCGACCTATAGCTTATATTGGCGCTATTGATTATTTTTGGTCAGGAACTTCAAGACACTGCACACAGGATCTTTGTTATCTCTCTTTTGGTGGCAGTGAGGCTCAAAACTGTGGAAGAGTTAAGTTTCTCCTACTAGAGTTAATGAACAAATTAACAAGACAAATTTATGCCTGTAATAATAAGCAAGCTGATTCAGATACTTATGGATGATTGGGAACCATTCAACTCATTTGTAGAAAAAATAAAAATAAATAAAAAGAGGCACTGGTGAAAGGTTTACCAAGACAGATATATGTAATTTTGGTCAGATGTGCTTATGGTGTAAGCAGTCCTTAACAGCCTGGTCTGCATGCCACAGTAAGCTAAACTATGGCTTACGGGACCGTGCAAATGTGCTGGCTTCTGGACAGGAGTTTGCATTTCATTTTCCTCCTCCCTGGTCCTTTTAGCACAGTGCAGCACAGCAACTAAGCCAAGGTTTGGCTGAGCGTACCAACTGAACCTGGGATTGTGGCTAAGTTCTCTTCTTATTCACCACAATCTGCAGCCAAGAGCAAACCTTGGCTTAGCGTTACCTGCAAATGTGGGGAGTGGTATACCGTCTGTCCCTTCCCTAAAATGTTGTAGTTGTTATATTTTTATATGTTATTCTTTTTCTTCCCTATTAACATTGTATGAAAAAAGTTTTCCTTTTCAATAAAAACAGTTTTAAAAATAGGTTAAGAACAAAACAGCAACCATATGACAAGTGGCAAGCACTGTTCCACTACATGACTGATTTGTTTTATGATATATAAATACAACTGTGTAGTAGGAGTTGGCTACAATTAAAGCCTCATTTTACTAACAAAACATAAAAGAAAATTACTTTAAAGGAAGTCATATATTGAAGAGTCACTAGAGTGCTCAAATAGAAATACCTCAGGTGTGCCTGTTCTGTTGAACAATAAAGGAGGATAAAAGATAAAGTTCACAATTAACTTAAGAAAAGGAAGTTCGGTCCTTGACCACTGCCTTCTGCTAAACTTTTTAGCAGAAAAATATATGAGCTACAGGGGAAATGGCCTGTATGTCGCATTCGTAGACTTAAAATCTGCATTCGACTCCATTCCTAGGGATCGTCTATGGAGTAAACTAATAAAATCTTAAATTGATAAGAGGTTACTTTTCCTGATTTATAACCTTCATCAACGTACGTCACTGCGGGTCCGTTGTGGTTGTGAAGGAGGCTTAACAAACCCAATTCCCATCAGGAAGGGAGTAAGACAGGGATGCATTTTAGCCCCTCTTTTGTTCAACCTATACCTCAATGATCTAAACTCAAGTTGTTTAGCCAGGGACTATCATTCTCCTAAAATCGATGTTCAACCTTGTCCCCTGCTTCTGTATGCGGATGATGCTGCCCTCCTTTCCCTCTCCAAGGTGGGCCTCAAACGTTTACTGCGAGTATTTATGGCCTATTGCACTCAAAATCAACTAACCATAAACTATTCCAAAACTAAAATATTAGTATTTTCTAGATGTAAAATTTCCAGTACTTGGACAGTAAATGGACAACAAATAGATCTGGTTTCGCAGTACAAATATTTAGGTCTCACCTTCCACTCGACGTTAAACTGGGCCACCCATATATGGATTGCTGTTCGGAAGGCCCGAAACTCCGTAAAAAACATTCTCCGTTATCTTTTCTACAAAGGGGGGCGTTACGTACCTGCAGCAATCCAGGTGTTCCAAGCAAAAATTACTCCACAGTTACTTTTTGGTGTGCCACTGTGGATTCATGCTTTTAATTCATCAGTTGAAGCTGTTCTTTCTCTATTTTTACGTTGAATATTGGGGGCATTAAGATGTGCTCCGGCGGCAGCTCTGAGATTAGAATGCGATCTGCCTTCTATTGAATGCCAAGCGTGGCTGACGGCCACAAACTATTGGGCTAGACTATCCTACGAAAAAACCCCGGGTTATTTAATATATCTTTGGAGAGATTTATTCACTTCAAGTTGGAATTTAAAATTTAAGAGCAAACTTTCTTCGATTGGCCTTTCCGTAGAATATCTAGCAACACATACCCCTACTTCAGCTAAAAGTGAAATACGGTCTCGCCTCAAAGATATAGATTTACAAAATGCCATATTTATGGCTACAAAAACATGCTCTCCCATTCATTTTAATCTAAAATTTGAGCCCTTCATCTACGCCCCTTATTTGGACTTCCTTACTGTTCCAAAATTACGTCTGGCTTTTACTAAGGCCAGATTTAACTCTCTTCAGTCTGCTTTACTGACAGGGAGGTATCAAGGAATTCCCTATGAACACCGCTTGCGCCCTTGTGGGAAGGGTAACATTGAAACACTTACCCATGTTTTGATTAATTGCCCTATTTATGAACACATACGACGCAAGTTTCTATCTGCCATAATGGAAAGCAGCCCTTCGTTGGCTCCGGATAATGTGGTCCGTTATTTTTTATCAGGAACAAATAGAGCACTTACTTCTAAGGTTGCTAATTTTATATATGCTGCGCAATTGGTACGAACTGAAGTGTTATCTAGTTAATTTGTATCTATATGTATATCAAAACCCAACAGACAAAATGTACCGCTTTTATCCCCTATTGTTTTTACTTTATTTTACTTGGCTTGTACTATATGCCTGCAACAGGACGGGTCTTTGACCGCAAATAAACATACTACTACTAATTAACTTAATTCAGGAGAAACTCTTTAGCATTTTTACCCAGACATCATTTTAGTATGAGTCATCCCAGATAAGATAAAAATGGTGGAAATCAGAGTGCAAGTTTCCTCTCTTGCTAGATGGGTTGAGAAAGAAGGAAGCAGAAACCCATTGCAATTAAGTTTAATTAAGTAAGCATGTTTGCATCCCTCCTACAAGGAGTTCAGGGCATTTTGGAAGCAATCCTATTTTATCCTCACAATTTTATCCTCACAGCGAAGCCGGTTAAGGATGAGAAAAGGACTGGCCCAAAGCCTCTCTGCACATTTCACTGCTGGTGGGCAGGGCGTGGGGGAGAAGGGTTCCAAGTCCAGGTCTCCTTGGTCCCAGCACCTCTAGATCCACTATGCCATGCTGCCTATTTAACTTTTGTCATCATTATTCTTAATGGCCAACCTCCTGCCAGGAGATAACAGACATTCACTTGTCACTTTGCTTGACTTCCACTGATGGGAGCTGAAAAGCTTAAAAAAGAATAGTAGGTTCAAAGTAAATCAACACTCAAGAGGAATCCAATTCACTGAATGAACATTTACAAAATGGAACTTCCCATTATTTAAAGACAACATAAAGCAAAAACTGGCAGTTTGCTCTAACCCAAACAACTGCCTATGGGTTTCCTTATTTATTATGCCTGATCATTTAATAAACCTCTATGCAAATACACCTTTACAATCCTAAAGAGACTCAGATCTGCCATATGTTGCTCTTAAATATGATGAAGGAGTCTTTTCAGGAGTTTATATGATACTCTCATATAAAGATAATTAAAACAACCTTTATGGAAAAAAGTAGAACACATTCATCAATCAGGTTCCAAGATAAAGAAACAACCTTTGACGTGATGGTGACACTACTATCTAACTGGGTTTAACCAGTCTGATCACCTTCCCCGACTCTTTCTCTACTGGAAAACCACAGCAACAGACAATGAGCTACCTAACAACGGGTCACACCAATATTTGAACGGTGGTCATGGACAGCTGCAGTCAGCTTATGTAGATACACTGAATAATGAAGTCATGTTGATTACTTTATTCCTCCATTTTGGTTTAGCCATAATCAAAGCACTAGAAAGTTCTTTCTATTCTATTCACATAGTTCGGTGCACTGGAAAACAGCAATAGATGTTCCTTAGCTGCAGCAAGTTGGGGGCTTACACTGGGCATGTAGCTCAATGGTAGAGGACATAACAGGTTCAGTCCCTGATATCTCCAGGTAGGGCTGGGAATGACCCTTGTCTGAAACCCTGGAGAGCTGCTGCCAGCCAGAATAAACAATACTGAACAAGATAGACCAATGATCTGATTTGTTATATGGCAGTTTCCTATGTTTTCATGTTCCAAAACAGCAAAGCAGTGTTCTTTTACCAAGTCCCCACATTCAGGTATTGAATGTCTTGAGCCCATCGTGTAAGTGGGTACATACAAGAGGGAAGAATGCGTTCCTGTGCAACGACTCAGAACAGGGAACCTGGCCTCACATTTTCTGGGCTGTTAGAAATAGTAGGGTCAGGCCCTTTACTCTTGACTCACAGCCTGGGTCAGAAGCTGTCTATACAAGACACAGGACCACACACTCGCATCCAACAAATGTGTCCCACTTGTGCAAGGATTTTTGTTTATGCAATGGGACTCCCTCCCTCCTTCCCCTGTGCATGTGTCACACTCTCCCCAAATCTGCTCTTGAGGGTCAGAGGAACTCCTTAAAAAAGATTTAGGAAGGGTGTGGGGGAAGAGGGGGAAGTCCCATTTTGCAAGCAGAAATCCTTGCGCTGACAGGATGCGCTGCTTGGCACTCCTTTGGATACAACCCATTGCTTGCTTCCCTTTTCTATGATGGACACATGCAGAAAACTGCAAATATAAAAATAGCACACACACACTCTTAAAAAAATCACAACATAATGGTCTGAAAAGATTTTATGGACTTCCCTAAGTATCAATGTCTACAGAAGTGGCTTGCTGGGTGGGGCAGAGCTTTTATGCTGCTTCCTGGCTATTTCCTGGCAGAGCCAATCTGGTGCTCCTTCTGGTGCATTTGCACAGTGTCAGCCTACCTTCCTGGTATGCAACAGCATCCTACTTGTCAGGAAGTTAGCAATTGCACTGGCTGCCCATTTGCTATCGGGCCAAGTTCGAGGTGTATATGTTTTGGTGTACAAAGCCCTATACAGCTTGGGACCAGGATACCTGAAAGACCGTCTTACCCCTTATATACCCAGTCGATCACTGCGCTCTGCAGGTGAGGGCCTCCTGCAGATACCATCTTATCAGGAGGTCCATTCCGCACAACATAGGAAACGGACCTTTAGTGTGGCAGCACCTACCTACCCTGTGGAATTCCCTCCCCTTAAATATTAGGCAGGCACCATCGCTGTTATCTTTTTGGTGCCCATTGAAGACTTTTCTCTTTCAACAAGCCTTTTAAGTAGAGACCTTATCTCAGTCTGTATCTGTGTTGGAATTTTTAATATTTTTTTTTAAAAAACTTTTTTTTTAAAAAAATACGTTTTTAAGCCTTTTTTAAAAGACGGCTTTAAAGCTTTTAAAAAAATGTTTTTAAAGTTGTTTTGTTTTAATGTATTTTAAGGTCTGTTTTATGATGTTTTAAAGTGTTTTTAATGCTTTTGTTTGCCACCCTGGGCTTGTGCTGGGAGGAAGGGCAGGATATAAATCAAATAATAAATAAATAATAAATTAATAAATAGCAGCTCTACCCTACCTGGCAAGCCATTTCTGAATGCCTACATCCCTAAAATCCTACTTTACCTCATATTAAGGGATGCATATGGAAGAGAAATCACATAGTCTTGGAGAAATCAAATATTATCTCCCAAAAATTTAAATTCAAATACCCCACGAAGAGGGTATTTTACCTAGGGATTTTGTAACAAAGTCAAGAACAGAACTGATGAACACCTTACTTATTAACATCAGGTTGGGTTCCAAATTACCTTTCAACATTTCTCTGTCTCTGTATTACATCAAGAATGGTAGGAACTCACTAAGGACTGGTGCCAGGTTTGAGGGGGCCCTGTCTCCCTCCCTGAACCACTTTGACTTGCTAGCCCCTGAAGAACCATCCTAGCAGGGTCTTCTCAGTGAGCTTACTGAGTGGTCGGAACAGGGTAGAGACAGGAGCAGGAATGGGAGATGGCACTGGGTGGCAGCACTGAAAGGAGCAGCAGCTCTGCCAATCTGGTACTCCTCTCAGCACTGTTACCTGGGGGTTAGAAGCACTAGGCCAGTCGACTGCAGCTGCTGCCATCTTCATTCAACCTACAATGTTTCTGGGCCATTCATCCAACCTAGCAGCAATCTTACCCAGAGGCATTATGAGGGACTGAAGACAATGGTGGCTTCAGCCACTCTTCCCAGTGTTTCTCCTCTCAGTGCTAGACCCTAAAAATACTATTTATTTTATTGTAAGAGGTGCCAGCATCAGCCATAGCTCTCACTATATTGCATGCTGTTGTGGGGCTTGAACCCATTCACTGGGTTTCCAATATAATCGTATTGGAGTCTAGGGAATGAGTACAAGCGCCTCACCATTGAAAATATTCAGTGCACGATGCTCAGAAAATTAAGTTACTGGGAGACAAAGTAATAGTGCTCTCCTTTTCCTAGCACATAAGCAGATAAGAAATATGAAGAGGGAGCGAAAGTGAAAGAGAAAATGAGAACAAATGGCCTTTGAAGGTCACAAAGGATGTCATATGGCTGAGTAGGGATCACTCACAATTTCTGGATAACCCTTATTCTCCGTTGTGCAAATATCACATTTGAGCTATGGGCATGGAGTGCCTGTGTGTGCAAGCACGTGTCTATAGAACAAATTTACCTGATTTCCATCTTGTCAACTTCATCAGCATCTTCAATATCAAAATGAGATTTCTTGTTATAGCTGCAGGGTCTGGTAACCTAGTGCAGAAAAGAAATGTTAAGATAGCAAGCTCTTACTAGTTAACAAGAATCTCATTAAAGTGTCACTACATATAGGGAAGCTCAATGAGATTACACATTGCACTAGTTTCACAGATGTAAAGCCACTATTGTTGCACTATATGCAAAAGCTTATAGCAGAGAAATAAGTTTCTAAACAAACATACTGAAGCGTATATTACTTTTTTCCAGTTTAAACTACGAAAGCAGCTGTGTTCAATCAGCCATACTTGATGTTCCATTAAAAATCTGGTGGCGAGAAGAAAAAGTAGGGTCTGTGACCTCAGATCTACAACTGCCTTACAGTAATTTCTACTAAACCTGAAAATATTAATACAGTGTCTGATTTGGGAAATCTGATTACTATGCCTATCTTTGCAGTTATTCACTTATTTACAGTGCAATCCTATATACAGGGTACAGAGTGCCTGCACCTTTTTTTTTTTTTGCTGCTTGTGGCAGCCATTTTGTGCTGACACCCATGGCACTTTTATCAAGCTATGAATGCCAGCACCTTTTTAGCCCCACTGGGAGTTCAACAGGACTTATTCCCAGTTAAATGAGTATAGGAATGCAGGCTAAGATGTTGGCAGGTGGCTACGAGCCTATAAATCTGAGAGACACTCCACCCCAACATGGTCTATATGATTTTTAAAACGGCTTCAGTTTGGTTCATTTTGCAAAAATATGCTCCTTGACACCTGAGGGGAAAAGTAGCTAAAAGAATTAAGTCTGTCATTTCATGGAGAGGATGATGCCAGATATGCACAGGACGTGACCTTTGGCAATCCAACCAACGCAATCCCAAAAGTAATTGTAAAATTTTGGCCCTCAAGAGAGGAGCCCATTGTTCAAACCTTATCAAGCTAGCTAAAAGGTGAATGCCGCTACCTGTCTTCACAAAACAAAAGCCCACCACCCTGACCATAGGACTCATAATAGGTATGGAAATTAAGGAAGGACACCTGCCTGATCCAATCCATTCTGCATTCCCCTTTGAGGCTTTTGTTCATAAAGGTAGAAAAACTGGACTCCTAGAGCCAGGTTTAGGGAGTTTGGGGGGTTCTGGGTTCTAGTTGCTGGTTGCCCAGTTCAAATATGAAATCACCTGCTGTTCTGAGCTCTGGATCTTGGGTCACCCATCCTGCTGAATATCACTCTACCTGAAATTGCCTGCTGAATCACTTAGCCAGCCAGAACCCAGGAGTATGACTTTCCCGTTTTTCCTTCACTATCTCTGGACCCCTGCCTGTTGCAACAGAGGTCCCAGCTTGCTGAAGCTGCTTCAAAAGCTCTTGTCAGGGTTCCACTACTTTTCCTGTTTTGCTCTGGATCTTTGCTAGGCAAAGCAGAGATCCAAGAAGCCATTTCATGACCCCTGCCTGCTGCATCTGCTGTTTCCCTGTGTTACCCAGGAGTCTCAACGTGCTCCAGTTCTATTTCTAGATTGCCCATCAGGACTGGGAAAGGTATATCTCGCTCTCTATCCTGTCGTCTGGAGGTCCCTTCCCTCCACATCTGCTCCCTCTGCCTATCTTTGACTGTGTGTGTGTGACTGTTTTAGAAGCCGTGCTCTGGTCCGCCCTGCCCAGCTGCACATGACTGAGGCCTAATTTGCAAAGTGAGCCCAGAGAGAGAGAAAGGGCATGCTAGTGTACCTTCCTCAGTTGTGCTGAAGTCAACTCCCCGCCCCATCTCCTCTTATGCCTTGAGCGCTTGCTCCTTCGTGTGTTTGTATGCTGAGTGTGTATGTAAGTTTAGTTATGATTAGGTTTATGTAGCTAAGTCCCTCACATATATTGTTATTGAGCTATCCCCATTCATGTCAATAGATATGTATTAGTACTGAGCTATTCCCCACTGAAGTGTTAAATGTGTATATTTTGATTTTGTGTGTATATGCTCAGTAAATATCCCCATGTTTAAGATCTGTATGAGTGTAGGTTACTGGGTAAATCTGCCGAGACGCACTATTGCCAATGTCTAAAGATCCTAATTCACAAGACTTGCAGAATGTGTGAATGTGAAACACATGTCTACAGAGGAGTCTTGCTAACAAAGTGATGTGGCACCCAGTCCTCTTTGACAGAGATTTAAAATCTAGTAGAAATCTACCACGAATGATTTGTGCAGAAATGAGGAAAAACAAAAATCCAGCATATGTTCCTTTTATTTAGAAATTGAAACAAAGAAACTAGAAAGTTACACTTCTTACCAATTAATGCAGAGTACAACCCCCCCCAAAAGATTGCACATATATTTTCTTAATTTTAACAGTAGTTGTAATTCTAGTCTACCATGGTACCAATATATTGTTGTGATGTCACAAACAGTTGCCACTACCCAACCATTTAATTCAGAAACTAGGTGGAAAAGAATTTCTGGAGATGTGTAACAGTAAAAAACTGAACTGGTATAGCTCCATGCCTGCCTGCCTTAGTTACATGAAGTTGTGTTCCAAACTACCATTCCACTCTTATCTGTGTTAAATCAAGAATGGCATGTTTTCAAGTGACTTGAGGCTGAGATTCTGAAAAACCAAGGGAGGTGAAGGGAACACAGTGGAAACAAAGTATTAAACCAAAGGCATGTAAGAAAGTAAAACTTTCTTATACACTGGCTAGTTTGTCTTACCTGCCAACATCCATAGCAAACTTGGACTGCCTTCAAGTCGATCCTGACTTATGGCGACCGTATGAATAGGGTTTTCATGGTAAGCAGTATTCAGAGGTGGTCATTGCCTTCCACTGAGGCTGAGAGGCAGTGACTGGCCCAAGGTCACCCAGTGAGCTTCATGGCTGTGTGGGGATTCGAACCCTGATCTCCCAGGTCACAGTCCAACACTCTAACCACTATGCCACACATCCAACCTTAGTCAAATTCAGAGTAGGCTCACTGAAATAAATGACCTTAAATAATTTCAGTCCACTGATTTCAATGTATCTA
The DNA here is from genome assembly GCF_030035675.1 of Rhineura floridana. Taxonomy (NCBI): domain Eukaryota; kingdom Metazoa; phylum Chordata; class Lepidosauria; order Squamata; family Rhineuridae; genus Rhineura; species Rhineura floridana. Next base: position 52,485,879 of record NC_084484.1, read on the forward strand.
CTTAGAGTATGACTTAGTTGGGTATCAAGCAAGGAATCTATACTTTTTGCTGAAGGATTACAAGCAACATTCTATGCCTTTTTCCAGAGATGTAGTGATGCTTCAGATATACTCACAGCCTGGGTCTATGGGACTGTAACTTAGTAAATACCCTTCAGTAGCCGTCATAATCAACAAACGTATTCTGTTAGCCATTGGGCCTTGACAATTTTAAAAATAAAGCTCCAGTGTAAAATTTCCAATGAAATAAGAGAAAAGTTAAAATACAGTATAATTATACTAAAAACTTTTACCCAATACAATAAAGAACCCAATTTAAGCTAAAGTTAAACTAACTGGAAAAAAACCCTCTTAGAACTCTTAGATGTCTCCTACAATGCTATGCTGGTTCTTTCTATTAGAAATTTCCTTTCAGCTAAAGCATAGAATGTTGTTCTGTATGTCACAAATGGGTAAATAATTTGTAATTTGTTAATAGAGATGTTCTGAGCATATGAGCAAAGCCTACTTCACAATGAGCGTTCTGTCTTCACAATAGAAATGCACTATTTCTAATAGTGTGCAGGCAGCTGCATATGTAAAGCACAGGAGGAAGCTATTTTAACATTGAGGTTATCTATAAATATATAAATCTTTCTCATAACATGATTGCAGCAACAAAAGCTTTGAGGTTTTCCGTTCTAACCAGTCTATGGCACAGAAACTACCACCACAGTACCCCACCCAGCAGTAACCACAGCGTACACTGTACTTGCAAGCAAGATATGGATATATTCAAAGGCTCCTCCCTGTTGTAAAACAGAAAAATGTTTCTGTGGGTCAGAAGTTTTCATTCCCACAAAAGAGTAACTTTATGATACGTTTTAAAATATAAATTTAATATATTAGCAGTGGTCTAACTGCATTTTTAAAAAAAATCAAGACAGGCAAAGAAAATACTGTTCCAAATACAAAGCCACACAAGCAGTCTTTTAAAAGGTAATTCCAGCAATTCGTGAAAATGATGGGAAGTAGAATCACAGGAAACAAAGAGTCCTTAATTATGTGTTTAACTTAAATGCACCTTAGAGTCAGAGAGCACAGTAATTCAATAGACCGAGCCATTTCAGCATCATTATTGAACTGTTTTGTAAAACTTCTCCTCAGCCATTTACAGAATTAATCTCATTTTGAATACATTCACACTATTACAGAGGGCAGAGCCAGGGTATATCTGATTTCATTAGCTTAAAATTGGTGTTAGCCTTCCACATTTTGGTATAATCTACCAATTCAAGTCTCTGAGGCTGGAGAGACAGCTATCCTTGGGTCCCCAAGACAATTTCTTGGGACAATGTAGTCTCTTGCTCCAAGTACCAACTTGCCTGTTATCTTCACCATACCTAGTTCTGAACACAGCCTGGACAAAGATGCCAAGACAAAACTCCCAACAGCCTCAGACACGATGATGGGATCTGTACTGCAACAATATTGAGGGCCACAGATGTGTGGCTACCCTGATTTAGGCATTTGTCAGACTTTAACTCCTACCCTCTGTGCAGAGATGAACGTATCACATGGTGGTTCTTTTGCAAGTACAAACTCTGGAAGTTACTTTTAACTTGTCAGGTCAAAGAACCAGGAGTGGGGCTGGTTCAGACAATATTTGAAGCCTGATCCAACCTATTGCATGGAGCAGAGTGAAGTCATGCTTGTCCTCCTGCTCCTGACATCCATGCTGACATAGCACATCAAAGTCAGCCTACACATATAAAATACAACATGTATAGGCCTCAATCACACAGTGATTTCCTGGAAAATATCTGGCAATCAACTGTGTGACTGAGGTCTCCATGCATTGGATTTTACTTGCGTACGCAAACTTCATGCTATCTGCAAAATGGATGATAAACGTGGTGTCTGATCAGCAAGGCTGATGAATGTGGTGTCCATATATCGGGGGGGGGGTAGTGAGGAACCAGTATGCTATTGCTCTCTGTCACAATGGCTTGCACAAACACCTATCTGTCCATCCACAATTTTCCTTAGACCAAAACCTCTATTGCTCGAAGACTGGATAGGCCTATCTCAAGAACTCCCACTCCCCCACCCCTGGCCAAATACATAGCAGTGTTTTCTCTTAGTTAAATCTGTGTGACTGGAACCCAAGAGGAGAGCTTTCCACTTAACACCTCTTCCCCTATGTTTGCAAAACCGTAATTGTCCTAAACACCCATCTCTGAAGATTTTCTGCATATATGACCTGCCTCATGCTGTCCCAGGTTCTCCTCTTGTTATTTGGGCTCCCCCATCCACCTCTGTGTCACCAGATATAGGTGAGTTAGTAGATTTTTTTTCTTCATTGGAATGCTTTGAAAAACAGTGTATACTCCAGGCATATAAAATGAACTTGTTCAATTGTTAGGCTTGCTAGATGCCAATTTTGTGTTTTTTATTTTACTGTGTACTCTTATTTCCCTCCCTCCCTTAATTATTACTTTTAAAAAAATATAATTGTTTTTGGAATACTGGACACTGGTGGTTATTTTATCATTGTGTTCTATCTCCCACAAGCCAGACTGCTCCAGCAACTGCTCCCAGGTTTGGACTAACAGGGTATCAGGAGAGGACAGACATTCTTATGTCTAGCCACAGCTGGAGAAAGTTTGCTGGCAGTTCTTCAATTCCTACGATACAAGCTGAAAGGCTGTAGGTTTCCCTCCAACCCACTAGCTTAGAGAGTTATAATCAGAGTGGTGACAGTTCTAACTAAAAGATGGAGCCACGGGTTTGCTCCTCGCAGGCTGGTCGCATGCAGAGGGCTCTGTTGTGCTCTCCTCCATATGATGGGCCAAATCAGCCTAAAGACATCCAAACCAGGGCTGTGGAGTCGGAAGCAATTTTGGGTGGAGTCGGAGTCGGTAGAAATGTATCAACTCCGACTCCAAAATGAAAATTTTCATAGGAATTTAGGAAAGTTTTCTTGTTCAGAAATTTTAATCAAAAAATATATATTTTATGTTCTATCAATCTAGCCTGATGATTCACGTGGTGGTGATGCCTTGTGCTACCATTTTACTATAGTAAATTTGTTATTACTAGTTGATATACATTTGCCATTTATGAAGGAGTCGGAGTCGGACAGTAGAAAAATAGAGGAGGAGGAAGAGGAGGTTTGGCGTACCGACTCCACAGCCCTGATCCAAACTATCTCCTTTTTGCAGAACCTTCTGGACTATAACTCTCATCAGTCGCAACCAGCATGGCAAATGAACAGGGATGATGACAGTTGTAGTCTAGCAACATCTGGAGGGCTGTGATGTCCTTGTATGTAGATATTACTGTAAATATGGTAAGTGCAGGTTTTGTAGGGTAAATGTGGTAAGTAGAGTGAGTGAGAGGGGGGAGTACAGTACATGGGCGAGAATGCTGTATTGTGATTGGCTGAGTGTTTGAGTGGCTGAAGGTATAATGAGAGGATGACAGTTGAGAAAGAGTTCTGTTGGTTGAGTCGGGTGGTCGGTTGTTGTGGGTTCGAGTTGGCTGTGGGATGGATTGTATTAGGCTGGTATTGAGGCAGATTATATATGACTAGAAACATAAAGAGTAACGCAATATATGAAACCACACGCTTGTTAAATATACTTAAGTAATCTTGTTATTTCCTGGTGTTTATAAATAAATATTTTCTTGGTTTACCAAAAGCCTGATCCTTGGCTGGGGCTTTCACATACCAGAGGGGTAGGCAGGGTATTTACCAAGGTGGAGAAACAGTATCAAATGGTGGCAGCGGTGAAGAGATAGTGTATCATCAAGTATCCAGGGCAACCCAGGGCTTTATTGGCACAAAGATACAGGGGGGTTGTGGCCTGCAAGTGCACCCAGACACAAAGTAACAATAAGCCAGAAGGAGACTAAGGCAAAGTCTCAAAGCAATATTGTGAAATAGGGAGTGGCTGGTGGTGCTGCCTAGCGGTGGGATCTTGCGAGATCTGTGCTAGAGCCGGTGAGAGAACAAATAAAAACCAGGATCCTGACTGGAGGGACCTGACAGTAGGTGGCAGCAGGAGGGATCCTCACAAGGGCCACTGGTACCCCATCTCTGCTTCACCCCTTTGGGCACTTCTACTTTCAGTAACATATGTCAGAATTTGGGGAGACCTGTAGCTAAGTGTTAGATCAGATGCTTTGCATGCACAAGGTCCCAGGCTTGATCTCCACTTAATAGGCTATTAGAGAGAAAGGCCAGAAAAGTTACCCTGCTTGAGACCTTGTAGAACCATTGCCTGTCACAGTACACTCGCCTTTCCTGATCTTAGAGACTCCAAAATATCTGAAGGCTGCCAGGTAGGGGAAGGGCCGGAATATACAATACTGAGGCAGATTAATGATCTGACTCAGTACAAGGCAGCTTCATATTTGGTTAGCTATTCCATGCTAGCTAATGTGAGGAGTTATTCAGACATCATGATAGAGCATGCTTTAAAACAAGCTCTTTTAGGATAGAAAAGTTGGGGGAACAGAGTATTGTAAACTTCATTCAGGGTTTGGATTGGGTTTCTGTTCAAAGTTTGCATGCATTCCTGCTGTGATCACTATCAAGACAAAAAAGTGGATGGGAGTGGCAACGTTCTGAATGATGCTAGGCTTTGCTTTATCTTCATTCATCTTTTTTAAAAATCCTATTACATAAAGTTCTAGGCATTTTCAATGGAATGGAAGTGCTTTCTATGGAAGTGAAAGAGAGCTTTTGTGTTACAGCATGTTGGCAAGCAACCAATACCGTCACATTTTGAATGGCTTGCTGCTATTGCTTTTAAAGCTTTTTACATTTCCTGTGAGACAACCCTCCCACCATTGATCAAGAACGACAGGGTGGAGAAGCTATAAAACCACAGTCTAGAAAGCACTCACTTAGCAGCACTAATTCAAAGCCTGGATGAGTGGTTTAGAGGGCCAAGTTGGAGGTGGGGGAAAGCTATGCAGAGGAACTCTACTCCATTCACCTGGAAAAGTGATACGCTTCTGCCTCACCAGACAACAAGCTGGGTCCTTGATACTTTGGGTTCTATTTTGAACACTCTCTAAAAGGTTGCAGTTAGCACAACATGGGCCAGTGGCAAGAGCTTATTGCGTGGCATTGCAATTTATCATCCCTTCTTGTGAAATACCAACCTCAAAATAAAACACTTCATCAAATTGTGGATTGTTGGTCTTCTTTTTAACTTTAGTCTTTTTGGCTTCTGATCTGCAGAAAAAAGTACAAGGCAGAAAATAATTTCCTAAAATATAGCTAGTTGTTTTGTACCTGTGAGGTCTGCTGCTTTACTTTGACAAGTACATAACTCTAGGCCTGTTTGGACACTGCATCTCTCTCAACCTCTTGCATGACAAGATTGGGAGCAAGCCCTAGGCTTGCCTTCCTTCTTTACCTTCTAAATGAGGTGACATCCAAACCAGGTAGGGCTGGAAGATACCCGTCTAAATCTGGAGCTGCTGCCAGTCAGTGTTGATGATACTGAATTAGATGGACCAATTATCTGATTCGGTATAAGGGAGCTTCCTAATGGACTGGATGAGAGCCAATAAACTGACAAGACTGAAGCATTGGGTGGGTGGGTGGTTCTCTAGACCGGATGGATGGGTTGTGGCTGCTCTGGATGGGGTTACACTCCCTCTAAAGGAGCAGGTACATAGCTTCAGGGTATCCTGGATCTAATACAGCTAAATACATTAGAGGCTCAAGTAGCTTCAGTACTGCAGAGTGCCTTCCATCAGCTTCGATTGGTGGTCCAGCTGTGCCCCTATCTGAACAGGAATAGCCTAACTTCTGTTGTTTACTCTTTGGTAATCTCTAGGTTAGACGACTACAATACATTATACATGGAGCTGCCTTTGAAGATGGTTCAGAAACTCCAGCTAATGCAGAATTCAGTGGCCAGATTGCTGACCAGGGTAAGTCAGTCTGTACATATAAGACCAATTCTGGCACAGCTGCACCAGCTACCAATTAGTTTCTGGGCTCAATTCAAAGTGCTGCTCCTGACCTATAAAGCCTTATGTTATTCAGGATCTCAATATCTCAAGGACCACCTCTTCCTGTATGTACCAACCTGGACCCTGAGCTCAACAGAGGCTCTTCTTTGTGTGTCCCCCTCTATGGGAAGCTTGGAGGGTGGCAACATGAGATCTGACCTTTCCAGTGGTGGCCCTCCGGCATGCCTAGCACCTTCTTTATCCATCTTTAGGTACGATACAAAGACCTTCCTTTTCACCCAGGCCTTTGGCCCTCTTAATTTTTTTCATTTGGGTTTTAAGTTTTTATATGGTATGTCTTAAAATTTGTGTTATATTTTATGTTTTAAAATCTGTTTTATATTGTATGTTCTTAAATCTGTTGTAAATCGCCTAGGGACAGTTTGGTATGAGGCGACCAACAACTGCAATAAATAAACAAACAAATAAATAAATAAATAAAAATAATTTAACTTGGTATCTAAAAGGATCCTATTGCTGATGCTTCCCTAATGTATCTGTGTAGGGCAGTCATTTAGTAGCAGTAGCAATAGCAATACTACTAATAAATACCACCTTCCTTCCAAAGTAGTAGCAATAATAATAATAATTCTATACCAACTTCCTCCCAAAGGGGCAACAAACTAGCACAAATTAAAAATGGAAACATTTAAAAACAATGCCAGATATCTAAAAACATTTAAAGTCATTAAATGGGGCACCATCACCACCAATATCTAGAACAAGGGACATCCTGTATTAAAACAATTGCAGGACTCCTTGGTTGGTTTCCTTCCTCAGTAAGGAGACCAAGGGAGAAAAGTGCATGAGGCTGAGACTCACTCCCAATCTACTGCACACAGAAAGAGATGGTGGGATGGGTAGGGGAGTTCTGAACAGGTCTTTATTAGGACCAATGATGCCTTCTCTTTCTATGTGATGGAGGAAGAACTGAAATATAAGGTGAAAAACAAAAGGGATACTTTGCAGTGTTACCTGCATACATAATGAATTATCCCATGAAATTATTAATTGTAATTAGTTACCAAAATAGAAAATAATACCCCATAAGGGTCTGTAGCAATTCAATAGTAACTCAAAAAGATTCTACCTTTAAATGCAATGTTTCAAACATCATTTTCAGCCATTTTGGAAAAGTGAAAATAATTTTAAGCTAGAATAAATGAATAAGTACTAACCTGTATGGTCCTGCTAAGGTAACTGTTGCATAAGGATCACACTGTCCGTTCACAATTGGTAAGCCTTGGCATTCAAGAACTCTGAATAAAAGGAAAAAATATTACAGAGTAGTAACAGAAAGGTACTTAGAACATGCAACAGGGGATGATATTTTCAATTCTTCCTTTTACTTTAAGAATACAGAACAAAACCTGCTAACAGGATTTTCCTCTCACTGAGTATGAGGGTTGTAAAACTGCTTTCTAAATTAAATGCCAGAAGCCAGTATCAAACATTTATGTCAAAATATTACACATAGGGAGAGACAAAATGAGTGCATCAGTGGAATTTTGTAAACAACATTTAAAAAAAACAAACACAGAGTTTACTCTTAAGGCAGAGGTGGGTAACCTGTGGGCTTTCAAATGTTGGACTACAACTCCCATCATACTTGACCATTGGCCATGTTGGTTAGGGATGATAAGAGTTATCTAACAACATCTGGGAGGGCCAGTTTATGCACTTCTGCCTTAAAGAAAGTAGACTAGGATGCTGTTCAAGATTTACTAAATAATGGAACCATACAGATCAGTGGGGCTTGCTGCACTGCAGTTTCTATGATAATGTTGAAGAGAAAGCTGTACACATGTGGCTACTTACTGAAATGTCAAGAAATGTGAAAAGAAGTAAATTGTGGATACAAAATGAAAGAGGAATTATATATGTGAGTACTGCCAGATGGTTATGTTTTCATGTGGGACCTGTTAATAGTCATGCATTTAATGTCAAATCTAACTTGACCTCAAATGTGAGAAAACAAACTATAAACTAATGCTTGCCTGACAGCTATGTGAACCTAGCATTTAAATTTAGACAGACTTTTTTTCTATCTAATAATGTTAACTTTTTACTAATTCCCATGAGGAAGTCTAATGGATCACTTCCCTTCCTCAAATCCCTCAAATCAAAATAACTTCAGAAATGCAACCCAATTCTTAATTCCCATCTATTTTCAAAAGTTTGTCACATTATAAATTCATGGAATTGTAATGTGATGGTGGTAGGAGCTTGAAGCTGTATTAAATTGTATTATTTTAAAATTCTCTATACTGCATTTCTCCATCCTCCATTTTTTTCAGCCTCCAAAGTGTCCTATAAGACAGTGTAGATAAAATACTAGAGTATTACATTTTAGAGTACTGTCCTCATCAGTCCATCAGATGCCATTTTGTTTTGAATGAAATAAAACCCTGACTAAAAACATTGAATATATATTAAAAATGGAACAAATAAATTTGTTTGTGAGTAGTCTGAAAGCCATATTAAAAGTAATGGTGGCCCAGAACTATCCCAATCATATGGAAAGAGGGGGTGGTCGGGGGCAGGGGGTGCATGTCTTATTTTAAAGACAAGAGGGGTACACAGATGATCAGTGCAGATATATTTAAGAGACACTGATAACATCTGCTCAAGTCAGGAGAAACCTTTGTCCTCCTAGGACACTAAAGTCTTGTATTGTCCGGTCTGGTGATCAGTAAATCCCTTCTGGTTATTTCCCTGTGGCAACTAGCAAGGCATCAACAGCTACACAAGGGTTGGGGGAGATGACATTTTACACCAAAAGACTCTCCCACGAAGGTTTCAGGGAGTCAGGAACTGCTGATAATTATCTGCCTAGTGAGGGCATTCAAGGAAGCATGCAGACGAAACCACTGTGGAAACATGAGAAGATGTTTTTGGATAGTAAAAATTGGGTACAAAACGTTTTGTTAAAAGGCAATATATAAATATTCTAAACAAATAGATGTCTTCCTTGACCAGTGGCTTACCTCCCTGCAGTTTCTTTCCCTAAATGGTTTTCTCATCACCTGAGTTCTACTACCTGACCTGAACTAGTGGACAGAAACTGGGAGAGGGGAGGATAAACCATAGCCAGGTGGACATTTAGCCCCGTTCTCTCATATACACCATTTGCTTTGAAAATGGGGCCCTTGTCCCTTCTTTATATGTGAATGAGGCAGTTCTGTGTGGAAAAAACCACATAAATGCTGGCATTGCATCTAGTATGGCTCTGAGGTAGTTTCCCAAGGCCCAATTCCTTTGGCAAACTACGGGCCTGTTTAAATGCCCAAAAAGTCTGCATCCGCTGCTTTTGCAGATCCTTTTAATTTGGACCTTTTACTTGATGTTTTACCCAACGTGCGTGCATTCTACTGCTTTTGCCTTTAACTCCGGATTAAATGGATGCGGCAAAAACCAGCATTTGTTTTTAAAATCCACACCTGCTTCTACCATGCATTACCTCTTAAGCGCCTTTTCTAACTGCGCAGTTTCTTCGCCATTAGATCCTCCCTTTTCTCCACCCCTTTCACTGTCCCGAGGCGTCATTTTGTTCCTGCGGTTGACGAAGCAACTTCCCGTTGCTCTCACCTTCCTTTCTCCCGTTTACTCCCGCTTCCCCCCCAATACATTTCCTTCCCCACTCCTTTAAACAAAATCACATTCCCCACCCCTTCATCGAGGGTAGCAGGGCTGGAGCTCATAAAATTCCTTCCTCGGAGCTGTAGTTTTGGCGCTGTTGTTTACGTCTAGCGTGTGTGTGTGCGAGAGTGAGAAAGTGTGTGTGTGGAGGACCTGTTCTGAACATAAGAAGAGCCTGCTGGATCAGGCCAGTGGCCCATCTAGTCCAGCATCCTGTTCTCACAGTGGCCAACCAGGTGCCTGGGGGAAGCCCGCAAGCAGGACCCGAGTGCAAGAACACTCTCCCCTCCTGAGGCTTCCGGCAACTGGTTTTCAGAAGCATGCTGCCTCTGACTAGGGTGGCACAGCACAGCCATCACGGCTAGTAGCCATTGATAGCCCTGTCCTCCATGAATTTGTCTAATCTTCTTTTAAAGCCATCCAAGCTGGTGGCCATTACTGCATCTTGTGGGAGCAAATTCCATAGTTTAACTATGTGCTGAGTAAAGAAGTACTTCCTTTTGTCTGTCCTGAATCTTCCAACATTCAGCTTCTTTGAATGTCCACGAGTTCTAGTATTATGAGAGAGGGAGAAGAACTTTTCTCTATCCACTTTCTCAATGCCATGCATAATTTTATACACTTCTATCATGTCTCCTCTGACCCGCCTTTTCTCTAAACTAAAAAGCCCCAAATGCTGCAACCTTTCCTCGTAAGGGAGTCGCTCCATCCCCTTGATCATTCTGGTTGCCCTCTTCTGAACCTTTTCCAACTCTAGAATATCCTTTTTGAGATGAGGCGACCAGAACTGTACACAGTATTCCAAATGCGGCCGCACCATAGATTTATACAACGGCATTATGATATCGGCTGTTTTATTTTCAATACCTTTCCTAATTATCGCTAGCATGGAATTTGCCTTTTTCACAGCTGCCGCACACTGCCTCGTAGCATCCTTCCACTGCCCCTCAAAGCTGGATCTCTCCCCCCCTCGTGCTGATGCATGCGCCCCTTTCGTAGTCACGGCGAGAGAAGGCTGGCGAAGGCGCCACTAGGGTAATTTATAAGCACCCAAAAGCGCAGGGGAAAGGTGAGCTGCCTTGGCGTCTCATCCCAGCATCTGCTCCACTCACCGAGAGCGATAATATTAAACGGTCAATGCTTCCTTTAGTAGCTGCTTTTAATGTCTCTCTAAAGATAATTGTTTGGGTTTTTTTTAATGTTTCCCAGAACACATGCTGAGGCTTGTTCCAGGGTGCCAAAGGCACACCAATCTCACGCAGGGATAGCCTAACAGCCACGGGTGGGAGCGATTCCCTTTCTTTCAAGTGCTAATTCCCTTCGTTTAGGGAAACACCACCCCTTTCCCACCTCTGCAGTTAACATGCTAATGTGCAGGTGCGGCAACAAGGAAACGCTGATAGCAATAAATGCACACGCGTGTGAATGCTACAAAGAAAAACAGCCAATTTATTTGTAGCGAGGGCGTATGTGAACTGTCAAAATCAATCACGATGGAAAAAGCAGCATTTTTAATGTGGATCTGGGGTCCTGTGTAAACAAGCCCTACGATAAGGTGAGAATTCCAAGCAGGGGTGCTCGATTATGAGAACACCCCTTCTCAAATTGTTGTGAGCAGAATCAAAACAGACACAGCCTCGGATCTTCTCACATCCCCCAGCCTGGATATAGTCCTTCAAAGCAGACCTAAAGCAAGACTATTAGAATATGCCCTTTGTAGGGCTGCTGGTGGAAAACCTGGAGCTGAGGGACAAAGCCTACCCCTTGCAGAGGACCCTTTGGCCAAGAGGGTCCCCTGCAGAGGTGTGGCTTTTCCCCCTTTACCTCTTGTGAGTACTTGCAACAAACAAAATAAAAGAGAGAGGGGGAGAAATTTGGTTGGATTGGGGAAGAGAGCGCGACTGCAGAATGCAGTACAGACCAGACCAAAGAGTCACAGAAAGTTTCAGTTACTTTGGGGGGGGGGGATGTCTTGGAAATCTCTGGTTTTCTAGAAGTCTTCTAGAAGGTGAAGTGATAAGTGGTGTGTGCTTCTAAGTATCTCATGCAAACACTGAGAGATGTAGGGGGGGAAATAAGCATCACATCCATTTTAAACTATTTTCTTCTCTTTTCAACTGTGCCAAGCTACACTTCACCTTTCATAACAACATAATGTTGTGCTTTTCACTAGATCTTGATAACTGAAATTTACCCAACATTCACTCATAAACTTTATAAACGCTTAATACATCTGCCCTCAGCAAAGATATTCTGAAGTGCACAGAAACAGCCTACGCTAAACTGTTGTAGATGTGATGAAAAGAAGAGAATATGCCAATCAAACGGATGTCTTTCCACGTGGGAGGCCTTTTTTCCCCTTTCCTTTTTTCTTTTTAAAAAAAGAAGAGTAAGCTTCCCATTGCAGGTTGGTAGAAAGACTTGTTGAAAAATCAAGTGTATATCATGGTGCCACTGATTTAATGAGCTTTAAAAATATATTTTGAGAATGTCACCTTATTTAACTGCAACATACCTAATACGTTGTTGAAAATGGGATGTCTTCGTGTGCACTGTGGCTTTGCCATTAAAATGCTAATTAAATTGTCAACTTAAAAACCTCAAAGTTTACATGCCTTTCTGTGAAGTATATTGAAATAGGTCAGGAGTGAGGAACCTTTCATCCTCCAGTTGTTGCTGAACTACAATTCCCAAAAAGTCTTAGAGTGCATTGGCCAATGGCTAGGATGATGGGAGTTGTAGTTCAGTAACACTTGGAGGGCAAAAAGTTCCTCACTCCTAAATGAGGCATTTGCTTCATAAAGGCTACATTCAGACATGCATTAATTTTACTGGTTATGAAGCTAGCACTTCTGTCCCGATTTCTAACATTCATTTTACACTGAAGAACCTGTTATGTTACAGAACTGTGGATTTTTGATTAATATATTGCCATATCATGCTAAATTTCATTCACACTAGTGGGCATGGTGACATACAAAAAAATGTCATTGAACATGTTGCCACTCCCCCACCTTTTCTGCACATGTGCATTTCTGTTCCCCATGATTCATCATGCCGTATGCCAAATTACCATCCAAAATTTCAGTATGTGAGCAGTGAGGGCACGATGCATGAAAACCGCAGAAGACAACACAACACTCACACAATATTCTGGGTTTCCAGGATTATGAACATTTTTTTCTGGAAAACATTTACACAGAAATGAGCACTAAACTTCCACTAGATTCTGCTAGATTTCCAGAAGTGGATTTAATGTCATGTGAAAGATAATATAAAATGCAAAAATTATCACGTGGCTGCAAAAAGGGCAAATGCTATTTTAGGCTGCATTAACAGAAGTATAGTTTCCAAATCACATGAAGTATTAGTTCCCCTCTATTTAGCACTGGTTAGGCCTCATCTTGAATAGTGCATCCAATTCTGGTCTCCGCACTTCAAGAAGAATGCAGACAAACCGGAACAGGTTCGGAGGAGGGCAACAAGGATGATCAGGAGACTGGAAACAAAGCCCTATGAGGAGAAACTGAAAGAGCTGGGCATGTTTAGCCTGGAGAAGAGAAGACTGAGGGGAGATATGATAGCACTCTTCAAGTACATGAAAGGTTGTCACATAGAGGGCCGGGATCTCTTCTTGATCGTCCCAGAGGGCAGGACATGGAATAATGGGCTCAAGTTGCAGGAAGCCAGATTTCAGCTGGACATTAGGAAAACCTTCCTGTTAGAGCCATACGACAATGGAATCATTTACCTAGAGAGGTAGTGGGCTCTTCAACACTGGAGGCATTCAAGAGGCAGCTGGACAGCCATCTGTTGGGAATGCTTTGATTTGAATTCCTGCATTGAGCAGGGGGTTGGACTTGATGGCCTTATAGGCCCCTTCCAACTCTACTATTCTATGATTCTAGGTAAGGAAACATTGGGAAGATGGAATAAAGTGATGTCTGAATGGAATTATTAAGAGCTTAAGCCTACAGCTGTCTAGACAGATGTAGCCTCACAAATGTAGTCTATTATGGTTTTATGTAGGTAATTGTTTGCCAGAACTAGCTTTTTTCAACAGAGTTTTTTGCATATAACAGGGGTGGGCAACCAGCTGCTCTTCAGATGTTAAACCAAGTCCCATCAGCCCCAGCCAGCATGGCCAATGGTCAAGGATGGTGAGAACTGTAGTCCATCAACATCTGGAGGGCACCATGCTGGTTACATACAACATCAAAATGCTTAATTACCACAGACGTTTTTTAAACCTCAATTTAGTGATCTAAATTGAATGAATCTTGATTGCTTTTTACATTTAATGGGCTTTGAGTCTTATTATGGAATAAATTGGGGTTGATTCATATTTTAGGGTTGACTGATCTTTGCAAAGAGGTATGACACTATCTCTGTCCCTCCAATAATTCTTTGAACGATATTCCAAGACCAATAACGTGCCTATTCAATTTTATATTATCACTTTGAGGACCATAAATGGGAAAGCTGCTTTCAACAACATGTAGTTACAATTAGTGTAGAATGTAGCTGCTTAGGCAAGGCCATATAACACCAGTCTTGAAAAGCCTGTACTGGTTTCCAACAGGCTTCTGAGCCCAATTCAAAATGGTAACGTTGACAAACAAACCATTAAAGAACCTGGGGCCTAGATAGAAACACAGTTGCTCATTCAGTTAACATCCTGCCCATACATGAACATCGGCAGCAGTGGCGCTTCTCATTGTTCCACTGCCTGGGGAAATACGTGGGACGGTAGCACAAGGAATGGCCTTCACTGTTGTGGTACCTCACCTCTAGAATTCCCTCTCCTTGTCAGTCAGGTACCAACTTTGTTGTGTTTTGGCATCAATTGAAAATGCACCTGTTCGCTCAGGCTTTAGGAGAAGGATAGGTGTTATGGTCAATCAGTGCATCACCTGCTGTATATTTTTTAAAAATTGTTTTATGGAATTTTATGGTGTGCTGGCCAAATTGGTTCAAGTCTGCATTGTGTTGTAACCCATTCTGGGATCAATATGACGAATGGTATGTTTATAAATGTACAGAAGGAAACAAAGTGCTTTCGTAGCACTTTCAGCATTTGAAACCTCCATATCTAAATCTTCTTCTTCTTGTTATCACTATGCATTTTTATCCTGCTCTTCAGCTGCCTTACAAATATCAGTAGGAAGACAGATTGGGTCCGAGAGTGAGGACTAAGAGGCATGATTAAACAACATAGGGGTTGAAGTTCTCCAGTGAACATTTTCAGTGTAAAAAGGGAGCTTCTGAGGAGGTCAAAAACATACCCACTGTATGCCTGTTGACTAGTGCTTACTGCCCCAATCAGCAGCTGCTTTGGTACCATTTTTTTTAATAAAAAAATATTTCTTTTTGGAAAACAGTGAAGTCCCAGGGAAGCTGCGTGACCTCAGAAGGTGGGGCTATGCTCATGTGGACAGCCCTTCACATGATTAAAAATATGAAGGGGGCTTACGTGACAGTGCCACTGTGGACAAAAGAGGCTAATTCAGTATAAGGGCAATGGCTATTTAGGAAGCATTTGTCTTCACTCTGAATTAAACTTCATTTGCCTTCAGCAACATCCTCAACTCAGCCAAATCTACTTAGCTAGATAACAACAACAAAGGCCTTGTGGTACCTTACAGACTAACAAATTTAACACAGCTATTCCTCTGCAAATTGGACTAGGTAACAACATTATTGCTATTACGAAGGAGAGAGGGAAATCTGAAGGAAAAAAACCCAACATTGATGCTGCCTCCAGTAAGGGCTACAAAAAGGCTCAGAGTGGAGCTGTCACCTGAATCCCAGGTATGGGGGCAGGGGGTTATTTGACCATGCATCAGGATATTTCTCCTCTTGTCCAGAGTGTTTCTCTTAATGGCCAGTGCACATTCCTAGCAACATGGACCAAAATGTAAAACCAATATCCACCTCCAAAAGATGTACCAGTATTATGAAGACACAGCAGCCCTTACATATGATACAGAAAATAAAAATGGCATCTTCTTGGTGAGCAGGTTTTTCATGGTTTTGTGAACAGATCACACATACACACAAGGCAAGATGAACTCACCTCAGTATGAAATAATATATTTACAGATCAGTGAGGTTCAAACACACCCTGTGTTTCAAAGTTGTGAACATAAGAGTACTTTCTTGTATGCAGTACTTCCACATCCTTACAGCAGTACTTGAGTTGGAGTGGCATTCAAATGTTATTGCTATGGTTCTTTTGTGTGCGGAGAAGGAATGAGAAAGCTGGGGGGTGGGAGGCGGAATGACAGGCAGTCAAATGAGCCACAGAAGTGCCACTCCTTCCTACGTCATCAAAGTAACATAAGAAAGCTTGGATCACACACTGTGGCTTCTCTCCATGCTAGTGTCACATCACAAAAAACACAGCCTAATCTCATACCACGTCTTCTCAGAAGCAAGTCCCATTGAGTTCAATGGATCTTACTCCCAGATAAGTGGGTACCACATTACCACCTAATACTGCAATGGGGTTTTCCCACACAGCCCAGGACTGCTTACATTACACTAGGAATAAACAGCATAGCCGTGACTCCACTGCCACCAGAGAAACAGTGAAGAGGAAGAGACATCAAGGTACCAGATACTCCCACAGGCATTGTTAGAAGTAAAGCCAGTTCAGAAGTATGTTGGTGTATATTGAGGAATAAAATAAATATAGATGTTCCATCTCACTTGCACACTAGATGAACTATTCTCTTCAGTAGAAGGTTGAAGATGTTTGCTAAAATGAAATAAAATATTTCCCACTATGAGACTAATATTGTCTCTTAAAAAGCAGTGCTAAGTCCCAGGTCTGTTACAGAATTAGTTACATTTATTTTATTTGCAAATGTATTATGAATTAAAGGCATTTGATAACTTACTTAGAGACTTGTTGCCTGCATTTGCTAACGGCACTCACGGATATTGTACCCAAGTCATAGAAAAAGAAAACCTGAGAGCCACAAATGCAGTGTTTGCCTATAGCATTCCACTTCATTCAATCCCTTCAAAACAACTCCTACCTGGGAAGCCAGGACAGAAGAGAAAAAGGACAGGAACATATTTTTTTGCGGTAACACGTACTCTACTCCCCATAGCCCTGTGGATCAAGCAAGCTTTTGATTCTGTTCAAAACTCCACTGTTGACTTTTAAAGTCCACCCTACCTTGGGACGAGTTATAATTTACATATATGTACTACCCCATATACTTATCAAAAAGACAAGAGAATGCTTATGAACATTAAGCATAATCTTGTCTTTCTGATAAGTCTATAGGTAAAAATGGCTAAGGGTCTGTTCGTTGTTGGCTTACTCTTGGGATCGTGCCAATGGAGATAGTGAGAGAAAGCGTGAACCCATATGTATCCCCTTCTCCCTCTCCACAAACCAGAGGGAGGAGAGAACAAACAAAACGTTTCAGTGGACCAGTAGAGATCCTGCAGGCAAATAACTGCAAGGACTCCTAGTTTGGTCATTGCTGATTTAATTTATACAGTACTTTCCTGTATATACTACACCTATGGTGAGGGGAACAAGGAAGGGGCGAGAGAGGCCATATGAGCCTCAGGTCTGCTTATAAGCACTCCCTAAGAAGAAACTTCAAAAAATGGCATAACATCTGAACAGGCCCATTTTAATACATATAATCAAACCTGAAGGAACTATGAACTATGAACCATGTTATATAGAGAGAAAAATAATGACAATATATGTTATAATACTGGTTGATGAAAATAATATTTCCAAGAAATATGTACCCTTTTTATTCAGAAAATAAATATTCTTTATGCACTCTGCTTCAGCGCTGCTTCTCATGTTACAGAGGAGACAGGTGCCCATGTTTCTGCTGCTGCTTGATGGGCCATTCTCATAATATATAAAAATATAAATTATTATTATTAATAGATTTCTATACCACTTACACACCATAATGGATTCTAAATGGTTTACAACATACCCTTGGAATCTGTGATTGTCTAGGGCTGCTTGATAGGAGCTTACTGTATGTTTTGACGCAGACACAGCCTGTGAAATATTACTAACAAGAAACGTTTAAACCTTAGTGGAAATGCAGGAACCCATCTTATGCTGTAAAGCATGAGGCAGCCCTCAGAAAGATGCTTTGAGAGCATGAAGCACCATCTGCCAATCATAATACTGTCCTAGGAGAGGGAGTAAGTCCATCAGTAGCTTTATTGTTTTATGAGCCAATTATGAAAGGGCTCTAAGCTTTTTATTTTATTTTTATAAAGATCATTCAGAAAGTCCCTCCATTCTCATTTGTTATTATAAAAAGACAGATTACATTTTCTTTACTGAAAATGTGTCAAACATTTTAATGAATGCATATGCACTAAACAGAGATGCTTATAGTATTTACTCACTTAGTGAAATTTTTCAACACATACAGATCTAGCAGTAAGATTTCTACTTTGGAAAAAGCTTTTGCTAGATTAATACTTCTTTTCTTTCTATTAAAGAACAAGTCAAGAACAGGAAAACAAGATGAAATTTCCTTGCGTTTTGAATGAAGAAGTAAAAAGGAACCATGTGAAAAAAACTGATTTCGTAAAACAGTCTCAAACACAAGCAGACTGTGTATAGACAGAAAGTGAACACCTGAGAATGTGCAATGCTAGCTGAAATTAAAATACTGGGAGAAAGAAGAAATATATCACAGACATGACAGGGAAGTTACATAGGGCAGTGGTTCCCAAACTTTTTTCCCCATGGACCACTTGAAAATTGTTGAAGGGCTTGGCGGACCACTTAATGATTTTTTTTCCTGCCCGTTGTAGCAACTGTGATGTGTCTGTGCCTTGTTCCGGTTCTCCTCAAGGCCACAGAACTGCTGGTTGTTCTATCAGCCAGCCCTTAGATCTCCAGGTGCTGCTTTTGAATGCCAGGTCGGTATATAATAAAACCTCCCTTGTCCACGATTTAATTGTGGATGAGGGTGCCGACCTGGCATGTATAACCAAGACCTGGGTGGGTGAGCAGGGAGGAGTTGCTCTCTCTCAGCTTTGTCCACCTGGGTATAAGGTGCAGCACTATGGTAGATCTGAGGGCCGGGGAGGCGGGGTCGCTGTGGTCTATAGGAGTACTTTCTCTCTCACCAGGCATCCTGTCCAGATGGCAAGTGGTCTAGAGTGCCTCCACCTTGTGCTGGGCCAAGGAGACAGACTGGGAATCCTGTTGGTGTACCGCCCACCTTGCTGCCCAACAGCTTCCCTAGCTGAGCTGACAGAGATAGTCTCGGAGGTATTGTTGAGGTCCCCCAAACTTGCAGTGTTGGGGGATATCAACATTCATGCCGAGACTGTCTCATCTGGGGCGGCTCAGGACTTCATGGCCTCCATGACAACCATGGGGCTGTCTCAATTTGTTACTGGCCCAACGCATGTGTCGGGTCACACTCTTGATTTGATCTTCGCCACTGGTCATGGAGATGGTGATCTGGAGGTGGGGTGTTTTTCATCTACTCCATTGTCATGGACAGACCACCGCCTGCTGAGTTTTAGACTTACGACGACTCTTTCCCTCTGCAAGGGTGGGGGACCTATTAAGTTGGTCCGCTCTCGGAGGCTTATGGATCCTATTGGTTTTCAGAGGGCTCTGGGAGTTTTTCCAGCTGATAGTACTGGCGCTCCTGTCGAGGCCTTGGTCGAACTGTGGAATACGGAGATGGCCCGGGCTATCGACACAATTGCTCCCGCGCGCCCTCTTCGATGCAGAGCTCATACAGCTCCGTGGTATACCCCGGAGCTGAGAGTGATAAAGCAAGAGAGAAGGAGGCTGGAGTGCAGATGGAGACGAACTCCAGATGATGCAGTTATGCTTTGGTAAGTGCCTCCACTAAGTCGTATATAAAAGCGGTAAGGGCGGCGAAGAAGTCCCACTTCGCTGCCTCTATCAGGACATCTCTCTGCCGCCCTGCAGAGCTTTTTAGGGTTGTACAAGGACTCTTACATTCTGGTCCTCGAGATACCATTGAAACATCTGAAGCTCGCTGTAACGACATCGCAGGGCACTTCCAAAATAAAATCGCATGCATCCGTAGGGACCTAGACTCCGATGTTATGACAGATGAATCCATTGAAGTGTCCAGAACACGGTCTTGTCTTTCATTATTGGATGAGTTTCAGTTGGTGCAGCTTGAGGAAGTGGACAAGGTGCTTAGATTGGTGCGGGCGACCACGTCTGCTCTAGATCCTTGTCCATCTTGGCTAGTGAAGGCTAGCAGGACTAGTACCACCGGCTGGGCCAAGGAAGTGATAAATGCCTCCTTGAGTGAGGGAGTAGTCCCTAGTAGTCTCAAGGAGGCAGTAGTGAGACCTCTTTTAAAGAAACCTTCCTTAGACCCAGATAACTTGAACAATTATAGACCGGTGGCGAATGTCCCCTTTTTGGGCAAGGTTCTGGAGCGGGTGGTCACCGGTCAACTCCAGGTGCTCTTGGATGAGACCGATTATCTGGATCCGTTTCAATCCGGTTTTAGGCCTGGTTTTGGCACTGAAACAGCCTTGGTCGCCCTGTATGATGACCTCTGTCAGGAGAGGGACAGAGGGAGTGTGACTCTGTTGATTCTCCTTGATCTCTCAGTGGCGTTTGATACCATCGACCATGGTATCCTTCTGGGGAGACTCGCGGAGTTGGGAGTTGGAGGCACTGCCTGGCAGTGGTTCCGCTCCTACTTGGCGGATCGTCGCCAGAAGGTAGTACCTGCGGAACATTGCTCAACACCTTGGACTCTCCATTGTGGAGTCCCTCAGGGGTCAGTTTTGTCCCCCATGCTTTTTAACATCTACATGCAGCCTCTGGGTGCCGTCATCAGGAGTTTTGGAGTGCGTTGCCATCAGTACGCTGATGACACGCAGCTCTATTTCTCCTTTTCATCTTCTACAGGTGAGTCTGTTGATGTGCTGAATCACTGCCTGACCGCGATAATGGACTGGATGAGAGCTAATAAACTGAGACTCAATCCAGACAAGACTGAGACACTGTTGGTGAATGCCTTCCCTGCCCAGATGGTGGATGTTTACCCTGTTTTAGATGGGGTTACACTCCCCTTGAAGGAACAGGTTCGTAGTCTTGGGGTTCTTTTCGATCCTTCCTTGTCTCTTGAGGCGCAAGTGGCCTCGGTGGCAAGGAATGCGTTCTACCACCTTCGGTTGGTAGCCCAGCTACGCCCCTATCTGGACAGGGATGAGCTCGCCTCAGTTGTTCATGCTCTGGTAACTTCTAGGTTGGATTACTGTAATGCGCTCTACGTAGGGCTGCCCTTGAAGACAGTTCGGAAGCTTCAGCTAGTGCAAAACGCAGCAGCCAGACTGCTGACGAGGACCAGCCGGTCAGCGCATATAACATCTGTTCTGGCCCGTTTGCACTGGCTACCCATTTGTTTCCGAGCCAGATTCAAGGTGCTGGTTTTGACCTATAAAGCCTTACACGGCGTGGGACCGCAGTATCTTGTGGAACGCCTCTCCCGCTATGAACCGACACGGTCACTTCGCTCAGCATCTAAGGCCCTCCTCCGGGTACCAACCCATCAGGAAGCCCGGAGGACAGTTACTCGATCTAGGGCCTTTTCTGTAGTGGCCCCCGAACTGTGGAACAGCCTCCCCGAAGTACGCCTGGCGCCGACGCTTCTATCTTTTCGGCACCAGGTTAAGACCTGGCTATGCTCCCAGGCATTTTAAGCATTTAATGTTATAATTTTAAATCTTTTTTTGTTTGCTGTTTATGTTTACTGTTGGTAGGTTGACTTTATTGTGATATTCTGTATTTTAATCTTTTGTACACCGCCCAGTGAGCCACTCGCTATGGGCGGTTTAAAAATGAAACAAATAAAATAAATAAATAAAATAAAAATGTGTGATTTTCTAAATTGTATTTTTATTGCTGCTTTTGTTTCTTATATGTATTTTATCATATTACAATTTGAATTCCATAGAATCATACAGAATTCAAATAGTAAGTTTTTTCAGACATGCCGTGGACCAACTGAATGAAACCCATGGACCACTGGTGGTCCACAGACCACAGTTCAGGAACTCCTGATGTAGGGTAAGGATTAAAAATCCTAATTCAGCTAGCAGCCTATTAAACATTAAAGAGATGGAGGGAATTTGTCTGATGGCCGACACTGGGGTTTTAGAGCAATGAAAACAGAAGGAAATGCAGAGAGGAGAAAAGCAAGTTACAGGACAAATAAAAGACTTGGCTTCACTGACACTTACTGAAAAGTTGTAAACTCCTTAACTTATCTCAGTGTTGAATTTGTTTTACAGACATTGTTATTAAAGTTTCTTACCCATTTTTACAGGATTAATGGGAGGATAGGAAGCCAAAGTATGTTAACTGAACTTAAGGAATAACCAGGACTATTTTCTTATCCCAGTAAAGGTGAAGTACACTTTCTATCTCAATCTATCTCAATCTTGCAACTTTATAGCTAGGGCTCGTCTCTGCTTTTCCTATGCAAATCCAGCCATATGAAACATTCCATTTAATTATTGAATTGATATGAAAATACAAATATACATGAACACTGATGAATTTAAGTATAATTCTTTATTGCCATAACGGTGAGGCAGCTGAAATATATATATATTTTGTGGGAGAAATGGATTGTAAAATGTGAACTTATTTCTCTGTAACCTATATAAGCAGCCTTGCCCAACCTGGTGCCCTCCAGATATTTTGGACTACAGCTTCCATTAACCCAAGCAGCATGGCTAAGCTTGGTTGGGCCTGATGGGAGCTGTAGTTGGGGCAAGGCTTTTCTCCTGACCCAAGCCTTGATGATTCTTCAAAATTAAAATGTGTATCTTTTTTTGGGAATTTTAATTCAATTTCCCCATCATCTCCTTACTTCTTTTATGTTACTGAATCATGTTTTTGATTAAATAAAAAAAACCAACTAACTCCTGGTTTCATATGCATTTCTGCAGTTCTTTTGGAGGTTTTGCATTACCTGCCATCCTAACAAAGCTGATAGCATTACCTGAAGTCTCAGATTGGCAAAAGCTTTCCTTAAGGAGTTAAAAGTCAACTCTTGAAAATATTTTTTAATTATGTGACTGACCAAATAATTCTCCTTAGACCAGAAAAAATAATATAGCATAAACTGATTTAAGTTACTAAACTGATTTTTTTAATCTTCAGATGTTATTAATAGTAAAACACAATAGTAAAAACGACAATGCAGTCAGTGCTTGATCACACACCACAAGTTTTTAATCAGATACCTGTCAATCCCATGATCTTAGTTAGTTATTAAACTGATTGCTGATTTATGCTGTACTCAAGAAGTGCATTCTTTAAAATGCCCCTCTAACTATCTGAAGGCCCATACAATTTCAGCTGAGTGGCTACTGATTTCTTCTTTATATTTTTTTGGGTGCTTACCAATTATAGCCACTTTTGGGAACATTTTACAGAAAGACATCTGTTCTTACAATATTCTTACAAACCTTAAGCATAAAGTGTTAGAGCTGAAGTAGTTTTAAGAAGTAATAAAAATAAGAAAAACATGAAAAAGAACATTAAATAGGATGCTTGGGAAGTGTGTAGGCAGTATGCTGGAACTACAGATGAATACAAGCAAGGGTGGAAGGCCTAGAGGGACAGAATTAATATGAGACAGTCTACAGTAGAGGTTTCAAAGTGAGGAAGTAGAGGGTAGGTTGACAATCACCACCCAGTATATTGTCCTATGTGTGTGTCCTCTATAGCCCTAGAAAGGAGGAAAAAGAAAGAACAATACACATTTATGAGTGTATTTACTTTCCATATATTTCAAACATTTTTCTCCCATTGCTTTTAATTTATTTCAATTTATTCATTCTAAGGAAAACAGAAAGAATTACAGGTCTGAAAAGCAAGCATTAAAGCTAGTATCCAAAGCCAGAGCATGCTAGGATTTCAGGACAGATGTCAGTGTCATGCACGCATCCGAATTGTGTGCAAAGAGCTGCCCACAACACAGAAGCCTTTGCATTGAATCACAGCAGAACAGTTGATGTGTGTGTGCACTCACACACACAAACACACTCTACAGGAGGAAAGGCTTAAAGATAAGGAAATGTCTTTGGTCTTTGTTTTCTTTTCTTATTGTAGATTTTACAGTTTCATCCACCGCTTTAATGTGTAACAAGGGAGTGTCAGGAGAAAAAAAAGAGAGCTGTAAGTTATAAAAACGTAAGAAGAGCTCTGGTGGATCAGGCCAAAGATCCATCTGGTCTAGCATTCTGTTCTCACAGTGGCCAACAAGATGCCTATGAAAAACCTGCAAGTAGGACATGAATACTACAGTACTCTCTCTACTTGTGATTGCCAGTAACTTCCCAGATGAATACTACCGCTGATGCTGGAGGCAGTACATAGCCACAAGCACTTGCAGCCATTGATACAAACTTAGCTTTAGTTATTGTACTTTTAAACTGCTCCCAAATCAACCCTGTGAGGTAAGCTAGGCTGAAAGTGTGTGACTGGCCCAAAGCCATCAGGTGAGTATTGTGGCTAAGTGGAGATTTGAGCATGAGGCTTCCTGGTCCCAAAACAACACTTTAACCAGTTGACCACAAAGTAAGTGAAGTAACAGTTCTGGCAGCAGATGGACTAAAAAAGAGGATGAAGAGACTTTATGACACATAACTATGGAGGAATATAAATTTGTATTTTAAAACTTGAAATATTTGCCGCCTGAAAAGAAGTCCCTAGACTATGCATCTGATACACAGAAGACCAAATGAAGTAAGTTGACCCTTCAGAAGCCTGATCAGTTGACACAAATGGCTTATAAATGCTCTTCCTAATGGCTTGGTAACACAGTTGTATGGTTTTGGTAAAAGTGCTAAGAGTGTGACATTTTCCAAGGGCTGACCCTTTCAAGAAATCTAAGAACAGTGCCAAAATATGTGTTCATGAGCTATGGTCTTCCAGCTCACCTTACTGTCCTAATGCTCAGCTTCACTTGTGATAAACACGTTTCCTATTCCTGAATTATCCATCAGTAGCGGGATATCAAATAAAAAATGCATAAAGGTTTAATCACACTGTGTGCGCGTATATAATTAAAAGTGAATCAGGAATGCGGGGAATCAAAGGCTGTGCTTTGACTCCTCTGTAAATTCCAGCTAAAGGTCAGGTATTGAAACATCCCTGCTTGAGTGGATTAGGTATGGCTTTTCACAATGCACCCAGGTCCAATATTTTGAAAAGTAGTGAATGAATATGAGACCTCAAAGGCTGTTGTTGTTCCATGGGGCAGAGTGAGAAGTTCTCTGAAGCAAAACAGTCCATCACATATTATATTTGAGGGACTGGAGTTACACTCACCACCGAAACAGAAACACAGACAATCCAGGCTTGCCATGGAAAATTTTCAAAAGTTTTGTCAGACAATGAACCTGACTGCAAGTACCACCTCTCCATACCCCACCTTGGTTCTTGGTTCAACTATTACTAGTAATAAAAGAAAGTACTGTTTCACACAACACACAAAGGCTGTAATCTTATGTACACTTGGAACAAACACCATAGAAAAGTTAGACTATACAACCATGTGGGCTCCTAGAAAAGAGCTCGCAGCTTCTTTGGCTTACTGTGTTGTCCAAACAGAAACTCGTGGTTAAGCTCTCTCCTCACTTCTATTGTAACATGTTGGTACACTGCCACAGCTAGGTTTAGAGGCTTTGACAGGGTTTTGCTATGTTGTTCCGCCTCACAAAGTAGCAGTCATGAGGAGGTGGCCGGCAAACCAACCCCAGACTCAGACCTTATATTTTCCTTCGGGTTCCTTTGAACCCTCGAGTATCTTTTAGAAAGAGACTACCTGGTGCCTTCTATAAAGGTACCCAGTGAAAACAACAAATACGGACTGGAGACAAGAGAATGAGAGACAAGGAGGGGGACGGTAGCTGATGCCTGCTGCCACAACCAACTATGAGGCCACAGCATCATGAAAATGTAAGTGTGGAAAATCCTTCTGGTCTCATCCCAAAAGCTGAACTTGGGGATGCAAGAGGGATGTAGTTATAGTGAAGGGGCTCAGTGAGCATTAACCTAGATTTGCAAAGTGATCTTGTTAATGTCTGCGATGGGCATCAGTGACATTAAATAACAAGTCTTACAAATAGTCTGAGCCAACATCACCATCTCTCTGTCTCAAAATCCATCAAGGCTCTCCTTATAATTTCTACAGCAGTTTTCAGTGCTTTTTAAGGGCAATTCTTAATTTATGCTTCAAAAAATAAATATGATTTGCTGGGCTGGAGTAGCCTTTTACTTATTAGGCAGCATTGGGAACTTAGATAGATGAACTACATCTGTGTTAGGGGGTAAACCTTGCATCAACACAAATGCTTTCCCATAATAATCAGTGTTGAAATGAGATGTTCGATCTGTGGCATCTGCTAGAGGCCAGCACTGCCTCAGGGCTCAAACAATATCAGCTTACCTATTTAGGCCAAACTGAATGTATGGATTTTGAGACAGAAAGAGAGAGAGAGGGTGACAGATGACATTACCTTTTGCAAAAGCTGAAATCCAGTCTTTTGTTTTAACTCACTGCTATGTTTTTTATGAAAACTGCTTTCATCCATCTGTTTCTCAGAAGACCTAACAGCATACATGCAACCATTCATTTGCTCAGGAATGTGTACTAGAAACATAGGAAGCTGCCTTATACAAAGTCAGATCCATTGGCCCATCTAGCTCAGAATTGACTAACAATAGCTCTCCAGGGTTTCAGAAAGAGTCTTTCCTAGCCTTACTTAAACATGTCATGGAATCAAACCAGCCATCTTCTGCATGCAAAACATGTGCTGTACCACTGAGCCACGGCCCTTCTCCAAAAGAACTGTGTCCTCGAACTCAGAGGTAGCTGTACACAAAGATCTGGAAAATGTGCTAGAATTAAAACTGGTGGGAGCATGTCAGCACTACAGTGCATTACAATGCTGGCTCAGACAGTTTGTAAGACATTCAGGTTTTGCTATCTGTGCTTTCATTCTTCCCAAACTGATTGGGGCTGCTGGAAGTACAACAACATCTGAGAGAGCCAAAGGTTCCCCACCCATGCTTTACACTGCTGTGCTGAGGTCCTGAACTTGTTCTATCCTGTCTTATTTTACTTGCTTTCTAGCTTATCTTCCCTGAGCTCCCGTTATCTGTCCTAGACTCTTACACCGGCTTTATGAAGTGAAGGGGCAATTGAGCCACTTTACAGGCCACTCATAGCAGGAAACGGGTGCTCAAATCAGCTGAAGATCAAATAAAAGAACAAAAAGGCCCTCCACAGGAAGAGGAAGCTGCCCTGGATTCTCATCTCTTTGTTCCTGACAGTTACTGAGGAACTGAAAAACTGTCTGCTTAACACACTCAGTCACTGATAACAGCTCACTAGTTAGGAATTCCTCAGACATTCTCCCCTGAATCAGTTTCACAGAATGCCTTGTGATCCTGCCTAAGATATACTTTCAGCATAAAAGGCATAGACATGAAGTGATCTGAAGTCTCACTGTAATGAATGGCAGCTGCACATGAGAACATTTATGCTCTTCACTTCCACACTTCCCATCTTGCTTCAATGGGGCTCATTCACAAAAGATTCCCAGTGATAGGTACCCAAGATTTCAAAACCAAGGTCACATAAATATGGGTCTGAATAGAACCTTTAACTCATTTTATCAGATTTCAAGTGCTCTTCATGGAAAATGAAACTTGAATAGTGAGAGGAAAAAAATAAGAGTGTGTGAGAAAGGATCATTCATGGCTCCACTATTTTGAATTAGAGAAGAGAAGATTTTAATTGAAATTTGTGAGTTTATGATTATTTGGTCTATAAGGTTAATATCATCATACATTTTTGTAGTTAGCTATTTAATTTGTTCATAAATTTGATTTGCCTTGCAAATAAGCCACCAAAACTGACTAGCTTACAAAAGAAATCTTGCTAACTCCTCTGCTTGTATATTCTTGCTTTAGTCATTCATGACACGTGGTCAGCTTCAAAATGAAAAAGGCAGTGTTGGGGCAAGGAGGGGGAAGAGAGCCACTTTTCTTCCATTTATAAAAGCTGCCTTGCCTGGTCACCTAGAGGACAACTGACTACAGATGACCAAGTGAAGGTGTGCTTACAAGACTCAATTACTGCTTTGGACAATGTGTCAAGAAATGCAAGATAAAACTTTTACTGAACTAATTAATACAGGCAAACCACTTGCACAGGAAGCAACAAGCATATTGCTTGTTTTAAAAATGCAACAGTATTTATTTATTTTAAAACATTTCGATCCCACCCTTCTACCCTATAATAGGGCACTCAGGGCAGCTTACAAAAATAAAATCAAACACGTACATAATAAAATTGTAAACAGTAAAATCACAAAAACATTAAAATAAATTAAAATACATAAAATACAATATATACAGAGAGAGAGAGAGAGAGAGAGGGAGAGGGAGCGGTACTAAAGGCCCTTATACACAGAACACATCACTAATTTTAAAGTGAAGTATTATAAATCCACTATTAAAAATCTGCGGTCAATGAATTAACCGAATTAAAATTTAGGGCTTAAATTGTCTGCGATCACAATTCTATTGCATTTTGCCCTAGCTCAGTTTTCAAAACTATTTTTTAGAAGTCACAGGCACTTTATATATCCTCCAATATTTTGAAAAGGAAGAACATAAAAAGAGCCTGTTGGAGCAAGCCAATGACCCATCTAGTCCAGTTTCCTGTTCTCACAGTGGCCAGGCAAATGCCTATGGGAAGCCTGCAACAAAGACCTGAGCAGAAGAGAACTCTCCTCTCTTGCAGTTTCCAGCAACTGATATTCAGAAGCACGCTGCCTCCAACTGTGGAGGCAGAGCATTGTCAGCTCTTCACTGAGACAGCAGTGTCGATGGGGGTGCAGGCAGGGCAGGAGATTCCTTGGTAATTGCCAGGCCGTAAGTCCTCAGCCGGCAGCTTGGCTATAAATCTGCCAGGCTAGCAAGGAGGAAGCAAGATAAGGGCAGAGGCCGTTCAAAGCTTACGTGCCAAGCCAGAAATCCAGAAGAGACGTCAGTGAAGGTCCGGGTCTAGTTTGCCGAGAGATCAGTCCAAGTCAAGGTTCAGGGGATAGGAAGACACACAGTGGTCACGCCTGACGTTGTAGTCAGCAACAAGCTGAAGCCAAGTTTTGACTTTTAAGGAGCAGGTTTGTCAGCAGGTGTGAGCCATCAGCGTTTTGGCCTTAAGTGGACAGGCCTGCCCCTCTTCTGCCAGACCTTCTGTTGTCTACGTTCTGCAGGTGAGGGGGGAGTATCCTGTTCACTGTCTGCGTCTGGCTGAAGGGCTTCAGCTGTGTCTGGCGTGCTCTGCAGCTGAGGGGGAGAAGGAGCTGGGTTCTCAGGAGTTTCCTCCATTTCTCCTTCTGGGTCTGCTGCTTCTGGGTCTGCTGCTGTTACTCCCGAGTCATCCTCGTCTGATGAGTCCTCTGACGGGGCCATGACAAGCATAGCCATCGTGGCTAGCAGGCATTGATAGTCTTATCCTCCATGTATTTGTCTAACCCTCTTTTAAAGCCAGACAGATTGGTGGCCATCACTATTTCCTGTGGGAGCGAATTCCATAATTTAACTCTGCGATGTGTGAAGTGCTTTCCTTTGCTTGTCCTGAATCTTTCAACATTCAGCTTCATTGGGTACCCACAAGTTCTTGCGTTATGAAAAAGAAAACCTTTTCTCTATCCACTTTCTCCATGCCACACATAATTTTATACACCTATCATGTCACCTCTTACTTGTCTTTTCTCTAAACCAAAAAGCCCCAAATGCTGCCCCCTTTCCTCATAGGGGAGATGCCTCATCCCCTTGATCATTTTGGTTGCCCTTTTCTGAACTTTTTCCAACTCGTATATCATTTTTTAGTAGTCAATAAGGGCATGGGGAACATTGGCATTTAATTTTCCACTTTAATATATAATGGCTTGTTATGCAGATTTATGGTGAAGAACAGATATGTGTGCGTTAATATGCCACTTCAAAGATATCTTTCTCCTATTGTAGGTTGTAAAATTTGCATTTTATTGACTGAGATCAATTTAAGTTGACTTTTAACAGCCTGCTAACTTAAAATATATTTTTGCAGAATTCATAACAGCAATGTGTGAAGAAAGTTCACCTACTCATAAGCTGCAGTCAGGATTCAAACATGTACTTTTGGTTAGCCCAAAGGTTGACGGTTATGCAACAGATGCTTTCTTTGAACAACATATATCTCACACAATCACAAAACTTCTTGGGTTTCAGAAACAGTTTTCTATGTGTCATAATGGGTTTGCTATTCATTGTAGGAATAGTTGAAAGTCCTAAAATGAACTAGTTCCATATTTTTTGGATCAGAATCCTTAAATACTGTATTTCTATTTGTATCTGGCATACACCAACACACATAGGTTCACAATTGCTCCAAGTAAATATTAACAAATTATAGATATGTATCAGTACACAGCCTTACCGTGTAGCAAGCTTATGGCAAATGACACCAGTGTCTGTTATGACTTCACTCAGCCTCAACTCTAAATGGACCTTTCCCTGAAAAAGAAAATGACAAAGCACTACATTTAATCCTTAAAGCAATCAGGCATTGTTAAAAATGTCAAAAGTTATAAAGGCCATGTAAGATATTGAGCCAGTGTGGTGTAGTGGTTAGAGTGTTGGACTACAATCTGGGAGACCAGGGTTGGAATCTCCACACAGCCATGAAGCTCACTGGGTGGCCTTGGGCCAGTCACTGCCTCTCAGCCTCAGAGGAAGGCAGTGGTAAACCTCCTCTGAATACCGCTTACCATGAAAAACCTATTCATAGGGTCGCCATAAGTCGGAATCGACTTGAAGGCAGTCCATTTCCCCCCCCCCAAAAGATATTGATTGACCAAATGTATTTCTCTGGAGTCTCATAATGCAGCTTCAATCAATGAAAAATGAAGGAACACCCCATCTGATTATAAAATATATAAAAAATACTTCTCTCATCTGAATGTAGTAGTAGTAGTAATATTTTTAAAGCCTCAGGAGATCAATTTGATAAAATTACCAAAAGTTACTTTATTTCAATAATATAAATAAAATGTTTTAAACTAGTGACCTGGACATATGTGCAGCTTCAATGCCTTTAAGTTGTCTCTGTGAACAGAGGATGTTGCCATAGCTGCTTAAACAGGCAAGAGCTTACAATCTCAATTTTTCCTAACTGGAGTGTACTGTATTTCATTTCCTGTATTAGTACTGATCTCACAACTTTGCTGACCTGAAGAAGATTTTTGTCTGGAATGAAGCAGTCTTGTGTTACCTATTTGCCCCGGTTCAAAGAAATGTTCCAATAGGCCTGAGCACATATAAACCGTAACATGTGAATTCCAAGCCACAGATTGTAACTATAGAACTGACCAAAGCAGTGAAAATGTTGACATGAAAATAAAGGAGACTGAGATTTTTTTTAAAGAATGAAGACTTTTTCAGAATATATTCCTGCTGAAAATAAAGAACATAATTTACATGTTGGGATCTGTATTCTAAAATCATCAGAGAATGGGAAGATTTCTTCCAGAAGAAGTTCAACACTTTTGTTGCAGATTATAAAAATGATTCCAATCAAGAAGTTTAGATTGATGGCATATAAGACTCCTAGTTTAGGAGGTTTTAGATCATTTTTTCCAAACTAGGAAATATAAAATATTTAAAAAGCATCCACATATCAAATTCTCAAAGTGAACAACTACATGCACACACCGATGTAGACTGATACAAACCAAGTTCATCCAGAAAATAATAATTTTGCTAATAATAGAGCTGCCAAAAGTTCAAACTAGATGTTATAGAAAATGAATGTTTGTCACTGAAAATGGCAATGACAAGTTCTCCATTCACAGAAATGCATTAGATGACTACCATGCTTTTTTCTCCCTCTATTGCCTATAACATGGAGGAAGGATGGAGAAATGCATAATGTGGCTGCACATTTCCCTAATGAGACATTGTACCATGAGTAGAGGAAATCTGATACGTGGCTGCTATTTTTGGTGGCAAACCAAAAACATTTTTACCATAATGTATGGTTTGAGCTGCAGTGCTTCATTCCAGCACAGACGCTGGCAAGTAGTCCCTGTTGAACTAACAAAGCTTTTGCATTTATGCAGTGCAATTCAGTGTCCAAACTGTTTCATATTCATTATCTTAGAAATCTATTCCATATCCATGTTAGGTAGACGGTATTGTTATTAGGGATACACAAATCACTCTATTTCTGTTTGTGTTTACTCATAAGTCTGTTCTATTCTGTTTCTGCATTTATCTGCATTATTTTAAAAAAATGGACAAAACCCCATATTTACATATGCATTTTAAACATATTTTATCTCAAAATACATGTTTCTGAACATATTTTCTTTCACAATGTGCATTTTTACATACATATAAACTTAAAATGCACATTTCTAAACACATTATGATACATTCATTAAGAATTGTGCTTGAACATTTGGAAAGTATGAAAGTTGTTCCTTTCCATGCATTAGTCTGGAACACATCAGGTCAGTTCATATTAGAATTCAGAAGGACCCAATTCCTCAGTTATTATCTCTATATGGTGAGGGAGAGGTGGTTATTGTGGTTTCTCTAACATCACCTAGGGAATATATGGCTAAGATGAAATCTGAACTATGGCCTTTCTGGCTTATAGCAACTGCTTAAACCTTGTACTGACACACACATACTATGCACTTAAACCTTGTACTGACACACTGACACACACATACTATCAGCATATACTCTAAGCACCATGGAGGGAGGGAGGGAGGGAGGGAGAGAGAGAGACTACTTCTTGTGGCTTTCAAAACAGATTCAAGTATTTAAGCAATAAGAATATTATTGAAAGCAACTGAAGGGATATGGTATCACAAGTACAATTATTCCTGAAAAACTTCATTACTTCCAGTTGCAAACTCGGGGGTGAGCTTACTTTAAAAGCATGCATGCTGCTATAATATGCCTGGATGTATTGTGCACTAAATGCTACTCCTATGTAAACAGCATGCTCCAATCCATGTCAATGATGTCCTCAGGGAAAACACAAGGGCCTATTCAATCATTTTCCCATGGGTGCTCTGATTCAAAGTGCCTCCAGAGTTTATTTTATTTATTTATTTATTTAATTGCACTTTTAAACCGCCCTATAGCAACAAGCTCTCAGGGTGGTGTACAACAAGATAAAACCACATTTAAAACACGAACAAGTGTGGATTACAGTATACAATTATAAAAACATATTTAAAAACAAAATTAGAATACAAATTAAAATAAAAATTACAATTACAGTTTAAGTTTAAAATTAAAATTTAAGCTTAAAATGCCTGGGCAAAGAGGTAGGTTTTTACCTGGCGCCGAAAGGATAACAAGGAAGGCGCCAGGCGTATCTCATCTGGGAGGGCATTCCATAATTCGGGGGCCACCACGGAGAAGGCCCTAGATCTAGTTGCTGTTCTCCGGGCTTCCCTATGAGTTGGGACACGGAGAAGGGCCTTGGACGTCGAGCGCAGTGAACGGGTCGGTACATAGCGAGAGAGGCGTTCCATCAGATATTGCGGTCCAATGCCGTTAAGGGCTTTATAGGTAAGAACCAACACTTTGAATCTAGCCCGGAAACATATTGGTAGCCAGTGCAGTTGGGCCAGAATAGGTGTTATATGGTCAAATTTCTTCGTCCAAGTAAGAACTCTGGCCGCAGCATTCTGCACTAGCTGAAGTTTCCGAATCGTCTTCAAAGGTAACCCTACGTAGAGTGCATTACAGTAATCCAATCTAGAGGTTACCAGAGCGTGAATAACTGAGGCGAGGTTCTCCCTGTCCAGATAGGGTCGTAGTTGGGCTAGCAGCCGAAGCTGGTAGAACGCATTCCGTGCCACCGAGGCTACCTGGGCCTCAAGTGACAGGAGCAGATCTAATAAGACCCCCAAACTACGGACCATCTCATCTGGGAGGGCATTCCATAATTCGGGGGCCACCACGGAGAAGGCCCTAGATCTAGTTGCTGTTCTCCGGGCTTCCCTATGAGTTGGGACACGGAGAAGGGCCTTGGACGTCGAGCGCAGTGAACGGGTCGGTACATAGCGAGAGAGGCGTTCCATCAGATATTGCGGTCCAATGCCGTTAAGGGCTTTATAGGTAAGAACCAACACTTTGAATCTAGCCCGGAAACATATTGGTAGCCAGTGCAGTTGGGCCAGAATAGGTGTTATATGGTCAAATTTCTTCGTCCAAGTAAGAACTCTGGCCGCAGCATTCTGCACTAGCTGAAGTTTCCGAATCGTCTTCAAAGGTAACCCTACGTAGAGTGCATTACAGTAATCCAATCTAGAGGTTACCAGAGCGTGAATAACTGAGGCGAGGTTCTCCCTGTCCAGATAGGGTCGTAGTTGGGCTAGCAGCCGAAGCTGGTAGAACGCATTCCGTGCCACCGAGGCTACCTGGGCCTCAAGTGACAGGAGCGGATCTAATAAGACCCCCAAACTACGGACCTGCTCCTTTAGGGGGAGTGTAACCCCATCCAGGGCAGGTCTGACATCTACCATCTGGGCAGAGAGCCCCACCACCAACAGCATCTCAGTCTCTCATCCTCAGAGTACTAGAGAAAGTATTCCTCTGAGAACAACAGATTGCTTTGCAAATTTATTTCATAACCAGGTCATGCAAAAATGTTTAGATTTATAAATGAAAAATATATTTTTGAATTTCTAGCATATGCAGAAGTAAATAAACAATCACCAGCTAGATTAGAATGCTTTAAGATAGTAAAGGAAAAGTAACAAGAGCTAAACATAATTATATCTACAGAAGAATAGACTCGAGCAGTAAAACAAAGTCAGATGTGTCAAGTCAAAATTACATGCAATGGCTTGGATCCAGAGGAGGGGAAAACAACATTTTTTTCCTGATTCCCACTTCAGTCCCCTGTGTCCCACAAAAGCCTGCTATGAAAGGTTTGGGAACCTTTCAGAATAGTGTAAGTGGTGGCATGTGATACTTCAAGAGGAGGGGGGGAAACACATAAAATGACCTCCTCCACTCTGCCTCCTGTCAGAGCCCCTGCTAGATCAAAGACTCTTCTGTGGACCTGCTATGGTAAGCTTGGCATTTTTAAAAAGGGTATTACAATAACCAAAGAAACCGACAGGTGTCATTGGAAACAAATATAATTAGCATCCACAAGCAAAACCAGGAACTAACTTTAGCAGCCACACAAAGCATGTACTATGGCTTCCTATTTCAAAAAATTGATATGGTTCATTGTTTAAAGACAGAATGTAAATGGAAAAGGAAGCACAGTAATTTGACAAACGCACTACATGTTCTTCCTCACGACTCCAGTCTGTGATACAGCTAATCCAAAGCCGTGATACTTTACTACCGCTTTTTACTGATATTATTGCAGCAGTTCACTGAAGACATGATGTAATTGCTGCCATAAGTTAGTGGAATAAGACACTGTATGATTTTCTTGTTCCTGAAGACAAGTGAAAGGTGTTGGTTATATTATCTACTACAGTAATTTTGTTTTTCCTCACCCTTTGCTTAACATTTTCTCTCGTGGGGGGAGGTGTATGCTGCGCCTTTTTTCCTCCTACCAAATGCTGCAAAGTTTAATAAAATATAGCCCGTTAAATTAGTTGCCACTGATGCACTCAAACCACACAGGGTTTTGTTGCAAAAGTTAAGATTCACAGGGTCACCATTAGTCATAATCGACTTGAAGGCACATAACAACAAGTTTCAGGATCATCTGTTCACCTTGCAGTGCACAGCCTTGCTTAAAGGCCCTGGAATCAGCAAAGATTGATTTCTGTAACTTCATGCCAGTCTCAGACAGGGAAAATATTGACAAGCAATTGATATGGTAGCACAGTAGATAAAATATGAAGCCAAGCTATTCAGCGAAAGGACTCTAACAGCAGTCTACATTTGCATTAAAAATCCTGTGGAAGTACATCTCTGGAGCTTTTGATTACTTGAAGACACCAGAACAATAGAGGTACTTCGAGATTTCCTCTCTCCAACTGACTGGCTATACACTAGTCCTACACAGCTTGTAACACACCAAGCTGAAAGCAGCCCACCAACCATGTCTTGTGGCCTCCCAGGTTCTTGCTGACCCCACTATCCTGCAATTCTAGGCAACCAAAAAAAAAAAGAGAATGAGCCCATGGTGGGCTTCCATTCATGGCTAAAGGACTGTGCTTGGCTTGGTAGGTCAGGAGTTTTGAAGGCCTGCTATATAGCCTTTTCTTCTCAAGAATGACATCATTTATTATTCTGTCCTAAGTTTTACACTAATTCAGGAACCAATTTTCAGTCATAGAAACGATCCTTCAAGTCACCCTTTCCACATAAATTGCAATATGTTTTTTAAAAATTAACATTTATATACATGTTTCAGCTCTCAAGTCAGTATGCTTAAGTGGGTTGAGAAAAAAGAAACAGCATGTCATCCCTGTGTGTGTTTGTGTGTGTATGTGTGTTGCATACATAAAGCATTCCAAAATTACACTTTTAAACAAAAGAATTGTAGGAATACTTCATGAATTAAGGCACAAATCTTCAAGGTTAGTTGTGACACAAAGCTAATTAGACTTTCTAAAAATATCAGGTTTGTTGCACAAAAAAACCCCAACCAATAAATGCACATTAGGAACTTAAGAAGTTGCTTTATACCATCCAGATAAGGTCACTGGTCCATCTACTCAGTACTGTCAATCTCAGCATTCAAGGATTTCAAGCAGGAGTTTTTCCCAGCCCTACCTGGAAATGCTAGGGACAGACCCTGGAGCATTTTGCATGCAAAGCATATACTCCACCTTGGAGCTAGTGCCCTTCCCCATACACATTCAACCCACCACAGTCCCACAACATCAGAACTTTTCTCAGGCCACAATTCTCCCTTTCCTTTGGTGAATAACTGCCCCCAAGAGCTGCCTTGGCTTTGTAACAGCCCAAGTGTGATGAAGTAGCTGTCAACCCAGCTGAATGCTGGCTCACGGATTTTGGGTGCTCATTACAAAGTAACATTATTGCTGAATAGATGAATATATAATACAGTTAGATAGCGAAAATTGTGGAGAGGGCTCAGAAAGTAGGAAAACAGGGTGGTTATTTTCATCTGTGAAATGATGGAAGGTATGTATCCAGATACTAGTCTGGCAAACAGCAACTTTCTCATCCAGCTGTTGTCATGTTGACTAAGGCTTGTTCAGCCTCAGAAATAAGACATTTTTTCAGTTTAGTCTTGCGGGCTACTGCTGCGTGGTTAAGAGAGAGTATGCTTTTGGGTCACGGGACTGCATAAATCACTAAGATACTGTAGTGGCATGGGGCAATAATTTCCATTGAGGTCTACATCAACTGTTCCTTTGCAAACTGCTAGTTCAAAGAAACAACATGTATACTTCGGTGGTAGATTGTTGGCACCAGCTAGGCCTTGGAGTCTACTTTTGTGGTGAGGGGGAGATTAATGCCTCGCATAATCCTCTGCCCAGATATCTATCTTCAAATACTTGCTGGGGGTGCAATACAATATGAGGGAAGAAGAACAAGTTGCTTTCTCCTGACCCCAAGTTAAAAAACCCAAGAAGACAGGCTAGACAAACCATTTTGATGGAATCTTCTCCCTCAGAGAAAATGCACAGTGAGACATCAGATCACCCACTGGAATGTACAAATAGAGAAATGGAAGTCCAGAATCTCCATTTCCAAGGAACTTTTCATCTGGGCACCAGCAGTCCCCTTTTCCAAGCCCTCCTTATTAGACATCTCTGCTGTTTTCTGTCATATGAGCTTTTTAATACCATGTACCTCAATCTGAACAGTAAGAGATTTTGGCAGTGCCTTCCATGTTATTCAGCCCACCATTGATATCTGCCTGTCTCTTGGCTCAAGCCAAGCCAAACCATGCTGGGGAGGATGTAGTCCACAGCTAATGCCAACGTTCCTCTCTTAATTTGCACAAGATACAGCTCTCTCTTAAATATTAGTTGACAACAAGGGCTCTGGAGCTTTAGCATGTGGATGGTGGCCTTAAAAGTTATTAATGGCAGAACTAGCCTGACAATAACACCCTATTCCAGTTTAGAAAATGAAGCTGTGAAGACCTGGCTCTGAGGTAGAAGGAAGAGAGGCACAGGAGGAAGTCTGAAAGCAGGAAGAATGGATTCTTGTTGTTCCTCAGACCAGCAGGAAGCCTAGCCCAGACAGAGGTCAGGGAGTTATAAATGGACTGCTCTGGCCAATTGGTGCATGGAGGTTCCCATAACTGGTGTGGCTGTCGCCCTGCACTTTCCTCCTTTGCCAGAGCCAAGTGGGGCACCAAGCTAGAAAACCACCTGCCAGCACTTAGGCCACTACTTTTGAGACGTGTTGCTGTGGGCTTGGTTCCTGACTGAAGTTAGCAAACAGCCACCCAATATGACTGCTAATATAAATTATTCTATAGTTGCTTTGGTTGAAGAGTAAATAGGGATACATTAGCTTATAGGACCAAAAGCAGCATCCCAAATGGAACTGCCAGGTTCGAACATTTTAGCAGAGCATTGTCATTAGGCTCAGTGTTAGTTTTCAACATCTCAAACTGTCTTTATCATATTAAACACATACTTAACGGCTTTTAAAGCTGAACAGATATGCAGTGATCATTCAAGTATATTTTCTTTCTTTACAAACTACAAGCAAATCAAGATATGTGGAAACTGTTGTTTGTTAGATAAAATGGTCACACCCTTTTGTTTCCTGGGTGGGTGACTGGAAATAGCATTCTTCACTTTCACATGGTCTGTGGTTATAATATATCCAACACTGAGTCTTTCTGAATCTTGCAAATGATTAACTCTGTTCAAATAAGCTCTCTGCTAGCTACATGTAATTAAGTTCAGCAAGCATTATTATGGCATTCACTGAACAATAGCCAACACTTTTTTAAAAACTGTTTATAGTGTCATAAACGGACCATCCTGCAAAGGATCTGAATAATGTTCCATTAAAGCAGCCCACACTATTCTCAGTTACTTCCTACCATGCAAGTATATACAAATCAGAGATATAAAATGTAATCAAAGTAACAAATGTGCTCAGTTTAACATCCCCTCATGCAAGCTACAAAATAGTTTTGAGAGGCTGGTTTCCTTGGAGAGTCACATACACAACATTAAAGAAAATAAAGAAAAGGGCTCAAAGGCTGCTGTAGTTATCTTTTTGGATGTTACTATGAAAATGTGGGGTTATCTTTGAGTTCGGTCATGAACATTGAAATCCCACTGATTTGCTTGGAAGTCAATTGATTTCACTAGAATGATTTAGGATTATAGCTTTACTGTGAACAGGTATAACCCAATAAGTGCAAGCACATATATAGCGGTATTTGCAGCTGCCCCATAGCCCATCCACTCCCTGTCAGCCCACGCCTGGACATGCAGTACTATGGTCAAACCACTGCTTTGAAGGCAGGCCATCCTGCACCTCCCCCTTAAACCATCCACAAGCTTGTTCTCCCCCAGATCTCTGTGCATGCCTCTACTCCTGCTCTTCCTGGCATCGGTCTGTATTCACTTGGGGACAAAGAGCTTGTAGATGCTTTCAGGAGAGGCACAGAAGACCATACCATGGAATCAATGGCCTGACTAGAATGCTGCATGTCCAGGACTGGTGGCCCAGCAGGATAAAGCCCTGCCGACTCCTGTAGGGCAGCTCCACATGATGCTTTGTGCCTCCAGGAGTGTGCCTAATATAAAAATTGAGAAGGCCAGCATTTTCACGGCATTAAATACCGTTCAGTTTCACCTATTGCTTGTAATAGTGGTGAGGCCTATTTAGCCTGAGGTCGTCCCTGCTGTTCAGCTGGTTGGTGATATGAACCTATTCGCAACAGCAGATTTCATGAGATCTCCACAATGGGGAGAGGGGAAACCATGTGCCTCAGTCAGAAGATAGCAACGCCCTCTAAGTCTATAAAGTATAGCAAAACACATACCTCAAACAATTTGTTCCAAATCTGTATTTCTCATACCAATAAATCAATCTGGAGTTTATTTATAACTATGGCCTCAGTCGTGTGAATGTGGAACTAATGGCTATCTGGGGATTTTAAGCATCTGATTTTACTTGCCAGGGTCATCTTGCAGCAAAGAATAGGAGCAAAGGGTATGGGTGCAACAGTTGATAAAGAGAAACTGAATAATAATAATAATGGAAAAAGCTTAATATGGAATTATAGGGAAACCCATAATTATCCTGTTTCTGTCACTTCAAGAAAGCACATTCTGATTTAAGCTTGTTTGCCACCATGAGAGTTGAAATATGTTATAAGAGTCTCAAATCCTGATAAAAACATTTCATGTATTAATATATTAGATTTCACCTCTGGAATCTTAGATACATGTTACAAACTGGCCACAGACCTAATACTATCAACAATAGCCTCTGCCTATCCATCCATGAATATATTTTCTCCCCCTCATACACACACACACTTATCCCCATCTGTTATCAACTCTCCATATATAATCTTTATAAGGTTTGAATATATCATGATCAGGGTAAAATATTTGAGGGACTGTCTCCTTCTCTACAGACTCTCTTGGGTGTTAAGATCAGCAAAGGTACCTCCTTGGTAGTTCCACTACCCTCAGACGTTCGGGGGGTGGGGGTGGCGGCAGCCTGGGACAGGGCTTTCTCTGTGGCAGCCCCTAAGTTGTGAAATTCCCTCCCTACAGAGGTGAGTCTGGCACCTTGGCTGTATAGTTTTCAGCGAATGCAAAAGATGCATCTCTTTACCCTGCCCTTCAGCACTTGAGATGCATGTTTTTAAGATCCACCCTATTCCAGTGAATGTAATGTGTTTTGTTTTTAATACTGTATGGGTGTGGAACCCTGTGAGGGCAAAAGCAATGCTGCATGTGTGTGTGTGGTTTCTGGGGAAATACAACCGTCAGGGGAAGGATTAAGCATTCCCTTCTCCTTCACCTCTTTTCTTTAAAAAAAACAACCCTTACCCTTCTTAGAGCCTTTGCAATGGCAAAGGTACCACTAGAATTTGGTCCTTATTATGCTTTGACCTGAGAAACTGGCTCTTGGAACGTGCTAGTAATCCTCAATCTTACCACTGCTTCGTACAGATTTGGTTCAGCTGCCTGCAGCCCAATGCATACACCATACATTTAGTCAACGGTGCATAGCCATACATTTAAAGAGCATCACTTTCTCCAAAGAATCTCAGGAACTGTAGTTTACCCCTCACAGAACTATAAATCCCAGCACCCTTCAAGTACAATTCCTAGGATTCTTTGGAGGAAGTAACATGCTTGATTTTATGGTGTGTATGCATCCTAGTAATGGCCACCAAAAGAATACTGTTTTTGCAGACTAGCATTATTGCTTTGGCATAGATTCCAAATCCTCACAACTGTGTGAATAAGACTTGTTTTACAAAGAAGTTAAATATAAATTTAGTACCTCATTTCACTGTTTCATTGACCACCTTCTTTATTTTACATTCCCTCTCAAGTACTAGTACTAGAAATCATACTTTTTCTGTTAAGAAAATATGCTAGCATACTTTTACATGTAATGGACAAGGATGCTGTACAAACTATTCCACTTGAAGTAAATGCTTATCACCAAGCTCCAAATGTAGCTTTAAGAAGTTGGCTTTTACAATGCAAAAATAGAGGAAGTGATAAACCTGCACAAAAATAGTACAATGTTTATAATTAGATTTAGAGCCCATGTCCCTAATGAACTAGAACTTTTCACAAACATTTCTGACAAGGCAAAAGAGCTTGTGCGATAAATAACCAGAAGTCTCCTAGAAAGTAATGCAGGACAAACAAGTCCCACAGTCTCAATGTGTGTTAACAGTACAGCAAATATCAACAGTGCATGAGGGCTGTATAAATATTGGCTCACTTCACATGATAAAGGGAAATCTTCATTTCCCACAGGAACCAAACACTAGCTCTCTCTCTCTCTCTCTCTCTCTGTGTGTGTGTGTGTGTGTGTGTGTGTGTGTTCAACTACTGCTGTTAAAGTTATCTAAGGCCAATTCCGGTTATCATTTAACATGCATTAATTACCCACCACCATGTACTTTAACACCCTTTTTGAACAAGTAGCTTACATAGCTGATAAGTAGTTATTCATTGATATAGTACCATCAATAGATCATGGCACTTTAAAAAGCAACATACAGTGCCTTGCAAAAGTACTCAGACCTCTGACCAATGCTCTCATATTACTGAATTACAAATAGTACATTGTAATTTTCTTCTGTATGATATTTTAGTTTGAAACACTGAAACTCAAAATCATAGTAAGGTGACATTGGTTTTCTGTTGATAAAAGTTTGTAAGAAACATAAAAAACTGAAACATGTTGCTTGCATAAGTATTCAACCCACGACCATTAATATTTGGTAGAGCCATCTTTCGCTGCAATAACAGCTTTAAGTCTTTGAGGTAGTATGTACAGGTTTTGCACACAGTGTTGGAGGGATTTTGGCCCATTCTTCTTGGCAGATTTGCTCCAGGTCATTCAGGTTGATTGGACGTTGCTTGTGGACTGCAATTTTCAAAGAGCGCCACATATTCTCAGTGGGATTGAGATCAGGACTTTGACTGGGCCACTGTAGGACATTCACCTTTTTGTTCTTCAGCCACTCCAATGTTGCTTGGGATCACTGTCCTGCTCAAAAGGGAATTTCCTCCCAAGCTTCAGTTTTTTAGTTCTCTTGCAGTATTTGCCTGTATTTTGCTCCATCCATTCTTCCTTCAGTCCCTGCTGATGAGAAGCATCCCCACAGTATGATGCTGCCACCACCATACTTCAATGTAGGAATGGTGTGTCCTGAGGCATGGGCAGTGTTAGGTTTGCGCCACACATAGAACTTTTGAGTTTTGGCCAAAAAGCTCTACCTTGGTCTCATCCAACTACAAAACCTTTTCCCACATTGCAGCTGGGGCACTCTCATGCTTTCTGGCAAACTCAGGATGTGCTTTCAGATGGTTTTTGAGTAACAGCTTCTTTCTTGCCACCCTCCCCATATAGGCCAGTGTTATGCAGAGCTCTTGATGTGGTTGACTGGTGCATCATTACTCCAATCCCAGCCACTGAACTCTGTAGTTCCTTCAAAGTGATTGCTGGCCTTTCTGTGGCTTCTCTCACATAGTCTCCTTCTTATTCGAGAGCTGAGTTTTGAGGGACAGCCTTGTCTTGGCAGTGCCTGGGTGGTGTGATGCAGCTTCCACTTCCTGATTATTGATCCAACTGTGCTCATTGGGATAGCCAAACATTTGGACATTATTTTGCACCCTTTTCCTAATCTATGCATTTGAGAGATGCTCTTTGGTCTTCATTTTCCTTCAGATCCACAGCCTGACCAATAATCCTTCAACAGTGGGGTCTTTAATCCTGACAATGTGACAGCAACTTTAATGGTTCACAGGTGGAGGCCAATGGTAAGGTAATTGTGTCCTTGATAGGGCAATTTCTTTCATCTGTGTAAAATGGGAGCTTCCACAGCACAGGGATTGAATACTTATCCAAGCAACATGTTTCAGTTTTTTTTATGTTTCTTACAAACATTTCCCAACATAAAACCAATGTCACCTTACAATAATTGATTCTGAGTTTCGGTGTTTCAAAATAAAATATCATACGGAATGAAATTACAATGTACCATTTGTAATTCAATAATATGAGAGCATTGGTCAGGGGTCTGAGTACCTCCTGCTGGGAGGAAGGGTGGGATATAATTCAATCAATCAATAAGGCACTGTAAGTAAAAATGACCCAAAAGCAAGAGGAGGCAAAAGAGAGTCCAGAATTGTAATGGATGAAAGTATAACATATTTCATTATTTTAGTATTGCTTTCGCACTTTTTATCCGACCTTTGAATCCAAATAGAATTTTACATGTTAAATGTATCTTTATACATGTATTTACTCCAACCTTTCAGGATAGGATACCTGCACCAAAGATTGTTACAGGCAGAATCATAGCAGGTTTTTTTTTTTCTGGATACACACAGACATCCTGGAAGTCCCATTTCTTAGGTTCAGAAGTTGATGCTGACTTTTAATCCAAAAAAGGGGACTTCTTACTCTTAATCTGTCTTTATCTTGGTAAACTCAGGCTTTACCATCCTTCTTAATTTTAATCTGAAGAAAACAAAGCCTTTGCTACTGTTCTGGCCTCTCTTCCACATATTCTTTTGAGCAGATTCTGAAATCCTCTCTCGGGATTATAAGAAAACTATTCCCTCCTAAGGAAATTTCTGACTCTGGAGTGTTTCCAAAGGTCGATGCTCCAGTAACTTTATGTATGTCCTCTTCTCCCAGGCATTTTAGCATGTGTTTTTAAATTGTTTTAAATTGTGTTTTAAATTGTTTTTAAAAGATGTGTTTTAAATTTGTATATTTGTTTTTAATGTTTTTAGTTACTGTAAACCGCCCAGAGAGCTGCGGCTATGGGGAGGTATACAAATAAATAAATAAATAAATAAATAAACAAACAAATAAATAAATAAATATTGTTCTACAGAAGTCTAAGTAGACTGCTGCCTCCCCTCCCCTTTCATGCCTTTTGCTTTAGGTTTTAATCTCCTTACAAAGTTTCCAGACAACCTTTTTATTT
This sequence comes from Rhineura floridana, assembly GCF_030035675.1. Classification (NCBI taxonomy): domain Eukaryota; kingdom Metazoa; phylum Chordata; class Lepidosauria; order Squamata; family Rhineuridae; genus Rhineura; species Rhineura floridana. Next base: position 52,530,275 of record NC_084484.1, read on the forward strand.
GTCTTATCTGATTAATCTCCTTTCTAGGTATCGGAAAAGAAATACTTTATCCCACCCTTTCCGATCTTCTTTACTGTAGGTTCCTCAATAGGCTCCCTTCTCTTGATGCATTATGTTGTCCTGCTTATACCTCACCTGTCAAAGTTCTCTTTCCTAAGCTTTTGTTTTCTTGGACTGAGGGTAGGTATCCCCCCTCCTCTGGTTAAAAGCCAAAGTCAGCTTCAGCTTCCTACTTCCTTAGGTTTCAAGAAAAGGGACTTCCCTCTTCCAGATTTATTGTTGCATTTTGCACCTTCTTTATGTTAACTTTCCTGAAAATATTTACTAAAGAGCATTTAATAAATAAACAAGTCAGCCAGCCAACTGCAAACTTTGATGTGTGTACACAACCAAACATCAGTGAATGTGGACTGAATAACGTGCTGGGTGATACTAGAAGAGTGATGGGGCATTGCGATGCCCCTGTATTTATAATACTGTAAATATGGTAAGTGCGGGTTTATTAGAGTATATATGGTAAGTAGACTGAGTGAGAGGGGGGAGTACATGGGCTGGAATGCTGGAGAATGTTGTATTATGATTGGCTGAGCGTTTGAGTGTCTGAAAGTATAAATGAGAGGATGACGGTTCTGTTGGTGGGAGTTCTGAGGGAGGCTGTTGGATGGTTTTGTGGGCTGGATTGGATTAGGCTGGTAGTGAGGCAGGTTATTGACCACTAGAAACATAAAGAGAAATGCATCTGATGAAACCATACGCTTGTTAACTATACCTTTAAGTAATCTTGTTATTCCCTGTATATATAAATAAATATTTCTTGGTTTACCAGAACGCCTGATCCTTGGCTGGGTTACACAGACCAGAAGGGTGGGCAGGGCATATACCAAGGTTGGGAAAAAGTATCAATGGTGGCAGCGGTGAAGAGATAGTGTAACATTATCAAGTATCCAGAGCAACCCAGGGCTGTATGCTTTATAGCAGCCTTTCCCAACCAGTGTGCCTCCAGATGTTGTTGGACCGCAATTCCCATCTTTCCTGACCATTGGCAATGCTGGCTGAGGCTGATGGGAGTTGTGGTCCAGCAACATCGGGAGGCACACTGGTTGGGAAAGGCTGCTTTATAGGCACAAAGATACAGGGGGGTTGTGGCCTGCAAGTGCACCCAGACACAAAGTATCAACAGGCCTGGAGAAGACTAAGACACAGTCTCAAGGCAATATTGAATTACTGGGAGTGACTGGTGGTGCTGCCTAGCAGTGGGATCTTGAGAGATCTTTGCTAGAGCCTGTGAAAGAACCATTTAAAAACCAGGACCCTGAGGTGGGACCGTGACAAGGCGGTAGCCACAGGCGGGATCCTAGCAAGTGGTGGCCTGAGGTGGGATCCTGACAGGAAGGGTCCTGTCACAGACTGGGGGAGATACAGTGTCAGAGGTGAGGTGGGTGGCCAGTTGGTTGCAGCTGGCTCCCATTTCTTGCCAATTTCCCCTCTTCAAAGATTCTGGCTGCTCTAACACTGTGCCTTCCAGTGTGTTGGTGCTACTATGTTAATCCATAATAAGATCTATAACATCCATCACTTTTGTAAGTAGTCCTCCAGCAGAGCTGTTCCAAGTGGTAAAGGGCTTGTTGTCATTGGCCCCATCCAACAGGGGGCTGAAATGCCTGCTGTGACAAGTTTCCAGGACAGTAGTGTAGTGGCAAATTCAGAAGTGCAGGGTCCCTTCATGTCAGTCACAGCCATGCCTTTCCCCCCCACCTTTTTTGGTTGCTGGGTTGAGAATGAGATCCTTGTTAACGACTTTTCCCCCAACAACAGACATCCCTAGGAGCCAATCAGCACGAAAGGGGGTGTTAGCTACTGAGAAGAGTCTTCTCAGTTGCTTTCTAGTTCTTTCACTCTAATTTGCTCCAACCAGCAGGAAAGAACTAGGAAGCATGTAAGAAGATTCTTCTCAGTGGCTAACACACTCCCCTTTTGTGCTGATTGGCTCATAGGATGCTGGAGACATAGTGATCCTGCTCGGAAAAAGGTAAGGGGTCTAAGATCCCTTCCCCAGATCCCGGATGGCTACACCCCTGTGCAAGGCACTCACCTCCATGCTGAATTGGACACCACAGCTGATACAAGTCCAGGGAATGTGCGTGGTGCACCGTCTTGCCTAATTAACAGGATTAGTTTCAATTTTTGAGGCTTGAGGATGTAGACAAGACACTTGCAGTGGTGTAGCCGATCATGTGTCGTCTGGATCCTTTTCATGCCATTGCAACCAGGACATTGTTCTTCCTTCCTTTTGTCCGAATCCCACCTATCGTCTGGAGAAGGCTTGGCATTCGTTGGATGTTCGGAGGGCTCTCAAGACCTACTTGTCTCGGACCCAGGATATCAGACGGACTGAGTCCTTGTTTGTATCCTTTCATCCACGTTCTATGGGGCAAAAGGTGGCTAATTCCACCTTATCCTGCTGGTTGCGCGCATGTATTGTCTTAGCTTATGAGTCCTTAAGCTTCCTCTAAAATAACTGCTCATTCCGCTAGATCAGCAGCCACTACGGCTGCTTTTGCTACCAATGCTCCTCTTGCTGATATTTGCAGAGCGGCTGTTTGGTCTACCCCACATTCGTTTATAAGACATTACAAAATAGATCGTTATGCCTCTGCCGATGCCTCTTTTGGCAGGCGGGTGTTGCAACAGGTTATCAACGATGATTAGGATGTGAGTGGTCCCTCCCTGATATGGGCTGCTTTGGTACATCCCGCTTGATGGCAGGACTCCTGTGGAAAATGGACCATTGGTCTCACCTGAGGGGTGATTTTCACAGGAGGCCTGCCATCACAACCCTCCCAGTTGGAGGATACCTAGATATTTTTCTCCAGTTTTTTCTAGATTTCTGTTACGCTATTATGTTTAGGTTTGCTGGTGAAGTCAAGACTTCTAATCCTGTTATATTGAAATAGAGTCGTATTATGAAGAAATTGCTATTATGTCCTTGCTGGCAGGCCTGTTGGCCTTTTTTCATGTACTTTTAGATATCTCTCTCTGGACTCGCTGCGAATGAACTGGAGAGTGGGAGGGGCCTAATGCCCCTAGTCTTCACTTCAGAACATTCTTGCCTTCGGATGATAGGTACAGCTATGATACCCGCTTGATGGCAGGCCTCCTGTGAAAATCACCCTTCAGGTGAGACCAACGGTCCATTTACATTTTCACTCTTTTGGCTGTACTATCTTTAGCTGAGGTGAAAGCAAGGCAAAAACATGGCAAAGCAAGGAAGAGCCTTCTTGGTTTTAGCATCCCAGTTTAGGAATTCCCTCCTCTGTAATATGGCTGTTAGTGAAATCTGATGCCAGTACTGATTTTTTTTTTTTTGGCTGGTAAGAGTTATCTGCCTTGTTTTTAGTAACTGCACCGCGAATTTGAAACTATTTTATTTGTAATCTGCTCTGAAATTGCTGCGCAATAAAGAGTGGGGAAGAAATGTTTAAAATAAAAAACTACATAATAATAAAGATTATTTGAAGGCAACAGCAGCTATTTAAACAAAAGCAAAAACAATGTTATCAGAGACACTGTAGTATTTCCTCTTTCCATGCAAAAGGAAATATGGTGTTTTGTGCAGACATCACTACCAGATTAAAATACATTTCTTACAACACATCAAGTTTTATACAATTATCCTCTTGGGGCTAGTCTGCATAGAACTGCCATTATGCAGAGACCACATGAAACATCCTCTGTACAAATCACTTCCACCTGCAGTTTTTACCTAGCAAAAGAAAGGGACCACAGCTGTTCCATTTTAATTGTTAAGGTCACCATCACCAGGCAGCTCATGATTTAGTAATGGGAGACTCTCTCACCTGTACTTCTGAATCAGCATCAACATGTTGCAGCTGAAACCAGGTGTCTCTGTTATGGTACTTTTGCAAATCTTCCTTCAATATTGCTACTTTTCCTGAAAAGACACCAAATTAAAAATATCATCCTGGATAAATATAGGCATCTCAATATACATTACAGGGGAAATCTTCAGTTTTTCAAAAAACTGTTAGATCAGCAGTCTTCTATGGACAGGACAACAGAACTTAGAGACTGTTTCTTTACAGGTCTCTTTACACAGTACTTTATGATGCTAGTTTCTTTCTGTTTTTTAAAATTCTTTAGACACACTTACTTGCAGTATTAGTTGCTGACATGACTTCCATATAATGTTACTGGGCTATGGTGGCCTGACATGTTTAATCAATCATGTTGCTACAATTCTTTACAAATGTGTTCAAAATTCTAACATATTTTTAAAAGGCAAATTTAAAGGGAAGTTAAGTTGATTGCCATAGTTTCATAGCCCAAAACGAGACAAGGCAACAAAGCTATAGATAATTTATTTTTGGTGGGTAATTGGCAGTCTTGCTATTGACATTGACACCACATATTCCCAAATCATGATTGTTCAATGTCAATTCCAGTTTAGCCCTTTCCATGAATGGTGGAAGAAATAGAACTGATTTAGCATGATAAAACAAAAGCTTAACTACACCTAAAGAATTCCATATATAAAATGAAAGCAGGTGTTTCAAGATTTTGAAAATTAATTGGTCTAACACAAGGTGTTGCCTCACTTGAGTTCGGGAATTTTTTTTAATGTTGGGCCAAGACATTAATAACTTCAGTAATAAGCTTTTCACTCTTCAAAGGGTTCCTATAGGTTTCCTGTGCACAGAACCAAAGTCAAATCTTATCAAGTGACAAGCCATGCTATCTATATTGGCAGGTACTGCATTCATGTGATAAGAAACCTGCCTGCAATAGATGATCCAAGATAACCTTTTCACCATAAAACCAAATGGAACCACAGACCTCACTTGGAAGAAACATTTCTGTTTAATTCCCTTCTTCCTGACTTTTCCTTTCCTTTGGTGTTTTCTTTTTAAATCACAGACTTCAGTGGGCAGAAACCAAGGGACAGAAATCAATAAGAATGTTTGATTAATTTTTGCAATGCCAGGTTTTGTGGTGTTGTTTTTTTTTACACACTTCTTGTTTGAAAGTTGTTTTGGCCAGAAAGAACATGACTTTTTTCAACATTTTAAAAAGGTTCAAAACAACAAAAAAAGTTAAAATAGAAGATTGTGATCAGATTACTTAATACATTTGAAGTGCAGTGAAATTATCTTAATTGGACATACCCAGTGATAACATTTCAGAAATGGCTTTTTTTACGCATGTAGATGTCAGAATTTTGTGAAATTTCACAAGGGAATTACATGACTATTTTCTCATAGATCAACCACTGTTTCAGCTCCTTTTTTTGGATACCTGGGACACAGTACATAGTCTGCTATCACAGAGTCTGATCTACAGCTACTATGATTGGTCTCTACGTTGACCTGCCAAACTAGAATGTGGGTCTCAGACAATAATGTATTTCAGCAGTTCAGAATATTATTGTTGCAAGTAGTATTTCACTGAACCCAGGTACCAGCACAAGCCCTCATAGAAATTATGCTGAAGTGAAAATTCTTATGTGTGGACTTATGGATTTATGTTTTCAACATAAATGAAAGCTTTACATTCTAATTTGTCTTTCTACTTTGTAAATTAGGCCAGAAATAATTGTGTATCTGTCACATGAAGGACACACAGTATAAGCATTCTATTATTCCTTCAGAGAAGCGCTAAATGATCAGATGATGCAGTATGTTTCCTGTTTTAAACTGAAGGTCACAGATACTGAACTGTTTATTGCAGGCCTGCTAAGGATTCTGTTATTTAGCTATTCTCTAGGTTTGGCCTGGAATTCTTCTGAAGTTCCCTCCAACACATCTAAGTTTTATATTAATTTTCTCTTGAATATTCTACCAGATTAAAAATGAAACATTCAAAATACATTCACAAAGTTCCTGACTCACACATCTATTTTTTTGGATTTTTTTTAATATTTAGAATTTAAATAGAAGTTTTGGAATGGAAAGTGCTTTATTAAATTCATCATAATATAATTTTCAAGGGGGCCGAATGGCTGGAGAAGCCCATTATCAGTGTCATCTTGTTAGTAAACACATAATGCTCCAATAGAGTCAGACTATTCATGGATCTAGCTCAGTAACATCTACTCTGACTGGCAGAGGCTTTCCAAGACCTTGGGTGCCAGGGATTCCCTAGACCCATTATCTGACAACACAGATTTTGGGGACTGAATCTAGAATCTTCTGTATGCAAAGTACATATTGTATAATCAGTTAAAAATGGTAATATAAACATCTGGGGATGGAGTGGCTGGAAGCAGAAGCTACATCACCCATCACTGACAACAAAGGAACTATCTATTAAATGCCGGTGAACACTTCCATGACCACATTTCAAGCATCTCTCCTAACCACAATGGTTCCACTAGCTGAAGAAATAACTGCATTTCTCCCAGCAACAATATATTACAGAATTTGAACACAGTCAAAATATTGATGTAACTGCCTCAAAACAAAAGCACTTCCTTAAGGAAGGTATCTGGATCCCACACAAGAAATTCATAACTACATGTTTGTTGAGTGTTATAAACTGATGAACTGCGAAGAGCTGTTATTGTTTCAGGAAAATGAAAGTATATTGATGGGTAACATCATATATTTTGGATGTCCCCCTCTCTTGCCAAAGGGGCAATGGCTCTTTTGCGAGTCAGGCAGGCAATAAAGAACACAGATGGGGGCCAATGGTAAGGCAATTGTGTCCTCGATGGGGCAATTTCTTTCATCTGTGTGAACTGGGAGCTTCCACAACACAGGGATTGAATACTTATGTAAGCAACATGTTTCATTTTTTTATGTTTCTTACAAACATTTCCCAAAAGAAAACCAATGCCACCTTACAATAATTGATTTTGAGTTTCAGTGTTTCAAAATAACATATCATACAGAACGAAATTACAACACACCATTCGTAATTCAGTAATATGAGTGCAGTGGTCAGGGGTCTGAATACTTTTGCAAGGCACTGTATATATACTGTTTATTCTGCTGAACAAGCAACACCTGTTATTTGGAGTTACATTGCCATGGCCTTGACAATATTTATACAGGGCCAGGGAAGTTGCCCTAATTGGTAGGAAACAGCCAGAGGAGAACTAAGTGGTGATTCCCCCCCCTTCCATGCCAGTTTTGATGCACTTCAAAAGCTTGGCAAAAAGCCACTATCCCATCCAAGGTGATTTACCATGGGACCCCACTTAGGCTTATCTTTAAGAGATAAATACTCCAAAATTCTTATTATTATAAAAATAATGCTGGCTAAAGGAAATAGCATTAACTCTTGACAGAGCTCAGGCCCAGAGGGATGTGCTATTAGAAAAGCAAAACTATATACATAAGCATGGCTGGCTGTAGAAAAGATTTAAGCCTTAATTTGGCAAAATGTAATAAAAACTGGTCATCTGGCCTAAGGGGAGAAATTGTGGGCACTAAGGGCAGAATGTATTTGAAACACATGCAGGATTATTGTTATTTTGAGGTTAGGGTGGTGCCCAGCAATTGCCCCTTTAACGCCTAGGTACTGCCAAGGTATGGGCCTAAATTTTGGACAAAATACATTTTCACCTCTTTCATCCTATTCCAGCATACATGCCCATTTTCTTTTTGTTTTCATTTGATATTTATGTTGCAATACTTGCTCTCTTCTCTCTCTCCCATTCCCCTCCAATTTTGCATGGTCATCTGATGACTGGAAAACTGCCAATATTCACAAACACAAAAACACCTCCATGTATTGCTTTATTATTAAAACATGCACACACACATCGTTAACTGAGCAGAATTTATCATTTATTTAAGCTGTAAGGAGAATTGAGCATTTTATCCACCAATTCTGAAAGTTTATGGGTATGGAAAACAAGAGTTTAAAATTAAAGCATCCATTCAGCAATAACTAGGGCTGAATAATCTCTTTATTCTTCTTAATAGATAAATTTAAACCATGCAGTTCATAGCATGTTCAGGAAAACGTTTCCTTTTTTAAAAAAAAGTTTTAAATTGCTTCTTTTACCTCACACTGAAATAAAAAAAAACTGGGCACACCCTGCGTTTTGAAGGTAATTTTCTTCTTTATTACTATTATATAGAATTTTCTTTAAACACATAAAAACGGCAACTTAAAACTCAGTCACAATTAACAGCATGCTGAAATATGAAATAATTTATATGCTAGCAATGTTCACTGTTGTTTGTAAGAGATGTCACAATGCACAGAACAGATAAGGAAAATATTGAAGATTAGAGGTAAATTTAAAAATGAAAGTAGCACATACCAATGATTGAATCCCTGCGAAAAACATCTCTATCAAAAATGTAAAATGACAGATGACGAAAACTCCGTGGAATTTCACAGTAGAAGTCTTCTCCGTAAAAGGGGCTATGTAAAACAAAAAGAAAATTCTTATGCATATATATGAACATAAGAACATAAGAAGAGCCTGCTGGATCAGGCCAGTGGCCCATCTAGTCCAGCATCCTGTTCTCACAGTGGCCAACCAGGTGCCTGGGGGAAGCTTAGAAACTGGAAATCAGTAATAGCCCATGATCTGGCCCATATAAAACTGTTGCCTAGTGATTGCAAACTATCTTCCTGTATCCCCATTCCTCCTCCCCACCCCCACAATTATCTCACTTGCTTTCCTACAGGCACCATAAAGATTATTTGTTTGTGGAGACAGTATTGAGCTAATATACCACACTTCCAAGCCACATTTCAAGTTTTAGCTGAGGGAGAGAAAGAAGCAATGTGACCAAAATTTATCGCCTTCCACAACAGAAGCCAGTAGGATCTTTTTTGACATGCTTCATCCTCCAAGCAGAAGTGAACCAGTTGCCTTTTCATAGATGTTATAGAATAAAGTGGGCATGTAGTCTTGTTCTTTGTATTGTTGCAAAGGCTAAGGGGACGTGCACTGAAAAGCAAATTGCTCTCTATTCATAATTAAAACATAACTCTCAGTAATTATTTTGCTATAAAGAGAAATGAGAGACAAGAAAAAGAAATACAACCAAAATTTGGCAATTTTGACATTTCAGGCCATCAGGCTGTATCCAATCCTGTAGCTCTGCCGGCCCAACAGACTTCTGTATGTGCAATGGAGTTCTCTCTTTCTCTCCAGCCCTTGCCCACCGTAAAAATCCACTTCAGAGGGTTGGGGGAGCATCAGGAGCAGATGGGGGGCAAGGGGGAAAGAGAAGTCCCATTGTGCCAGTGGAGCCCCACTGGTGCAGCATTAGATACAACCTACGCAGACAAAAGACTGAACACAATCAATTGGGTTTAAGAATGGAATAAAATCCAGAACTGACATAAAGCGTAAGAAATACTGTTTGGAAGCGTAAATGGCTTTTTTCGGATGCAAGAAAGAAAAACCAAGACTGATTATTAACCCCAGACAAAAAAATCCTCTGTTTCTTTCAGAATTCTAATGTTAAATAATTATGCAAAGGAAGACCACAAGTAGCTAATCTTGCTTGGCTGCTAACATCTTCAGACATTGATTTCATTCTAAGGCTTCAACTGCTATCAGCCCATCTATAGAACCAAATCATGAATCAGTGACAGTTGTTGCAAGTCTGCAAATGTGTATTTAACATTAACTAATTATACTGAATAGATGGTAAAACTGGCCACATTAAGATAAGCATATATATACTGGCTTAATAAAGCAGAGATATGAACAAGCCCTCTGTTCGCTCACACAGCCACTACACAGCAGGAAACAAACCAGGAAGACTTCTGTGGATTGTAGTTTCATCTGAACCAGAAAACTATGGGTAACATAACTGCCTGAAAGAGGCAGTGAAAAGGCCCACCTTGGACCCATTGGTCTGTGACAATTACTGACCGGTTGCAAATACCCCCTTTTGAGGGAAGGTGATTGAGAGAGTTGTGGCTCATCAATTGCAAGTACTCTTGGATGAAACAGATTATCTTGACCCATTCCAGTCTGGGTTCAGGCCTGGTGATGGGACTGAATCGGCCTTGGTCGCCCTGATGGATAACCTTTATCGGGAGAAGGACAAGGAGAGTGCAACCCTGTTACTTGATCTCTCAGCAGCTTTTGATACCATTGACCATGGTATCCCTCTGGGCTGACTTGGTGAGATGGGTAAAACAGTGCTTCCAATCCTATCCCCAGGGTTGTTTTCAGAGAATAGCATTGGGTGATTGTCTTTCGGCCCCCTGGCAGTTGTGCTGTGGGGTGCCACAGGGTACCATCTTGTCCCCCATACTGTTTAACATCTATATGAAGCCCTTGGGAGCAGTCATCAGGAGATTTGGGGCAAGGTGTTAGCAATATGCTGATGATACCCAACTCTATTTCTCTGTAACATCTGAATTGGGAGAGGCCGTGCAAGCCCTGGACCACTGCCTGGACTTGGTGGTAGGATGGATGAGGGCCAATAAACTGAGTCTGAATCCTAGCAAGAAGGAGGCACTATGGGTTGGTGGTTCCCGAGTTCAGATAATTGGTCAGTTGCCTGCCCTGGATGGGTTCGTACTCCCCCTGAAAGAGCAGGTCCGTAGTTTGGGGGTGCTTCTAGATCCATCTTTGTCACTAGAGGCCCAGGTGACCTCAGTGGCTAGGAGTGCCTTTTACCAGCTTCAGCTGGTAAGACTGCTGCGGCCATTTCTGGACTGGGATAGCCTGACCACTATTGTCCACACACTGGTAACCTCCAGGCTGGATTACTGTAATGCGCTCTATGTGGGGATGCCCTTGAGGTTGGTCCGGAAGCTGCAGCTGGTGCAAAATGTGGCGGCGAGACTGCTCACTGGGGCAGGGTATCGCCAACATGCTCCCTAGCTGCTGAAAGAACTGCACTGGCTGCCCATTTGCTACTGGGCCAACGTCAAGGTTCTAGTTTTGGTGTACAAAGCCCTATACAGCTTGGGACCAGGATACCTGAAAGACCGTCTTATCCCTTACATACCCAGTCGATCACTGCGCTCTGCAGGTGAGGGTCTCCTGCAGATACCATCTTATCAAGAGGTCCTTTCTGCACAACATAGGAAACGGACCTTTAGTGTGGTGGCACCTACCATGTGGAACTCCCTACCCTTAAATATTAGACAGGTGCCATCTGTGTTATCTTTTCGGCACCTATTGAAGACAGACTCATAGAACAGTGGAGTTGGAAGGGGCCTATAAGGCCATCATGTCCAACCCCCTCCTCAATGCAGGAAGCCAAATCAAAGCATTCCCAACTGATGGCTGTCCAGCTGCCTCTTGAATGCCTCCAGTGTCGGAGAGCCCACTACCTCTCTAGGTAATTGGTTCCATTGTTCTATGGATCTAACAGTTAGGAAGTGTTTCCTGATGTCCAGTCAAAATCTGGCTTCCTGCAACTTGAGCCCATTATTCCGTGTCCTGCACTCTGGGATGATCGAGAACAGATCTCGTCCCTCCTCTGTGTGACAGCCTTTCATGTACTTGAAGAGTGCTATCATATCTCCTCAGTCTTTTCTCCTCCAGGCTAAACATGCCCAGCTCTTTCAGTCTCTCTTGATAGGGCTTTGTTTCCAGTCCCCTGATCATAGAATCATAGAATAGAATCATAGAATCATGGAGTTGGAAGGGGCCTTGTAGGCCATCGAGTCCAACCCCCTGCTCACAGCAGGAAATCCACAGCTAGAGCATCTCCCGCAGATAGCTGTCCAGCCTCTGCTTGAAGTCATCCAGTGAAGGGGATCCCAACCACCTCCCTAGGCAGTCGGTTCCATTGCCGAACCGCCCTTACTGTCAAGAAGTTCCTTCTAATATCCAATCTGAGAACAAATCTGTACCCTCCTCTATGTGACAGCCCTTCAGGTACTTAAAGAGTGCAATCATATCACCCCTCAGCCTTCTCTTCACCAGACTGAACATGCCAAGTTCCTTCAACCTTTCCTCATAAGACTTGTTCTCCATACCGGCTATCATCCTTGTCGCCCTCTTCTGAACCCGCTCCAACTTGTCTGTATCTTTCTTAAAATGAGGCGCCCAGAACTGAACGCAGTATTCCAGATGAGGCCTGACCAATGCAGAATATAGTGGGACTATTACTTCCCTCGACCTGGAAACTATAGCTCTGTTTATGCAGCCCAAAACCGCATTTGCCTTTTTTGCTGCAGCATCACACTGCTGGGTCATGTTCAACTTGCGATCCACTACAATTCCAAGGTCCTTCTCACACGCACAACTGCTAAGCCGGGTATTTCCCATCCTGTACCCGTGCATTTTGTTTTTGTGGCCTAAATGCAGAATCCTGCATTTGTCTTTATTGAATGTCATTTTATTAATTTCAACCCAATTTTCTAGTCTATCCAGGTCCCTTTGGATTTTATTCCTGTCTTCCACTGTGTTAGCTATCCCTCCCAGTTTTGTATCATCTGCAAACTTCATAAGGCTTCCCTCCACCCCATCATCTAAGTCATTGATAAAAATGTTGAAGAGTATTGACCCCAGGACAGAACCCTTGTTGCATCCTTGTTGCCCTCCTCTGAACCTGTTTCAGTTTGTCTGTGTCCTTCTTGAAGTGCAGAGACCAGAACTGGATGCAGTATTCAAGATGAGGCCTAACCAGTGCTGAACAGAGGGGAACTAATACTTCAAGCAATTTGGAAACTATACTTCTATTAATGCAGCCTAATATAGCATTTGCCTTTTTTGCAGCTACATTGCACTGTTGGCTCATATTCAGCTTGTGATCAACGACAATTCAAAGATCCCTCTCACATGTCGTATTGCTGAGCCAAGCATCCCCCATCTTATAACTGTGCATTTGGTTTCTTTTTCCCAAGTGTAGAACTTTGCATTTATCCCTACTGAATTCCATTTTGTTGTTTTCAGCCCAATGCTCCAGCCCATCAAGGTCCCTTTGAATTTTCTTTCTGTCTTCCACAGTATTAGCTATGCCCTATTTTGTATCATCTGCAAATTTGGTAAGCATGCTCTGTACCTCCTCATCCAAGTCATTAATAAAAATGTTGAAGAGCACTGGGCCCAGGACTGAGCCCTGTGGGACCCCACTCGTTACTTCCACCCAGTTTGAGAAGGAACCATTGATAAGCACTCTTTGAGTACGACTCTGGAGCCAACTGTGGCTCCACCTGATAGTTGTTCCATCCAGCCCACATTTAGCTAGCTTGCTAATCAGAATATCATGGGGCACTTTGTCAAAAGCTTTGCTGAAGTCAAGATATATTATGTCCACAGCATTCCCACAGTCTACAAGGGAGGTTACCCAATCAAAAAATGAGATAAGATTAGTTTGCTTGAGGAGGAGGCAAGATGGCGGTCCGCAATGTAGCGCACTCTTATCTCCACGGTTTGTTTTAAAACTTTTAGTGTTTGGCAGGATTTGTTCTTCATAAATCCATGTTGGCTCCTAGTAATCACTGCATTGTTTTCAAGGTGCTTACTGATTGACTGCTTTATAATATGCTCCAGAGTTTTTCCAGGGATTGATGTTAGGCTGACTGGTCTGTAGTTCCCCAGTTCCTCCTTTTTGCCCTTTTTGAAGATAGGGACATTAGCTCTCCTCCAGTCATCTGGCACTTCACCAGTCCTCCACAATTTTGCAAAGATAATAGACAGCGGTTCTGAGAGTTCTTCAGCCAGTTCCTTCAACACTCTAGGATGCAGTTTATGGGGCCCTGCCAATTTGAACTCATTCAAAGTGATTAGGTATTCCTTGACTGTTTGTCTATCAGTCTCAAGCTGCAATCCTGCCCTTTCTACTTCATGTTTCCCGGGAGGGTCATAGACCCTTTTTTGGGAGAAGACTGAGCCAAAGTAGGAATTGAGCACTTCTGCCTTTTCTTTGTCATCTGCTATCATTTTGCCATCCTCACTGAGTAGCCGTGCCACCATTTCTTTTCTCTGTCTTTTACTATGGACGTACCTGCAGAAAGCTTTTTTGTTGCTTTTAGCAGCTCTCGCTAACCTCAGCTCATTCTCAGCTTTAGCCTTCCTGACACCATCCCGGCAATTCCATGACACCTGCCTGTACTCTTCCTTTGTGGCCTGGCCTTCTTTCCACTTCCTGTATGTGTCCTTTTTTGTTTTCAGATCATCTCTAAGCTTTTTGTGAAGCCACATTGGCTTCTTCTGATGTTTTCCCCCTTTTTTCCTTGTTGGAATTGCTTGCCATTGCATTTTTAGAATTTCCTTTTTTAGAAACTCCCACCCATCTTAGACTCCTTTTCCCATGAGGGCCGCTTGCCATGGAACCGTACTTACAATTGTTCTGAGTTTATTAAAATCAGCTTTCCTGAAGTCCAGGGTGCGTGTATGGCTACTCTCAGCTTTTGCTTCTGTTAAAAGCAAGAATTCAAGTATGGTGTGGTCACTTTCCCGAAGAGTTCCCGTAACTGCCACTTCATCCACCAAATAATCTCTATTGGTTAGAATCAAATCCAGGATAGCTGATCCTCTGGTTGCTTCCTTCACTTTCCGTAGGAGAAAGTTATCTCCAACACAAGTCAGAAATTTCTTGGAGGGGCCGTGTTTTGGAGTAAACTGCTAAAAATAATCAATCAAAGCAGCACCCATCCTCAGTGTCGCCCATTTTTCTCAGCATTGATAAACCACTGAAAATCTGTCCTATAACTCAATATAGCCTGAATATTAATAAGGCACAGCCAGCAGTCAATATGATTGAATAATACTGTTCCTTAAACTGCAGTAATTACTCACTGGTGTGAAGAACATATGGGGCTATAATTCTCTGCCCTCCCCATGCTTCCGTACTGTTGCAGGCTTTACAATGGGCACAAACTAGTCAGTGGCACTCATAGTTCCACTGATTTCAATGGGAGAGATTTAAACATATGCTTAACTTTCCCATTGAGAATTTAAACTTTGGTTGAATCATGCCCTTTATTTTTAAGCAACAGCAACATGGGACTTGGTTTAACTTACCCGTTCTACATTCTGCTTTTCTGTACCACGATAATTCCATTGAGTTTTATTAGAATAAAATCTGATGCGCATTTTCAGAGCAGATTTTAAGATTTCAGTTCACTATGTATGTAATTATCTACTACAGTTTATATAAATTTTCACCAATTGGTGAATACCAATAAGAGTCCAGGAATTTCAGAGATGCAACCACCAGTATGAACTCTGTGTGTGTGTGTTTTAAAGAATTTTGTGTCCAAAAGGTGGCTTTGCTATAACTGAGTTTCTGCTTATGCAAGCTTTGGGATCTTATTTTTATGAATCTTCCCTACCTACTGCAGCCACCCACACTATTCTTATTCTAGATAGTTCCCCAGTCCTGAGATTTGGACAGAGGGTTTAAGGGGCAGAAGTATCAGAGAAAACTGGGTGAGCCAACTTGCATAAGTGGAAGCATCTTCTGCTAAGGCAACGCAAACGCTAGATAAAGTATGCCAATATATATGCGTATGTGTGTGCATACATTCATGTGTGTGTGTTTTGTTCAGGAGGAGGAATAAAAAAAGGTTACAATATTTGAAAGCCACACCCTTCAAAACACTTATGTACAATGTGATCCTATGGATGTCTACTCAGGAGTAAGCCCCATTGATTTCTGTGCATAAGCAGCTTAAATGCAAAAATCAATACTGTATTTACATTCAGACTAGAAGGACTGATGATATTTATTTATTTATTTTATATCCCGCCCTTTCTCCCAGTAGGAGCCCAGGGCAGCATTTAACATGTATAGAAGTTTTAATTTGCAAAATTCTTTCTCATCTTGATCATGTCAATAGCTACTATCATCATCATTCACAAAAACTGAAGGAACGGTGGCTGGGAAAACAGTGTGTGACCTGGCCAGGGCCTCACAACGGTACCATGGCAGAGGCAGACTTGAAAGCAGGGCTCTAAGAAACAGTTATCTAGCCATTGGAAGTCCCAGGTTCTCTGTGTCCATGCTTCACTACAAGATAGTCTAACCTGGTAAATTCACTATCCATCTTCCCTAAAGGTTGTTTCTCTCAAGAACCTTTTGTATACTTTAAAAAAAAAAATGATGATCAAGCTTAACTGACATATTAGTCAGGTATGATGATATAAAATGATTAAATCCATGGGTGTAACAGTCTGCATTCCTTAACTGCAAATTTCTCAGAGTTTAATCTTCAATCACTGAAATATAATGAATTTTAGCAATTATGGGTGAAGTCCACAAACGATTAACTTCTTACTGGAGTCTATGGAATTATTCTAAGTGGTTTCTTGTTGGGTCTTAACCAAAATTGTTTCAGGACTTAAAACTTTAATAAAGCTTAAACGCTTTGCAAAACAAGATGATAACCATTTGCTCAATTTAGGAGTTGTAAAACACTGCATCTAATTCTCAGCTAGAGAGATTAGAAATGCAGGCGTAATTTTTATTGCACTACTCCCCTTTGGGATGAAAATATGGGGGAGGGAATACAGTGGCTGACTCATAATGGAGTATCCCAAACCAAATCACTTACATATAGATGTTAAATGTGCTTAAAAACAAAGTAATCAGAATGTCACAGAAAATCCTACATCCTCTGGCTGATCTACGTTTAGAAATGACTGATTCATCCTTCTGGAAGAACTATATCCGATCAACTGTGAGCTATCTGCAAATAAAAAGAAACTGAACGTGTCTATGGAAAAGGTGCTTGTGCAACTCAAGTATCTGTAAGACTTTCATACATACACTATGGCTCAATCCAGCTCTAGTTAGCCATGTGTAACAATTAAGTGGCTCCAGTTAGGAATGCTGATCTCTGTAGGAATCAAAAGATGTATCAGTTCAATAGGTCCCAAATAAGTTTCCTCATTCAAGTAGCACTCTCCTAAAAATACTCTTCTAAATGCTGGGAGCCATCTGTGTACAAGGCCGTTTTTTCCCTTTCACCCCATGGGCAAGCAGAAGGATGTGCCTTCTGCTGATGCACAGGGAGTTAGTGGTAGTGTTGCTTCTCCTCTATAGCTTAGGGACTGTGTCAAATGCTGGGGGAGTTTATACAGTAGGGCCCCGCTCATACAGCGGGTTATGTTCCGGACCCCCGCTGTAAAGCAGATCCCATTGACTTACATTGACCAAAATGGTGCCCAGTGGCAAAAAACCGCCGTAAAAGCGGAACAAGCGCTGTAAAGCGGGGCCTTTCTACAATTCACAACCGCTGTATTAGCAGAACACTGTAAAGTGAAGTGCTGTAAAGCGGGGCCCTACTGTACAGGTAAGAAGACAGGAGACCAAAAGTAGATACAAAATGCTCTGATAATGTTACTTGTTAAAATATTATGCAACAAATTTAAAACACTTCACATTTTCTTCTTTATTTGTGCTCTTCTGTTTGTACTCAGCCTGGCATCTAACAACTCCCCTTTCTATCTCCAGCACTTCTCATCTTTCTATCTTGTTTGTTTTTTAAAATTGCAAGTTTACATGTAAGGCCCTTTTGATTTATAAATGTTATACAGCGTCTTTTTATGTTAGGTCCTGTAAAGTATTAAAATGCTGATGACACTTTAAGATAAATAATTTAATCCAATGTAGCATAAAAATGTTAAAAAGATATTAGTTAACTAGCCTATTTTTAACATGCATACCTGTTGGGTATTCTTTAAACGGGATTCCTGCATTGAACAGGGGGTTGGACTCGATGGCCTTAAAGGCCCCTTCAAACTCTACTATTCTATGATTCTATGAAAGATGGTAAATCATGCATCATCATTCCAAATGCATTTTTAATATACAAAGATTACTAATATCTTAAAACACCCATGGCTGAAAAGAAATGCATAAAAGATAATGACCAATTCAACCCGGCATTAGCTGGCATACCTCATCTGTGGTTACTGATTATGATACATTAATTTATGTTGCCAAAGTTGTGCCTCACAGTTTTATGTTTCCAGTGAGAAAGAAAAAGAGGGTAGGATGTCTGGAATCTCTGCTGTTGCACACAGACTTGTACACAGTATTAAATAAAAAACACACTGCTTCTTTAAACAGTCCTCTAATTAAATAAATAAATGTGTTTCTCTTCCCATGTATAAATGTGTATCTCAAGATGGCTAACCCTAATACAAATACAATGAAATATAACAATGTATGATAAATCTACAACAGAATACATCACAAAAACAAGGCAGGTGAAACAGCAAAAACCACGACCACCACTGTATTTCAATATATTTACAAGTCAGCTTATGGGGCAGTCTAAATATATGAGTGGAATCCAGTGTTGTGGAAACAGACATCCACTCACGCCACTGAATCCATTTCTCCCCTCTGCACCCTCCTGCATATCCCTCAAATTTAGAGGAACCCCAACCCACTGGAGTAGGTTTTGAGGCGTGTGCACACAGGGAGTCTGGATGCTTTCAGTTCTATTTTAGTTCAACTGCAGTTTCCTCTGTGGCGCAGAGTGGTAAGCGGCGGTAACACAGCCAAAAGCTCTGCTCACAGTCGGAGTTCAATTCCAACAGAAGGAGGAAGTCGAATCTCTGGTAAAAGGGGTCAAGGTCCACTCAGCCTTCCATCCATCCATGGCTGGTAAAATGAGTACCCGGCATATGCTGGGGGGGTAAAGAAAGGCTGGGGAAGGAACTGGCAATCCCACCCCATATATACGGTCTGCCTAGTAAACGTCGCAAGACGTCACCCTAAGAGTCGGAAACGACTCGCACTACAAGTGCGGGGACACCTTTACTTGTACTTTTTACAGTTTCCCATGTTGTCAATTAAGAACTGCAGTTAACACTACCTATGGTTAATCTTAACAAGTCAGCTTCAGAATCTAGTTTCAGTTAAGCATAACCACAATTTGTTGCACCATTGTGGCAAAGGGAAAGAAAAAGCTTCAGAACACCTCCTCTTGGTTGCATAAGATGACAAGAAGAGACTGGGACAGTGTGCAAGCCCAATATTCCCTGTGACTCATTTCTGCTCAATACACATCATGCTAAAACGTGGTTTAGTGTGACGTACAAATATGGCCAATATCTCTCAAAAGGATTACTGTAAAATGCCACTCTTAGAGAAGGGGCAAGATTCAAATGACTGAAAGTAAGTGTTAAGAATTTGGAATAAAGCACTATATAAACCCTGGAGTATTACTATTTAGTAATATAACATAGCAAATAGATAGAATTCCTAGAAATAGACTACAGCCTTAGTCCATAAGCAGAAATCACAATATACCTGAAACAATCCTTAGTTCAAAAGTGATGTTTGCATTAATTTTTTAACCAAGATGTTATCTTTTATCCATTC
Organism: Rhineura floridana; assembly: GCF_030035675.1. NCBI lineage: Eukaryota > Metazoa > Chordata > Lepidosauria > Squamata > Rhineuridae > Rhineura > Rhineura floridana. The sequence goes on from NC_084484.1 coordinate 52,549,516, forward strand.
TCAGGCCCAAACAAGATGGCTGCATACACACCATACATTAAAGCACATTCAAGACTACCCCCCCTCAAAATGCTGGTATATCAACTGAAAAAGCTACAGTTCCTTAATGCAACAGATACTGCAGTGTGAAAGGAATGTTAGAAATCAGGACAGAAGCTCTACCATTTTAATCCATTAAATCAATGCAATAAGCCCCACATGTGAATGCAACCACAGTGAGGGAGGCCATGCATCATGGCTATCTGCCTTGCTGTGAAAGGCTGAATAAGTGTAACCGGGGGCCAACTTCACTATGTGCCTTTGGATCCAGGAAGGAGAAATGCAGACATAGTGATATAGGCAGCATTCTCCCCCTCCCCATCTCCACATTTTAAGAGTCTTGGAGGAGATTTAGAAGTTCCTTCAAGAGGGTAGGAAAGGACTGAAAACAATAGATAACTTGGAATTCTCCCAAGAAATTACAAATAGCATGTAGGGTTTTATGTTGTACAACCCTGAAACTTTTTAACATTTAACGCCATTCACAACAGAATTTTGGGCCTTAAAAGATTGATTCCACCAGGGTGAAGAATGCCTAGAAGATTGCACTCTAGTTCAGTGAAGTGTGGTGTTAAGAAATTGCCATTGCTTAGTCATGGCCAAAGTTCCTAAAGGAATTGGTGAACAGATGCCATTTTTGCTATCACTCAGGTTAAAACACGTTCTGCTTGAAGATGCTACTCCACACCATCATCTGAAGTCAATAATTGGTAAGTGTTTTGAACTGGAATCTGTGCTCATTCATCGCTAACGTATATCAAGGGCTATGGAGAGAGGAATGGATGTGCTTTTGTCAGCCCACTGTGGAAAATTACTCTAGATGGTGGAAAGAAACATGTAAGTCTTCAAAGCCACAAATCTCTTGCTTGCCTGGAGCTTACAGCATAATATTTATTTCTTTATTTCTTTATTATAAAAATAAAAAAAACACGTTCCCATTGCAAGGAGCTTAAAATCCAACATTTGACAATGGGAAGAAAACAGAGGGAGAAAAGTGACAAGGAATGTGAACAATGTGATAGCAGATTTATTCCTTGCTTGGGATGAAGAATGTGAAAAAGGAGAGTTTTTAATCATTTCTATTGCATTCTATTCTTTGATTTTATTATATATTATTGAGTCACAAGGATGTGTAAATCTTTATATCTTGCCGATCCCTCATATTATACTTTGTAGAGACCTCTTATTGAACTCACTGAGGTTGTAATCCTGTGCACAACTGTATGCAGTTAAATCCTGCAGAAATCAAACGGGCATAACTATGCTTAATTGCAGCCTAAATCCATTTTAGCACTTTCTGGAACCTTAATCATCTTTCCTTTTCAAGCAAGGACAGGACAGGAAAATCAAAATATTCATCCTTAAAAAGTGGGTCAGTCAACACTGCATTCACCAGCTCTTGAGCTGTTCAAATTCTAACGCAGGTGTCATATGCAGCCATCAAAAAATTGAAATGCAGCCCCACTTCCATTTTCTCAGTCACTCTCCTAACTCTGAGGGAGCTCAGGAGGACAGAATGCATGGCAGAAATCAATCTGGGGATTATAGATTAGGCTGAGGAAGTAGAAGTAAAGAAAAAGTGGGTTGGTCAGACACAGAGTAAGCTGAGAGAAAAATCAGTAGTGTGAATACAAAGTTATTGGGAGCTGAGAAAGTTATTGCATTCATCTAATTAAAGCAAAGTTATTGCATTCATCTAACTAAAGCAAAGTTAGATGAAGCTCAAAAATTGATCAAAGGGGGCTACAGGTATGTTGTTAGGAACACAGCAGACATGTTGGTGAAAACTGCTGCTGCCTGTGCTCTATAAAGACTGGTGCGAAGGCTCTTACAGCATAATCCAGTGCATCAGAATGAAGTCCTACTGTGTTCAATGGAGTTTGCTCTCAGGTAAGTGTACACAGGATTGCCGCCTTCAGCTTTTCAACCTTGGTCACCCCTGCCCCTGCTAAGATGGTCACCCCTCCTCCCAGTAGGAGCCCTGGGTGGCACGGTGCTGGGAGAAAGAAAACATCAGTGGCGTCACTAGCGGGAGTGCGGGGGGGTGCGGACCTCCGGTGCGCGCCCTCCCAGGGGCATGGACGAGGTGGCTGGGCTTCTGTGCGCGCGCACTCGAGGCCAGCCACCCTGTCTATGCCCCTGGGAGGACGCACGCCAGAGGAGCACCCAGCCGCAGAAGGCCTGGGAACACCGGAGCGCCTCCCTTGCCCCGTTGACGCTGCTCCTGCTCCCGCTCTCGCCCGCCCGCCCGCCTCCGAGGAGGAGTTGGCGCAGCCTTGCCGGGCAACAGCGCGGGGCGGAGTGGCTCTGGGTGTCACCCCCCTCATGGTGACACCCGGGTGCGGGCCGCACCCTCCGCACCCCAGTAGGGACACCCCTGGAAAACATCCCCTGATCACATCTTGGGAGCCAAATGGACTTTTGCTCCAAATAAGCACATCAGCCGTTTGAATGGAGAGGAGCCACAATGCACCATTTTAATGTTATAGGAAATTTTTTAAAAAACATTTTTTCCTTCTTCCCTCCACGCTCAAAGGATTTATTTTCTCAATAGGAAACGGTTATTGGATTAGTCCAGCAAAGTGATGTCAATACAATAAATCCTCCTGTGAGCCATTTTAATGATCTTTGAAATATAAAAATGTGTGCAGCTGAGCAAAAGAGTGGTTGCAGGCCAGCTCCAGACACTCTTGGATGAGACCGATTATCTGGATCCATTTCAGTCAGGTTTCAGGCCTGGTTTTGCAATGAAAACAGCCTTGGTCGCCCTGTATGATGACCTCTGTCGGGAGAGAGACAGGGGGAGTGTGACTCTGCTGATTCTCCTTGATCTCTCAGCGGCTTTCGATACCATCGACCATGGTATCCTTCTGGGGAGACTGGCTGAGTTGGGAGTGGGAGGGACTGCATTGCGGTGGTTCCGCTCCTACTTGGCAGGTCGCCTTCAGAAGGTGGTGCTTGGGGAACATTGCTCGGCACCCTGGACTCTCCAGTATGGGGTTCCGCAGGGGTCAGTTCTGTCCCCCATGCTGTTCAACATCTACATGAAACCATTGGGTGCGGTCATCCGGAGCTTGGGAGTGTGTTGCCATCAGTATGCTGATGACACACAGTTCTATTTCTCCTTTTCATCTTCTTCAGGTGAGGCTGTCAATGTGCTGAACAGGTGCCTGGCTGCGACAATGGACTGGATGAGGGCTAATAAACTGAGGCTCAATCCAGACAAGACTGAGATGCTGCTAGTGGGTGGTTCTTCTGACCAGATGGTGGATGTCCAACCTGTTCTGGATGGGGTTGCACTCCCCCTGAAAGAGCAGGTTCGTAGCTTGGGGGTTCTCCTAGAAACATTTCTGTCACTTTAGGCTCAGGTAGCCTCGGTGGCACAGAGTGCCTTCTACCAACTTTGGTTGGTGGCCTAACTACGTCCCTTTCTGGACAGGGATAACCTGGCTTCAGTTGTCCATGCTCCGGTAACCTCCAAATTAGATTACTGCAATGCACTCTACGTGGGGCTGCCTTTGAAGACGGTTCGGAAACTGAAGCTTGTGCAAAATGCAGCGGCTAGATTGGTAACAGGGCCCAGACGGTCCAAACATATAAAACCGATTCTGGCCCGCTTGCATTGGCTGCCTGTCTGTTTCCGAGCTAAATTCAAGGTGCTGGTTTTGACCTATAAAGCCTTACACAGCTTGGGACCACAATACCTGATGGAACACCTCTCCCGATACATACCCACCTGTACACTACGTTCAAGATCAAAGGCCCTCCTCTGGATGCCTACTCCCAGGGAAGCTCGGAGGATGGCAACAAGGGAGAGGGCCTTCTCAGTGGTGGCCCCCAAATTATGGAATGATCTCCCTGATGAGGTGCACCTAGTGCCAACACTGTTATCTTTTTGGCGCCAGGTCAAGACTTTCCTCTTCTCCCAGGCATTTTAGCATGTGTTTTAGCATGTTTTTTAAATTGTTTTCATATTGTTTTAAATTTTAAAATTGTGTTTTACATTGTTTTTAAAATATGTGTTTTAAATTGTATATTTGTTTTAATGTTTTGGATTGCTGTAAACCGCCCAGAGAGCTTCGGCTATGGGGCGGTATACAAGTGCAATCAATCAATCAATCAATCAATCAATAAGAAAGATGGGTTCAAGTGACAGACAGTTAAGGAGTAACTTCTATACCCACTTACCTGGGAGTAAATCCCACTGCATTCAATGGGACTTACTTCTGAGCAGACATCTTCTACAGGATAGCATTATAAAAATCCAAAACATTTACTCACAGGTTCCATGGACTTCACCAGAACTGTTGCAAATAAGTGTGCTTAGCACTGCAAACTTCCTAACCCAGAAATGCTTCCTTAGAAGTAAGCCCTACCCATTTCAACGGGATTAGTTTCCATGTATGTATGCTAAACAACTGCAGCCTAGTATAGCCATGATTCTACAGGCAGAAAAAAAGCTGCAGAAAGCCCTGATGTAGAAATTAAATAATTGTGTTCAAATTGAAAATGTACATTCATCAACAAATACCCTAAAGGCCCATTCAGATGCTATTTCTCTGCCTGAACGCTCTATGCTTTTTGAGACCATTGAATGGGCACCGGACACACACACAAAATTGACAACAATGTGTTTTTTTGCACATGGATCTTCCTGGTGCACTCTCTGCTTTCTACTCCCTTTAAGGTATTGTACTACATCCACTACTGGAGGCAATATGCCTCTCAGTACCAGTTGCTGGGAATCACAAGTGAGGAGAGATTCAGGTTCTGCATGCAGGCTTCCTATGGGCATATTATTGGACACTGTAAGCACAGGATGATGGACTAGTTCGATGTTTGACCTGATCCAGCAGTGCTCTTCTTATGCTCTTAAATGAGGGCGGAGATGGAGAAGTAAGTATGCAATCCCAAGACTTGTTCCTGATTTCTCTGTTTGGAAGCAGGAGGTGGGGGTAGGGGAGGAGGAGTGTCTGAATAGACCCAAACAGCTACATTGAACTATGAGCGCACTGGAAACTAAATGTGATGTTAATTACATTAATACAAATAACATGCATTTTTAGAAAACGTAAATAGTATCTGCAGGGGAAACTGAGCAGCACTGGCACTGGGTAAGGAGGGAGAGTTTAATCACTCCCTCCCCACTGCCATGGCGGTGGTGGGGAAATCACCCCATATTGCTATTTGAATCAGGAGGGAAGCCTCCACTGGCAGCTCCCTCTCAGCTGCTATTTACAGGTTTAAAATGTGCACATTGATTGCATTTACACATGCTCTAACACGTTTGTGAGGGGGAGAGTAGAACTGTAATCACTGGCCTACCCCCCTTCATCATGTCTCTGGCAGCCCCACCCTAATATCCACACTTTGGCAGGGGGAGACATCTGTAACGGGGAGCCTGCTCAACACAAACAGGCTCCCCCCACCATGATGTAGAACCCTGAACAATCAAATTCTAAAATCATGAGGGGAACTCACAAACGTAGAACAGCCCTGTGATGTTCCTATATTAAGGTATATATGGTAAGTGTTGTTGTTTTAGAAGATACATGGTAAGTGGAGTGAAAGAGGGGGAGTGAATGGGCAGTAGAATGCGAGATGATTGGCTCAGTGTTTAAAATGGCTGAATGTATAAAAGGAAGAGTGAGAGTGGAATCTGAGGGGGAGAAGAGAACTGAGTGGATTGCTTGGTGGGGTTTGAGAGAGTTGTTTGCCAGGAGAGAGTGAAGAAGGAGGGAGGTGGAGTTTGGATTAGTATTGAGTAAAACCATATGCTTATGTGCCTTAAGAAGAAATCTTGTTAATCTTGTTAGCTTTGTTATCTGTAATAAATACTTAATTTGGTTTACCAAAGGCCTGATCCTTGGCTGGGGTTTCACAGACCAGAAGGGAGGGTAAGGTAATGACCAAGGCTGAAGGGGAACTGTAACAAATGGTGGCAGCGGTGAAGAGAATAACAATACCAGTATTCAGAGTCTCTGGGAATACTAGTATTGGGACGTTACCGGTGGTTGCCTAGCAGGGGGATCTGTTGAGATCTGTGCTAGAGCGGATAGGTAAACCATAAGAGAGTGCGGTCCGGACTGGTGGAGTCCCTGGTGGTGCCTAGAGACAGACAGTAGCCACGCGCAGGTAGGAACCTGACAGGGAGAGCCAGGGAAGGACGCATCACATGTGGTGGCAGTAGCGGTGGGATACGAACAACAGAGAATCCAGATACGAATACTAGAGAATCCAGAACAGTGGTGTGGCAAACAGAAATAACAAAACAAGATTTCTTGTGAGAGTGACTGGCAAAGAGTGTGTGGCAAAGAGTGAGTGAACTCAAACACCATGGCTGAATACATAAAAATGAAAAGAGAGGAGCTGGTGGAGAAGTGCATAACATTCAATTTACCTCACGAGGGTAAAGGGGTAGATGAATTGAGGGTAGCACTTATAGGATTTGCTACTGCCCAGCAAAAACAGCCTGTCAGGGAAGAGACCCCAGAAGGATATTTAAGCAATCCCACTTATATAGAGTACTTGAGAGAGAAGTTATGATGGGAGGCTGAGGAAAAAGACAAGCAGAGGGAGTTGGAAGCTGAGAGATTGAAGATGGAAGCTGAGAGATTGAGGATGGAAGGTGCAGAGAAGGAAAAACAGAGGGAGCTGGAAATTGAGAGAATGAGATTGGGGTTTGAGGAGAGGGAGAAGCAACGAGCATTGGATGCTGAATTACAAGTAGAAAAGTTAAAATTTGATAGAGAGAAATTTCACTCTGAGGAGACAAGGAAAGACAGAGATGGAGCAAAAATAAAAATTACTCCAAAGGACTTTGCTGTCTGTGAGCCTGGTCAAGATCCTCAAATTTACCTCAGCACCTTTGAAAAAGCAGCTCAGTTGTGGGGGCTACCTGAAGATAAATACATGCAGTATTTATCAAACCTGATTAAAGGGGAATTGGCTGAGGTATACCAATATTTCCCCTCAGACAGGCCCGTCACCTATGCTGAATTCAAAGAAGCAGTGTTTAAAAGATTCAGACTGGGGCCTGATTATTTTAGAAAGCTTTTCAGAAACTGCCAGATACAGACAGGGAGGTCTTTTGTGGAACTGGGAGCAAAGTTGATGGATATATTTGGAAAGTGGATGAGTAGTGCCAAAGCTCAGTCAGTGGAAGAGGTGAAAAGCCTCATGATACTGGATCAATTATACCATCAGTTACCACCAGAAATAAGGCTCCTGGTCAAAGACCGTTCCCCTACATCTGTGCAGGAGGCTGCAGAGATGGCGGATCACTTCGCCTCCAATAGAACTGGCTGGGTGGGGAAAACATCAAGAGAGTTTAAACCCAGACCATATAGTGCTGGCAGAAGGGATGTGGTACCACAGCGAGTGAGTCCTCCATTAAAATCTGAAGGGCACAGGACACCCCAGAGTGGATCTGTGTACCCTAAAAGGGAGGAGAAATTATGCTACAAATGTGGTAGACCAGGGCACCTACGTTTTCAATGTGAGGTTGCCAACCCCATTAGTAATCCTGCTCAGACAAGGGCAGTGAAAACAGAGCCCAAGGCTTTAGAAGCAACGAAAAAGGTTCAGTTTTGCCAGATAAACTGGACAGAAGTAACAGACCTTGATTCAAGTCTGAGAGAGGAAGTGAGTGTACAAGGGGCAACTTATTGGGCATTGCTTGACACTGGTGCCGCTCAGACGTTACTGAGGCCAGATTTAATAAAATCTGAAGAAATATTACCTCAGGAAACAGTGACTATCCAAGGAGTGAGGGGTCAACCAGAGAGTTTGCCTGTGGCCCTAGTGAAAATGGAATGGAGAGGCCGAAAGGGCCAATATAAAGTTGGTATTAATGCCCAGCAACAAGAACCAGTAATACTGGGAAGAGATGTTATGGGGGCACAGGGGAAAATATATGTAGTGACCAGACAGCAAATTGGCAGAGAAAAAGAAGCCATATTAAGGGGGGCTGAAACAAACAGGGTGGAATCTGTTAACCAGCCTCAGGTCACCATAGCAACCACTAGCAGGCCTGCTGAAGAAGACAAACTGTATCAAGTGGTCTCTGGGGAAGAAGCAGAGCAATTCAGGGAAGAGCTGCATCAAGATATAAGTCTGAAGCAGATAAAGGAACAAGCGCTGACCCAACAGATTCCTTTCACTGACAAACTGAGGAATCAAGTTGTGTGTGAGAATGGGATTTTATATAGACTGTGGATGCCTGCTGAGAGAAAGGGTGAATGTGAACCAGTGAAACAAATGATGGAAGTGGTGAAAGAGAATTTGAGTCATGCACAGGAGAAGCAAAGTTACTGGTATGACAGAACAGCCAGAGAACGTGTGTATGATGTGGGAGATATGGTTATGGCGTTCATACCCAGGAAACATGACAAATTACAGGCTAACTGGGAAGGACCATATACCATCAGAGAAAGGCTTGACACAGTGACGTATGTAATCACCACAGACCAATTAAACAAAAGCAAAGTGGTTCATGTAAATATGTTAAAGCCTTACCATACCAGGGATGCAAAGGTGTTGCAAGTTACCTTATTCCCTGAGGGAAGTGGGCCTGAACTTCCAGATTTGGTACAGGAAAGCAAAGACAAAGGAGGGGTAGATCAAGTGGAATGGTCAGAGGAGGTGAAGGAGGAAGTAAAAGAAGACATTCTGAGAGTTTTGAAAACCTATAGGAATCTCTTTAGCAACAAACCTGGCCGAACCAGTATAGTTATACATTCCATTGATACTGGAGATCATGCCCCAATCAGATCTGTTCCGTACCGTGTGAATGGGAAAGTTTTGAATGAGATCAAAAAGGAGGTGGAAGATATGCTGGAATTAGGAGTGATCAGGGAATCCATCAGTCCCTGGGCCTCAAGTATTGTCCTGGTTCCGAAAAAAGATGGAACGACAAGGTTTTGCATTGATTATCGGCTAATCAATAAAATTACTGTCCCAGATGCGTATCCTATGCCTAGGGTAGGCGCTATGTTAGAGTTATTGGGGGCAGCAACCATTATCTCTACACTAGATCTCTGTAAAGGATTTTGGCAAATGGAACTAGACGAGCAATCCAGAGCCAAAACTGCCTTCAGTACACCAGATGGGTTATATGAGTTTGTGACCTTACCCATGGGACTAAGGAACTCACCAAGTTCATTTCAGAGGCTAATCAATACTATGTTGCGAGGCATGTCAGATTTTGCAGTGGCCTATATCGATGACGTGGCCATTTTTAGCAAGTCGGTGCCTGAGCATGTCCAACACCTGACAACAGTATTGGAGGCCTTAAGAAAAGCAGGCCTCACAATAAAAGCTAAGAAATGCCAGTTTGGACTAAAGGAAGTAATCTATTTAGGACATAAGGTGGGGAGTGGGAAAATCACCCCCTTATGCAGCAAGGTGGAGGCAATACAAGCGTGGCCGATCCCCTTAACCAAAAAACAAGTAAGGGCATTTCTGGGTGTGGCTGGTTTTTATAGGAAGTTTGTGAGAAATTTTGGGGAAATAGCAACCCCCTTGCATGAATTAACAAAGAAGAAGTGTTCTGAGCGTGTGGTATGGACGGATGAATGTCAGAAGGCTTTTGATCTACTGAAGCAAGCCTTGTGCCAAGGACCCATATTAATAGCACCAGACTATGAGAAACCATTCATCGTGGCTACAGATGCGTCGGACCTCGCGCTGGGAGTCGTCTTGCTACAGGAGAGAGAAGGCACTAGACATCCAGTGGCGTACCTGAGTCGCAAGCTGACGCCGAGGGAGAAAAACTATTCGTCGGTCCAGAAGGAGTGTCTAGCGGTCATGTGGGGACTGAACAAGTTGCGCCCATACGTGTGGGGACGAAGATTCACAGTGACTACGGATCATCGGGCCTTGTTATGGTTGCAGACTATGAAAAACCATAACACTATGCTGCAGAGGTGGTCCTGGGCCCTACAGGACTATCAAGTGGACTTCCAGTTCATCAAAGGCAAGGACAATGTACTGGCCGATGGACTTTCCAGGCAAGTGGCTGGGACTGCAGTGAAGTGACCAGACAGAGGAACAAAGAAAGACATTTTCCCCATAGAGACTTTTATTTGTTAACGCGACGTATAAATCCTGGAACAGGAATAATACTCTGCTGTTGTTTAAGGGGGGGGAAATGTGATGTTCCTATATTAATGTATATATGGTAAGTGTTGTTGTTTTAGAAGATACATGGTAAGTGGAGTGAAAGAGGGGGAGTGAATGGGCAGTAGAATGCGAGATGATTGGCTGAGTGTTTAAAATGGCTGAATATATAAAAGGAAGAGTGAGAGTGGAATCTGAGGGGGAGAAGAGAACTGAGTGGATTGCTTGGTGGGGTTTGAGAGAGTTGTTTGCCAGGAGAGAGTGAAGAAGGAGGGAGGTGGAGTTCGGATTAGTATTGAGTAAAACCATATGCTTATGTGCCTTAAGAAGAAATCTTGTTAATCTTGTTAGCTTTGTTATCTGTAATAAATACTTAATTTGGTTTACCAAAGGCCTGATCCTTGGCTGGGGTTTCACAGACCAGAAGGGAGGGTAAGACCAAGGCTGAAGGGGAACTGTAACAAATGGTGGCAGCGGTGAAGAGAATAACAATACCAGTATTCAGAGTCTCTGGGAATACTAGTATTGGGACGTTACTGGTGGTTGCCTAGCAGGGGGATCTGTTGAGATCTGTGCTAGAGCGGATAGGTAAACCATAAGAGAGTGCAGTCCGGACTGGTGGAGTCCCTGGTGGTGCCTAGAGACAGGCAGTAGCCACGCGCAGGTAGGAACCTGACAGGGAGAGCCAGGGAAGGACGCATCACAAGCCTCCCCTCTACAGATGTGCTGCCCCAACATCTGGATGGTGGACAGAATTAGTAGGCACAGCCCTCCTCTCTCCCTCACACAATTGTTAATTATGTGAGGGACAGCACCCAAATAAGGAATTTGGAATTAATGTCACACCTAGTTTCACCCTAACAAATACAATTCATCAAGAAAATAACAATTTTTTTGTATTTTTACAGGAAAAATACAAGACAGGATGCCAGGATTTTGAGCTACAACTTGTGCATTTATACAGTGACAGAAGCCTGTCTGTACCTCTTCACCAGAAAACAAAATAAAGTATCCTGAAGTCCAAATAAAGAAATAAATAAAACTACTGGGTTACTTTTAATTCAAAGGAAATGTTACCATAGTGATTTCTCCACTATTTTGGTCCTGAAAACCTCTTCCTGGTCCAGGTTTACAGTACAGTAGCAATCCCTCATTTTATTTGGCCCTGGATATGTAGGAAGATTTTTTGCTTCTCCTAAAAACAAAAACAAAAATAGAAATTAGAATTAGAAAAATGTACTGGGAGAAACAGCACCTGAGTAAGTTTTGGAACTCTTAATTGTTCTCACTTGTGAAAGCTGGGAGGCATTAATCCCATAACAGATATGTTATTACATACTCAAGTACTTCTTAGGCTTTTTTGAATACACATTTAAAATGCCAAGTATTGTACATTGTGGTTCAATTCAGGGATTATAATGTGGCCTTGAGCATGGATCACACTCCTTCCAAAATCCCTAAACTCCTCATTGATAGGAGTACTGCAAATGTATATGGCCCTGTATAGTAACACACTCCATATCTGACCCAGTTCATACACTATCTGAGGCCCTACTATAATGAGGTGCTGTGTCCTCTCCTCTCCACCACAGATAACATGATAAACAATGTGCACTGTCCGTCTGATCATGTGGATGCCCTGTTTGGATAATCTATCTCCCTAAAGAAAAAGAGGGGGAAATGAACAAATGGGGCCTCCTTATGATCAGGTGTTCAGGTGCAATACCTTTCCTAACCTGTGGTAATGTGATATATGAAGCCTACACTACCCGCATGGTAAGAGGGAGTACATCCCACCCCCCACCCCACACACGGCAATATAATTGGAAGTTTAGTAAATGCTTTTATAACATCATAAAGTACTGTGAACAAAAAGGGAGCACCACACATATGCCAACATTTTAATTTTTTTTCATAACATATTTTAAAAAAATATTTGCAAAGTTGGAGAACAGAGAATGAATGAAGAAATTAAAACACCACATTTGATCTGAAATATAGAATGCTGGGCACATTTTGTTGCTTGTATGAGCATGCTACCAAAGCTTTCTGTGGCTGTATCAGGGTGGTTATTTTATTATTTTTGTTTTTATGGTATGATAGATATACTTTCATTTTAACAATGCTGCCAGTTGCTTGGAGACCTTCAGGTAACAAACAACTAATAAATCCAATAATAAATAAATAAATAAACAAATAAATAACATTTTAAAATGCCATCTCATTTTAAAATTGATCAGCAGCCTGACCCCTTATTTTTGTCAACTGCCAATACTAGACTATAGCAACTGATGAAGTCACCACCCCTTTGCAAAAATCTCACCACACCACCTGTGAGAAATCCACAGTGCAGCAGCTTCTCACAGCAGCATTAATGCTGCCTGCCATGGGAAAAAATCTCAAACCATGGACTCCTCCCCACATTATGGGGGGCTGCTGGCATTACTTCTGCAGCACAAGGAGTCACACTGCAGCTGCTCCCATGTTGCAAAGGCATCATGTCAGAAAGGGTCCCCAATCTTCTTAGTATAGTAGAAGTCAGAAGCGAATTAGAGAATAAATGCAACTTTTTCTTTCACCCTTAAAACCTGCAAACTGTTTTATTTCAAGGTGAAGCCTTTTCCTGCTCCAGCAGGATTTCTGGAAGCATGCATACTATCTTGAATTGTGTTTCTGCCAGGGCTCTGGAGTCGGAGTCGTGGAGTCGGAAGCCATTTTGGATGGAGTCAGAGTCCGAAGAAATGTACTGACTCCAACTTCAAAATAAAGTTAATATTTTAATATTAATATTAATTTATTAATATTAATACATTAATATACATTTGCCATTTATGAAAGAGTCAGAGTTGGAGTCAGACAGTAGAAAAATTAATATATATTTGCCATTTATGAAAGAGGCGGAGGCAGACAGTAGAAAAATAGAGGAGTCGGAGTTGAAGGTTTGACATACCAACTCCACAACCCTGGTTTCTGCAGTAGAGAGAGATTATCATCATATGATGGACGTTATTTGCAATGCCATGCTCCACAGAGAATGTGTTACTGCTGTTACATACTTTGGGTTTCTTGGCTGGAAAAAAATTGTATATGCTATGACACCTCTTCCTCTTTTTTAAAATTACTTTCCTTTCTTTCTTGTGGTTAATGTGTTGCATGCATTTTTCTATAAAATAAAAAATAAAATGTTTTTTTTTAAAAGAGAATTATTATTATCAGGCAACACAAAACCAAAACACTCTATCTGGATAAGCTACCAGGGAAAAGCAGAGTATGTAAAAAGTGACTCTTATTTGCAACATAGTTCCAGGCTATGTACCACCAATCAGCTTTGGCCAAAGGAACTGTAGAGAGACTAGCAACACCAGCCATTAATTAAACCAGTAAGCCCGAATAAGCCAGGCAAAACTCCTGTACAATATCTGCAACAGCTTTGCTCACTGGGCAACCAGAATGCCTTCTTTTCTTGTACACAATCTTCCCTTTGCTCCCCTCTCTTATGGCACGTGCTCTACCTGCAACTACACAGGAGCTGGGTTACCCATCCAACTATCACAGTAGGAAACAATGGGCCTCAAATATCTGCTCGTTTTACCAGGGGCTCTTCACGTCTTCCACTCATATCAAACTGGGTTAAAAATAGGACCTCTTTTTTGTGAGAGAGAAAAAGCTAAAGAGTTTGGGGCTTTTTAGTTTAGGGGTGGAGAAGACAACAAAGAAGTTCACTGATATATAAAATCATGAATGGCGCGGGGAAGAGAATTCCCCCTCCCTTCATAATACCAGAATTTGGGTTGATTCAATGAAGGTGAATTGCAGTAGATTCAGGACAGGGAACAGAAAGTACTTCCATTGGCCATGTTTAACATGTTTTTGTTAAAATGTTTTGTTGATATGTTTGCTGCCCAGGGCTCCTTCGAGAGAAGGGTGGGATATAAATTCAATAAATAATAACCATCACCACCACCACCACCAGGTTTCTGGCTTATCATGCCTTACTGTGCACAATCAGCATGCTGGAGTGTAAGCCTACTTCTCCCTTGGCACAAGTGGCAGAAACAAACCAGGAAGCTGCAACAAAGCTTGACTTCCTGTGACGTTTGTAGCTCCTTAACAAGCCAGGATAACTAAACCATGGTTTGTTGTTGGCTTATGAATCCTGGCTTGTTAGAACCCACAATCCTGGGTCTGGATATCATGGGAAGCCTAGCTTAACTGCTGTGTCCTGGTTTGTTTCTTCCACTTGCACCAAGAGAGAAGTGATGCACAATAAGCCATGATAAGCCAATGACTTATAGTGACACGTGGCCATAGCCTCTGTACCATTACTGTATGGAATTCACTATGACAAGCTGTGTTGGCTGCTACCAGCTTTGAAAAGGTTTAGACAAATTCCTGGAGGATAGGATACCTAAATGGAATCCATGTACAGACGCAGTATACCTCTGAATACCAGATTCTAGAGACAAGGGAACACCATTCCCTGCTTATGAAGTCCTGGAGTCAATTGGCCAGTCACGGTCTGAAACAGAACTTAAATGGCCTGATCCAGCAAGGCAATTGTGATGTTCCTAACTCTTCAATATGCAAGCACGTGAGGGGAGAAACTGATTCACAAACCAGCTCTCTGTGCATATACATGCAAACAAAACTATCCCTACACACTACATATATTTAAAGGACAAAGATGACAGGGTAGAAACACACTCACTATTCTGCCAGTTCCAGTACATCTCCACCTCTCTCTTCCAAAAATGGGGGCACAGGATGCTAGTCAAACACCACCTCTTTTTACTGTACAACCTGGAGGGAGCAACTTGAGTGCATTTTTTTTTAAATTCCGCCTTAAAGAAATTTCACATCTGATTGGCAGATCAATTCATTCCCCCTCCTGGTGTGGCTAATAGAAACACTTTGATCTGGCGACTAGCGTGTTTACAGCCACAAATTAATCTCTAAAACGGATGTAGGACACAGAAAAACCTTAGTACAATAGCTGGGTTATATATGCCAGAATTTGACTGTGGGTATTAAGATGTAGAAAATCAAACAGAGAAAATTTAAAAGGGAAATGTGCTCCAATTATAACCAGAAATTATTCACTACATTTGACAACATACTCTTTGAAGAAGAAAGGCCACTCAAATGCCAGCACACTTACAAAATTACTGCAAATACCTCATAATACCACTGATTTCAACTTTTGCTTTTGGGTTCTACCCAATACTATAGCCCTATTCAGGTGCTCCTTTTACTCACATTAAACATGTGATGGGCCCACTGTGAAGCCCTGCCTTCTCCAGCACATCTGCATTACCCAGTCAGGGTTGAGAATCAGGGTAAAGGAGGTTCCCTGCTTCATCCTTCACTTTGAAACCCATGGTGAGCTGTAAATAGGATGAAGGTGGGAAGGGCTTGGCAGTGGGCCCCTGCTTCCCCACGTGTGAATATTTACATATGAATAGGGCCTGAAACCAGAATACTACTGAAAAAACGATCGCTTTCTAACAAATCAGTGCATTAAAAAAAAAAGGAAGTATCATGTCATTTTGAAAAATGAGACACTTTTTTCAGCAACATGTGGGAATACAAC
The DNA here is from genome assembly GCF_030035675.1 of Rhineura floridana. Lineage (NCBI taxonomy): Eukaryota > Metazoa > Chordata > Lepidosauria > Squamata > Rhineuridae > Rhineura > Rhineura floridana. The sequence goes on from NC_084484.1 coordinate 52,565,264, forward strand.
AGCTCTGCAGTTAAGATTCTTGAACTCTCAAACTATTTCCGATTTCCACGAACTACAACAACACTCTGAACTTTTGGAAACTGCCACCATGAACAAGGCTGTCTCACTGTTATAAGTGCAAACCGCAGAGATGTTTCCTCAGGCAGATACTTGAGAAAAACTGAAACTACTGCACTACTTTTGGTGAACTCTTTCCACATTGACCCATTTGCCACAGAACCCATGTGCACTGTAGAGGACAAGGATAGAGAACCTGTGTGGTCCTCCAGATGTTCATGATCTTCAACTCCTATCAAGGCCTGGCATGATGGAGTGTGTAATTTGACATATACAACTCATATCTGTGCAGGACAGTAATGAGTTATTACCAAATAGGAGGGCACCTGATGCAGCCATTTTACCAAAAACTAAGCAAGTCCAGATCTAGTCAGGGCCTGGATAGAAGACCACCTGGGAATCCACTGTACGCTGCCTTGAGTTCTGTGCTGTAAGAAGAGTGGGACATAAAAGCACAAAACCAAATGTGACTAAACCACTGTAACACACAAGCATGTTCCTCAGAAGGAAGGAAAAGGCATTCTGCATATGCTCAAATTTTCTTATTAAGTCCCACTATTGAGCTCCAATGAGCTATGGCTCAGTTTAAGCCTGGGTTCACATCTTATACAGAAAAAATGAAGAAGGTGCTCTAATTCTGCATAAAAAATCATAAAATAAAGATCCAACAAGTGAATTTTCCTTAATAAGAATTTTTTATAAATAGATGTAGAATTGATTTTTATATGTGTTATATGGATGCATGAAAGACAAGCCACTAAGTGGAGGATACCACTTTCTACATTTTATAATTTAATCTGCTTCACTACATAACAAGGTGCTGGCAGGTAAAATTTACATTAGGAATAGATGAGTTGAAAATCTAGGGTTGTGGCTGCTGAATCAGTATGGAGATGGCTGTGTGTATGACCTGATTTAGAAATCTAATACTGCCTGCCTTTTAATAGTTAGAGGCTGTGAGTGTGTGCACGCGCATATCCATATCTATACACATACATTAAGGTTTTTTGCTCTGTTTAATATCTAGAAATAAACCAGCACAGATAATCCTAGTTAAGGCAATGCAGTAATTTTAATCACAACTCTGGACCACAGTTTTAATATCACAGTTGATTATATTTTGCTTGCAAAGGTATCTCTCTTAGATCTAACAGAAAAGAACTGGGACTGAACAGCATTACACAGAAGGTGAAAAGAAAACATTAAGGCCAACATGCATAGATTTGTTTTAAAATGAAACACATATGCAGTATCTCTTTCTTTTCTGTGGCAAGTCACAGTGGATTCCCCCCCTCCCCCCAATTCTGAATGAATGTTTCCTGCATGTGTAGTTGGGAACTGACCCTAGGGGGAAGGGGGATTCTGGAAAGCTCAAGAAATACAATCACAATGTTAACAGTGTCTCATTCCTAGGAAATGCATCAAGATATTTCTTCTAATGGTCTCCTCCAATGGAGCTTCTCTGCTGCAAAACAATCTATCAATTCAGACATATGTGAACAAGTTAAACAACTTAGTTCTGCAGCACCACCACCCTATTTTTATCTGTCATCGGCTTTGCCTAAAGAACTTCATGAGGCTTAAAAGCCTGCATTGTTCTTTCATTTCCACCACCAAGCTAGACTAATAAATACCATTCCAAGCTATTCTTTCACAGCTCGCATGCCATTTTAGCATTTTCACTGTTCTTGATATTGACAGTTAACAGCATGGAACTGTGATCTCATTTTCTATTTCAATCAGATGTTCTTGTTAGAAGTTCCACAGCAGTCTTTGGCAGCAGTGATCTAAAAAGTGGAGTGTGTTAATTACATGCATAACATTAAAGCTTGTGAGAATCTTCTCAGTTCATTTTCATACACAGATACACATATATCAAGCTTTCCAAATCATGCATGATCATGGCCTCAGTTTTTTACCAATAATAATTTCAGTACTTTAAAGCCTCCATTTCCCTCTTATGTTTTCTGATTGTCTAGACTTAGGTACAAGATGAGCATCTCTGAAATCTATTTATTTATTTATTTATTTGATTTATAGCCCACCCTTCCTCCCAGCAGGAGCCCAGGGCGGCTCCTACTAAATTTTGCCCTACTTTTAAGATTAGCTGCTGAGGATACTAAAAATACAGAGGCTGCAATCCAATGCACTTTTCTCCTGGAATAAGCCTTACTGGACACAACAGACTTGGAATAGTTTACTTTGTTTGATATTTGTATCCTGTTTTTCTATTAAGAATAATCAGTGGCTTATAACAAAATACAACAAAATCAAAACAACTGAAGTCATTTAATCGGTTTAAAACATAAAAACAGAATATACACAGAGTTCTGCAAAGCACAATCCTGCTGCCATAGCCAAAGAAAGAGCCAAAGAAAGAAATAAACTTGTGGATATCACAAGAAAATTATTTCTACTCCAAAATTCTTTCAACCAAGCCTATGAATCCAGCAATAGCGTAAGTGGTACCCAATGCCCTAGAAGCAGATGTTTGGTACCAGGCAGCAGATACAGACTATAGGTCTCAGCAAGCATGCATAGGATCATGCTGGAAAGATTAAGGCTGTGATCACTTAAATGTTTATATGGAGTAGGTTCCATTTAATTCAATGAAGCTTACTTTTGAGTAGACATTCATAGGATTGCACAGTTACTGTAGACTCAAGAAAGTAAAATTAAGTGTGACTGCAGCCATCTATAAGACTTTTTTGAGCAAAATAAAGAGTGTTCTCTAATTCAACTCACGAAGGCTGCATCTTCACAGGGTCAAAATCATGGTCATTTTCAGAAACTAAATTAGATAGCAACAAATTCCCTGAATTTACCCACAATTTAAACAGTCACTGTACGTTTTTATTATCTCATAATTTTCTAGAAGCAAAATAATTTTTTTCTGAAGGCATTTACAAAGATACTACCTCACCATATGTGATTAATCTGACCATTATGAGGTTACATTTTGAGACACTTATTATGGACAAGAACAAGAATCCAGCCTAATACAATACATAGCTACTCAGTAAACCTCACTGAGTTCAATAATATTTACTCCCCATTAAGTGTTCATAGGAATGCAGCCTTCAGCTGGTCTGGGAGCAAGCCCTCTGACCTCTGAGTAGAGATGCATGGATTGTACTGTTAGAAACATTTCTTTCCAGCTTACACTTCTGCCCAGTGTTATTATAGCAGTAAATATCTTGTTTTATCGCCTTTACATAGAGTGAAAAAGAATTTTATTTATATATTAAAATATATTGCTAAACAAAATATGGAATTATACGAGCCATTTGCAAATACAATGACTGAGCTGAACTTGTTTTTCATAAACCATCAACCCACAGAACCTCTCCACCAGTTCAGATAGAGCTTCTCTGCAATCACTCTATACTTTCTTCATTAATCCTCTCTCACTTTTATTGCAAACAGTTTAATTGCCTCCTTTGCTAGTTTCTGGCTTCTGATGTATTGAAAGAAATGTTTGGGGGGTTTTATTTAAAAAAATTTTTTTGCTTGCCTTATTGCTTATTAACCATGCTGGCATCCTCATGAACTGGTCTGTGTCTTTCCTAATCTGTGGCATGCATTGTAGCTAAGCTTTTATTATAGTGGTTTTCAATGACCTTCAAGCATCCTGAAGAGATCTGATCCTCTCGACTCTCCCTTTCAGTTTCCATTTAACTAATCCCCCTTTTCCCCCTAGAAGTTTCTTGTTTTGAAATTAAACTTGACCATATTAGACTAAATTTGTTTTTAGATGAACAGTCTGAGACAGGAAATTCAAGTATCTACCAATGCATGGCTCAAACCCGACATAGATCCAAACTGCTGGCATTCAAGTATTTCTGACCACAGACATAGATCAAAATGGTTCTTTACATGAGGAAATACAATGTAGTCGGATGACGCCAAGAGTCCATTCAAGACCAATATTCTCTTTCTGAGATATAGATATAGGAAAGATTCAAAAATCACATTATGGCCTTGCTCTGACTCTCAGAAGATATCTGCTTTCAAGGCGTGCAACTCCTATCCTCAATTTGGTAATAGACAAAAATTATGTATCACTTTGCCTCCATTTATTTGAACAGGCACCTTCTCTGCTCAAGGCCTTTTTTGGGGGGAGGGGGGCTTCTAATGGAGTCTCACCATGGACAGGAAGGACAACCACATACACACTGGACTCTGTATAAACTTAACTCACCATTTTAGCACATGTGCAGCAGGTGTAAAATTGTTTTTCCTTATTTTTAAGCAGAGCAGTAACCTTCAGATTCATGGGTGGAAGCTGATCTGCATCAAATTTAGTAAAAACCTGCTTTAAGACAGTTGCTACAAAACCACCAGGAGTAGGACAAAGGGTATAAGGATGTATGAATATGGATATAAATCTATAAAGCCATACACTGACAGGAAAATACAATTTAAATATCAGGAAGACATGATATACACTTTAAAACATGGTCTCTGCCAGCAATTCTTCTCTAGATCAGTGGTTCTTAACCTTTTCCACTGCCAGCACCCCTTGGATTTCCAAACTATGCTCTCGCACCTCCTGAAAAAATACCATTCATTTTTAATTTTTATTTTATTTTATTTTAATGTGTGTTTTAGCCTAACTTAGCTAAGATAAATGACAGTTTTCCAAAATCTTTGATTGTATAGTTAATTTGTGTCTCGCACCCCCAGGGGTGCATGTACCCCAAGTTAAGAACCACTGCTCTAGATAAAAAAGGATGGATACAATACAATATATGCTTAACACTCTCTCAAGTATTTAAATGTATTAACACTGCCAAAGGGCATGTTCTCTTTTGCTCCTGATGGAAATTAATATGCAGGCAGCAAATTACCCAGCAGCCTAAAAAAATAATTAATTTGTATGCTTGCTAATTTATTGTCCTCAAGAGTTAAAACTGCTAAAAGGGGAGAACAATGGCCATCTTTTAACAGGAATCCTGCAAAATTTTCAAAAACTGAACAACAGCTACTTAGTTTAATATTTCTTCCTCACAAAAAAATAAAATAAAATTAGACAGTAATGATATAATGTGTGAGTGCCACACTCAGTACAGTGTTTGTGATGGAATCTAGAAAAGCCTCAATTACTGTGTTGCCTGTGCTGAATAATCAGTTTATCAAGCAAATGACTAAACGATCTGGACATTTTTAATTCACATCACATGGCCAAGGGAAAGTATTTGAACCGTTCATATGTTAGTCAATTCCACGGAACATACTTTGTCTAGACAAGAGCAAGCTATACACCTTGCATTCCTTTGAATTCTGAAATATGAAAGACACATGCAATTTTGAAGAACAGAGTTGGAGGCTATTGCTTGCACATAGATAAAAGAACGCAAACACTCAGAAATGGGACCGAACAGCTTTTGGGGTACGGGTACTACAACACCCATGGCCCTGAGCTACTGCTGTTGGAATATACAAAATGGAGCTTGCGCTTTGGATCAGTATAAAGCTTATAAGAGCTTCAGTGATGGCTGTAATGTCCAAAGCCACTCAGAGATATTTGTGTTGAATACTCCATGCTCCCAGAGAGTGCAAGAGACTCCATTAGAAAAACAGACAAGAGTAATGAGCAAGTGAACACCAGACATTTGTCAGTGGAAGCTTTTGTCAAACTTTCCTGCAGTTTAGTTAGCAAATGCCTTGGCTGTTAAACAGGGAATGAAGGAATAATAAAAAGTTTTAAGTGTGTAGTAAAACAATCCATTAACAGATCCATACTTGTCCTTTGCTTAATTCTTGTCAATTATCTATTAAAACATCAGTATTGCATTTCCTCTTTATGAAGAGAAGGTAAGCAGTACTGTTTTTACAAATAAACACATCTGTACCACTGTGAAGGAAGTCATAAGCTGGTGGTAGGAACTACTGCTATAGCTAAAGCCACACTGAGGAAAACAATCTAGCCCATGCTGATCACATCAATTAATGTGGATGGAGTTTTGCAAGGATTGTGATCAGAGATGCATCACTGCATAGACAGTGTGCCAATTCCATCAATCTCACAACTCCCACATGGGTAGGATTTCATTGCCTTGGTGAGACTTGGGCCATAGATCTCTGCTTCCTAGATTAGACATCTTGGATGTGCAGGGAGGAATGTCTCCACACGAGTAATAAAATATTCTCCCCCCTCTCTGGTAGCTGCTTTCATTGTACAGAAATAATATAATCAGTGAAAGGCTTACAAGACCTATAACAGAAAGCCAATATATGACCAGCCTAGTAAATTATCAGTAATACACACAACTTCTTTCATCTTGAAAAAAAGCATATAACCTTGCACATAAAGTACAGTAGGACCCCACTCATACGGCGGGTTATGTTCCAGACCCCTGCCAAAAAGCAAAAATGGCCAAAAAGTGGAACTCCATCAATAAAATGGTGCCCGACGCTCAGCTGCTGAGTGCGTCATGCTGAAAAACGCCATAAAAGAGGAACAAGTGCCATATGAGTGGGGCCTTATTTTAACTGAAAACTGCCATATTAGCAGAACGCCGAAAAGCGGGCCACCACTGTACTTATATACTGCAAGATTAAGAGCACAATCCTATGTATATCTACTCAGAAGTAAGTCCCATTGAAATGAATGGGAACTCCTCCCAGATAAGTGTGAACAGGACGACAGCCTCTTACTACAAAATAAGCATCAGTGCTCCAGAGGACAGGAAGAGTACATAAGCCCAAGCCTGATTCTCACTGTACCTTTTAAATTAAGATTTGGTACGACATCTGAATTGGGTCTACGCATTTGCACCAGGAAACACCAATGTAATACCAATCCTTCTGCCAGGGCCCAAGCATGGCAGAGATAGAGGGTACAACTTATCAAGGCCAAAAGATGAAGGTGGCCCTAACCCAAGCTGTAACCTCATTACCATGAGAGAAAACAACGATAATGGAAGCAAATTTTAAATCACTCTTGAAGATGCTTATGGAAAATTATTTCTCTGTATCTATGTACCCAGTGTCCATTTACTGCCATGTCTGGCCATAAAAACATATCAGGCAGCCAGAAACTTAAAGAGATTAAACAAAGGGAACTAGAAGAAGCTAGAAAAAACACCAATCAATCCTCCAGTTTTTCAAAACAGTCTGCTGCCTGCCTCAAGCAATATTAAAGGGGAGCTGAAATCCCATCCCCTTAAAAAAAACACCACACAACTCATTGACAGGATAATACCTGTTTTAAGATCAACCAAAAACTTTCAAAATAATCAGCTAGCTTCTTCAGGCTAAATGTTATTTTAAAACCAAAATACAACAACAAAGGAAGGGTGTTATGTGCGTGGCAGAAAAGCCCGAATGTGGGCCATGGTGTGATTTTTAAAATGTAGAAAACTTTATTTCAGAAATAAAATAAAACCCTTTCTTTCATGACTTATGATACTGTATGTATAGGATGGGATCATGTGTGGAAGGGATCCTGTAACAGGTTGGTACAGCCCCCCCCCCAATGACTGGACTCTAGCAGCTGCTACAAACACCACTGCAGGAAGAGGCACAGAGTCATTCTCAGTTTTGTTTTTAAAGACACACCTAGAACCTCCCCCTTTAGGATGCACACCTTAACGTGGTGAGGGGGTTTGAGAGTGTTGAAGAAGCTGAGAGCAATGCTATCAGGAGTCTAGACCAAGAGGTTAGACTCCTAGCAGGGGTACCCAAGGTGGAATGGTCAAAGCTGAAACACCAGATGCATCCAAACTCAGAGGAAGGCAATGGTAAACCACCTCTGAATACCTCTTACCACGAAAACCCTATGAACAGAGAATCCAAACTGCAACCTCCGATTCTGAGGTTTCTTTGCCATTAGATTGTCCACCAGCTTGTTCTTTTGTTAGTAAAAAGTCAGAGGTCCATACAAATTGGAAATTACAACTTAGTACCAATACTTTAATTCTATCGCAAGTACCTTACCACCATTCAACATATCATCATGACAATCACAAATTTTTCAACATCAAGAGACATATTCAACATCTTTTGCAGACTCTAAACTTAAACTGGTTTAGGTTCAGTGATTTAACAAAGGCTGAAATGCTGTCAAACACAGGATGTGGCATGTCAGTTCTTCTTACTTTCAAAACCAGTGATGTAGTAACCACACTTCTAAAGAATAAACACCGTTTTAGTGATCTAGGCATAGGGCTTCATAGACATTTCATCAACACAACCGGTCCTTACTCCTTAATCCCAGAGTACACAGCTCTTAATCGGAATCTTATTCAGTCAACCCTATCCTTGGCTAAACCTAACCTTTTGACCATTGTCCATGAACATACTTCCTCAAGCTCAGACACTCAGACTACTTATTTAACACCTCAATTACAACATGCTGCTGCTGGAAAGACTCTTGTACAGAACAAGCAACCCTCTGCTCACTTGGAGCCAGATGCTAATGATAAATGACATACTATTATGCCACAACCACCCCCCATGATTGTGGAAAAGGCATGTTTGGAACATTCTCATCTTACACATCCAACTACTAGATTAGCATCATCCCAGGAACACCTTCCATGTTGAATTACTGAGCAGCAGTGTTCCATAACCGATAGTAATAGAATGATCAGACCCATACTAACAGTATTAGGAAAAGGGAGATATAGCAAGTTAACTAGTTGCAGTCATTGTAAGAGCTTACATCCATCTTATGACATTATAACACCTATCCGTATTCCTCGAAGCATAGATCAACCCGCCCCGGAAAAACAAATATCCACCGATCATTCAGTTTTATTCTTTAATGCAAGATCAGTGAATAACAAAACGGCAATCATTTATGATCTGATTAAAGATGAACAGGCTGATTTTGCATGTATAACTGAAACATGGTTGGAAGAACCAGGGGGAGTGAATCTTAACAGTCTCTGCCCCCCAGGTTACTCAGCTCTCCATCAACCCAGTCTTGTTAATCGAGGAGGGGGTGTAGCAATTATTTATCGTGAATCACTTCCTTTTTCTAGACTATCTTGTCAACAGTACTCTAGCTTTGAATCCCTGTGCCTTAATCTTAATTCACAAGACCCTATTGTTATTTTGTTAATTTACTGCCCCCCCAATATTTTAAATCAATCCTTATCAGAGCTATTTGACCTAATCTCAGGATTATGGCTAGAATCCCAAAAACTGTTAGTATTAGGATATTTTAATATTCATGCGGAATCCCCCTCTATCAAGTTGGTACAAGAGTTCTTGACCATGATGTCCACCTTAGGACTTCAACAATTAGTAGGTGTTCCAACTCATATGGCAGGCCACACTCTCGACCTTATTTTTCAATCAGATCCAGATGCTAAGAATTTTCAAATTGATAATGTGGCTACTTCGCCATTATTATGGTCGGATCATTATTTGATCCAATTCAAATTATTAATTCCGTCCTTCTCTACTGAGACTAATATTTCCTCTAGATTATATTGTCCAAAAAGATTACTAGACCCAGATATATTCGCATCTAGGCTACAAGAGTATGCTGACCCCCATATGGGAGAGTCAATCGAAATTTTGACCAACTCTTGGAATAATAGAATGACCGAAATAGTGGATGAAATGGCCCCTCTCTGTCCACTAAAAATGGTGAGATCGAAATTAGCTCCATGGTTCTCAAAAGACCTATTAAAAATGAAACGTTCCTACCGGCGTCTAGAACGGCGCTGGAAAAAGTCAACTAGCTCATTTGATAAGATTCAAGCCAACAAATGTGCAAAAACCTATGCCTCGATGAGAATGGCAGCCCGAAAATCTTTTTATTCGACCTCTATTGCCTCATCGAGTAATCATCCAAAAGAACTGTTCCGCATAGTGAATAATCTCCTTCAAACACCACAAACAAACTCTCATTTAATCTGCTCTCAAGCCCGCTGCCAAGAATTCGCCTCATTTTTTGAAGCTCAGGTGGATCAGATTCGTTTTAATATAGATCATACTGAAATGGCAGAGGAAAAGAACATCAGATCAGAAAATGACTACCCTGCGCTTTTTGCCACCTTTCAATTAATCTCTCCAGACGACATTCCTCAATTTCTAAATGGAATGAATCCAACAACCTGTTTACTTGATCCATGTACTTCCTGGTTGATAAAAACATCAAATTTGAAATTAGCAAGCCGGATTAGTACAATCGTAAATTCTTCTCTTCAACAAGGCCACTTACCAGAATGCCTAAAAGAAGCAATGGTTACACCTTTACTAAAAAAACCCTCTCTCGACCCTAAAATATTAAATAATTATCGACCGGTATCTAATCTACCTTTTCTGAGTAAAATCATTGAGAGAGTGGTAGCCTCACAGCTTCAAAAGTTTATAGACACCTCCGACTGTTATGACCTCTTCCAATCTGGTTTCAGACCGAATCATGGGACTGAAACGGCTCTAGTCGCATTAGTCGACGATCTTCGACTAGAACATGACAAAGGCAATCTGTCCCTTCTAGTTTTATTGGATTTATCTGCCGCATTCGACACAATTGATCACAGCATTCTGTTAGACCGTCTCTTTAAAATGGGTCTCAGAGGTACAGTACTAAAATGACTTTGCTCCTTTTTGGAAAAAAGGCTTCAGAGAGTTGCCCTCGGGGATCATTGCTCTAAACCCTGGCCATTAAAATATGGCGTTCCACAGGGCTCTGTTTTATCCCCGATGTTATTTAATATTTATGTAAGCCCTTTAGGAAAAATCATTCGAAAATTTGGGATTCATTATCACCAATATGCCGATGATACACAACTGTATTGTTCCTTTCCACCGAACACTGTAGAGACTGTCAACTGCCTTAATCAATGTCTCCTAGCAGTGCAAAGTTGGATGAATAAAAACAAATTGAAACTAAACCCAGAAAAAACAGAGGTCATTCTCATTGGCAAAAATCTCCCCCAAGGAACTGGACATCTGCCTTCACTTGATGGAGTTTTTCTCCCTTTAAAATCTCAAGTCCGTAGTTTAGGTATAATCTTGGACTCAGCCCTAACCTTTGAACCCCAGGTTGCAGCCGTGTCTAGAGCCACATTTGCAAAACTAAAACTGGTCCGTCAACTCCGCCCATTTTTAGGAACATCAGAATTAATGAAAGTAACTCAGGCCTTAGTAACCTCTCGACTGGACTATTGTAATTCTTTATATGTTGGCCTTTCTGCTAGAGCACTTCGACCGCTCAAGCAGGTACAAAGAGCAGCCGCGAGGATGATCACTAAAACTGGTCCTCGGGTTCATACTTCACCTCTTCTTTACCATCTTCACTGGCTCCCTATTAGCTCCAGACATCAGTTTAAGATTCTGGTACTAACGTTTAAGGCTCTTCACGGACTGGCGCCGGTATATTTGACAAACCGTCTCATTGAATTCAAAACCTATCGCCCTATGACATCGATTTCTGAAAGCACTCTTATTATTCCCTCAACTTTCATGATCCGCCAAATGAACACCAGGAGGAAGGCCTTCTCAGTCATAGCCCCTACTCTTTGGAATAATTTACCATCTGAGATACGACGTTCCTCGTCTCTCATTGAATTCCGTCGGCAGATTAAAACATACCTGTTTCAACTAGCTTTTAATGTTTGAAGTGAGATTGTTGTTGAACTTTTTAGTATTAATTTACTTATTTGTTTTTAGGTATTCTATTATGCTGTTTTTGTATTATCTCTGTTTTTTAATGTTCACCGCTCTGAATTCTGAGTTTCGGAACTAGAGCGGTATATAAATTTTTGAAATAAATAAAATAAATAAATAAATAAATAGTGCTGGAAGATGAGACCCTCAGGTCAGAAGGCACTCACCAAGCTACTAGGGAAGAACAAAGGACAAGTATGAGTAGCACGGTGACTAATGATGCAGCTGGGTCAAAGCCGAAAGGAAGCCTGGAGGCTGATGCGCACAGATGCAAAAGGAGAGTCTAGAGTTGTACGATGCACACAATAGGAACATGGAATGTGAGAAGCATGAACCAGGGAAAGTTAGAAATTGTCAAGCAAGTAATGGAACATATCAACATTACAATACTTGACATGAGTGAATTAAAATGGACGGGAATGGAACATTTTCAATCAGGCAACTACAAAATATTTTATGCAGGAAATGAGAAATTAAGAAGAAATGGGGCTGCTTTAATAGTGAGAAGTGACGTAGCAAAAGCAATTAGGAGCTGCAATGCAAGGTCTGAGCGAGTGATATCAATGAGATTAAACAGGAAACCAATTAACATAACCATCATCCAAGTCTATGCTCCAACTGGAAATGCAGAAGAAGAAGGAGAGATTTTACGCAGAAGTACAGGAAGAAACTGATCACACACCAAAACAAGATGTGCTGATAATCATGGGGGACTGGAATGCAAAAGTAGGGAACAGAGAAGAACTAGGAATGGTGGGGACATGGGGCTTAGGAGAAAGAAATGAAGCAGGAGAAATACTTATTGAATTCTGTGAAGCCAATAATTTATTTCTTGCAAACACATTTTTTGAGCAACCAAAAAGACGACTGTACACATGGACATCACCAAATGGTCAATATAGGAATCAAATTGATTATATAATTGGTAGCAGAAGATGGAGAAGTTTCATACTTTATGCTAAAACAAGACCAGGAGCAGAATGCGGTACAGATGATGAACTGGTAATATTGAAAATCAGAGTAAAGCTAAAGAAGAACAACAAAGCAATCATAATGCCAAAATACAGTTTAAATAACATCCCAGAAGCATATAAAGATCAAATAAGGAACAGATTTGAGGCTTTCAACTTAGTTGACAGAGAACCAGAAGAACTATGGAGAAGTCAGAGACATGATCAGGGAAGAATGCAGAAAAATACCTCTAGTTAAAAAGAGAGAAAGACCTCAATGGATGACTGAAGAAACTCTTAAAATGGTTAAAGAGAGAAGGAAAGCAAAAGCAAAAGGAGATAGAAACATGGTCAGAACCCTAAATGCAACAATACAGCGACTAGTATGTAGGGACAAAGAGAACTATTACAATAGTTATTGTATAGAAATAGGAGAGGACAACAAAATGGGAAGAACAAGAGCCCTATTCCAAAAGATTAGAGAGATGAAAGGGAAATTTAAACCAAGAGTAGGGATGTTGAATAATCAACAGGGGAACACACTGACTGACCGAGATGAAATAAAAGGAAGATGGAAGCAATACACTGAAGAACTCTATAAAAGAGATGCCAGGACGACAGATTCATTCATGGAGGAACCATATGATGAAGAACCAGAAATTTTAGAATGTGAGGTGAAAGCTGCTCTTAAAATATTTGGAAGAAACAAATCACCAGGAACAGAAGGTATACGAATAGAGTTACTATTGATCCAAGCTACTAAGACTGAATCTGTCCAAATTTTGACAAAGATTTGTCAAGAAATATGGAAAATTAAACAATGGCCCACAGACTGGAAGCGTTCAATATACATCCCAATTACAAAGAAAGGGTATCCCAGGGAATGCAGTAATTATCAAACTATTGCCTTAATATCCCATTCAAGGATTTTACAACAAAGGCTCTTACCATATATGGAGCGAGAAATGCCAGACGTCCAAGCTGGATTTAGAAAGGGAAGAGGCACCAGAGATCATATCACAAACATACGTTGGATAATGGAATGCACCAAGGAATTTCAGAAGAAAATCACCCTGTGCTTTATAGGTTACAGCAAAGCCTTTGACTGAGTAGATCATGAAAAACTATGGAAGGCTTTAAAAGAAATGGGGGTGCCACAGCATCTGATTGTCCTGATGTGCAACCTATACTGTGGACAAGAGGCTCCTGTAAGCACAGAAAAATGGAGAAACCGATTGGTTCCCCATCGGAAAGGGTGTGAGACAGGGATGCATTTTATCACCCTATTTGTTTAATCTATACGCAGAACATATCATACAGAAAGCGGAATTGGACCAAGATGAAGGAGGTGTGAAAATTGGAGGGAGAAATATCAATAATTTAAGATATGCGGATGATACCATACTACTAGCAGAAACTTGTAATGATTTGAAACGAATGCTGATGAAAGTTCAAGAGGAAAGCAAAAAAGCAGGACTACAGCTGAATGTCAAAAAGACTAAAGTAATGACAAAAGAAGATTTATGTAACTTTAAAGTTGAGAATGAGGACATTGAACTTGTCAAGGATTATCAATACCTCGGCACAGTCATTAACCAAAATGGAGACAATAGTCAAGAAATCAGAAGGCGGCTAGGACTGGGGAGGGCAGCTATGAGAGAACTAGAAAAGGTGCTCAAATGCAAAGATGTATCACTGAACACTAAAGTCAGGATCATTCAGACCATGGTATTCCCGATCTCTATGTATGGATGTGAAAGCTGGACAGTAAAACAAAGCAGATAAGAGAAAAATCAACTCATTTGAAATTTGGTGTTGGAGGAGAGTTTTGCGCATACCATGGACTGTGCGAAAGGAAATAAGTGGGTGTTAGAACAAATTAAACCAGAACTGTCACTAGAAGCTAAAATGATGAAGCTGAGGTTATCATACTTTGGACACATCATGAGAAGACAGGATTCACTAGAAAAGACAATAATGCTGGGAAAAACAGAAGGGAGTAGAAAAAGAGGAAGACCAAACAAGAGATTGATTGATTCCATAAAGGAAGCCACAGAGCTGAACTTACAAGATTTGAACAGGGTGGTTCATGACAGATGCTCTTGGAGGTCACTGATTCATAGCGTTGCCATAAGTTGTAATCAACTTGAAGGCACATAACAACAACAAGAACCTCAATACCAGTTCTGTTCTGGTTGAATATGATGCTGGAATGACCTCCTTACAACAGAACGTATCTCAGACATTAGCTGGGGATAGAAGCTCATTTTGGTTTAGGAACTGAGAGTTTGTTCATCTACCAGTTTTTAAATAATCCCCACCCACGGAATTCATCCAAAGTTTACATTTCCATTTGCGCTGTCCACAGGCTGAATGAAAAGAGACCATTAACTGGAGAGTTTGAAAACTTCTAATGGTAGCCAGTATACATTAGACAAGGCTGAGGCACAAAAAAAAGAACAGAATCCTATGCACACTTACTTGAGAGTAAGCCACACTGAATAAAATGGAACTTCCCAATAAACATGCATAGGATAACACTGCATATGACCCATTGTTTTACACTTTGATATTCTTTCCTAAATGTACTACAATAAAAAAATAGGGAGCACAAATAGTTATCAAATATATCAGGAGTATTTTAAAAGTAGTTTATGATATGGAATGAAGATTTAGCATTAACATGTACACAAAGGCAAAATATTCCACTTGACAAGATATAAAAAGAATATCATCATGCAAACAGCAACCAAATCATGTTCCAATTCCTTATAAATAATCATAGTTTTTTTTCTGCCTGAAAGCAGCAGGCACAGAAAATCAAAACATACTGTAAATCATGTACCAAATAACATGCTGCATGATGTGTTTTTAATACAAAATTCCCAAAAAAGTGACTAACTTAAACTCTGAGAGAGACAAAAGATCACATGAATCTTCATCCGAGAAATGAGTTCAAACCAAGACTGATTCATCATACAGTATATTGAATGTGACGAAAGCCAAATGCTAGATTGTTTTGCTTCACAAATGTTCATTTATCTCTAAGACAAATATAAATGGTTTTTCTGTCTTGGTAAAGACAGCAAATGTAGATGCATAGCTTGGCTTGCCCAAAGAGGCACCTCAGCAGAGAGGCTGAAAAGAAAATACATTTTTTTAGCTATGGTACTCAGTGCAAATATAATGCAATCCACGGTTTGCAAACTCATTTGAAATCATGATTCCACATCTGAAGTTGTGGCTAATCTTTTACCATGGCTTAGATGTCCAGACACAATGCTTAATCACAATTAAAAATAAACTATGGTCAAGATTTATGACTGCATCGGCCCTTTATTTCTTATCCATTAGCAAGTTTTGCCCTCATGTTTTCAAAGGGATATCAGCAACTATGAAGGCCAGTTGCTTACAATTTTAAAATAGAAATGGAATTCTCAAGAATCCAAATGGGAAGTGCTTGCCTTACATTTCTGAAGTTGCATATACTTTGACTCATTCATCACATTTTAATAGCTCTTCCCTCTATTGGTTTAAACACCTATAGATATTTCAGAGGGTTTCTATGCAGTTTTAATTAATAATTAAATATAAGGAGATGTTGGGATAAAGATTTAGCTCCTGTTGCTAATTCATTGTCTCCATCAGGTATGACAACTTGGATTTTAAAAGCCTGCAGCTGAAAAGCAACTGCACAGTTTAGCACATATGGTGATAAAGTATTGACCTATTCTAATGTTCCACACTGAACTGGATATGTGATATAGTGGCGGATACCGATGACAGTCTGAATGCTAGCAACCATAAAACCTCCCTGAGGCAGGATGCGAGTGTGCATGCGTCCAATGCATCATAGAGACACACCGCAGATTGGGACTCACTAACTCCTGGCTCAGACTAGATTTTGCAGGATAAAATTTCCAGGACATGGTTAGCCATAATCTCCAAGACATGTCACAATATTCAAACAACTGTTAAGAACAATCATCCTACAATTGTTTCACTAAGGTTGCCACCTCAAGTGATTATCTGAACCCACCAAAAGATATCGGCTCTTCTCCCAAGGCAAGAGAATTCCCTGCAGAAAAAAGGGAAATACCTTAGTACTAACCATTTCAGATTAATCACAGTTATTAAGGTTGATCCAACTTTTAGCAGACAATAAAAAGCTAAATATGCCTTTCTAACAATGTTAAGCAAGGACAAGAACAGGATGTGGATGCTCTTTTTTATGGTTCAAGTACAGATGTTTTCATTTCCTTGTATGAAAATTGTATGTTTTATCTAACATGTATGCAAATTCTATTTTTTAATCTAACTGGGGAAAATAATTAACTCTATTCCACATACAAAAGGAGTCAATGGCTTGGTTTATTGTTGACTATATCTCATGGTTAGCAAGGAGAGATCTTCACCACAAGCCCAGATTTGGATGACAAACCTTGACTCACCTCAACACAGCACAGAAGTAAAAAAAGACCCAGAAGAACAAAGCAGCTGTGAGCCTGTGAGCTCCTCTCCAGCAGCCCACACATTCACATGGTCCCAGTAAGCCATACTTACGTGTTGTGCAAAACAGGCCAATTGGTGATATCCAACTAAGTCATATTCAAAGTATAATTCAATAAGTCATATTCAAAGTATAATCTACTTCAAACGTGACTAACATTGGATATCAATCAATGTTTCGCTTAGTGACTTTTTGATGGACTCTCAAAAGATATAATTACTCTATGAAAATGTAAGAAATATCTTTCTGAGTCAGACTAACAGCCTATTTTTGTTCAATGGTAGTCAATACAAGTACTCAAGACATCAATCAATATGCAGAAGGACTTCAATTTACAGCTATGAAAGATGTGTACTACCAAGTGTCAATACCCAATACATTTTAAGCTGAGGACTATGACAAGGCTGAGGTTTAAAGACATAAGCATAACTGTACGGAACTATTTTTTTAAAGAAAAAACGTTTTGCTATCCCCTGATAATTTGAAATGCACTATGATTTGGCAGTTTCTATTAAGTTTCTTTTCATTCCCTCTACTTACATATATTTATTTTCCATGGACACTCAAGGTGGCTTAACAAATCAACAACAATAGTCCTCAAATTAAAATATTAACATAAAACTAAAAACAAATTTAACAATTCCAAAACAGGTATCACACACACACACACACACACAGATAACTAAGCTAATGAAAACATGAATTATGTCAGCTGAAGGCTTTGTTTCCGTCTTTCACTTTTTTAAAAAGCCACCTCTTCAGTAACTGCTTAAAGCAATATAATAGTGAAGCCTGATGCACCTCACTTGGTAAGCCATTGCACAGGGTGAGATCACAGCAGAGAAAACCCAAACCCTGGTAGATACCAGTCTCACCTCACGAAGTCCATCGTTCTGGAGCAGGGCCTCAGACAGCACCTGGAGCATACGGAAGAAGGCGGTCCAAAAGGTAAACATGTCCCAAGCCACTGAAGGCTTTAAATGGTAACACCAGCCCTTGAATTGAGCCCAACTACTGCAGATTACACAAAACCAGTGTGATGAAATCAAACCAGCTGGTACCTCTCAGCACCCTTGCTGAAGCATTTAGCAGTAAAGTTTCCAAACAGGCAGACCCATGTTGCTGCAGTTCAATCTGGAGGTCACTGGACCTTGCCAGAGGCATGTCCCATCTTTGTCAGGACAGGGCATAATGGGTGTACTAGTCAAAGCTGCAAAAAGGCACCAGTACATCTAGCAAGAGTGCCAGATTGTTTTTCATTTTTGTTGTGATTGGTTATATAATATACCTATCATACAGAATTTAGAAAGCAATCTACTACTAAAAGGCAGCCAAGTGAAATGCTGCAAGAAACTCCTGTCTCTTGATTGATCCCCATTATTCACTGCCAGCAGTTATAAAAATCTGAAATTCTCAGTTTTGATCACAAATGAATAATTTTTAATGATTCCACACAAATGAACGGAGACGAGTGTATTTTCCCTTTTTCCATCCACCTGATATATGGAACAGAGAGGTAAGGTGCTGCATTAAGGAAAAGGCTTAAGGAGGAAAATTAACATTTCCCAAGCCACCAAAATAGTCTGAGCACCATCCACACTAGACTGAGCAAGGGGTGGGTTTGCTTTTGTTTTTTTGAGCCCACTGACTTTCACAGCATCCCATGACAACAGCTCAACTTTCTCAAGAGTTCCTCTAAATACTTGTGCATTAGTAAGAAAATGCATCCAGTCTGGTATTTTAGCCAAATGGGTATGCTGCAATACAGAGCTAACATAAACTCCAAAAGTGCATAATAAACCTGAGGAGAGATGTGAAGGCCTGCAAAAAAGACAGGAAATCAGGAAACACCAGCCCTCATTTTTCTCTTCCCCCCCCCCCAGGCCTTCACATCTCTAAACCTGAATGGCATTAACATTACATTTCATTAGCATATCACTATATTGGTGTACATGGAAGAATATTCATGACCCACACCTTAACATGGTGAGGTTTGAGAGTGTTGAAGAAGCTGACAGCAATGCCATCAGGAGTCTAGACCAAGTGGCTAGACTCCTAGCAAGGTCACCCAAGGCAGAATGGTCAAAGCTGAGACACCAGACTAAGACACATCCACACTCAGAGGAAGGCAATGGCAAACCACCTCTGAATACCTCTTACCATGAAAACTGTATGAACAGAGGATCCAAAATGCAACGTGAGATAGTGCTGGAAGATGAGACCCCCACGTCAGAAGGAACTCACCAAGCTATTGGGGAAGAACAATGGACAAGTATGAGTAGCGCTGTGACTAATGACACCACTGGGTCAAAGACGAATGAAAGCCCAGAGGCTGATGTGCACAGATGCAAAATGAGAGTCCAGAGTTGTACAACGTACAAAATAGGAACATGGAATGTGAGAAGCATGAACCAAGGAAAGTTAGAAATTGTCAAGCAAGAAATGGAACACATCAACATTACAATATTTGGCGTGAGTGAATTAAAATGGACAGGAATGGGACATTTTTAATCAGGCAACTACAAAATATTTTATGCAGGAAATGAGAAATTAAGAAGAAATGGGGTTGCTTTAATAGAGCCAGTGTGGTGTAGTGGTTAAGGTGCTGGACTATGACCTGGGAGACCAGGGTTCGAATCCCCACACAGCCATGAAGCTCACTGGGTGACCTTGGGCCACTCACTGCCTCACACCCTCAGAGGAAGGCAATGGTAAAACCACCTCTGAATTCCGCTTACCATGAAAACCCTATTCATAGGGTCACCATATGTCGGAATTGACTTGAAGGCAGTACATTTACTTTTTTTTTTAATAGCGAGAAGTGATGTAGCAAAAGCAATTATGCTATAATGTAAGGTCTGACCAAGTGATATCAATGAGATTTAACAGGAAACCTATTAACATAACCATCATCCAAGTCTATGCTCCAACAGCAAACACAGAAGAGGAGGAACTGGAGAGATTTTACACAGAAGTACAGGAAAAAACTGATCACACACCAAAACAAGATGTTCTGATAATCATGGGGGACTGGAATGCAAAAGTAGGGAACAAAGAAGAACTAGAAATTGTGGGAAAGGGGGGCTTAGGAGACAGAAATGAAGCAGGAGAAAGACTTATTGAATTCTGTGAAGCCATTAATTTGTTTCCTATACACGTGGACATCACCAAATGGTCAATATAGGAATCAAATTGATTATATAATTGGTAGCAGAAGATTAAGAAGTTCCATACTTTCTGCGAAAACAAGACCAGGAGCAGACTATGGTACAGATCATGAACTGGTAATAACGAAAATCAGAGTAAAGCTAAAGAAGAACAAAGCAATCATAATGCTAAAATACAATTTAAATAACATCCCAGAAGAATATAAATATCAAATAAGAAACAGATCTGAGGCTTTAAACTTAGTTGATAGAGAACCAGAAGAACTATGGACTGAAGTCAGAGACATTATCAGGGAAGAATGTAAAAAGACAATGTTGTTGTCGTTATATGCCTTCAAGTTGATTACGACTTATGGCGACCCTATGAATCAGCAACCTCCAAAAGCATCTATCATGAACAACAATGTTCAACCTTGTAAGTTCAGCTCTATGGCTTCCTTTATGGAATCAATCAATCTCTTGTTTGGTCTTCCATTTTTTTTTACTCCCTTCTGTGTTTCCCAGCATTATTGTCTTTTCTAGTGAAACATGTCTTCTCATCATGTATCCAAAGTATGATAACCTTATGGAGACTTATTGGTCTCCATAAGCTGAAATCGACTTGAAGGCATATAACAACAAGTATCTGACAGCTGGTGAGAATTTTTCCCTTACAAGAAAGATCTAGAAGAAAAGTTCAAGATCAAGCATGTATAAAGCAATGTTTGTCAAAGTACATAAAAAAGGGAAACAGATTACAGAAATATACATTATATAGGTAAAAAGGTCAAAATAAACAGGTTTTATTAACATCTGTCATCCATTTCCTATGTACATTCCCATTTAAGACCATAGGATAACTGAAAAGTGGGCTGGATTTGTAGCTGGCCGGCGATTTTCTTCACACACAAAAATGTCCCTGATATTAAATAAATAACCATTTAACAACAGGGAAAGATAGTTACAGCATATGCCATAGCTGAAAACATTCTCATAACCACACGGATAATCTTGTGACATTGAAAAAATGAACAGATTTATTATACTTAAGTTTAACCAGTTTGACTTAAGATATATCTGCAGTCACAAATTCCATTAAGGAAAAAAAGAATTGTTAGTGCACAACTGAATAGCCTGTGAACAGCCTTGAGAATTTAAAGTAAAGTGCATAATCTAGAAACTATAACTGTAACACATTTATGGCCTGCATGCCCCAAAGAGGCTGCAATTTAGCTTCTTTTTAAAAGCTTACTAAAAATAGGATAAAGAGTAAATGTCTCTGATCTGGGTGTGTCACACAGAAGAGATAAACCATTACCAAACCAAGAATGTGGTGGCTCTAGTCTGTCATCATATGAAAAATGTCCTAGAAGACTGAAACCCATAATCTGCCCTTCACCATTCTGCGGCACTAAGGCATCAAACTGGTGAGGGAGTTCTAAAAATGTCTCCACTGACAGAATAATGTGCACCAAGGCTTATAGTGCTGCTGGTTTAACCATCATGTCCCATTTATGACACATGCTGGTGTCACATTTCTTCTGCTAAATACAATGTAATCTAGGGCGTACAGCCCCCACATGATCTCCCCCACATCCATCTACATTGTATATTCAAGGTCTCCAAATATTCGAGATAAAGCCTTTAAGAATGGGAAGTTTATTGAAACGCTCAAGTGAGATTTATTTACTATAGCTATAGACCATCTCCAGAGAAAGAGGAAACAGATGGCACCATACAAAGCAGAGGTAGCTTTATTTAAGCATTCTTGCTATTAAAGCAACTCCAGGAGAGAGAGAAAGAGGACATAGTGTATATGCGTGACATGATCCAGGAAAAGGGTAATCAAATCCCATTGATTTTGTGAATTAAGCACATGCTTGAACAGACTTAGAAGTGCTCACCTTTCACTGGATGATGCTCTATTTATTTTACACACAAAAGTGGGGGAGGGGACGACATCCAACAGATGGTACACTCCATTTCATACCACGCTGGTCTTAGCTGCAACTCAACTCAACCCGTACACTACGTTCAAGATCAAAGGCCCTCCTCCGGGTGCCTACTCCCAGGGAAGCTTGGAGAATGGCAACAAGGGAGAGGGCCTTCTCAGTGGTGGCCCTCAAATTATGGAATGATGTTTTTGACGAGGTGCACCTGGCGCCAACACTGTTATCTCTTCAGCGCCAGGTCAAGACTTTCCTCTTCTCCCAGGCATTTTAGCATGTGTTCTATATTGTTCTAAATTTTTTAATTGTTTTTTAAAAGATGTATTTTAAATTGTATTTGTTTTTAGTTATTGTAAACCGCCCAGAGAGCTTCGGCTATGGGGCGGTATACAAGTTTAATAATAAATAAAAATAAATAAAAATAAACCTACACAGCAGCAGAATTCAACCACTTAATGCCATCTGGCATTATGACAGTTGAAATAGCCCTGGTCACTTCTGGCAAACAAACAATGAATCACAAGTGAAGCATGATTACATTAGATCCTGTGCAGGACTTGAGCTTGCTGTTAGTGGGTACTGAACTTGAAGGCCTCACCACCAAGCTCTAGCCAAAGCAGGAGACTACAAGATAAAAAGCAAGAGTAACAAAGAAGTCTCTTGAACAGTAATAGACTAGGGCGAGTCATGTCTCAAGGCATGACCCCTATAAAATTCTCAGATGGGCTTGCCTGAGCAACAGGACTCTTCCTTGCTTCCACTTTGACTGAGTTTGTCGCTGACACGCCTCACTTTGCCCTGGATCAGACTTTCCGCCTCCTTTTCTGAACCTCACCCCTGATTGGCTAGATCCAAGTCTGATAGTTCCATTAAGTGGCATTTGATCCCACAAACCCTAGTCTATTAAAATAAACTAAAAGCATGTCCATCAACCACTGTGAAACAAAGGGGGAGGATGGATACTTAAAAAGTGTGTAGGAGTTCGTTTACATTACTCGTATTTGTGCTTCTTCTTCCGTGGCTGGTTATATGTATCAGGCTGGATACACACCATGTATTTAAAGCACCCCTCCAAAAGTATCCTGAGCACTGTTGCTTACCGCTCACAAATATATAATTCCCAGCATCCTTAAACACAGTTCCCAGAATCAATTGGGGTGTGTGTGTGTGCTTTAAATGCATTGTGGGTACATAGCCTTAGAATGCAATCATCCATTTCTCGTCCCTCATATAGGTAGCTTACCCCCTTTAAGTATGCTGTGGTATTATTTGCAATGCACAAAAATCGCCGCTATGGCACATTAGCGCATAGAACAACCAGAACATTATGTCTCTATAAACTGCCCTGGGGGAGAAAAACAGGGTAAGCAGACATTGTAAGAGACATCCCACCACCTCAGCTCAGATTATCCAGTTTCCTTGTCCAAGTTGGCCTTTGTCTAGGAGATTTCACTGAGCCATGTGATGATGATTTTGGCAAGGTCAGATGCAATGACTGAAGTTCTAAGCACCATGGCTGTGTAAGGCATCTTCGGCCTTGTAGTCATATTGAAAAATCATTGGCCACAGCAAGGATGCAGTGCTTTGGAGGGGAGAGCTGTCTCTGAAGCATCCCAGGGTGAGGTGGAAGAAGTTGATACACCTTTCACATCTTCAGTGAGCAGATAAAATTTGTTACAGAAGCAATGGTATGATTTGGCATTGGATGGCTTTGGCAATGGACATCAAAACAAAACAAACAAAATATTAAAGCAAGCTAGAGAGAGAGTGAAAGGAGATGCTTGTATAATAGTGGTTCCCAAACTTTTTTCCCCATGGACCACTTGAAAATTATTGAGGGTCTTGGCGGACCACTTAATGATTTTTCTACCTGTTATAGCAATTGTAATGCATGGTGCTGGATATCTTGAATTGTATTTGCATGGCTTCTTTTATTTCATATACTGTATTACAATTTGGATTCCACAGGATTCCAGTTGTAAGCATTCTTCACAGACACACTGCAGACCAACTGAATGAAACTCGTGGACCACCGTTTGGGGATCCCTGCTGTAGAAGATAGAAATAAGCCCCTGCAGGTTTAGAAGGCTTTGGCACAGGTGCACACTGTTCTTCATCACTGTGGGCAAGGTAGAGGATTTCAGTGGTCTTGGGGAAATGTTTTTTGTTTCCACCCTAGTCAGAGGCAGCATGCTTCTGAAAACCAGTTGCCAGAAACCTCAGGAGGGGAGAGTGTGCTTGCACTCGGGTCCTGCTTGCGGGCTTCCCCCAGGCACCTGGTTGGCCACTGTGAGAACAGGATGCTGGACTAGATGGGCCACTGGCCTGATCCAGCAGGCTCTTCTTATGTTCCCCAATGGTGAAATGACAGTAATTTCTCCCTAACAGTGTTTCCAATTAACAAAAACAAAATCAGGGAAAATCTGAATAAAGAACTTCCTCCAAGTGGACCAACCCTCATTGGTAGAATATCCCCTAGTAAACAATAATGCCCTCTGTCCTAATCCAATCTCAGATTAATAGCTGGAGAAAGGTCAAAGGAGTTAAGACTCTCTCCAGGATTTTGTGGACTGATTCCTTTAAATAGCATACCTTGACCTTTTCTTAGAAATAAATTATGTAATTTAATTTTTGCTGCCCTCTCTCAACTGATCAAGCCAGTTAACACAACTTCAAAACAAGTAATCAATATAAAAATCAGTAAACAAGATTTTCATAGGGGCTATAATTCAAACAGCTATGAAAGTAGAAAGTAGCTATCGTAACATTAAAATAAGAGAAAATGTGTTTCTTCTGAAAAGTACAGTGATCCTAACAGAAAAAGTAAGAGGATATATAGATTTGATCTATTCTTCTGATACTGGAGACAGAGCTCAAATGTCAAAGAGAAATGTCCAATGTTGGAGCCTCCCTTTCTGAGGCCATCAGATCTTCTGATGCCCTGGCCCATTCAACATCAGAGCTCTGACATCAGTACAGCGAAAAGGTAGGCATACTGGAGGTGTTCCATGAAGTGTCTTGGATCTGAAGGATCCAAAGCCATCCCGTTCCCTGACAAGCCCCCAAACCAAAGACATATTTAATCACGTTGCTTGTACACTGTCCCAAACACCTGGAGGTGTTTGACATATGGGTAGCGTGCTGTATTTGGCTGTATATCAGCTCACCCACACACCCCAGGCTGTTTTTGTGGTGCCACAAGCATAGTAAAAACAGAACTGTTCTCGTGCATCTGGTGAGCCACTAATACATGGCTGGCAAGGAGCATACAGGCTGGTAGGCTACAGGTTATACAAGCCTGTACTAGTACATTATAGGGATTTTTGAAAAGCATAAAAATTGCTAATAAAAATCAAACAGCCAGTAATTGTATTTCTGACCTTCCATCCAACTGTGAAATAGGATTGAATTTTGTGACTTGCCAGACAGATTGCACAACGTGCTCATGACCTCAAATGAGTCTGATCAGTCCCAGAGATACTAAGTTCTTTCATGGCTCTGAATCAAGAGCTAAACATGATTCACTACTTCCTCCATTTATGGCAGAAGGAATATTAACACAAGACGTGCAGTGGCATTTAGCACCTACAAGTTTCGTTTCCACATTACAGAACTATTTTCTGCTCTCACTGCACATTTACCACTGAGGCAAAATGACCCATACATATGCTAACATTTGAACAAAAGAAAAAATAGTAATGCTTAATGTTCTAACTAAACACTCATGGTGAAATAATAATAATAATAATAATAATTTAATTTGTGTGTCGCCTATCTGGCCAATGGCCACTCTAGGCGACGTACAATTCAGTTGCAAAATGCATCACAATAAAATACAATAAAATACAACATGACAGTAAAATAATAACAGTTCAGAGTAATAGGCAATTACTGAGTGAATGAAGACAGCACATGCGGGAAAGATTTTGCCAGAGGCCCACTTTTTGAAAAGTCATATTTTGACATATACTGTCCTGCAACATAGAATTTAAGACAAACCATCTAAAAAATTAAGTCCCACAGTTTTATCAGTAAGAGGTGATCAATGCTTGAATTGTAATCAAGTTTTGAAATTAAGGCATTTCCAAGCAAGCCTTCACAGTGTATGAAGAAATGTCATTATACATTACTGATAGTAATACACTAATACACATAGTGATTTTGATCACCAGCATATGGGTATTCCTGTCACATTTTAATTCAGAACCTGCACCTGAAAGCATTCCTAACATTTAAATGACAAGAAAAAAGGCCATGCCCAAGAGAACATATAGTTGTTATGTAGATGAGCTGGCGAAGATTTACAGAAAAAAGGTTGAGGAGTCATTTGTGTCCATGAGATTTCAATTTGACACTTTTAGCTTACTCCCATACCAAACAATACTAGGACTTTCCAGAGGAAAATTGTTAATCTATTGCAGCAAAAAATAACAAAGTCATGTGGCACCTTAAAGGCTAACAAATGTATTGTGGCAAAAGCTTTCAGACTATAGTCCACTTACGAAGATGAATGAAATGTTATCCTGAGTTGCTGGTATATGTAAATACAGTTTAGGGGTATGTGAGTTGTACACAGTGAGATCAGGGTTGAAATGAAATGCAGAAATTACAGAGACAGTGATAATTACATGACTAATAATTGCTGTTTACAGAGACATCCTGGTCAATTAACACATGTAGTTATGATAAAGAAAATCCACTGTCCGACTCAGACCACAAGTGAGAGCACTGATCCTCTTGACGAATTGTAATTCACCTGTTTCATGATTCAGTTTCCCTTTGAAATTTAAGATTAGTTACAGAGCATCCTGGGAGGCTGAAGTCTTTCCCAACTTATATAAAACAGTTTATGCATTTGAGGAAGAAGGCTATAATCCACAAAAGTGTATGCTATGATAAATGAATTGATCTTTAAGATGTCACGCTGACAGTACTAGCAAAGCTGGGAATCTGGGAACAAAGAATGAGACCGACTATGCTTTTTTCCCACCTGGAATACCTGTATGCAAGATGGTCACAAAAATCCATGTGCCAGAAGTCAAAACAAACGTATTTTTAACAGTAACAGAAAACTCATAAAGGCTTTGTGATCTTCTGTATCTGCTGTGATGCTGGGTAACAGGCAGCCTACAGAACCAGCAGAATGGTGAACAAAAGCCACAGGACCAAGACCTAAGGAATCCAGCAGGCAGAAAACCAAGAACCAGAGATAGCATCCAGGAAGACAAGGTAAATCCTATGTGTTGCCCTGACAAAACTCAAATGACTTTACTACTAGTGTTCTGTTACTAGAGTGCTATCAAAGCTTCTCGTGGCTGTTTTGGGGGTTGTTTTTGTTCTATTTTTATCATATAATATATTCATATATATGTCTTTTAATGTATTAAGTTGCCTGGAGACTTTCCATGTAAAACAAGAAACTAACAAATCTAACAACCACAACAAATTGCTCTACCAAGTCAAAGGAAGCTAAAAAGATGACTAATAGGTTGAATCACCTGGGAGGACATTACAGTCTGCAGCCCTAGTTGGCTCATATACCAGTTTCAATACATTCCTAATTCTTGACAACAGATCACCACATACACCAAGTTTAATACAGCATTATTTCTTCCTACATAATAAAAATGTAAGGCCTCATGCTGTCACACCTTCATGATGTCACACAGCGGGGTCATGGCGCAGTGGCAAAGACTGCTGGGCGAGCAGTGGCAGTGGGAGTAGGGCATGGCAGTGGCTGCACAGACCACAGAAGGGGAGACCATGCAGGCCGGAGGCAGCGGCACCCATGGGGGGGAAGGGGGGCTTCAGTGACAGTAGGCAGGGTTGGTGAGTGAAGCAAGCAGGGCACCAAACCCTAGTTTAGATATATAAATGGATAAACACTCCAGCATGTCCCATGAGATGTATCAAACAGAGGTTTGTCCCCCACTCCCAGCTCCTCATCTCTTTCTAAGAGGAAAGATTCTAAAAATGCAGGTTTTCTCCAGTGCTTCTGTCACTGCAGATACATTTCTATTATCTTTAAAATAAGTTTGTGATCCTGCTAATTATACATGTGTAATGCCCACTGACAGGCTTGCACATCAACTGTGTGGAATGTCACTGCCTGATGTTGTGCGAGAGGGCGATATAAATAAATGAATATGGCTAACAATATAATAATGTGTGGTATTCAATGCTAGCCCTACTCAGGGTTGACTCACTGAAGTTAATAGTTCATTAATTTCAGTGGATTTACTCTGAGTAGGGCTTAGCTGAATACATTCTTTAGTGACTGAAGTACCACATCACATGGCTTGATCTTCTTTTAGTCATTGCTCATTTTTATTATCTAAAAATATTGCAATACTTGTTAAGGCATAGAACAGTGTTTTTACAGCAAACAATATTTTTGTATATACATACGCAATTCAAATATTTAAAGGAAGAGGCCTATTTTCCCAATATAAAATACCTTTTGAATCTCAGGCCATTTCTCATCACCTATGTTAGTTGCTGTGTTCTTCAAAACACATTATTATTCCTCTCAGATAACCATTCTAAAATTGTGTTACTAACTTTGTTAGGAGATCAGAACTGGCTATATTGCATTTTACTGCGCTCCTCTTATAACTGTTTGCTTCAGTTTAGCATCAACTTCAATCTTCTTTACAAGTATTGGCAATGCTGTTACAATTTATATTAGGATGCTGGACACCACAATGGGCACTTGAGAAATAAAGCAGAAAAGCAGGATATAAATATTTGAATTAATAAATACCAAGAAAGATATTCAGATCATATTTTTTAAAAGTTTACTAAACATTAAAAATGAATATATTGCTATTTTTAAGACCAATTAGCAGAATGTACTAGCTTTCTCTTAAGCCCTTTATTATTTATTTATTTATTAGATTTATATCTCACCCTTTCTCCAGTAGGAGCCCAGGGTGGCAACCAAAAGCACTACAAACACTTTAAAACATCATAAAAACAGACGTTAAAATATATTAAAACAAAACAACCACTTAAACCATATTAAAACAAAACATCTTTAAAAACATTTTAAAAGCTTTAAAAACATCTTTTTTTCAATTTTTTAAAAAAAACATTACAAAGCAATTCCATCACAGACTCAGACTGGGATAAGGTCTCTACTTAAAAGGCTTGTTGAAAGAGGAAGGTCTTCAGTAGGTACCGAAAAGATAACAGAAATGGCGCCTGTCTAATATTTAAGGGGAGGGAATTCCAAAAGGTAGGTGCCACTACACTAAAGGTCCGTTTCTTAAGTTGTGTGGAACACACCTCCTGATAAAATGGCATCTGCAGAAGGTCCTCACCTGCAGAGCACAGTGATTGACTGGGAATATAAGGGATAAGACAGTCTTTCAGGTAATCTGGTCCCAAGCTGTATAGGGCTTTATACACCTAAACTAGAACCTTGAACTTGGCCGGGTAGCTAATAGGTAGCCAGTGCAATTCTTTCAGCAGTGAGTGACATGTTGGCGATACTCTGCCCCACTGAGCAGTCTCGCCGCCACATTTTGCACCAGCTGCAGCTTCCGGACCATCCTCAAGGGCAGTCCCACATACAGCACATTACAGTAATCCAGCCTGTAGGTTACTAGTGCATGGACAACAGTGGTCAGGCTATCCCGGTCCAGAAATGGCCACAGCTGTCTTACCAGCCAAAGATGGTAAAAGGTACTCCTAGCCACTGAGGTCATCTGGGCTTCTAGCGACAAAGATGGATGCAGGAGCACCCCCAGACTACGGACCTGCTCTTTCAGAGGGAGTACGACCCCATCCAAGGCAGGCAACTGACCAATTATCTGAACTCGGAAACCACCAACCCACAGAGTCTCCACCTTGCTAGGATTCAGACTTAGTTTATTGGCCCTCATCCAGCCCACCATCAAGTCACTATGTCACTTGAGTGGCACGGCTTCCACTTCCTAACAGGGTTGCCAGGTTCAGGGCCTGAGACTGATCCTGTATCTTTAAGAGAAGAGAAAGTCAGCCAAGTGCAGGTGTTCTTGCAACACTGTAATGGGAAAAACCACAGGTGGAATTCTCCCTTCCCCCTGCACAACTTTTAAAGATACAGAAGACCTCTTGGAGGCCGGCCTGGCAACCATACAACTGTATAATCTGTAATGTAATCACTTCGTGCTCTCATTAATTCGCCGTCGTCCATATGACGTTGCAAGCTAGCACGGATTTTCACATTAACAAATCCGCATTAGAAATAACCCCGAAAAACAGATAAGCTTTCCTAAACCGATACAGTCGCATTAACGTCCATGGGCTCAGACGTAATGCCTCACACTTTCATGCAATAGGCAATCCATGGGCATTTCTCTGCCATATGCCAAGCCCCTTTGTCCATGCCGCCGCCTCCTTTCTCACAGTTCATTCCTGATTCTGATAGTGAACTGGGGTACTTCCTCCTTCTGGCTTCTGTAACTGTATCACATTGTTTTTTTAAAAAAAATCTGCTATTTTGCAATCAAACGTAAAATCAAATGTTTAATGAATAATATTTCCACTTAAAAGCTATTTTGTGATATTACACAAACAATTCATTGAAACAGAGTTTAAAGGAGGTTTTTAACTGAGCTTCCTTGGGGTGATAGGGGGAAAACAGGGGTAGAGGGGCAAGCTCCAGTACTTTAATGTGGCACTGATCTTGCAGCTGATCCAGCAGCAAGCCAAGCCTCTTTTTTCCTGCCCAACAGCTGATGTGGGGAGGAGCCAAACATACCAAAGAGCCAAAACTCGGGAACAAGAGGAAGGGGAGATCAGCTTCTCTCCCTCCAGGCAGCTACAGGAACAATCAAGAAGAGATCCCGGCCCTCCTCTGTGTGACATTTCATGTACTTGAAGAGTGCTATCATATCTCCCCTCAGTCTTCTCTTCTCCAGGCTAAACATGCCCAGCTCTTTCAGTCTCTCCTCATAGGGCTTTGTTTCCAGTCCCCTGATCATCCTTGTTGCCCTCCTCTGAACCTGTTCCGGTTTGTCTGCATCCTTCTTGAAGTGCGGAGACCAGAACTGGATGCAGTACTCAAGATGAGGCCTAACCAGTGCTGAATAGAGGCGAACTAATACTTCACGTGATTTGGAAACTATACTTCTGTTAATGCAGCCTAATATAGCATTTGCCTTTTTTGCAGCTACATTGCACTGTTGGCTCATATTCAGCTTGTGATCAATTACAATTCCAAGATCCTTCTCACATGTCGTATTGCTGAGCCAAGTATCCCTCACCTTATAACTGTGCATTTGGTTTCTTTTTCTTAAGAGTAGAACTTTGCATTTATCCCTGTTGAACTTCATTCTGTTGTTTTCAGCCCAATGCTCCAGCCTATCAAGGTTCCTTTGAATTTTGTTTCTGTCTTCTACGGTATTAGCTATGCCCCCCAATTTTGTATCACATGCAAATTTGATAAGCATGCTCTGTACCTCCTCATCCAAGTCGTTAATAAAAATGTTGAAGAGCACTGGGCCCAGGACTGAGCCCTGTGGGACCCCACTCGTTACTTCTGCCCAGTTTGAGAAGGAACCATTGATAAGCGCTCTTTGAGTATGATTCTGGAGCCAACTGTGAATCCACCTGATAGTTGTTCCATCCAGCCCACATTTAGCTAGCTTGCTAATCAGAATATCATGGGGCACTTTGTCAAAAGCTTTACTGAAGTCGAGATATATTATGTCCACAGCATTCCCACAGTCTACAAGGGAGGTTACCCGATCAAAAAATGAGATAAGTTTGGCAGGATTTGTTCTTCAATTGACCAAAGGGCTGGATTTAATAGGGGAATGGATGTCTAGGAATAAATTGAGATTAAATCCTGAAAAAACTGAAATCCTCCTGGTAGGCGATCGGACGAATTTAGGGATAACTCATGTGACTTTTAATCAAGTCTCTATACCCTTGAGTAACCAAGTCCGTAGTCTAGGTGTTATTTTGGACTCTCAGCTGACGATGGAGATTCAGATAGCAGCCGTAAGTTGGACCGCTCTTTATCATCTGTCCCTTATTCGTAAAATCTGTCCATTCCTCCCCAGGCATCTTCTACCGACGGTAGTTAGTGCCTTGGTTCTTTCACGCCTGGACTATTGCAATGCTTTGTACGTAGGTTTACCTTTGAGATCTGTGAGTAAACTTCAACTTGTCCAGAATGCGGCAGCACGACTCATTAAGGGTTGCCATTGGAGAGAACAGATCACTCCAATCCTTCGGGAACTACATTGGTTCCCGATAGTGTCAAGGGTGAAGTTCAAAATACTGGTTATAACCTTTAAGTCTTTTTCTGATGCTGGTCCGATTTACTTGAAGAATAAACTTTCTCTTCTTGGTGAAGGTGGTCGTACCAGATCTTCAGCAGCTAGATCTCTCCTGGTTCCTTCAATTAGAGTGGCTAAACTAGCCAGCACTAGGTCCAAAGCCTTTTCCATTGCGGCTCCCCTATTATGGAATACCCTGCCATCACTTTTGTGTTTTCGGAAGCAGCTGAAGACCTGGCTTTTTGATTAAGTTGGTGGGGATATCTGTTATAGCCATTCAGTGTAGGATGTGGATTGGCTGTCATAATTCATTTTGATTTTTACGTTGTTTTATTTATATGCTGTAATTTGTTTTACTATGCTGTAATTTGTATTTCGATATGTATTTTATTTTTGTTGTACGTCGCCTAGAGTGACAGGATTTACCTGCCAGATAGGCGTCTAATAAATTTTAGATAATAATAATAATAATAATAATAGGTTGGATACTACCCATGGTATCTCTTACAAATGAACAAAGCATGCCCTTAAATAATATGCTGTTATAGCACAGTGGGGTGGACAGCCTGGCTGGGAGTCCAGAGTCTGTGAGTTCAAAGCC
Organism: Rhineura floridana; assembly: GCF_030035675.1. Lineage (NCBI taxonomy): Eukaryota > Metazoa > Chordata > Lepidosauria > Squamata > Rhineuridae > Rhineura > Rhineura floridana. The sequence goes on from NC_084484.1 coordinate 52,598,379, forward strand.
CTGCTCGTGTCTCCTGGGTGTCAAAGGCCAGCTAAAGATCACCCCCACAGTGAGTGGCTCAGGGGTTACGTGCCCTTGTGCAGCCGTGGGCAAGCTGCATAGTCCCAAGGAGCCCAGTTGCCCCCCAACTGGCAGCTGCGTACAAGGAAGGGGTTGGCTTGTGCAGCTGTGGCAAGCTGAGCAGGCCCTAGCCAGCTGGGAAGGACTAGCCTCAGAGGGAGACAATGGTAAACCCCCTCTGAATACTGCTTACCATGAACACCCTATTCATAGGGTCGCCCATAAGTCGGAATCAACTTGAAAGCAGTCCATTTCATTTTCATAAGATTTACAAGCCGGTTAAGGCTGCAGTACTAGGTAGTAAGCCCCACTGAACACAGCAGGATTTATTACTGAATAAACATGTAAAAATTGCACCATAATTTGTGCTCTTTCACTCACACTAATTTGTCTATTTAATTGAAAAGGCATTCTATCTAACAAGGGGTGGGAAACCTGTACCTCTTCAAATGTTGTTGGACTACAACACGGGTTGCCAAACTTTTTGAACCAGTGGGCACATTTTGAATCTTGAAAGAGAGAGTACTGTAGGCAGTCACAAAATAGCTGCCATTGGGGGCATGGCATAACACAACATGGCTCCTATGGGAGGCATAACACAAAATTAGAGAATACTGTCATGGTAAAGCTTTCCCTATCATTGTACTTTCATACTATAAAAGGCTGTTGAATTTCTGTTCACCATGTAACTGTTAAAGGCACAAGAACCCTGTTTTTTCCCCAGTGCCAACCCTAAATGAAAGCCTAGGCCGCTACTCTGTACCATTCTGTACCAATTTACCTGGGAATAATCCCCAGTAAAAACAGAAACTTACTTCTGAGTAGGCATGTATACTATTGTACTGTAAGTTAACTGGACTTCAGTTCCTGAAAAGCAGGAAACATGCTAAAGCTTCTTTGCAAAGTTTTCACATTTATCTTTTGAAGGGAGTGGGAATTCTTTAACATCAACCCAAACTTACCGCATAGTAGTATTTGCAGAAAGTAACTTCTAGGGACTACTTGATCTCAGATGAGCCCACCACAGAAAAATTGCATCCTGGTTGCTAGGGGAAAAGGCCAAACTACAGAGTTTCTAAGGACTAGAAAATAAGACACAAGCAGGAAAAGTGCATTAAAGTGGAGGAGCAAACAGCAGCTCTTTGGACCTCATGGGTTCCTATTGCCTGGTGTCCAAACACCTGTAACCAGTCACAGTCCTCACATCATCCATTAGCTAAAAACACTGAAAAGTGGGAGCAGCCAGATCGGCTCATTTCACAAAAATTGCTTAGGAAGTACCTGTGGATTTTGCTCCATAATCTGCTTTCTATGAGGGCTAGAGACCTACTTAAAAAGAAAAAAGAAAGCTCAGAGTCTGGAGCCCCTGCCTATGGGTGCCAATGAAGGTCTTGCAGGCACCATGGCACCTACGGGGACTGGGTTGGCAACCCCTGGTCTACAACACCCATCAGCATGGTCACAAATGACAGGAGCTATAGTACAGCAACATTTGAAGGACCACAGGTTCCTCACCCCTGTTTAATAGTGTTCCACTGCAAGCTTTAGATTTTCCAGCCATATAGCATTCAGGCATGATCTAAGAAACAAAACAGGAAGCCTTGGAATAGCATTCATTTTATTCCACTGCAATTACTATATGGCAGCTATAAACCCATGCAAGTCAGTTTACATTTCCTAAAAATACTATCCATTATTTAAAAGAATACACACTGCTGATTGTTTGGCAGTTACACAGTGTGAAGAAAGGCGACTTTCATGCAGTGTAGCAGAGACTGTTTTTCCTCTTTCTACCTCACTCCCTAATCCTCTGTAGGCTGAACTATTGCCAGAGCCTCTAGGGTTGGTTCAGTTTGACTGGAAAAGTAGAAAAGACATTTTTGAAGTTTAGTAGTGCAGTAGAACTATACTGTAAGAAACACAAGATAAAAATATTTGACCTTTTAGGAGTATCAATGAAAACTACAATGGGAATTCATTGGAGAGGATACCCTGTGAATTCAACTTCAAGAAATCAACCTACAATGCTACACTGAGTGAGGCAGGAAATGATGAACAAAGAAAGGAATTTCATAGATTCCAGATGTACCCTACACCAGATGTGAGGTGAAAGCCAAAAATCAAATTAAGGCCTTATGAAGGCCACTACTGTCCATTTTCTTAGGGGAACGTTTGTTTTTTAAAAGGAAAACAAAAAACCAGAGATAAGTGTTGTAATGTTTCCATAATGAAATCAGCATCTGCATTAATCTACAGCCAGTTACCAAAAAAACAAAAACATGATGCTTAATTTTGGAAAAGCTAGGGAGGAAAAGGTTTTCAAAAATTATATCACGTTCTTTCAAACAACAAACCTATCAAAAGCCTCTAAGAAAGTTGCCAATTAGCTGTTTTACGTTTTCCTGTGAGAAACACATGAAGTTTTATTTAAAAAATATGAAATCTACAATGACCTATGTTCCTGTAATACAGCCAAAAATATCTACACATATTCTAACTCAGAGGTTCCCAAATTGTGATCTGCAGACCACCAATGGTCCACAGCATGTCTGTGAAGGACAGCAAGAGCTCTTCCATTGTTCTAAGGCTTTGCACTGTATGTTGTTGTGAAGTGGAACTCATTTCCAGCCTCCCTCCACTACGGCCAGCAGAGTGATCCACATTCCCCTTCCTTTTAAATCTACCTCATTTTGGAGATACAGATTACCACCTGTATCCACAAGGAGGGAGAGTGGTATAATATCTTTTACCCAACCCTCTAAACCTAGCTGCAGTATCTTCAGAAGATGGGTAGTCTTGTCTCTTTCTCATCACAAAATGTATTGTCTGCATTGAGAGACACCAGGTAAGGAATGGAAAAACCAAGAGATTTCAGCTCTGTGAACCATGATGTATATGTGACTAAGCACCTTAGGAAGTTAGGCTTCCTTCTGAGTAAAAGTGCATAGGATCAAGCTTCTAAGGCTTCACTCCTATGCATATCTACTATTGATCTCGATGGGGCTTACTTCTGAGTAAATATGGAATTGGCTGCATTATGAGATTTGAAAGGAGGGGGAAGGGACAAAAGGGGAGGGCAAAGGAGAAAGGGAAATACTGACAGGTTTTAAGGGATTTTTTTAGATAACTGAGATCACATCTGCGGAGTGCTTTGAATACAAGTCTTTTTAGACCTTTCCCACCCTTTACACAGATAACTTGCCTTTTTCAACCAATCCCACCTGCACACACACTCTTCAGTAAATTCCTCCCATTTTTTCCATATGCACTCATCACACTAAATATCCATATTGATTTAATTGTATTTTATTGCTTCTTTTATTTCTTATAGATTTTATTGCAATATAATTAAAAGAAGCAACGAAAATGCAATAAAAATCATAGAGCATCTAGCAAAGAACATTGCAATTGCTATAAAGGTCAAAAAAATCATTTAGTGGTCTACCAAGACCCCCAGCAGTTTTCAAGTAGTCCATGAAAAAAAAAGTTTGGAAACCACTGTTCTAACTAATCAGCATCATTGTTCCATGTTCCAATTGATGAAAGAATTCTAAGCATATGTTTTCTTTGTAAAATAGAGCAGTCGCTAATAGTTCAGCAAGCGAATTACACAGTGCATCATTCCTAAATATGAGTGTGGTTTGATTCATAATATCTGGGGAAGGCAGGCAAGTACAGTTGTGCCATTTGAGAATTTTTAATCTATGGAGTTAGATATGCAATGAAGTTAACCTATGGAGATCACTTTAGAGATCATTGATCTCTAAAAAATGTAGTATCTAACAGAATCCTGCATCTCTGTTCTAATTATGTGCCCAAGCAATCCAGAAATACACTAGGCCAAGCAATGCTGGAAAGATCATGAGAGGGGTAGCCTGTGGGAAGCTCACTACAACATAGCCAGGACTATAAAAGAACAGATGGGGAAATGTGGAAAGCAAGCAGACTTGGTGCTAATGCCAAATAGTTTATTGGAATGCAAGAATCAAGAGAGATGCATACGTAGCTCTCATCAAGGCTTCAGTCACACAGACTGGCCCACTCACCTCCTTGCATAATAGTCCTGTTTGCATTTGCAGTGTACACAGAGGATTCAGTGTAATACTTAGCCCCCCACCCTGCTCATGATGACTTTGGGAAAAACAGAAACCCCTGCCCTAACCAGAATGAGGCATTCTACAAGTTGCAACAGAAGGAAGCACATCTACCAACAGCACTACTTGATTTTCAGACACATTCAGACAACAGTGGAGAATCCCTTGAAGCTATTCTTCTTGTTCCTTTTGTGTGGGTTTTTTGCAGCTGATGGTGCAGGCTCATTTTGTTGTCACTGAGAGTATCACTTGGAGGTACAGTGAGGATGCACAATTCAGGTTCCATGCCCAAGGAGCAAATAATAGTCAATTATATAATTGGAAGTAGCCTTGGAAGACATCTAGTCCAACTCCTGGCTTAATCCAGAATTCAACTACAGCATCAATGACAATATTTGTTTCCTACACCATGAGGATCACTGCAGCCCTAAGCCGCACCAAAATCCACTAGCACTAAGAATCACATTACAATTTACTCCTCCCTTATGTTTCGTCCGCCCCCCCACCCTCTTCAAGATCGCTCTGGGAGGCCCTGTTTAGAGCAACCTAGCCATGTGAAGTGTGACAAAAGCTGTCCAGATTTAAGCCTTCTCAACACTGAGGCCCTCATTGGCCTGGTTAGCACCTAACATTAAACCATGGTTTGTTTAACATACCATGAGCTAACCATAAGTTGTTCCACAGACATTCAAACAACTTATTTCTCCAAAGAAACAACTTGGATGAGGAGGTACAGAGCATGCTTATCAAATTTGCAGATGATACAAAATTGGGGGACACAGCCAATACCTTGGAAGACAGAAACAAAATTCAAAGGAACCTTGAATGCTGGAGCATTGGGCTGAAAACAACAGAATGAAATTCAACAGGGATAAATGCAAAGTTCTACTCTTAAGAAAAAGAAACCAAATGCACAGTTATAAGATGAGGGATACTTGGCTCAGCAATACGACATGTGAGAAGGATCTTGGAATTGTCATTGATCACAAGCTGAATATGAGCCAACAGTGCAATGTAGCTGCAAAAAAGGCAAATGCTGTATTAGGCTGCATTAACAGAAGTATAGTTTCCAAATCACGTGAAGTATTAGTTCGCCTCTATTCAGCACTGGTTAGGCCTCATCTTGAGTACTGCATCCAGTTCTGGTCTCCGCACTTCAAGAAGGATGCAGACAAACCGGAACAGGTTCAGAGGAGGGCAACAAGGATGATCAGGGGACTGGAAACAAAGCCCTATGAGGAGAGACTGAAAGAGCTGGGCATGTTTAGCCTGGAGAAGAGAAGACTGAGGGGAGATATGATAGCACTCTTTAAGTACATGAAATGTCACACAGAGGAGGCCGGGATCTCTTCTTGATTGTTCCAGAGTGCAGGACGCAGAATATGTTGCGTGTGCGTGTATAGATCATACAAGGATGGAATCCAAGAGTTGTATAGAACAGGAATAAGCCAGGCCAGGCAACAGTTTCTTGTAAGAGTCTTTACTAGGCAAAGACATTAGACACAGTTCTCTCATCATCAAACGCCTTCCCCCACACTGAGTTTTTCCAAGCATCCCACCTTATCAGGCTTCCCAGCCAGCTACTGACCTTGGCAAACCTGGCGCTCTGTTCTCACAGCTTAACCCTTCTGCTTCAGGTTTCACTCTCTCTGCTAAAAACCCTGTCTGTGAGTCTCACAGCATGCTTCACTGACCAACAGCCCCCACCTGAGACTCACAGATTACAAAACTTCATGGTTCTACAATACATTTCTACAATATTAATGTTTCATTACAATACATATCAGTACATGGTTTGTTTCCTTACACAGTTTCTATTTACATTTACAGTTCAGTTCTTGTTTCTTTATTTCTTTATTCACACAAGTTTCACAATGTTTTGTTCACTTTTATTTGTTAACACATTTATATTTCATTCCTCAATACAATACTTCCACATGAGATCCATTGTTTCTTTATTTATTGGCCCTTCTTTTTCCCATTCTACTGGATATTTACCTGTCTCATCATTTTTATGTGTAACATTAAATGTGAATCTCTGAGGTGGTTGACCTTTCGTTTTTCTTTCTGATCTCCTAACATTATCTATTTCCATTTCTTCCTCACTCTCAATTTTACTTGGACCTGCACCTGTTCCTGCACTTGTACTTGGCATTTCTGTATCTTGCATTGCCATGTCTTCACTTCTCAGTCTTTTTACAGTACGTTTGCCACCGTGTATTAGATCAGTCAATGCAGTTCTTAATGGAATTTGCTGCCCAAAAGGAACATCTGCTGCTTCCTGCTTGCTTGCACTATCTAGGATAACTGTTTGACTGTCTCTCCAGGGTTTATCTATCACCTTTATGCTTCTGCTTAACACTAATTGTTGTTTCTCAGGCAACCAAACTCTATAATATGAATTCTGAAATCCCAAAACGCGTCCTGCCTGAGCTCCTGAGCCTAATTTGCCATGCCTTTTTTGTTTTGCAATATGTACCCAGCATTTTGCCCCAAAACGTTCTATGTGTTTCACCCTGGGCTTTCTTCCAGTCAGTTTCTCATAGGGAGACATGCCTATTGTTCTGTGCATAGGGCGGTTCTGAATGTATGTAGTGTACAGAATACATTCACCCCAATAAGTGTTATTCATATCAGCATCTGCTAGCATGGCTCTCATTGAATCCTGCAATGACCGGTTCCTCCCCTCTGCAGTTCCGTTGGAGGATGGGCTGAAGGGAGCAGTGAGACTCTGTATTATTCCCTTCTTTTCCAAATATGTTTTAAATGAATTACTGGTAAATTCTCCACCTCTATCTGATCTGAGATTCTTGATAACAACCCCATATTGTGTCTCTGTTCTCTGTATAAATGCCTTCAATTTCTCTTCTGCTTCACTTTTCTTTTTCAATAAGAACACATGTGTAAATCTGGAAAAATCATCCACAATCACTAAATAAAACCTTGCTCCACCTTTTGAGCACTGGAAAGGTCCAGCCAAATCCACATGTATGAGCTGATAGGGTTCAGTGGTCGTGCTTTCACAGCTCTTATTTACCGGAGTCACAGTCATTTTTGTTTTATAGCATACCTCACATTCATCCACATGCTCACAATGTGTTAACTTCAAGTCTTGACTATGCTTTGGGGTGTTTTGTACTTTCTCATAATGTGCGTGTGCCAATTTTCTGTGCCATTCATGTAAACAATTGTCATGTTTATTTTTATTTACTCCTATCCAGGCACACGTGGGTTTATCAAGCTTGCTCTCAACCATAAACATTTGATTCTGTAATTTCCCTTGCATGCATATTTCACCATCCTTTCTCACAAAACATCTATCCCCTTCAAATGTAACTTTACAACCTATTTGAGCCAATTTTCTTACTGATAGAATGTTATATTTTAAACCAGAAACCAATAATACATCTGTTAATATAGTTCCCAAAGTACATAACCTGAGTGTGCCTCTTGCAGTCGCGTCCTGAGTCGATCCGTCAGCCAGATAAATCTTCTCCTGTATCGGCTTTGAAATGTAAAATAAACTAGAGTCTGTGATCAGGCAATTAGACGCTCCGCTGTCGAGAAGCCACTTAGAGTTAATTAGTTTATTGTCCTCCTTAGTAACAAAGTTCACGCTTGTTCTCTGACTTCCAAAGTCCCTGTTATTTCTCTTCTTTAAACAATGTCTCTGTATATGTCCACGGGACCCACAAAAATAACATGTTTTATTCTCTTGCCTGCTTCTTTGATTTTGTTGTTGTTGTACAGCCACAGTCTCCTTTAACTCTGTTTTCTTATTCTCTTGTCTTCTATTCCACTCTTGTTGAAGTTTCTGTTCCACAAAGTCCAAATTCAGATGTCCGTCAGGTAAAGTTTCCAGACTCGAGACCATTACGTCCCATTTTTGATCAAATGAAGATAACAGGATATAGACCATCTGAATGTCACTATGATGCACTCCTCTATCTTGCAGCTCAGCATTTAATCTCCGAAATTCAGCCAGATGCTCTGTCATAGTCACTTCATCTGTAAAACGCATCTGATAAAGTTTCCGTGCTAAACACAGCCTGCTCCCCGCAGTTTGTTGCACATGAGCGGCTCTTAGTTTCTCCCACATCTGATTAGCTGTCGGCTCATTACTCACCAGCAACAGTTGTGAATCAGACAGCCCCAGAGTAATAAAAGCCTTCGCTTTCTCATCTTTCTTCAACCACGCTGCTGAAGGAGCTGCCGGAGGGGGGTTTTCTACGACATCATTCAAATCTTCTTTAATCAGAACTGCTCTCATTCTCCATTTCCAGCTGGAGTAGTTTACAGCATTCAGCCTCTCCATCGGCATCCCGGATAATAGGTTTACAGCCATGTTGCCCACTCTTACTTGCCTCTTTATTTTTCTCTCAGCAACAACGCCACGTCAACGTCTCTCGAACCCGTTACCTTGTATGATAAGCTGGGCCCATAACCCCTGTTGCGTGTGCGTGTATAGATCATACAAGGATGGAATCCAAGAGTTGTATAGAACAGGAATAAGCCAGGCCAGGCAACAGTTTCTTGTAAGAGTCTTTACTAGGCAAAGACATTAGACACAGTTCTCTCATCATCAAACGCCTTCCCCCACACTGAGTTTTTCCAAGCATCCCACCTTATCAGGCTTCCCAGCCAGCTACTGACCTTGGCAAACCTGGCGCTCTGTTCTCACAGCTTAACCCTTCTGCTTCAGGTTTCACTCTCTCTGCTAAAAACCCTGTCTGTGAGTCTCACAGCATGCTTCACTGACCAACAGAATAATGGGCTCAAGTTTCAGAAAGCCAGATTTCGACTGGACATCAGGAAAAACTTCCTAACTGTTAGAGCCATACGAGAATGGCACCAATTACCTAGAGAGGTAGTGGGCTTTCCAACACTGGAGGCATTCAAGAGGCAGCTGGACAGCCATCTTTTGGGAATGCTTTGATTTGGATTCCTGCATTGATAAGGGGGTTGGACTTGATAGCCTTCCAACTCTACTATTCTATGATTCTAAAGTATGATTTATTTTCCAGGTGCTCTTACCTCATCCCTCTGCAGCTTGGCGAGTGTCTGGAGTAGGACAGTCAAACAAACAATGGCTATGGAGGGGTGCTGGATTTGCATGTAAAGTCAAGCCACATAAAACAAGGTTCATAATCCAACAACAAGCCATGGTTTCAGATTCTGGTTTGTTGCCAAGCCGACAGGTAATATATTTTTCCATCAGAAACATGTACTGCTACTTCCGAACATCATATCAACTCATATAGTGGCTTTGTGTATATATTAAATCACAGTCTTAAGATTAGCCTTATTTATCAAGGAAAAGCAATTATAGTCATCTGCTAAAAACACACCCAGAGTTCAGTAAGCAACATTTAATTCAGGGAGCAATCCAGACCCAAAATCTGCTAGGATGAGCTGAGTTTGGAACAGGTGGATCTCAAGTGAAGCCAGGCATCAGCCAGGGGGATACTCCAGATGAAGTTCATCGGGCTTGGGCAGCGTAAGTCCTCCATCCCAGCACAACCGAAACAAGTCCCAAAAAGGGTGTTCCAGGCAGGGGAGTGGGGAGACTTACCCCTATTCCAAACTCTGTTCAGCTCAATCACGTGGCCTACCAACCCAGCAAACATTGCATTGGCAAAAAGGGTGGTGTAAATTAATCTCACAGGCTGGCTCAGCCAGCAGAAGCCCTGCTCCTGAACAGAGTTCGGAATAGGGGTAAATTAGATCAGCATAATTTACTCTAGTGTAAATTAAGGGGGGTATCTATAGTTTGGATTGCTCTGTTAGATAGCTCTCCCACTTTCTGCAGTTATTTCCTTTTCACAGACACTGGAGACGCAGACACTCTTATTGATGATAAATATAAAAGGGAGGATTTTGAGAAGACAGCACCTATGCGTGCCTGAAGCTCTTTTTAGCATTATTCCCTCTCCTGTTGATATAATCTAACACTCTTGCATTTTGCAAGTTCTTTTCCAAACAGGAGCACACATGCACAATATCTGGAGACGTTTAGAACAGACTTTGTTAATCAAATGCTGCTGGTTATGAATTCATCTTGAAAAGCATGATGTCAACAAATCTGGCTCCAGGGGAAAGTGAATTAAAGCTGAAGTAAAGTTTTATGTTCTATAAAAGGTGCAGCAACATCATGTATAAGGTATTAATTTTCAATTAATCATACCATGTACAGTAGACAACATGGTATATGTATTTTAATTTCAGCCATTTAGTATCCCAAAACGACATATTCCAGAATATATATGGCCTGCATGAGTACTATGCAATATTTAAATTTTTCTAGTTACACAAAGTCTTCATATTCACATTGAAGTAGAATTTTCCACTCCCAGGGGTCAATGGCACTAGTATGTAAATAAGGTGGAAGGGGACAGATGTTGCTACAGGATGGGGCAGACCAAAAGATGAGTATGTGTGTCCATACTTCCTCTTAATGGAGAATTACCTGGCGAATCACGAAGCCAGGTGGGAGCAGGAAACAGGTAAAGCCCCTTACTGGGTACCTTGGGACACATGACTGTGAGAGAGGGAAACAAGTAAAGCCCCTTATTGGGTACTTTGGGACACATGACTGTACATTGTAAAAAGCTATAAAAGACCCTCAATTTGGGGAACAAGGCAGTCTCCCACCATAGCACATGCTTGGAGGGACTCCTTGCAATTGTAAGTATAATAAACAGCTGTAAGCTTCAACCTGCCTCAGTGTCGTTTCCTGGACAAGGACTCCATTAAGGAGAAAATCCACTACAACGTCTTCCCTCTACATGTCACTTTTTCTAGCACCCTTTTCTGCAGTCTGCTTTAAGAGCCAACTGCTCAAGGATCTTTCACCCTGAATGTCACGCAGGTATCAAGCAAGAAGGAAAGGATAAGAGACTTATGAAAATGTATAAGAGATTATCAGTTTGCATACAATGTTATATTTATGCGTTTTCTTATTTAGCATATCTATTGGCACCAAGTGCTAATAGATCTCTTCAATTTCCCTTGAATTATCTGTGCCTCTTTACTTTCTTCTGCTAACCAGGCCTCTCTCAGCCCTCCCCATCCAGTTAATCTCTACATCCTCCACCTCTTAAAAAAAGCTGCACAAAAAGAAATGGTGTACCTAGAGGGCCTCAAACCCTCTTAATGTAGCTTGATGTCCTAGTCTTTTTAGTGTAGGTATCATCCAAGAATAGAGGATATTTGTTTCTTTAGGCATAAGAAGAAGAGCTTCTTTTATATCAATATTATTTCACTTAAGTTGTGGTAGGGGAAAAAAAGGCAAAAAGGTATTCCTTGCCTGTAATTTATTAACGTTATATCCCATTTGTCCTCCCAAAGCAGCGGCAAAGAAGACGTGATAGAGCATCTTAAGATCAATTTCAATGCAGATGCAGTCTGGGAAAGATCTCTACTTCAAAAGTTTGCTGGAAGAGAAAGATCTTCAGTAGGTGCTAAAAAGACAAAGGGACTGTGCCTTTCTAATGGTTTAACGGAGAAAATTCCAAAGGGTAGGTGCCGCAACAGTAAAGGCCTGATTCCTATATTGTGCAGAACAGACCTCCTCAGATGGTCTCTGCAAAAGGCCCTCACTCACAGAGTACAGCGATTGGGTCTATAAGGGCTGAGCTGATCTTTCAGGTATCCAGGTCCCAAGCTATTTAGAGCTTTATATATCAAAACAAGCACCCTGAACTTAGCCCAGGAACTAAAATTGGCAGCCAGTGCAATTATTTCAGCAGCAATGTAACATATTGGTAATTTCCTGCCCCAGTTGCAAGTAATTTCCTGCAGTTGAGCGTCAATTGCACCTTCCAGACCAACCTCAAGGGCAGTCCCACACAGAGCACATTGCAGTAATCCAGCCTGGAGCTTACTAGCACATGGAGTAACACATTGCATCTATTAAAAATGTATGCTACAGGTGTCATGCTACATGACACATACTCTAGTACAGCCTACCTCAAAGTAACACGGACATGGTAAGTTTGTTTAACTATTTTAAAAGTGTACTTCACATACAATCCCTCAGCGGAACTCTTTAGTCAGCAATTCGGGTGGGGTGGGTGCAAGACAGCTCCCTGCACTTCACTGTCCTGCTATAAAAGAGCTCTTAAATCTATTGTCACAGTATCTCTCTCTGGAGTTCAATCTTAGGAAACAAAACTTCTCTTTCCTATTTAGGACCTGGGCATGGAAATACTGCCAGATTGCACTGCCATAATTTACACATTCATTTTCCATAGGAAATGCAGAGACAAAAATGATGTGAAGAGGGTCTTGAATGCAATCTTGCTCACTCAGCACCTGCTAAGCAGGAACAATTCACTAAGCATTTTATCAGCCAAAGGAGCTAATTCCTTTTCCATCTTTTCTTCTTCTTTTGCAATGAAGATCAATCAGAGTCATCCCTCAAATCCCACAGGCAAGAAATGGCAATTCTTCAAACCAAGTTTGTGAAGATCATGGGCAGTGTCCTTTTCCTAATGAACCATCTGGAACAATTCCTCAACCATGCTTGCAGTTCAATAATACAAACTTCTAGTCCGATCAACATGAGTAGGACTAAGTTCCAGCTGTTGGCCAAATTTTTGCCTTTGCAACAAGCTTTGGCAGCTTTTGCTTGATTTCCACTGTGCACTTCTTAACTCCTGTGCAATCGCTTTGATTCTTCTACTCATGATAATTATGCACAAAGCTCCAGACACAGTGCCCTCCTTCCTGAAGAAGTATAATAGCCTCACCTTCCTACTGTAATAAAACCCTCCTCCTCACAATACCCCAGCTTATGACTAGCCCAATTCTGCTTTTAGTCAATTTTCACAATGATCATTTGCTACTTTGCTTGAAGAACAAATAAATCTATTCCAGCCACTCCTGATTCTGCAAAACAATGACTCATATCCTAACACTGACATCACAGAGGGCCTCAAACTGAGGAGAAAAGAGTTTCCAATCTGGAACTGGGCTATGAGTTACATTTGCAATACAGAATTTGCCAAAAATGGCATCCCTGTGGCAAGTTCCTCTCCTGTCCTGTTGTCTACAACAGAAGCGATCAAACTATGGCCTGAAGGCCACACCTGACCTATGGGAGCTTATCATCTGGCCTTGGAGGTGTCTGGGACCACAGTTCTATTGTCCCAGATGGGACAATCAAGACTGTTTTTTCAGACACACAGGGCCAGTTGCTGGACCTGAAGCAGCTATGTTGCCAAATCAATGAGGTCCTGGGAAACCCAAACCCAGGAACCCCACAGGAAACATGGAAGTCTTGCAAGAGGCCAGCTGCCTCCCACAGGACAATGCTGCCCAGTGAGATTGGGGGCTGTAACGCATGGGCTGTAAAAGGCAGGTTGTTTTATTTGAAAATTGCTTAAAATCATACTGTAAAGGGCAGATATAAATTTTGAGAGCTGGCAAAGTTTTGTGGCTAAGAATGTTCATTCGACAAACTCAGTACATAGCCTCATGCAAGCCATTCTCATTCAGCCTCAGCACTCCATCAGCAATATGGAGGTAACATCACAATACTGTGATAATGTATGTGAAGTACTATGAATACACAAACACTAAATAAAGACATTTATAATTATTACTATACCTTTTTTATTTGCTATATAAGCACTGGCCAGAGAGATTACTGCCAAAGTTAGTTTCTTGAGCATCTATGGCCCACCATACAATTTATGGCCCTTAATTGGCCCTCCCCTTGTCTACAAGATCCTACCGTGACTCAGTAGCATAATTTTTTGTTATTAAATTTGTAGCCCACCCTTCCTCCCAAAGGACCCCAGGGCAGCAAACACACAAGTGATAAAACATCTACAAACCATCTAAAAACAATTCCAATACAGATGGAGACTGGGAAAGGTCTTTACTTAAAAGGTTTGTTGAAAGAGTAAGATATTCAGCTGGTGCCAAAAAGGCAACAGAGGCAGTGCCGGTCTAATTATTTAATGGGAGGGAATTCCAAACGGTGCCATGATTCTAAGGATCCAATTCCTATATTGTGCAGATTGGACTGACCTTGCCCCTGGCTACAGCCATAATGGTCATAAGTACAGAAAGAGGTGCTCGCTTTCTGATGGATGAGAGTTGTGTAAGTAAATATAGTATAGATGTTCAGTTCAGGACAAGAAGAGCCCACCACAGAAGATACCATTTTCTTTTTTCTTTTTTTTCTCATTAATTTTTTTATTCAAAGTTTCAAAAAACAAAACAAAAACAAATTAATAACTAATACAATAAAATAAAATGTTGACTTCCGATTTGTCGCAGATCAGTTATAGGTCTATAATATATAACAAACCTGTCTCTTAATATATTACAAAATCACTTTCCTCCAGTAGTTATCTTAATTAATCATCAAATCTCATTAACATCACTTTATTCTTTCTGCAAAAAGTCAAAGAGAGGTTTCCAGTCCTTGAGAAATATATCCATCGATTTTTCTCCAAATAAACATGTCGATTAATCCATCTCATCAAGTCTGCTAGGTCCAGTAATTTCAATAGCCATTCTTCCATTATCAGTGTTAATTCCATCTTCCATCTTCCATCCTTGCATCCATAATAATCTTGCTGTCATAGTCATAGTCATATAATAAGAGTCTAATGGGAATTTCCTTCCTCACAAATATTTCCTTGCCATCAATTCTGAATGTGTTACTGAAATGTTGTTGTAAAGTCATATCTCTGTTCCTCTTTTTTATGAAATGCACTAGCACATCTCTTGAGCTTTTCCATTGTCACATATCTGTAATTAATTCTATAAATTTTCTCTATTTCAAGCTCCATCACATCATTCCAGTCCAGAAATTTTTTTGAAACATTGATAGCTTTATCTCTGATATCTTCATCAATTTCTTCAGGGACAACGCTGAATTCCAAACAGTAATCTTTATCTCTAAGGTCCATAAACTCCAAATCTTTTTCCAGTTCCACATTTGATATATCTGTTCCAATCTCCAGGACTTGCATCTTCCCTTTAATTTTTCTTTCTTCTTCTATTGCTTGTCTAGTTATATGTTTGATCTCATCAACCTCCTCTCTCATAAAATCCCCTATTTCTTTCAGCTCCTGCTTCATTTTGCCAAATTCAATTTTCATCTCTTGTTTGCCATGTCTAAGTTCTTGTTTCGTTATCTCAATCTCATCCATTATTTTCTGAAACATATTTACTTCCAGGGTCTCAGCCACTTTCTTAATTGTCATTTTTAAAACCAAGAAGAAGAAAAAACCCTTCAATTTCCAGTATAGCACTATTCCCAAGCAAAGAGCAATTTATTTCTTTTTCCAGCAACAAAGGAGTTAATATTCCAAACCTGATGACATCATAATGTAGACAGCACAAACTGCCTTATCTCTTATGTGTCCAAGAATGCAAAACAAATTTAGTTCACAGCATCCAAATAGTTAGTGGCATAAAGAACAAGCAGATTCGTCAAAATGAAGTAGACCAGAAAAAATAGTCCCAGACATATAATACTCAAAAGTTCATATAAATCAAAATTTTTCTCCTCAGATTAGATATCTCTCATCCGTTTGTATCTTTATAATTCTCAATTCCAGGCCAGCTTTTTGCAATAAAAACAAAGATAAGCTATTTCGATTTCCTTCCGCCTTAAAAGAGAAAAGTTATAACTCACCCAGGGATTCTTTACTGCTGATTCTTTTAACAAATCTCTTTTACTGCAACAATTTAAGCCAAATGATAAGGATAGAAAGAAGAACGCTTGCCTGTTAAAATCTGTTTTTCTTTGAAGAAAAGAAAAACGTCTCGCTTAATCAGTTTGAGCTTGCTTGAAATTCCTTGGCTCCGTCCGACGTTGCTGGCTGGTCCTTCGTTCATAGGCAATCCTAATGAATTCAAGTCCCCCAACAAACACAACGAAGCTTGTGGATGATCTCTTCGTTTCTCCCTTGCCTGGGAGAAAGTTTTTACCAGTCAAAAAAAACCTTTTGACTGGTTTTAAAACTGAAAAAGCTTCCTCTGAGACGAGAGCTTGTCTCAGAGGCAGGCACAAGTGAAGCAATCCTTCCCGGAAGTCCCACAGAAGATACCATTTTCAATGGTTTCCCTGTGACAAATATTAACAACTGGGTTTTGGACCATATTAAAAACACTCAAGCTACTTTTATTAAAAAATGAGATTTTAAACTGCTTTATATTTTTCTTTTTATACTGAACATTAAAGCCATCCTCATTTTTAATTTTATCGACAATACTTCTCTGCAAAACACAAGCATAGTGTATTTCTATTTTTCAGCAAAAATAATCTAAGATTTGGTTACAATGATAAATAAATATTTTAAATATATTTGAGGGAACTACAACTTTCCCATCTTCAAAAAGCATAAGTGGAAGTTGTTGTTGTTGTTTTTTAAAAAAATAAGGATAGACTTTCTAAAGATAGGATGGGGAACCTGTGGCCTTCCAAATGATATTGGCCTACAATTCCCATCAGCCCCATTCAGAATGACCAATGTCAGGCATAGTGGGAGGTGCTGTCCAACAGCTGGAGAGCCACAGGTTCCTCAGCCCTGCTCTAAGGCTAGCATACAGACATCAAGGACTTAAGAAGTCCATCAATTAAGCCTCCATTCAATAATGTAATATAAAAGTAGCAGAAAGGTAGGGCAGATGTATAATCAGCACTCAAGATGCTAAGGAACCAAAGTCTCCAAAACTAAACAAGAAAAAAAATCAGTCAATCAAAAGATTCCCAAAGTGGCATGGCTACAATGCAGTGTAGTGTGTGTGCGTGCGAGTATCCCTGCTATTCAGCAATTTAAAGGGAGCGGAGGTCGGGAGGCAGAGAGAAAAGATCAGAGGAGCACCCCCATAAGCAGCACTCAGGTTCTAATGAATTAGGAACAAATGAAATGAAAACTACATCCAAAGTTGCACAGGTACAAAAGGAAGGAGTTGTTTTGCTAGTCATCTCCATCCATAATCACCAGCAATATCCAATAAAAACCTATGAGTTTTGTGCAAGCTCATTCCAGAAAATAATTGCAACAGCAGTGAACGTGTATTTTTGTCAATGTACAACAGATTTCATACTCAGTGCTGGGCAAATGCAATAACCCTGTAATTGCAGCAAAGCCTATGAAATGATACCTGGCATGGAATGCATGCAATAAATATATCTTGGCATCTTTTTTTGCCCAGAATTGGTCACAGCAGACAATTTAACAAATCAGTATAGAGATTTTAGATCAGATAAACTCACTTAGCAAGCAGCAAAGGATTGCAGCCCAAGGAGTAAATACCATGGAATTTATGCTTAGGATTGCTCTGTTAACTCTATTTCTAAGTCTTTAAGACTCTAAGGTGCCTTTAAGGTCAATGCGGCATACTTTTAGATAAAGTGCATATAGGATTGGAGTGTAAGAGTTACTTTTAAGATAATGAAAATAAATCTGCCATTCAAAGGAACACTCAGAATAATTAATTATTCCAGGCCTTCACAATTTGATTTACTGAATCTCTAAAAACGAAGCTGTTACATCCCTGTGGTGTTCTTTTCAGTAACACAGCTTCCATTATAATCTCTGAGGAGCAAGTTGTCATCAGTGCAGAATAACACTACCCCCGAGACAACTTCCAATATTCCATTTTAAATTCCCAACCACCCCATACAGAAGTGTATGTTCCAGACATACTTACCAAATGAAGTTATATTTCAATCCTATACTCACTCCACTAACTGGGAGTAAGATTCATTAAACTCAATGGGATTTACTTCTGAGTAGATGTATCATGGATTGTACTGCTAATGTTTTGCTTTGTTTTTGGTCAACAAAAAAAACAATCCACTGGCCTTTTCAAATTCCTGAATGTAATGATGAGGATAAAATTAACTGCTCCAATTAATCAGTTGGCTGTGAAACAACATCATGTCATCATCATCATTCTTTATTGCGGTCAACGACCCATCAAACAGATAAAATTTACAAAGAATGCATCAATTAAAATAAAATTTACACTCGAATACTAGAGTGGCATTAAATCAACTGCAAGAGAGGTTAAGTGTAAATAACAGTTGTTTGCTCTGAGCTGCATTAAAATATTTAGCCACAGCAATCAAATGGGGACTATCATTGCCAGCTAGCAACCATGTCATCCACTGCTCTAGGGATCTATGAGGATGCTTTTGTATGAGGGGTGTAATATATCGGTCCCTTTCCTCAGCATATAACGGACAATCAAAGAGAACATGAGCAAGTGTTTCAACATGTCCTTCTTTACACAGACAAAGGCGTTGTGCTAGTGGAATCCCCTTAAATCTGCCCTCTAGTAGGACTGACTCTAGGCAGTTGAAACGGGCCTTAGAGAAGGCTACTCTGTATTTAGGATTCGTTAAGATGTCTAAATAGGGAGCATATTTTGGAAAGTTAACATTCAGATTGTCTTGAAGGGGGGAGCAGACTTTAGCTGCAGCTTGCATTGTGGATTGGCTGTCAATGTCCTTAAGCCGGGACCTGATAATCTGCCTAGCCTTACTGGGATCTTGGGAGGCGAGAAATTCTGTAGATAGGCCTAGATAAGGAAGCTTTTCTAGAAAGCATTTCATCCAGATGGAAAGGTACCGATCTTCCCCAAGGAGCGACAGGAAGCCTGACGGACGTACAAAAGTAATTTGGATCCAGAGATTGAAGGCAAGGGACCAAGCTCGGCATTCGACCGAGCTGGATCCCGCCTCTACTCTCAAAACAGCATTTGGAACACAATTGGGGACTCCAAAGATCCGTCAGAGAAAGTAAGACAATACTGATTCAACCGAAGGATTGAAAGCATGTACCCAAAGTTGGACACCATACAGTAGTTGGGGCAGTATTTTAGCTCTAAACACCTGGATGGCTGCCGGTATATATTGTCCCCCGTTTTTATCGAAGTAGCGTATAATGCTCTTCATTGCTGTCCGTGCCATCGCAACTGACGCACGTATGTGTGGCACCCAGGAAAGGGAGGAATGAAATACAATGCCTGGATATTTATAGGATCTAACTTGCTCAATAGTATGTCCGTTGATTTTCCATACAGGGGTTAAAGAGGATTTTGCAAATGCTAGGATTTTGGTCTTGGAGAAATTAATTGTGAGGGAATTCTCTGAGCGGTAGGTCATGAAAATCCTAATCAGGCGCTTAAGGCCAACTTTAGTAAAAGAAAGCAGAGCCGCATCATCCGCATAAAGCAGGATGGGACAGCTCTTTCCTCCAATTTTGGGCGGGTGTAGGTCCGGTGAGAGGCATTTGGGAGCCAAATCATTCAGAAAAAAATTGAAGAGGAGAGGGGCCAGCACACACATCATGTCAAATTCTGAGCAATCCAAGCCACAGGTAAAGTGATCCACTGAGAAAGCTTTCAATCTATGAGACAGCACTGAAATAAAGCCTTTTGAATACCTTTTATTTGCTATTGTTTGTTGCTATATTGTTAGTGATCCCTCAGTGTACCTCTTTTGGCTCATGGGTCACATTCATCCTTGGTCTACCCTCCAGGGGCCACCCCACACTATTACATGCACACAGAACACAGAGACACAGGGCCCCCCTCTTCTGTTGATCCATACAAATCAGCTGAGGAGTGGGGTTATCATCCAACTGTCAAACTGATTACCAGGAAGGGGGGAAATTAGGATGCTTGGTAGAGTTTTAAACTTCTCTGCTTATTCCAGCTCCAAGTCCAATATATATTTGCCACCACTGTAAAAATATATGGTGTCTTTGGGAGCCAGCCCCAACATTGCCCTTCCCGGTAAGCAGCAGCGACACTTCTGTTAGGAGGCTATCGCTGCAGCTCTACCCCACCAGGTAAGCAGCTCCTGCATTATTGTCCTGGACAAGCTCTATGCAAGTGGGGAGAACAGGGCTTCGCTCTTTAAAAAAAATAGGGAAAGAGCCATTGAGAACCTCAGCTCAGCGCTAGAGCATACGCTTTGCATATAAAATATCCCCAGGTTCAGTCCCTGTCACCTCCAGGTATAGCTGGAAAAGGCTGCTGTCTGAAACCCCAGAAAGTCATTGACAGTCAGTGTAGACAATACTGAGCTAGATGGATCAGTGATCTAACTCAAAATAAAACAGCTCTCTGCATTCTTATATTATGAATTTCTCTGATGCATTTGGTGCATTCAATTATACATTCACAGCATTTTAACGATTTATTGTGCTCCACCTCTAAGAGTATTACAACATAACAGATATTAAATTGCCTGCTTTCAAGCACAGTTTGGAAACACCTTTTGTGCTAATGTTATTAACGTTTCAGTTGCTACTTGCTACTAAGCATAGGTATCCGCCATGCCAAGTTATATAATAAATGCTCCACCTACACAAGTCTTGCTATCAAGAAAGAAACTTTAGACAAATGGTAGGTCAAACAGGATTTCAATGGCTTTTTTGGAACCGAATTCAAGACCTTCTCTCCCACCCAAGGATTAAGGCACAAGCAACTTCAAATCTATTGATGTTTGAAAACATAACACTGGCAACACAAAACAAGGAAAAAGGGATCACTTCCAAACTCTATAACATGCTTCTAGATACAGGACCAGACTAGTTAACTGGACACAAACATCAATGGGAAGGAGTTTGGTCTATGAAGTTAGATGGGAGAGATTGGGAACAACTTTGGACTGAACATTGGTGCCCACTTCATCCCACCAAGTCCTAGAAACAATGCTAAAAATTACCCATTGATAGTATGTCACACCACTGCATTTATCATGAGTGAATCGCACCCTCAAGTGTTGGAGGGAATAACTCTATCGCCACATACAACCATATGTGGTCGGCTTGTGAAAAAGTGCACGTTTTTTGGGGACACTATATTTAAAGAGATCAAGCAAATAACTAAGCAGGACATTAATCAACTACAACTCGTCATTCTAAATTTAGTTTTAGATGCAAATAAAGATGTACAATGCAAGAACCTGATTAGTCAGCTACTTATGGCAGCTTGTCTCACAATCGCTAAGCATTGGAAAGATTTAAAGGGTGCCTCAGTACAATATTGGTAACAAAAAGTATGGCGTATAGCACTTATGGAGAAACTAACTTCCAAACTCCAAGAAGCTAAGGGTGAACTGGAGAATCTTTTGTAGATTCCTGCTACCCCTTGATATTGCATGAAAGCCAATCAATGTAAGGATGGGCCCCGCCAGCACAGTATGTGGCCAGCTAGAATGCCTAATCCTAAATTTCTACTACAACAAAAATTATTTTTTGAATGCCCTTCAACTTCTCTCCTCTTAAAAATATCTTATGTAGGTTCGTAAATTATTTAAATTTTAACAAAAAAAATTAATGGCCAGGGGGGAGGGGAGGGATATATTCTAGATACCGTTTTAGTCCTTCCAAGCAAAATAAGGTCTATTCTTATAATTGTATTGTACTGAAGAATTATTGTTGTATTGGAGAAATATAAAACCTAATAATTAAAAAAAACAAAAAACAAGTCTTGCTCTCAAGGAAGCCCAATTTGATTCAAGGCATCAAAAGGATTTGAATCTATACCCTTGTTATAAGACACTGAACGCACATTAAAAAAAGAGAACCATAGTATAAAATTATGCACAATGTATAAAATTAAAGAGGTAGCAAAAATCATTATGCCCTACAGACTTTGCAGGCCACCCACTAACTAACATAATATAAAATAATGTTGTTGAGAGAATAAGTTTCAAATTAAGAACGGTGTGTTGGTACAATGACTATTACAGTTTCCACCATGCAGAGTCCTCCACAATGAGGATAGCTGACAGAACTGGCACATCTCAAAAACATAATTTAGAGATGGACAGAGGGAAACCAAGAATGACAACCTCACCACATCTGGAATTTAAAAACCTGAAGTTCCATTGGTTTTTTGCTAGCAAATTTGACTAAGGGAGAAGACACTAGGTGGGCTGTCCATTTGACTGAACACTTGTTAGCTCACACTATTCTGCCTACCATGTGGAGGTGAAAGCAGCAATGAAGAATTATTTACTTGCCAGCATCGCATCCTCGATGTGCTGTCCAGCAGTTATTTCACGTGGCATGAAGGCTAACCACCAGAAGTGGTAGATGGTCCTCTGGAGCACTTGATAGCATACTGTGAGCAATTTGCACTAAGGATGGGTAACAATTTTACTAAAATTGAACTTGGTACCAGACTTCCCCATAGTTTGCACACTGGTTATCTTTGCAGAACAGTCCTGAATTATGCAAACTTCCACAGCTTCTCCCAACACCAGATTTCATTTTTTTAAAACTACATTGAATATATTATCTTTGCATTCCCTGTGTTGTGTTGCTGTGCTAACATGAAACTGACCAGTATGAGTCTTTGCTTTGCTAACACGAAATTGATGGGCATGGGTTTTACTTTGCTAAGGTGAAACTGACTAGCCTGTGTCTGCTCTGCTAACATGAAACTGACCCCACAATCTCTTCCTGTAACTGACCAAGAAATATTTGGATTTCTCCTAATACTGTTTAACATCTATATGAAGCCATTGGGAGCAGTCATGAGGAGTTTGGGGGCAAGGTGTCATCTGTATGTTGATGAGATGTAGCTCTATTTCTCCATAACATCTGGGTCAGGAGAGACAGAGCATAGTCTGGAACTGTATCTGAATGCAGTTGTGGAATCGATGAGGGTTAATAAACTGAACTTGAATCCTGGGAAGACAAAAACACTCTGGGTGGGCGGTTCCACTGTCCAGGAGATTGCCCGTTTACATGATGTGAATGGGGTTACTCTCCCTCTGAAAGAGCTGGTCTGTAGTCAGGGGGTACTCCTGGATCCATCTTTGTAACTTGAGGCTCAGCCAGCCTTGGTGGCTAGGAGTGCCTTTTACCAGATACAGCTGATGAATCAACTATTATTATTCTTGGACAGGAATAGCCTGGCTGCAGAGATTCATACACTGGAAATCTAAAGACCTGATTATTGCAATGTGCTCTATATGGCGCTACCCTTGTACCTGGTGCAAAAGCTCCAGCTGGTGCAAAATGCTGTACTAGACTGCTGAGGGGAGCATACTACTGCAGCACATAACTTTGGTGCTTGAAAGCTTGCATTGGCTGCCCATGTGTTACAAGGCCAGGTTCAAGATTCTTGTATTACTTTACAAGGCCCTTTACAACTTTGGTCCAGGTTATTTTAAGGAGTGCCCAATCCCTTATATCCCAGCCTGATAACTAAGATCTTTGGGGGAGTCTCTGTTGGTGGTCCCACATGGCTCACTTGCATGGCTTGTAATCATCACAAGGCCTGCTTTCAGTGTAGTGGTTCCAAGTCTGTGGATCTCCCTCCCAACTGAATTAGATAGAAACCCTTCCTTATTGAACTTCAGGCAGACAAGTAAATTTCTTTTGTTCCAACAGGCATTTTAAGGTAGTGTTTGGTTTTATTACAATTTTATTGTTTTATTTTATGTATTGCTCATTCTTATGTACATTGCTGAGAAATGTAAATGATTAAGCGGTATATAAATACCTTAAATAAATAAAATAAAAACAAAGCAGTCTGAGCACACTGGGAATGGGATCAGTTGGCCGGTAACAGTTCGAAAGCATTCTCTTGACCCGACAGGCTGGCATCCACTAGCCACTGCTTTTACTGATCTGTGGGGGGGGGGGGGGGTTTGCTTGGAAAAGATGTTGATATTTTGAAGAAAATATTGATATTTTAAAAGGAAATATCTATAAGTTATAATTCTTATGATGTTTTAGAGGCAGATTTTTTTTAAGCCTGTTTTCAAAAATAGCTGCAGAAATTCACAATATTAAAAATCCAATCCTTAACAATTAAAGATAAGTGAATGAATGAAAAATTTGCTACCAAATCCAAATTAGGCAGGAATTCTACCACATCTCTATAGCAGGCTCATCAGCTGAAGTGACCAAGATCTATAGGATATTTGTAGTTAGAAATACTAAATAGCTGGTGCCAAGCACAGATTTTCCCCTCAACAAAGTGTAAAAAAAGTGGTGCTCACACTATGCCCTCTGGATCACATCAGCCCTCCACCATTTCTGAATCTGTGGGAGTCCCAGCTTCCTCATTAATTTAGAGCCAACCCCACATAAGTATGTTTATTCATGACAACTGCAATCACTGGCCCAAAAATTATGCCTAGGTTTGGGAGGCAGCCATTATTTAGATTTAATTAATTACATTACAAAGAGCTCCGTGCATTCACTGCTGTTTTCCTTCCCATTTTACCCTCCCGTGGTATGCAAGGTATGTTAGGCTGAGCTACAGTGCAATCCTAAATGTGTCTGACATATTGGTGGTACTGGGCTAGAGGGACCAATGATCTGACTCAGTGTAAGGCAACCTTAAATGCATGACTACGCAGATAGCCTTCAGGAAAGCAAAGCAACTGGATGATTGGATGGGCTGTCAGCCAACAGATGGGAAGGGGCAGGCTTAGTTATTTCCATTTATATTCCATCTTCCTCCAAGGAGCTGAGGATAGGGTATATAGCTCCATCTCATCCACTCAACAAACCTGTGATGTAGGTTAGGCTAAGAGAGAGTGACTGACCCAAGGTCACCCAGTCAGCTTCATTGAGATTTCGGTCTCCCAGGTTCTAATATGGCACTCGGTCCAACCCATTAAATCACACTGGCTCTTACAGTGGATGGATGGATGGGGGGAGGGCAGGATGGGCAGTAGGTGTGCTGGATGGATAGGCAGCAGAAAAAAGAGAGGGTTTATCAGAGGGTCAGTAGACGGCAGGACTAGCAGATGGTGGAGAGTGCACTGATATGGCACAATGCAGTTATTTTGCCAGGGCTAAGCACCACTGCTCCTGCTCCTAAGATATGGGACAGCCTTTTCAACCTGGAAAACACCCTGCTGATGAGCCACTTAGTTTTTACAATACAGAACATTTGTTATTTATGTTACAATGCCAAAATTAAATTCATGGCTGTCCCCTGCCGATCATATTTGGTGACGATTGGCTTGAACCATCATGAAAAGATTTATTTGTGTGAAATGGCAATAACAAGGTTCACTAACCACCAAGGACTCAACTTGCACTCAGTAACCAATCAATGAATACAAAACTCATTGATAGCTTTACTACCTCAACTGGGTATGTGAACTGTCCTAATTTATCTATCAACAGTACAGTTTAAAGCAGGGACAGTATCCTGTGGTCCTCCAGATGTTTGTTGGTCTACAACAACTCCCATCATTCTTGATTATTGGCCATGCTGGTTGATGGAGCTGGAGTCTAACAACATTTGGAGAGCCATAGGTTCCCCATTCCGGGTTTAAGGCTAATAAAGTTAAAACAACTGAAGATCACTATGGCAATCTAACTTGACTTCCTGGAAGTCAGAACAGAACATTTCAAGACAACCACAGAATGTTAGGAGCAAGGTTAATTACCATTCTCTACATAGTTATAGGTTTTGATAAAAGTCCCCAGAACACGTTACACATGTGCAGTTACATGAAAGAGTATAGCAATTAAGGAGTGCTTAATGATATTTATTAACAAGCTAAGTTGCCATGCAAAAGTATCCTCTTTGTAGTTCTTCCAACCACTCATTTGCCACATGCCATATGTTGTTTTATTTCAGGTTCTGATACACTGACTCATGGAAACGTCAGAGCCACACACTTCCCCAAAGTGACAATCTTGTAGGAAGTGTTTGTTTGCCTTACATGACACGTTTGTCTTGTTTATGTACAAGGAATTTGAACAAAAATGTTTATTTCAGCAGAGAAGGATTCAATATGAACAATGTCAATGGAAAGTAGTCATACCAATCCAAAAAACATTTGCATCTTAACAAAAGAAATGCCCTTTGCTTTCAGTATTTATGGCAATTTCAAAAGATTTTTTTTAAAAAAAAAAAACCAGAGGGTAAGAGGAATTGTTAATGCTAGCAACAAGCACTCCCATTTTAGAGATTTTTTTTAAAAAAATGGGAGGATAAGTGCCTACTGACTGTAGCCATTTAAATTTCACTCAAGGAACCATTCCATCTTCCCCCAAATAACACACAAAATTGTACTTTATAGGCAGGTTACACATCTAATGTGTTCACATGAAAGTTAGCCCTATGGATTTGAAGAGAACAGGCAGACTTCAGATGTTATTGGGAGAACATATACAAGCCTCTTGCCACATCACCCCTGCAACATCAAAAGGATATTACATAATGCACACAAGTTATTTTCATATCCAGAGTTGGCACATTCCCTTTGAGCATTATGGCTTAGGACTTCAAAAAAGTTTCACCATGATGTTCAAAGCTGCTCTTGCTGCCAAGTACACTTACTTCAGGTGCAGCTTTGAGATTACCTCACTCTCAGTGGCATCCACAGTGGTAAATATACAAAGCAGAAGTGACATCCTAAGGATTTTATTGGCTGTAACCAGTCACACAGTTGATTAAAAACAGTTGGCTCAATACTAGAGAACAAAACTGCTAACAGCTGGAAGTTGAACCTGTTTTGTTATTTCCATCTGCTGATAGCTAGAAGTGGATCTTATCCTGAGATGTGGTCTTGCTACAATGGCACACTCTTCTGTCACCTTCAGGTTGTGTTATTGTAAACAGCTGAGTTCTCTAAAATCTACAGCAACGTTGAGACTCAATGTTGCGAGTATCAGAAAATCTCATGTAGCTCTGTTGCCACATGCACACCAGCTTTGAACCAAGAGTAGCTACTTCCCTACTCTTAAGAAGCCTTTAGCAAGTGAGAACCTGGCTTCACTAGTTGTCCATCAGTTGTTGTGCACCAAAACAGAAGGGGTCCTGCCTGTCAATAGAACGTTAAAATCTCTTGTAAGCAGTAGGCAGACAAAAACAAGTCAAAGAAATACAAATGTAAAATGATTCCCCAAGGGGGATTAGAATATGAGCAATCCTTGACTGCAGTGTCATGCAACAACTCTACATATGTGGAACAACAACAATTACAGCTTTCATATCACATCACTTCAAAGACACAATGTTTTTCAATGGGCAACAGTTCAAAACAATCAGCTACAAAAACTTTCAGAGATAAATCACTGAGTTATGGAATTATCAAGTGATGAACAAGCATGCGAATCAACACTTAGTCCAGACACTGACTATGGCTTTATTCACAACATACATTTAAAGCACGTGGCTTGCCCCAAAGAATCCTGGGAACTGTTGTTTATACCCCTCACAGAATTATAATTTCCAGCACCCTAAAACTACAGTTCACAGGATTCTGTGAGGGAAGCCATGTGCTTTCAATGTCTATTGTGGATGTGACCTATGTTTAAGGGCACATTTTTCACAGTAAACACACATACACACACAAGGATTATTTATTTACTTATTTCTTCATCCTATTGATCTCAAAGCAGGTTAAAACAAAATGTAGAACTGAACAAAGCAGTACATCTAAAATACCATTCAACATCTCAAAATGTACAAAATAACTTTAGAAATAGTTCCTATACACCTGGCAACACAGTGTACCTACACACCACAAGGTATAAAAATTCCAGACGTTATGAGCTTCTAGTAGTTGTAAAACACTTCAAAAACCTAATATAGCAAGAAAGTCAGGAAAGTTCAGAAGAGTTCTCCTTCCCCCTCAAGATATGCAGCTCCATGGATCTCCAGACAGAAAGAACAGATCCATCTAGCCAGGCCAGCAACAGTTCTGCAGAGCCTCAGGCAATGGTCTTCTCCATTGCTATACAAAATCCTTTTGACTGGAGATACCGGGAATTAAACCAGAGACTTTCTATATGCGAAGTGCATACACTACCACTGAGCCACAGTTAGATGACAAGGTACAAAAGAAGCACTGAAGATGATTGCAGAAACAATAAACGGCCTTTTTCTCTACAGAAGAAGAATAAAATGAGGGACATTCACACCTGAAACCATATTTTTTCTTTCCAACAATCAAGGGTTCACTTTCCATGATCACCCTGATGAGTGTTCCACTGTACTGTGGCAACAAAATGAACCCCAGTCTCTCTCTCCCTACATCTTGGAGCAAATGAGAAGGGAAGGACAGAGACAGAGACAGACAGACCGACATATCATTTCAGAGGTGTCTTGCAGCACAATGACCGAGGTGACCCCTGACCCCTCGCCAGCACCAAGGTGGGAAGAGCTGAAGCTTCTTTTCATAAAGGGCTTCTCAAGAGAGAAGACCTTAAAATGTGGGGAGAGGGAGGAGCCTAACAGCCACAATTTTTCAGTATGTTATTAAGGCTAGCCCAAATCTGCAGGGAAATGTTAATTATGCATGTGAAATCTACATTAAAAGCAAAGCTGATAGAAGGACGATATTTTGGAGCTTACAAATTAAGAAGTCACTGGCGCTGACTGGTATTCAAAGGTTCTTTTTTTTAAAAAAAAAACTCAGTTGCAAAATAGTTTTTAAAAACTATGTATGCCATCTGTAAAACTGACCTGCTTACCCATTTGAAAATTGAAGACACAGAATGTTTAGCCTAACTTCTAACTGACCATTTGGCAGAAAGCATTTTAAATTGAAATGCAAGGTTGTACTGTTAGTTTTTTATATGTTTAATGTATCTGTCTACTCAAAAGCAAGTCTCAATAGTTTCAACGGGACTTACTCCAAGGTAAGTGTGCATAGGATTGCTATTATCTAAGGAAGCACAAATGTAAACGTACTCAACACAATGGAAATTCCTTACTCCTCCTCTCCACTGTAGCACCCTGTAGCATAAAAAGCTTCTCCCAAGGAGCAGGGGAACCGAAGGAAATACATAGGGTGCAAGGAAGGGGGTTGCAGTAGGAAAGGGGAAGCACAGAAACATCTGGTAGATGCAGGAGGAAGTATTACAGTATTGCTGGCTTTGACAACTATGAATGAAGAACATAAGAATATATGGGCGGTTTTCACAACTGAGGTATTAATGATGTGGTTTCTCCCACTGCTTTTTAACTTAGTCAAATTATTTTATTTATTTTTATTTATTTATTCACTTATATAGCCACCCTATAACAAGAAAAGGTTAGCTGTGTTTTAGATTACATCACATTATTGAGGATGATAAAAATTGCAAAGCATATTGCAAACTATCCAAATTCAATGCACAATAGCAACAGAAATGCAGATGAAATTCAATATAACTAAATGTGAAATGACAGGCACTGAAAGAAAAAAAACCCCTATCACCACATATACACTGATAAGGCTTAAACCAGCCATAACCCCTGAAAAAAGATCTTGTGATCAGACTATATATTTCAGTGAAAACCATTATCTCAGAATGCTAAAGCAGTAAAAAAAAATTATGATATAAAATTCAGTGTCAAAAATAATTTATTGGTCAATTATCAAAAAAAATCCCCCAGTCACAAAAAGGGAAAACTTCCCAAAAAGGGAAAGTTTCCAAAAATATGGGGATTGGTAAAAAGGAAGTTGAAAGGCGAGGGTCAAATCTCTACAAAATGCTTGGGAGTTGTTTAAAGCCATAATATTAGAAGCTCAGCTAGAATCTATATGGCAGATCAAGAAAAGTGCCACCAGGGCCAAGAGGATGTCTGTGTGGCAAATGAGCTAAGAAGCTATTAGAGGCAACAAGACTTCCTTTAGAAAATTGAAATCTTGTCCAAATGAGGAGAACAAGAAGGAACACAAAGTCTGGCAAAAGAAATGCAAGCAGACCATAAGGGATGCTTTAAATACATTAGTAGAAGACTGGCTAGGAAGGCAGTTGGATCTTTTGATCATAAGGCAGTTAAAGGTAAAAAAAGCTAAAAGAAGAGTTTGCAGAGTAGCTGAATCAATTCTTTATATCTGTCTTCAAAGCAGAAGATATAGGGCAACAGGTCACAGGGTCTAGATGGCATCCATCCAAGGGTTAAAAAGTCAAATGTGAAATTGCTGACCTGCTAACAAAAATATGTAACTTTTTCCAGGATCAGCCTCCATGCTTGAGGACTGGAATATGGCCAATGTAACACCATTAAAAAAAATATCCAGGGGAGATCCCGGATATTACAGGCTGGTTAGCTTAATGTCTATTCTGAGAAAAATAATGGAAAGAATTGTTAAAGACAGAATTACCAAACATATAGAAGAATAAGTCTTGTTGAAGCAGAACAAGCATGGGTTCTGCAAGGGTAAGTCCTGCCTCACTAATCTGTTAAGAGTTTTTGGGAGTGTCAACAAGCATCCAGATAGACATGAGGCTATTGACATTAGACTTTCAAAAAGGGATTGAAGGTAGAGCCTGACACTGATTTTATGCCTTCTATGTTAAATTTTACCTTTGTAGTCCCTTTAGTACCACCCCCTATATATCTATATATTGTATTTTATATATTTTAATTGTATTTTAATTTGTTTTAATGTTTTTGTGATTTTACAGTTTACAATTTTATTATGTACGTGTTTGATTTTATTTTTGTAAGCCGCCCTGAGTGCCCTATTATAGGGTAGGAGGGTGGGATAGAAATATTTTAAATAAATAAATAAATAAATAAATCTTCAAGGTACCTCACCAGAGATTCCTGAAAAAGCTTATCGGTCAAGAAGTAAGAGGAGAGGTCCTCTTGTGGATCACTTAACTCTGTGGTTCCCAACTTTTATGATTATGGGACTCCCTTTGTAAGCTCAAATATTTTTGTGACCCCTGCCCATGCTAATTGTAATTTTAGTCTCTGTTAACTAAAAAAAATGGTGCATGGCAAAATCACATCTCCAAATATCCCTTTCCATTAAAAGCTCCCTGTAGACAGGGACGTGTTGCTGTCTTCTTTTAATTCAAAGGTCCAATAAAATTGGGATCCCCCCCCACACACACAAAGTCTGAAGATGTACAGGCCTGTCTCCCAACAACAGTGGGATACAGTGTTGAACTAAGATCCAGGTTCATATCCCCACCCAGCCATGAAGCGCACTGGGTGACCTTGGACCAGACAGTCTCTCAGCCTGACCTATCTCAGAGTTGGTACAAGGATAAAATGGAAAGGGGGGGAACCATGCGCACCACCTTGAGCAACTTGGAGGAAAGGTGGGATATAAATACAATAATTAAATAAATAAATACATTTCAGCTACAGTATGTGGATCCCAGCCTCAACCAACCTGCTGACCTTTTAAAAATAATAATAATGATAATCAAAAAGCAGCAATGTGGTAGTGGTGGGGATGCTTAGATTGTGAAGACAAAAGGGTGGATAGATTGAGGAGGGGGGGTTATGCTTTTAAGCTTGGGATGATCATCAGAACTGATGGCTTGGTGAGCGTGCAGTTGGGGAATGAGAGTGGAGCAGGAGACAGATCAGCTCATGCACATACGCAAACACACCTGCCCTCCTGCAAGCATCTGCAGGTGTGCATGCAGTTAGGCACATGGGAGGGGGGAAGCCCTCAACTGCTGCAACATCTTGGAGAGAGAGATTGGGGGGGTGGAGTGTAGGTGCAGAAAGGGAGGATGCTGGTGCACATACTTAGCTTCAGAGATGGGGGGCAAGCAAATCCTGAGCTTCCTCACTGCTCCTTGGCTCTGTCTGGGCCAAAGGTGAGATCTGGGCAGCCTCACAAATAATAATTTTTCAAAGGAGGTGGCAGTAAAGCAGGAGCCAAGTAAGGCAGGCAGGCTCGCTACCGGGAAGGAAGGGGGAAAGCAGTCTTTCCTTGCAGGCTTGCTTCTTTTTGCATCATGAAAAGCCCTCTCCTTTTGTTCAGAGTAAGGGCGTCATCAGCAGCAGCAGTGTGAGGAGACAGGAGCTGATGATTGTAATCCCCTCTTCTGCATGGTAGCTCCAGCCTCAGCCTCAGCCTCAGCCTCCTTTGGCATCTGCCATGCGTTTTATAGGCAGATGCCTGCCCTTGGCACACCTGAAAGATGCTCTGGTGCTTCATCAAAAGTCCTCCCCTCTCCTTTGGAGCAAGGGGGAGGTGTCGTCTGCAGCAGCAGCGGGGAGCAGACAGCATCCAGGGAGTGAAGAGTTTGTTTTTTTTAACTCATTTCTTTACTGTTTGTGTCTCCCTCTGGATTACTTTGCAGCCCCCATGGGGGTCATGGCCCCCAGGTTGGGAACCTCTGACTTAACTGATTAAGAAACAGGAAGCAGGGGACAGGAAAAGCAGGAATAAGAGGGGACATGATATAGGTGAATAAAATTATGCATGGTGGATATAAGTTTTTCTTGCTGTCTCATAAAACCTGGGGAATTCCAATGAAGCTGATTGTTGGAAGATTCAGGACAGACAAAAAAATTACTTCTTCACACAGCATACAGTTAAACTATGGAATTTGTTCCCACAGCATGTCATGACGGCCACCAACTTGGATGTCTCTAAAAGAGGATGGAGGATAAGGCTATCAGTGGCTACTAGGCACAGTGGCTATCTTTTAACTCCATCAGCAATATGCCTCTAAATATTAGTTACTGGAAATCACAAGTGGGAAGAGTGCTGTTGCACTCAGGTCCTGATTGCAGGTTTCCCCAAGGCATCATGTTGACCACTGTGAGAACAGAGGGATGGACTAGGGCAGCCTTTCCCAACCAGTGTGCCTCCAGATGTTGTTGGACCACAACTCCCATCTTCCTCACCATTGGCAATGCTGGCTGAGGCTGATGGGAGTTGTGGTCCAACAACATCTGGAGGCACACTGGTTGGGAAAGGCTGCCCTAGGGGCTTTTTGCCTGATCCAGCACGCTCTTCTTATAATTAGGAAAAGAAATGAATATTAAAACAAATGTCATAATGTGAACAAGATACACATTTAGAAGAGCATGCACAACTAGCAGTAAGGTGTTCATCATACAAACAGAAGTAGTACTATTCACTTGGGACTTCATGATCACACATCCTCTTCTGGCATTATCCAGTAGCAAACATGTTGATGAGGGGTTGTCCATGCTGGCCCCTCCACCCTTGCCACACTGAGCAGCAAGGTCTGAAGTGGGCTTGTAAGCATGTTCCCAATTACAGGGAGGTTTGAAACACATTCAGACAAACATGCTTACAAGCCCCCTTCAGACCTTGCCACTCTGGAAGTGGAGAGGGTGAAGCCAGTATATTCAGCCCTGTACCACCTACCCACATTTAGTTTAATAATGCCTGAAGAGGGCTAAACCACACAAACAAACATTTTACAAGTGGATGGAGGATAGACCTATCAAGGGCTGTTTGCTCCGGCAGCTAAAACTATGGAAGCTTCATGAATAATACACCTCTGACTTCCAGATGCTGGGGATAAACAATACAAGACTGGCCCTCATCATCGTGAATTACTTGATTGCTTCCTGGGACCATCTGTCTGGCACAAAATATTGGATTTGATAGACATTTGGTCTGATCTAACAAGAAAAAACTTGACTGCTCTGTACCCAACACTGACAGTTCTGATTCTACTCATAAAGTTTCATAAAAAGGAGAAAATAACTCACTTTTAAATTATTTCTCATTGTAAATATGAAAGAATGACTGCTGAAGTGTATTTTTAAGGCAGAACACATCTACATAAAGTGACCTTTTGAAGATACTTCTAGGTCAGGGGTGGGCTATCTCTGGCCCTGCAGACATTGTTGGGTTCCATCTCCCATCAAGGTCAAGGATGACAGGAGGTGTTGTCCAGCAACATCTGGCTGGCCACAGATTCCCCATCCCTGATACAAGTGAAACTACTTCTAAACCAGGGGCACCTGGGAACCTTGGTGGATACCCATGAACTGAAAGTGTAGATATCTGATTGTCTGCATGTGCACATGTTCGAAGAAATACCCTTCCCCCACTGATCCTGCTACAGATATACTCGTATTGGAAGTCATGCAAATGAGGTATGCCAATTATGTTGTCTGGATTTATGGGACTGAAATATTATAACCATAGACATCTTACAAGATGGTCATGCTCTGGTGAAAAAAAGGTAGTTCTCATTTTAATTGATCTGGGCTTTCACTTTTTAACAAGTTTGTGTTACTTTTTCTTTGGAATTGTTTTTTATAACAGGCCCACCAATACAAACTGATCAATATGTTGAGCTCTTCATTTCTGGAACCCGAAGGCAACTTTTGCATTATAATACTGGTTCATCAACAATCTGAAGGGCATGGGTTAAACAGCCTAGCACATCCTACTTCCAATGCATTTAAGTGGTATTTTTACAAAACAGCTTATGCTGAATAAACGTATTCTGGCAAAAGCTATCACATCACCTTTTTCAAACCAGAATAATTTTTACCACCCAGATTTGCATTATATGATGTGCGTGAATTTGCTTTTACAAGAATCAACAAGTCAAGCTTTCTATAAAGATTGGTGGGGGAAAACAGAACAGAGTTCTCCCACCGGATTTAATTTGTTAAGGGTACAGCACTTGCCCTGTAACCCAGCACAGTCAAAATAATACCAGAGAAAGGTTTAATCTACAACAGCAACATCTGTCACTTCCTAACAGTCAAAATAATAGCATCTCTCTCAAACAAATTAAAACTAGTTTCTATGAAAGCCACAGAGTAACTGCTTGCTGTGAACAGTCAATAACAGACTGGAGCATTAACATAAAGGAAATCTTTATTATGTTTACCACTAGTCATTTTATGTATACTTTCTCAGGGTCTGTTTAGCATGTTATGCACAAAACGGATCCACTAGTATCGTTTGCATAAGTGCCCCACAGACAATTCAAACAAACTTGCTTGTTTACAGACTTAGAGCCAGTACTGTAGTACTGTCATTGCCCATAGAACAACATATTTATTTTTTCAGTCCTACTGTGGTCACCTGGAGCAGGTTTAAAGCACTACAGATGTTTGACCAAAAATCATAGTGGAGACTTAATAGTACTAGGACAGGGGGAGCGGGGGAGAGAAAGAGATAATACATGCACTACAGGCAGGGCCTGATGAATCTAAAAAGCTAAGATCTCTACAAAGTTTAAAGAAGGGATGAAGAACCTCTGGCCCTCCAGATGTTGTTTGAGTACACTGGCCCTGCTACTGGGCTGATGGGAATTGGGAAATCCAACATGTGGAGGGCCACAGGTTCTCCCTTCCTGGTTTAGAAGCAATAGCATGCTGCACTCTGAACTAATACAATTAGCTATGTAGCACTTCCACTGGGAGTGCAGAACTGCATGCCACTTTTACTATTACAGCCAGTGTCATGTAGTGGTTAGAGTGTTGCACTAGGACTTGTGACATCGGGGCTCAAATCCCTACTCAGCCATGAAGCTCATTGGGTGACCTTGGGCTAGTCACAATCTCTCAGTCTAACCTACTTCACAAGATTGTTGTGAGAATAAAATGGGAAGAAGGAGAACCATGTATGCCACCTTAAGCTCCTTGGAGGAAAGGAGGTAATAAATGTAATAATAAATGAACAAAATAAACTAACACAGTGAAGACCCAACCATGGCTGTATGGCTCAAGCTCTGTACATCTAGATCAGAGGAAGAAAGAAAAACAGAAGGGGGGGGAGAAAGTTTATTTTAACTGTAACTGTCAAAGATGGCATATTGGCTGAAGCAGATAAATTTGTCCTCAAGATGTTATGTGAAGAAACCACCATCTATAGTTAAGATGGCAATATAAATCCCTTGCGTCTTTACCCAATCTATGTCAGTCATTTGAGAAAGACTTTGCAGAAGAATTTCAGAATGGCAACACTAGGGCCTCTGTAAAATGCATGAAAAACAACAAAATGGCTACAAAGTACAAAAAACAATATATTGTGGCTGCAATCCTATACACATGATTTACCTGACAGTAAGTCCAACTGAATTGAACAGACATGCATAGAGTTACACTGTAAATTACATTCAGTCTCTGTAAAACAACCCACTACCCCCCCATACCACAAATTCAATGCCTTTAAGACTTAAGAGTGGCAGTGGTTAACAAAGAGGAACAAAAATTGACATTTCACCATGATCACACTGTGCTAACAGGAAATGGTAAGAAGATGGGTAGCCTCTTGAGCATTATAGGATTCGAGAATGGTAACCAGAAACTACTAAGTGCCACTGAGATGACAGTGGAACAACAGAAATCCAAGGAAGGTAGACACAGAAGTGACAAACCAAGACAAGGTGAGATACAGATGGTTACAATCGACATAAGCTACTCAATCAGAAACAGAATAAAGGGGCTGGAACAATGACACTGAATTAGCTGTCTACTAGTTGGAAATAAAAACATCCCACAGACTTGAGTATGCTATTGCCAAACTTAGAAATCCCACACCACATGTTAATTAAACAACATTTTAGAGTGATAAAATGTATGAGTTTCTGGGTTCAACAAGAGCACCAATTTTAGAATCTGGCTGGCCACTACTCTCATCAGAATACTGGATTAAAAAGACCATGGGGTGATGCAACAAGGCAATTCTTACAATCTCCTTATATTTTGCTAGTTGACAAGCAGCATTCCCCTTCCTTTTTTTTTACAGCTGCTGGCATCCCTTATCCTTCTTTAGCATCCTTGTCTGTGTCTTCTCAGCTAGCATCCTCTCTTCAGCCCATAAATTTGAACCACCCGCTGTCCCTGCTTTTTGACACTACACACGCGGCATTCATCCCTATTCCATTATTTACTAGAGGCATTCCGCATCTGTCGTTTTATTTAGGGATGGGTGCACATGAAAAAAAACCATGGGCAAGGTAGAGCGGCCGGTGCCGTATTAGGTAGAGGGAGATCAGGCAGCTGAAAAAGGCAACGGGACACTGCTGTCCATCCCAAGCAGGCGGCCGCTGCTCTTTTCTCAGCAAGCACTTTGGAAGAAGGTAGAAAAGCCTGCAGCGCCTTTAAAACAAGTTCTCTCCCCCTCTCCCAGCCCCACGCTCGTCATCCCGAGGGGCTGTGGAGAAAGACCCTGGGCAACATGGAAGAAGCCCCCCCCCCGCTCCCTTTGTTACTCTCCCGCCTTTCTTCCCCCTCCCCGTACCTATTTTAATCCTGACGCTCTGAAACACCCGGAGCCCCTCTTCTTCAACCGCCATGGTGCAGCCTGCACCTCAGCTCCTTCGCCGAGAAAGAGGCCGGCTTCGCTGCACCCGCTTGTTTTGGGTGGGCTTGCTTTGGCAATTGCGGGCGGTGCGGTGCGTGCACTACAACGCACGGTCAGAACTCCAACTGACAAGCCCAAGAGAAAGAAAGCGCGCACTGCGCTGCCCTCCACTTCGGCAGGCGAAAGAGACCATCTCCAACAGCGTCCGCCCCCACAGCTGCCCTCTCATTGGCTGAGGGAAGGCCGGGCGGCGCCCTTCATTGGACCAGCTCGGGCGGGCCGCTCCCTATTGGCGGAAAGAATGAGAAACACGGGGAGAGATTTGTCTCACAAACCAAACAGCTGGAGAGAGCGCGGCGAAGGGAGGTGGGGTTGGCTGGCCGAGAGAAAGGGGGTGGCAAATTAATGTGTGCGGGGAAGAAGCCGGCGGAAACTTCTTTAGCACTTTCACTTAACTGCCCCGCCAAAATCGTGAGCGGAAGGGAGAAAAGCTAGACAAATAAGGGTGAAGGTGTCTTGACACGAGATGTTTAAGTTATACAGTCCTAACAGCTCTTACCGAGTGGGTGTATGTCCCATTTGAAATCTGAGCGACTTGCTTCTGAGTAAGCCGGCCGAGGAGGATAGCGTGACTCCCAAAAACTATAGGATGGCTCTCACCTTCCCTGAGACAGTTGTCGGACTATGCAATTCGCCACTTAACAGGAGTCTCGCTTGGATACTACGAAAAGACTAAATTGTACAGGCCCAGTTATTTGATTTTGCCAACGAAATCCGGTCATTCTATGCAGCCTGATGCCAAAATATCCTAACACCACTGGAATCTATAATTATTTTTTTCCAGTTTTTTCTAGGTCGTACACTGAAAATTGTGTTAACTTCAAATTATTCGGAATTTAATAACCTCCCCCACCCAGGGTAAATAGTACCAAGGCTGCGTGCTACCACAAATCTCATATTTACCATGTGTCTATATTTAAACAAATTAAAACACCATAATTGTGCAAGTGAACAAAACAGCTACTTCTCCAGTTCTATGATGTGTTTAATAAGGCTTTCCCTCAACCCTCAAAGTTACACTTCAGTTGTAGTTAACCTCGTGTTTTAGTAAGAAACACACAAAAAAACAATCCACAATATTTTGTACTTGAGGAAAGGCAACGTTATTTGAACCTATGTCTCAACAGCCCTGTGCTGGAGGTGGAGGTAGGGGTAGAAATCAACACAGCAGCATGGCAGCCCAAGATCCATTAGAACAGTAGTTTCCAAACTTTTTCACCAATGGGCCACTTGAAAATTGCTGATGGCCTTGGAGGGCCAGTTAATGATTTTTCTGCCTGCTGTAGCAATTGTGCTAATTGCTGTATGATGTTTAATCGTATTTTTGTTGTTTCTTTTGTTTTTCATTTAGTATTTTACTGTATTACAGTTTGCATTCCATAGAATTAAAATTGTAACACCATAAAATATAAGAAATAAAAGCAGCAATAACATACAATTAAAAATCAAAATAAATATTTAATGTGGACATGCTGCGGACCACCTGAATGAATCTCCACAGACCACAGTTTGGCAACCCCTACATTAGTCCACCTCTATATATAGCTCACTAGTAACTGGTTTCAGGAGAAAATGGCCACATCTCCCCCTAAGGGGGGGTTAGTTACCATATGGTGGTACCTTTACTGCTAAAATGCCAGAAGTTCCTGTTTTGAACTGGCTGGTGCTGATGGGAGTTGGAGTCAACAATATTTGGCAGGCCACGGATTCTTCATCCCTGCCCGAAAAAGTTGTTGCCAAGTCATTCCAAGGGTTCGCTGGCAAACAAAACTAGAATAAACTTAGCCCAGCTATAGTTATGAATCCCACCATAACTTTTAAAAAATGCTTCTATCTACTGATTCTTTTATTTACCCCTAAACAGGAGGACTCCAAACTAGACATCAGCATTAGTCACACTTGACCAGAGACCTATGCCAGATTCGGAGCCTCTTCACACATTACATTTTAAATAATATACTATTATGTATGTATGCAGTTCAAAATTCAGGTGTGACTGTGATAAAAAGGTGTTTGAAAATAGAAATCTTATTGGTGCATTCATCTCTAGGATCAGCTGTGGCTCCCTGTTGAGTGCACAACGCCCAGTGGCAAACATGGGTTTTTTACTGTGTAATATACAAGTTTCATCTCTCAAAGCTTTCCAGTCCAAAGTACCAAACTATCCAAACTACCCAGGGGTAGATGAAGTTTGTAGAAAAATTAGCTTCAATTTAATATTATACAGAGCAGTATGAGGGGTTAATTAGTAAAAAAAATAGGTATTTTGGATTTGCAGAAGAACATAAACATTAGGATAAAATGTAAAAATATATTGTTTCCAAAAATGCTAAGAACTACTTATTCCATGTCATTCTTGGTCTAAGATTCTTTGCTTGCCCCAAAACAACCCAGTATTCTCGAAAGCAGGAAGTGCTTAGGAACAAAGTGTGCTACAATGACAAGAAGGAACCTCTTAAGCTTTGCAACAAGAAACACTACTGCAGGCATGCCCTCAATTTACGTTTTTTTAACTGGCAATAAGACATTCAGACACAGAATGAATTATGTAAAATTCAGGGTTTGTCAACTGGAGGGGATACAGGCTCAGTGATTATATTTGAAAATGCATTGACAGGGCACCTCAATACTCTATTGTTAGTGCTTGCAAGACACGCTCCCAATTGAGCACATCAGTTCCTTACCAAAAAGTTATTTTAAAATCAGGTCCAGTACAATATGCAGTGCATGGGAATCTCTCGCTGAAGTTGCATGTTCATTGCGGAGACTACACAGCAGGCCCTGGGATTGCCCCAGTTACAGAAGAGTTGCATCAAGGATCACTGTACAAGCTAAATACCTGGAATGTAGGCTGTGTAAGGACTGAATATCCTCAGAAGGGCTTCATCTAATCACTCATAGAGGGTAAAGAACAAAACAAGAAGGAAGGGGGAAATATATTGCACAAGTTGTTGACCCAAGATAATTCATATTGGGATAATTCAATTTTTTCTGTGTCAGCCAAGGTGATTAAGTTGCTCTGGAATATTTGCATCTCTTAGACATTGCTTGCATTGCTGTAGCTTTTTGATTCTCAGTGTAATGCTGATAAATGAGATCCAAGGACTCAATTCCTTAAGTACACTTAACAGAATGCAAATTCCTAAGCTAGTGTTTTGTTAGAGGGGGAGCAGAGAGGCACTCTAGGGCGTGCATGAGAAACATAAATCTGGGATGGAGTGCAAACAATTTTGCATATCTTGGTAACATGCTTCTCAGGATTTTCCAATGCACTGGGCTGCATAAAGATATACCACTATCACAAATCACTCATCTACAGCTCAGAGGGAGAGGATGACACAGTATGAAAGTGTACGTATATGAGAGCAGAGAGAGCCTAGTTAGGCAAGAAACTGTTCAGTGGCCACTTACTGAATTTCCACCTACCAGAATACAGTGTGGCAAACAAGTTTTTGAAAATAAGAAGTGGAAAAGCCTTTGCAACAACTACAAAAATGCTTCCATTGAATAGACAATAGAATTAAATCAACTTAATTTCTTCAAAGCCCAACTTAACATCCAGTTAAGAATGGATAAGACTGCATTCTGGAAACAGAAATGCTAAGGCTTTGTAGAGACATAGAGCTGCTACTGGATTCAACCAAAACAGAATTCAAGTTATGTATTATAATTTTGAGTCCTACTCTGAACACGTTAGTAGTTGCCCTAAAACCTGCTCTGCTTTCACTGTATGTTAATTTTGGAACTTTTTAATTGCTACCATACATTCATCAATGAGCACTATGCATTCTCATGATATCTGTAGATAAGATATCTTTTTGCACTAACCCAGCAGAGTTCTCTTCATATTTTAACCCTTTGGAGTCTAAGGTATCTCCAGGAATCTTACCAAAGTCTCCTTTCATCAAAGACCCATTTACATTTACAGTATTATAGCCATACTGTGACTTTGAAATGCACAGGCAGGCATGACACTCAATTCTATTTCTTCTTTTTAATTACTGTTTATGTTTTTACAAATATACAAAGTAAAACATACAATATCTTTTTCTGCATTTACAGTAAAAAATCTTAAGTAATTTATCTTGTATTATAATGTATAAATTATACTCCATTCTTTCAGTTATCTATTATATCTTTGATATAATTTCAACAGTGAGAAAGATTTAAATAATTCTAAATAACATTTTTACTTCATATAATTAGAAAAGGAAGACCACAGTCTCCCATCTCTCAAATGTACAATTTCTGTAAGCTTGGACATCATAGCAGTATACCATATTTTACTGAATCTGGGCATTTTTGGTGTATGCCATTTGGCAGCTTTTAACATTGTTGCTGCTGTTATTAAGTTTCCTACTAGAATATAATGTTAAGAATGTATATCATTTCCCAAATAATCTAAAACAATATATAACAGGTTTAGTGTTATGGAATAGCCAATCATCTTCCATAATATTGATCATTTTCTCCAAAAACTTGACTTTATTATAAGTCTATCATATAAACTATATAAACTAGTACATTGTCCTCTATTTCTTCTTTTCATCATGTTCACATAAGAAGCTGTGGAGGTGCAAACCCAGTGTCTAAGGTGAGGAATGTATTGCATAAAGGCCAATAAACCAGAACTCATTCGTGATAAAAGTCAGATAAAGCAGAGACAGTGTTGGTAGGTAGTTCATCAAACAGGATGGGGTTTGGCCTGCTCTGGAAGGGGTTGTACTTCTCCTAAATCAGGAAACAGGAACCTGTAGCTGGAGGGCTGAGTGCGGCCTAATTTCATTCTGGTGAGGGAGCCCCAAGAGGGAGAAAGAGGGGATAAGGGGGATGGGAAAAGCAAAAAAAGGACAGAGTAATGGAAGGTGGAGATAAAAGCCTTCTGCAAATGCTAAATTTAGCTCAGACCTCTGGCAAGAACAGCCCACAGCCTGGTAGGTGAGAAAGGGAGAGAGAAAGGGGTGTGGCAGAGAAAATGGGAAGTAGTATTTATTTATTATTATTTGGTTTATAGCCCGCACTTCCTCTCAGTAGGAACCCAGGGCAGCAAACAAAAGCACTAATAGAGTAAGAGAGAAAAGGGGCAGCCAAGAAACAGATGGGATTATCCACTGAATTCCAGTGCAGATCCAAAGATTCATAATAAAATCTGCCAGAGAGACAGGTGGGGAAGGGGTGCCTCCCCCAACAGATTACTCCTGAGGGTATATGATCCTTGACAAAAAAGAAAGGTTCTTTCCTGCTTTAAATGATCGTGTTCACTTTATATCCCACCACATCTTTAGAGGCCCAAGTATCCTCAACGGCACAAACCACCTCCCACCAGCAAAGGGTGGTATGCAAACTGTGGCCTTTATATGACAGAGATAGCCTGGACACAATTATTCATACATTGGTAAATATCCTGTTTGTTTGTGGGGCTGCTCTTGAAGATAGCTTGGAAACTTCAAAATACAACTTCTTTCATCAACCTTAGACCAACTTTACTTATTCCTCGTCCATATCTGAAACCAGTGCAAGGTCCTGGCTCTTACCTTTAAATCTCTAAAAGGTTTGGGTTTTTAGAGTGTCTCAAGGCCCACCTTCTCCCAACTGAATCTGTCCAATTACTAAGATCTTCCTCAGAAGACCTTCATTTCCCCTCTTACTTTCAGAGGCAAGATGGTGGTGACTCAGGATAGGGCCTTCTCAGTTGTGGTACCCT
This sequence comes from Rhineura floridana, assembly GCF_030035675.1. NCBI lineage: Eukaryota > Metazoa > Chordata > Lepidosauria > Squamata > Rhineuridae > Rhineura > Rhineura floridana. Next base: position 52,641,265 of record NC_084484.1, read on the forward strand.
GGCTATAGAATGCTTCCTCCAGGGAGGCTCACCTGATTGGTGTGTTGGTTTGTTTTTAATTACCTTTTTGTTCACTCAGGTTTTTTTATTGCACTAAGCTTTTATTTGGTTTTTAGCCTGTCTTAGTCTGTTTGTCCTGCTTTTTTTTACTGTAATTTTGCAACATATTAGTTTAAGTTTTGTTAGTTGATCTGAGAGACATCTATCTGAAGAGCGGGATATAAATGTCATAAATAAATGGTACAACACCTCAGTGTGTTCAATAGTTAGAACTCCAAACCCCATAATGCAATGCAGTTTGACAACAAATGCTGCTGTCCACTGAATTCCAGTGCAGATCCAGAGGTTTGAGATAAAAATCGTTCCTTAGTTCTGAAACAGAGATGTTCAGGGTAGATTTCAAAAGGGGGATATGAAGCAATACTGCCAGTGTTTGAAATACAGGGGAGTGGACAGGGGAGGCTCTTAGGTACTGTTTTTAGGAGGGTATGGTTTGACTAAATTTGAGGGAAATCAAGGGTGGGACTTAATTAAGGCTGCCCTACCTCCCCCTCCTGGGTAACTCAAGCATTGAGTATTACATGGGTAATTTGCTAACTTCTCATATAGGCAGCTCTCTCATACAAGAACATTTAAAAAACCTAGCCTCTTAATTCTTTATTCTAGAAACAATTGTGTTATTAAATCCACTGATTTCTACAGAACCCTTTGAGAGTGGTTTCAGCATCAGGACCAACTTTCACTGTGGCTCTGTATTCAGAACTGCATGAGTTCACATTATAACTCTGCAGAGGATTCTGAAGTCTAAATTAAGCAACAGTTAGACTTACACAGAAGGTCGTTTTCTGTGACTCATTTCTGCCAGGCAAGGAAATCACTTCCTTTCAGTGATCTAGATGAGAAGTTTCCCTTGAGAGGAAGTGGAGTTAAGAGATTTTCTAATTACCTAACCATAACATAATGGAAATAGCTAACGAAAACATAGCACACACACAACAATCCATACATAACTGGATCTATCAACATTTCTTGTATATAAGTTTTTCATCATGGTCACAAAAAAGAGATACTTTAAGATCCTGGATCAACTTTACAAATGTATTTTAAGAGAAAAAAGTAGTCCTATAAGTGGATACTGAAATAAAACATGGATACTGGTTCCTGCCTCATAAAGGATTCACACATCACCCCACTAGGTCCTAGAGGCAGTGTGCCTGCACCCTCTGCTGGTTAGATGTATATCTGTTTGCATCTCGAATCTTGTATATGTAGCTTCAGCAATATTACATTTTTCCAGTCTTAAATTCAGTTCTCCACATTTCCACATTGGTTCGCTTTAAAAAAAAAAGTCCAAATGAAAAATTATCAATATTTTAGTGCGGATTTCTCCAAATGTACACATTTTAAAATGCAATTTTGCCTAGTACATATATTTTTGCAAGAAATATAATGATTTCTATATTTCTACATGTTGTTTTCACTAATATATGCATTGTTATGCACAGTTTACCTTAGTATATGCATTGTTGTACACATTACTTGGCTGGAGAACTGCACTGCAACATTCAGAGAAGGGCAGATTTCGAAGGATACGCTGTGGTTCGATTTATGTATCATTCCAGGAAGTGTGAACAAGGCAAACTGAGTTGAATTTCTGTCCCATGCCTAATGAGCCAGTACATGTGTTATAAAAAACAGAGACTAGAAAAGTGCTAGCAACTCAGGAAGCTTTTCCCCCCAACATTTGCACTTGCACATAAAGTGGGAGTCATACTAAGGTTGAAGGTCAGAAGCATCCCAAACCCTGAGATTTCAGACACAGGCCCTAGTGATGTCATGGGGTGGGCCCTAGTGATGCCATTAAGCATGATACATTAAGCATCAATCACAGTTGTTTGGAGCATACCATTCAAACAAACAAAAATCATCTGACTGGAAATTAAGACAGAAATCTTAGTTAAATAAGGGTGTTTCCAGGTCTAACTGAAGTGACAGGATCATTCCTTCTCACTTGCTTAGAGAGCTTGGGTAAGGAACATTTAATCTAGCCTACTTACTTCTGGCAAGAAAGTGTAAGTGCCCTCAGGCCAGGCCAGTCATCAGAAAGCCATTGTAGGAAGAAGGGAGCATAATATTGTGGAGATGTTAGATGGGAGCACTCAGGAGTAAAGATGGATGCCCCTGAAGGCTGCACTTCTAAACACACTTCCTAAGGGACTAAGCCCCATAGAACTCAGTAGGACTTACTTCTGAGTAGATATGGTTAGGACTGTGCTGTTCGCAACAATATCCATATCAAAGCAGGGTTGGCAAACCACTGCCTGGAATGCCCTGCCTGCCTTTTAACATGGCTGCTCCAAACTTCTTTACAGACTTGACCCTTCACTACAAAGACAGGTTTGAGAAATGAGTAAGAGTTAAGAAGATTCTCTACTCTTTCCTGCCTACTCTGCTATAAACTCACTTTGACAGCTAACCCAATTCCAGTGAATAATAATTGACAGAGAGAAAACACATGGTTTGGACTGCCTTCATGGGCAGTAGATAGGGAGCAACAGCAACTGAAGCCACACTTCCCAGTATGTGAATTCTCTTTTACCACTATTGGGCAAGAAACAAACCATTGTGAAAATAAGATGCATCATCAGTGTGTTTAAAGGGGTTGAGCTGACCACATGGAATCACTATTGTTGCTTCTATGGATATAAGGGAGTAAGGTCAGAGGTAAATGAAATGCAAAAGAAAAAAAGAAAAAGAAAAAAGTGATGATTTCCTAAATGCAATACCATACCAACCACAAGAAGATTCTAATGAGTAAGAGAGAAAACTCAGCATCCCACAACCAGTCAGGGTTCCTAACCAAAACTAAAATAATCCTAGTAGCCAGTCAGCCAAGATCACAGAAATCCCCATGCAGCACAACCTGGCCTGGGGGCTGCAGTTAGTTCAGAATGCTGTGGCACAATAAATAATTGATCTGTAGAGATATTTATAGTGCAATCCTATGCATGTTTGCTCATAAGCAAGTCCCAATGTATTCAATGGGGCTTACTCAGACAGGGAAGCATGCACAGGACTGCAATTCAATTATAAGGAACTTCACTTACCCAATCCAAAATTCAGAATCATGCTACTTTAAGCTGTTTTGCAACTGTTTTATATTTTGTTTTATGGTTATTGCATCTTAAATGGCTTTATTTGTGTGCTGCCTTGATTTCCAACCCTACCTCAAAGGGTTGTTGGAAATATTCCATATACACACACAGTGGAGATGTAAAAATACATACACCCCATATAATAGTTTGTCAAAACCAGTTGACCATTGCAGAACATTTTTTTAAAAAAATAAATATTAGTTTCCTGTCAAATAAAAGCAGTGACACCTAAGTAAGCCCTGCCTAACTGCTTAAAAAAAAAGGATCAGAGGAGAAGAGAAAGATTTACAATACAATCCTTGTCTATGCTCACTCAAAAGGCCCATTGATTTTCAGCAAAATCCTAACCATGACTACTCAAAAGTAAGTCCTACTGAATTCAATGGGGTTAACTCCCAGGTATGTGGAATTAGTATTGCTGTTTTACTCCCAGAAAAAAATCATATTGGGAAGGTTTTCAAAACAGGTTATGAATAAGACAAATAAGCTGCCCTCTTCAACAGTCCAGTAAAATTTAAACTTGTTTGACTCCTTAATTAGAAAAGTATAACACTGCAGCATATACACTTTTTAAAACTTCTGTTAAAAAATTATTTGAAAGATAAAAAGTATAATATGCCATTTTTACAAGTAATTTAAAAAACCCTGCATGTACACTATTATGCTTACCAAGATCCTGCTGTGATCTTCTGTTGTAATGCAATCCTATGCATGTTTACTTAGAAGCAAGTCCCAATCCTGCACAGAGAAAGTACTCTTTATGCTGCTGAAAGCTATATATTTACTGAATTCCTGATGTGAGATAAGCGGGAAAAGGAAACTGTTCTCAGAACCTGAAATGAGGTTTAGCTATTGCTATTGTCAATCACAACCCTGATTTCACTTATTGGCTAAAATACTGAAAGGGCAGGGATTAGAGCAGCTGGTACTAACAGAAATTGCAGGGCAGGGCTGACATTTTGATTTATATCTTTTGAACCAGACCACCTAGAAACTTAACTTTAAAAAAAATGAAAGCCAAGAGTCCAGAGAGGACCCCCCAAAACTGGACACCAGGCAGCCTTAAGTCATATATCTTACCTGCCGTGAGAACTGTAAGCTCCAGGCAGCCTCTTGTCTGTGTAACCAAGATAATAAAAGTTGCTTGGGCAGCTTTTACACATTATCATCAGTGGAATAGCTGTTTTATGTAACAGGCTTGTTTTATTTTTTATTTAAAATTATTTATACCCCACCCATCAATGTTTCCATGTTCAGGGTAGCTTACAAAATAGTCAAATAAAAAGCAATCACATCCTCATCACTCTTAAAACAGATTAAAACAGAGTAATAAAACAGAACCAATACCAGCAAAAGCTAAAACAAAATTCACTCCCTTTTAAAAAAAGATGTTTTTAAAGCTTTTTAAAAAATGTTTTTAACATTTTGTTTTAATGTATTTTAAGGTCTTCTATGATGTTTTCAAGTATTTCCGTTTGCCGCCCTGGGTTCCTGCTAGGAGGAAGGGCGGGATATAAATCAAATAATAAATAAATAAATAAATAAAATACAAACTATTGAAAGGCCTGGGTAATTTTTAAAAAACTTTGCCTGGTGCTGAAAAGACATCAGAGAAGGCACCAGATGAGCTTCCTCGGGGAAGAGTGTTGTGTGGCCACGAAGCTCACTGTGTGACCTTGTGCCAGTCGTTACCTCTCAGCTTACCTTTCCCTCACATTGTGTTGTGAGGACACAATGGATGGAGAAAAACTGGAATAAAAATAGAGAGTTATTCAATGTCATACCAGTGGGTGCAACGGGACTTCCCCTTACTATCCCCTGGCTTGCAGTCCCCTCCCTCCACATTTATTCAAGAGAGTACCACAATCCTTTGGAGTAGATTTTTGGGATGCATGGGGGACTGCAGAGGGGAGGAAAGGAAGTTCCATTGCACAAATGAGCAAATAAGCAAATAAGCAAACAAATTAGGCACCATAACTAAAAAAGCCCTCTCCAAAGGCAGAGGAAACCAGAGAAGGAGTCCAGAAGATGGACTTAATATGCAGGTAAGTTCATTTCCTTCAGACACCTAGGTCTGCAGCACAGTACTCCAATCTGGATGCCATCAGAGTGTCAATTCCAGAGCGTAGATTACAGTAGCCAGGCTATCTCTATCCAGGCGGATGTTGCAACTGGTGAAAGAAGCTTTGAACCATTCAGACATCCAAAGAGAGGGCCAGATCTCAGAGCACTTCCAACCTGCCATGCATTGCTGTGTTCTTGTGATAAGGAATGCTCCTGCAGTTAAGTTCAGAAGTATAAAATTATCTTGTTCAGCACAAACATCTGATAAATTAAAAATGATCATTTTTAACAACATAGAAATCAATTGGAAAGTGAGACACATGATCCTGTATAGAATTAAATGCAGCTGACATGGACATGTTTTGTGCATGTGCCCACATGCATTATCTCAAAAAATATAAAAATTACCATTGCGTTATGCTACCTTAGCAGTTGTTTAATGATTTTATGAACTATGGTCATATCACATCTTGTTTTATATATGAGTCTCTGTGGGATATACTATGCTCTGACAGAAAAAAATCATTTGGCTGCACATATGAACACCACAATTGGGGCAATGTCATACAAAACTGTCAGATGAAAATTGTCAGGTGAAAATGGCTGCTTTTTGATGCTTTTATGAAAAGTACATAATTGTGAAAATTTGCACTACCCTACCACTGGTTTGCAGCCTTTGCCATGAATTCAGTGGGCAATTTTACACATGCTACCATTTCTTAGAATCAGCCCCACCCTCATCTGCAGTTTGTGAATCATGATACTGACCAACTTTGCAGGGTTGTTGAATGGATTGCTAAGATGACATTTGTACAGTTATTAGAGCTTGGCAAAGTATTATATAAATGGTACTATTGTAATTATCTCCTTTGTAACACAACTGAACCCAGGGTCACCCCTAGGCACTGAGAAGTGGGGCAGTTGCCCTGGGCCCTGCGCTTTGGGGGGGCCCTGCACTTGGTGATCCAAGTGTGCTGCCGCCGCCAGCAGAGAACCACCCCAGCGAGCTCCTGGCGGCCGCAACAGCAAGCCGCGGGGGGAGAGAGCCACCTCCGCAAAGATCAAAGTCATCACCACAGCAGACTTCCTTCTGCTGCAGCGAAGAAACAGCTCACTGCAGGGTGCTCCTACGGGCCGCAGTAGCTAGCCACGAGGAGAGAGAGCCGTGTGAAGAACAAAGCCTCAGTTGGTGGGCGAAGTAATGGCTCAGAAAAGGAGGAAGTCGCCACCGCTGTCCCCCTGGGGCAAAATGAATAGGGGGGAAAACCAAGGAGCAGAGGCGGCACAAACCGCCCCCCAATCCCCAAAAATAAAAAGTAAAGGTAAAGGTGTCCCTGCACTTGTAGTGCGAATCGTTTCCGACTCTTAGGGTGACGTATTGCGACGTTTACTAGGCAGACCGTATATATGGGGTGGGATTGCCAGTTCCTTCCCCGGCCTTTCTTTACCCCCCAGCATATGCCGGGTACTCATTTTACCGACCACGGATGGATGGAAGGCTGGAGGGAAAAACAACTGGAAGCAAAACCAAACGAATCCCCCAGTCACAACACACACACTCACAGCAACAGAAGTTAAACAGTAAACTGTAAGGAAAACAGAAAATGCAAGGTGAAGGAAGAAGGGGGGGAACTGGACACAAAACCAAACAAACCCCGCTGTCGACACACTCACACACACACAACTTTCACAAGTTAAACACTAAAACCTTCACAGTATGCGCTAAGATAACAGCCTCGAATGAAGGCAAGAATTAATAAGAAATGGATATGGAACAGGTTGACTAGAGGCCTATTCCCTGAAGTGAAGGTAATCATATTTGTATTTAATAGGTTGTGGGGGGGGAACTATGCTTTTGCCCTGGGCCCCACACATGCTAAGGGCGGGCCTGACTGAACCCAGCAAGTTTTTGAACTCAAAGAAGTATTTGCACAAACATTCTCCTACATAAAACCATTCCCAGTCGCATAGTTGATGGGCTCTATAATACTAGGAAGTACAATTGTCTAAGTTCTGATTAGGAAAAACAGTATTTTAGTACTTTATATATTTGTTTTCGTTAGGTTTGTTCTTTAATTCCATGCTTTCTTTGATTCCTGCGACAATAATTGCATGTTACACAGATAAATTACAGCTGTTACTAATCTGTGTCAATTATGTAGTCTAATCACTGTGGACAAAAGTCACAGCACACAATATTTCTAGATAAATAGATAAGCAAGCAATTTCTACCTAGATTTCTACCACCTGCTGGAAATTGTGAACTCTCAGATGAGTTTCAATCCAAAAGATAGCGGCTATTAGTCTTTTATTTTAAAAATGCAAATTTAAGAGCACATACATACACAAGAATAGCAGTGTTGTTCTTCACATGCGGTGCCAAACATTTCATTTGCAGATGTAGAGATGGTTTCCTCATTATCAGACCAATACACCAGGATAAGTGATATAAACAGGGACAGAGAGTATCACAGCATTGTCTTTTCTTCCACATCCAGTCAAAAAGGAAAGTACATACTGTAAAGCCAGTGTGTTGAAACCTTTGGCTGAATTTGCATATGTGCATTCACCACTTGAACGAATGTAATACAAAGTGATGGTTTGCATCTGTCAAAGAGCCATCACCAATCAATGCCAACCAATAACATCCCAGTTAAAGCTATTGTATCTCCTGATACAGCTTCATCACCTATTTTTGTTTTTTTTAAATACAGAGAGTCTATCCATTCAGATGATGAGACACAGAGAAATACCTATGGCATCTGTGACTGCTCTATACTATGTTTTCTAAGCAGCATACGAGAATAGGCGGAAGATGGGTGTGAGAGCTGTTATGATGTTGTATAGCTATTTTACAGGCAGGAATATTGTTTCCAAGACTCAGGAAGTAATAGTAGGGTCTTGGGACTTGCATAGTCTCATTTGGAAAGCGGGTTTCAATTCTGGAAGTTTACCAGAATCTTGAAGATAAACTCTGTTAACATACTGCTTGGGTAAGAAGTTCTGCTTTGGATTAATTCCCTGTCTGTATCTGCTGCAGCTTCTACTGACATTTAAACCAGTTAAGAGATAATCACTACTAATATTCTCCTATTTATCATCAGATTAGGAATGGCTAATTTCTATATTCTGAGGGGCTACTCAGTTTGTGGTAAAGGTGTGGATGGATCAGAAGTGTATTTTGCTGCCCAACCTCATGCGTAGTCCAGTTCCATAATAAAGATGCCACCCTCTAGTAGGAGTGGGCTTCTAATTATGGACTACTTGTGCTCAGGCACAGAAGTACATACAAATATTTTAAAATGTAAAATAAACAGGTGTAACTTTTGTTATTATCATTATCATCATCATCATAACTGTTAATTGTATTTCTATACTGCCCTTCCTCTCCTGTTGGACTCTGGATTTCATTTATGTCCCAATAGTCAATACAAACACGTGATTCTTCAGTTGACACCTAAAAGTTGATAATGTGGGGACAAAAGCACCTCCCTAGGGAAGAATCAGGGCACCAACACCAAGAACACCCTATCTTGCATCACTGCACCATGTCGCAGAGTGGCGAAATTGGGAATGGAGAGACTGAGTGAGCCTTTATGTGTTTAAATCTTTGCTAAAGACTACACCTTCCCTGCAAATTAGTCAGACAGAGACTTTAAGCTTTAAAATAAGAAATAACTGCTTTATTCTGGAAGTACATACTTGATAGGAAAGTTCTACATCTAGCTAACTAGCTAAGTTGGAGATGCAAACACTAAGCCTAGTGTTTGCCATGCTTGGAGGAGAGGGAGAGACAAAGAGAATATGTCTGCTCTCCCTCTTAAGAGGAAGAAGATGTGGTCAACATCCTATGCATATCAGTCTAGCAGGAAGGAAGAGACAGCAGGAGATCAAAGAATAGATATTAGCCTAGCAATCAGGAGATCTCCTCTCTAGCTACCCTTTTTAACCCCATGCAGCCTAAACCACAAGCTGGAGTTGAACCACATATTCTAACACCCCTTCTCAACAAGAACTTGGTTCACTCTGCAAGGTGCATCTTGCCTCGTAGCTTCTGGTGTCAGACTTTGCTCAATGGCTTGGTCAATGCATCAGCTGTCATCTCTTCTGTTGGACAGTAGATCATCTCTAGAAGTCCTTTCTCCCTTATGTCCTTTAGGTAGTGGAACTTCACATCCATGTGCTTCATACAAGAACTTTATCCTTCTGATTCTGCGAGTCTTATGCAAGCTTGATTGTCCTCAAGTATTCTGATAGGCTCTGGTTCAGATATGCCTAAGTCTTGCAAAAGCTTGCGTAACCACATCATTTCCTTGCATGCTTCATCAGCTGATACATACTCTGCCTCTGCAGATGAGTGTGCTACAGTCTCTTGATTTTGACTTGCCCAGCAAATAATTGACTGCCCATAGCAGAACAGGTTTCCATTGGTTGACTTGCGATCCTTGGTATCTCCAGCCCAGTCAGCATCAGTGTCTTGAATAGCTGATAGCTTTAGTTTTAGGTTTGCAGTGCCTTTCAGATATCTTGCCACTCTCCTGACTGCTTACCAGTCTTTCTTGTTTGGCAAGCTGGTTTTTCTGCAAACTGCTAACGCCACATCTGGTCTGGTTATTGTGCTGATGTATAGGAGTTTTCCTATAGCTTGTCTGTAGCTTTCGTTGTCTTCCCATGGTTGATTGTTCTGGTCTGGTTTCAAGTATCCCACTTCCATTGGTGTAGGTGCTGGATGTGCATCCTTCAGTCCTAGATTCTCAAGTAGGTCTTGAATCTTTTGTTTTTGGTTCAGTAGAAAGGATCCATCTTCCTCTCTTTCAATTCGACTGACCTAGCATTCACTTAAAGCACCTACTAGGTAGGATAGTAGGTCTCGTGGCATGTACAAAATTAGATATGAGATATATCTTACATTTCAAACTTGAAGAAAGTGTTCTATACGAATAAAACTTGGAGTGAAACTTTTTATCATGTCTTATTTGGTAGGACCACCAATAGCCTCAGTCAGAGGCTAGATCTGGCCCATGGGCTACCAAGTTGGCTACTGTTAAAATTATGCAATATCATAGAAGACTAAAGTTGGAAGGGGCCTATAAGGCCATCAAGTCCAACCCCCTGTTCAATGCAGGAATCCAATGCAGGAATTCAATCATACAATGCAGGAATGCAGGAATCAGTGCAGGAATCCAAGCATACAATGGCTCTGAGAAAAATAAAGATAGCTTGTAAATAATGCCTTTTCCTTTTGTGCCATCTGTACCTCAGTTAGACTGGGAACATCATCCACAAAGCCTGTGCTCTTTGCCTGTACATGCACAATATACCGGGGGGGGCAGGGAGAGAAATTATCTATACTTTTCTGTGCCTCCAATTCTGCAAGCCTCACAGTATTATGATTCCAGTTCAGGGACTGGGGAGATGCATGTTCTTGACAGAAATGTGAACGCCTGGAAAAATTGGGGAAAAACAATTCCCTCCAATTTTGGGGGGGGGAAACAACAACAACCCAAGAAAGCTTTGGGGAAAATGGGAGGGAGGTTGTCTCCCTGGTTTTCTGTCCCCCCGCCCCCAGGCCTTCACATCTATAGATCTTGAGCACATGAACTGTGAATTCAGCCTTTCAACTGTAGAATGCCATTAACTGCAGTGGGAAAGCTCTGGTGTAAAATTCTGCTGTAAACACACTGCACTGTCAGATGCTCAGCAGTTCACCACATCAAACCCTGCAGTAATGTTCTGAGAATTTAAAGAGACAGTGAGAGCAACCAGAGCTTGGAAAAGTTACTTTTTTAAACTACAACTCCCATCAGCCCCAGCCAGCATGGCCACTGGATTGGGCTGATGGGAGTTGGAGTTCAAAAAAGTAACTTTTCCAAGCTCTGCACCTAGCTTAGGGTTCCTGACAGCAACTTAATCTTTTCTCCTTTCCTTTAAAGTATTCTCATTCCAGCAGGCAAAGTCAATAAATATGCACAAGACACACGACTGGGGATGCCATCCCTCTGTGTGGGATCAAAACTAAGGCAGAGTAGAAATATGATCCCACCATGTGGGGTAAGAGGTAGGGCAGAACAGAATCTGGGAGGTCAGGGATGGAGCCTAGGGAAATTGGGCAGGTCGAAGGTGGGGCAAAGGACAGAATCTGATCGCTCAACAGCAGTTGCCAAGTGAAACCTTGCAGCATCTAACAAGTTGTTGGTAGAATCTGGCAAATCATGTTGTGCCGGCCCTATAATGAGTCATACTGAACCATGTTGTTCAGGTATTGCATTGTGTACTCTCCATCTGCTGCCTGCAGGGCCATCATGCTGTAATTCTCTGGCCAGACAGCTGACAATACAGCCCTCACTGCTGCTTCCGCCTCCTGCCTGCTCACAACTGCTGCTACCAGCTCTCCCTCATTCTTTCTGCTTGCAGCAGTGCAGGCGTTCCCTGCTTCACTCTGAAAACAGGGTCATTCCTCAGAGTGAGGCATTGTGGGTGAGGTCACCCCAAGAAAGTACCTGCACCACTGCTGCTTTGGAGTGCTTTAAACTGTACTTGAACATTTCCTTGAAACTTTAAAACCAGGCACTCTCTGAGCAACCTCATTTGTAATGCCTCACTTTGAGGAAGGATCCTTTCCTTTCCTTCAGAGCAAAGCTGGAAGTGCCTACAGGATTGTCGTTTTGTCAGCAGCCAAGTGGACAGGAGAGAGGAGAAGCATGAATCAGGAGAACAGAGGGCAGGAGTCAGGAGGCAATGGGGAAGGAAGGAGTTGGCAGCAACTGAAGAGGTGTCTTACCCCAGCCCTGGAATCTTGTGTAATGATCAGAATCTAGATCAGATTCACAGCCCATCATCTCCCAAAACTCACTGGGTAACCTTGGGCCAGTCACTATCTCTTAGCCTGACCTACCTCACAAGGTTATTGTGAGGGTACAATAGATGAAGGGAGAACCATGAATATTACTCTCAGCTCCTTGGAGAAAGGATGGGATAAAACATGAAATAAATAAATCAGACTTCCCCCTTTTGTTGTTTTCCTGATGGAAAGTTTTACTGCTGCATATGGATGTTTATTCCTAGCCATTTGCTTGCAACACAAGAAAGAATAGAGGTGGGGAGTGACATCACCAAAGCAAACAAACACAAAAGCAAAGAAAGACAGTCCAGCATATTTGGGTTTATTATCTGAAGAATGCACAAGTTTTAACTGGGGGCAAAATATCTTCAAATGTCTTATGTATAAGAAAATCACCTTATTCAAAAGTATATTCAGTTGTTTTTGCTGAACTGTCAAAATGCACTGGGCATCCTTCACAAAACAAACTACTGCTTTCTAGCACTAGTATGAGGCTCATCTCTTCCTTTGCTCTTTTAATAACAGCAGAGGCCAGCAACTGTAGTTATTACAATGACATATTTTGCCCTTTCAGATAACTGGATGGCAATCAATAAACTTCTGTTTAAACAGGAAGCTCCTTTGAGAGATCCAATTGTCACCATTATTAGTAAGAGGCCTATGCCAACAGCTTCAAGCTCTTTGTAGCATATCATAAATCAGGTGGCATTGGGGTAAAAATAAACTCTGTGTTACATCTAAGCCACCAACAGCTCTCAGAAAGGAGCCAGGAGTTGTGGTAAGAGTCAGAGTCAAAATAACACAGAGAAACAACAGAGTCAGAAAGACTTGTTATGCACATAAAGTCCCAGTCCAAACAAGAAGGCTTTTATAGCTCTGTCTGGGTGGGCAGGGTAGAGATGTGCTAGAATTCTATTCAATTCAGATTTGGTACCAAATTTTCCATTAATTCACCTATTCTCAATACTTGAGGATCGAATTTTAATGTAGCAAATTTCCGCAGCTGATATTGCAAACAAACTTTTTAAAAATAAAAACCCTCCTCTAAAATATCAATTTTAAGAATGATAATCTATCACTAGCCAGTGTGGTGTAGTGGTTAAGGTATTGGACTATGACCTGGGAGACGATTCGAATCCCCACACAGCCATGAAACTCACTGGGTGACCTTGGGCCAGTCATTGCCTCTCAGCCTCAGAGGAAGGCAATGGTAAACCCCCGCCAAATACCGCTTACCATGAAAACCCTATTCATAGAGTCACCATAAGTCGGGATCAAGTTGAAGGCAGTCTATCGCATCGCATTTACTTTAAAAATATTGATATTTTCTTCAAAATATTGATAATTTTAAAAGGAAATATCACTTTTAAAGGAAATATTTATATTTCATTAAAAGTATCGATATTTCCTTTTAAAAGAACAATATTAATATCAATATTTTTTCTGAGTGGAAAAAAATGGATCTGTAAAAGTAGTGGCTAGTGGATAAAGAACAAACTCAAATTGATACCAGCCTAGGTATCAATTAGGTAGACGGAATGCTTTCGAACTGGAACTGGCCAAAAAATCCTATCCCTAGGGCAGGGCCAGCCTGAGAAATTCTGATTGCCCCATAAGATATCCTAATATGCAACTCAACCACATGAGACAGCTGCACCAAAAGACAATGGCACCTGCTGGGTTTTAGCCCCAGTCGTTGCTGATACTCTGAAACCATTTTCAAGTAATTACAATTAATGGAGGATAAGGCTATTGGTAACTGCTAGCCACAACAGCCATGTTCTACTACCACTGTCAGAGGCAGTATGCCGCTGAATACCAGTTGTTGGGAATCATACGAGGGGAGAGTACTCTTGCACTCAGGTCCTGCTTCTGAGCTTCCCATGCACATCTGGTTGGCCTCTGGGAGAACAGGATGCTGGACTAGATGGGCCTTTGGCCTGATCCAGCAGGGCTTTTCCTATGTTCTTAAGAAGGATCTAAAGGTTTTTAAAATATAACTTAAAATTGCTTTAGGAAATGCATGCACGTGTTCCAAACGTTCTATATGCAATGCAGATGCAAGTGACAATCATGTGAGTTTCTCACTGTATGTACATGTGCTAGGAGGCTGTGATTAACCATGCATATATGCATCAGTGATCTCACATACGTAGGATCATCATGCATAGTGAACGGCAAGCTGCTTTCATTATTTCCTACTTGGGAGTATTTCCCAGATAATAATATTGTAATGTGCAATGTGGCTTTTAGTGGGAAAACATTTTTAACAAATAACCAAGACTGTATCTTGTGCTATATGATACATTTGGGCAACTTATATTTAGTTGCAGTGCTATAAAAGTATTACTAGCTGAGCCATTACTTTTCCTTAATTGTTGAAGTTCTAAGCAAGATCACAGAACTGTAATTGTTCCAGAGAGTAATGTTCTGAAAAGGTATCCTTTGGAATCTTAGTTTCACAGTGCAGTCATACACATATCTACTCAGAAGCAAGTCCCATTGTTTTGAGAGGGACTTACTTCTCAAGTAAGTGAGTGTAGGACTGCAGCCTTAGATTCTTAGTTCTTGTTTGCTATTTCCCCAACATTGTTTAAAATGCTACCACCAGCTATTCACTTCTTGTCTCAGTGATGATACCATGACAACAGCCACATGACCTGCTGCAAACACACCACAGTTGTTAGTGCTTAGCTCAAGAAAGTTCTGGCCAATGACGCACTCTCTTTGAAGTAGTCCAGATTTAGAGATATTTATGTTTAAGATGCATCGAGCCTACCAGCCAATTTTGCCATGTGGCAATAAATATCTTCAGCAACAGTGGGACAAAGCAACATACGAAGAACACAAGAAAAAGGTAAGTGTGACTTTCTGATAACATCACAGCTGGCATCATGCACAAAGCCAAACTTATTGAAAGGAAATGCCTTTGCATTTCTGCAAGGACATAACAGTTAGCCATCACTTAATTTACTGTTTCAGTATGCACTGTACATTTGCTCCCTCTTGACTCCCCCTCCACACTCTAAACCAAGAAATTGCCCTCATGCCAAGAATTTAGTTACAGAAAATCTGTCCAGTATCAAAATCATTCCAAGAAAAAATTAGGCATTTCCTGCAAATACTGTAGGCACATCCTCCATTCCTTTTCCTGTTGTTATAGACATAAATTCCCACGATAAAAAGCATTTATCAATGGCTTTTATCAATTGAAGATTGTCTGTCACACAACTATAGATCAGGAGCTCCCAATCCATGTATCCATAGAGGAAGGTAATTATATGTTGGGTTCCGAACCACCACCCTATGACACCAAGCTTAATCAGTATTGGGAAATCTATGTGAGAACTGACCCTCAGAGAAATTTCAGATTCCTAGGCCTGTTTATAGCTTTTGGGTGATCACCAACATTAGCCATACTCAGAGTAAACCCACTGAAATTAATGATCTATCTGAATATCACCCTTGGTAACTTTTTACTGTAAATTGATATAGAAGGAAATATGTCCTTGAGTTTGGCGCTCAACATGAAAATTAACATTTTGATTTAGGGCTTTTCCTATGCTTACTATAGTTTATAAAACAATATATAAATCCATTGTTGTCCTTCCTATTTCACCCACTTTTTAGGGAAGAGTGTACATTTGCACAATATAAAGGATGGGCAGATAAGAGTTTATACAGTATTAATGATTTATTTGAAAACAGAATTCCCCTAACGGGCTAAACTAGCAGCTAAATTGGGATACATTTCTTTAAACTGGTTTCAAGTAATTTAGATTCAGACTTTTAGCTCTAGAACTGCTCGTTCAGAGGGGGCCCTGCAAAATCTGACTTATTTCAAGAGCGCTTATGTAAAGGGAGAAAGAACCTGAAAAGGCATGATTTCAACATTATAAGATGTTACTGTCAGAAGCTTACAGCTCCTTAATGAGCTTGAAATATAAATGGGAAGATGACATGTCTGTGAAAATTGATAGCACCCAGTGACCCAAACCACCATTAAAGAGTCTCGGCTTGGAGCCGATGCTGAAAATCATTTACCAGTAGTACTGTACACTGGTAAAGTTAAACCCAATGGATACACACCTACTTTACACTTGTGGGGAGGATGTAATATGAGATACAGTTTTCACTTCATGTGATGGGACTGCCCAGTGATTGATGCATCCTGGCAGAGAGTATTCCAAGAAATTTCATTGATAGTTCAGCAAATACCGTTGAATTAGAGCTTTGATCTTATTTTCAATTTATCTTGAGACTATGGACAAAGTTGCTTACAAAGACTCAATAGCCTTAATTTTGGATACTGTTCTGTTGGAAGCATTGGCAATACAACACTTTCTCATTGCAAGGATGGTGAACAAAGGTTTGGGGCATAGCGCTGGCTGAAAAGCTTACAGAGACAAATAAGGTGCACAGGGGAACCGAATCTAAAGACATGTTTGCAACTACATGTATCCTCTCATCACCTACGTTTCTAGACCAAATGGACTAGTGAAACCTCCAGTGATCATCTAATGTATACGCTCTTTCTGAGTCAAGCTCAGAAAGCTTGAGCTCTCTTTGGATGTACAGCACAAAAAGTGGTTGTTGTTTTGTTCTTTTATTGTTCTGTTCTTGCAATTCTATAAAGAATCTTGCAGCAGTGTCTGCAACTATGCATTGTGTAATGAAAATATTTGAAAACTCAGTACAAACGTTAATAGTTAAAACATGAAAATTATTTTGGCTGGCTTTTGCAATTATATTCTATTATGATAATCATTCCCTCTTTTTAAAATGTCATTAGTGAATGCTGGTTCTTAGGGAGGGGGGAGGGAGGGAGGGTGTCAGTGCAGCTTGGCTGCAGTGGCAGTTGTCCCTCACATGGGCACAGCCACGGAGCAGCCAGGAAAAACTGCTGCCATCCAGGTGCAGCCAAGGCCCGGCCGAGACTCTGACACCGGTGGAAGGCCCCCAAAAGGGATGTTCCATGGGTGTGTAGGGGGTGGAACTAAGGGGATGCCACATCCTGAGCATGTTTCACTTGGTCCTGCAGCCACTAGTGTAGTGACAAATCCAAAAGTGCAGGGTCCCTTCATGTTAGTCGCAGCCACACACACACCTTCCTTTTTTTTGCTGTGGGGTTGAGAATGAGATCCTTGTTAATGTCTTCTCCCACAACAACAGACATCCCTAGGAGCCAATAAGCATGAAAGAAGAGAGTGTTAGCTACTGAGAAGAATCTTTGTGTTTGACTCACCTTCTATCACTCTGATTGGCTCCAATCATCACGGGGACAAAGAAGCATGTTAGAAGACTCTTCTCAGTGGCTGACATACTCCCCTTTCAATGGCTTGTCGGATGCTGGAGAAATAGGGACATTTCTGGGACCCTGCTCCCAAAAAAGTAATGGGTCTAACACCCCCTGGGACCCTGGACAACTACACCTCTGCCTGCAGCCCCCAGTCCTGGCAGACAATATGCCGGGAAAAAGACTGGCGTAAGGAAACATACATTTCTTTTCCTTCTGCCAAGCCCTGCTGGTGCAGCCAGCGACTCCCGTCCCAAAGGCTCCTGATGGAAGGTAGGACATTGCAGAACCTTCTGCCGCCTTTCCTTCCACCAGCTCCACGTACGCCAGCCTCCTCCAGGTAGGATTGCTCTGCCCATAAGATTCACTTCATCTTTCAGTCCAATTACTGATAAGAAAATAGGTGAAGGGTTATCTACCTGTATTCTAACTAATCTCTTACTCTGAAATCAAAGTTTAAACATCTAGTAACAAATGATACATTAAATAAGTCACTAAGCAAGATGTATAACATAATTAAGAATTTAAATACAACAATGAATAACTATCAGATTAAGTGGGAAAGAAATCTAGGATGGCATATTCCTGAAACTATCTAGAAATGGTTATGGAAAATATACCAAATCAAACTATTAGTGCTACCTTAAAAGAAAACGTTTATAAAACTCTTTTCAGATGGTACCTTGCACCAGCCAGGTTGAATAAAATATATGCAACTGTTAATAATAAATGCTGGAGAAGTGGTGATGTGCATGCAGACATACTGCACATTTTTTGGTCTTGCCCTGAAATAAAGCTATTCTGGGCAATATCTTTGCAGCCTGAAGCACTATCTTACTATAGGAATTCCCTTCCATTCCACAGGAAAATTTAAACATTAAAAATGAGGGGTTTGTTTTTCTTTTGCAGATCAAGACAGCCAAGCCTGTGGTGGACACCTCTACACCTCCAACATATGGACATCTTCATTTGAAGTTAAGAAAACTTAAGGTATGTGCTGCTTAGGACTGTTAATGAAGCATTAACTTTCTTCCTATGTAATAAAAAGTGAAGCTGCTATACCATCACAGAGTGTGACATTGGTGGCAAAGACGGCTTACCTGATGGGTGGGTGGGTTACAAGGTGATGGCCGTAGCCTGGGCAGGAGGCCGGGCAGGAGGCCAGTTGCAGCAGTAGCAGCATCAGCTTGGAGGCAGGGTGGAAGGCCAGGCAGTAGCCTTGGCAACCCGTGGGGGGGGAGAGGGGATTTGGTAACAGCGGGGTGGGGAAGCTTTAAAGGGTAAAAGGGAGGGGACTTAGCGAGGAATAAAGGGGAAATGGAAGGAGCTTAGGGAGGTTTAAAAGATCAAAGGGGGGTTAGAGTGAGGTCTAAAAGAGGAAAGGGAGGGGTTAGGCAGGTCTAAAGGAGGAAAGGGAGGGGCATATCAGTTGCAGGGAGTGAAAGGGGAAGATCTAAGGAGTTACCATGGGGGGATTTGTTGTTGGTGAGGGGTGGGGGGGATTTAGTGATGTTGGTAGGGTTGGCAAGTGAAGCAAGCAGGGTGGCAGCTTCTCCTAGTATTACTATGATTACATTTGTTAGTCTTAAAGCAGCTTAACAAGATAAAACACAAGCAGATAAAATCAATTATAAACCAGAAAATATAAAACTATGTACAACACAAAATTCCTAATATGGTCATTTGCCAGCTAGGGATGGAAAGATCTGCCAGTTTCATTTCTCTCAGTTTTTCCTTTTTCCAATCCTAAATTCACTTCTTCACATTTCTGCAGCAACTTGCAAATCTTTTTTTAAAAAACCTCATGAAAATTCTCCAGCATTTTAGTGCACATTTCTTCTAATAAACACATTTTTGAAGGCGGTTTTGACTAATGTACACAGTTTTACAAGCTATTTCTCATCATTCAAAGCCTTTTTGCATGTTGTTTTCACTCATACATTCATTTTTATGCACACTTTCCCCTAATATATATATATATATATTTATAAACATTACTTGGTTGGCAAACTGCCCTGTAAAATTCAGATATGTGCAAATTTTGAAGGATGGCTGTGTTTCAGTTCTTATTGTTTCAGGAAGTGTGAATTTGGTTTCAAATGTGAACTGGATCAAAATTCTTACTTATCCCTCTCTTCAGCACAATAATCATAGAATCATAGAGTTGGAAGGGGCCTTGTAGGCCATCGAGTCCAACCTCCTGCTCACAGCAGGAAATCCACAGCTAGAGCATCTCCCGCAGATAGCTGTCCAGCCTCTGCTTGAAGACATCCAGCGAAGGGGATCCCACCACCTCCCTAGGCAGTTGGACAAGCCCTCCCCCACCCCACTAAAAGAGGAGCACCACAGCAGAGGCTAACTTGATGTGGCTACTCTCTCCTTCTCCCTCAGCTGAGGCACACTGAGAAGGGCTTCTAATGAAGACCACAGGGTCTGGGCTAGTTCTTGTGGATTAACGGATACTGAGACTATGGCCCCCATAGACACACTTTACATTACCAAGAAGACTGGGTATTGCAAAGATACCTCTGATCTTCTTTCAGTCTGATCCTGCATATGTTTGCTTGAAGTCCTACTGCATTTAGTAAGACTTACTTCCTTGTAACAAGTAGGTAGCCATGCTAGTCTGTTGTAGCAAAACCAAAAGAGTCATGTAGTGCCCCACAGAGTGTCAATTTTATTGTGGCATTAGCTTTTGTAGGTAAGACTCACAATAGATTTGTTAGCCTTTTAAAATGCCATAGCACTTTATTTTCATATCCTAGTAAACGTGCTGTTTCCCTTCCTGCAGACATCTGACTAACTACTGCTGGAAGTTGGATACTGGCTTAGGTGGACCTTTGGTATGATTTGGGAAGGCTATTTTTATTTTCTCTGCTCCACATTAATCCAGATAACTTTAAGAGTTCTCTTCAGTACTTAAGTTTAGTCGGTTCTAAATGCCCATGGATCTCATCTACTTGTGAATTTCATCTTGAAGGAACACATTTTTACAGTCATATTCCACAGCATGCAAAACTACAGGTGTGAAGGCAAGCAAAGACTGTAGCTGTCAAAGAGGATTTATGGAATCAATAAGTATTCTCTGGTCTTTTCAGCTGGAAAAGGACCGTTTATCAATCACTGAGAAAGAGAATCATTTGCTGCTGGAGAAGATATCTTGCATCATGAGGACTAAAGGAAGAATTGATAACAAAAATGAGTATGAAGCCAAAAGGTAAGGTTTGCCATGAATTTGGTATAGTTTCCAATTACTTTGACAGTGATGCTCATAACAATTAATGATTTGCCCTTTAAGGACCTGCATGCCACCCTAGGCTCCTCCTGGGAGGAAGGTGGGATGTAAATCTAATAAACAAACAAACAGCTCTGGATCTCTGTTTCACAGGCATGCCCTCTTTCAAATGCTTTGCGGAAAGTTCACTTCAGTGAACACTGCTTTTTTCTTTTTTAAAAAAACCCTCATATAATGGAAGGAAAAGACTCTTCAGAGAAAGACAATGTTGAAAAGTGACAGAAAATGCATTAAAACACTTTTTTTAAATGTGCAGAGCTCAGGAACAGAACATGATTATAAAACTGCTGGTGTAGAAAGGGAACAGTAACCCATGGTAACCCAATAGGTGCAGCTAGATTCAGTACTAATTTGGGAACAATATATGATTGTTCTAAAATAATATTATTTATGTACTTATTGATTTATTTAAGGCATTTATATATTGCTTTTCAGGCAGATCTCATAAAGTGATTGACATTTATTTATTTATAAAAATATTTATATTCACTTTTTTAAAAAAACAAACCAAAGCGGGTTACAGCATATATAAACACAGAATAAAACCATATACAATTTAAAAATGGAAATTAATTATCCAAAGGTTCTCCCTGTCTTATACCAAGTCAGACCATTGCCCCATCTAGCTCAGTAATGGGGGAAGGGCCATGGCTCAGTGGTAGAGCATCTGCCTTCCATGCAGAAGGTCCCTAGTTCAATCTCCGGCATCTCCCGGTAGGGCTGCAAGAGAGCCCTGTCTGAATCCTGGAGAGCTGCTGCCAGCCAGTATAGACACAACTGGGATAGATGGGCCAATAGTCTGCCTTGGTATAAGGCAGCTTCGTAGGTTTCCTATGTTTTCCACCTATACACCTAAATCTTTAAACAATGCTTTTGAATACTGTGATTTTGGATCTTCCGTTATTAAGACTCCCAATAAATCCAAAAATGCATTAAATGAGAACGTTTTAAGTAAAGATTTGGATGTGTCAAAATAGCTATATTCTTCAGGGAAATCATTAGTTATTATGGACACAGGCAGACACCGAGAGGTGGCTGCTGGCAGTTGATTTATTCCATTATTCTGAAGATTTATCTCCTGTTAATCTGCGCATTAAATTTGAGCTTTCACATGACATAACGGGTAGCTCTGGAATTCTGGTGGAATGTAGTGGAAATTTAGTGCTAATTTCCGCAATAAATGATACCAGAAAAATTCCGATAGCATGCTGGGAACCCAGAAGATTGCGGGAGTTTTGTGCTAGCTGCCGCTGCTCACATGACAGCCATCCCAGCATGCAGTGTGTTCCTGCCCTTACCAACAGCCCTCCCAGCATGCAGCCTTTGCTCAGCCTGTGCTGCTGCTGCTTCTGCTCAACCAGAGCCTCTGCTGCTGCGCTGCCGCGCCTCTCAGCTGATTGCGATTGCAATTGTGATCGTGCCTCTTTCAACCCCCCCATGCACCGAAAGAACAGGCCTCAAACCAAAGGTAGGTGAAGACCTGCTCATCCGGTGTCACGTGAGGCTGAATGAAGGGGGGAGAGAGAAAAATTCTGCTCTGTGTGTGAAAGACTGTTGTGCAAAATGCCGGTATAACAAGTACTGCCGTGAGAAAGGGATTTTTGAAATCCGGAATGAAGCGCTACCTTTTTAATCCGTTAAACTAGCGCTATTAGCCCCATGTGTGAAAGCAGCCTATGTAAAGCAACACCCTCATATCAAACGTCTGTGAGGAGTAGCTATTGATCATCTTATCTTCCATGAATTTGTCTAATCCAAAAGGTTTAAAAAGAAAGAAAGACAGGCAGTGATGAGGCCATATACAACTCCCAGAGGCGGGGGCTCCAAAGGTGTGGGACCACCCAGGGCTGGCCCTACAATAAATAGCACCCTGGACAAGGAGTGCCTTTGGTGCTTTCCCCCACCTCGTGGTCAGCTTTGCAGGGTCACACGCTCGTCCTTGCCCTGGGATCAAGCAGAATGATAGATGTGCTTCATTTTTTTGTACATGGGGATAAGGGAATAGGGATCCGGTTGTCCTCCTGCATACCTCCTCCAATTTCCAAACTACTTCTGGCATAACTTCTTTCTGCTTCCTGGAGCTCAGTCTCACAGGTCTTCTGGTTCTGGCCTGCTGCTGACCTTCTCCACTACTCAGGAAGGAAGGATTCCTCCTTTAAGGTCTGGCCTCACACCACTCCTACATCTTTCCCTGTGGTAACTGCCACAGAAAATTACTCTTCAGTGGTACCTTACCTGAAAATGACTCATTCACTCACTCACCAGATTTTTACCTAGCGTAAATGGCATCAAAGTGGAAATTGAAAAAGAAACATAGTTTAAAAGTAATTGAAGGAAGGAAGAAGAGTAGTTAGTACCCAAACAACTTGTAGAACCTTGGGGGAAAACAGTTACAAACATTTGTTTTTTGCCACCCTAGCTCACTGCAGATCATACATTCAAAAACACAGCCACTGAGCTCAGTTTGGTGCCCTCCTCAGCTCAGCAACACCTTCAGCTCAGCTTGGTGCCTCCCTCAGCTCAGCACCCTGGGCAACCGTCACTGCTCAGCTCATCCACCCCTAAGGCTGGCCCTGAGACCACCACTAGGAGAGCCCTATCCCTAGAACCTACCAGCCTAATGGTTCTTGCTGGCAGGCCAGAGAGCGGGGTCTCATCTTAATGCTTGGACACCTTCATACCAAAGTAGGCAGTCCTTCAGATAATGTGGTCCCAAACCATTTAGAGTTTTAAAGGTCAAAACCAGCACCTTGCTTTGGCCACAGGAAGAAATAGTCAGCCAATTTAACCAACACAGAACAGGTGTAATATCTGAATGCTCAGCTTCCACAAGTGTTCTAGCTGCTGCATTCCATACCAAATGCAATTTCCAAATTATCTTCAAGGACAGACCAACAAAGAGTGCATTACAGTAATCTAACCTGCAAGCAGGTATCACAGTGGCTACATCAGCTTTCTTTAGATAGGGATGTAGCTGTCAATCCGGGCTGAACTGGAAAAAAAGACCTTTCAGCAACTGTCACCTCTGCCTCCATAGTGCACACCAGACCAGAACCACTCCCAAACTGTGTATCTAATCTTTCAGGGGAAATGTGACCCCATTCATAGTTAGAGTTAAACATCCATCCAGATTAGCAGATTTCCCAAATCATAGTGCTTCCATCTTATCCAGAATAAGCTTCAGTTTGTTAGCCCTCATCCATCCCACTACTTCCTCCAGACTCCAATTCAGGGTTTCAGCTCCTTTCCTGGAATCAGATGGTAGAGAAGAGAGGTAGAGCTGCATGTCATCTGCATACTGAGGACATCACAGTCCAAACCTCCAGTTGACTTCACCCAGCAGTTTCATATACAGGACATGCAGAAATTACCTAGTACTGTAGATTGCCTTACATAAAAATCGTCATACTACACATTTTGAATGAGTAAACCATGTTTTAAAAAGCATTTCACTCATTTCAAAATAGAAAATGTTTCATGGAAGATTTTTTTCAGCATTTCTCCAATAAATTCCATTGGAAAAGTTGGGGAGGAGAAGTCCTCAGAAAAAAAGAGAAAAAAACAATTCTTGTTATTACTTGTAGAGGCTCGTTAGCACAGAACAGAAAAAAGAAATACTGTAAGTGAACATCTAAGAGATCTTCAGGAAGAGATTGTTTCATCCCTAGGTGTTCTCTCTCAGTTTTGGTTCTCACAAGTTTTTTATTTTTCCAATCTTAAATTCAGTTCTGCAGCAATTTGTGATTTAAAAAAAAAAATCCTCATGAAAATTCTTCAGAATTTTAGTGCAAATGTATTTGCAGTTTTGACTAATGTATACATTTTTGCAGAAAGCCAGTGTGGTGTAGTGGTTAGAGTGCTGGACTATGACCTGGGAGACCAGGGTTCGAATCCCCACACAGCCATGAAGCTCACTGGGTGACCGTAGGCCAGTCACTGCCTCTCAGCCTCAGGGGCAGTCCATACATTTTTGCAAGAAATTTCTACTAATATAATGCATTTTTGTATTTTATTTCATTAATATATTCATTTTAATGCATATTTCCCCCTAATATATACAGTTTTGTAAACACTAGTTAGTTGGAGAGCTGCATTGCAAAATTCAGATAACTGTGAATTTTGAAAGATTGCTGTGTTTCAGTTTTCGTATAGTTTTGTATATGTGTGAATTTGATAAATTCAGTTTAAAATGTGAACCAAATCATATTTCTCCCCCATCCCTAGTGGTAGATGATTGAGAACATTTTCTGCTGCTACTTGATTTCTGAAGAAGGATAACTTCACAGAAAGCTAGTAAACAATCTCAGTGGGTTATAGCTCAATTCATTAATAGGCAAAAAACCTTGCGGTTTAAGAATGCACCTATAGCCCACAGATATTTCTATCAAACTTTAAAAAGCAGGGAAATTGGGCAACTATAATGAATGCACCAGAGGAGCAGGAGACCTGAACTCCTCTCTGAGAAATTGGACTGCCCTACAAAGTTGTCAAAATGCAAACACAATTTGGGTTGGTCTTTCACAGTCCAATCCACTTGCTGTGTAGCTTGGAAGAATTTGGTAACATGTACTCATTTTACTGACCACGGATGGATGGAAGGCTGAGTGGACCTCGACCACTGGAGCTCTATCAGGGGAATAAGAGCCTCCTCTCAGCACCCTTCACAAACTATACTTCCCAGGATTCTTTGGGGAAAGCTATGATTGTCTCAAGTGAAATAAAGGTCTGGTGTAGGTGTGGCCCCCTGATTAGGCAAGCCAAGCAGCTGTGAGTTTGGCTTTTAGAACACTGACAGTTGGTTCTTACTGAGCATGCCCAACATTATCATTCAGTTAAATTTCTTAAATTAATTAAAAATCAGTCAGGCATTTTTTAACTTTTAAAATGCAGATGATGAAGGTCAGAGTATGGGGCAAAGTCAGTAATAGGATTACAGGTACTCTGTGAACATGGCTGATTTTTAATGAATTTCAACAGATCATGAGAACTCTGACAGAAAAAACTCCAACAGGGGTCTGTTTCCCCCCCTCTTTTTACACTTTGAACTCACGATTTTCTCTGACTGTTTTGTGTATCGCCATGAAAATTGACAGGGTTGTTAAGCAAGCATTTCTGAGTTCAGAACTATAAGTTTTGTAAGATTTTGTTTTGAAATGAGCTTATGGGAAACATCAGAATGGCATGCGGGGGTATTTTCCATTTCACATTGAGGAACGTGAAAAATCCCCGCTGGCTATAGTATACAGCCACTCTTGTGGCTGTATAATTTATTACAGTCTTGATTTAGTCATGGTTTACTAAAAACAAAAAACTGCAGTCAACCTGCCAATACTTCTTTATCATAAATTGGTTTGATAAGGTACTCCTAACAGAAAATATATCATGTTAATATTTATGTGTGTTTCCCATTGTACGAATGTTCATTGTATTCTGTGTATGAACTACTGTGGTTGCCAATAACATATATAGGTGTCCCTGTATTTTTTTTCAATTGCCCCTCCATTCCATGACTAGATAGAACATTAATTTCAATAGTATATCCTTTAGCTTAAACAGAGAAAAACGAGAGCGAGAATTACTAAAAGTAAGCCAAGAGAATCATGCCATTCTGGAAAGGATTATAAAGTGTAAATCTCAGTACAGTGTCCAACAGTGGAATGAAGACTGGCAAAAGGCTGAAAACTACATGAACAGCATTGCAAGATATCCACATGGATTGTGCAAGTGGCATGTTGAAAAGGTAAGCCCAGTTTTAAAATATGTACAAATTTCTGCAGTTTGGTGAGTCCATATTTGCTTGTCTTCTATTTCCAAACTATACTTCTTTCCATTTCTTAGGAATCTTTTATATCTGTGTAAATCTGGAAAATAATATAGCTGACACAGTCATGGTGAAAAATAGGTCTGTCAAAGGCATGTCCAAACCAATTTCTGTTGTGTTAGATTTCCACAAGTTATATTATCAAGCAGCACACTGGAGTAAAATCTGAGCAGCCTGAATTCAAGGAGTATTTTTAATGGGTTATGACTGACTGAACCCTAGCAGACAGTCACTGTCTACATGAATAACATCTCTGCTAAGGTATTAATTTTTGGTCAAATTTTGGCCTGCAGAGATAATGGAATACACACTGAGATACAAAATACTCTTAATTTGTTCCTATACTTTTGCTTGGTTTTATCCAAGTTACTATTAATATTGCCTCAAAATTTAAAGTGTTGATTGTTAAGCCATTAAAATGGTTTAAAAAGCTTAGTTAAAGAATTAAATCAACAGAAACCTTACAAGCATACACCCCTTTGATCCACTCTATAATCCAAATACAGTATCTGGGAACCTCCAGACTGAACAATTCATTATCTGGTTAAATGTTACAGAATCGTACCACTGGTAATATTTTGAGGCTATTTAATTAAGGTAGAAAGGATTATGGTAGAAAATATGCATCCTAATCTGTTTACAAGAACATCATTCACATAATTTCATGCAGATAGCTCCAATTAACAGTTCTTTCAGAATCATGAACTACTTTTTGTGTACTCATGGAAATAACATTTGCTTCCTGTGTCATTTTTTTATCAGCAATATTATCATTACCACTTTTGAGCCAACTAAGATGCCAGTTCGCAGAAGCAAATTGATAGGCAGTGTCAAGATGTATAACAATGCAAGCTGAATCTCACTCTGTACAGAAGAGACCATGCTATCAAAAAGTGTATTCTGCTCAAAATGCCATGCATATGTACCAAATCACCAGAAGGTTGCTTTTGTGGACATAAGAAAAACATGGTTCTTATGAAAATCTGCACACTTTACATTGTAAGGCCGCAATTTGGACATATGATTTTGCTCTTTGTAAGAGGAAGAACATACATATTTCTAACTCCTACTTTTTTTTCTGATGAAGTATACCATTAGTGCTGAAGTGAGAGAGTCCATTTGCCTTTCCATCACTCTAAGGTCAACTTTTATGTTCTCAGCTAATGCTTTCAGGCCTGGCTTCTTCAAATATCAGCTGAAGACATTTTTAGAGATTGGAGAAAAGGAAGAACACCTTACCCTAAGAAGGATTTAAGCCTGTTATCTTCATGCAACAAATGGAAGTTTATATGCAACACATAAAGAACAAATTTCTAGTTGCAAAGCTGCCATCTTATATTTATCAGAAATCTCAAAACATTCCTAAAGCTCAAATTCCTGAACCCAAGAATCATGTTTTTTACAAGAAAACTAATGTAGTAATCCACATACCTCAGGTGTAAATACCATACATTTCAATTCAGATTGCAATGGCATGTGTTTTGAGAAAACAGGTCTGAGCAACAAAAGAAATAAGGAAAAGCCCAATGTAAGGTATAGCCTAATATGCTATCTGAAAGGCAAGTAAAAACAGCCATTTAGAGATTATCTTGTGAATTTTTGTACAGTTGTGATTAATATTTCTTATATTTTTTTGCAGAAATAGTACAAAAATCTACCTAAAAATATTAATCTATTTACCAAAACATGTATTTATGGCTTATTTGTCCCTCCACAGAGACAAAAATTAAATAAAACAACACCAAAAAGAGACAGACAGAATGATAAAGATTTGAAAGGTCTGACAAGCAAAATAGAGGAACCAGAGCAAGAAGATTCATAAAAAAATAAAATAAAAATGATCATCAACGAGAAAATCTAATAGAAATGGTGTAATTTTAACCATTACGATGGCAATCCAGACAATGGATATCACTAAATGGAAGTCCTGATATAATGGAAATCATAATTAGGAAATTATGCTGGTTATACTATGGGTAAATAATAGAACCTTTACTTTGAATAAGTTCTAGGCAATGTTCAAGCTGGCCAAAGCAGCAATCCTACACTTACTTGGAAAGTAAATTCTATTGAAACTGGTGGGAATTATTTCCAAGAATGCATAGGTAGACTCAGGCTATGACGTTTATGCTATAAAATTATAGCTGGAGATTAAGAATTTCCACCAAAACAAAACTTACAGTATTAATGAAAATCTCACCAGGGGAAAAAGACACCAAATAGTTATAAACGGGGTTTTAATCATGGTTAAGGAATATTTCTCAATTTATGAGCCACCTTCATTCAATTATCACCAGAACATCTCGGTTCCACGCATTAATGATCTATACTACTCCAATATAATCTAAGTGCCTGGTTTGGGGGATATTGAGTTAGTCTACATCCAGGGTGGAGAACCTTTTTTCACCTTGAGGGCCACATTACCATCTGTGCAACCTTCTAGGGGCCACATGCCAGTGGTGGGTGAGGCCAGAGGCAAAAGTGGTAGAACAACGCATGTAAATTTTACTTTTGCTACACACACACACACACACACCTCTATATTCTATCCAGGCAAGCAAGAGGCATTATCAGAGTTCAGGGACAGATTCCAACCAGGCAAAAACACTCAAGGAGGATTTGAAGCAGAGTTAGTGAGGGGTGTGGCCCGTGGAGGGGTCCAAGAGCCAGACATAGGAGCATAGAGGTTCTGATTTGGTCCCTGGATGCGAGGTTCACCACCCATAGTCTACATCCTCCTCTTAGCTTTCTTGTCTGTTGATCTGTGCTTTCCAGGAATCGGCTATTCACACTTCTTGAGATGTCTATCCAGAAGAAAGTCCCACTGTGTTAAATGGCTGACTCCCTGAGATACTCCTGCATCTCTTACTTGCTTTCAATTCAGTCTCCCCATTGTAATTCCAATTTCACTTCCCCATTGTCAGTAATGTGTAAATCGTTTCCCATTTCTGATTTATTTATTCAAATAGATTTCTAACCCACCTTTCAGGGTGCGCTGTCCTCACAAGACAGTTCCCAGAGTAGAGTTTTTAAAATACAGCAGACATTGAAAGAACATCAAGAAGTAGAACAAATTATAGTTTCAAAAACCATCAGTTTTAAAACCATCAGTAGCTAAACCTGCTTCCAAACACATTACCAAACATGAACTGGAATAGAAATATATTCAGAGTAACAAACGAGTAACAAAGCCATGCAACTCCCTGGAAAGGGAATTTCAGAGGTGTAGAACCATTCCTCAGAAGCCCTTTTCCTGGTACCTGCCAATCTGGGAGCTCTTACTAGTGGGCCAAAAAACAGGGCCTCAAGACACTAATCTTAAGGCATAATGTTTGGGTAGACAGCCCAGACTGCATATATATATGTTTTTCCTTCCTCTTTTGAGGATTGGGAGAGAGACTTGACTTATTTTTAATGCACTTACCTGATGGTATAATTATCAAAGCATCCCAAATCACCATAATCTAGATCATCAGCCATTATCAGCAGAATGTTGTGTTTTGACATGGTCACTCCACATGTTTGGGGTAATAAGGAGGAAACAATTTAAACAGACTGCACCTACACAAACTACAACAAAACCATCTAGTTTACAATATAAAAGATATACATTAATATTATTAAAAAGAACAAGTGGGGTCTGCACCAAAGTATTGGAGAGTACCTCCTTACATTAAGAGGAGTGTTCCTCAGAGTGGCTAGGCTGCTCAGTGGGGTTTCCTACTGTGCACATCTAGCACCAGGGCTGACGGATCTGCACTTACTGTCAATTAACTCCAGGGCCAAGTTTACGGTGTTGGCTTGCTAAAAATCCGTAAACAGCTTGTGACCAGGTTATCTCCAAGACTGCCTTTCCCCATATACTCTCAAGATGGGTCTCTCTTAATTGTGCCATGACCTATTTGGCTTTGATTGGCTGGGATGTGAAGGAAGGCCTTTTCTGCTGTGGCAGCCATTTTGTAGAATTTGCTCTCTACGGCAATCAGGCGAGTTCCAACCATGGGCTGCTTTCACAGAGAGATCAGATGTTCTTGTTCACCCTGGTGTCTCCCAACTGTTAATACTGAATTCTCCCTTCTTCTTCTTCTTCTTTTGGCTATGGCCACTGTTGAAATTATATGACTATTTGAATGCTTTAACTGTTGGTATTTATTGATTTTAATCATTTCATGTATAAAGAACCATTTTGAGATTTATACATCTATATATGAAAAGTAGTGGTTTTTAAAGGTTTTTTAACAATTGAATATATAAAATAGAAAAGGATCCTTGTAGAATTGTTCAGAGACCTTGCTTCTCACAGCACGCATCCCCCCCCCCATATACTGTGCAAACTGGTAGGGATCTGAACCCTAACACAGGTCCCTTTCAGGCAGTTCTGGGTTTATTTTTTTCTTTTAATTTACATCTACACACATGGGAGTCCCCTGAGGATATAGAAAACACTAGTTTATTTTTGTGTGGTCCCAGTTCAATTCCAGACTGATTTGCACTAGACCTCCCAAGTTCCTCCAAAAGACCTCCACATATCCAGGAACAAAAATAAAGGTATACTTGTGAACTCTCATTTATTTTCTGACCCTCCAGAATCCTTCTGTCTCACCTTTAATGGTTTAGTTTATGAATATTTGCTTTGTAATTTTTGAATTATTTTCTAAGTGTGTACAAAGGACATTAACTGTATTTTTTCTCTCTTTTTGGTATTGTTATATCTGATTTCATTAATTAAATAAAATATTTCCAATACTGATAATGTTTAAGGTTGTCTGGAATCTTTTGACATCTGCCTCAGTCAGTAAAGCACTAGATCTGTCGGTTGCCTGCTGTGAGCTGATTGCAAGCCACTTTGAGGGTCAAATTGCTTGACTACTCAATTACCTTGACACTGTCATGCTAGCGAACACAGATTAGGTATTCAATATTCCATCTAACTGACTTTTATGGAATCAGCTTGGTTAATGTGGCCTGATATGGAGAATGTGCTTGCTAGTATGCACCTGTCCACATGCACTCTCAACTGTTATTGGAGAATTTTTGGGTTCTTTGGACTGGGGGTCCTTGAAGAAATTTGAAGACACAGGCTTGAAGCAAAAAGGTAGGCCTTTATTCTTTACCAGCATACGCAGGGTCAGCCTCCCAGAGAGTCTGGAGAGGACTGCAATGAAGCACAGTCTGCATGGATCTTTTATACAGTACTAAATATACATGTGGCATTAGTTTACCAATCTCACAAGTTCCTTCCCACATAGAGTAACAGGTCCTCCTCTTTGCAATATTTCCAAACCAATCAGAAAACATTAGGTAATTCTACTCTCTAGTTACATGAACACATGTACAGGTAATTTGTCATTCTTTTAAAATACTTCTGATTCCAATATTCTGTCTTATTAATATCACCATTGTTCTGCTGTCCCCCGTGACTAATGCTTTTTCAGGCCAGTTGAAACCAGTTACTACCATACATTACATTCTGCTATTGTGAGTGGGCTTTCAAGCATACCTGATACTTTCTGTTACCATTGTTCCTGATCGGCCAAGCTAACCCAGGTACACCTGGAGATATTACAACATGTTCCTTAACGATACCAGGCTGGGTTTGGCTCACTCAACGTAGGGTGACTGGAAGTTCATGAGCACCACAGTTTTATTAGTTTGCTTATAGCCGTTCTTATTTCTTCCATTTTCTTAGAAACCCCAGTACTAACTTATAAAATACAAAGCTATACAGAAAGTGTTATGATTAGTACTGGACTATGACTGGAGACCATACATTTAAGACAGGCCACTGGGTAATTCTGAGCCAGCCACTATCTCTCAGCCTCAGAGGAATGGAAAAGGCAAACTACCTAACAATACCTTTTTACCATGAAAACCCGCTTACAGAGCTTGTATTTTATTAAATGAAACACACCAGATCATTTTAAGACTCAGGCCGGGCCTGGCAACCAAGAGGTCTTCTGTATCTTTAAAAGTTGTGCAGGGGGAAGGGAGAATTCCACCTTGTGTTTTTTCTCATTACGGTGTTGCAAGAACACCTGCACTTGGCTGACTTTCTGTTCTCCTAAAGATACAGGATCAGTCTCAGGCCATGAACCTGGCAACCCTAGCTATCACTGGAGCAGGTAGCTTGGGAATACTCTTAGATCCACCACTGTCACTGAAAGCAGAGGTGTCCTCAGGGGTCAACAGTTATTTTTTTCCAGCTTCATCTGGCATACCAGCTACAGCCATTTCTGGACAGACATAGCTTGGTCACAGTAGTGCAGGCCTTGGTAACCTCTAGATCACTACTTCAGTGAGCTCTATGTGGGTCTACCCATGCCCATGTGCTTGGTTCAGAAATTTCAGCTTGGGCAGAATGCTGAGACACAGCTTTTGGCTGGAACAGCTCCACATCAGCATATTACACCATTGCTGAAAGCTCTGCACTGGCTACTAATACATTACCAAGCTAGGTTCAAAGTCTTTCTTTTACTTATAAAGCTCTAAACAAGCTAGGACCAAGTTACTTGTCCCTTGTGATCCTCTGGAGAAGCCCTCCTCACTGTCCCACAGTTATCTCATATTTGTTTAGTTATCTCATATTTGTTTCATTTCTGTGCAAACCAAGGCCTTTCGTGTAGTGACACTGGGAATTTGGAACACTGTTTCTATTGAAATCAGACAGGCAGCTACAATCCTGATTTTTCTTTGCCTGATGAAACATATTTGTTTTGCCAACCTTTTTTTAGAGAATTAATTTAACTCAGTGTTGTTCACTTCTTCTGTGTTTTATGATGTGTACTTTCATGTTGTTTTAATTTTATTGTATGCTGTCTTGATATTTTCAAGATGGGTTGGTGGTTTACAAATATTTTTATAAATAAATACATTTTATTTTTTTTGAACACCTGAAAGGTGATATATCATGTGTTATATTATGCTGCTGCAGACTTTTGCAGTTTAAGAAAAATAGTCTAAGGTTCTTCTGCAGTACAGTAATGTCCAAACCACAGTCTCCACTTTTGTCATAAACATACACTCTATGCTGTGTCACATTAATTTGCCCTCTGAGTCCACACACAAGGAGATACTCTTTTCCAGCTATGAGCCACTTTTTCCAACTATAAGCCGCTGAAGAAGACTTCATAAAGTCAAAACGCATCTGTCATGTTTTCTGAACTTATCTGTCGTAAACACCCTTCATCTTCAGGATATTAAGGTTTTGGGCAATCATACCTATGTATTTCACTGCTGTAGTGCAGTCAGCATTTGAAAGATATATCTGGTCAGCACAGCTAGATATTATGGAATATACTAATGTGATATTATACACAGTGTCTGTATTTCAGTGTTTTGAAGCCACGTAAGATTGGTTGGTTATTACTGTATATTCTATAGGCCATTGGCCAGGCTCATTCTCTCTTTTCATATCTATTTTATAGAAATACATGATGTGTTTTAGTACCTTTTCTTTATTTATTAGGATCCTAATTGTGGGATTTGTTGAGCTAAATATGAACAAGGGTGGGCCACATTCAGAGACAGAAAATTGAATGATTGAGAATATAGTGGTTTCCAATTAAAATGTGAAGATTCATGTCATCAGAGAAATTAAGGCTGAACCTCCCTCATTGCTTTGCCTAGCTTTCATACAATTCAGGGTGTTCAGGAATATGGCAGAATTACCTTTTCTGGGAAGGAGGCTTCTCAATGCTCCTGGCACCAGTCTCCAATCCCTCAGAAGGTTGAGATGCCAGGAGATCTTCTCTGGGCTTATCCACACGGGAGCATTACTTCATACTAAAGATGCTGTTTTTACTTTCTTTTTCTATTTGCATCATCCACAGTGAGGGCTCAAAGTCAGTTGCAAACACAGTGTTTTCTATTCAAACTGAGGGAAAGGATCAACCATACAGTTTCCTAATGACCACGCCCTCTAATTTAATATTTCTACTCCCTCTGGTTGTTTGGCAATCGAGCATGCTCAGTTTGTTCTACTAGATGCAGTAGGTTCCATTTAAAAAAAAAACAGGAAGTGCAATTATTTGTATTTTCACTGGTACAATACAGCTGAAATACAAATCTTTGTTTGAGCAGTGTTATG
Organism: Rhineura floridana; assembly: GCF_030035675.1. Taxonomy (NCBI): domain Eukaryota; kingdom Metazoa; phylum Chordata; class Lepidosauria; order Squamata; family Rhineuridae; genus Rhineura; species Rhineura floridana. The sequence continues at coordinate 52,675,823 of NC_084484.1, forward strand.
CTTTTATGCACAAGTTAGGAGCAACGGAAAAAAATGGCACCATTTGCAGAAACATAAAAAGGTCAGCAGAATGGAGGAGAGCAGCTGGAAGTTGCTTGTCAGTCCACAGGAAACAAAAAGTAGTGAAAGACGTACCATGAGGCTGATTGGGCACAAGTATAACATCATAACCATACCTATTGTGCAGCAGTGAGGGCTGTGAAGAAGGCCCAATTCTCTGCCACCATCGCATCCTCAAGCAGCTGTCTTGTAGAGCTTTTCCCTATTATCAGGGGTCTGTTGACATCAACTCCAGGAAATGAGTTTTAGACCCTTCAGAGGCCCACTGTGAATTGTTTGCAAGGCACTTTGAGGGTAAAGTTGCTCACCTCCTCAGCAGTCTTGATGCCTTATCCACATCTACTGTAATCCCCAGAGAGGAGTCCAGTGCAACATCTGCTGCAACTTCTTGGGAATGGTTTCAGTTGATGCAACCTGATGATGTGGACAAGGTTCTTGCAATGATGCAGCCAGCAACGTGTCCTCTCGACCCTTGCCCTTCTTATTATTTATTTATTTATTTATTTTATTAAGCTTATATACCGCCCGACTAGCAACAGCTCTCTGGGCGGTGAACATTAAAAATACAATAAAAATAACACAATACAGTATATCACAATACAAAACTGTACAAAAAACTGTACAGTCTAAAATCAAAATATAATAATTTAGAATTAACAGGAATTAAAATGCCTCAGAGAAGAGAAAGGTTTTAACCTGGCGCCGAAAAGATGATAGTGTCGGCGCCAGGCGCACCTCCTCGGGGAGACCATTCCATAGTTCGGGGGGCACCACTGAGAAGGCCCTAGATCTTGTCACCACTCTCCGGGCTTCCCTATGAGTCGGAACCCGGAGGAGGGCCTTCGTAGTAGACCGTAGTGTACGGGCCGGTTCATATCGGGAGAGGCGTTCCGACAGATATCGTGGTCCCGCGCCGTATAAGGCTTTATAGGTAAGTACCAACACTTTGAATCTGGCCCGGAAGCATATTGGAAGCCAGTGCAAACGGGCTAGCACAGGTGTTATATGCTCAGACCGCTTAGTTCTTGTTAGCAGTCTGGCCGCCGCATTTTGCACTAGCTGTAGCTTCCGAATCGTCTTCAAAGGTAGCCCTACATAAAGCGCATTGCAGTAGTCCAGACGCGAGGTTACCATAGCATGTACCACTGATGTGAGGTCCTCCTTACTCAGATAGGGACGTAGCTGGGCTACCAACCGAAGTTGGTAGAACGCATTCCGGGCCACCGAGGCTACATGAGCCTCAAGTGTGAGGGAAGAGTCTAAGATGACTCCCAGACTACACACCTGTTCCTTTAGGGGGAGTGTAACCCCATCCAGGACAGGGTATATATCCACCATCCGATCAGAGAAACCATCCACCAACAGCATCTCAGTCTTGTCAGGATTGAGTCTCAGTTTGTTAGTTCTCATCCAGTCCATTGTCGCAGCCAGGCAACGGTTCAGCACGTCGACTGCCTCACCTGAAGAAGATGTAAAGGAGAAGTAGAGCTGCGTGTCATCAGCATACTGATGACAACGCACTCCAAAACTCCTGATGACCGCCCCCAGCAGCTTCATATAAATGTTAAAAAGCATGGGAGACAGAACCGAACCCTGCGGGACCCCACATTGGAGAGCCCACGGTGTCGAGCAATGTTCCCCAAGCACTATCTTCTGGAGATGACCCGCTAAGTAGGAGCAGAACCACTGCCAAGCAGTGCCTCCAACTCCCAACTCCGCAAGCCTCTCCAGAAGGATACCATGGTCGATGGTATCAAAAGCCGCTGAGAGGTCAAGGAGAATCAACAGAGTTACACTCCCTCTGTCTCTCTCCCGACATAGGTCATCAAACAGGGCGACCAAGGCAGTCTCAGTGCCAAAACCAGGCCTGAACCCAGATTGAAATGGATCTAGATAATCGGTTTCATCCAATAGCGCCTGGAGCTGGTCAGCAACCACACGTTCCAGGATCTTGCCCAGGAACGGAACATTGGCTACTGGTCTGTAGCTGCTGAAATCCTCTGGGTCCAAGGAAGTTTTTTTCAGGAGTGGTCTCACTGCCGCCTCTTTCAGACAGCCAGGGACCACTCCCTCTCGTAAAGAGGCATTAATCACTTCCTTGGCCCAGCCAACTGTTCCTTCCTTGCTAGTTTTAATTAGCCAAGAGGGGCAAGGATCCAGTACCGAAGTGGTCGCACGAACCTGTCCAAGCACCTTGTCCACGTCCTCGAACTGAACCAACTGAAACTCATCCAACAAAACATGACAAGACTGTGCTCCGGACACCTCAGTAGGATTAACTGCTATTAAATAGGAGTCTAAGTCCCGGCGAATGCATGACATCTTATGCTGGAAGTGTTCAGCAAATTTATTACATCGAGCTACCGATGTATCTGCCGTATCTTGTAGGCCTGGATGGAGTAGGCCACGAACCACTTTAAAAAGCTCCCGTGGGCGTGAGAGAGATGACTGAATAGCGGCGGCGAAATGTTGTTTTTTTGCCGCCCTCACCGCTCCTACATAGAGCTTAGTAGAAGCACGAACCAGCTCATAATTGCATTCGTCGGGAGTTCGTCTCATCTCCGCTCAAGCTGCCTCCTGTCTTGTTTCATCGCTCTCAGCTCCGGAGTATACCAAGGAGCTGTATGAGCTCTACATAGGAGACGGCACGCAGGAGCGATCGTGTCAACAGCCCAGGTCATCTCTGTATTCCACAGATCGGCCAGGGCTTCGACAGGAGCGCCAGTCTTATCAGCCGGAAAACCCCCCAGAGCCTTTTGAAAACCTTCAGAATTCATTAGTCTCCGGAGGCGGACCAATTTAATAGGTCCCCCACCCTTACAGAGGGAAAAGGCTACTGAAAGTCTAAACTTCAGCAAGCAATGATCTGTCCATGACAACGGGAGAGATGTAAAACTCTCCACATCCAGATCACTATCCCCATGTCCGGTAGCAAAGACCAGGTCAAGAGTATGCCCCGATGTATGTGTTGGGCCACTAACATATTGAGACAGCCTGTGATGCGTCCTTCCCTGGCTCTCCCTGTCAGGTTCCTACCTGCTCGTGGTTACTGCCTGTCTCTAGGCACCACCAGGGACTCCACCAGTCCGCACCGCTCTCTCTTATGATTTCTCTCCCCGCTCTAGCACAGATCTCAACAGATCCCCCTGCTAGGCAACCACCAGTAACGTCCCAATACTAGTATTCCCAGAGACTCTGAATACTGGTATTGTTATTCTCTTCACCGCTGCCACCATTTGTTACAGTTCCCCTTCAGCCTTGGTCATTACCTTACCCTCCCTTCTGGTCTGTGAAACCCCAGCCAAGGATCAGGCCTTTGGTAAACCAAATTAAGTATTTATTACAGATAACAAAGCTAACAAGATTAACAAGATTTCTTCTTAAGGCACATAAGCATATGGTTTTACTCAATACTAATCCGAACTCCACCTCCCTCCTTCTTCACTCTCTCCTGGCAAACAACTCTCTCAAACCCCACCAAGCAATCCACTCTTTCTCTTCTCCCCCCAGATTCCACAATTCACCACCTCACATTCACCCAGATTTACCTGTCATCCTTTCATTTATACTGTCAGCCATTTTAAACATTCAGCCAATCATCAAGCATTCTATTGCCTATTCACTCCCCCTCCTCTTTCACTACTTACCATGTATACTCTAAACAACCAGCACTTACCATATATACACTAATATATAGGAACATCACATTTCCCCCCCCTTAAACAACTGCAGAGTATTATTCCTGTTCCAGGATTTATACGTCGCGTTAACAAATAAAAGTCTCTATGGGGAAAATGTCTTTCTTTGTTCCTCTGTCTGGTCACGTCACTGCAGTCCCAGCCACTTGCCTGGAAAGTCCATCAGCCAGTACATTGTCCTTGCCTTTGATGAACTGGAAGTCCACTTGATAGTCCTGTAGGGCCCAGGACCACCTCTGCAGCATAGTGTTATGGTTTTTCATAGTCTGCAACCATAACAAGGCCCGATGATCCGTAGTCACTGTGAATCTTCGTCCCCACACGTATGGGCGCAACTTGTTCAGTCCCCACACGACCGCTAGGCACTCCTTCTGGACCGACGAATAGTTTTTCTCCCTCGGCGTCAGCTTGCGACTCAGGTACGCCACTGGATGTCTGGTGCCTTCTCTCTCCTGTAGCAAGACGACTCCCAGCGCCAGGTCCGACGCATCTGTAGCCACGATGAATGGTTTCTCATAGTCTGGTGCTATTAATATGGGTCCTTGGCACAAGGCTTGCTTCAGTAGATCAAAAGTCTTCTGACATTCATCCGTCCATACCACACGCTCAGAACACTTCTTCTTTGTTAATTCATGCAAGGGGGTTGCTATTTCCCCAAAATTTCTCACAAACTTCCTATAAAATCCAGCCACACCCAGAAATGCCCTTACTTGTTTTTTGGTTAAGGGGATCGGCCACGCTTGTATTGCCTCCACCTTGCTCCATAAGGGGGTGATTTTCCCACTCCCCACCTTATGTCCTAAATAGATTACTTCCTTTAGTCCAAACTGGCATTTCTTAGCTTTTATTGTGAGGCCTGCTTTTCTTAAGGCCTCCAATACTGTTGTCAGGTGTTGGACATGCTCAGGCACCGACTTGCTAAAAATGGCCACGTCATCGATATAGGCCACTGCAAAATCTGACATGCCTCGCAACACAGTATTGATTAGCCTCTGAAATGAACTTGGTGAGTTCCTTAGTCCCATGGGTAAGGTCACAAACTCATATAACCCATCTGGTGTACTGAAGGCAGTTTTGGCTCTGGATTGCTCGTCTAGTTCCATTTGCCAAAATCCTTTACAGAGATCTAGTGTAGAGATAATGGTTGCTGCCCCCAATAACTCTAACATAGCGCCTACCCTAGGCATAGGATACGCATCTGGGACAGTAATTTTATTGATTAGCCGATAATCAATGCAAAACCTTGTCGTTCCATCTTTTTTCAGAACCAGGACAATACTTGAGGCCCAGGGACTGATGGATTCCCTGATCACTCCTAATTCCAGCATATCTTCCACCTCCTTTTTGATCTCATTCAAAACTTTCCCATTCACACGGTACGGAACAGATCTGATTGGGGCATGATCTCCAGTATCAATGGAATGTATAACTATACTGGTTCGGCCAGGTTTGTTGCTAAAGAGATTCCTATAGGTTTTCAAAACTCTCAGAATCTCTTCTTTTTCTTCCTCCTTCACCTCCTCTGACCATTCCACTTGATCTACCCCTCCTTTGTCGTTGCTTTCCTGTACCAAATCTGGAAGTTCAGGCCCACTTCCCTCAGGGAATAAGGTAACTTGCAACACCTTTGCATCCCTGGTATGGTAAGGCTTTAACATATTTACATGAACCACTTTGCTTTTGTTTAATTGGTCTGTGGTGATTACATATGTCACTGTGTCAAGCCTTTCTCTGATGGTATATGGTCCTTCCCAGTTAGCCTGTAATTTGTCATGTTTCCTGGGTATGAACGCCATAACCATATCTCCCACATCATACACACGTTCTCTGGCTGTTCTGTCATACCAGTAACTTTGCTTCTCCTGTGCATGACTCAAATTCTCTTTCACTACTTCCATCATTTGTTAATTTATTGCGGAATTCCAATACAAAATCTACTACAGAAGTTTTGTACTCTCCCAGAGTTCCTTCCCATGAATTTTTTAGCAGTTCCAAAGGTCCCCTCACTTTTCTAGTAAAAATTAGTTCAAAGGGTGAGAAGCCTGTTGACTCCTGAGGGACTTCTCTGTATGCAAATAAGAAGCATCCCAAACGTTCATCCCAGTCTTGTGGGTGATCTTGAACATAGCTTCTTATCATGCCCTTCAAAACTCCATTGAATCTCTCAGTTAGCCCATTAGTGGCGGGATGGTAAGTAGTGGTCTTTAGATGTTTTAGACCACAACATTTCCACATACATTGCATCACTTCTCCCATGAATACACTGCCTTGATCCGTCAGCACTTCATGAGGGAAACCCAGCCTCATAAAGATTTTTAATAAAGCCTCTGCCACTACAGGGGCTTCTACAGATCTCAGTGCTTCTGCGTCTGGGTACCTGGTGGCAAAATCCACCACCACCACTAGATATTTCTTGCCATGCCTTGTGGGTTTGGAAAAAGGGCCCACCAAATCTATTCCCACTCTATAAAAGGGTTGTCCAATTATAGGAAGGGGCTTTAAGGGTGCCTTGGTCTTTACTCCACTCTTTCCCACCTTTTGGCATATTCCACAAGATAGACAATGTTGTTTTACATCCTTGGAGATACTTGGCCAATAATAATGTGCAGCCAATCTCCTCTTGGTCTTTTTTATTTCCAGATGTCCTGCACATGGGACATCGTGGGCTACCTCTAGCAATCTGGTTCTGTATTTGCTAGGTACTATCAATTGCTTCACTGGTTCACATTCATCCTTTCTCTCAGCAGGCATCCACAGTCTATATAAAATCCCATTCTCACACACAACTTGATTCCTCAGTTTGTCAGTGAAAGGAATCTGTTGGGTCAGAGCTTGTTCCTTTATCAGCTTCAGACTTATATCTTGATGCAGCTCTTCCCTGAATTGCTCTGCTTCTTCCCCAGAGACCACTTGATACATTTTGTCTCCTTCAGCAGGCCTGCTAGTGGTTGCTATGGTGACCTGAGGCTGGTTAACAGATTCCACCCTGTTTGTTTCAGCCCCCCTTAATATGGCTTCTTTTTCTCTGCCAATTTGCTGTCTGGTCACTACATAGATCTTTCCTTGGGCGCCCTGTGATGTTCCTATATATTAGTATATATATGGTAAGTGCTGGTTGTTTAGAGTATACATGGTAAGTAGTGAAAGAGGAGGGGGAGTGAATGGGCAATAGAATGCTTGATGATTGGCTGAATGTTTAAAATGGCTGACAGTATAAATGAAAGGATGACAGGTAAATCTGGGTGAATGTGAGGTGGTGAATTGTGGAATCTGGGGGGAGAAGAGAAAGAGTGGATTGCTTGGTGGGGTTTGAGAGAGTTGTTTGCCAGGAGAGAGTGAAGAAGGAGGGAGGTGGAGTTCGGATTAGTATTGAGTAAAACCATATGCTTATGTGCCTTAAGAAGAAATCTTGTTAATCTTGTTAGCTTTGTTATCTGTAATAAATACTTAATTTGGTTTACCAAAGGCCTGATCCTTGGCTGGGGTTTCACAGACCAGAAGGGAGGGTAAGGTAATGACCAAGGCTGAAGGGGAACTGTAACAAATGGTGGCAGCGGTGAAGAGAATAACAATACCAGTATTCAGAGTCTCTGGGAATACTAGTATTGGGACGTTACTGGTGGTTGCCTAGCAGGGGGATCTGTTGAGATCTGTGCTAGAGTGGGGAGAGAAATCATAAGAGAGAGCGGTCTGGACTGGTGGAGTCCCTGGTGGTGCCTAGAGACAGGCAGTAACCACGAGCAGGTAGGAACCTGACAGGGAGAGCCAGGGAAGGATGCATCACATGCCCATTACATCCCTTCCCAGTATTACTGGTTCTTGTTGCTGGGCATTAATGCCTACTTTATATCGGCCCTCTCGGCCTCTCCAAGTCATTTCCACCAGGGCCACAGGCAAACTTTCTGGTTGACCCCTCACTCCTTGGATAGTCACAGTTTCCTGAGGTAATATTACCTCAGATTTTATTAAATCTGGCCTCAGTAATGTCTGAGCGGCACCAGTATCAAGCAATGCCCAATAATTTGCCCCTTGTACACTCACTTCCTCTCTCAGACTTGAATCAAGGTCTGTTACTTCTGTCCAGTTTATCTGGCAAAACTGAACCTTTTTCGCTGTTTCTAAAGCCTTGGGCTCTGTTTTCACTGCCCTTGTCTGAGCAGGATTACTAATGGGGTTGGCAACCTCACATTGAAAACGTAGGTGCCCTGGTCTACCACATTTGTAGCATAATTTCTCCTCCCTTTTAGGGTACACAGATCCACTCTGGGGTGTCCTGTGCCCTTCAGATTTTAATGGAGGACTCACTCGCTGTGGTACCACATCCCTTCTGCCAGCACTATATGGTCTGGGTTTAAACTCTCTTGATGTTTTCCCCACCCAGCCAGTTCTATTGGAGGCGAAGTGATCCGCCATCTCTGCGGCCTCCTGCACAGATGTAGGGGAACGGTCTTTGACCAGGAGCCTTATTTCTGGTGGTAACTGATGGTATAATTGATCCAGTATCATGAGGCTTTTCACCTCTTCCACTGACTGAGCTTTGGCACTACTCATCCACTTTCCAAATATATCCATCAACTTTGCTCCCAGTTCCACAAAAGACCTCCCTGTCTGTATCTGGCAGTTTCTGAAAAGCTTTCTAAAATAATCAGGCCCCAGTCTGAATCTTTTAAACACTGCTTCTTTGAATTCAGCATAGGTGACGGGCCTGTCTGAGGGGAAATATTGGTATACCTCAGCCAATTCCCCTTTAATCAGGTTTGATAAATACTGCATGTATTTATCTTCAGGTAGCCCCCACAACTGAGCTGCTTTTTCAAAGGTGCTGAGGTAAATTTGAGGATCTTGACCAGGCTCATAGACAGCAAAGTCCTTTGGAGTAATTTTTATTTTTGCTCCATCTCTGTCCTTTCTTGTTTCATCAGAATGAAACTTCTCTCTTTCAAATTTTAACTTTTCTACTTGTAATTCGGCATCCACTGCTCATTGTTTCTCCCTCTCCTCAAACCCCATTCTCATTTTCTCAGCTTCCATCCTCAATCTCTCAGCTTCCAACTCTCTCTGCTTGTCTTTTTCCTCAGCCTCCATCCTCAATCTCTCAGCTTCCAACTCTCTCTGTTTTTCCTTCTCTCCACCTTCCATCCTCAACTTCTCTCTCAAGTACTCTATATAAGCGGGATTGCTTAAATATCCTTCTGGGGTCTCTTCCCTGACAGGTTGTTTTTGCTGGGCAGTAGCAAATCCTATAAGTGCTACCCTCAATTCATCTACCCCTTTACCCTCGTGAGGTAAATTGAATGTTATGCACTTCTCCACCAGCTCCTCTCTTTTCATTTTTATGTATTCAGCCATGGTGTTTGAGTTCACTCACTCTTTGCCACACACTCTTTGCCAGTCACTCTCACAAGAAATCTTGTTTTGTTATTTCTGTTTGCCACACCACTGTTCTGGATTCTCTAGTATTCGTATCTGGATTCTCTGTTGTTCGTATCCCACCGCTACTGCCACCACATGTGATGCGTCCTTCCCTGGCTCTCCCTGTCAGGTTCCTACCTGCGCGTGGCTACTGCCTGTCTCTAGGCACCACCAGGGACTCCACCAGTCCGGACCGCACTCTCTTATGGTTTACCTATCCGCTCTAGCACAGATCTCAACAGATCCCCCTGCTAGGCAACCACCAGTAACGTCCCAATACTAGTATTCCCAGAGACTCTGAATACTGGTATTGTTATTCTCTTCACCGCTGCCACCATTTGTTACAGTTTCCCTTCAGCCTTGGTCATTACCTTACCCTCCCTTCTGGTCTGTGAAACCCCAGCCAAGGATCAGGCCTTTGGTAAACCAAATTAAGTATTTATTACAGATAACAAAGCTAACAAGATTAACAAGATTTCTTCTTAAGGCACATAAGCATATGGTTTTACTCAATACTAATCCGAACTCCACCTCCCTCCTTCTTCACTCTCTCCTGGCAAACAACTCTCTCAAACCCCACCAAGCAATCCACTCTTTCTCTTCTCCCCCCAGATTCCACAATTCACCACCTCACATTCACCCAGATTTACCTGTCATCCTTTCATTTATACTGTCAGCCATTTTAAACATTCAGCCAATCATCAAGCATTCTATTGCCTATTCACTCCCCCTCCTCTTTCACTACTTACCATGTATACTCTAAACAACCAGCACTTACCATATATACACTAATATATAGGAACATCACACAGCCCCATGGTTGTCATGGCGGCCATGAAGTCCTGAGCTGCCCCAGACAAAGTAGCCTCACCATGAATGTTGAGATCTCCCAGTACTAATAGTCTGGGGGATCTCAACAGTACCTCCGAGACCACTTCCGTCAGCTCAGTTAGGGAAGCCATTGGGCAACAAGGTGGGCGGTACACCAAAAGGATTCCCAGTCTGTCCCTCTGGCCCAGCACAAGGTGCAAACACTCCAGACCAGTGATTGCATGGACATGGTGCTTGGTGAGTGAGATGGAACTCTTATAGACCACAGCAACCCCACCTCCCCGACCCTCAGATCTACCATGATGCTGAACCAGATACCCCGGTGGGCAGAGCTGGGAGAGACTAACTCCTCCCTGTTCGCCCACCCAGGTCTCGGTTATACATGCCAGATCGGCCACCTCGTCCACAATCAAATCATGGACGAGGGAGGTTTTATTATGTACCGATCTGGCATTAAAGAGCAGCAACTGGAGATCTGAGAGTTGGCTGATAGGACAACCAACAACCCTGCGGGTATGAGAAGGACCAGAACGCGGCACAGCCACTACATGTCTGGGCCGCGTTCTCCTTACCTGGCACGTCCCTCTCATATCACCATACCTCCCTCTACCCGTCACTACGGCAATTGGGGCCCCCTCAGGTCTCCCCTCTTGATGATAAAATCTCTTCCTGAGGCACATGATAAACTATAAATACAAAAAAACTCATATACTTAAAAATACACATTCACTCACAACATACACTCATATAACACCCATTCATCCACTTCAAACCCACACAGAAGACACAGTCCCGTATTCTGTGCGCCCAAACGCCAGCTCTAAGACCGTTCTTCTTCCCACGTAAAACGCCACCTGGGGCCTGGTCCTGCAAGGTGCCCACGTGCAGAGCAGGAGTCCAAGAAGGAGAGAGCAGAGACGCCAGCCAAGCAGCAGCAGCAAAGCAGGCAGGTGGCTCTCCCTCCCTGGGCGGTGATGGTCCTCTTCCCTTGCAGGCACTGGATCTCCCAAGCCCCCTCAGCCAGCCGGCTTATTGAAGCTTGCTGAGAGGTTTTGACCAAGTGGATCCAGGGTGTGGTCAGTGTGGTCAACACATTGCTGTGGGAGGGAATGGTTCCAGCTATCCTGAAAGAGGTGGTGATCTGACTGCTCCTGAAAAGGCCACCCTGGACCTTTTGGTTTGCGACAACTACCACCCAGTCGCAAATACCCCCTTCTTAGGGAAGGTGATCGAGAGGGCTATGGTGCAGCAATTGCAAGAACTCTTGGATGAAACAGATTATTTTGACCCATTTCAGTCTGGGTTCAGGCCTGGTTATGGGACTGAATTGGCCTTGGTTGCCCTGATGAATGACCTTTATTGGGAGAAGGACAGGAGGAGTGCGAACTGTTATTCGTACTTGATCTCTCAGTGGCTTTTGATACCACTGACCATGGTATCCTTCTGGGCCAACTTGGTGAGATGGGTATTGGAGGCACTGTTTTACAGTGGTTCCGTTCCTATCTCCAGGGTTGTTTTCAGATAATAGCATTGGGTGATTGTCTTTCATCCCCCTGGCAGTTGTGCTATAGGGTGCAGCAGGGTACCTTCTTGTCCCCTATGCTGTTTAACATCTATATGAAGCCCTTGGAAGCAGTCATCAGGAGATTTGGGGCAAGGTGTCAGCAGTACGCTGACGATACCCAGCTCTATTTCTCTGTAACATCTGAATCAGGAGAGGCCATGCAATCCCTAGACCGCTGCCTGGACTTGGTGGTGGGCTGGATGAGAGCCAATAAACTAAGTCTGAATCATAGCAAGACAGAGATGCTGTGCGTTGGTGGTTCCCAAGTTCGGATAATAAGTCAATTGTCTGCTTTGGATGGGTTCGTACTCCCTCTGAACGAGCAGGTCCGTAGTCTGGGGGTGTTCCTGGATTCATCTTTGTTGCTAGAAGCCCAGGTGACCTCAGTGGCTAGGAATGCCTTTTACCAGCCTCAGCTGGTAAGACAGCTGCAGCTGTTTCTGGACTGGGATAGCCTGATCACTGTTGTTCATGCACTGGTAACCTCAGCTGGATTACTATAATGCACTCTATATGGCGCTACCCTTGAGGTTGGTCCAGATGTTGCAGCTGGTGCATGGCAACTCACTTCTGAAAAAATTGCACTGGCTACCTATTAGCTACTGGGCTAAGTTCAAGGTTCTAGTTCTGGTATACAAAGCCCTATACTGCTTGGGACTAGGATACCTGAAACAATGTCTTACCCCTTATATACCCAGTCGACCACTGTGCTGTGCAGGTGAGGACTTCCTGCAGATACCATCTTATCAGATGCACAACATAGGAAATGGACCTTTAGTGTAGTGGCACTCAGCCTTCAGAATTCCCTCCCTTTAAATATTAGACAGGAGTCAACTCTGTTATCTTTTCGGTGCTTACTGAAGACCTTCCTCTTTCAACAAGCCTTTTAAGTAGAGACCTTATCCAAGTCTGCGTCTGTGTTGGAATTGCTTTTTAATATGTTTTTAAACCTTCTTTTAAAAAAAAAAATTAGATGTTTTAAAATCTTTTTAAAAATGTTTTTAAAGTTTTGTTTTAATATGTTTTTAATGGTTGTTTTGTTTTAATATATTTTAAAGTCAGTTTTTATGATGTGTTAAAGTGTTTTTAGTGCTTTTGTTTGCTGCACTGGGCTCCTACTGGGAAAAAAGGTGGGATATACGTCTAATAAATATAAATAAATAAACAAGGCAGAGTAAGAATCCTCCCACCCCAAGCACCAACATGCATGTTAGGCAGATAATTATGGAGCACTTGGGGTGGGGCAAGTATGGGTCCATGAGATGGACATTTCCAACACCAACACAGATCACCAACTGCATTGGTGAGATGTGAAGTGAGTTTAAAGTAGTAAACTGCAGGAGAGGATGATCAAAGAAACTTTGGCAAAAGTAATGTGTTGATTACTTGATTCACAGTTGTTACCCCTCTGGTATGAGTATTCTTTCCTAACTTAATCCTTAGCTTTCTGTGCTCTTCTTCGGTTGATACAGTAGTTAAATTGGAAAATAAAGTCTTCAACTTAGAAGTGACTTAAAATGGCCATTATGCATTGGTGGGAAGGTAGGCAATTCCTATCTTACTCACCCCTAAACTGTAAAGGCTGTCCTTCAGGAAAACCACTGTGCCTATTTTTCTGAAACTGAGCAGGCTTCATCCCCCTCAGATAGGGAGACTATGACTGCAAATTGCACCCAATTCTGCCAGAAAATAAACACATTATATATTTTTCCTTATAAATAAATAAAATTTTAAAAAAAGATTGAAAAGTGTCCTGCCACAAATCCCCAGAATGTAACTGCCTGTAATTTGATAAACTGGGGTGGGGGTTGAGGGCTCCTATAACTGCCAATTTCATCTAGTACTGTCAGAAGAAGAATAGGTTATAGTGGTTTGTTTGCTTTTAACTTCATTTTGAAAGGATCTCATTCAGATCCAGAACATGAATCAAACCAGACAGAAAACAGACTGAATTGGAACAGATCAGGCTGCTTCCCAAAGATAGGGATCCAACAATAATGTGGTGGCCACAGGATACCCTTAATAGATATACCTCCCACCCCTTTAGTTTCTTCACGTAGCCTAGGATGGCTTTTTCATCCACTGCAAGATGTTTTGCTGTTTGGAACGCTGGCAGGTATTTAACTTTGACTGTTGATGAAATAGTGACAAAGGCATGACTGAAGATGGAAAGCAAAATTAGTATATCCTCCCTTCTCCAAAAGGGAAGCCAAAACGTTTTGGCAGAACATTAAAAACCTCTGTATATATATAGACAGTTTTGAAAGCAACAAAGAGAACTTCACCCAAGCTTACTCTGGATCCCTATAAGGATTCTGTTAATCACCTAAAAATATATGCACGTAACTGTGATTAACAAAACAGAGGTTTTTATTGTTCTACCAAAACGTTTCAGCTTCTGCCTTCATCAGCTGCTAACGTACAAATGCTGTTGCCAAGGTGGCAGTTATAGAGCTTTGAGGATGGAATGCTCAGAAGGGCTTCATTTGCACAAGCTAAGTAATGCTGGTACTGTAATGTTTGTATGATTTTGGCTGGGGATGAGAGGTCTCCCTACTTCACATGTTGGCACTGGAAGTGAGCTGAGAGCATTGGTCGCAGTAACAAAAGATATAATGTCCTACCATGTGGCATAGAAACCTTCAGGGTTTTGAAAACCTTCAAATCATAAGTTATTTTTTCAGAAATAGCCACATTCCACAAATTTTTGTACCAAAGTTCTATATTTAGATCTTGTAGAGTCTTCCATTTTTGCGTATAGAAATCCTAGCAGCCACCAGCATCCATGTGATAAGTTCTTTAGAGTGAAATTGTTCTATATGCAGATCCCAAAGATTCAAAAGAGAGAGTTGAGGCAACATTACAATATTATAATCCAAAATATTTTAAATTTCCACATAAAACTTCAACCAAAAATCATATAAGACAGGGCATTCCCACCATAAATGAAGTGATTGGTGTTGTTTGAGGGTAATGTCACATGGACTACACAAATTAAATGGGAGCACAAACAAGTGCAAACACACAAGCCCTTGGTCTCCCTGCTATCAGTCCCAATGGGCACCAGCTACCACTGAATGTAGCCTACAAATAAAGCATTAACTTCTTGTCAAAGTTATATGTCTCCTACCCCATGGGGTGGGCATTTTGTATATCTCTGTAGAGTGGACATTTTGAGGGGAAGAGCAGATATTTTGACATTTTATGTGCTTTGTATGTATACATATGTGTTTGTGTGTATTACTAAGACCATCGTATTAAAAAAAACAGTTCTTACAAAACAATTGTGTAGATATAAATTATGTTAGATATTAAGTATGCTTCCTTGTTTCTTCAGCATCTGTTAAACATTAAGAGCTGTATGCAGCACAGCGCTAAGGTGAATGTTCTGTTAGCACCAGGATTTCTCCTTGCTCAGTAGAATGTTCTCCCCCTCTCCTCCATCCATACATCACCTAAATCTATTCTGGGGTTTCCCTGAACCCTTTCGAGCAGATTTGAGATGCAATGGGGCATGTGTGGGGGTAAATGCCTTTGCACTAGTGCAATTATTTAGTTGCATACTACTGTAGAAGTTTTCAATACACTCCTCTTAAAACCCAGGATTAAATGAAAGAAAAATAATGAGTATTACTCTTTCTCTACAATAATTAACCAAGCTTGACCAATTTTCCCAAAACATAAACTCTCTCCACTTCACTTTTGAATGCTTGAAGGCTTGCTCCACATGGAAGGGGGAAATGGATGCTTCTAAGGTTTTTGAAGCCCCCAGAGACTTCTAGTCCTTTCAAGGCTGTTCGCTTATTGGTCAGTCCGAACAGTCCTGAGTAGATGTTCAATATTATAATGTTAGAGACCATTCATTGGCCAGTCTTCAAGGGGATATATTACCAGGAATTTGATATGACATACTTGCCAACCATCCTTCCCCCAAATCTGATAAACAGTTTGCTGAAATTTTTCAAGACATGCTTGCTAACTCCTTTCTCTCTGAATCTTAAAAAAAATTCTTTCTATTGGCAAGAGGTGGAGGGTTGAGCATGTGAAGGAGCTAGATATGGGATCCATTGGTCAGTGCCGGTTTGAAAGCATTCCATTGACCTAACAGGCTGGCATTGATTCAAGTTCATTCTGTATTTGCTAGCTACTGCTTTTATCGATCCTTTTCTTTTCTCAGAAAAATATTGATATTAATGTTTTAAAGGAAATATCAATATGTTAAAGGCAATATCAATAAATTATTCTTACAACTGATATATTTCTTGAAAAATAGCCTCTATGTTTTTTTTAAGTCCGTTTTCAAAAGCAACCATGGAAATTCTTCACTACTTTAAAATTTGATCTTCAGCAATTGAGAATAAGAGAATTAATGGAAAATTCGGTACCAAATCTGAATTGAGAATTCTAGCACATCCCTAGGAGGATCACCACATTGGAAGCAAAGGAATGCACAGTATGCACACATCCACAAAATGGTATCTAAGAATGACATGGCACAGAAGGTTTAACATCTATTCCTTGTGGCTGGGGACAGACATGTACAAGGTTTATTATCCTAAACTAGCATTTTATAGAAAATAACACCGAGGGAATCAGTTTCTCTAGAGGTGGTGGTAGCAAAGGCATCTGTTCCCCAATAAAGGGTCACACCCTACCCTAGAAACATTATTTGAGGAAATAGAACCACTTCAATGGGATGCACAGAATGATTCCTCTAGGGAAGTGGACCAGTATGGTTGCTCAAGTGGAAGGTATATCAGCTCCAATGATTTTTGTTGAAATATAAAGTGGTATAGAAATTAACTGAATAAAGAGATGGAGTATCTGTTATACTGATAAGAAGTACCTTATTATTCTAGCCTTCCCCAGTCTTGGCTGTACAGCTGTTGGAATACAACTCCCATCATCCCTTTTTTCTATTGGTCGAACTGGCTGGAGATGACATCTAGAGACCTAGCTTAAGGAAGGATTATGTAACCGATAGTTTGGGCCACAGTATAAGTCAGAGGATTGCACCTTTGGGGGCCTGTGGACACATCTGCACATCTGAGAAACTGTCAGGGTACCACCACAAAGAGGCTAGTGTACAAGGTGGCAACTGGCTGTGAGCCCCAAATAACAAATCACTATTTACCCTCCAAAAAGAATAACAAAATACCCATTTGCAAGCTTCCTCTCCAAAGTTCATACTCACCCAACACTGCAGCAATCATACACAGAGACACCAACCACCCCACAATGAAGCCAGGACCCTTGATCTGCATCAAGACCCTAGTGTGATGATAGGGGGATTTAACAATTCTCTCCCCACCCCTGATGCGGTCCTCATCTGGATCCAATGAGGCATTTTGTTGCAAATTGCCAAGGAAGTGGACTTAATTCAGATTGTAACTGCAGAGGGGGAGGGGGCAAAAGGGTAAATCTACCCTGCCACCGAACACTATGGTCCCAATCATGAGGAGCCCTCATACTGGAAATTGCGGGGGACTTCCCAGTTTCCATCGCTTCTCCTCTCCCTTCAGGTTGCTTCCACACCACTGCCCAGGATGTTCTTCACTGTCTCCCTCCCAAGCAAGGATCCCTTTTTTCTTTTCTAAAGGCAATTGGGGCTGCTGGCACACTGGAAAGCAAAACCTAGGAATGCAGCAGCCCTGCCTCATTCCTTTCCTTTGGATCCCTGTGGGCCAAGGAAAGGAAGATAGTGAGGCTGGTGGAGGTATGGGCTGCTGCCAGTACCCCAACATTAACAAACAACAAAAATCAGGATAGGCAAGCAGCTTCTGCTGTTGCCCCAAAATCTGCAGGGGAACCATACTATTCACTGGCATCACATTGGTGACTCCAGGTATAAGCCATTATCCACTACACCCCCCCCAATGTGTTCTGGGAAGCCTTCAATTCCTTGAAAGCTTGTTAGGGATTCCTCACTGATACCATCAGTAACAACAGGCAAGCCTCTCTGAAAGGCACGTTACCTACCACTTCCATTTTTACTCATCATTTACTTGTCATTAGGAAAAAGGACATAACAGTAAGGATGGGAAATAACAGCATTTAATTTAAAACAATAATTCCAATATAATAAATGAGAGCACAGAGAAAAACCATGAATACAATAATAAATAGAAGCATGGTAGCATGCTACCTTTAAAAAAAAAGCTAGTTCTCAGATCTTAATCATCCTGCAGCCACATCAGTGGTGTGTTTGGCATAGATCCTATTTGCATAAGACTGATAGATCTCCAATCCCTCATGTTAGAACCACACTTTTTACACTTTAAACAAGTAAGGTGGCTCTCACTTTTCATTGCATTTTCTGGATCATGTACAACTACTTCTGCCAAAGTGTATGTTTCCCTGAATCTCCAGCAACATGCCTCACCAAGAACAAGTGATCCACTTAACAACTGTGAAGCTGCAGCAACATACCCCAAATAAATAGAAACCCCAACATACTGTTCTTTGGGAACGTCAGGCAATCCCAACATTTTAGGGAGTTTGATTCCTTCCTTTACCAAGACAGAATGCATATTCCAGGAAACGGAAATGAACACAAATATTCCTGCAGCTAAGTTCAGTACACCTCCAATAGTAAAAAAAGTAAAGATAAAATCTTTGTGTGTTCCAGGTTTGAATACATTATACAAGGCAAAGGACATAAAATACACAGTCAGAGTATTGACAATGGAAGCTAATGGCATTAGGTCCTGAGCAATTTCAGTGGGCAGGGATTCATGTTCCTCAGTTAAAGGTGAACATAAAATGTTTCTTTTATCAATAGTGTCATGCACAGAACAGACGTGCCAGATCCCAATCCCGACAAAGCCAGAGTGGCTGCCCATGATGTTCTCGACATGCCATACTCTCCACTGGATGCTTGCTGCTGAACTAATACATACAACCCAACCTACAACAGCCAGGAAAAAAGCACACAGTTGGAAGCAAGAAACCCTGGACAGCAATCTGACAACCAGGGAGCCTTTATCTGCCGGCAGTGGTGTCATAGCTGAAGTACTGCTGAAAACAACAGGTATCTGGGGGGGGGGACAAAACACAACATTTAATTAGATGGTTACACACAGTATTCTATGAACATCCTCTAAAGTCTCAGCAAATAGCAATACGCAGCCAAGACAATGCTATTGTTTGAAGAACCTTTCATCAAGACAGATTTTCCACTTCCCATCCTGAGACATAAGAATGTAAAAGTCTGCTATATCTTCAGTTACAGATGCCAGGAGTCACTCTTCTTCAATTCTTCAGTGAAGACTATGCACATAGATTTCTGTGAGCTGGAGCCCTTCAGGCACAGAGGTGTATGTGCACAGCCTTTTCCCTGCAGACTTATACACTCTGCTCAGACGTAGGGTGTGTGTGTGAGGAAGCTGCACAGTCCCTCTACACTTTTCATGGCATGGGCTCTTGTCTAATCCACTTTTCCTTCTCTGCATTTTTATGCTCCCTTCCTTCCCTCTCCATTATCAATATGCTGGGTAAGATCCAGCCGAGTTTCCAAAAATGCATTAATACAACTGTTCTGGAAAGTATCCTTTCTGACTTTAGTGTGCCACACACATCCAATCCCATGCCAAAATCCTAGCTTTAAATGGATGCTGTGGATGTGACCTTGCTCTCAGACAGCTGGGGCTGCGGGACTTCCTTTCTCTAAGCCATACAAAAAGAAAAAAGTCATCTTATTCTTATCTCATAAAATACTGCTATGGAACTACACAGAAAAAGTGGGGAGCACCTTGAAAATATGGAGGAAACAGGATGGAGAAAACTCATGGGACAATGGGACAGCTTAAGGAGGTGTCAGGGACAGCCTAAAATCAGTTCAGGAGGCAACAGGTTGCCTTGAGAGCTATGAAGGACTAACACAAGGATGGAGAACCTGTGGCAATCTAGATTTTCTTGGACTCCAGAGCTCCCAACATCCCTGATCCTTGGCCAAGTCTGGCTGGGGTTGATGGAGTTGGACTGCAAAAATATCTGCGGGCAAACTGGTGCAGGTTCAGTCAATACTTTCAATATACTCTATGTGTAGATTTCTAAGTCAAGGACGATAAAGACATCTTAAGTATCCAGTGATTTGTCATCCAAAGAAAACTAAACCCTGTAGAGCTGCCTCCAGACTTTTTTTACTGTTTATGGAGAAGCGAGGTGTATAAAATTATGCATGGCATTGAGAAAGTGGATAGAGAAAAGTTTTTCTCACTCTCTTGTAATACTAGACCTTGTGGACATTCAAAGAAGCTGAATGTTGGAAGATACAGGACAGACAAAAGGAAGTACTTCTTTACTCAACGCATAGTTAAACTATGGAATTTGCTCCCACAAGATGCAGTAATGGCCACCAGCTTGGATGGCTTTAAAAGAAGATTAGACAAATTCATGGAGGACAGGGCTATCAATGGCTACTAGCCATGATGGCTGTGCTCTGCCAGCCTAGTCAGAGGCAGTATGCTTCTGAAAATCAGTTGCCGGAAGCCTCAGGAGGGGAGAGTGTTCTTGCACTCGGGTCCTGTTTGCGGGCTTCCCCCAGGCACCTGGTTGGCCACTGTGAGAATAATAATAATAATAAATAATACATTTAATTTGTGTGTCGCCTATCTGGCCAATGGCCACTCTAGGTGACGTACATACAATAAATATGGCAGAATACAATATAAAAATACAGTGAAATATATAAATTATAAGAGCAAACAATACATAATAGGAGGCATTTAAAACAGAAGAATATTAAGCCTCCCCAGAAGTCCCGAAAGCCTGCTGAAAAAGCCAGGTCTTTAAGGCCTTGCAGAACATATTCAGGGAAGAGATGTGCTGAAGATCTTGTGGGAGGGAGTTCCAGAGGGTGGGGGCCACCACTGAAAAGGCCTTCTCTCTAGTGCCCGCCAACCTAGCTGCATTGGTTGGCGGGACTGAGAGAAGGCCTTGTGTGGCCGATCTTGTCAGGCAGCATGATTGGTGGCGTTGTAGGCGCTCCTTTAGATAAACTGGGCCGAGACCATGTAGGGATTTAAAGGTTAAAACCAACACCTTGAATTGGGCCCGGAAAACAACTGGAAGCCAGTGTAGATCGAACAACACTGGCGTGATGTGGTCCCGGCGACGACTGTTTGTGAGTAATCGAGCCGCCGCATTTTGAATAAATTGTAGTTTCCGGACCATTTTCAAGGGTAACCCCACGTAGAGCGCATTACAGTAATCTAATCGAGAGGTGACCAGGGCATGTACTACCAGTGGGAGCTGATGAACAGGAAGGTAGGGTTGCAGCCTACGTATAAGGTGTAGTTGGTACCAAGCTGCCCGGCTCACAGCCGAAATCTGAGCCTCCATGGACAGCTTGGAATCAAGTACAACCCCGAGGCTGCGGACCTGGTCTTCAGGGGTAAACTCACCCCATTGAACTTCAGGTCAACGGTTCCCAACCTTCTCTTGTCCCCCACGAGCAGTACCTCGGTCTTGTCGGGGTTCAGTTTCAGCCTATTCCTTCCCATCCATCCACTCACGGACTCCAGGCACTTGGACACGGTCTCCACAGCCAACTCTGGTGAAGATTTAAATGAGAGATAGAGCTGAGTGTCATCCGCATATTGGTGACACTGCAGCCCAAATCTCCTGATGATTGCCCCCAGCGGCTTCATATAGATGTTAAATAGCATGGGAGAGAGGATAGAACCCTGTGGCACACCACAATTGAGAGGCCAAGGGTCTGAAACCTCCTCCCCCAATGCCACCTGTTGGTACCTATCAGAGAGAAAGGAGCGGAACCACCGTAATACAGTGCCTCCTATTCCCAATCCCTCTAGGCGATATAAAAGGATACTGTGGTCGACAGTATCAAAAGCCGCTGAGAGATCGAGGAGGACAAGGAAGGTAAATTCTCCCCTATCTAATGCCCTCCTCATATCATCTACCAGAGCGACCAAGGCTGTTTCAGTTCCATGACCAGTCCTGAAGCCCGATTGGTATGGATCTAAGTAATCCGTTTCATCCAAGTGTGTCGACAACTGATTGGCCACCACTCGCTCAATGACCTTGCCCAAGAATGGTAAATTCGAAATTGGGCGAAAGTTATTAAAAACTTGGGGATCCAAGGAGGGTTTCTTTAAGATGGGCTTTACAATTGCCTCCTTGAGAGCTGATGGCATCACACCCTCTTTCAAGGATGCGTTTACCACCGCCTTGATCCCCTCACCCAACTTCTCTCTGCATCTCATGATGAGCCACGATGGGCAAGGGTCAGTTAGACAGGTGGTAGGCCTTACAGTCGAGAGCACCTTGTCCACATCCTCAGAAGAGAGAGGCTGAAAATGATCCCAGCATACCAGCATGCAACCGGTCAACTCCGATTCATTCACTGTATCCACGGCGCACGGGATCGAGCTCCGTATGTGTTCGATTTTATCAGCAAAGTGCTTAGCCAAAGTGTCACAGGAGGCTTTTGACTGTTCCAAGGGTTCCTGAGCAACTGGACCGACCAGGCTTCGGACCACTTGGAACAACCTCCTGGGACAGAACTCTGCAGATGCAATAGAGGCAGTAAAGAAAGCCTTCTTTTCTGTCCTCATTGCCACTTGGTAGGCAGTTACTGCTGCTCTAACTTGTGTCCGGACACCTTCGGAGCGGGATTTCCGCCACCGGCGTTCTAGTCGTCTCACCTCCTGTCTCAGAATACGCAGCCGTGGTGTATACCACGGTGCTAACTGAGTTCTATTCAGGGGGAGAGGACGTTTCGGAGCCACCCGGTCTAATGCCCTGGTGATCTTTCCATTCCACTCCATCACCAGGGTTTCAACCGGGCAACCTTCAGCAGGTTCCAGTTCCCCTAGCGCAGTCAGGAATCCATCAGGATCCATCAGGCGCCTGGGGCGGACCATTCTAATAGGTCCATCACCCCTGCGGAGAGGGTGTGGCAGCATGAAGTCCATGTTTACCAGATGGTGATCTGACCATGACACAGGAGTTGAAAGAACCACTCCCAACTTCAGAGCACTTTTCTCCTCTCCCAGGACAAATACAAGGTCGAGAGCATGACCAGCTACATGGGTGGGCCCAGTATTACTGAGGTGCAGTTCCCAGGAAGCCATGGTTTCCAGGAAATCCCAAGGGGCTCCAGTGAGAGTGGTCCCGGCATGCACGTTGAAGTCACCCAGAACAGGATGCTGGACTAGATGGGCCACTGGCCTGATCCAGCAGGCTCTTCTTATGTTCTTATGAGGAGCGCTGAATAGCATATACTTACATGAAATTGGTTCTTTAACCGGACTCTAGTATGCAAGAGATTTTACCAGGTCTTTCTTATGTATTCCTGACCTGAGAGGAGACCAGAAAAAAGACTGGAGTTAGTCTGAGCTGGGCACCATAGCAACTGCTCCTTTGAGTTCTGAGGCAGTTAGAATGCAGTTTCTTCTGAATGCTCAGAACAACAGAAATTGTAACTCCAGTGTGCTGATCATTCAGAACATTTGGCACCTGGAAATTTCAGGGAACTCAGTTTCTTCCTTCATCGAGACAGAATGTGTATTCAAGGAAATTAGAATGTTATTTATTTCAACAATTTACATACCGCTTAATGCTGTAGTTTCTAAGTAGTATACAGTGAGGGTACAAAAGAGATACAAAGGTTAAAATCAGTTAAAATAAACTATAAACCAGTAATTATAACCATTCAGACAATTATTCCTGTGGTTAAAGTCAGAATGGCTCCAGTAGCAAAAAAAGTTATGTAAACAGTGTTGAACACATAAAGCTAAACTACAGCCGACGTGTCCATGCAGTGGAAACTAGTGAGATTAGGTCCTGAGCAATACATATTTCCTTGGGGAAATAATTGTTCTGTGAATTCTTGACAGTGCAAAAAGCTGGTTTCATCAGCATGTTGTGTGTATATGTTTTTAGAGACTTTATAAAGACACCTTTTATTTAGGTGTAAGCATATGGAAAGATTGGATACAAAACCTGGAAAGAAACACTCCAAACTGCCAGTTCCTTTGGAATAAGCTCAACAGGATTTTTTAAAAAATAGCTATTGTTGGGATGAAATATTAAATTGATCTTGATATAAAACACACCGGTTTATTTCCTGGTGACCTGACCTTTTCACATTCCAGAGGCTCAATGAATAAAAGCTGGTTTAAGCTGGAAACATTCCTCCCTCCCCGTTTCCTGTATCCTACCCAAACCTAATACCTCGCATATAGTTGCAAAGTGTATCATGAAAGAAATGTTAAAGTTTCCCTATTGCCCTATAAACCTTGACATGTAAGTCTTTGAAATGCAAGCCTGGCAATACTAAGGCTGTCGCCACTCAAGGGGCGCCCGGTTGCAACTGATGCCCCATCCCATATCTATCTTTTGTTTCTAACTGCAGAGTGCTTATCTCAAGGACATGTGAAATATGCAGACCCAAGTCTGAAAGAAATTCTGATGTCCCTGCTAATGTTCCTCCCCTGCACCCCTTCACCTCCTTCTCTACATATCTTTTAGGTTATGGTGACAATTAATGTTTTTTTTGTAGTTTATGACGCTGCTCCCCAATATTGTAACCTCTGGGGAAAGGCTATATATTCTCTGCTCTATCAATAAACGGGGTTCCCATTCTGAACAGCCTTTGGCTTGTAAGTATCGGGTTCCCCTTTGCAAAGGATCAGTGTTTGTCTTACTTGGTCTCTGGTAGTGGATAATTGCGCTCAACTCCGCACCTTCCCGGGTGTTTGCGAGCTGAGAAAGACAGTGACGGCTCGCGTGTTGGGTTTGGACCTAACACTATGCTTAGTTGTTTCCAGTGGACACTTGCTGAATTTTCCAAGAATGATAGGTTTGAACACCAGTTTGAATTGCAGCAACTTTCTTCAACAGGATTGTGCTGATAATTCCTCCCTGCTCTTATTTAACATAAATCTGTGTCTAGCAAAGGCCAGGAGATTGAGAGGATCCACTTGTGCCACCTTCTACAACATTCCTACTGATTTCTCTATGAGCTATTGGGTGTTTGTGTGTAAGTGATGTACCTGTTTGCTCCAGTGGGACAAATACAAGCTGGAGGAGTTCATCAAAGGGTGTGGGGAGACTTAAACCACCCTCTGCCAGCACAGTAGTCCCAATTTGAATCTTTTCCCACCAGGAATTAACCCTTTAAACATCTATTACATATCTTCAACATCACATCTAGTTTGGACATTAAAGGGAGAAGATCTTAGCTCTGTTCCTTTCCATGGAAGATCAAATCTCTGTCACAGTTCCACATCACTTAGACCAAGCTAGATAGCTTAAGCAATTTATATGGTCAAGATGTCCAAAAAGTTAAAGCCTGTTTCCTAAGACAATGAAGGGAGAATATTTGTATGTTAGAAGTGAAACTTGTGTTAGTTCCATACATTTCAGTGCAAATGCTGTGAATCTGAGATACTCCCATCGTCCTGATGGGGCCAATCAGAATGGGGAGGCAGGAGGGCCATTTGGCCTGGGCCTCATACTCAGAGTGGGCCTCAAAATTTAGACCCTCTTTAATCTTTTGGCATTTGATTATTTTCTCAACTTGTTTTTATGTGCATTGGACCAAAATGTGACACACACTCTCAGCTTAGAGCTCCACATTTTTGGTGTCTTGTTTTTGTGCATTATTTTATGCTTTTACTATGGCTAGGAACCTCAAAAGCTTAGGCCTCTCTGGACCTCTGAGAAGTCTTGTCCGTCTCACATCACTGGCCATGCTGGCTGGTGCTGATGGGAGCTGGAATCCAACAAAATCTGGAGGACACTGTCAAAGATTGCCCACCTGGGGTCCCTTGACCTTAGCACCCCAAGGGCGTTCTTTGCTTCTGAGAACAGTCCCATTTCCCTTGGGTCACTGCTTCCCAGGCAAACTCTCCTGCTTCCAAGATTAGTTTTACAGTAGAACTGCCACCACTCCTTTTCTAGCTCCCTACTCTGAGGAAGGGGACCTTGTGACGCCCTTCCCTGGCTCTCCCTGTCAGGTTCCTACCTGCTCATGGCTACTGCCTGTCACTAGGCACCACTAGGGACTCCACCAGTCCGGACTGTCCTTTTTTATTGTTTCTCTCCCCGCTCTAGCACAGATCTCAACAGATCCCCCTGCTAGGCAACCACCAGCCACGTCCTAATACTAGTATTCCCAGAGACTCTGAATACTGGTATTGTTATTCTCTTCACCGCTGCCACCATTTGTTACAGTTTCCCTTCAGCCTTGGTCATTACCTTACCCTCCCTTCTGGTCTGTGAAACCCCAGCCAAGGATCAGGCCTTTGGTAAACCAAATTAAGTATTTATTAAAGATAACAAAGCTAACAAGATTAACAAGATTTCTTCTTAAGGCACATAAGCATATGGTTTTACTCAATACTAATCCGAACTCCACCCCCCTCCTTCTCCACTCTCTCCTGGCAAACCACTCTCTCAAACCCACCAAACAACCCACTCAGTTTTTCTCTTCTCCCCCCAGATTCCACCCTTACTCTTCCTTTTATACGTTCAGCCATTTTAAACACTCAGCCAATCATCTAGCATTCTACTGCCCATTCACTCCCCCTCCTCTTTCACTCCACTTACCATGTATCTTCTAAACAACCAACACTTACCATATATACATTAATATAGGAACATCACAGACCTCAGAGTGTTAATGGAGAACCTAGAGCAGACCTATTGTTACTCCTTCTGCTCTAGAGCATTAACTCACATTAACCAACGGTAGTCAGTAGCATCCAGTGATCAAAGGACTGAATTTAGAGTCATTAGTCCCAAGCAATACACACCATTAATAAAAGGGTAGTTTATTTAGAAGAAAAGAAAGGTACATACACAAGAGAGTAGTATCTGTTTCCTTAAAAGCTAAGTGCCCTCAACCGGGCTAACAAGAGTTACATTGGCATAACAATAGTGAGAGATTCAAACAGACAAAAGAAAAGCAACAAACCTGGCCTGTCCTAACTGCATAATCACTTCAGCAAACGCTTGGTTCCCAACAGCGTAACTGTAAGTCATGCAGGTCAACAGGAATTAGAGAACGGGAACGGGAACAACTAACTGAAGGATCATCCTTCATTTTTATGGGGTTTAGCTGGCAACAGGGAGGGGGCCCAATTAGCCATCCTAGGTGCTCCTTCTGTGATCACCTTCTTTGAAGATAGGGGGGGCTAGACATCCTAGGTGCCCCTTCTGTTATCACCTTCTTTGAAGATAAGGGGGGCTAGACAGTCCCACCCAGTGGTCCTGATCTGCAATACCCACTCTCCCTGACTTAGATCTCAGGAAGCAGAAAAGAGATAACAGATAAGGTTCAGTTGCATCTTCTTGACATTAGCAAATTGCCTGTCTGGCCCTTGAACTTCTCCAGCAGAGTATCCCAGGGATCCACAAAGCTCCCAGAATTCCCTCTGGTTGAACCATTTTAGCTTTACCAACTTTAACTCAAAGTTAGCTATTCTTGACAGACACCACATTGGCTACACTGCTCTGTGGCATACTTGCATTGCCCCAAAAGAGATAGAAGGCACGTGACGTGAGCAGAAACATTTGCTCACAATTTCTCCCTAGCCTACTGGCAGAGCGCCCAGAGAGAGGGAGCAAGAGAGAAAGAAGGAATGGTGGCTGCCTTCTCTTGCTGACCGAGTCTAATTTCAGGCCAGGCAGACTTGGGCACAGAATCAACTTTGAGCTTTGGAAATTGCCTTGTAAAGCACAGTGGCTTATTTATTTGTTTTTGTTCTCAGTCACCAATATTGCTAAGTACATTTTCATACATGAGTCCTACATCGTTTTGCTCCTTAAAATCAATCTTAAAGCAAAGATAAAACCTTAACTGAAGAAAATGTGTTTTTTTCTGCTTTCCCAGCATCTATAAGGCAAATATAATATTTCAAACTTCAAAAGGACTTTTTCCTTCTGGGAACATCCTTGATCTAAGCAGTTGCCTATGTGGGAATCTGGTGCAGGTTCAGCAGTTTTGCTGTCTGCTTCAGCAGTCAGTACTTTCCAAAATATTCTCTGCGTGTAGATTTGTAAGTCAAACAAAGAGAATAAAGACATCATAAGTAACCAGCAATTTAACATCCAAAGGAAACCAAACCCTGCAGAGCTACAGAATGAACAGTGCTTAATACTATAATATTAAATGTATTACTTTATAAGCTCTTTGGCATGTGAGAAGACCTGAAGCTTTATGAGCTGGGCACCGCAGAAACTGCTCTGTAGAGTTCTTAGTCAGTTAGGATGCTCAGAACAACACAAAGAATAATTCCACTGTAGTGGTCTTTTTGGCAGCAGGAAGATTTCAAGGAGCTGTTTCCTGCTTTCCCAAGACAAAATGCATATTCCAGGAAAATGAAGTTATAACAGTTATTCAG
Source organism: Rhineura floridana (assembly GCF_030035675.1). Lineage (NCBI taxonomy): Eukaryota > Metazoa > Chordata > Lepidosauria > Squamata > Rhineuridae > Rhineura > Rhineura floridana. The sequence goes on from NC_084484.1 coordinate 52,703,761, forward strand.
TAGGGGGGAAAACAGGGGGGAAACAGGGAAAACTGAGGCACTGTCTTGCAGTGGTTCCGTTCCTATCTCTTGGATAGGCAGCAACAGGTGGCATTGGGAGATGAGGTTTCAGACCCTTGGCCTCTTCATTGTGGAGTGCCACAGGGTTCTATCCTCTCTCCCATGCTATTCAACATCTATGTAAAACCGCTGGGAGCAATCATCAGGAGTTTTGGGTTGCAGTGCCATCAGTACGCAGATGACACTCAGCTCTATCTCTCCTTTAAGTCCTCACCGGAGTTGGCTGTGAATACCATGTCCAAGTGCCTAGAATCCGTAAGTGGATGGATGGGAGAGAATAGGCTGAAGCTGAACCCCGACAAGACTGAGGTATTACTTGTGGGAGATAAAAGGAAGTTAGGAATTACTGACCTGATGCTTGATGGGGTAAGTTTACCCCTGAAGGACCAGGTCCGCAGTCTTGGGGTCATACTTGACTCCCAGCTGTCCATGGAGGCTCAGATTACAGCAGTGAGCCGAGCAGCTTGGTATCAATTACATCTGATACGGAGACTGCGTCCCTATCTTCCTGTTCACCTGCTCCCTCAGGTGATACATGCCCTGGTCTCCTCTCGCTTAGACTACTGCAATGCGCTCTATGTGGGGTTACCCTTGAAAACGGTCTAGAAATTACAGCTGGTACAGAACGCGGCAGCACGCTTGATTACGCATAGCCATTGCTGGGATCATATCACCCCAGTGTTATTAGATCTTCACTGGCTACCAGTTGTCTACCGGGCCCAATTCAAGGTGTTGGTGTTGACCTTTAAAACCCTATACGGTTTCGGCCCAGTATATCTGAAGGAACGCCTCCAGAATCACCGATTGTGCCACCTGACGAGATCAGCCTCGCAAGACCTTCTCTCGGTCCCACCGGTGAGAACAGCTAGGCTGGTACGGACCAGAGAGAGGGCATTCTCTGTTGTGGCCCCCACCCTCTGGAACTCTCTCCCTTTCGATCTCAGACATGCTCCCTCCCTGTCCAGCTATCGCCGAGCCTTGAAGACCTGGCTGTTCAGGCAGGCCTACAAGATTGGGACAGATTAATTTATGTTACAATTGAATTAATGAATGGTTTTTTAGCTTAAAATTTGATTATGTTGATCTATATGTATTGTTTTTATTCTTGTTGTTTGTCACCTAGAGTGTCCCTAACCCGGACAGATAGGCGGCTGAAAAATAAAATTTATTATTATTATTATATATACAATCTAGGATTGGGGGGGGATAATGTGCATTCAGTGTATAGTTTGGACGCAGCCTCACTATGCATGTTAGTTCCCGTGCTAAGACTAAAAAAATTAGACGTCAGAATGCGTGGAACTTGCTTGACGCTCCTGGAGTTAGAAGAGTCTGCTGCTTCTATCTTTTCTCAAAATGTTTTTACTGTGGTACCTATCCCGACCGCCTTCCAGAGAAAATTACAAATTTTCCTTTCACTCTGACTCCCACCACGCTAGTTAAAACCACCAGAAACGCGTTCTAATCTCCCCGCTTCTGGAAATTCTCGGAACGCCACGCGCAAGGGCCCTGTTTCCGGTGGAAGGAAGGGTACAATTATGAAGGTTACACTAGGGCAAAGTTGTGGGGAGTGTAATTGTCGATGGACCTATACGGCTTTCTGGAACAACTGTGAGAGGAAGCGTAGGGGAGTTGGGAAAAGAGGGCTTGGGAGTCGGGAGCTTCTCGGTGCACGCAACAGAGGCGCGGACGCGCGCTTGCCTGCCTGCAGCGGACTGAGAAACAGCTAGTCAGTTCCCCTAACCGCCTTCCCCCGCGGGCTCTGCAGGGAAATGAATCTGGAACGTCTGAGGAAGCGAGTGAGGCAGTACATAGACCAGGTGAGCCAAGGCAGAGAGGCTTGTTGAAGAGAGACTCTCCTCCTGTGTCCCCGTTGTTGCTTGGTTGCGACCGACCCTCAGGGCTGGAGGTGTATTTTTTAGGTTCGGCGGAACATCCGCCCACGCTTAGGGACTGTCGTTCAGTGTGACAAGTAACGCACACAGGTTTTGCATGCTAGTCAGGAAAGAACTGAGCTAGATGGAGAAACAGTCTGACCTGCTGTGAAACAGCTTCTTCTGTTACCAGCAGTACCAGTGAAAATCAGCCCTTGGTAATTAGCTGTTTGGGCCACGTGTATGAGTGCGTTTTAGATCTTGTAATCTATAGCTCATCAATGTGCCTTATGTAAAAACAAATAAATAAATGTACAACTCTGAGCCTTGGTGTGCTGTCCTTCCAGATTGTTTCCCAGTTAGCATTGGAGGCTGGTCCATTAGGACGAATGGGGCACTCACCTACCAATCTCAATCAGCTTTCATTTTCCCACCTCCTTACTTACAGCCAGTCCAGGGGTGGTGTTGGCTGTCAGCTTCCTCTTCCTTAGTGTCAATGTTGCCTTTGTAGAATTCAACAGGAAGAAAGATGGAGCAAAACTAGAAGTATAGTTGACTCTACCTGTCATTGGCTCTGGCTCCACTTACTGGTGGCCTCTCTGCCTTCTGCCCTACCAATCCTAATGGACACTGGGTACCACTGCCAGCAGTTAAAAGCACAGGAGCCCTTCAGGTAAAAAGCGGTAGCCCTTCTTTTAGCAGTAACTGGATGTCTCAAACTTTTGATAGCGGTGGACAAGTCACTTAGCTTCAGTTTCCCAATTGCAAAATGATAGTGTTGCTGATCTGTCTCTTAGAGGTGTAAGGGTGAACAAGATAACATGCAAAATACTTTAGACTCTTTAAAAATGTTATATAAATGTTATTGCTAATCATATCATCACGTCTCATACTATTTTTGTGTATGAAATGGACTGTATACAGGAAGACAAGATTGCTCCTCTCCTGGTGGAGAAAAAAATAGCCATTTTTTATTTGCATATCCAGTAAAGAAGCCAAGTTGTATTAGTCTTTAAAACAAACAAACAAAGCATCTAGTTATGTGCCAGTCTTACTTAAAATATATTTCAAGTATATCATAGAAGTGTATTGGTAGATGCTCTAACATAGTTTCTTCTTATTGCAAATTGCATCATATGCCTCTGTTGTCAGAAATCATCTGTATCCATGAGACTAGTAACCTTAAAAAGGAAGATTTTAAAAAATTAAATTATATCAAAAAAATACATATATATACAAACTGGTGGCTTTTAGACCTAAAGATTCACAATCCAAGCCTATGATAAAAACACACTTGGGCTGTAATCCTATACAGGATATTCCTGGGAATATGCCCCACTGAACTCAATGGGACTGACTTGTGAGTTAATATGGATAGGATTGTGCTGTTAATACAGGGGTAGTCAATGTGGTGTCCTCCAGGTGTCATAGATTCCAACTTGCATTAACCCTAGCCAGCATGGCCAATGATCAGTATGATGAGAGATGCAGTCACAATATCTGGAGGGCACCATGTTGGCTACTCCTGTTAGCAGACTAACTACATAACACCTTGTGCTGATCTTTGGCTGTGCATCCATGAGGCACAGGGAATCCTGGGATGCACAAAGATGTGGAGCCATTTAGAAATGTAACCCTGATATAAGACACATTATGTCATGTTGTGTTACTGTTTCCCTGGAATTGAACTGTTATTTGATTGTGTGCTGAGGTATCTGCTCCAGTTATTTTGGCATCATTTGTTCTATACAATATATTGTTCTGCTTCCTTCAGTTGGCTAGAGGAGAACATAAGAGACATTTTATTTAGTAACTGAGAGGTAAACAGTACTTTGTAGTTCTTTTACCAGGAGACCTTGAATAAAAGTATAACGATTACTTGGAGGAGGAGATGCCGGGATATCATGTGTCTGAAGATAGCACATGAAGTGTATTCCAAGACTGTGCATTTTTTGAGAAGGGTTCTCTTCCAGTATTCTCAAAACTGGAGATCTCGTTTCTGATGACTGTACAAAACAAATTAGTTTTCAAGTACAAGCTTAAACCCATAGTAATTACAGTGGCAGACTGAGAGTGGGGAAACATAGGTTCAAATGCCCACTCAACTGTGAAACTCTCTGTGTGACCTTGAGCCAGCCACTTTGACTCAGACTAATCTACCTTACAGAGTTGTAAAGATAACATTGGTGGGGGAGGACAACCGTGTATTTTAACTGGAGCCCCTTGGATAAAGGGTGGTATATAAATGTAATAAATACACATAACCAACTTGTAACATTTGTCCTTTGTCCTTGAAAATAGCAACAGTATCAAAGTGCTCTATTTTGGGCAGATAAAGTAGCTTCATTGTCTCATGGTAAGTTACATGTTTAAGTTTAATTATATAGCACTCATCTTTTCTACAACTATTTTTTATGAAGTCTTCTCTAAATGAATTTCCCTTTCCTGTGTTATATTCATTTTTCGTTTGAATGACATGGCCTATCTTTCAGGCTTGGATTGCTTGGGTTGATCACTTTAAAATATTTACAACAGGGCTGATGCCTTACCTGCTTCTATCCCCTGTGGGCAGACTCTGACAAATGGGTGGATGTGCCCACCTGCCAACTGCCTAACATCACAGTGACATCATTTTCCTTTACCTGCATGCTTTGAAATCAAACTACAAAGGCAAAGACACAATTCTTTGCAAGCATCAATAATCATCTTACCGACAGCACTTGCAAAGCACAGGACACTGCAGATGCTGACAATCAGCTGACAGTGCTTGAAAGCCCCACTTTTGGCAGGGAGCTGTGCCTTTATCTGGCTCACATCTGATGTCATATAAGATATCACATGTAGGGCAGTGGATGTGGCTTAACCAGAACTGTCTGGTGGGTTAAATGGAGAGGCATGGCAGGCCTAATTATTCTCCACTACTGATTTATAGGAATAAAACCATTGAACGTTGTAGTGTGTCACAGTCGTTGAGATACAGTATCTCTGGCCTGGCTTACACTGACGTCAAATATTTTTTGACAGAGAATTTCCAGTGTAGTATATATAATTTCCTAGCAAATGGTTGGAATGCCTGTGCTTGTTACACATTATCTCCAACACTACAGTGATACAGCTATTGTTTACACCCTTGTGTCTAAAATACTGCTACATGTTATGAAAAATTCTGATGCTTAGTTTATCTTCATGCTGAAACATTTTTCTTAGATGGATGAAGATAGGGATTTTATATTGTACTTTAATTTCTTCATTGTAGAAATATTTACCTTACATAAAGTAAGTGTTACTGTTTTTGAATGTCCTGTGAATTAAATATATTCTATGCAAGCTAGATATAGCTCATGAGTGTGTGAGGTTTAGATCATGTTTAATAAAGTTGTGTGGTTATTTTTAGAAGATCCACAGGATATCTATTGGCTGGCTCAGTGTCTTTACCTCACATCTCAGTACCACAGGGCAGCACATGCCCTTAGGTCAAGAAAACTAGACAAGGTAAGAGACTGCAGAACAGTCTTGTTATTTTAATTTTAGCCTTTTACTTTTTCTGTATAACTTTCTAACACAGCAATGCCAGACATACTGGTTTCTATACCTACTGTGGAACCTAGGCAAGTCGAAGTACCAAATGACGATGAGACGGAACACAACATGCGGAACTGTTGAAATTGTAGTTACTGAGTGCAGTTAGACCAATACTACAGTATGGTGGAAGCAACGGGAGTACAGTGGAAAGTACAAATAGCACAGAAGAAAGTGGTAAAATAAACTGCAAGACTGCTCACAGGTGTTTTGCTGAAGCCATCTGTGGGATTTGTTACAGAAAAGCAAAGTAGCATAATACTATTCATATTGATAGTATTCCGTTTCCTATTTTTTTTCTTTTAACAGATAAATAGGATTTTTCAAGATTAAAGAAGTCAGCAGCATCTTTGTAGGCAGAGAGATGACAAAAAGAGAGTGTTTAGTTGAGTTATACAAGGCATGAAAGAGTTGATGGGTGGAATGAAGAATGTATCAAAGGAACTGGGTGAAAATCAATAAACAGAGGCTCTTGAGAATGAAGGAAGTAGGAAGCACAATGCTATGTCAGGCATTATATCACAATCTTTACTCTTAATAAAGAATTACATGTTTTCAAAGTGCAAAATAATTTAAACAATTTTTATTTCTCCCTTAGTTATATGAAGCTTGTCGATATCTTGCAGCTAGATGTCATGTAAGTATTTACTTACTATTTACTTAATATTTACTGGTCCAAGGTTCTGGTTTTGGTATACAAAGTCTATACAGCTTGGAACCAGGATACCTGAAAGATTGTCTTATACCTTATATACCCAGTCGGTCACTGCGCTCTGCAAGTGAGGGCTCCCGGCAGATACCATCTTATCAGGAGGTCTGTCCTGCACAACATAGGAAGCAAACCTTTAGCGTTGTGGCACCTACCCTTTGGAGTTCTCTTCTCTTAAATATTAGACAGGCACCATATCTGTTATCTTTCCATTGCCTACTGAAGACCTTCCTGTTTTAACAAGCCTTTTAAGTTGAGACCTTATCCTAGTCTATATCTGTGTTGGAATTGCTTTTTAAGATTTTTTAAAGCTTTTTGTTTGTTTGTTAAAGATGTTTTCATTTGAGATGTTTTTAAAAATGTTTTGTTTTAATATATTTTAAGTCTGTTTTTAAAGTGTCTTCGAGTATTTTTAGTGTTTTTGTATTTTATTACTATTATTTATTTAATAAATAATAGTAATAAAACTTATATAGGAACCATTCTGCATTAAGTTGCCAGTATGTATAAGGGAATCACACAGCAGAAGGGATTTTCTGCAGTTGAGACAGAAATGTGAAAACCTGTTTTTGTGTGTGTGTAACTGTTAGTTTAAAATAATACTGCAATTCAAACAATAGTTTTAGGTTCCATAATTATTTTAAATCTGTGTCCAATCAATGTTCAGGACAGCTGACAGTATTAAATAAAGGAAACACACTTTCCTTTCCTGAATGTTTCCATCTAAATAATACACAGTGGGAATAGGGTGGCAAAAGAGGAAGAACAAAAAGATAGGCACAGAGTTTTCAGAGTTTACCTCTGAAAGTATGACTGCAATAGTTTAGAGGGAAAATGGAGAACGCAGTAGGTTTAAAAGAGACAGGCAAAAATAAGGTAATTAGATGAATTGAGAGAACTTGTATGTGATGTATAGAGACTGGGAGGAACTAGTAGATTAAGAGGTCTAGTATGTTTGTAACAACCAGAAATGTTATCCATTTGTATGTGTAAAATTGTTGTTGAATATGTATTATATAAAGCATATAACCTGCTAGTGGGTGCTTTAAAAAATCTCTTCCTACATGGCTACACCTCTGACTTTGAGTTTTTCTGTACAGTATGCTGCAAAAGAATATCAGCAGGCTCTTGATATTCTTGACATGGAAGAGCCAATCAATAAAAGACTGTTTGAAAAACATTTTAAAGATGAAAGTGGTCCAAAGGACTGTTCCAGTGACTGGGAGGTTTCACAGTCTTCAGTGAGTAAAAAATACAGATAGATATAAAATAATATATGCATATAATACCTTAATGGCTGCATAGGAAGCATGACTAGGATATTGTGATAATGTTAATTTGTTATGGACTTCCATTAAGTCTTAACATTTTTAGTTGGTAAAAATAGAGTCTTGCATCTTTATAGGAGTTCACATGATGTTTATACATAGAGTAAACAAATGCATGAATCATGCAGACAGCCTGTGTGCTATACCAGGTGTGGGAAACATAGTCCAAATGTTGTTGAACTATAACTCTCATCAGCCCCAGCAAGCATAGCCCCTGTTCAGGGATGATGGGAGTGGTAGTTCAGCATCTTGTGGAGGGCCAAAGATTCCCCACACCTGGACTGTACCATGGATACCCACTGTGTAGATGTAATGCACCTAACTATTAATTTTATGAAGCATGATGAAGCCTGTAGTACAGTGTACCAACAGTCTACTAGATGATAAGTCACATCCATCACAGATGAAATGGATTATTACTTCTAAGTTTTAATTTGTGCTCAGAATCAAATTGCAAATACTGATTCAGTCTTTGACCTCCACCCACTCTTTCCCACCAGATCAAGAGCTCTATTTGTCTTTTGCGTGGGAAGATCTATGATGCTCTCGATAATAGAACCTTGGCAACATTCAGCTATAAAGAGGCCTTGAAACTTGATGTTTACTGCTTTGAAGCATTTGACCTTTTAACATCACACCACATGCTGACAGCAGAAGAAGGTTTGGATAGTGGTGCTTTCCTAACCCAGTTTTTTAAAAAGTTCTTACTCTTTATCCAAAATGTTTTAATAAACTATTAAATGATAGCAGCTGTTGATTAGAGATACCAGTTTGTTTTTTAAAAGTAATTTTGCTGGTTTTTATATGAAGCTGACAAAGTAATCCAAACCTCCAACCTGCCATGCTAGAGGGGATTTTGGAGCAAAGGTGTGCCCCCAGGGAAGCTGTGTTGGCAAGGAGTGCCTGCCCAAATAGTGGGCGAGTGGCAGAGGCCAGTGGTGGTATCTCTAGTGGGAGTAGCCAGAGGAAATCCCTGAAATAGGGTGTTGCGGGGCGGGAGGCTAGGTTGGCACAGGTTCTGTTGGATCCTGAAGCAGCCCTGCTTGCCATCATGTGACAGCAACCGGCACAGTCTAGTAGCCCTCATCTCAGTTGCGTCCCCGAGTGCTGTACCTTTCACTTTTTCCTGTGTATCTCCTGTGTAAGTGAATGACTAAGTGAATGATTTTATTTTTCCCATTAAAAATGAATTTGAAGGTAATCCTACAATTGGGGTAAGACCTGTCTCAGTACTTATTGTGCTGTTGGGGATCCTGCAGGATGGGCATTTAGTCCTAATACATAATCCAGTCCTCAAACTGGCATATGAATCCCACCATTATCTTCTTTCTCTCCTTACAATGAATAGGCTATAGAATAGTGTTTATCAAAATGTGAAGTAATCTTCCCTTTTTGGGTGTGGCGCAAAGGGAGGGGAGGTGGCAACTTTACAGGGAGGGACAGGATTTCAAGGTGAGTAGATCCATTGACCTTACCAGCTAAGATCAACATAGAATGAATGCCTTCCTTGGAAAATGATCCTCATTAATTCACATTAGAATTGCAGAGATGACTTTTACCCAAAAGGACATGCTGCTGTACACGAATCCTCACATGCTCACCTCTGGAATGGGTTATTTGTGTCAGTGTGTAAGATTTGGAGGAGGAAGACACAGGGTAGAAGAAGGTCAGAAGGGGAGCCCAACTTTTAAAAGTTTTGGATATATTGCTGTAGAACAAATAACTATATAATTTCTTTGTAGCACTATATGATTGTATGGAGTAATTTATATAGATCAAATGGTACATTGTATGGGATCAAATTGTACATATTTGTACAATGGTACAGATGTACATTACTTTGATGCCTTTTCACTGAACATGAGATTGCTACGTGAGCAATGCTCAGGTAAAGGTGTGCCAGCTGCTGCGTCACACAGTATCACAAAGTATGTTATATTGAGATTATAGTGAGATGTAAGATTCTGGTACAGTGTAGATTTGTCTAGAGAATTAGGAACACTCAGGTATTTTAACCTATCTTTGTCTATACTCTACTGTTGTACTGGAATTCACTTGTGTTACTGATGTATTCAGAAAAAGAACTGCTGGAATCTCTACCTCTTGGAAAACAGTGCACAGAAGAAGAACAAGTATTACTACATTTTTTGTTTGAAAACAAACTAAAAAAGGTAATAGTGCTTATTATATCTTAAAATAAATTATCTTGACTTCAAGTGTACATTTGATAAGTTTCTATTACATAGACTTTGATACAATTAATAGCCTGTATTTTGCATTTTAGAGTCCATGGTTTGGTTCTACTTTGTGTTTAGCACCAGTAATTCTGACCTTATATACTATTGCTCTATTAGAATTCATTCCTAAGAAACTTTCGCTGTATCCAGATATGGCATAATATATTTGTTGATAAAATTGATAGAAGAGTCAGAACAACTATAACTACAAGATAAAAGTTGTCAAAATATGAAACTAACATCAGGTTCAGACAATCACTTAAGGCATGGGTTAGGTCAGGGATAACCATCACTATTGTTATAAAGTGAAAGCAAAAGCACTCAAAGGAGAGGCGAGGAGAGAAGAGAAGAGATAACATCCCAGAGTGACCTATGCTAATTTTTGGCAAGTTCAGTGTTGCAATGCAGAGTACTTAAATTATATTAAATTTGACTAAACATTTGATGTGTGAGCTATGTGGCTGTCTGGATGAATGAGTGTTTTCCTTTTGTCACAAGTCCCTAGTCAATGTTAAGATTTATTTTTAGGATAGAAGTGGTGCTGCTTTTCTTTAGTCTTCAGAACAAGTACACAACCACAATGAAGAGAGACTAGAATGATAGGTGACAAGTAGAATTAGAGTGATAGATGATCCTGCATTGAGCAGGGCATAGGGCTAAATGTCTTCTAAAGTACCTTCCAGCTTAATTCTATGATTATTATTATTATTTATTATTATTATTATTTATTAAATTTATATACCGCCCGACTAGCAATAGCTCTCTGGGCGGTGAACATAAAACAGCATAAAAATACAATAAATAACAAAACAATACTAAAATACAAGCAACAATCCAACACAATAAACATTTTTAAAATTAAATCAGTGTAACTTAAAATGCTTCAGAGAATAGAAAGGTTTTGACCTGGCGCCGGAAGGAGAGCAGAGTCGGCGCCAGGCGTACTTCCTCAGGGAGACTGTTCCATAGTTCGGGGGCCACCACTGAGAAGGCCCTAGATCTTGTCATCACCCTCCGGGCCTCCCTGTGAGTTGGAACCCGGAGGAGGGCCTTCGTAGCAGAATGTAGTGCACGGGCCGGTTCATATCGGAAGAGGCGTTCCGCAAGGTATCGTGGTCCCGCACCGTATAAGGCTTTATAGGTTAATACCAACACTTTGAATCTAGCCCGGAAACATATTGGCAACCAGTGCAAGCTGACCAGAACAGGTGTTATATGCTCGGACCGCTTGGTCCTTGTCAGCAATCTGGCCGCCGCATTTTGCACTAGTTGTAGCTTCCGAACTGTCTTCAAAGGTAGCCCTACATAAAGCGCATTACAGTAATCCAAACGTGAGGTTACCAGAGCATGTACCACTGATGTAAGGTCCTCTTTACTCAAATAGGGACGTAGCTGGGCTACCAACCGAAGTTGGTAAAACGCATTCCTAACCACCGAGGCTACTTGAGCCTCAAGTGAGAGGGAAGAGTCTAAAAAGACTCCCAGACTACGAACCCGGTCCTTTAGGGGGAGTGTAACCCTGTCCAGGACAGGGTATATATCCACCATCCAATCAGAGAACCCGTCCACCAACAGCATCTCAGTCTTGTCTGGATTGAGCTTCAGTTTGTTAACTCTCATCCAGTCCATTGTCGAGGCCAGGCAACGGTTCAGCAAATTGACAGCCTCACCTGAAGAAGATGAAAAGGAGAAGTAGAGCTGTGTGTCATCAGCATACTGATGACAACGCACTCCAAAACTCCTGATGACCTCTCCCAATGGCTTCATGTAGATATTAAAAAGCAGGGGGGACAAAACTGACCCCTGCGGGACCCCATATTGGAGAGCCCGCGGTGTCGAGCAATGTTCTCCAAGCACTACCTTCTGGAGACGACCCGCCAAGTAGGAGCGGAACCACTGCCAAGCAGTACCTCCAACTCCCAACTCCGCGAGCCTCTCCAGAAGGATACCATGGTCGATGGTATCAAAAGCCGCTGAGAGATCAAGGAGAATCAACAGAGTTACACTCCCTCTGTCTCTTTCCCGACATAGGTCATCGTACAGGGCGACCAAGGCTGTCTCAGTGCCAAAACCGGGCCTAAAACCCGATTGAAATGGATCTAGATAATCAGTTTCATCCAATAGCGCCTGGAGCTGGCCAGCAACCACCCGTTCCAAGACCTTGCCCAGGAATGGAACATTCGCCACTGGCCTGTAGCTGTTAAAATTGTCTGGGTCCAAGGAAGGCTTTTTCAGGAGTGGTCTCACCACTGCCTCTTTCAGACAGCCCGGGACCACTCCCTCTCGTAAAGAGGCATTTATCACTTCCTTGGCCCAGCTACCTGTTCCATTCCTACTAGTTTTTATCAGCCAGGAGGGGCAAGGATCCAGTACCGAAGTGGTTGCACGTACCTGTCCAAGCACCTTGTCCACGTCCTCGAGTTGAACCAACTGAAGCTCATCCAACAAAACAGGACAAGACTGTGCTCCGGACATCTCACTAGGATCTACTGCTATAACTTGAGAGTCTAGGTCCTGGCGGATACATGAGATCTTATTCTGGAAGTGATCGGCAAACTGATTACAGCGGGCCTCCGATGATTCCACCGTGTCCGGAGGGTTTGAATGGAGAAGCCCCCGGACAACTCGAAAGAGCTCCGCTGGGCGGCAAAGAGATGATTTAATAGTGGCAGCAAAATGATGTTTTTTAGCTGCCTTCACTGCTCCTACATAGAGCTTAGTCGAAGCACTAACCAGCACATAATTGTATCCGTCGGGAGTTCGTCTCCATTTCCGCTCAAGCCTCCTCCTATCTTGCTTCATCGCTCTCAGCTCCGGAGTATACCATGGAGCTGTATGAGCTCTACACAGGAGAGGGCGTGCAGGAGCGATCGTGTTTACAGCCCAGGTCATCTCCGTATTCCACAGAGCGACCAGGGCTTCAGCAGGAGCGCCAGTCCTATCAGCCGGAAAATCCCTCAGAGCCCTTTGAAAACCTTCAGGATCCATTAGTCTCTGGGGGCGGACCATTTTAATAAGTCCCCCACCCTTGCAGAGGGAAGAGGTTACTGAAAGTCTAAACTTCAGCAAGCAGTGGTCTGTACATGACAAAGGGAGTGTTGTAAAACTCCCCACATCCAGATCACTTTCCCCTTGCTCAGTAGCAAAAACAAGGTCTAGAGTGTGCCCCGATACATGTGTTGGACCACTAACATATTGAGACAGCCCCATGGCTGTCATGGAAGCCATGAAGTCCTGAGCCGCGCCAGACAAAGTGGTCTCGGCATGAATGTTGAAATCCCCCAGTACTATTAGTCTGGGGGACCTCAACAATATATCCGAGACCACTTCCGCCAGCTCAGTTAGGGAAGCCATTGGGCAGCAGGGTGGGCAGTACACCAAAAGGATTCCCAGCCTGTCCCTCTGGCCCAACACAAGGTGCAAACACTCCAGGCCAGTAACTGAATGAACATGGTGCTTGGTGAGTGAGATGGAACTCTTATAGACGACAGCAACCCCACCTCCCCGACCCTCAGATCTACCATGATGCTGAACCAAGTACCCCGGTGGGCAGAGCTGAGAGAGACCAACTCCTCCCTGCTCACCCACCCAGGTCTCGGTTATACATGCCAGATCGGCTGCCTCATCCACAATCAAATCGTGGACGAGGGAGGTTTTATTATATACCGATCTGGCATTTAATAACAGCAACTGGAGATCTGAGAGTTGGCTGATAGGACTACCAACGACCTTGCGGGTGTGGGAAGGACCGGAACAAGGCACAGCCACAACATGTCTGGACCGCGTTCCCCTTACCTGGCACGTCCTTCTCACAGCGCCATACCTTCCTTTGCCCGTCACTACGGTAATTGGGGCCCCCTCAAGTCTCCCCGCCTGATGGATAAAACTCTCTCCGAAGCACATAATACAACTAAAATATACAACAATTAGACGTATAAAAACAGCTATATATACAGCCATATATACAGCATATAAACATACACACTCACTCAGACATACATTCATATAATCAGGCACCCATTCATCTCAAATTGCATCAACACACCAACATTATATAAACATGGACAGCCATATGGCAGCCCATGAAGGCAAGATGTTATATGTAGAGTTTGACAAAAATCTAGAGATTCTTGTGTGCAGTCAGATGCTTTTTATTATCTTTTGCCTGTACAGTTTAAGCAAGCGTTAAAAACAGACTTCTCTGTACCAATGTAAGCAAAAGCACTTAGGTACACGCATGAATGGGCCTCATGCTGGAACTGTAGCAAACAACTTTGATACAATAGGACTTTAGGTTATGTATTAATTTTACAAGTTTGTTAATCCAAAGACTTTCAAAATTATTTTACTAAGTCACATTCTATGGTAATGCAGAATGTGGGAACCTTCTACACCTCTAGATTGGTATTACTATGCTTGCTCAGGACTAGAGATGCGAAGACCCGGAAAAAAACTGGAAACATTTGTGTCTGCTGAGATCTCTACATATCTGCAAACTACTTCTCTGTGTTTAGGAAATAAGCTCTTTCTGGTTGATTGGAGGGAATTTAGATCAAGCACCAGGAGGAACCTCTCCCTCTCCCCGCTGTAGTCCTGGCTCTATTCTGTTAGTCTGGTTGAGTTGGCTCAGGGAGCAGCATATTTTTCAAAATACATAGGAGCACAGCATGCGTAGCAGAATATTCCTGTTAACACAAATGAGATCAGAGCTTTTCTAGAACCTGAGGGTATTTGTATTGAAAAAATAAAAGGCAATTTATGCATTAATTACTGAAGGCTGTCCCAAAGAAGGAAGGGGTAGAGAAGGAAATTGGAAGTGAGATTGTGGTGAGCAGAAGAAGGCAATGGAGAATGGAAAGTTCGTGGGAGAGTGTTATACGTTTCCTTCCTTATGCTGTGTCAGAAACACAGGGAGGAAGAATGGGGATCTTTAGCGTTGGAGTAAATCTAAAATGAGAGGCAGAAAAAGCAACCTTGCCTTGGTGGAGACCACTAGAGGCTAGAGTGTAGACAAAAGGGGAACAAATCTGGGAGTTGAGAATCAGTTAGGCTATGTTAGCAGGACCTCTGCTGGAACCACCTAAAGTTCAGAGGTACAAGAATGGGCTCCAACCAAAGAGATCCAAAAGGTACTCAGGCAGAGTGTCTACCAGCAGCATAGCCCTTATCACATTTGGAAAACTCGCTAACCATATGCAAATATTCACACAATTAGAATCAAATCAATGGAGAGCTGTGTTGCTCTAGCTAGCTCTGTTCCTTTCATTGTGTCCCCATCACACTTTCCTGCTGCTCCCCATGCATTGGAGGGAAAACATCTGCAGCAGCAAGACTGCTGTACTCATAGAGGCTTCCAGCACATTTAGAACCCTAATTGCACAGAGAACCTCTACAAGTACAGCAGGCTCCCCACAGCAGATATTTGCCCTTTGATACATGGAGGGCAACAAGCTGGTGACATGGGTGCAACAGAAAGGGCAGAGGGACGTATCTTGTCCCCTCTCTCACCCTCATTGCGTGAGGAATGAATAGAGATACATAGTTCAGGAACTCTAAGGCAGTTATTGCCTTAAAAACAAAGACTCACAAAAGAGTGCAGTAGTCTTGGAAGAGTGATCTTCATTTGAGCAAAAGGATGTTTTTTGTTAACAAAGTGGGGGTTGCTTGACTTTATGTTGCTTTTATAGTACTGTTTTTGAAGACACTCTGTCTCAGGGCTCTAAATAGCCAACTGATAAGTGAGATAGTATGGCCTTGTTTGGATTTGGAGTGGTGGGAAATTAAGCACTGGTTTAATGGACAACTCCCTTGTCCATCTGAATAGAACATGTCAGCAAGAACTTGCAAATGCATTTTGTTCTACCTTGTTAGGTCTTGCCAGCCAACTTTTCCAGACAAAATAGAGACTTTTGAACCAAATTGTAATAGTGGGGGACACACAGTGAAGGTGTACCAGAGCTCTCTGGCAATGGAGTTACTATTGATCTGAGCCAACTCCTGTGTTCTTTATTGAAATTTCTTCTGTCTTTCAGTATAATAAACCAAGTGAAACACTGATTCCTGAATCTGTAAATGGTCTTCAAGACAACCTGGATGTCGTAGTGTCTTTAGCAGAAAGACATTACTATAACTGTGATTTCAAAATGTGCTACAAGCTTACTTCTCTGTAAGTACAGATATAAGCCTGTGTTGTGTAATATTATTTATTTGAAATCACTCTTACAGGGGTAAACTCAATATGTGGGATATTTTATTATATTGTGGAAGCCAGCAGATAATTGTGCTATGAACATGTTACTTTCTTGTGTATTATTTATGTATTGCCAATATACAATTTAAATAACATCCCAGAAGAATATAAAGATCAAATAAGATTTGAGGCTTTAAACGTAGTTGACAGAGAACCAGAAGAACTATGGACTGAAGTCAGGGACATTATCAGGGAAGAATGCAAAAAGACAATACCTCTTGTTAAAAAGAGAGAAAGATCTCAATGGATGACTGAAGAAACTCTTAAAATGGTTAAAGAGAGAAGGAAAGCAAAAGGAGATAGAAACACGGTCAGAACCCTAAATGCAACTATACAACAACTAGTACATAGGGACAAAGAACTATTACAATAGTAATTGTATAGAAATAAAAAGGGACAACAAAATGGGAAGAACAAGAGCCCTATTCCAAAAGATTAGAGAAATGAAAGGGAAATTTAAACCACGAGTAGGGATGTTGAATCAACAGGGGAACACACTGACTGACCGAGATGAAATAAAAGGAAGATGGAAGCAATACACTGAAGAACTCTATAAAAGAGATGCCAGGATGACAGATTCATACACGGAAGAACCATATGATGAAGAACCAGAAATTTTAGAATGTGAGGTGAAAGCTGCTCTTAAAATTCTTGGAAGAAACAAATCACCAGGAACAGACGGCATACCAATAGAGTTGCTACAATCTACTGAGACTGAATCTGTCCAAATTTTGACAAAAATTTGTCAACAGATACAGAAAACTAAACAATGGCCCACAGACTGGAAGCGTTCCATATACATCTAATTCCAAAGAAAGGGGATTCCAGAGAATGCAGCAATTATGAAACTATTGCCATAATATCCCATGCAAGTAAAGTAATGCTCAAGATTGTACAACAAAGGCTTTTGCCATATATGGAGCGAGAAATGCCAGATGTCCAAGATGGATTTAGAAAGGGAAGAGGCAGCAGAGATCATATCGCAAACATACGTTGGATAATGGAATGGAGCAAGGAATTTCAGAAGAAAATCACCCTGTGCTTTATAGACTACAGCAAAGCCTTTGACTGTGCAGATAATGAAAAACTGTGGAATGCTTTAAAAGAAATGGGGGTGCCACAGCATTTGATTGTCCCGATGCACAACCTATACTCTGCACAAGAGGCTACTGTAAGGACAGAATATGGAGAAACCGATTGGTTCCCCATCGGAAAGGGTGTGAGACAGGGTTGTAGTTTATCACCCTATTTGTTTAATCTATACGCAGAAGATATCATACAGAAATCAGAATTGGACCAAGATGAAGGAAGTGTAAAAATTGAAGGGAGAAACATCAATAATTTAAGATGTGCAGACGATACCATACTCTTAGCAGAAACCAGTAATGATTTGAAACGAATGCTGATGAAAGTTAACGAGGAAAGCATAAGAGCAGGACTACAGCTGAACGTCAAAAAGACTAAATGATGACAACAGAAGATTTATGTAACTTTAAAGTTGACAATGAGGACATTGAACTTGTCAAGGATTATCAATACCTCGGCACAGTCATTAACCAAAATGGAGACAATAGTCAAGAAATCAGAAGGCTAGGACTGGGTAGGGCAGCTGTGAGAGAACTAGAAAAGGTCCTCAAATGCAATGATGTATCGCTGAACACCAAAGTCAGGATCATTCAGACCATGGTATTCCCGATCTCTGTGTATGGATGTGAAAGTTGGACAGTGAAAAAGGCAGACAAAAATCAGCTCATTTGAAATGTGGTGCTGGAGGAGAGCTTTGCGCATACCATGGACTGCAAAAAAGACAAATAATTGGGTGTTAGAACAAATTAAACCAGAACTGTCACTAGAAGCTAAAATGATGAAACTGAGGTTATCATACTTTGGACACATCATGAGAAGACATGATTCACTAGAAAAGACAATCATGCTGGGAAAAACAGAAGGGAGTAGAAAAAGAGGATGATGGATTGATTCCATAAAGGAAGCCAGAGACCTGAACTTACAAGATCTGAACAGGGTGGTTCATGACAGATGCTCTTGGAGATCACTGATTCATAGGGTCGCCATAAGTCGTAATCGACTTGAAGGCACATAACAACAACAACATTTATTACATTTATTTACCGCCTCATAGCCGAAGCTCTCTGGGTGGTTTACAGCAATTAAAAACATTAAAAACAAATATACACATTTTAAAACACAAAAAAACAATTTAAAAACAAATATACACATTTTAAAAACAACTTAAAAACACATGCTAAAATGCGTGGGAGAAGTGGAAAGATTTAAATTATCCTGCATATTTAATTAGTTTAAGAGGGTGAAAAACCACTTTAAATAGCATGAAGGTATCTATTTAGTTTGAAACACAGGATATGATACTCTGTGCCAAGTTCCTATTGGAACATAGGAAGCTGCCTTATACTGAGTCAGACCATTTGTCTGTGTAGCTCAGTATTATCTATACTGCCTAGCAGCAACTCTCCAGAGTTTCTGACAGGGGTCACTTCCAGCCCAAGCTGGAGATGGAAGGAATTGAACCTAGGACTCTGTACATGCAAAAGAGATGATCTACCACTGAGCTGTGGGATCGGAATATATTTGTAAGGAGAGTGCTGGAAAGCAAGACAGTACTGTAGTAATTTTAAAACATTTGGGAAAGTATGACTCTTTTTTCTTTTTTAAAAAAAGTATCTTTCTGCTGCCTCTCACATGTTGGGCAATAAGAAACTCTAAAGGGAGGGCCATTTATTGTAGAATAGGTAGTATGGGGCATAGAATATATTGATCTATGCAATATTTTATTCATTTCTTTTTGCATTGCCGTCTTTTTGTGCCTCAGTGAACTTGAAAACATCATGCTATTTATTTATGTACTTATGTATTTATGTATTTAAAATGTTTCTATACTGCATTTGAAGGCAAAAAGGCACCATAAGGTGGTTTATAAGTAACAGCCATCATCATCATCATCATCATCATAATAAAAGTAAAACTGCAGTACAAAACATTCCATTTTGATACAAACCTAAACTATCAGTCACTGTTAAAACTACATTAATAAAATATGGACTAACACCATTATTGAATTAAAAGCAGACTAAAGCATCAGGTCTTTAAAGCCCATCTAAAAACAGCCAGATAGGGAGCCAAGTGTGTCTCGCATGGAAGGACATTCCATAAGGATGGGGCCATCACAGCCATGCAGCACACTGGATGACCTTGTGCCAATCACTGTGTCTCAGTCTAACCTACATCACAAGAGTATTGTAAGGATAAAATAGGGAAGGGAAGAGCCATGTACACCAGCTTTTGCTCCTTGGAAGAAAGGTGAGATATAAATGTAATAAAGTACAGTAGTCTAGTCTGGATGTAACCAGAATGAATGACTGTAGCAAGGCCCATGTTGTCTTGACAGTGGCTTTGCATATCATTGGGCAGTTTATATTTTGAAAGGAGAACTTGGCTTATATCCTAAGATAAATTACCTTAAAGAACTTCACAGAAGTTTCCTATCCCCTCCTACTCCAGCAGCCATCTCTGCCCCCCCCGCTTCCTGGACAACATAGGATAGAGCCCAGGGGATTGCTGGGAGAGGGACGAACAGCCCAATATTGGGGGGGATATTGGGGGGGAAGTCCCATCTCACACTATTCAGGAGGCCCTTCAACTCTCTCGGGAGCTTTTGGGGGTGGGCACAGGTGGCTGTAGGGGGAAAGGCTTGAAAAACATTATTTCTGTGGAATTTGCTAAAATAACTTACTTTACAATCCAAGCCAGAAGATTCTGAAGCATATCAGAGAAGGCGATTTATTCCCATAGAAATTATAATGAGCTCTTTTATATTGCTATATTTTAAAAGAAATGGCTATATCTTGTTAAGGCACCTTTCCTAAATATGCAACTTATTTATATAATGAACTTCAGCGCAGCAATGGAACAATTCACATCTCCCTCTTTAAAAGGTAGTATATATGGTCTCCTTTTCATCAGTAGCTAATGCAGGTGACAGCAGTTGGAAAGCATTTTCGCCTCTCATGTACTCCTCGACTTGCCTCATTCTAGTAAGGTGAGATCCCTAGCCACTGCCACTTATCCTCTCCACACTTTCTGCATTCCCTGTTCATTCTGAAAAGCTATCTCTAAAGCTAAGAGTTCCACATAGGTTTTTTTCACACAGAAACAGACACAGCCTGGCTGTGGAGGGGGGAGTTGTAGGGTCAAAGTAGCTGATGAGAGAAGAGTTAAGCACTTGCATTCTTACCTCTTGATTTTTCTATGCAAACCCTACCCCCAAGCCTCAGAGAGGTGGGGGCCTGGCTTGCTGGGGACTCAATGGCTACCAAATGTAAAAAAAAAATTATGAATTGGAATAAATAAATAATAAATAAATAAAATAAAACTAATACCTGGAGCTAAATGCTATGAGAAAAGCTAGTCTTTTAGTCCCACTGAGTGCTTTGGATTATACAAAAGTATCTGCAAGAGCAATGACCTATTTATGACTTTATTAGTTTACTTTTATTGAGGGTTTTATTTGGGCTTATTTTTAGAGTAATGGACAAGGATCCATTCCATGCCAGTTGTTTACCTGTGCATATCGGGACACTTGTGGAGCTGAATAAAGCAAATGGTGAGAAGGTATTTTAATACATATTGAATATTCATTATTTTTAAATGGATTCAAAGTCTATTTTTCTTTTTTCTCTAAACCCTGTATATTTTGCAATAACTCCCAAATAGGCTTTTCTACTCCAATTTGTAGAGGAAAGGTTAGCATGGTGCAGTGATTACTAGGATCAAGGAGACCTGTGTTCAAATCTCCTTTCAGCCCTGAAACTCACTGGGTGACCAGTCTTTATCTCTCAGCCTAACCTATTTCACAGGGTTGTTGTGAAAATAAAATAGGAGAAAGGAGAACCATGTGTTCCACTCTTGGAGGAAGGTTGGGATATGTAGGGCAGAGTGCAACACTGCACAAGCAGAGTTCTACTTATTCATCAGGACTTCACCTTCCTCTCCTCTCCCCTGCATGCTGTTTGAGGGTGCTGCAACCCTTTGGAGCTGATTACGAGAGTGTACCAGGGGGGGGTGCAGCGGGAAGGAGAGGAAGGTGAAGTCCTGCTACATGAGTAGAAATCCATTCTGTTCATACATGGGTAACATTGAATGCAACCCTTGATAAATAAAATGTGAAATTTGTAGGCTGATATTAATATGTTAAGATATGTTTGATGGATTTGATCTCAACTACTAATATCAACCTAGGGATTTTTAGCAGGATTTCACTCTTTTATTGAACTGTTCTCTGGTGTGAATAAGTCACTGCTACACATTTCTGCTGGCTCTGCATTAAAAATGAATACATTTTCCCATTTTAAAGCAGAGAATTCATCCTGTTAAGACTGCATATTTGCATTGTACATCTTTATAATTTGTAGCTATTAAGATACTATTAAGCGGTTAATATTCCTCATTGTACAATATTTAAATTTAATTCTTGCTTTTAATTTTTAAAGGGGAGATATGTACATTTGTAGCGGAGAGTCAGAAAATAATTTGTAGTGATGAGTCATCCGCACTAGAAAAGAGTTAAATGTACCAGTGAAATCTGGCTAAGGAATTGCCCACACCAAGATATGATGACCACTGATACATCTTCTAGCAACCAAGTTGGCTTCTTACTATAAAGAAAACTAGGAACCAGACCACTAAATGCTAATAGTAACTACTGTTTAAATTGATATATATATGCTAAATCTTAATATATTAAGTCAAAATTGTGTGGAAAATACCTTTTGGTGAGGTTATAAATGTTTGCATGACATGATAAGTAGGCTATGGCTTATCCAGACCACAGGGAGGAGCTTATATCTGCTTTGTTCTCCTACCCCTGTTCAGCCCTTTTAATATGGCATGGAACAGCAGCTAAAACAAGGTGATGTCCGAACCTGGGATTGTGGTTAATATCTCACCTCCTTAACCACAATTTGTGGCCAGGTTTTTGTCTTATGGTTACAGATCATGGTTTATGATGAGAGCCCTTCACCGCAATCTTAGGTTCGGACTGCACACTAAGCCAAGCCTTGGCATAGCTGCCACACCACCCTGTGCTAAAGTAACTGGGGAGGAGCAAACCAGGTGCAAGCTCCTCTCCAGGAGCCAACACATTCGCATAATTCAACCATGGTAACCTTTTGGACCGCCTTGCTGGGATGGGACTTGGGGGCACCATGTTACGATGGCTCCATTCCTTTCTGGAGGGACGAACTCAGAAGGTGGTGTTGGGGGACTCCTGTTCGACTCCTTGGCCATTGACCTATGGGGTCCCTTAGGGTTCAGTTTTGTCCCCCATGTTATTTAACATCTATATGAAACCGCTGGGAGAGGTTGTCCGGGGGTTTGGGGTTCGGTGCCATCAGTATGCGGATGACACCCAACTCTATTTCTCCTTTCCACCTAAATCCAAGGAAGCTGTCCTGGTCCTGAACCAGTGCCTGGCATCAGTGATGGACTGGATGAGGGCGAACAAATTGAAACTAAATCCAGACAAGACAGAGGTGCTCCTGGTCAGTCGAAGGGCAGATCAGGGAATAGGGATTCAGCCTGTGCTGGATGGGGTTACACTCCCCCTGAAGACACAGGTTCGCAGTTTGGGTGTGCTCCTGGACTCAGCTCTGAACTCGGAAGCCCAGGTCTCGGCCGTGGCCAGGAGTGCCTTTGTCCAGTTAAGACTAGTGCACCAGCTGTGCCCGTTCCTGGAAATGCCTGATTTGACTATGGTGATGCATGCCTTAGTTACATCCCATTTAGACTACTGTAATGTGCTCTACGTGGGGCTGCCTTTGAAGACTGTTCGGAAACTTAAACTGGTACAAAGAGCTGCAGCCAGAGTATTAACGGACTGGTTACAGGGACCATACAACTCGCTTGTTACAACAGCTCCACTGGCTGCCAGTTTGTTTCCAGTCACAATTCAAAGTGCTGGTTTTGACCTATAAAGCCCTATACGGCCCAGGTCCAGGCTATTTGTCAGACCGTATCTCCCTATATGAGTCTGCCCGGGCCCTGAGATCTTCAGGAGAGGCCCTTCTCTCAGTCCCAACACCCTCGCAAGTGCGATTGGTGGGGACACGAGATAGGGCCTTCTTGGTGGCTGCTCCTAGGTTCTGGAACTCCCTTCCTAGGGAGGCACGAATGGCCCCCTCCTTGCCATCCTTCCGTTGGCAAGTAAAGACTTTTTTATTCCGACAGGCTTTTGGGATAGAAGGTGTTTAGTATTGGGCTTTACAAGGCTTGTTTTATTGTTTTATATTATTATTTGTATTATTTTACATTGTTTCTAGATTTTTAAGTGCCTTTCACGGTTTTAAGGTTGTGCATAATTTAATTGTATTTTAATTGTATGTTTTTAACTACATGTAGTTCTATTTGTAAGCCGCCCTGAGTTCCAGTTTGGAAAAAAGGCGGGCTAAAAATAAAGTTTCAATTCAATTCAATAATTCTAGTAAGCCATATTTTGACTTGTGAACAAGGTCTCTGAGTGCCTTTGAAAAGAGACTTAAAAACTGGAAAGTGTCTTAGATATAATAGTTTAAGTAAAAGCAGTTGACCACTTTATTCTGTTTATCATTTTCAGTCAAATCAAAATGTGAACAAAAGGTGTAATTATTTCTTTTATTTTAGCATTCAACATGAGATGCTACTATGTTTAACAAAGATACTGTTTAAATGTATTTATTCTCCCTCTCTCCTTCCTAGAACTTTTTTATCTTTCCCATAAACTGGTGGATTTGTACCCAAATAATCCTGTAAGTTGTAGTTATGTTCTTTTTTCCATAAATATGGTATAAATATGATCAACAAAAGTTTCGGCAGTATCCAGCAAACATGTCCCATTACTGCAAGAATTTGTTTCCGTAATGGAATGACCCCCCCATTCCCACACACACCCTAAATCTATTTTAGGGGTTCCCCAACCCTCCAGATCAGATTTGGGCAGGGTGCGGGGGGAGGACAGGAGGGAAGTTCCGTTGTGCAAATGTAAATCCTTGCACTGATGGGACACATTCATTGGATAAAGTCATTGGATAAAGTTAAGACATGTAGTAGAATATAAAGCTAAAGGTTAGCCTTACTGGTAAGTACTATATTTTTGTACAGGCTATGTGAATGTTCTTGAGCTAAAATAGTACAGAATGCTCAACCATAAAAATAGTAAAAATAAATATTTAAAATTTCACAAATAGAGTAGGTATGGTAGAGAACGGGTTGTTACTCATCATATACGATATCCACAAGTTGTTTAACCACAATCCACACAGCACAGATAATCATAGATCATATGTTTGGTGCTCAACAAAGCCACCTTTTCTCAGCAACAAAATATTGTGGACTAAGTGCTAGAAGAATAAGAAAACAGTCCCACAAAGCATGTTGTTTGGCAAAGGGATATAGATCCTTTGCAGAAATATTGGTAACTACGGTGCATCTATTGCACTTGGGAAAACATCTATTAATAAATTAAAACACAATATCTCCAGGTCTCCTGGTTTGCTGTAGGATGTTATTATCTCATGGTTGGCCATAAAAATGAACATGCCAGAAGATATCTTAGGTAAGTTTTCCTTTCTCTTATTTAGTCTTAAGGGTCACTGTCTAGTACTTTTAATATTTTAAGAAACCTTGTACTGTAACCCTATATGAAATAAGTAAGGTTCAGACTACTAGGATAGTTTTGAAGACTGGAATTAGCACAGTTTAGTAATTACTGTTCTTAGAGTAGTAGTACTTTAAATTTACTGCATAAGCATTACATTCAGTATTATAGACTCTTATTTAATGTACCTTGTTTTTATATTTCAGCAAAGCCACTACACTTGAGAGAACATATGGACCAGCATGGATAGCATATGGACACTCATTTGCTGTTGAAAGTGAGCATGACCAAGCAATGGCTGCGTACTTCACAGCAGCCCAGCTGATGAAAGGGTATGTCAAATCAGATTGCTAGGTAACATGAATGGAGTTCAATAAAACTGCCTTAGTAAAGGAATATGTAATTAATAGAAAAAATCTGTCCTCAGACATGTATTCATTGTGTGCAGCAGAATTAATATTGCTCTCAGATGGTAAGCTATACATTGGTTACTAGCACAATATTATGGATCATGCTTGTGGAATACTGGTTCATCCTGTTTTTATCGAAACAAAGAATCTTTATAATTGTGCTTTTTTTCCTCATTGAAACATATTTGTAATGTTTTTAAAACTATGGATCAAAGTTTTATTTAAATAAAATGCAATGCTACTGCCTGTTCCTTAAATGTCCTCATAACTTTATATATTATCGTTGTTCTTTATTTTTGCAGCTGCCATTTGCCAATGCTATATATTGGGCTAGAGTATGGCTTAACCAACAATTCAAAATTAGCTGAACGGTTTTTCAGCCAAGCTTTAAGTATTGCACCTGAAGACCCTTTTGTTATGCATGAAGTTGGAGTAGTAGCATTTCAAAATGGAGAGTAAGTTAGGTTTTTTTTTACACTGTGAATTGTCTTTGTACAGTATAATATATGCATAATTTCCTTTCCTGAGTAAGGGTGCAATCCAACTTGAATTTGCTCTGGGCTGGGAAGAATTGGATGTGGCAGACCCCCCAGCTGAGCCGGCAGGCTCCTGGCACTGCTGGGCTGCACTGGCAGCAGCCCCTCATCACAGCTGCGGCTCAGCGCTACCAGGACCCTGCCAGCTCAGCCAGGGGTCTGCTGGGAAAGCCCAGCCCAGTGGATGGAGAGCCGGCAAAAGGCCCCCAAACGGGGCGTTCCAGAGGTGTGGTGGAGGAGGACCATCCTCCTTGTGCTCAGAGCACTCCCGCTGGTCCTGATCAAGAGTAAGATTATTTCTATGTCAGTTGGAGTATTTACGGTAGCTGGCTTCTGCTGTTCTGGTGTGTGGCTTCCGACTGAACCAGCATTTAGCCAGCCTAGTGGCTCAAACAGGGAATGGATGCTGCGGAGCTTTCTGCTGGCTCTTCCACTGTTGCCCCACATCCCTCTGGCTTCCCATGGTTTGGTTTGCTCTGTAGCTCCTCCAAAACTTGAACACCATTCTCCATGCACTGACTTAAAATGTTGCAATGGCAGTAATTGTTCTCAATTTCTATCAGCCCCTTGCTCACCTGATGACCTTAGATAGTACTAGCATTAATGTCTCGCTTTAACTCTTTAATATATAAACTATACCATACTGGCAATGCCCTGCAGTTGCACCACTCTTCACAGTGACTGAAATACATTATTTTTTCCTTCAATGATCAGATGTGGTTTTAAAAAACTTAAGTACTTATCACTACTCTTATATCTCATGGGAACTCTTTTTACATGTTTAACAAATCATTTTGGAAAATCACATAAATCTGTGTGCCTTTTAAGAAAGAAATACTATAGGTACCATATTAATGCTGAATAGTGATGACATTTTGTTTACACAACATCCTGTATGTAATAAAACATATAAATTGTCAATTTGAAGGGGCCTATCCGTCAGACATAGATCTCTGCTTTATCTTAGTGACTTCTTTATTCCAGCTGGAAAACTGCAGAAAAGTGGTTTCTTGATGCATTAGACAAGATCAAAGCCATTGGAAATGAGGTATTTTAACTATACATTAAAAAAATTAATAATATGGTTAGCCATAATTCAGCCTCTGCCATTAGTATTTTGAAAGCAGGACCCAGAAGGACCACATGTGAAGAATCCCACCAAGCACACTCCCTAAAAACTATCCAGATCCCAGAAGCAATACATATGCAGATCACCACCATCCCACTTATGCCGCAATCAACCAGACACATGTCTATTTTGTGATTAAAAGTATATTTTTACTGCTTTTCTGCCCTAGAGCTCCTAAAATGGTGCACAGTATATTAGAAGTACAATAAAAATAATGTAACAACAGTATAAAACAGAGCTGTAAAGTTGGGAGATAAACATAACCTATTTTCATAAAAAGCAAAACAGAAGGGTAGTGTTACCTAAGCAATGCCATCATAAGCCAAGGCTCTGCTCTTCTGAAGTATCTAGCAAACCAGGCTCTGCCATCCAGATTGTTCTTGTTGAAGGCTGGAAGTGAGATCAGCATAATTTGGTATGTGGGCAACCTGATGCTTTGTGGGGAGAAATGGAGGTCCTTTGATTTTCCTCATCCAAGTGGGCAATGAGAAGACTGCCCTGTAAAGTGAGTGGCAGATGAAGGAGATTTTTGTACAAAACCTGTGCAGAGCACGTCAGTAACCAGCATGAACTGAGGAAGTTGTCGTTTCCCCCCCTATACTGTTGCTACCCTGCATGCAGGTATTGATTGATACCAGGCTCTGGCATAGCTTCATATCTATATTTCCCAATTTCTAGAGGGAATCCCAGAGAGCAGATTCAAGGCTATTCTGGCTTTTTCATGACATGCCACATTACTTTTATTAGCCCATTCTTTAGCTTTTAGTTGTATTATAATGACCTTTTTTGCCAAGTCTTAAATCTTAATCCAAATAATCATATGACCCAAAGAAGATTTGGATTTGTTTTTTCTCAAAATAGAAATACAGCTGCAATGATGTATGGCAAGCCTCTTTATGAAACTGAGGGGAGCTTTATAAGTAGTTTCCAGTATGGAATGAAGATTGTGTGTCTGCCATTCAAAGGAAAAAAGTTTTTCAAAAATCCTCTGGCCCACCAAAACTTTCTGTATCCTAGTTATTTATTGTGAAAAGTTGTATACTGCATGAACATTTTCTAATAGCATATCATCCTTTGTTGCATGGGAGTTTTTTTAAATGGCCAATGGAATAGCTGGTTTACTTTAATCAGGATTTTGCATGAGAGGCATTAAAATTTTGCCTTTAAATATAAACCTGCTATCTTACAGGTGACAGTTGATAAGTGGGAACCTTTGTTGAATAATCTGGGACATGTGTGCAGAAAGCTTAAGTAAGTGGAAAAGCAAAGCATTTTTACAGTACTTATTATTTTAAATACTCATCAGTTGTATGGGGTTCAATTTTTACTAAGCCTTGTGTATACACTTAATGGTATATATTGTTTGGCATGTTTATGAGCTTATCCTGTATTTGTGGAGTGTGATGTGGCATGTGGCATCCTAAAAATCTCAGCTGCTACATTTTTTACAGCAAGTTTCTAGTCCTCATGGTAGAACAGTGAAAGCTGAGTCCCAAGGTACCAGATAGAGTTCAGTGGCCAGGATGTGAAACTTCAGTGTCCTTCAAAACTCATGGATACAGTTTTCCAACATCTACTCCACACTTTTCTCCCCATCTCAGAGCTTCCCTTCCCTTCTGTTTTCTTCACCCTGTAGGCTGGTCTGTATGAGTGCTAAATCATGGTTTAGCACGACATAGGACGAGCCTTGATTAAGAAGCATCAGGCTCATGAAATCTGTCCTTCCTTTTTCACCCATGTGACTGGGAGGAGGACTTCTGCTAGGTTTATTTTCAGTTTCAAAGAATCTCAGCTTAGCATCACAGTGTTCTAGTTTAAAACAATGATTAATTAAAAAGCCAGCTTCATAACCCATGGTTTAAAGTTAGCTTGTTGAGCAACTAACAATTGCCTGTTTAAAACTTTCCTGGTTTGCATGCAATGCTAAGTCAAGATTCTTTGAAAGGGAAAGTAATCTCAACAGAAATCCAGCCAAGTGTAGTGTGTGTGTTTTTATGGCCAAATGTTTACCATTTCGTATTTCCTAATAATGTGAAAGAAACAATATTATTCTTGTTTATGTTAATAGGAAGTATGAAGAAGCTCTTGAATACCATCGTCAAGCTCTTGTATTGATTCCTCAAAATGCTTCTACTTATTCTGCCATTGGATACATACACAGTCTGATGGGAAACTTTGAAAGTGCAATTGATTATTTTCATACAGTACGTATACTATATTTGTATGTTTGTTTACAGTATGTATACTATGTTTGTTTGGGGGAATTGGTATAAGGTTTTCAATACCCTCTTTTATCTTTCTTGATTTTTGTAATTTTTCCTTTTTAATCAGGCCCTTGGTCTTAGAAGGGATGATACATTTTCAGTTACCATGCTTGGACATTGCATAGAAATGTACATTGGTGATTCTGAAGCCTACATTGGTAAGTTGTCACTTTATTACTGTTGTAGCTACCCAAATGATCCCACACCACTGTGGCTCTCAGTATAGATGTGCAGTTATATTCATGAAGAGCATTAGCACATTTATTCATGAAGAGCACTGGTATATTTATCACTGGTAAGCCATTTGTTCAATCCCCCAAGAGGGTCAATGGCTTATGAAATTATGTTTGTAAGAAATTAACAGCTTGGTTTCCGAACAGTGGGAAGTCGCTTTATTCCAAGTCAAACCATTGGTCCATTTAGCTTAGCGTTGTCTACACTAGCAGCAGCTCTCCATGGTTTCAGACAAGAATCTTTCTCGATCCTACCTGGAGAATCTATAGATTGAACCTTGGATCTTTGTCTTGCAAAGCATGTGTTCTGTCACTGAACTACTGCTTCTCCCTAATCAATATTTATTCATTTAACAAAATTTATATACCACTTGATTGTAAGAAACCTCTAAGCAGTTTATAACAGAGTATGTATTGTATGCAGATATTTCACCATAGTGAGTGATTGTCAAAGTTTAACAATAGTGCTAAGGTTGGAAAAACAGTTTCATAATACCAACTAAAGATTAATTTTCTTGGCAGGAGAATTACAAACTCTATTGTGCACATTCTGAATTGGCTAAATACCTATAGGTTACAACCAGTGTGGTGTAGTATTTAGGACCAGAGTTCAAATCCCCATTCTGCCTTCAAGGTCACCTTAGGTCACCACCACCTCTCAGCCTAGCCTAATTCACAGGGCTGTTGTGAGCATAAAATTGGAAGGTAGGGGAGAACCATGTACATCACCTTGAGCTCCTTTGAGGAAAGAAGGTAATAAATATAATAATAAAAATAAAATAATGAACTATAGATAGTGAACACTGTCTTAAGAGTTGATAGGACTGGAGAGAAAATAATAAGCTAACAATGGAAGTCATCTCATGATAGAAATTAATTCATAATGCTGAGAATATTGACTTAGATAATCTCTTTTTAGGAACTGCAATTAAGGATAAATTAAGATGCTATGACTTTGATGTGCATACTATGAAGACATTAAAGAACATTATTTCACCAGCATGGGACGTATTGGAATTTGATATAGAAAGGCAAACCCTAGAAGAAAGTAGTATCATTGCACTGGAAGCACCACATCAGAGGAAAAATACAGAAGCACCTCCCCCATTAGATGAAACCTTTGACATTGAAATGAATGAAAGTGATATGATGTTAGAAACATCAATGTCGGATCACAGTACCTGACTTTAAAATGCTAGTGCAGATTCTTCCTTATGTAAAGTGAATTTTGTCACCTCATGCCTGCTATTTTATATGTTGCAATACTTGTACTGTTGATGTCAAAGAACTGCCCATGACTGTGACAATATATTTGTTTATACCAATTTTATTCTGCAAAATAATATATGTATTTTTAAACTCTTCACTGCATCCTGTGATTTCTGTTATTAAAAGACTGTGAATGTTTGAAAAAATTACTTAGTTTACTATCTGTTTGTTTCTGTGCCCAAGAGCTCATGAATTCCTTCTTTGGCTTTCTAACGTTCTATATTTCCATGTTAAATATGTGTCATAACAACCTCCTGCAAAATTCAGGGTTTGATACTGTATTTTATTCTTGAAATAAGAATTAAAGTTTTCATTACTTTGTTCGACCCCTACATGCAATTGTGAAAAATAATTTTTATCACTTAAATTCATTTTTTCCATTGAATTGTTGCTGTCTTTTTGAGTGTAGTAGTAAATACTTTGCCTGGCCTATATTTGTCACTTATTTTAGATTCCTTGCTGTTTCTTCACACTATTTTCCTAACAGATATGTTGGGTTCAAATGCAGGTTATTGGTTAAATGAGAATTCAGGTATTGCTATGCTACAAACGTTTACAGCCCATATGGGGAACCTCCAGCCTCCAGGCCTAATTGAGCCTGGTACAGGTCCAAATTTGACCCATGAGGCTGTTTTCCCCAAAAACCACATCCACCTTACCCACACCTGATGACATATGTGACATGAGGTGTGGGACACATAGAGACACAGCTGCCGATGTTCACTTGGGAGCCTTAAAGCACGCTCCTCATTGTTCATTAGCAAGGGAGGCTTGATGTTGCTGTCATTCAGCTGATTGGTTGTAAGAACAAGCCCGCTGGAATTAGCTGTGCTATGAACTTCCCATGAGGAATTCTGTAATGCAGCCAACCCCTGACAAAAGCAGGGCTTGAAATCTGCACTGAAAAGCAGTACTAACTCCAAGCTTAGCTTGGCTGGGCTTGGGTTTTCCTCTGTAATGCCACTTACTGCCATAGTGACATCAGGTTGAAGTTGAAAGTGGGAGGGGGGCTCCACCTACATGTCAAAGTGGCCCAATAGGCTGGGGAAACACAGCATCCCACCTGCCCTCCAGCCAGCCAGGGTGTTTGAGGGCAGGAATCCCAGGGTGATTGATGGGACCAGGACTGTTTTGAAATATTCATGTAAACATTGGATTGCCAATAAATCTGACTTGAAGCATCAATAAAGGGATATGAATGTCTGGATCAAACTGGTAGAAAAAGACACTCTTGTTAAGCTAAAAAACCTAATGCAATTGTAGGCAGCATCAACAGAAGTACAATACCCACATCAAGAGAAGTAATAGTCCCACTCTATTCTGCTTTTGTCTGACCAGCTAGAGCACGGTGTCCAATTCTGGGCATTGCATAAGCAGTTACTGACTAACATATCCAGAGTAGCATGACAAATATGGTGCAAGTCCTATAAGGAAACATAGAGTTGCAGAGCTCAGGCTCTGGCCAAGAGCCCACTCGCTTCCAGATTAGAGCACTGTTTGAGTGACTTTTCAAGACACTTAATGCAGAATGCAGCTTTCAACTTATTAACTGGAGTGGGCAAATGACAGTATATAAAGCCATTATTATACCAATGGCACAGGACTAGCAGTTGGTTTTAGGTCCAATTCAAAATGCTGAGCTGGAACTTGAAAGCTGTAAACAGTCTGGAACCAGATTAGATTTAATACTTATAGCTTGCTTTTCTTTTAAAATTGTATTCGAAGTGTCTTACAAGATACCAATTATCTTAAGAATTGCCTTCAGTCATTTCCTTCTGCCCAGCTCTTGATAACCCACTGAGGCCTTGCTCTGTTGGAAGTATAGCTGGTGAGCACAAGGGCAGAGCCTGTATGCTGACGCTGGGACAAGCAACTGTCCGTCCTCATCAGTGCTCGCCTGTTGGTAGCTGCTGGTCTATATGTGCAGCAGAATGAGGCAGTGAAAATCCTGAGGGGATAAAGTGTAACTTTCATGCTGTAACAATAATTTACAGGGTAAGAGCTTTTAACCCAGCTAATTCCCTCTTGCACTAGTTTTCTAATTGCAGGGAGTCTTTAAAATAGGGAAGCATTAAAAATTTTCCTTGCCTGTAGTTTGCAGACTGAAGTGGTACAGTCCATTTTATCACATCAGAACTTTTACTTCCTTATTCCCACCTCATTCCATTGTAAAACTGGACCAGGCCGAAGATTTCTGTTTTCCCGGAGGCATTTTCTGATGCAGCCTTTTAATGTGTGAGTTTTTGTTCAACTGACTTTGATTTGTTGCTTTCAATATCATATGTTCATTAATAGGCAAAAAGCCTTGCGGTTTAAGAACATACCTATACCCAACAGATATTTCTATCAAACTTTAAAAAGCAGGGAAATTGGGCAGCTATAGTGAATGCAGGAGACTGACCTCTCTGAGAGATTGTACTGCCCTACAAATTTGTAAAAATGCAAACACAATTTGGGTTGATCTTTCACAGTCCAATCCACTTGCTGTGTAGCTTGGAAGAATTTGGTAACGTGCTTCTGAGCATATGGTGAGTGGTGGCAACACCTGCCATCTCCAAAGATGGAGAATTACATTTTTGTATGTTTGTTGTTCTTTTACTTTGCTTCTTTTCTGTGTTACTACTGTTTCTACATAGATTCTAACCTAGAAAACTATATTTCTCTCATTATTCATCCTAGAAATCTGTGTCAAATTTATTTTTATTAATTTCAAAGCCTTTTTATTGGTCGATGTCATATGATGGTGAAGATAGCCTTTTTTGTTTCAAACTAGAGGTCATGCTCTATTTCTGTTTTGGGCGCATTAACAGTTGAATCTGAAACTTCAGTTTGATGTAAAATCAGACTGATTACAATATGTTGTTACTTAAGCAATGACTCTAGCTGTTGGAAAAAAACAAGCTTGGCCTGTCCAAGATGCATGTGTTCAGCCTGCTATGCTTAAACTACTCCACTTAAGGAAAGGTGGGCATGGTCAATTATAAACATAGATCACACCTAGAATTTTGCTAGAATATATTTCACCTCTCAGTGTTTTATCTAGTGCAAACTGAGATATTCCTCATGTCCATTGGAAACTATTCTGCAG
The DNA here is from genome assembly GCF_030035675.1 of Rhineura floridana. NCBI lineage: Eukaryota > Metazoa > Chordata > Lepidosauria > Squamata > Rhineuridae > Rhineura > Rhineura floridana. The sequence continues at coordinate 52,737,392 of NC_084484.1, forward strand.
AATAGTCAGTGCCATTATTCCACAACTCTTTTTGGAGGTTTTGTTAGTGTTGCAAAGTGTTGCTGTACACAGAAACAGAAGCAAAAGAAAATTATTTACTACTTCACTAAAATTGCAAAGTAAATCAAACATACTTAAAGTGACTATCTGAACTTCTGGGCCAGATTCAAAGTGTTGGTATTAACCTATAAAGCCTTATACGGCATGGGACCACGATATCTGTTGGAACGCCTCTCCCGATATGAACCTGCCCGCTCACTGCGTTCTGCTTCGAAGGCCCTCCTCCGGGTTCCGACTCATAGAGAGGCCCGGAGGGTGGTGACAAGATCTAGGGCCTTCTCAGTGGTGGCCCCCGAACTGTGGAACAGTCTCCCTGAGGAGGTACGCTTGGCGCCGACACTGCTATCCTTTTGGCGCCAAGTTAAAACCTTCCTCTTTCCCAATGCATTTTAACTTAAGCTATTGATTTTTCATTTGTTGTAATTGATTTTAGACTTTTATTGTTATATGTTTTTATTGTATTATATTGTGTATCTTAGTATTTTTGTTGTTCACCGCCCAGAGAGCTTTTGCTAGTCGGGCGGTATATAAGTTTAATAAATAATAATAATAATAATAATAATAATAATAATAATAATAATAATAATAATAACTATATCAACCATTTTAATAATGTTGCTTCCTCCCTGCTAACACAAGATTAGCATAGCACATGTCTTGTTTCTGTTATTTGGGCTGATTGCAGGTGTTGCCACCACTCCCCATATGCTCAGAAGCACGTTACCAAATTCTTCCAAGCTACATAGGAAGTGGACTGGACTGTGAAAGACTAATCCAAATTGTGTTTGCATTTTGACAGATTTGTAGGACAGTACAATCTCAGAGAGGAGGTCAGGTCTCCTGATCCCTTGGTGCATTCATTATAGCTGCCCAATTTCCCTGCTTTTAAACGTTTGATAGAAATATCTGTTGGGTATAGGTATGTTCTTAAACTGCAAGGTTTTTCGCCTATTAGTGAATTTCTCTGCTTTTTAATCTGGGAGGTAAGAAATGGGATCCCGTGCAAGTTTGCTGAGAATGGATTGATCATTTGCATGCTTATTGAGTTCAGTGGGGTTTACTCCTCTGCAGTCATGCTTAGGATAGGTGACTGACCACAGGGGATGCGGAGGGGGGGAGGGGAGCAAGCAGGAGGGGGAGGGGAGGTCTGATCATTTGCATGCTTACTGAATTCAGAGGGATTTACTCCCATGCAATCATGGCTAGGATAGGTAAAACTGACCATGGGAGAGGAGGAAGGGGAGGGGACAGTCGAGGGAAAGAGAAAGGGGGGAGAGGGAGCAGAAGGAGGGGGAGGGGGAAGGAGGGGATTGGAAGGGAAGGGAGAGGGATGAAGGAAGGGGGAGACAAGGGGCAAAAGGGAGGGCAGGGGAGGAAGGAGGAGGAGGGGAGGGCAGGTTTGATAATTTGCATGCTTGAGTTCAAAGGGATTTACTCCCATGCAATCATGCTTGAAAATGAAATGGACTGCCTTCAACTTGAATCTGACTTACGTTGACCTTATGAATAGGGTTTTTATGGTAAGCAGTATTGAGGGGTGGTTTACCATTGCCTTCCTCTGAGGCTGAGAATCAATGACTGTCCCAACATCACCCAGTGAGCTTCATGGCTGTGTGGGGATTTGAACCCTGGTCTCCCAGGTCATAGTCCTAGGATAGGAAAAACTGACCATGGGGGAGGGCAGAGGGGAAGTAGGAGGAGCAGAAAGGAGGGGATTGGAAGGGAATGGGGAAGGAAAGGAGGGGTGAAGGAAGGGGGAGGGAAGGCGCAAGAGAGGAGGGTAGATTTGATCGTTTGCAAGCTTATTGAGTTCAGTGGGATTTATTCCTGTGCACTCATGCTTAGGATAGATGAAACTGACCTGGAGGAGCTGCAGGGAGGGAAGGAGGAGGGCAGGAAGGGAGAGAAGAGGGGGAGGGGAGGAGATTGGATGGGTGGGGACTGGGCAGAGGGGAAGCCCCTTTCCAAAAGGAAAATCTTGTGAACAGTATCATTCTTTTTCAGGGTTTCCCCCACCTTTTTATTCTACAGCAGGTACATGTAGCCTCCCACCCAAATTTAAACCAAAGCTGTTCCTGGCCGCCTCCACACCAGACCTTTCACTTCAGACCAGCCTTTCCCAACCAGTGTGCCTCCAGATGTTGTTGGACCACAACTCCCATCAGCCTCAGCCATATGGCTGAGGCCTGTGGGAGTTGTGGTCCAACAACATCTGGAGGCACACTGGTTGGGAAAGGCTGCTTTAGACAGTCATGGCTTCTCCCAAAGAATCCTGGGTAGTTAGTGAAGGGTGCTGAGAGTTGCTATGAGATGCCCTGTTCCACTCACAGACCTTCAGTCAGAACTAAAAGGTAAAAGTGTCCCCGCACTTGTAGTGCGAGTCGTTTCTGACTCTTAGGGTGACGTCTTGCGATGTTTACTAGGCAGACAGTATATATGGGGTGGGATTGCCAGTTCCTTCCCCAGCCTTTCTTTACCCCCCAGCATATGCCAGGTACTCATTTTACCGAACACGGATGGATGGAAGGCTGAGTGGACCTCGACCACTGGAGCTCTATCAGGGGAATAAGAGCCTTCTCTCAGCACCCTTCACAAACTACACTTCCCAGGATTCTTTGGGGGAAGCTATGATTGTCTCAAGTGAAATAAAGGTCTGGTGTAGGTGTGGCCCCCTGATTAGGCAAGCCAAGCAGCTGTGAGTTTGGCTTTTAGAACACTGACAGTTGGTTCTTACTGAGCATACCCAACATTATCATTCAGTTAAATTTCTTAAATTAATTAAAATATCAGTCAGGCATTTTTTAACCTTTAAAATGCAGAAGATGAAGGTCAGAGTATGGGGCAAGGTCAGTAATAGAATTACAGGTATTCTGTGAACATGGCTCATTTTTAATGAATTTCAACAGATTATGAGAACTCAGAGAGAAAAGTCCAACAGGGCTCTGGTTTTTCCCCTCTCTTTTTACACTTTGAACTCTCGATTCTCTCTGACTGTTTTGTGTACCGCCATGAACATTTAGAGGGTTGTTAAGCAAGTATTTCTGAGTTCAGGAGTATAAGTTTTGTAAGGTTTTATTTTGAAATGAGTTTATGGGAAGCATCAGAATGGCATGGGGGTTATTTTCGATTTAACATTATGGAATGCAGAAAATCTATGCTGCCTATAGTATACAGCCACTCTTGTGGCTGTATAATAAACATAAATCTTTGCATGATGGCACTTGTGTAGTGACAACCACACCACCATTAACAAAAGGGAATATCAGCAGACCCCAAGGTTTGTAGTTGTACAAAAGTTATTCAGAAAAATACTCTTAAGGGGAAGATCCCACCAAAGCAGCCTAATGAGGATTGAGCATGCTGACTCGAATGCTGGCTGACTGTTGAGAGAGGAACACTCGAAAGTGTGTGTGGCTGGAATGCAATAGAAGGACTGGAAAAGGAAGATACACAGGAATAAAAAGGGTAAAGATAAACAGCTTATTGGATAGTTAATTTCCTGGTTTACACGAAGACACTATTTTTACATGTCTCTATGGTTGGAAGGGAATATTTCCCCATAGAAATCAATGGAGAATGTGGTGTGTGTGTGTGTATGTCTGTCTGTCTGCCCCGTTTAAACAGCCTACAGACTGACCATACTCAGTGGGCATGTAATGAAGGGAATGGGGAAGAAAGGGGGGGAGAGTTAGGGAATAGAGCAACTGGAACCCTGAGCAAGCACACACTACAACATCTTGTTGCAGATTCTGTGTGTATATATATAAAACCCTTTGTACTGTTTGCAGTCTTCATTTTTATAGAAAGTTCAGATAACAATGCTGAAAATAAAGATATCCTCACCTTGTCATTACTTCCATCCACAGTTTCTATAGTATTTGAGTAGATGTATATATTTGCCCAGTTTCTTTGAAAGGTGGTATATAAACAACAAGGGAGAGGGGATGATGGCCCTTAAAGCCACAGAAAAGTTGCTTTATTAACTGTGTGATAAGATTCTGTCTATATTGACCTTCAATAGCCTCATTTCTAGAGTGAGACTTTCTTGAACTGAAAGGGCTGTTTATCACTGATCTATATCAGATATGGGGACCCAATTGTGGTTCTACTCCAGATGTTGCTGTGATTACAACTCCTGTCATCCTTGGCCATTGGCTGGAGCTGAAGGGAACTGGGAGTCCAACAACAACGGGAGAGCCACCAGTTCTCCATTCTTCATCTATATAAAGCAACAAAATGAACAACCTGGCAGAAGTCACTCCTCTTACGGATAGTTCTGAAAGATGGCATAGGAATTTTGCACTTAGCACAAGTCTGTGCTGTTACTATTTAATGTTTTTTGATGTGTGATTTTCTATTATTTTTATTTTATTTTGACATAACCTGTATTGGAAACCATTTGGCTTGAAAAGTACATGCAAATGTTATATATACATATATTCAAACTAGATTCTCCATTTTGGCAAAGGGTCCTCATTACTTCTAATCAAAATGTACTTATGACATTCCACTAAAGAGGTGGATAAATGCACTGATGGTAGCTGTGATTAGTTGCAAATCTGAAGTAGAGGAGAAAGGCAGAGAGGAAGAGAGATTGTGAAGGGACTTATAAACTAAGGCAGGGGTAGGAAATGTGTTGTCCTCCAGATGTTGTTGGGTTCCAAATAAATTCCCATCATCCCAAGCCAACATGGACAATGCTCAAGGATGATGGAAGCTGGAGTCCAGTAACATCCAGAGGCACCACGTTGCGTACCCCTGGACAAAGAAAATGGGCATTCTGAAAAGCCATACAATCCATATATAAGCCACAATGGGCTATTGGGCAATAAGAAATCATTGGGACTTTTTTGTCATTTTGCAGAGCTGTATGGAATGTGTCGTCGAAAGATAACGGTGAACAGCCCCTGACTGTGCATTTGCTCCCTTCTCTGCGGCAGAAGCTTCCGACCTCTCCGTTCTTCGGCGCTCTCCTCCGTTCTCCGCGCCCCACCCCTCCTTTCTCCTCTCGCGAGACCCTCTTAAGAAGGATGGACTGTTCTCGCGATGTTTCCTAGCACCGGTTGGCGGTTGGCTGAAGGATGAGGGCGAAGAGAGGCCGGAGCGGCGTTGATGCGCGGTAGCGGCGCTGCTGTTGCTGCTGGCTGGCGGACGGGCGAGCGGAGGGTTTGTGCGGGGTTGTCACCCACCCAAGATCCATGGAGGCTCCGCTTCAGCGGGAATCCCCGCGTCGTGTGCCGGAGACCCCTCCGCCATCCCCGGGGCCGTCACCGCCGCTGCCTCCGCCGCCGCCGCCTTCCAACCTGCCGCTGCCGGGCAAACAGCAGCGGGAGGAAAAAAGAGCAGCTCTGAGTAAAGTGAGAAGTCGGTGGGGGCGGGACGCTCTCCCAGCGCCAGGAAGGGGAGATGATTGTGAGGGGGGCAGGAGGGGACACATCTGTGGCTATGGGTGTGCAAAAGTGAGTAAGGGAAGGAGGTAGAAGGACGGAGAGACCTGCGGAGATGAAGGCATTTGCGCCCGCAGGTTCAGCAGCTAGAGCCTTTAGTCAAGGTTCAGGACCCTGGTCAGAGGCATAGACCGCCTTTGCAACCTTTGGGCAAGCTGTGATCCTGATATCAGTTCCAGTTCTCCTGCTGTTAAAGAGGCAGTCAGTATCTAATCATCATCATCCCTCCCCATTCACCATCACAATGGGACCCAAGGGGGAAGGGAATCCACGGAGATGTCAAAAACTATGCAGTCCAGTTTAAATTGGAAAAGGATTGTGCTGGGGAAAGACTGCATGAAGGTTAAGGCTGCACAAAGAATAAGTGTGTTGAGGCCAGATCTGGAGACTATGGAATCATCTTTTCTTCTAAGAAATCTACTGAAATTATTAATAATACTAACAGGAGGAGTATATTTTTCCAAACATCGCCTATAAATAATATGTATGTTTTGGTGGTGCAGTTAGGCATTGGAATGAAAAGTACTGAGTGTTCTGTGTCCTCAGTTTGATATGTGATGCTTTACAGGTAGTTATACGCCGGCTACCTCCTAGCTTTACCAAGGAGCAGCTGGAGGAGCAGCTCCATCCGCTTCCTGCACATGATTATTTTGAATTTTGTACCTCTGATCCCAGGTGAGGAGAACTTACTTAGCATTTCTATGAGCAAAGGAGGCATATGTTGCCATTAATACCAACAGCATCCAGATTGTTGTATAGTATGTTTTCAGAACAAATGGAGTTATAAGACCCTTTGTTATAACAGGTAACAAATATAATATTAAAGCATTTTAAATAGATGTAGCTGTCTTTTAAAAATTATTTACCATGATATAAGTCTATAGCATCATGCATTTCTACCCATGAATCTGGGTGTGGCACACTGCCCTTTGAGAATACAATGAAAAAGAGTACATAAACATCTACTTTATATATTGTGATAATTAGATCCACACTGTAGCTGCCTGTGTGTTCATGCACATTTTAGGTCTAGTTCATTTATTTATTTATTATATTTATATCCCACCCTTGCTCCCAGTAGGAGTTCACATAATATGTTCTTAAGTGAGAGGTTTCTGTGTAAGTGCACAAAAATTCCTCTACAACTATATTAGCCTCTGATTTTGTCAGCCAGGAAAGGCATCCAGGGCCACTCTTGCCTGCAGTTAAGAGGGGGAAGAACAATTCAACTTGTCAGGAATGCTGTTCCATGTTTCTTAATTTAAGGCATTGGTATACATCTCAAAGTGGTTTCAATAGAAAATGAAACAATATTTACCGTCACATAAAATATAAAAACATAATAATTAGAAGCTAACAGTCTTGGCCCTATACTTTTCTGTTGCTTTACCCTCAGGGTATACAAGTCTGTATGAAGTCTCTGAGAAGAGGATGTCCTAGATGGGCTCTGTTAGGCTAATGGAGGTCTTTTCAGGAGCAGATGATATGAGCCTCCTAGCATAGGATTCTCTTTTGCTCTCCTCTCAGGGCTCATGTTCTATGGGCTATCTTCCCTCATCTTCCTTCCCAAGTCTGTGACTATACAAACAGAATGAAATGTTCAGGGTAGGGAGGAAGAGCAAAAACCAGCAGCACAACCACAATTTGCAAATTTAGTAAGGATATGAAGCCATTTTTAAGTTGCATGCTTGTAGAATTGTACTTGCCTGATCACATAATTATGCTGATTGGCCAAAGCAGCAGTGGGGAGCCTCTCGCCTATGGGCCTACTTAGGCCTGATAGGAGTCCTAATCTGGCCCATGAGGTCATTTCCCCCACATCATGCCTACCTGTCCCACACCTGACATCATGTATGCCATCAGGTGTGGGACAGATAAAGACACTGCAGCAAAGGAACAATCAGGAGCCTCAAAATGTTACTTGACCGTATAAATTTGGTGCCAAAAGCAAGCTCTGTTTGGATTGTTTCCACTCGGGAGATCCCAGCCAGAGCTCCTGAGTGGAGCCAATGCCTGTCAAAAGTGGGATCTCAGTAGCATTTTTAATGTCATCATGGGGGAATATCAGAGTCCCAGACACCAAAGGGGGGGACAGAGATTCTGTGCTCTAGTTATGTCATTTTCGCTTGTTTGATTTTGCACTAAATCAGACTACTATCATACACCCTGCATCCATGAAAACCAGGGTGCAAAGAGGATTCAGTAGAAAATTCCCTTTCTCCATCATTTTTCTTCTTTGCTTGGTGCACTGCTATTGTAGGCACACTGCAATGAAACCAGCCCATTCTCATTCAGCTGAAGCCCAACCATATCTTACCTTCCAGCATTCACTGTTTCTCATGCCCGATGAGTTCAAACTACTCCTAGCCAAAGGATGAATTGATCCGCAATAGAAGACACTGTATCCTTGAAGGTGAGATGCAGGAGAACATTGGCTAAAAGTTGGGCTGGTTGAATCACGGACAGTTAGTGGAGAGTTATACCACATTCTGCTCACTCTGCATGCAGCAATGCATCCCATGGCTTCTAAGAGTTTGTTACTTAGGAAATCTATTTCATTACCATTACCATTAATTTGATGTGTCTGCATACAGTATAAGGCTTGCCTACTTTGAAATGCACATTAAATGTGGATAAAAATTAATAGAATGTTAATAAATAGTATTAATGTAATTTATATTTTTAGTCTTCCTTTTAGAAGATAAACATAAATAACAGAAGACATTCACTCTTGTTGCAGTCTTTATCCTCATCTCTACTCAAGAGCATATATTAATTTTAGAAATCCTGATGACATCCTTCTTTTTAGAGATCGCTTTGATGGCTATGTCTTCATAGATAATAAAGGTAACCCATTCATTACTATGTCCAGGAATCAAAGACCCACACAACTAGTTCTACATACTCAAAGGGGTGTTTGGTTTGTGTTTCTTCAACAATAGCTAATTTTGCCATATGACAAATAAAAATAGCTAGGTAAATCTTTCATAAGTGCAGTCTTACCAAAGGTTTAGAAATCATGTTTGTGTGTGCTGCCGTCAAAATTCCAGAGAATTCTTTCTTACAGCCTCCACAGTGACACACAACTTTAGATTACAGTAAACTCGTAAAAGCACCAAGTTAGATGGGGCCTCATTGGTGATCATCCAATGCTGTCTTGGAAGCAGTAATCTTAAACAAAGCCATCCTTTCATGCACATTAATTTCCATTGCTGGAACCCTTGGAAATATGGCTGGAAATGAGAGGCCTGCAATTCACAAGGACAATGTTCTATTTTGTAACCAGGTGAAGGACACAGACATTTTGCAGAAAAATTAATGTCTGTGGAGTGAACTGTTATTTATTTATTTACAGATGTATGCCTCACTCTTAAGTTAGAATATTATCATATGAATTACAAGAAACTGAATGAATCACTTTAAAATAAAGTATAACTGTACCATATATTTTCTAATAGTGGGCTTTGATTGTTCAGCACTGGCATCTTTGTTGATATATTGATTGTTTTGAGCTATGGTGTATAATTTCTGCCAAGTTTAAAGAAATAAAAATGACTTATGGGGCAATTCCTTAAATTGGCCGAAACCACCTCTGCTCATATGCACACTAGTGGCCGTGGATGGAGATTTGCATTTGCACCAGCAAATACAATGAGCCAAAGCAGTGGAGTTTCAGTGAGCATCATGATGCAGATTTGAGCAACCCAGTGCATATCTATCTGCATTGGCATCATCTGTGCTTGTTTTAGCATGCACATTTTCTTTTCTGGACCAAGGCATTTTATGATAAACTAAGGAAGTCAAAAACAAAATTACCAATTTTAATAAAGATATTTGTACTCAAGAGGACCTCAGATTATGTTTCCCTCAGTCTCAGAATGCGCATGTTAACTTTCATCATTCAACCAATCTGTGATTCTTTCAAGGATTAGAATATCCTGCTGTTGTTGAATTTGCACCCTTCCAAAAGATTTCTAAAAAGAAGTTGAAGAAGAAAGATGCAAAAGCTGGAAGCATAGAAGATGGTAAACTAATTTTCATGGCAGAAACATTTTACTGTGGTGAAGGGATAGTTTCTCATTCACTATATATGACATTGTTTTCTGTGTTTTTTCTATCATAGATCCAGAATATAGAAAATTTTTAGAAAGTTATTGTGCTGAAGAAGAAAAAATATGCACCAACCCTGAGACTCTGCTGGGAGAAATTGAGGCAAAAACAAGAGAGCTCATTGGTCTGTTTAGCTGATTTCCACCCTCTATTATTGAACATTTCCAAATTATATGATATTTTAATTGACCTGCTTATTAGATTTCTTGAGGTTACAAATATTAAATTATGGTTATCTCTAGCATCATTACAGAACATCTTAATAAAAAGAGCAGCCCCTGTTCATTTTTTAACTTTTTTAACATTAGCAGAAGAGTAAAATTGGAATGCTAGCACTCTGCAGTACTTCACTAGGTCCATATATCTATGAGGTTTGTGAGATAATCTCAGTGACTTTTGTTTATGATCAAGATCTGTTGGTGGGTAGACTAGGGGTATAAATGTAATAGGTTTTAAACCTAAAACTACTCTATTTCACATTTCCTTGTGTACAAATGCAGATTTTTTGTGTTGCACTAGCCTTGTCAATATCTTTAGGATCATAAATGACACCCATTAGCTATTAAAAAGACATAAAATTTCCCCCCTAATCTGTGCCACTTCTACAATCAAGAGGAGATTGTTCTACAATAAAGAAGAGATTGCTCTGTAATGTTTCAGCTCTGCCTTTCATTATGTTAATCTTAAAATGGGAAGTTTCACTGAAAGATAAGTTTTGCTAAAAGGGATTGGCATTGGAGTCAGATCCTAACTGAAGCGAGGGGAAAACAAACTCTTTGTACGCTCAAGGTATGTTGTGTTGGAGGGGGTTAAAATGATCCTGGCTTGTTCAGTATTGGATGATGATGATCATCATCTCTCTAGGAAGAAACCCATGGCTTGTTGTTAGTATCTTAGGTAATTGTTAATAACCATAAATGAACCATTTTTGTGGGTATTAATAATCTTCAGTGTGTTCTATTATCTCATGTTACCAAAATTGTGGAAGAAACCCTAATTACTTTGATAAGCAGATGGTTAATAACATGGAGAACAAAAAATGGCTAAACAATATGCAACATGATCAAAGAGAAAACAAGGCGTTTCCATGACATTTCAATCCTTCGTACGTGCATATGAGAGGTCAGATTTGTGAATTATGTGAGTGACTCCAACTCTCATCAGTCCCAGCCAGCATGACCAATGTTCAAAGATGATGGGAGTCTCCAGCTACATATGGAGAGCCATAGTTTCCCCATCCCTGCTCTAACCCATTGTCTAGTCCTGTACAACTGAGTAACATATGTAAAAAGGGGACATGTGAGTCAGCTGAACTGACAGCCCCTCTCTCAAAGAACCACACCATTCAACAGACCACTACAGCTGATCTGATCATGTGGAACTGGTTTTCATGCTGCTCCAATAATATATCAATTAGGTATTTATAGGAATTGCGGTGGAACAGTAATTTTGATCTCTGTTTATAGCATATACTATGTTTTGATCCAAAATTTAACACAATAAATTTAGACATTGTTAAGGACTTTGCTATACAAATCATTAACTATGGGTCAATGCAGAATTGAATATGACAGCTAGTTAAGAGCAAGAGCTATGAGCTGATCATACTTGATTTAAATTTGCTGTGTATTCACTGGGTGGCATTAAATAGACCATTGTATCTTAGCCCCATATCTAATATTTATTATAATAACAGACTACCTTACAGGGTTGATATAAGGCAGGGTGAGGAACCTCCTGCCTGTGGGCCTATTTATTTATTTATTTAAGTTATTTAAGCCTGCCGAGCCTCCCTGTTTGGCCTACGAGGCCATTTTGGCCAAGCTGCACCTACCTGCACAGTGCTTGATGTCATATATGATGTGAGGTGCGGGGCAGGTTACGACCTGGCTCATCCAGAAGGAGATTTACAGAGCTCTGCACAAAGTGCTCACCATGATCCAATCATCAGCTGATTGTTAGGTGTTGCAAGTGCTCTACAAGACAACATTTTGCAAGGGGTTTCACAAAAGGGTCTTGCTGAGCCTTCTGCAAAGCTCTCTGCAAGACACATGTGGGCAAAAAAGGATCACCTGCATTGTGACATCAGGTGATTGACAGGTGGGTGGTCCCATTCACCTGTCAAGCTTGGTCTGTGACAGGTGGGAGAGATAATTGGTCTGCTGGCCAGATCCAGTTCCCTACCCCTGTTATAAGGATTATTGAGAAAATGCATGTGAGCACTTTGGAAAAAGCTGTATAAATATTACTACTGGTTTTACCTGCAACTGACCTGCTGCGTTTAATCAGTGTAGGCACCACCAGAGCTGAACTGTGCATGACCCATTATCAGCAAAATTGTATGTAGATAGAAATTGCAAGTTAACTCCATGGTCATTCGTCATACTTGTGATATGTTGGCCAAGCGGTACATTAGGTTGCTTTTCCCACTCATTTCTATCACTATTCAGCTAGGATTAAAAATATAATACGCAGGCAAATCTTTTCCCAATCATTTTCGTGGGTTTAAGTGTTATCTAGCTATTATGTACTTTTGCACAAATCTATAGCATGAATTTTGCACAAATGTGTATTTCACGTAATGACAAACTTTTCAAGGCCAATCTAAGAGCACTGCAAGCAATCAAAACCCCAAAACAGGCAGAAAATAAAAGAAAAATATTGTGCAATACAAAATTTTCCTTCTTCAAATTGTTTATTCCGTGAGAAAAATACAGATATCAAGTGACTGCAGATATATGTCTAGCTTTACTGATTTCTAAACTCCATAACAATAAGGAATGAATGACTTTTTGGTAATAAATGAGAACTCTTTATATGTCCCATTATGAAACAGTGTGTTAGTAGTTAAATTGTTAAAGTCTAAATGATAAAAAAAACCCTCACTTATAATATATATATATATTAGGAATGAGATACTATATCACTTTTTTGTGTTTTAGCTAGAAGAACAACACCTCTTTTGGAATACATTAAAAATAGAAAATTAGAAAAACAGGTATGTTTGTGTTTTGGACTAAGCCCTAAACATTGTGTTTCAAGTTCTTTTGAATATTGCTAAAAATCTATATAAAATATTTCTGACATTTTAGAGAGTCCGAGAAGAGAAAAGAGAAGAACGAAGGAGGAGAGAATCCGAAAAGAAACGCCTAAGAGAAGATGAGAAACGGAAGCGCAGAGAGGAAGAAAGGCGTAAAAGAAAAGAAGCTGAAAAGCAAAAGAAAATGGCTGAAAAAGAAATAAGGATTAAGGTAATTTTGAAATAGATTTCCCCCCACTGCTATCTCCAGTCTTTCACTTGTATTAAAGTTACGGTATGTTATGTCCTCATCCTAAATGCATACATGTGGAAGTCTCATTGATTTTACTGAAAAATTACTTGCTTCCAAGCAAATGGCTTAGGACCGCAGCAAAGAGGAGGTACTTCACACTCTTTCTCAGTCCTCTTTTCTCTACTGGGTAACCTTTCCTCAGCTGGTTAAATCTTCCCTCCCCTACAATTCCCATGATGATTGACCTCATACTGCTATTAAGCTTTTTCCTTAGCTTAATAACAGTGGGGGATGGGACAATTTCTATAAGAATTGTAGGAGGGAGAGGGAAGTTTTAAAACTGGCTGCTCATCTGACTGGGGAACAGGTGAGAACGGTGAGAAGGGGGCTAGACTGCAGAAAACATGTTAATCTTTATTTGGAGCCTCCCCCTTTCTGCTGGGAGGGTGTGTTGTGGGTTATGGAAGCAGCCGGGAGGGCATTGATAGTACACTTCTGAACAAGGTATAGCAAAAAAGGCATGTTCCTAGGAGACTAGGACCATACTGACCAGAAAATGTGCACATGTCTGAGATTATGCATAATGACCAGAGAATATATAAAATTCAGTCAGTGTATGCGCATTCTCCAAGGCCTGTTGGGAATTATGTAGAATGGCCAGAAAATGTACAAAATTTAGCCAAGATAGGTACATTCCTCAAAGTCTGTGGGATTATTGATAATGGTCAGAGAATGTACAGAATTCAGACAATATATGTACATTCTCCTAGGCCTCTTGGCAAATAGGCATAATTACCAGAGAATATACAAATTTAGGCAATACATACATGTTTCCCAGAGCCTCTTCGATATTATGTATATTGACCTGGAACTATGCACAGTTCCCTCTTCATGAAAGGATTATGTGCACATGCTCCATGAGGCTTGGTGAGTGTGCACAATGGCCAGTTATTATGCACATTAACCATTCAACTTACATTCATCTTAATATATAAGAAGTACTTGGAGGAATTTGTATTCTGAGACTTGTGACTTTTACAGTTTAGTTATCAGAGAATAGGGAAAGATCTAGGTGTGACATTTCTTGTTCAAGGTGTTTTGACCCACAGTAGCAGAACTGTCTTGCATCAAGAACTCTGGGTATTCTTCAGTCAATGCTAAGCATTTTAATAATCTATTTCAGCAAGAGATATCTAAGTTTATGCTTCATTCTTCCACTGAAATCAGGCAGACTCACTCAAATGCTTTACTGTGACTGTATTTTTTAACTAGCCGTGAAGGGTTATGTTGAGGGTCACCAACTTGGCACCTGCATGCACCATGGTACCCATGAAGGCCTTCATTGGCACCCACAGAAAGGGGCCAACTCTTGCCTGTCAGTGTTTTTAGCCAATGAGTGAAGTCAGACCTGTGATTGTTAAGTAGGTTGTTTGGACACCAGGCAGTAGGAACCCCTGGTTTCCTAAACAGCTTGTTTCCACCTCCGTTTTACTGCACTTTTCCTGCTTCTTTCTTATTTTCTAGTAGTTCTTGAAATCTCCATAGATTGCCCTTCATTTTTACCTAGCAACCAGGATGCATCTTTCCTGTGGTGGGTTCATGTGAAATCAGGCACTCCCTAGAAGTTATTTTCTGCAGACACTACTAAATAAGTGTGGGTGGATGTTAAAGAATGCCTTTCCCAAATGGCAACTGTGAAAAGTTTGCAAAGAGGCTTAAGCATGTCTCCTACTGTGCAGGGAATATATAGTTCACTTACAGGACAATGGTATACATGTCTACTTCAGAAGTAAGTCTGTCAGTGTTTAACGGGGCTTGCTCCCAGGTAAGTGGGTACAGGATGGCAGCATAGGCTTTGGTTTAGGATTGTCATTGGGGAAAACAGGATACTTGTGCATTGAACAGCTGTATCTCCACAATCAGGACCAGCAGGACTTCCCATGACAAACATGCGATTATTTGGGGAATAGGGGTGGTAGAGAAGCAGCAATGACTGTACTCTCTCTAATTTTGTGTTATTCAATGCCCCTCTTCTTCAGCCATATTATGATATGCGATGCCTCTGGCAGCCACTTTTATGTTTTGCCACAACCCCATGGCAGCCGTTTTGTGACTAGTTCCTTCATCACTCTCTCAAAATTCAAAGTGTGCCCCCTAGTCCAAAAAAGGTTGGTGACCCCTCGATTCTGTCATATGGGTACTGTTTTGGAGGAGCTGAGGAAATGTCAAGCAAATATGATATAAGTGGATTTTCCTACACTTCAGTATATTTCAGAAGATGTTAAGATTGGTAAAGATATAGAAAACATGTTTATAATAGGTAAATATTTTTTAAAAATTTCTTAGCTGCTTAAGAAACCTGAGAAAGGTGATGAGCAAACTACAGAAAAGCACAGAGAAAAAGAAAAAGCTGACATAGAAGAGAGCAAATGGGAGAAATCACCTGGGCATGGCAGTATAAAATCAAAACCCCTGGAAAGTTCATTCAAGGAACTTAAGGAAAAGTAAGTAGCATTTATCTTGAGGATGTAATTGCATCCTCAAGGCATTTTAAATCAGTGCATCCCTTTAACTTACTATGGAGTAGATTAAAACAACTAGCTTTTATGACTCAATTCTCAGCTCTTTCCATTGTGGGTTTGTAGTGACCGGTAGTGGGGTTTTAAATGTTGTAAGCTGCTTTAAATAGGCTTGCTCAGAAAAGTGGCTTAAAATACAGTTAATAAAAATAAAATTTTTCTATGTTCTAATGATTTTACTCCATTAATATGTCAGTTTGACAGGAACTCGGGTGCTAAGAGTTTCAATGCTGAAGCAGGCAATGGCTTGGTTTGGATGTAAAACTAAACCAGAGCTAGGGAAATGAAACTAGCCAGTGGACCAGACTGTGATCTTCCCCACCCCCATGGGCCACCTACCTGTCAGTCAGTCACCTGTCAATCATCATAATGCATTAGGTGATTGATTCCTGTCGAAGTTCAAAGGAGGTTGCTGTAACCACTGATCAGCAATTACAACAACTTTCTCTGAAGATGCACTTTGTGCACCAGTCAGCTGATTGGTGCTGGAAGTGCACCTTCAAACAGGCTTGCTGTAAACACCAATCAGTTGATTAACTATCTGGGATTTTTTTTCTTCTGCATCAACATGGCTTTATTTTTTGTCTGCCATCGAAGTTGCTCATAATATCAGACTCTTAGGAACTGATGAACCAGTGTTTGGAAACCAAATCTAGGCAAGCTGTAGAAAAACAGATGTAACCAATTGGTATTATCCTGGGGCTCTTAGAATCTTACTCTCTAAATCATTACCTTATGAAAAATAGAGTAATGAATTCAGAAAAACCTTCCCTTTTGACATTAATAATAGTAAAACATTTTTGCAATGCAGTCCCATGCATATTTACTCAGAAGTAAATACCTACTTACCCAAGAGTAAGCTCTATTGAAGGCAATGAGACTTACCTCTGAGTAGACCTAGGATTGTGCTATCAGTATGGTTGGTTTTACTCCAATACCACTAAGTGAATTGCGAGCTTTGTTTTGGCATTATATGTCTTGTTATCTGAGTTTTTTAAGTAGTTGATTTTTTTGTTTGGATTTTTTTTTTAAACACAGGTCACAAAATGATAGTGATAAAGAACAAAGGGATTCAGAGAGAAGATTTCGTGAAAAAGAACCTGAAAGACAAAGGTATAGATTGGATGATAGCCGAAAGCACAGAACTCACTATGAATTTGACAAATTTGTGAGAAGGAATGAAGATGAAGTGAAGTGGGGGAAAGGATACAACCAAGATCGAGGGAAGAAAGTGAACTACAACTACAGCTTCACTGTGGACACAGTAGACAAACTGGGTAAAGAGGACAAGTGTGATGACATGGCATCCAAAAAGGAGCGCATAAGAAATAAGGTTCTTTTATTCATTTAGGATAATCTTTCATTAGTAAAATTACTTCAGGATCATACAGGATTGATTCTTACATCTCAGCATGAACTTTTTAAAAAGTTTGATTTTCACTCAGATGAAAAACCCCATTTTTTACTTAGCAAAAGGAGTTACAATAATAGGGACTGGAATCTGTCTTTGCTGCTAATGTATGTTTGCATTTTTAAAATGCATGCTTTTATGAAGCCCCTCTTAGAATCTGGTTTTTTGTTTCTTTAAAAAATGCTTATTTTAATAAACATATGGCAGAATGCTTATGCTGTCCATGAGAACCTATTCTCATCTGATCACTCTAAAAGATAGTGCCCTTATTTCTGGACCTACTATATTACTTACTACTAAGGGAATCGCTAGCCAAAATAGTCTGAGCTAAGTAACACTGATACTAGTTCTAATAGAAAAAAATATATAATCATGACTTCAGTTGTCTAAAAAAGTAAAGAATCTTATTTTTCTGAAGATTTTCAAAAGAAAAGTAAAAAACAGTTTAGCTGATGATATAGCCCTGGAAATTGGTAATTTATACACAGGTATCACTCTTCCACTTGATGCTATGGATATGTATAGCTATAGTGGTGCAAAGAGTGGCTTGCACTGACACAGCTACAGCAGCATCCTTTGTGGGTCAGACAACCCACTGTGCTACTTGTCATTTGGAATCCTGTTATGAGGGCTACAATCTTACTCCCTCTTATCTGGGAGTAAGACACACTGAATTCAGTAGGATTTACTTCTGAATAGACATGGTTAGAATTGCACTCTTACTTTGATTTATCAAGAATGTGCAGCATGATCCTAAGCATGTTTACTGAGAATTAAGTTCCACTGACCTCCATGGGGCTTATTCCTCAAAAAGCGTGTTCAGGATTAGAGCTTTTGCTTTATGCCAGCATAGTTAACTACAAGCTAGCTGCAAGGCAGAAGTGAAGAACCTGTGGCCCTCTACATGTTGCTAAACTACAACACCCGTTGACCCTAGCAAGCATGGCCAATGGTCAGGGATGATGGGAATAGTTCAGCAACATCTGGATGGCCAAAGTTTCCGCAAACACACTGTAAGACCTTTAGGATTGCATATAAGTGAGTTGCCTTCTTCCTTGCTCATGTTTGGCTATTGTTCATGCCATAGTCTAGGCCTCTTGCAAAATGCCACAAGATAGGACACTGCACATGCTAGCCAGGAGGAGATTATAAAATCAGGCTCTTAAACTGTTAGGTCAGCTTACAAATTATTATGCTAACTTTATATCTTGGAAACTGTGGATTATCTTCCTGTTTGAAAATGTTTGTGCCCATATTTGTTTGCATCTGGCTTTCTCCTAATTGTTACATCGAATTTAAACTTTGATAGTGGGCTGTGAAATTTTCCGTTGATCACTCTGGTACCATGCTCTTAAGCATTACTTTTCTCCCCAAACCGCCATCTGAATTTGTCCAGAATCCTTTTAATTTGCTTAAAGTACTAAGAGTGAGATGAGAGTCAGATCATTATAACCTAGTTTTTCCCATTTCTCATTAAATATAAATTGTCAAAGTCCTCTTTTCTGTCTCAACTCAATTAAGACATTTTGAGATCTCCTGTGTGGATAAATTGCTTTCTCTAAGACTTAATCTTCTTTCTTTGTTTTTCTTCTTCACAGGATCGACCAGCCATGCAACTGTACCAGCCAGGAGTTCGCATTCGAACACCTACGGGGTCTACAAGTAGGTCCTATGACTGCACTGAAAAGTCTCCAGAAGAGGCTTATGATAGAAAGTATGAGGCAGACAATTCAACTGGAGGTGGTTCAGAGAAGAGTGAAGAGGCAGAATAAAACAACATGGACAGAAACTTCAGCATTTAAGTGTCCCCACAGAATATTATATGCTCTCAGAATTAGCCCAGCATTACCAAGAATTACTTTTTTTCTTTCGTTTTCTAGTAATAATTTAGGCCACATTCAATGTTACATAAAGTTAATGAGAATATGATTGTTTCGTGAAAAAATGAAAGAATCTGTGAATCAAATGGGCCAAATGAGAGGTGCATTTTATTCTGTTTCCAGCTGTGGAAGCACCTTTCATCCCCACCATGCACATAGATACATATTTGATTGTATGTTATGATAGCAATAGCATGAATTTTAAAGGCTGTTTTTGCATTGATTTCATTGTCATGATCACTGACATGTTACTCAATCAAATATGTATTTCTGTGCATCATGAGAGGCGTGGTTCTCATAGGCACAGGGCATACTGTGATTTGAGATGTGAGAAGGGCATTTATGATACAGTCTTATTGGATATTACACTAGAATTCAGGATCTGTAAGCTTCTAGCATATTTTCAGGTTTGCGTTTTGTATAACACATTTCAGAAAATATCACACCTTTTCCACTCTAGAGGAATTTTTTTTAAGCATATATTTCCATCAGTTTTAATTGAGGCATTTTACATGTGTTCTATAAATTTCATTAACTCACAGGTCCCTCCTAGCACAACGAGACCATGAGAATAAGGCATTATACAGAGTGTGATTGTATTTATATCGTGGGGAGGAAAAAAACCCACCAGTACCGTAGCCTGGTCCTGGAAGGAGTAAGTAGTTTAGTCCCAATTTAGCAAGTGCATTACTACATAAAGAACTATAAGCAACTAGTACCATCTCTTCGTTGGAATTACTCATATGCTTGTAATTAAGGTAATGTTTAAATGATTATTACAGGGCACTACTCAACTCCCTGCAGGATCATGGGTGGTTAAAATGCACAATTGCAGGATGAGGTTAATAATTTGCACATTTATGTCCAGCGTCAGTCCTTCATTGCATTTACATTGGTTTTCAGGGGCAAATTAGGCAGAAAGGCAGCATGATTGTTCTATTATATTTGGGGTTGTGCCAAATTCCAATAAAGGATGGTGGGATGATTTCAAACGCAGCATTTGCTGGTGGGATGGGAATGCTAAACCTCTGCTTCTTCCAGCCAGAAGTGCCTCACCTGGGGGGATAGAGCACAGCAATAGCTTTCTATCAGTGGTGTCACTGCCACTTACCAGAAGGGGACGGGCAAGGTAGTGGCAAGGATGGGGCTGTGCAGGTGCACCCAAAGGAGTACTGGATTGGCTCAGCTGCTGCATCCACACAACCCAGCCTTACTGCTTTGCTCCTACTCCTCCCAGTAAGCATCTGAGCAAGTCACTCCTGCCTCCCAACTGCTTTTCTTCCAGGGTGGTTTACTTCAAAACCTCACCAGGAGAAAAACAGCTTAGGGGGAATTTCAGGGGGAAAGGGGGGTCAGGGGAAGAGTCAGCATCTCCTTCTGCCCATTCTGCTTTTTAGGAATTCAGTAGAATCCCATGTTCTAAGACAGGGGGTTACCACTGTCCTATCTAGTTTGCTCTGCCATTTGCTAGAATATCAGGTAAGTGTCAGTGTTTTTTGTTTCTGAACTGCTTTCGCCTTTGAAAAGAGTTTCTATGTTTAAACCAGAAAAAATGTTTACATAAGCCTGAATATTTAATGCTGTATCTGACTTTCATGAGATAGCATTTTTAAAGGTTTTGCCATTTTTAATATGTGATTTTAGTGACATTTTGTATGTTAATATTTCATATAATATGTTTTTACATGTCACCAGTGGAAACACATATGTTGATACAAAATAAGCTATGGAACAGAATGCATTTGAGGGAATAAACAGCTACAACAGTTCCTCTGTTCATTGCGCTTCTGGAGAATCCACTTTTTGCTTATATTCTTATATTCTTGTTGTTTCTTGTATCTTCAATACGCAACTACACATGCCTTGAGGTCAGAGCATCACTCTGACAGTGCTGATACTTTTTTTGTCTGAAACACAGATCTTATTTTGAGTACTTTTTTACATCATGTCTTGAACCTTTTATTACTAATCATACTATCAGCATTTGATTGTACTAATGTAAATAAAGGACCTTCAGCCACTGGAATATTACCTGAAATCTGATAATCTGAGCAGTGCTTGGCCTGATGTGTTTTCTTACTGTACCAAAATGATTACGAGATGATTCATTGATTAAAAATATAAAACAGCAAGGTCAAAAGTACTGTACTGGTTTGATATTTCTGTGTATGAATGTATATATGCTGATTATTTAGTATTTAGTTTCCTGATGAAGCTCTCAATTTCAGCTATTTTTCCATTGTTTTGCAGATAAATTAGACTATTTCGATGTAATCCCATTGCCTCAATTCATCTGCAAAAGTAGGCTTCCACATGTGTAGCCAATGCAGTTGTAGATCTGCATGTGCATCAACATTGTGTTGCTCATTTCAGCTGCACTGAACTGGCTGGCTGGCTGTTTTGTTCATGTTACGAATTTAGGGGTCTTTCTGGAGTAACAAGAGTTAACAGTGCCAGGAACAGCTTTTTATTAGCTACATCAGTTATATAGACTACAGTATATCTTTCAGAAGATGTATATTGCTATGCTGTAACCTCTAGGAATGAATACTGTCATGTGGGCTGTCCTTGGAGATGACTCATAAGCTTCCTCTAATGCAGAATGCCATTGCCCACCTTCTGTTAGTCAGGAGAGGTAGGAAAATATTCAATCTATTTTGTAGCAACTGTGCTGGCTGTTAATTAGCTTCTGGGCCCAACGTATGGAGCTGGTTCTTAACTTTATCCTTCACAACCTGGATATCATACCTCAGACAGTAACCCTTCTTTGTTTGAGCTCACCACTGTTTACATTCTATGTGGTAACAGTGGAGCACAGAACAAGGCGTTTCTTGCAATTGTTCTGAGAGATTATGAAATTACCACCCCTCTGTGGCCCAAAGCTGTACTGTTGTCCCTACATTATAGTCCATCAACTGGGTCTTATCCACTACCAGGCATCCACAGGCAGGAATTGCAGTTAATTTCTGAGAGGTTGCCTCGGTCACATGTCCCTTCACTTCATTTCCTGCCTGTTTTGGAGGCTTTTTAGTAGGAGCATGCATCTACCACAAAATTCAGTTTGGACCCCAATTCAGGAATTGGGAATCCCCGAAACTGTTCAGGAAACAGGCCACCTCAGTCCAAGATACTTTGTATGCTACCTGATTGGCTTGGGATTTGTCTAGACTGGCTTCATTTCCCCCCTCATTCACTGTTGGGAAATAAAATGGCTATAACTTCCCCTGCCTCCCCCCCCCCGTGTTATGTTATTGAGCGATATTATTTCTGCTTTAGCATTTTTTGGATGTCTGCCTCACCAAGGCACTATGCAGCGCACACCCATCTTTATTTCAGGATTCATCTGATGCACACCACTGCTTTCTAGAAAGGATACCAAATATACCAAAAGGCTTATAGCTATTGAGTGGATGTTCTTAGTCCTGCTGCTTTAGTGATTATTGTTCTGAGACTTTGTTGTTTATTTCATATCATGTATATTATTTTCTATGAAAAATATGTGGTGGTAATACTATTACTACTATAATCAAAAGCAATAGCAGTGCCAATATAATACAAAACAGCAGAAAATATATATATTCTTGTATAGACAGGCTTTTAATATCAAAGCAGAAAGAGAGGCAGCCTATTGGATCTCACCATATTGATTTATTATTTATTTTGTTGGAAGCTATCTCAAGCCTACTAACATTTGCATATGGAAAAATGTTTCCATCATGAGTGCCTTCCTGTGCTGCACTGAGAATGGCACAGGCAGATTGGATGCAACTACATACCTAGAAACAAAAGATGTAGTGCAATCCCTATCTGCATTGTAGGATAAAAATGGCAATGCAAATGTAAATGTCCTTCTCTTCCTGTTAGGTGGGCCTACTTAATGTAACAGTTGCACATGATTTTATCCAGATGAGGGTTGATGTTCCTCTGGTTTTGAGAGAAATAGTGTAATTATTTTAAAAATCTTAACATGTTTTTGGGAAATAACACACAACTTGAAAAGCCATTTTCTTTCATGAACTGAACACTTTCAGCTTCCAGAACACATGACTTCTTAGACATCTGAAAAGGGGGATGCCATGTGCTTCTGTATCACAGAGTACTGAAGAAGGAGCCAAAGTTCCACAGATGCTGTAAAGTATAGTTCAAAAAACTAAGTTGTCGGTTCTTTATTATGAATAAGATTGTATGATGTTGTTCTATAGCAGGGGTTTCCAAACTGTGGTCCATGGACCACCACTGTTCTGTGAGTTTCATTCAGGTGGTCCATGGCATGTCTGTGAAGAAACTTTACAATTTGAATCCTATAGAATTCTGTGGAATTTAGATTGTAATACAGTAAAATACAATATAAGAAATTTTTAAAAACTATTAAAAATCATACAGCATCATAATTGCTACAACAGACAGGAAAAAAAAGTGGTCGGCCAAGACCCTTAGCAATTTTCATATGGTCCTTGGGGGGAAAGTTTTGGAATATCTGCTGTATAGCTTTGGCTTTTTCTTCTGCATGCTTTACACCCATCACTGGATGCAGGGTTTTTGGGTTTTTTTCATTCCTAGTCCACACCAGCCCTGTGGACTTTTGCAAAAGCCAGTCCATCTTCAAAAGATTCAGTACCTGGATTGTTTGAGCTGAACAGGAGTGCAGGAGTCTTGCAAGATAATCACTCATCTGCAGTCAGTTTTAGAAGAATGTGGTCTGCCTTCTCTGCATCCTTGTCAAATAGCCTGGTCTTTGGCTGAAATTAATTGGTTTCTTGTAAGCTGGAAACTTGACTGTTTGTACATCAAGAGTGTATTTGTCTTGCATCCTTCTTTCCCAAAATTCTTCAGTATTGCAAAGCTGAAAGTCAAATATTTGCAATGTATAATACATAATACATACGAGTAGGCTCGACTCTCATCTTATTTGCAATAGACTTGTTTACCTTTCAGTCTACAGCATAATTTCTTGATCTTTTGATTAACTCCTAACCCAATATTATTCTAGTTGCACATGGTAACTGCCACTAGTAACTGATTGTACGTGCTATTTTGTAAAGTTCCATTTAAACTAAGAGAGTATATTATTAAAATTCTTTAGATTACATCAATATGTGCCTTGAAATAGTTGTCAGAATAATTACCTGCTGAAACTTTTTACATGTTTGTGACAATTGCCTTATATCCTCTGTATTAAGAAATGACAAGATGTGTATGATCAAATTCTCAGGCATTCGAAATAGGAAGTCATAGTGTCCTTGACACAAATTGAGAACGTAGTCTAGCATTTTGGTTCCAAAGACATTTTGCATTTGCTCTGAGTAAAATAATAATACACAAATGAGAGTATTTTAAACAGAAACATTGCCAACAACAAAACATATTACTTTTGTGCTGTTTGGTTTACACTAGTTTCTGGGCTCAATTCAATTTGATGCTTCTTACGAACAAAACCTTAAATGACTTGGGGCCAGTGGGTACCTGAAGTACATCTTCCTCCTTATAATCTCATGCTGTTTGCTCAGTATCTAAGGTTTATTCAAAGTCCAGCTAGTATCCATGAGAAGTAGGGCATTTTTAGTGGTTGTGCCATGCACTTTTATAAAACGGCCTCCCCAGATGTGCTTGTCTAGGCCTGACACTTGATTTTGATTATTAAATTTATATCCTACCCCTTCCTCCCAGAAGGAGCCCGGGGGGCTGTATGATGTCAGGCCCCACAAAAAATCCTGATTCCTACTGGAAGACATTTGGAATAAGTTGGTTTGGAATATTTGCTGTTAATGTTCCTTTTCTCTATTGCTAGTTTGTTTGGGATTGTTTCCTGCTCCTGCTATTATACTGTTATTTGGATTTGCTGTATTAGATGTTTTATTTTTTGTGTATATGTTTGGTACTTTTAGGGAGCAATCCCAGCCTTACCCCACTCTAGCCTGGTGGGGCTTTCTTTCTTTTATTTACATCCTGCCCTTCCTCCTAGATGGAGTAAAGGGCCTGGAGCTGGTGCAACAGTCAGGCCTATGCCATCACATGACAGCAGAGAGGCCAGCTCAGAATCCAATGGATGGGCTGCATAAGTGCTGCTCCTCCCCATCTCCTGAAAGCCCTGTTTTGGAGCTTTCCACCGATTGTTGCCAGCATGGAAGCCCACAAGCAGCACTTCCACCCGCACAAACATTCAGTGGGTACAAGAGGGAGCTCTACACCAACAGAGTGGTGTTACCATCACGTTGCAGAGGGCAGCAGGGTTGAGGGGGAGACACCTCCACCCAAGCCCCAGCATGATGCAAACAGGATTTGGATTGTTCTGTTAGTGTGTATTTATAACATGGAATATATCATTTAGGGCACCTCCATTTGGGGGTCTTATTGTGGGTGTATGTAGCAACAAGCATTTTACTCTCTGAATGTGGATTTGTAACGAGTTTGTACTGGTCTGTCTGCTCCTTCTGCGATGTAAATGTTCTTCAGTACTCTGCACTGGCCTCCTTTGACTCCTTCCAGGCCATAGTTTCCATCCCTGCCACCCACCCTTCCCCCTTTTTTCCAACAGCTGAAGTTAGTTGTGCTATGATACCATGCCGTCATGCCACCCTCCTCTTTTCCCCAGGCCTTACAGCTGCCACTCTTGCCTTGCATCGGCAGCAGTAGCACAGTTGCTGCTCTTCTCTCTCCGTTGCCGGCAGCAAGGCATTTGGGCTCTTTTCCCCAGACTCAGCCTCTAACTACAGATAGTGGTTAAGAAGGAGAGAGCTTAACCACATCCCAGGTTTGGATGACACACGAAGCCAAACCCTGGCCTAGCTGCTGCACTGAGCTAAAAACAGGTGCCAGCTCCTACCCGGGAGCCATCATGTTTGTACATTTGTGCTAAGCTGTTGTTTGGCTTAGCATTGTGTGTGAACATGACCAGTGTGTAGAACAGAGGCCTGTGATATCTGGGGGATTAAATACTACACTCTGTCTCACACACATGCATACATACGCCAAGAAAGATAGCTAAGCGTTCCTACCTTCTATAAAGAACCTGTACTTCCACATTAAATTATATTCAACTTACATATATATACCGTACAAGTGTTCCCAGCATCCTCAACTACACATGCATGGAAGAAAACCACAGCAGATAAACTGACATGGTTAAACTGGGGTTCATGGCTTAGATTGCACCAAAATAAGCTGGAAACTGATGTTTCCTATCTCTGCTGACACTTCAGTCTTGGATGTATTGCCAGTACTTCCAGGACCCTTCAGCCAAGAAGATACACACAGGATTTTCTTATCCTTAGGAGAAAACACCTCATGTATACAGAAAGCCCTCTCCCATGACAGCAACTGGATGAAAGCTCAGCACTGATTGCTCTTCTACATAATTTGTTATTCAGCTCTTTAGATATTGGGCTACAACTAGCAAGAGAAAAAAAGACACATCAGCAATAGAATAACTTTGTAGTGGAGTACCAAAATGAAAGAGAAGGCTGTGTGTTTAATATGGTAAAGATTATCAAGTGAGGAGCTGCTAGGATAGTAGCATTTGCTAGATGAAGAGTGGCAGTCTTTTGTACACTGCAGTCCATGTTCTTGCCAGCAGATCCAAGCCAGCATGAGAATGGGAAAGAGGAACCATTGCAGCCTGCAGGGTGAAGAGATGGCTAAACACATTCTATTCTTTCATGTGGCCATGTCATACAAAGAGTTCCTTAAAGCTCTTTTTTACATGGTGACCAATATTGATTATATACCACTTTAACTCTCATGGTTTCCTCTTCTTCCACCAAAATAAAAAAGGGAATTGTAATTTAGTCAAGTGTTAAAAATTCTGTGTCCCTAAGTCCCCTCCCCCACCCAATCTGTTCTCAAAAGATGCATTATAGCTAAGACGGAGCAAGAATACGTGCACCTCTTTGAAATAATATTTATCTCCTGAGCTATTAGTGGGAGGATCATTAACAACATGCTTTGGGAGAGAAGAACAGTCTCAATTATGCTTTTGCTGACCATAAAAGCAACATCAGGGGCAGAACTCAATTACTTCAGCACATTTGCACCAGGTGGGTCACTCCACGGCTTTATTGAGAATCATGAATCCCCCATAAAGGAGTTCACTATTCACTGCATCTCCTCCTCCCCACCCCCAATTGCCAGTACCTAGACATTCAATAAACACGTTAAAGCCACCCCAATGAATTACATTACCATACTAAGAATGGGCAATCTAGCACAGAGTAAAGGGCAAACTGCCATGACAAGTAGAAAACTAATTCTGAATTGCCCAGGCATGTCACAATGAAAGGCCCATTGTTGTCGCTCATCAACTACATACAAAGCATTTCTTGTTCTTATGCACAATGCACATGCTACATTACTTTGCACTATGAAAGCTTTTTAGATTCCAAATATAAACAAAATTGGCTTGGAGTATAATTATAATATTTATCAGAAAGACATGAGGGCATGCTGTGTGTGCTTAAGGTATTTGGAATGATGAATGGATTTCTCCATAGCTACCACACCATGTGGTCTAGCACTATTCATTAAGTACATAACCAGTACAAACAGCTAATTCTACAGAATGAATGAATGCCCTAAAACACAAAGGGGGACAAAAAGAAATTAAACTTAACCCTATGCAGTGAATGTACTGATTGCTTGGCATTGTGCTCCATTAGTGTCAAGTGTTTCCATGGGAGAAATGAGACAGATAAATATATATGGCAGAATGTAATTGCCTTTTGATGCTTCATAGGGAACTAAGGACACTTCCAGATGACCTGTTAATTGAGCATTCATACCAATTTATTTTCAGGAAGGTTCGGCAACATTCATTCTGATTTGTTCACAAAAAGGTTAGACAGCATTGCATCAAGCAAATATTATCCAACATTTTCTAGCACATTTTACTCTCACTTTCCTTATCACAAAAAGTCCAAACTTATGGGGAGCTGGGTTTGTTGTGTAAGAGCTCCGAATCAGCTTTAATTGTGCAACCTGCATTTGTATGTGAGTGGATCCCTCCCCAAAACAGTGACAACCTGGAACTGCCCAAATGTAAGAGTGAAGACCTGATTTTACAAATGACATGTTGGGGCCCTATGCAATGGGCATTTGCTAAAAGGAGGGAGACATAAGAAATGGCAGGAGAGCAAGAAGGGAAAAGGTATAGGATGAACTTAAAAAGAAACACACAAAATTGTTGGGATCAGATGGTAACTACTGAAGATAGCTTATACTTATGCCACTTATGTATGTTTATACTCAGAAGGTCACCGTTATATCTATTCCTTAGGGTAGCTTACAAGTTGGCTATGCGATCGATGGCCACAGTATGATACAGGGAGCAGTCTGGCTCCATTAAAATTAGAGCTAGCTACTGATTAAAGAATTTTAGCTGATCAATTAAGTTGAAAATGTATTCGCATATTACCAAAACCTCAATATAGACGTTTTGTGCGTGTGTGTGCATGTGTCTGTCTGTTGGGCTCCCCAGCAGCTGGTGACTGTAGGGCACTCATTGCACTGTTTATAGGTGGATGCCCAGCAAGTGCTTCCATTGTGGGCAAACTGTTATGTATACTTCTGTACATTGTCTCTTGTTTACTGATGTTGTTCAAAATTCAACAAAAATAACTATTAAAATAAAAAGTAGTGCACTCTAGGGGAAAATAATCCTCTTAAGTATTCATATAAGTATGATATTTAGTGCTAGTTTCATATTTTTAATTTAATTTAATTTAATTTTAATTTCTTACAATTAATTTCATCGGTAGCTTCCTTTTGCATTTCTTTAAAAGCATTTCACTGCTGTTAATCAGTATGGTTAACTACTGTGTTTCTCTACTCCTGTGTTTTAGTTAATAAAGTTATTTTCCTTTTTCCATGTCTTTGACAGCCCAGTGCAGCTGTTCTCCATTTTCTCCCATCCATTCTTTTCAGTTGTGCCTCCCCATCTGTGGAATATGTTTCCCAGTGAGTTCTGCCTGGTGCCTTAATTGACAACTTTTTGGTGTCAGGCTAGTCTTTTTCCCCAGGCTTTTGTTACACTTACGTTGCAATCCAACTCATGTTTACATCGGGCTGAGGGGAGTTGGATGTGGTGGACCCCCAGCTGAGCCAGCAGGGTCTCACCTCCACCAGCAGAAGCCCCTTACCCTGGTTCAGCCATGGCTGAACCAGAACGCTGCCAGCCCAGCCTGGGGTCTGTCAGGGAAGCCCAGCTTGACAGAATGGGTGTCAGCAGAAGCCAGCGTAAGGTCCAAAAAAGGGGTGTTCTGGGAGGGTGTCAGAGAAGAGGCCTATGGGGGGGACTTATGCAACATCCAACATCCATTTGGAGCACTCCTGTGGGTCCTGATCAGGGCCAAAGTTATGCCAAGAAAAAGGTCAGTCTAAGAAAATAATTATATGACAGTCATTGGGGAGCACTTCCTCAACAGTAGGGTATTTGTGAGAGCTGCCTTTTCCTTTTCCGTTCATGTGTGCAGCTCCCAACTGAGCTGATGTTCCACCAGCCTGGAAGCTCTCAAAAGGCAAATGGATGCCGCGGAGCTTCCCACCAGCTCTGCCAGCACCATTTCCCCGGCTTCCCCTGAGTTAGATTGCTCTGTAAGAAGTTGTTATTACTGTGCTGCCAACGCTTCTGCTGGCTGTTATATTTTTGTGTTTTGTTTTTATGGTACAGTATATTGATTTGTATCTTTAAGAGTGTATTAAGTTTCTTGAAGACCTTTGGGTAACAAGCAACTAACACATCTAATAAATCATCATCATCATCATCAGTTTATTTGCATAAACCATCTGATGTTGATCTGAAATTCAGATTGACTTAAAACGTGATTTGTACTTTTGATTTTCCATCCTGAGAAGGAAAGGAAATGCAGTTAAATCCTTAATATAAACACCAAAATAAAAATTATGAAATGGACTAGTCTGGAAAGATTCTAGGAATTCAGCTACTCCCCTGAATAGTCTGGACCTCCAGGGATCTATTTACAGTATATCTCACTTTATGTTTCTAGTCTGCCCTCAACATTTTGGGTAAATTGGATTATAAATAACTGTGGCTGCAATCTTAACTACATTTACCCAGACGTAAGTCATATTGAATTCAATGGGTCTTACTCCCAGGTAAGCAGGGTTAGGGTAATCTGGAGTAAGCCCTACTGAACACAGTAGGTGTTACTTACAATAGACATGTATGGGGTTACACTGCAAATAATATGCCTTCTTCCCTCTTGACTATAGCAATAGCCTAGCTATCCTATTGCTTTCTATAGACTAATTTCCCCTTTCCCAAATCACTCAATGAGCCAGTTTGCTCAATTGAGGAGTGTGGGTAAGGATAATAGAATAATAGAATAATAGAATAGTAGAGTTGGAAGGGGCCTATAAGGCTGTCGAGTCCAACTCCCTACTCAATGCAGGAGTCTTTGGAGTTTATAGCTATTGCGGCTCTTTACTGGCACGTTGCATGGATTCTGCAATTGCCGTTTGTTTTTGCTGTTGCATTATTTCACCATTGTTCTTGGAATTCTTGGAAAAATCAGAACCAGTGCTGGATTTCTAAAATGAGAAATGCAGAGACTCAAGCCAAGATTAACACTTTACCCTCTTCATGAAACTAGGAAGGCCAGGAGAAAAAGAGGGCAGGGCTCCTGCATCTGTAGTAGATGCAAAGAAGAGGGAATTTTGGCAAGTATAGCTTGTCATGTGAGTTGCAGCAAGCATTGTGATTCCTTCTTCTATACCAGGCGTGGGGAATCTTTCACTCTCCAGATGTTGCTGAACTACAACTTCCATCATCCCTGGCCATTAGGCAAGTTTGCTGAGGCTGATAGGAGTTCTAGTGCAGCAACATCTAGAGAAGCAAAGATTCCCACTCCAGTTCTACACCTTCTGCAAACCTTCTGCCTTGCTCTGTTTTTCATCTACTCATCCTACATGAAACCCAATTCCCCCTAATCCCAGATGTGCAGAAATAGATTGTGACTGTCAAGTAAGATACAGATGGGAAAGTATTCTCGATTGTGCTCTAGGGAATCCTCTTTCTCTATAGTTATTTCTAGGACAGAGAAAGCTGCCTTATACCAGGTCAGACTATTTTGTCCAACCAGTACAGTTTTGTCACCTCTGACTGCTGAATTCTCCACAGACTCAGAAAGAGATAAGGTGGCCAGGTGTGCACAAGTGGCCAGGGCTCCTGTTCCTTTAACAGTTGTGCAGGAGAGGGTATTTCAGTTAGTATGGGCTGGTTCACATATGAGCCAAGATCCGCATTACAAATGCTGCTTTTTCCATCGTGATTGATTTTGACAGTTCACATACTTCCACCCTCGCTACGAATAAATTGGCTGTTTTTCTTTTTAGCATTCACACGCGTGTGCGTTTATTGCTATCAGCGTTTCCTTGTTGCCGCGCCCACACATTAGCATGTTAACTGCGGAGGCGGGGAAGGGGCGGTGTTTCCCTAAACGAAGGGAGGAAGAGGCGCTTGAAAGAAAGGGAATCACCTACAGCTGCCCTACTAAAGGAAACATTGACTGTTTAATATTATCGCAGTGGGATGAGTGGAGCAGATGCTGGGATGAGATGCCAAGGCAGCTTTTGGGTGCTTATAAATTACCCCAGGGGCACCTTCGCCAGCCTCCTTACCGTGGCTGCGCATGCTCCAAGCCTGGGTGTAGAGAGCAGCACATAGTGGCTTACTCCCCCCCCCGCAGCTCAAGCAAGAGAGCAGGCCAAGGCTGAAGGGGAGTCTCCCGAGCTCCAGCTCTTCCCTGCTACCCTCAGGGAGTTGTTGGTGTCGCTGCAGAAGGGAGAGAATGAAGGGATGAGGAAAAAACCTGCTCACATCACATGCAGAGAGCTTTCACAGAATTAGATATTCTAGGGTGAATAATTTGGATGAATGTGATTTTGTTTAAAGGAGCGGGAGAGGAAATGTATTGGGGGAAGCGGGAGAAAGTGGGAGAAAGGAAGGCAAGAGAAACCAGAAGTTGCTTCATCAAGGGCAGGAAACAAAATGATGCCCAGAGACAGTTAAAGGGTCGGAGAAAAGGGAGGATCTAATGGCGAAGAAACTGCGCAGCCAAAAAAAGGCGCTTAAAAGGTAATACACGGTAGAAGTGCAGGTGCAGATTTTAAAAGCAATTTTGGGTTTTTGTCGCATTGATTTAATCCGGAGTTAAAGGCAAAAGCAGCTGACTGTACTCGCGCTGGGAAAAAAGTCATGTAAATGGTCCAAATTAAAAGGATCTGCAAAAAACATCAGATCCAAATTATACTGGCATCTGATCAGGCCCTATGTTTCAACCCTGTTCTCTTTTTTCAGCTGGCCACCTAAGGCAGATGTCTTTTTCATCTCCTCTTATCAGAGCCTTTCAATTGGAGGATCCAGGGATTGAAGCTAGACATTTGGCATGCAAAGCATGTGCTCTACCACTGATCGATGGGCTCTCCCCAGGCTCACATTAAGTCCACTTCTCAGCTATTAAGATCTGACAGCTGCTGTCAATTGTCAGTAACTTGGTTGTCTTATGGCTTTCACCACAGTCTTTCTATGTACCCTTTCTCTAGCATGTTTTTTTTTTAAAAAAAATCTTTGTAGAGTAACCACCATTACAAGTTGACTACAGTAATTTCCAATGATTCAGGTACTTAGAATCACAGCCAAAGTTTATTCATCAGAAAACATAAAAGGAATCTAAGACCTGAAGCCCAATCCTGGGAAGTTTACTCAGAAGTAATCACCAACTGAGTTTGGTGGCACTTCATTCCATGTAAGTATGCCTATGATTGAAGCCCAAATATTAATTCCAAGGCTGTGGTTCTATGCACACTTAATTGGGAATAAATCTTCTTCAACACTGTGATGTACTTCCAAGTAAACATGCATAGAACCTATCTGTTACTAGGAAGTAAATCCCACTGAATTTAGTGGGGTGTACTCAGAAATAAATATGCAAAGGATCAGGTTCTAAAAGCAGGAATGTGACCATTAGACACAATACCACAACTTTTGGGTGTGTGTGTGTGTGTGTCAGAATTGCATTGTTTCTTTGCCCCTTTGATACTTGCTGTGTAATTGTTCATCCAAGAGAAAATCTTTATGGCGTTTCTTCACTTCTCTTGGGCAAATCCTTTCTTGATTAGAGCGAAATGCAATTCTCCATGACTGCCAGATAACCTAAAGCATTTGGGTTTAAGAGGATGAGTCAGATTGAGTATTATGCTCTTTTTCATTTCACCAGCAGTCTAATCAGTCTAGATATAAAGCAGAAAATGGAGGACTTTGCCTAGGACTAGGGATGGGTAAGAATTTCAATTCAGTTTGCATGTCAGCCAAATCTATAAAATACACACTTTCTGAATCAATATGAGAACTGAAACACAGCCATCCTCTGAAATTTGCACTTATTCAAATTTTGCAATGCAATTCTTCAACCGAACACTGTTCACAAAAATGTATATGTTAGGGGAAAGTGTGCATAAAAATGAATATATGAGTAAAAGTTTGTTTCCCCCTAGCAAATTTGCCTGAACAACCAACCTTGGGGTTGCTACCTTGTCTTTCCTGACAGAGATTCTGTGCCTTTAATAGCTACACAGCTGGCGTCTATATCCAGCAGGTGCAGCCTTCCCACCTCTCTTGGGCTTTCTTTGGCAAAATACATTCTAACCAGGGATAACAAGAAATCTGTCTTCTTACCTCATTTTTTGTGATGGTCAAATTATGGAAGTCTTTACTGGGAGGAGGTGCCTGAGTGTATGCTTCACAGAGTTTATCCTGAAGCAGGGAAGTCATTTTGTCTTTGCCTACTTGCTTTCAGCATGCAGTGGAAATCACAGACTCCCAAGGTTGTTTCTATGGACTCTATATGAAAAGGACTTGATCTCAGCCCGCTCCACGTGCTTCATAAATACATGATGATGGATGGATGGCTACTATTTGCATTCCTGAGGTCACTTTCTTTACCCAGGGAAGACTCAGGTGTTCAATGTTTACATTGTTAGTTGGGAAATATTAAAAACAAACAAACAAAAACCACTAACAGCCTGATCCTATGTGTGCTTTTTTCTCCCAAGTGTCATTCATTGCAGTGGGGTGTTTGGCAGTCCCCGCTTGCCCGAGTTGTAGGACATGCTAAAGGGCCAGTTACCTTGCAAGGAGAGAGTGCTCAAAACTGTTGGTTCCCCCCGCAATATATCTGTTTATAGGTTTAAAGGCTGAGCATACAAAATTAAGCAAGCAATCATGAACTGAGTCAGACAATGAAAGTTTTTAAAGTAAAAGACAATACATAACCTCACTCACTATCAGTTGCAAAAACTCAGATTTTCATCTTCTTCATTGGCTGATGGCCAAGCCATGACTTTTATTTTTATTTATAATTTATTTTATTTATTTATTAAGTTTATATCCCACCCTTCCTCCCAGAATGAACCCAGGGCAGGTTAGGCTCCACCCAGGCAGGTAACCTATGTCTATCACATAGTAGCTGCTAGCCATTAAAAAAACAAAGGTTTCTTTAAAATCTGGATTTAACATCAGTTTATCAGGACTCATTTATTATTTATTATAGCACAGGATGGGCAACAATAATCTTAAAACATAATGCAAACATCATAAAACAGTATTTAAAATCAATAGATCGATAACCATCTTTAAAACACAATGCAGAGAACAATAAAATCTCTTTGTTAACATGAGCAGCCAACTACAAAAATTCTTGCAGAATAGATAAGCTGACACTTAAATGTCAGCAATATGGGGGACAACCAAATCTCAGCCAGGAATAATAATAATAATAATAATAATAATAATAATAATAATAATAATAATAATAATAATAAATTTAATTTCTTCGTCGCCTATCTGGCCAATGGCCACTCTAGGCGACTTACAAAATTATTAAAATACAATTAATAAAATACAGTAATACAATAAAAACAATAGATCTGCAACAACAATATTAAAACTGGGTAGGAGGCATTACAATTATATCGATTAACCCTCCCCGGATACCCTGAAGGCCTGCTGAAAAAGCCAGGTCTTTAAGGCTTTCCGAAATACATTTAGGGAAGAGGCATGCCGGAGATCTTGTGGGAGGGAGTTCCAAAGAGTGGGGGCCACCACTGAGAATGCCCTCTCTCTTGTACCCGCCAATCTGGCTGTTTTTGTTGGCGGGATTGAGAGAAGGCCCTGTGTGGCCGATCTTGTCGGGCGGCATAATTGGTGGTGTTGAAGGCGCTCTGTGAGATAAACTGGGCCGAAACCGTATAGGGATTTAAAGGTCAATACCAACACCTTGAATTGGGCTCGGAAAACAACTGGAAGCCAGTGTAGGTCGAACAACACTGGTGTGATGTGATCTCGGCGGTGACTATTCGTAAGTAGTCGAGCCGCCGCATTTTGTATCAGTTGTAATTTCCGGACCGTTTTCAAGGGTAACCCCACGTAGAGCGCATTACAGTAGTCCAAATGAGAGGTGATCAGGGCGTGTACCACCAGTGGGAGCTGATGAACAGGAAGGTAGGGTTGCAGCCTTCGTATGAGGTGTAGTTGGTACCAGGCTGCCCGGCTCACTGCCGAAATCTGAGCCTCCATGGAGAGCCTGGAATCAAGCACAACCCCAAGGCTGCGGACCTGGTCCTTTAGGGGTAAACTCACCCCATTGAACTTCAGGTCAATGTCACCCAACCTTCTCTTGTCCCCCACAAGTAGTACCTCGGTTTTATCAGGGTTCAACTTCAGCTTGTTCCTTCCCATCCATCCACTCACGGATTCCAGGGACTTGGACAAGGTCTCCACAGCCAACTGTGGTGAAGATTTAAACGAGAGATAGAGCTGTCATCTGCATATTGATGACACTGCAGCCCAAATCTCCTGATGATTGCTCCCAGCGGCTTCATATAGATGTTAAATAGCATGGGAGAGAGGATAGAGCCCTGTGGCACACCACAATTGAGAGGCCAAGGGTCTGATACCTCCTCCCCCAACGCTACCTGTTGGTACCTGTCGGAGAGAAAGGAATGGAACCACTGTAATACAGTGCCTCCAATTCCCAATCCCTCCAGGCGAAGCAGAAGGATACTGTGGTCGACAGTATCAAAAGCTGCTGAGAGATCGAGGAGGACAAGAAAGGTGGATTCTCCCCTATC
Source organism: Rhineura floridana (assembly GCF_030035675.1). NCBI lineage: Eukaryota > Metazoa > Chordata > Lepidosauria > Squamata > Rhineuridae > Rhineura > Rhineura floridana. The sequence continues at coordinate 52,773,290 of NC_084484.1, forward strand.
TAATGCCCTCCTCAAATCATCAACCAGAGCGACCAAGGCTGTTTCAGTTCCGTGACCAGTCCTGAAACCCGATTGGTATGGATCCAAATGATCCGTTTCATCCAAGTGTGCTGACAACTGGTTGGCCACCACTCGCTCAATGACCTTGCCCAGAAATGGTAGATTCGAAATTGGGTGGAAGTTATCTAACACTTGGGGATCCAAGGAGGGCTTCTTTAAGATGGGCTTTACAATTGCCTCCTTGAAGGCTGATGGCATCACACACTCTTTCAAGGATGCGTTTACCACCGCTTTGATCCCCTCGCCCAATTTCTCTCTGCAGCTCACAAGGAGCCACGAAGGGCAAGGATCAGTAAGACAAGTGGTTGGCTTCACAGATGAAAGCACCTTGTCCACTTCCTCAGAAGGGAGAAGCCGAAACTGATCCCAATTTACCGGCTTGCAACTGGCCAACTCTGGTTCATCAACTGTGTCCACGGCGCGCGGGAACGAGCTCCATAAGTGTTCGATTTTATCAGCGAAGTGTTTTGCTAATAGGTCACAGGAGGCCTTTGACTGTTCCAAGGGTTCCTGAGCAACTGGACCAACCAGGCTTCGGACCACCTGGAACAGCCTCCTGGGACAACACTCCGCACACGCAATAGAGGCAGCAAAGAAAGCCTTCTTTCCTACCTTTATTGCCACTTGGTAGGCAGCTACTGCTGCTCTAACCTGTGTCCGGACATCTTCGGAGCGGGATTTCCGCCACCGGCGCTCTAGTCGTCTCACCTCCTGTCTCAAGCTACGCGAAGATGTCCCATACATGTCCCATACACCAGGAGGGGGGCACCACTGAGAAGATATGCGCACACACCCATGATGGCAACAACACAGACTTCAGCCTGCCTGCCACCATTCTTGCCTAAGAGTTTGGGAAAAAAATTCACACAGGCAGGCAGGCAGACAGACAAAAATGAAAAATGGACTGCCTTCAAATCGATCCTGCCTTATGGCGACCCTATGAATAGGGTTTTCATGGTAAGCGGTATTCAGAGGTGGTTTACCATTGCCTTCCTCTGAGGCTGAGAGGCAATGACTGGCCCAAGGTCACCCATTGAGCTTCCTGGCTGTGTGGGGATGTGAACCCTAGTCTCCCAGGTTGTAGTCCAGCACTCTAGCCACTACACCCAGTAAGTGTCTCTTGGTTAGATCTTAAAAGCTGCAACAGACAAGGGTCAAGAAAGCATGTGGTGGCCCTGACTCCTTCAAGTATTCTCTACTCAGGCTCCAATAACTGAAAATGATCCCACAGACTTTGACCAGATGGTATTCTAAATGCCTCCACAGGATCTGCATCAGGTGTGGCATAAAATACTCAAAGTGCTTTACAATAAGTGAGCTTCTGAGTGCTCAGCTAATTTCTCTTCAGGGCTGGACACCAGCCCACTACTCAGAAAAGGTCCACTGGGTGGTTCACTGAGGATGCAATGGAGGTGCAGAAACAAGCTTTCTTTGCAACCACCATGTAGAAGACACAGTTATGTGCTATTTGTCTCAGGATTTGTGGCACCTACACTTTAGCCTGTTCTCCAGCCTACTTCACCACTTGTAGGTCCTCAGAAAACAAAGGAACCTTTTGGGTTCTGTGTGGCTGAAGAAGACATCCAGGAGCAATTGGGCTGATAGCCCTCCCCATCTCACAGTTCCATAGCACCAGGGTGGGGAACCTCTGGCCCACAGGCCAATCCAGGCCTGCCAGAGGATCCAAAATGGCCAATAAGGCCATTTCCCCCAAACCATACCCACCTATCAATCAGCTGGCATCACTCATGGGACTTTTCCCTTGACCAGATGATGCCTGGAAAAAAAGGGGGCTACTTGCTTTGGGTGTATGTGGTTGTTCCCAGCAGGGAAGAGGCACACACAGTAAAATCAAGCAGCCTTGTTTTTTTTTTCAGGCATTGCTACACGAGAGAAAAATCCATCTCACACCAATCTGCAAAAAGCAGGTTTCTTTTCTACTCCTCCCATAAGGGGGTGGAGAAGGAAAAAAATCCTGCTTTTTGTCAACATCAGCTGCGAGAGGGATGTTTCTCACATGCAGCAGTTCTCCATTCCTGGGCTCCCCTTTTGATGGGGAGGGGAGAAAGAAGTGGTTTGCTAGCCCTTTGCTCAGTGCTTTCCAAAGCTTCCCATTTGCAAGTTTTAAAAACCATTATTATTATTTCCATTTTCAAACTGACTTTCAAAAGAAGGGCTCCCAGGGTAGAATATAAAGATGTCCCAATAAAACACATCAGACATAAATAACCATAAAACCACAAATGTAATACCCACTAACAAGAAAAATTCAATAAAACATGAATTCCAACAGCAGATAAACCAGCTCTTGAACTCATCCACCTCCATGTTCCAAGGAAAATATAAATCTTCACCTGCTGCTTGAAAGCAGTCGATGTGAAGGCAGCCATATCTCTAGTGGAAGAGAATTCCACAAACCAAGGCACCATGACAAAGAAGGCTTGCATGGCATCACTATATGACAGATCACATTTGTCAATGGGACCACAAGCAGGGCCTTCCTTGTAGACCTTAAGACACAAGTCAGCAGATAATGGGAAGACATTCCTTCAAGTGTGCATCACTTGAAGCAGCAGAAGTAATATATCCCAGCATGAGAAAAAAAACAAGCAACCACTGTACAACACAGAAGCAAAACTAGTTTCCTTTCTAGTGACCTAATAACACAAAATAATAGTCTTTTATTTGAAGGTATATCTTATTATCTCTCCAACAAATAAAGATATTTGCATGTTCAGCTCTAACTCTGTACTTTTTGCTTTTAATTTATCAGCCAGCAGAGGCCAGTAAACACTGCACTTTGAGGAATCAATCAATTTTTTTAAAAAAAATTAATGAACACACTTAAATAGTCTTGTGGCATCTTAAAGGCTAACAGATCTACTCAGTATAAGCCTTCAGGGACTAGGCTTCACTTCATCGGTTGCAGGAGACATTATGTCAAGTATCTACTATATATTCTGGATATCCCCTATAGGATGTACACCTTAACGTGGTGAGGGGCTTTGAAAGTGTTGAAGAAGCTGAGAGCAATGTTGGCTTGATTTGCTGAGTCATTCCTCGTGTTGGGAATGGGTTAATTGAAGCACTGTAATTATGTGAAGGACACACAGCTGCACTGGATCAAAGGGTTTGGCTATGAAACACAAGCTCAGAGAGCCAGTCTGTGTGGGGGGATGAATGTAGGAGAGTTTATGTTGGTGATTGTTGTATCTATGCACTCTGATAAAGTTTGTTTTGCTTGCATGAAGCCAAAGAGTGTTGGAGTGCTTTCTGACCATCTTACTACCCAGATGCACTGTGCATTTGCATATCTCTGTGTTTTCTGAGCTACAAGCCTTGAGTAACCTGTTGCTTTGGGACATAGAGCCTAACAGAGGGTTATGGGCCCAGCCATATCAGCGCTTTTGGAGCAGTGAGAAGGATGCAGGAACAACAAAAGCCGTAAGAAGCTGAGGGGTCAAAGGATGGCAGCATTTGGAGGTGCATCCATTCCCTTGGAAAGGCTGGGAAGCACCAACTATGCCTACTGGAAGGTAAAGACAGAGATGCTGTTGGTGAAGGAGGGTGTGTGGCACACAGTTGCAGAGGATGACCCCCCTGCACCCCCACCACCAGAGTGGATAAGAGCAGAGGAGAAAGCAAAAGCTCTAATAATCCTTGCTCTGGAGAATGAACAATTAATACATGTAAGAGGAATACAAACTGTGAAGGGTGTGTGGGCTGCTTTAAGAAACATACACGTGAGGAATACAGTGGGCTGCAAAGTCCTACTCGCGAAAAGACTGTATCAAATGCGTTACCAAGAAGGAGAGTCCATGCAGAGGCATTTACAGAACCTACAATGTTTGTTTGCTGACCTGCAAGAAATGGACATGCAGCATACACAAGAACAAATGGCATAAATAATGCTATCCATGTTAAATGATTCCTGGGACTGTGTAATAAGCGCTCTGGAAACTTTGCCAGATGCAGAGCTCAGCATGAATTATATTACAGGCAAGTTACTTCAAGAGGCACAGCGCTGACAGGAGAAAAGCAGACGTAGCCACAAAGAAAATCTGGAGCGGAGTGAGCAAGGATCCAAAGTGTATGGAGTGAGACGCTGTTACAGATGTGGTTCCCAGACTCATCTGTGCAGAAAATGCCCAGCTGAGAGGATGGGAAGAACACAACAACTCGAGAAAGAACCTTTCACAGTGCATGTCGTAAGAACAAAGGAAAGAGACAATGAAATGGACAGAACATCCTGGGTGATCGACTCGGGAGCAAGTCATTTTCTGGCCACTAATGAAAAACTGTTTAAATCCATGACCCCAACAACGCAACAAAAGGTCTACTTAGCAGATGGAAGCTGTCAAGCAGTAAAAGGGGTAGGAGTGGTGTATTTAGCCTGTTTACAAACTCTAGTAACTAATGTTCTTTATGTTCCTAGCATGGATAGAAATATGTCTGTTGCCAAGTTAAATGACATGAATTATGTTGTACACTTTGAAAAAGGGGAATGCACAATATGTAAAGGCGGTAATATATGTGTGAAAGGAGAGTTTAAAGAGGCATTGTTTATAGTAAATGACAAATCCCCAAAACGCGTAAATGCAGTAGGAAATAAGCCAACTCATGACAAATGTATTCACATGTACCACAAAAGGTTGGGTCATGTAAGTTATTCAACGCTTCTAAAAACACAGAAACACAGTGCAGATCTAATGTTTAAAAACTGTACTAAGTATGAGAGCTGTGATGTTTGTAATGAATGGAAGTCAACAGCAGCTCCTATCCATAAAGAAAAGCTGAACAGATCGCAGAGACCGTTTCAGCTTGTACACATGGATCTGGCCGGTCCCTTTAAGCAATCTAAAGGCCACGCCAGGTATTATTATGTGTTAGTTGACGACTACACGAGGTTCTCATTTGTTTACTTGCTGGATAACAAAGAAGAAGCGGCTGGGAAACTGAAACACTTTGTAGAATGGGTGGAGGCTAAATTCAAAACACGGATCTCAGGACTAAGGTCTGATAGAGGAGGAGAATTTTTATCCTCAAACCTGCAAAAGTACCTCTTCGATAAAGGAATAAAACATGAACTAACAGCCCTCTTTCCCCCCCTCAAAACGGGATGGCAGAGAGGTACGACAAATTTTTACAGGACACAGCGAGAGCAATGTTAGCAGACTCCCCACTAGCTAGGGAATTTTGGAGTAAATGTACAATGTATGCTAACTATCTATTGAATAGAGTTTATACAAGTGCTGTAAACTGTACGCCTTATGAAATGCTGTTTGGAACAAAACCTCATCTAGAACATGTAAAGAAATTCGGTGCTGTGTGTTGGGCTCACATTCCAAAGCCTCAAAGGAAAGGGAAACAGGGTCCAAGAGCACTAAAAGGTTACTATCTCGGTTTTGAGGGGGCATGTCATAGAGTGTGGTTGATAAAAGAGAAACGTTTACTAGTGTGTAGGAGTGTGCAAACCCAGGAGCAGGATTGGGACAACAATAACACACACACAGAAATAATATTAGATAGCAATCAAGAAGAGTTACAGGAAAGTAACATAAAGCCTAATCCCCAGCAAGAGAGGAGAGGGGAAAAAGAGGAAACATCTGTAACAGATGTAAAACAAGAGGCAGAGGATAAAGAGGAAAGTGAGTGTGTGAATGAGGAAGAACAAAACATAGTACAGACAGAAATTACAGAACCCATAGATGAACCTGCACCCAGTCTAAGGAGATCAGAAAGAACAAACCTTGGAAAACCGCCAGAGAGATTTAAAATAAACAACGTAGGAACAGGTAGCAAAGTACACGTGAAAGGATGCACACCTATAAATGAGGCAATCCGTGCAAGGCTACAGGATGGCGTATGGATAAGGGAAAAATGGCAGGAAAACGAATGGGACTGACAAATTGAATGTACACTGTTTGTATAAACTGTTGTAAATAAAAATGTAAAACGTAACAAATGTAAAAGCGGAGCAACAGAAGCACCCAACATCGTGGAATGAGGTGGGGGCTGTTGGCTTGATTCGCTGAGTCATTCCTCGTGTTGGGAATGGGTTAATTGAAGCACTGTAATTATGTGAAGGACACACAGCTGCACCGGATCAAAGGGCTTGGCTATAAAACACAAGCTCAGAGAGCCAGTCTGTGTGGGGGGATGAATGTAGGAGAGTTTATGTTGGTGATTGTTGTATCGATGCACTCTGATAAAGTTTGTTTTGCTTGCACGAAGCCGAAGAGTGTTGGAGTGCTTTCTGACCATCTTACTACCCAGACGCGCTGTGCATTTGCACATCTCTGTGTTTTCCAAGCTACAAGCCTCGAGTAACCTGTTGCTTCGGGACATAGAGCCTAACAAGCAATGCCGTCAGGAGTCTAGACCAAGAGGCTAGACTTCTAGCAGGGGCACCCAAGGCAGAATGGTCAAAGCTGAGACACCAGACTAAGGTGCATCCAAACTCAGAAGAAGGCAATGGTAAACCACCTCTGAACACCTCTTACCACGAAAACTCTATGAACAGAGTATCCAAAATACAACATGAGATAGTGCTGGAAGATGAGACCTGCTGGTCAGATGGCACTCAGTGAGCTACTGGAGAATGATGCCACTGGGTCAAAGCCAAATGGAAGCCCAGAGGCTGATGTGCACAGATGCAAAAGGAGAGTCTGGAGTTGTACGATGCACACAATAGGAACATGGAATGTGAGAAGCATGAAACAGGGAAAGTTAGTGCTGGAAGATGAGAACCCCAGGTCAGAAGGCACTCACTGAGCTACTGGGGAAGAACAAAGGACAAGGACAAGTAGCGCTGTGACTAATGATGCAGCTGGGTCAAAGCCGAAAGGAAGCCCAGAGGCTGATGTGCACAGATGTGAAAGGAGAGTCTGGAGTTGTACAATGCACACAATAGGAACATGGAATGTGAGAAGCATGAACCAGGGAAAGTTAGAAATTGTCAAGCAAGAAATGGAACGTATCAACATTACAATACTTGGAGTGAGTGAATTAAAATGGATGGGAATGGGACATTTTCAATCAGGCAACTACAAAGTATTTTATGAAGGAAGTGAGAAATCAAGAAGAAATGGGGTTGCTTTAAAAGTGAGAAGTGATGTAGCAAAAGTAATTAGGAGCTACAATGCTAGGTCTAAGCAAGTGATATCAATGACATTAAATGGGAAACCTATTAACATAACCATCATCAGTGCTGGTGCCAGGCTATTTTGCACCCTAGGCAAAGCTAACTGCTTGCACACACGCCCCAAAATTGCTAACTTCAATTTTCAAAAACAGATGTCTTGTAGAAAAAATGAAAAGCACAAAACTTGAAACTGCTAAATTTATTTTAAATTTCAAGAATAAGTAATACAACAATCTTTGATTATCTTTCTCAAATACAAAAAAAAAATGTTTTAGCATACAAATCATTTTGAATAATCTTGTGAATTGTGATGATAAAATTTAAGTCTCTTAAAAGTTTCAATTTCAGGCACATCAGAATCTCACTTTGCGTGCCTTTTCCTTTGCAAATTTTGTCACCAATTCCTTCAGGTCAAGTGCTGATGCTTGGACATGTTCAATTGATATAGTTGCCAAGCCAACTAGTCTCTTTTGCAACTTGTTGAGCGTATGTAAGTTTTTATAAGTTTGAGCTTTGAGAAACTGCGTTCACCACTTGCCACTGACACTGGAAGTGTGAGAAGGATCCTTAGAGCAACAGAAACATTAGGCATATTATCCAGGAGTTTTTGTTGTAGTATGAAGAGAAGTACTCCTTGAGTTATTGCTATAAGTTCACAGTACAGATCTTCAGCATCAATATCTTTGTTTCTGTTGTGCATCAATGATTTTTCCAGATTCTTGCAGGCCTTAAGTACATCTTCAGTAGATTTTTTGTTGATACTGTATATATCATACAGGAAGTCAAATAGGGAATTATATTGTAGCTGTTGGAATCTCTCTTCAACAGATTGTATGCCCATATCTAAGACAGCATAGTAGAAACCTACTTTGAATTTCTGCTTTGGATCTTGCGGTGCCTCTTCTTGGGCCTCATACTCAAACTGCCGTTTCTTTCTCCTTTTTCTAACCTGTTCTGTCTCAAAGTTTGGTAGTATTTCTAGCTCCTTTGCAATCTCAGTAGCATCTATCAAAACTTGTTGAAAACCCTCATCACACCTGCAGCCCACAAGGTAATTCTTGGTCACTTGCAATTGGCTTGTAGCTGAATTTAAATTAGCTTCCTTATTTTGTAGTAGCTTGCTTGTAAGATTGACTTCAAAAAGGATGTTGTACCATGTAACAGGGGATACCACAAACTTGAACTTACAAATGGCATCAGTAAGGGCCTTAGCTTCAATTCGGGAAGTATTTCCAGATAAACTTTTTAGGCTTGTGTCATCAAAGATCTCTATTAAAGCATCATATATACTACCAAGATGATATCTCAGTGGTTTCAAAGCATCGATCCGACTCTCCCATCTTGTTTCACTCAATGGCTTAACAGTTATGCCTAAGTCTGATACATGGTTAGTTAGAATTTGCCAGTGCTGAGTCGATGCAGAGAAATAATTATAGATCTGTTGAACCAAACTGAAGAAACTAGTTGCTTCCAGACAACACTTAGCGGCGTCACTGACTACCAGGGCACAAAAAAGGCATGTGGGTTTATTGTCCAGGACTCTCTTTTGTACGCCATTTGCTTTGCCTTTCATGTTACTCCCATTATCATAACCTTGACCACACAGATTCTCAATTGGTAATCCCATTTGCTCAAGCTGTCCAAGAAGAGTTTCTGTCATAAAGGCACCTGTAGTCTCCTTTAGTGGAATAAATCCCAAGAAATGTTCTCTTATGATGACCTCAGGCTCAGACATCTCTATCTGATGGTTTGAGTATATCAACATAACATACAATCATTGCCATTTGTTCAATATGACTAACATCAGGTGTGCAGTCCAGAATAATTGAGTGGTATTTGGCTGAGTTTGCATGTGCTAAAATTTTCTGCTTTATAGCACCTGCTAGAAGCTGTATAAGCTCATTTTGGATATCTTTTCCTAGGTAGTGAACCATTGTTTCTTGATCTTTAACTCTGCGCAAATGTTCATTCATGATAGGATCAAAAAGGGCTAGATATTCTACAAACTTCAAAAAATTTCCATTGCTAGCACTGTACAACTTTTCAGTTGTACCACAGAATGCCAAGTTTTGCATGCCAAGAACTCTGACCAAAGCAATCAAGCGTTTCAAGATTTGTCAGCAGTATTGTTCTTCTTGCCTAATTTTCTGCTGGTTAATATCATCAATTGTTTTTCCTTTAGATAAGCCCAATTCAAGTTCTCTCCAGGTCTGATAGTTCTCTAAATGGTCAGTATTCCTCTCATGTGTAGACAGAATTGCTCCAATGTTCTTCCAGTCTTTTGAACCTGTTTCTTGTAGGGTTGATGCACCATTTTTTTGGCTGAACAACTTACAACAAAAACAAAAAAACACATCTTTTGAGGTTGAATATATCAACCATTGACGGCACACTTCTTCACCATTTGCTAGTCTCCTGTTGTAGTGTATAGGAGAAAATCTTCTTTTTTTTTAGTCTTTCGAAAAATCATGTGATACAACCTGCTGTGGTCCATGTTGTATTATAAGCTGTCGCAAATTATCACTGCAATAGTTAGGCCAGTTAGCAGGGTCACTGTAATTCAAGTCAGGCACAATACCACCTTCTTTTGCAGACTTTGCAGTACTCTCACTTTTTTTGGCATCCTCTTTTTCCTGTGTGTTTTCCAGAAATATCTCCAATTTGTGAACCTTCTGTCTTAGAGTTTATATCATGCTGTTACTCACTCGATGACGATTGACGACATGAGTCACATGACATAATGTATCCAGCTGTAAACATCACATGTAGCCAACTAAGAATAAGAGATTTTTTTCTTAACCAAAAATATCACTAAATTTCAAAAATAAAAATAAAAATACATATAAAAAGGATAAATAAAAAAACAGAATATAGAATTTTTTCATAAGACTTTATAATTAATTATATTCCATAGCACTGTTGTGGTATTTATCTTAAAATAAAAAATATAAATTGTCAGTTGCATTTTTTACAAGGGTTAAAAAAACTAATCTGTATAAAACTGTGCCCCTCAAAGGTCAGTACTGTGCCCCTCTGAGGTCTGCGCCCTAGGTGGCTGCCTAGTTGGCCTAATGATAGCACCAGCCCTGACCATCATGCAAGTCTACGCTCCAACGACAAATGGAGAAGAAGAAGAATTGGAGATATTTTATGCAGAAGTATAGGAGGAAATTGATCACACACCAAAACAAGATATGATGATAATCACGGGGGACTGGAATGCAAAAGTAGGGAACAGAAAAGAACTAGGAATTGTGGGGAAATGAGGCTTAGGAGACAGAAATGAAGCAGGAGAAAGACTTATTGAATTCTGTGAAGCCAATGATTTGTTTCTTGTGAACACGTTTTTGAGCAACCGACTGTACACGAGGACATTACCAGGACTCAAATTGATTATATAATTGGTAACAGAAGATGGAGAAGTTCCATACTTTCTGCAAAAACAAGACCAGGAGCAGAATGCAGTACAGATAATGAACTGGTCGTACCAAAAATCAGAGTAAAACTAAAGAAGACCAACAAAGCAATCATAATGCCAAAATACAATTTAAATAACATTCCAGAAGAATAAAAAGATAAATAAGGAACAGATTTGAGGCTTTAAACTTAGTTGACAGAGAACCAGAATAACTATAGAGTGAAGTAAGAGGTATTATCAGGGAAGAACTAGAACCTCTAGTTAGAAAAGAAAGACCTCAATGGATGACTGAAGAAACTCTTAAAATGGTTAAAGAGAAAAGGAAAGCAAAAGCAAAAGGAGATAGAAACACGGTCAGAACCCTAAATGCAACAATACAACAACTAGCATGTAGGAACAAAAAGAACTATTACAATAGTTACTGTATAGAAATAGAAGAGGACAACAAAAAGGGTAGAACAAGAAACCAATACCAAAATATTAGAGAAATGAAAGGGAAATTTAAACCAAGAGTAGGGATGTTGAATAATCAACAGGGGAACACACTGACTGACCGAGATGAAATAAAAGGAAGATGGAAGCAATACACTGAAGAACTCTATAGAAGAGATGCCAGGATGACAGATTCATTCATGGAGGAAAGTTAAAGAGGAAAGCACAAAAGCAGGACTACAGCTGAACGTCAAAAAGACTAAAGTAATGACAACAGAAGATTTATGTAACTTTACAGTTGACAAGGAGGACACTGAACGTCAAGGATTATCAATACCTCAGCACAGTCATTAACCAAAATGGAGACGATAGTCAAGAAATCAGAAGAAGGCTAGGACTGGGTAGGGCAGCTATGAGAGAACTAGAAAAGATCCTCAAATGCAAAGATGTATCACTGAACACCAAAGTCAGGATCATTCAGACCATGGTATTCCTGATCTCTATGTATGGATGTGAAAGTTGGACAGTGAAAAAAGTGGATAAGAGAAAAATCAATTCATTTGAAATGTGGTGCTGGAGGAGAGCTTTGCGGATACCACAGAGTACGAAAAAGACAAATAATTGGGTGTTAGAAGAAATTAAACCAGAACAGTCACTAGAAGCCAAAATGGTGAAACTGAGATTATCATACTTTGGACACATCATGAGAAGACATGATTCACTAGAAAAGACAATAATGCTGGGGAAAACGGAAGGGAGCAGAAAAAGAGGAAGACCAAACAAGAGATGGATTGATTCCATAAATGAATCTACAGACCAGAACTTACAAGATCTGAACAGGGTGGTTTATGACAGATGCTCTTGGAGGTCACTGATTCATAGGGTTGCCATAAGTCGACTTGAAGGCATATAACAACAACAACAGGGTTGTTGAATAATCAACAGGGGAACATACTGACTGACCGAAATGAAATAAAAGGAAGATGGAAGCAATGCATTGAAGACTTTATAAAAGAGATGCCAGGATGACACATTCATTCACGGAGGAACCCTATGATGAAGAACCAGAAATTTTAGAATGTGAGGTACAAGCTACTCTTAAAATACTTGGAAGAAACTAATCACCAGGAACAGATGGCATAGCAATAGAGTTGCTACAAGCTGCTGAGACTGAATCTGTCCACATTTTAACAAACATTTATCAAGAAATATGGAAAACTAAACAATGGCCCACAGACTAGAAGCATTCAATATATATCCCAATTCCAAAGACAGGGGATCTCAGGGAATGCAGTAATTATTGAACTATTGCCTTAATATTCCATGCGAGTAAAGTAATGCTCAAGATTCTACAACAAAGGCTCTTACCATATATGGAGCAAGAAATGCCAGACATCCAAGATGACAGATGCTATCGGAGGTCACTGATTCATAGGGTTGCCATAAGTCGTAATCGACTTGAAGGCACATAACAACAACAACATTCTGGATCAAGGGACCCTTTGAGATGCTGGTTCCTTGCTTGTCACCAGAAGTGTGGAATGATGCTATACCATGCATCCAGCTTGCCTGCAAGATAGAAACAGCCTGAGGTGTGCATCATGGGTGATTTGGCTGACAAAACATATGCCAGGTGATGGAGTCTCCCTGCAACTGTCTCATTAGACAAAACAATACCTGATGCCATCAATACCTACACTTGGAACTGATGACCAGAGAAATGTCCTGATGGTTAGGACCTCACAGAGAAGGCCTCTAAGCATCAGATTAAACAGTTTTTCTAGGTCCTGGTGGTGAAGATCATTTTCATTCATGCAGATCCATGGATTCAGGGCAGGAGAGGATGTGCTAAGGAGAGGAAAGAGAGAACAGATTTTAGTGGATAAAATGCTTAAAGTATCTGAAGAAACAGCCATGTAAGTACAAGTCAAGACTCGGGGCTAATGATTAACCTCCTCATCTTCTTCAGCTTTTTCTTTGTGCACTACTTGAAAAGCCACATATAGGATGCTAGTTTTGCTCTCTGTTTTAAATTCTGGCTTCATGAAGCTGGAGAGATTGGGGGAGTTAACTGGAGGTTGGAGAGAAAGTGAACAAAGGGGGAGTTTATTTCATCTATTATTACTATTATTAGAAGAAGAATATATTACCCACCATTCACCCAGAGGTCCCAGGGCGGGTTACAACAATTTAAACACATAATTAAAAACAGTTAAAAACAACCTAAACAACATCACACAAAAAGGGTGAGCCCTAAAAGTACACATCTTAGGTGTTGAAGACCATGGTGAGAGGTGAGTCTTCAGCATTTGCTGAAAGTTATAGAATGAAGTTGCCAGACACACCTCAGTGGGGAGAGAGTTCCACAACTTAGGGGCTGCCACAGATAATGCCCTCCCCAAGGCAACATCCTGTGAGCTTCCAAGGGTGGGGGATCTAAATACAGGGATTCAAACTTCCTTGCTTATTTGAACAGATTTGACATAATCCTGCTCCAAGAGACATGGTGGTATGACCATATATATGTCAATGAGTTTGTGACCTTTTGTCTGCCTGCTCTCCCAAATAAGGGCAAGAGTAGAGCTAGTCAGGGATTGAGCATCCTGGTCTCCTCCTCTCTTGATGCTAAGGTAACAGATCTCCCTAACTGCAATTCTTCTTTGCTGGCATTGACCCTGGAGATGAGGACCACTCAGCGGACCCTGCTTCTGCTCAATGTCTATTTTCCCCCAGTGGCCTGCAGGGAGGAAGCTATGCTAAATTGGCTTAAAGCTGAAAGTTATGGATGGCTAAATTTCCTCATGCGTTCCCTATAATTGCAGGCGATTTTAATGCAATGACTGTAACTTATCTGGTGGACGTTTCCACCCCAAGTGTCCATCTCTTTGTAGGTAAGGGTCAACTCAAGGGCAGTTTACATCACTCAGAAGATACCTTTCTAAACCCTGCGGGGGTAGGCTTGCTTCAATTTGTCTCAAAAACTGACCTGGTATTCTAAATGGCTCCAGTGCTGGCGATGACTGGGGAGAGTTTACTTACATTTCCTCTAGGGGATTGAGTGTAGTTGACTACATTCTTATCCATAAGGATCTAAAAACTTTGGGCTTTTAGAGTAGCAGATTGCTCTGACAGCGATCATCTGGCATCGGAACTATCTCTTGCTATACCAGGCATGCTAAAGCTGAACACGCCACATCACCTACCTTCCAGTCCATCTATTATGCTCAGCTCCAAAAAGATCAAATGGTCTAATAAAACAGGGCAAGTCTTTCATAGTTTTGTTCATTTTCCTCATATAATAAATGCTTTAGAACAAATAACAGTAGATAGTTCGCCAAAGGGTATAGTGGCTTTTAAGGAGGTGATGCGGAATATGTATTTTTATCTCCAGAATTCAGCTGGCACTACAAAGCACCTGACAGACAGAACAAACAAGTGGTTTGACAAGGGAGTGTGTTAACCTTAGAAGAAGAATTCATTCTGCTTACCGCTTCTACCGTGCAAATAATGAACGCCAACTTCTGCACTCATATTATGCGTTAAGGAAAGAATATAAGAAGCTTTTACACCGCAAAAAGAATGAGGCAATTAGGGACTAATGGCAAATGCTGATTGCAGCATCTGTCACACGTAGCTCTAAATCTTTCTGGAAGATTGTCTCTGGAGCTTTAAGTGATAACCGAAGTCCTGACTGCCATATTCCAGCAAATACTTGGGAAGATTATTTTTGTGTAGTTTTTCACGATTTGAAAATATCTAATTCTAATTCTTCCCCCTATTTGCACCCTGATATCTGCAACTGGCCTCCTGTTGATATTAACACTGTTGAAGAACTATTACTCCAGTTAAAGTCAGGCAAGGCTCCTGGACCAGATGGCATTCCCTCGGAGCTGCTGAAAAGTAATATCAGCTGGTGGGCCCCATTGTTGGCCTCCCTTTTTACTCTAATAAATAAATCTGTATAATTCCCACAGCCTGGTTGATAGCCTACATGGTTCCAATCTACAAGAAAGGCCCCAAAGATGATCCAAGCAATTATCGACCTATCAGCCTGTTATCTATAGTAGGGAAGGTATATGCTAGCTTTTTAGGTCTTAAACTGAAAACATGAATAAATGACAATAACATCCTGGGGGAAGAGCAGATAGGATTTAAAGCCAGACGTTCTACCCTTGATCACTGTATGGTATTGACCCACTTAGTGTATAAACACTTAAACCAAGAGGAGGTAAACTTTTCACAGCCTTTATAGACTTAAAATCTGCCTTTGACTCCATCTCTCATGACCGTTTGTGGAGCAAATTAGAACAGCACTTTATTGAGAAAAGGCTACTGTTCTTGATCCGCATACTGTACCATAATACATCTGTTCAGGTACGTTGCAGCAATTGAGGTCATTTCTCTAAGGAGATTATCTCCTCACGTGGTGTTAGACAAGGGTGTGTTCTTGCCCGTACTCTGTTCAACCTATATTTGGCTGATCTTCCCACTGTATTTGGGGACGATACAATCCCATCCACCCAAGATTGGTCTTAATTTCTCAAACTTGGCTGGGCTTCAAGAGACTACTGAGTGGCTTTGTGGAGTATTGTAAAAAAAATCTTCTTATAATTAATTATTCCAAATCCAAAGTATTGGTATTCTCTAAGAGAAAGGTCAGGTATCCTTGGTTTATGGGAAACGATAGAATTGAACAGGTCAGCTCCTATAAATATCTGGGTATCTGGTTCCATGAAGCAGTAAGCTGGAGAATCCAAGAAAAATATGTCAAGGCCAAAGCTGAGAAAATATCAAATTAAGGGCCAGAAACCTGGGTAGAAAGGAATGTCTTTGCCTGCTGGTGCCTAAAAATAGGTAAAGATGGCACCAGGCATGCCTCCCTGGAGACAGCATTCCACAAAGGGGGGGGTAACCATAACTGAAAAGGCCTGCCCTCATGTTGCCACTTTCCAGACCTCCCAGATAATGATCACAGGATCCAGTTTAGTTCATGTGGGGAGAAGTTGCATAGGACTTTATAAGTCAAAACCAGCACTTTGAATTGAGCCTGGAAATTAATTGGTAGCCAGTGCAGTCGTGCCAGGTGCTATATGTTCAGACCATCCTGCTCTGGTTTGCAGTCTTGCTGCTGAATTCTGCACCAGCTGAAGTTTCCAAACAATCTTCAAAGGCAGTCCCTTGTATAACATATTGCAGTAGTCCAACTTAGCAGGCATTTTAAGGTAGCTGATTTTATAATGATGTTATTGTTTTATTTTATGTATGCTTTTTATGTACACCACTTAGAAATATGAATGATTAAGCAGCTTGGTACCCTGGGTGACTGACCAACTTGCCCATTTCTAAGGCCAGCACAGTGGCTTGGTTCGTCATCACCCTGAAAGCCAAACTATGGCTTAGGGTGAACATGTGGGCTCTGGCAGAGATTATGATTGCCTTGCTGCTTCCTGGTCATTCTGCTGCTCCACTGCTCTAAACTAAACCATGGCTTGGATTAGCATGTTATCTGAACCAGGATTCATTGTTTAGTCTCTCCAGTCTACCCACAAACTGTAACCAAGATTTGTTCTATAATCTATGGCTCACGGTTTGTCCCAGAGAGCCAAACTAATACACTGGATTCAGATAACACACTAAGCCAAACCATGACTGAACTCAGTGCAGCAGCAGAATGATGGGAGAGGAATGAAACGGCTGTGATCTCCTCTCCAAAAGCTGTCACGTTTGCAAGGTGCAAACCAGGCCTCTGTTCCCAGAACCCTCTGCAAAATGCATGAATATTCTGACAGCTCAGGGATTCCACACCAGACAAATGAATCCAGGAAATGTCTGTGGCAGAAAAATATTGAGAACTCTTGTGTGCTGTCCGGTAATTTGTCTAGTTCTCACCTGTGTTTCCAACGTTTAGAAAACTAACACATCAGGGGACCAGACTGCAACCATTTGGCAGACATCCCTTGTATAACATATTGCAGTAGTCCAACTTAGCAGGCATTTTAAGGTAGCTGATTTTATAATGATGTTATTGTTTTATTTTATGTATATTTTTATGTACACCACTTAGAAATATGAATGATTAAGCAGCTTGGTACCCTGGGTGACTGACCAACTTGCCCATTTCTAAGGTTTCCTGTCGAAACCCTGGTCACTCTGTGGAATACGGAAATGACCCGGGCAGTTGACACAATCGCCCCGGTGCACCCTCTCCATTGCAGAGCTCAATTGGCCCCTTGGTTTACCGAGGAGCTAAGAGTGATGAAGCAAGAAAGGAGACGGTTGGAGGGTAAATGGAGACGAACTCCCGACGGCTGTAATTATCCACGAAACGCTATGTGAAGGCGGTGAGGATGGCGAAGAAGCAATACTTCGCTACCTCCATTCAGTCATCTTGTAACCGCCCAGCGGAACTTTATAAGGTTGTCCGGAGACTTTTACACTCTGGTTCTCCGGACGCAATATTACCATCAATAGCCCGCTGTAATGAGTTTGCGAGGCACTTCCAAGACAAGATCATAAACATCCGTCGGGACCTTGACTCCAATATTGTAACAGTTGAATCTAATGAGGTGTCCAGAACACAGTCTTGTCCTGTTTTATTGGATGAGTTTCAGCTGGTACAGCTCGAGGATATGGACAAGGTGCTTGGACAGATACGGGCGACTACTTCCGCTCTGGACCCTTGCCCCTCGTGGCTAATAAAAGCTTGCAGAAATGGAACGGCCGGCTGGGCCAAGGAGGTAATTAATGCCTCGTTACGAGAGGGAGTGGTCCCACCTTGCCTGAAACAGGCGGTAGTGCGACCACTCCTAAAAAAGTCCTCCTTGGACCCTGATAACTTTAACAACTATAGGCCGGTAGCAAATGTTCCATTTCTGGGCAAGGTTCTAGAGCGTGTGGTCGCTCGCCAACTCCAGGCCCTCTTGGATGAAACTGATTATCTGGATCCATTTCAATCCGGCTTTCGGCCGGGGTTTGGTACAGAAACAGCCTTGGTCGCCCTGTATGATGACCTCTGTTGGGAGAAAGACAGAGGGAGTGTAACTCTGTTGGTTCTCCTTGATCTCTCGGCGGCTTTTGATACCATCGACTATGGTATCCTTCTGGGGCGACTCGCGGAGTTAGGAGTTGGAGGCACTGCTTGGCGGTGGCTGTGCTCCTATCTTGAGAATCGTCTCCAGAAGGTGATGCTTGGGGAACACTACTCGAGTCCCTGGGTGCTCCAGTATGGGGTCCCGCAGGGCTCAGTTCTGTCCCCCATGCTTTTTAATATCTATATGAAGCCGCTGGGTGAGGTCATCAGGAGTTATGGAGTGCGTTTCCAGCAATATGCTGATGATGCACAGCTCTATTTCTCCTTTTCATCTTCTTCAGGTGAGGCTGTTGCTGTACTGAACCGCTGCCTGGCCGCGATAATGGACTGGATGAGAGCAAACAAACTGAAGCTCAATCCTGACAAGACTGAGATGCTGCTAGTTGGGGGGCCCTCTGCTCAGATGGTTGATGTCAGACCTGTCCTAGATGGGGTTACACTCCCCCTAAAGGAACAGGTCCGTAGTTTGGGGATCTTATTAGATCCGCTTCTGTCACTTGAGGCCCAGGTAGCCTCGGTGGCACGAAATGCGTTCTACCAGCTTCCGCTGGTAGCCCAACTACGACCCTATCTGGACAGGGAGAACCTAGCCTCACTTATTCACGCTCTGATAACCTCTAGATTGGATTACTGTAATGCTCTCTACGTAGGGTTACCTTTGAAAACGATTCGGAAACTTCAGCTAGTGCAGAATGCTGCGGCCAGAGTTCTTACTGGGACGAAGAAATTCGACCACATAACACCTATTCTGGCCCAACTGCACTGGCTTCCAATATGTTTCCGGGCCAGATTCAAAGTGTTGGTCCTTACCTATAAAGCCCTTAACGGCACTGGACCGCAAATCTGATGGAACGCCTCTCCCGCTATGTTCCTACCCATTCACTCCGCTCGACGTCTGCCCTTCTCCGGGTCCCAACCCATACAGAGGCCCGGAGAACAGTAACAAGATCTAGGGCCTTTTTGGTGGTGGCCCCCGAATTATGGAATGCCCTCCCAGATGAGATACGCCTGGCGCCTTCTCTGTCATCTTTTCGGCGCCAGGTAAAAACCCACCTCTTCACCCAGGCATTTTAAAGTATTTAAGCTTTTAATCTTATTTTTTTTAGTTTTCTTTCACTTTGTTTATATAATGTTTATATTGTCTGCGCAATACACACTTGCTGTATTTTAAATATTGTGGTTTTATCATGTTGTACACTGCCCTGGGAGCTGCTAGCTATAGGGTGGTTTAGAAATGCAACTAAATAATAATAATAATAATAATATGTTTTTCTATTATTATTCATACATACCAACATATAAATCCCTGAACAATTATTTTATTTATATAGAGAGGCACTCAGTCATGTGAGCCCCCACCTGTACTACCAAGCGAGAACTAAGCCATGGATATCTCTTCCAAATAAACAAAATCGCCACGATGAATCCGAGCTCCTTTTCCTCCATCTCCTCCCGGAGCGGGAAGAGAAAAAGGGGGGCATTATTGCACTTCTAACCATCTCTTCCCTTCCTGAAACGTCATTCAGCGACATTGCGCCCCTTCTAATCTATCATGCGCCTGCGCCAAATACTACAACAGGGGGCGTTGCAAACTCCAAGCAGCCCTTGGGCTGCAGCAGCTGGACGGCGCGAGCCAATAACAGAGCGCCTGTCCGGCTACGCTACTTCCCCTCGCCTTGGTCTCGTCCGCTATTCTTTTCTCTCAGCCTCGGCATTTTGCTTTCCCCGGCTCGTGGAAACAGACGCCATTGTAGGGAAGCGCTGAAGGAGGAGCATCTCTCTCCATAGTCGTTGTTTGTTCCCGGGTAGGTATTTTGCCGTTTCTCCTCCCCTTTCCTTGCTCACTCACACGGTCCGTTAATAGAAGAAGGGAAGCATGAATAGAGAGGGACGTTTTTTCTCCTGTGTGAGGTTCGGTCTCCTCCCCCTCCCCCCATTTTCTGCACCATAAATACCTGTTTGTCCCCTCCCCTTTTTCGTCCACAGAGCGTTTCCGCGCGCGCTTGCACGTTCCCTTTCCCGCGCGCGCTTGCACGTTCCCTTTCCCCCGCGCGCTCTGATACTTCCGAGGGTTGCTGGAGTCTCCTAGTTGCAAAGAACTGCAGAGCCCTGCCAGGTCTCCGTCACCAGTTTCTTCTGGCAAAGTTAGTTTCTAAACGTACGGTTTCTTTGCGAACAAATGTGTGCCTGGAGGCGCACACATAATTATAAAGTGATTTCTGTTTCGCCCATATACAAAATGCTGCTCAGTCATCTTCGCAAAATTTATGTGTAGCAGATTATTGTTTCCTGAAGGCTGAAATCCGAGGCTCAGTTATTTGGGACTAACCCGCAGTGGACTGAGTAGATCGGGAAACGTCGTCTTCTAGAATTTGTGGACTAGAGCGTCCATCATCCTTAACAGTTGGCCATCCAAAGTTGGGGCTGATGGGCATTGGAGTCCAACAACATCTGGAGGGCAGACAGGTTTCTTACCTCTGCTCTAAGGGCAACACCAGTTTGGATTTTTCACCTAACTGCAGGGTTAGGTGAACACCTAACAGGGTTGGGCTGTTTTATCCTGTCAGCAGAAAGATAAGTGCTTAAATGGTCTCATGGAAGCATATCATATTGCCATTTTATCCTAGTTGCTTAGCCTGCCTTTTCCAGAGGCTGGCAGGAATTAATAAATAACTGAACAATTTTTCTCTTAGCAGTAAAAGTTTATATACACTCAAAGATTTAGCTGGGGCTTGTTAAATTGTTGATGGATACAACAGTGTAAATAGCTCCAAGAAAACATTAAAAATAAAACTCACACACTGGATTGTGATTTCTGCTATGATATAGGTGCCCGTGGATGTTCTGAAACAGGTGTCTGACCTCTTTGGAGGATCAGGAGCCCTAGAAATGAGGCAGAGAGAACAGGTAGACTAGAGTGCTGGGTAGAAGAAGTAGAATTCACTGTTCAGCATGAAGCTACTCTTGAAAGGGGTTGGCATTTGGCTTGGATGCATTCAATAGCAATAGCAAATACTAGGTTATCATTTTTTTTACTATTCAAGTAATCCTGTTAAATTTTCCTAGAGCGGTACCCTGGTTCTTTTAAGTAAAGATGTGTTCTTAGATTTCCTGATGCATCATGAACTACTTTACACATATGGGCAAACAGACACAGATGAAATCATACTAATACTAGTACTTTATATTACAGTTGTTTATTTTAAAAAACAGTATAATTATCCTTACTTCACTTCTATATCACTGTGAGACTTGAACACTTGACTAGTACCACCTTAATCAGGTGAAAGGCTTTAATTTTTCCAAAGACCTGTTTCTAATATAAAATTGTAGGGACAGGATTCCTAATGTAGCTTTCAGGGAAGGGTTCAAATTCCTGGTTTCAACAGCATGTTTATTAGGACACTACTGACTCTGTGAGACTAGTCCCGTCTATATGGAGGCTTTTCATTTGCCTAAAATGGTACTCTGTTGTCACCTGCATGGAAGGTCATTTCTAGAGCCCAATCTGTTCTGAGATATAAAGATAGTTTAAAACCCAACTTTAAAGCATTATTACTCACAATAAGAGCAGTAATAAAGCTTGTAGGATAGAAATGCTGTCTAGGATCCTGTAGCATCAAATTTGTTCAACATTTTGTATGCTGCCTCTCCAAATATTTGAAGTGGCTAATGAGAATATTAAAAACAATCCAACAAAATTCTTTAATTAAAGTAATCATGTAAAAGTAATCATGAGTGGGATGAAATGCTTTACATTTCTTTCTGAAAGAAGTGGCCTATGTCACAAGGGCCATATCTGGTTGAGAAGTGATGCATGCAAGTAGAAGTACATTCTTAAGGTCTTCACTCTAACAAATATGTTTGCAGTACTGTATATGTATCTGTACCTGGCAGTCTTAAGATTTTACTTAATTCTCATGCAAGAACCCATGAAAATAAACTCAGTGTTCAGTTCAGATACATTATCTCATTAATTCTTTACAAAAATCCTGCGAGGCGAACCAGTACAATCCCCATTTGCAGATGGTGGCCTGAGAAATCAACATTTGCTGAATGACATCTAGCAAATTTATGACTTGTTTTACATT
Organism: Rhineura floridana; assembly: GCF_030035675.1. NCBI lineage: Eukaryota > Metazoa > Chordata > Lepidosauria > Squamata > Rhineuridae > Rhineura > Rhineura floridana. The sequence goes on from NC_084484.1 coordinate 52,795,525, forward strand.
TGAAGCGGGAGTATTGAACATCTTATTATCTTGCTGACTCCCTGAGCTATTGATTCAGTATGCTGCTACATTGCAGATAGTACGAATGCCAAACATTTTAATGTTCTCTGAATGCACTGAGTAGTGTATAATGCTTTTTAAAAAATGACATTAAGATTGTATCTTGGATCATTCCATGTAGTAGTGAACATGAAATCAAACATTCTTGTAATTTTTTGTTTTCCTTGCCATAGTAGACAAAGGTTACTATGATCCTGTTAGCATATTACCATGGCTTAGCACAAATGAGAAAGCATGCATGTTTCCAGAATGAAGATTGCAGCCACTGCGCTCCTCACCCAGCCCTACTCCTACTGTTCTACCGAGAGCTAAGTCATGCTTTGGCTTAGCGTTACATCCAAACCCAGCTTTGTGGTTTATCTCACTCCAGACAAACCATAAGCTATCATGAATATCCCTTCCCTGTAGCTGTCTATGCTATGTATATGGATGTCGGTGGAAGCACTAGATGGAATGTGTGGTATCAAAGGTGGAGCTTCTCTGCATGGCCCAGGTCCTTGTTAGGAGCTAATAACACCTGCAAAAGGCTATACTTTTAACCTGCAAAGCTGGTTACCTTTTCAGTATAGTAGGAGTGAATGTCACTGTGTCATAACAAAGTATGCCTAGTACAAAATATTTTTCTATGGCTTGAAAATGTGCAGGATAAATAGTGTCCTGGGTGAAGAGAGCCTCACCCCTGTGTTCAGCTTTGCAGGGCCACCCAGAGGATTTATGGGGCCTGGTTCAGGTGTGATGTTGGGAGCCTTGCTGCTGCCCTCAATAAGGACCAACGCATGTGTGTACAAGCTGGGGGCTACATGCCGAAATTACTGCATGCACGGACTGCATGTGAGAATTCTTGCCTGCAGCTCTTCCTTGCCCTGGGATCAAGCAGAGTGATACATGTGCTTCATTTTTCTTACACAGGGATAAGGGAATAGCGATCAGGTTGTATCTCCTCCAGATTCCATACCTCTTCTGGCAGAGCTTCTTTCTGCTTCCTTGGGCTCAGTCTCACAGGTCTTCTGGTTGTGGCCTGCTACTGGCCTTTTCCACTACTCACTCAGGAAAGTAAGGCCTGGCCTCACATTACTCTTACATCTTTCCCTGTGATAACTACCACAAAAGATTTACACTTCAGTGGTACTTTGCCTGGAAATCTTAGGTGGCATTCACTCACTCCTTGAACTCTTGCCCCGGAGTTCTGTCTGTGACAAGAACAGGCTGCCTACTCTGCCACAGAACCCCTCCTTGAAGCCTTCCCTGATCCTTCTATCTTTACAGCAAACTTTATAACTTGGGCTACTTGGTCTGGGCCAATCATAAGTAAGCTACCTTTTACTTGCTGTTGTGCTTTCAGTCCACTCTAGCTCCAGATCTCTGATCCCAATTAAGGTTGCAATCTAGTACATGTCTACTCAGAAGTAAGCTCCATTGGGTTCAGTGTGTATTGGATTGCAGCCTAAGCCTATGTAACGTAGTATGGGGGGCTCACAAAGGATGACTTTCGTGAAGTTTTAGGCTCATGGCATTGTAGGCTTATGTATTATATTCAGGACACACACAAAATAGCTCTTGCTGCAAGCTCTCCTCCCTGAGTTTCGACACTCCCTCCTCAGCTATCACAGGTTTTACTTTTTTTCGTAGCTGTTCCTATCTTTTTGTAAGCATTCCTTATTTTAGAATATCCATTATTTTTATCTTTAAAAATAATAAAGATAAGTTATAAATAAAAAATGTCTCCTGCTGACCTGTTACAGTTTATGGCTTTATTTTATTATTATTGTATAGTTCTTAAAGCGATTATAGTATTTGAAGTGCTAAGCGCTCGGAATCATTGCCTCAATGTAAAGCTGCGTTCCACTTATTTTCACCTAGTGCAAATGACATCGAAGTGGAAATTTAAAAAAGGAACATACTTTAAAGCTAATTGAGGGAAGATTATTTTGTAATTAGTTCCCAGACAACCTGTAGAACCTTGAAAAAAAAGTTGTAGGCGTTTGCTCTTTGCCACCCTAGCTTACTGCAGACAGTACACTAAAAAAAACACAGGTGCTGAGCTCACCTTGGTGCCCCCTCAGCTCAGTGCCCTGAGCCCTAAGGCTGGCCCTGAAAATGTGACGTGTTACTAAGTAATGACCCTCCTGGTTTTAACTGAGGCTACATTCAGTCTGTATAGAGAATGAGGAAGAAGATAGCATAATTTGGTAGTGAGATCAGCCCCTTTTAAGCCTAACTCACAACCTATATATTTGCTAGTTTCATTCTGTTGGAGTCTGTAGGATGTAGATATGAGTGGTACATGCCCTGATCTCCTCTCGATTAGACTACTGTAATGCGCTCTACGTGGGGTTACCCTTGAAGATGGTCCGGAAACTTCAGCTGGTACAAAATGCGGTGGCACACTAAATAAAGCAGACCCGCCGCCGCGATCATATCACCCCAGTGTTGATTGAATTACACTGGTTGCCAGTTGTATACCGGGCCCAATTCAAGGTGTTGGTTTTAACCTTTAAAACCCTATACGGTTCCGGCCCAGTTTATCTGAAGGAGCGCCTCCAGTATCACCAAATATGCCGCCAAACAAGATCAGCCTCACAGGACCTTCTCTCGGTCCCACCGACTAAGACAACTAGGTTGGCGCGGACCAGGGAGAGGGCTTTTTCGATCGTGGCCCCCACCCTCTGGAACTTATTTCCCTTTGACCTTCGGCATGCCCCCTCCCTGTTGACTTTTCGCCGAGCCTTGAAGACCTGGCTCTTCAGGCAGGCCTATGGGATCTCTGGGGTGGGTTAGGTTTTACACTGTATCAGCGTAAGATGGTCTTTAGATGAGATGTTATGACATTAATAATGTGATGATTATGTATATAAGGAGATTGTATTTTATATTGTACGTCGCCCAGAGTGTCCGTTCAGTCGGATAGATGGGCGTCTGCTAAATAAAATTTTATTTTATTATTTATTATAGATAAAACGGGTTTAGAACCAGGACAATGTTCTTTGCAGATTGTTTACAGTAGGGCCCCACTCATACAGCGGGTTAGGTTCCAGACCCCTGCTGAAAAGTGAAAATCGCCGAAAAGTGGAACACCAACAATAAAATGGCACCAAACACCAAAAAAGTGGAACAAGTGCTGTATGAGTGGGGCCCTCTTGTAACTGGAAACCACTGTATTAGTGGAACGCCGAAAAGCAGGGTTCTACTGTACTTGTTAAGCTTTCTGAAACAGAACTATCTGGAACTGGGAAATAGGTTAAATTGCCTTCACAGAGACTGTTGATGGCTTTGTAAACAATGAAGAGATTTATATTCAGAATTCTTTGTGCAAAGAGTGATTTACCCCCAAAGTGGGGGAGGGGTATGCACAATAACTCTGGATTTGTCTCAAAATAGTCAGTTGACTTAATTTTTCTTAGGATATATAATTAACTGGCTGACTGGTGATTCAGTTATTTTTATTTCAATAAGAGCAAACTTTTCTAAATCTTATGTGCTATTTTTTTAACCTTTATTTCAGAAATACTGGAGCTTACAGTTTGAAACATGTGTAGTGTTTTGCAAGCTGACAGTAGAAAAATTGACATGTTGAAGATCCTGCGTAAAACAACGGAGCACTTAGAATGTGACCACTGCAATTTCAGAGGCTCCGACTATGAAAATATACAGATTCATATGGGAACTATCCACCCTGAGTTTTGTGATGAAATGGATACTGCAGGATTGGGGAAGCTTATATTTTACCAAAAAAGTGCAAAGTTGTTCCATTGCCACAAATGTTTTTTTACCAGCAAGATGTATTGTAATGTTTATTATCACATCACAGCACACCATGGGATTCCTGACAAATGGAATGAAGAGCAGAAAGATTTGTTAGTAACAGATAAGGAATCCGTAAAGAAACCTCTCTTTGTGGAACCTCAAAAGCCTTCTCTTTCTCCTGAGTCACTGAAACCTACTGTTTCTCCAGAGTCTCAGAAGTCTGTTACCTCTGAACCCCTCAAGTCTGATGTTGGGTTATCCTCCACAAAGCCCATCTCAGTTGTATCCTTGGAGCAACAGAAGGTTGTTCTAGTTGCATGCCCAGAGCCACAGAAACTCATCTCTGCTGTATCATCTGAGCTTTCAAAACCTATTCCAGTAGTGTCATCAGAACCATTTAAACCAGCTGCTTCTGTGACTCCAGAACCACTGAAAACTGCCCCAGTGGAGTCCCTAGAGGTACCAAAATCTGTATCTGCTATCTCCCCTGAGCCACAGAAACCTGGCACAGCCACATACATTGAGACACAGAAACCCTTCCCTGTTGTACATCCAGAACTCCATGTATCTATCCCAGAGCCAGAAAAGCCTGCAGCACTTGTTTCTCTAGAACCACAGAAACCAATTCAACCTGTGTCCCCAGAACCTCAAATGTCTGCTGTGCCTGCATCTCCACCTGTGGCTACATCTGAACCACAGAAATTAGCTCCGGCTGTGTCTCCCGAGCCCCGCAGGCACACTCCGGCTGTGTCTCCCGAGCCCCGCAGGCACTCTCCAGCTGTGTCTCCCGAGCCCCGCAGGCACTCTCCGGCTGTGTCTCCCGAGCCCCGCAGGCACTCTCCGGCTGTGTCTCCCGAGCCCCGCAGGCACTCTCTGGCTGTGTCTCCCGAGCCCCGCAGGCACTCTCCAGCTGTTTCTCCTGAGCTAAAGAAACCTGCTGCTTCTGCTCTGTCCTCAGAACCTCGCAGGCATATTCCTCAAATGCGAAGACCTGCTTTAACACTTTCCCCTGAGCCACGAAAACCTGAGCCACCAATACCAGATCCCTGGAGGCCTGCTCCCAATATTGCTCCAGAGCCCTGGCGGCCTGCTCCTAATATTTCTCATGAGCAGCAGAAGTCTCCTATTACTGTGTCACCTTGGTCCCCCAAACCTCCCACATCTATGTCACTTGAGTCCAGGAGGCCTGCCTCAGAACCTCGAAGACCAGGCTCTATGATGTCTCCAGAGCCTCAGAAGTTTGTGCCAGAGCCTTGGAAATCTACTTCCTTGCCTGAGCCTCAGAAATCTAGTCTGGCTTCCTCAGAGCCCTGGAAACCCATTTCTTCTGTTTATCCTGAAGGGTGGAAACCAGTTTTGTCTCCTGACACCTGGAGGTCATCACCACCAGTGCCATCCTCTGCTCCTCCTCCTGTGCCATCTGAGCTTAGAAAACCTGGTCCTCCAATGTCACCTGATCTTTGGAAACCTTCCTTTTTTCCTGAGCAACGTAAGCCAGCTCCTACTGTGCCTCCTGACCCTTGGAAATATTCTTCTGATTCTCGGAAGTCTCCTTTCTTTCCAGAGACTCAGAAGCCTGCTCCTTTTGTTTCCTCTGAACTCCAAAAACGTGCTTTGTTTTCTGAACCCCGAAAACGGCCCCTGTTTTCCGAGCCTAAAAAATCTGTTCCTCCTGTTTCTGCTGAAGTACAAAAACGCTCTTTCTTTCATGATGCTCACATGTCTTTTCCTGAAGTCCAAAAACATGCCCTCTTTTCTGAACCTCACAGACCTACTCCTGTTTCTCCTGAGGCCCCAAAGCACACTTTCTTCCCAGAGCCCCAGAAACAAGTTGCTGTTTCTCCTGAAATTCCAGAGCGTGTTCCCTTTGCAGAGCCTCAGAAACCACCTGTTCTTTCTCATGAAGTTCTGAAGGCTCCTGCAGTTTCTCCTGAAATCCAGAAACACACAACCTTTGCTGAACCACAGAAGCCACCTCCTGGTTCCCCTGAGAAACAACAGCAAGGTTTCTTTGCTGAGCCTCCAAAAAGTACTCTTTTACCTGAGCTCCAAAAACTGGCCCCTTCTGTGTCTTCTGATCCAAAGCAAATATTTGGTTCTGATGTCCACAAACCAAAGGAAACAGCAGACATAGAAGCCCACAAAAGTGCAGTCTCTGACTTCAGCCAGCCTGCTGCATCCATTTTTTCAGACTTGCAGGCGCATACCGAATCTGGTAATAAAGATTTCTTCACTGAGCCTCAAGAAAGTGAGAATCCATTCACTAGTCTGTTACCTCCAAAGGAGCAGCCTATGCAAGCCAGGGAACCTGCAGAAGAAGTTTTATTTTCTTGTCCAAAGAAGAAACCTAAGAAGGAAAATCAGGAGACTCCGAGTACAGACCTTACTAGCAGTGAGAGTGGAAATACTGAAATGGATACCTCTGAGGTGAAGGAACAGGAATCCAACAGTGATCAAGAACAGTTTGATACAGAATCTAATGATCTCAGTAAAGAGTCTAAAATTGATGCAGCTACTCCCACTCAACCTCAATGTGTGCTGCAGTTTACCGAAGAGAAGGAGGCATTTATCTCTGAAGAAGAGATAGCAAAATATATGAAGCGTGGCAAAGGCAAATATTATTGCAAAATTTGTTGTTGCCGGGCTATGAAAAAAGGTGCTGTTTTGCACCATTTGGTTAACAAGCATAATGTTCACAGTCCATACAAGTGTGACATATGCGGAAAGGCTTTTCTCTTGGAATCTCACCTTAAAAACCATGTTGCTGCTCATGGTCAGAGTTTGCTTAAATGTCCACGTTGCAGTTTTGAATCAAACTTTCCTAGAGGCTTTAAGAAGCATTTAACCCATTGCCAAAGCCGTCATAGTGAAGAGGCCAATAAAAAACAGGGGGATACCATGACTGAACCACCTGGTCAGGGTGAAGAGGCCAATAAAATACCAGTGGATGGCCCTGAACCATTGAATGCATTGCTTACTGAATCACTTACTGAACCACAGATTTAATTATTTTTATTTTGAAGCTGAGGAATCTTCAAATATGTTAGATTGTAGTCAGTAATGCCATGGAACTAATGTGAATAACATAATAATTATGTTATATATTATCATATAAAATTAATAAAATAATAAACAATAAGTGTGAGGGCCACAATCCAGTGCAAAATTAAGTGGACAACTCATTGATTTAAATAAGCTCTAGTATGCTTAAATGTATTATATTGTAGCCATTATATATAGTTTTCAGAAATAGTGAAACTTTCCTGCCAAAGTAATAGGACTGTACTGGATTGTGTGTACGTTGGGGTGTCATTTAAAAAACAAAAAGAGATTAGTCATGGACAGAGCAGTCCAGTTTTAAAAATTATTTTGTGGCAGAATGATCAAGTTCCAAGCCTTGCCAGTCCTACACTGCCCAGGGTAGAAGGTTGGGGGGAAAGGAGAGCTAGAAGGAACAGAAGCTGGACCTAGCATACTTCTCCCCACCCTCCCACATATCTTGAGGGTGTATCTGGAGATCCAGCAAATTCAAAACCTCCCCTGATCCACCGGCCCCCCACTCCCTCCACCATCTGAGCAATGATAGCATGGTGGCTGGAAGGGAGCTTCCAAGGATAGATGGAGATCTACAAAATCCTGTGGCTTCTGTGACATGCTCCCAGGGATCACAGGATAGCACACTAAAATTATTAGAGTAGCAGAAATTTGGCAACTAGCCCAACCAGTTTACCTGTACAATTCCAATTTTCTATTTTAAAAATACTGAATAAGTTCAATACTTGGTGGAAGCATCACAAAATGGAAATCACACTAAATCTTGCATGAAGTAATATAGTTATTTGTCTGGAATTGTAAGTTGTGATCATTTTTAAGTATTGCAAGGAGAAAGCAGTGTTCCCACCTCAGTAAATTCTTTAGATTTTTGAAGTAGTTGTGCTTCTGCTCTCACCCTATTTGAAGTGCAAATTAATATGTGCAAAATGGCTAGAGAAACTTCAGATGTATTGGAAATATATATAATGTCTTGTATTATTGTCCTTTAGATTAGAAAAAAGTTCATTTTAAGGACTGTTTTCTATTCTTTTAACAATAAAAATAATTTGTGCATTGGAATTGTTAAATTTATATGTGTTAGATGATGTTCCACCAGCTTTTATTACTTCAGATATTGATTATTGGAATTATTTCAGTTTTCTGTGCAGTAATACAGGAATTATTTAAAGTGTACATCCAGTTCTATATTATTTTTACAAAGAAGAAAGTTCAATGTGAACCTGATTGCACAGCTCTCTGATTCAAATTCAATACCACATCACACATACTTGTTCTACATTTAGATTTAAGCAGAATTGTGTAGGAAGAAATGGCAGCCATGCCATTCTGGTAATACATAAATTGACTCAGAATATTTTCCTCTCCACAGTGCTCTGGATTCCCTAATTAAGTTCAGTACCCTAGCATTTGAAATCTGGAGTGTCTATGCTGTTGTATTTTGAGTTGTGAAGGTGTCACATCTCAGTCTTCATGGACCCTTTGATTCTACCAGAAGACCCAAAGCCTGCTGCTGCACTGTGAATACAAAAGGTGCCCATGTACTCATGGAAGTTGCCTCACTGGGAAGACAGTTTTATACCTTGCATTAGAAGACTGAGAAGCAAATGAAGTCTAAATATGCTGTACTGCTAGTGCAAACTCTTGGACAAACAAAGCATGGGAACTCCTATAGAAGCTACCTATTATAGCACTGGATAGAGTTGTGTGCCAGCATGAAATGGGGATTTTCTTAATGCTGTATAGCATTACACATATAGCAGAGGTGGAGAATCTCTAGCCCTCCAGATGTTGCTGAACTACAACTATCAGCTTTAGCAAGCATGACCAATAAGTATGGGTAATGGGGATATTAGTTCAACAACATCTAAGGCCAAAGATTCCCCACACTTGTGTATAGACATGATCCCATGGTCTGTATGCACATGGTGGGAGAATGTGACCAGCCAGAGATTTATTTGAAACTCTTATCATAGAATCAGAATGGTAGAGTTGGAAGGGGCTGTAAGGCCATCAAGTCCCACCCCCTACTCAGTGCAGGAATCCAAGTTAAAGCTGGCTATCCAGCTGCCTCTTGAATGCCTCCAATCTTGGAGAACCCACCACCTCCCTAGGTAATTTGTTCCGTTGTCGTACAGCTCTAACAGTTACAAAGCTTTTCCTGATGTTCAGTTGAAATCTGGCTTCCTGTAACTTGAGCACATTATTCTGTGTCTTGCTCTCTGTGATGATCAAGAAGAGATCCTGGCCCTCCTCTGTGTGACAACCTTTCAAGGTCTTGAAGAGTGCTATCATATCTCTCCTCAGTCTTCCCTTCTCAAGGCTAAATATGCCCAGTTGTTGCAGTCTCTCCTCGCAACTATTTGCTCTGCAGAAGAAACAAGCCAGTTGTCTGCTTAAATTGCAAATTGAGTTTTCAGCAGTGCAGTACATGCAGCTAAATGTGAAACTTTCACCAGTATTTGAAAAAGAGGTCATCTCAGCTCTTTAGCATTGCTAAATTTGTTCTTAACTCTCTGCTGTCATAAAACTTGTATGTATTTTAAGCTATAAAAATCATTGGAGAAGCCCATGTCAGTTACACTCTGATCAAGACATTGATTAATTAAATTAGAGCTGGAATTAATTTGGCTGAGGAGAGAAAGTAACAGTTGTCTGTGTACCAACACATTTATACAGCTTGAATTCCCAGAAGGTCATAGTGATCCCTTATATAAGAATTGCACCTGATCTGCATTTTGTTTTCATCATATATTAGGTATGCTGAAGTATGTAAGGACATTTGCCCTTGAGGAAATAAAAACAGGACTAGAGTTTTCCATTACTATGTTATGTATAGATATTCACTAATAGCCAAAAAACCTTGCAGTTTAAGAACATATCTATACCATCTATTAAACTTTAAAAAGCAAGGAAATTGGGTAGCTATAAGTGAATGCACCAGGGGAGTAGGAGACCTGACCTCTCAAATATTGTACTGCCCTACAAATTTGTCAAAATGCAAACACAATTTGGGTTGGTCCTTCACAGTCCAATCCACTTCCTGTATAGCTTGGAAGAATTTGGTAACGTGCCTCAGCATATGGTGAATGGTGGCAACACCTGCCATCTCCAAAGATGGAGAATGACATTTTTGTATGTTTGTTGATGGTGTTCTCACTTTGCTTCTTATCTGTGTTTCTACAGTGAATCTAACCTAGAAAATTATATTTCATTATTCATCCTAGAAATTGTATCAAATTTATTTTTATTAATTTCAAATTTTCAATTTTTATTGGTCAATGTCATATGGTGAAGACAGCCTTTTGTGTTTCAAACTAGAGGTTATGCTCTATTTCTATTTTGGGCACATTAACAGTTGAATCTGAAACTGGAGTTTGATGTAAGGCTTGAACATTTGCATGCTTATTAAGTTCAATGGGATTTACTCCCGTGCAATCATGCTTAGGATAGGTTAAACTGACCATGGGGGGGAGGGGAGGGCAAGAGGGAAGGGATAGAATGGAGGAGGGGAGGGCAGGCGTGATCATTTGCATGCTTTTTGAGTTCAGTGGAATCATGTTTATGATAGGTGAAACTGACCTGGGGAAGGGGCACGGAGGGAAGGAAGAGGGCAGGAAAGGAAGGGGAGGAGATTGGATGAGTGGGCACTGGGCAGAGGGGAAGCCCCTTTCCAAAAGGAAAACCTTGTGAGCAGTATCATTCTTTTTCAGGGTTTCCCCCACTTTTTTATTCTACAGCAGGCACATGTAGCCTCCCACCTAAATTTAAATCAAAGCTGTCCCTAGCCACATCCACACGAGACCGTTATTTCACTTGAGACTTTCATCGCTTCTCCCAAAGAATTCTGGGAAGTGTAGTTAGTGAAGGGTGCTGAGAGTTGCTAGGAGATGCCCTCTTCCCCTCACAGAGCTTCAATGAGAGTGGCTGACTGTTAAACCACTCTGGCCACTGGAGCTCTGTTGGGAATAGAAGTCTCCTGTCATCACCCTTCACAGACTACACTTCCCAGGATTCTTTGGGGGAAGCCATGACTGTCTCAAGTGAAATAAAGGTCTGGTGCAGGTGTGGCCCCCTTATTCAAGTCATTAGACTATAATGGCAATTGCCATCACTTTGAATTGTGCCCCCCCAAAACCTGGCAACCAGCAAAACTTGCAGAATAAGGCTAATGTGATCCCATGGGCAGGCACCATCTTAACATCCTTGCAGCCATGTTCTGGACCCTAAGGCTTCCCCCCAACCTCTGCCAGGTCCTCCTAGCTATCTCTGCATCCCCTGTGCCATGATGCCCCCTACCACTCCATTGCCTCTACCAGGTGCCCCTAGCTGGCCCCCACCTCCTCACCAACCCCACCCCACATGGGTTGCCAGAGCCCCTCTGTACACACACTGGTTGCCGGAGCTCTACCCCTGACCCTCCAAGGGTCTTCAAACTTATCCCACCCCTCACTGGTCTCCAAACCTTCCCCTGCCTCTCTAAGGGTTTCCAAATTCCCCCCAACACTCAATGGGTCTTCAAATCTTGCCCTCCCCCTCCCTGGGTCTCCAGACCTTCCTCTCCATAGGTCTCCAAACCTCCCCCAGCTCCTCTGTAGGTCTCCAAACCTTCCCTCTCCCCCTCCATGGGTTTCCAAACCAACTTCCCCCCACTGGTCTCAACTCCCCCGTTCCCTCTCCACAGGTCTCTAAACTTACCCCCTTCCCCTCCACAGATCTCCAAGCTTCCCCCTCCACAGGTCACCAAAGTTTTGCCCCTCCATGATTCTCCAAACCTCCCCCTGCCCCCTCCACGAGTCTCCAAACCCCCACCCCATCCATGGGTCTCCAAACCTCCCACACACACTCCTACTTACATTATGGACTTGCTGCTGCTGCTGCTCACTCACTGGCTTGCCCACTCACTAAGCTTTGGCTAGGCTCTGGCTGTGCTAGGCCCCCTTGCCACCCTTCTCATTCATGTTGCCTCTTCCTCCTCGCCACTGCCATCACAGCCAAGGTTTGCTTCTCTTTGACCTCACCTGTAAGCATCATGCTGCCAGTGAATGCTTCAGTGCAGGCATGTGCCTGCACAGAAGCATTCATGGGTAGTGTGATGCTTACAAAAATATAGTGAGAAACTTATAAAATAGCCTAATGTCCACTCTTAAGGCAAATATGCATGAACAAATGTCCACTAACAGCCATATAATGTAAAAAACAAACTGATAACTTCATATGGAACAAGCATCAAATATGTTTTGACCGTATCTGATCTTCCTGTGTTGCATAATAAAGTCTTATTGATCCTAAAGCACATGTACCATATAAAAACAACAACCTGTCTTTCAGCCCAATTTACCAAATAGAGTCACCATTTGTTAATCTCTTAACAAGGGCAAGGATTAACAAATAATTTAAAACTAACAGTTTCTGAAAGAAATATTAAAAGGATAGAAATAAATAAACTTGACAAAAATACAGTCGTTCAAAAAAGGAAGAAAAACCTCAGTCACGGCCACGAACTGACCCAAGCTATAAGAATAATTGATCCAAACTCCCCAATAAGCTAGCAGGCAACATGGCTGAAAGGGTGGGCTTACACTTAAAAGACCATCAATATCACAGGTGTTAACTCCCAATAATGGTGATATGATATAAGTAACTTTGGGTTTTTTCCTTTTTTGAACGACTATTTTTGTCAAATCCTCAGTTGATCTCTCCCAACAATTCCATGCAGATGTTGAATGGTATGGGGGGACTCAACATAGAGGCACCGTGCATCAGTGGCCGAGGCAGCAGATAGGAGCCCTGCAACAATACCCCAGAAGCCAACCCTCATGGAAGGACCTGAACAACCCTAAGCTGATACCTCCAAAGCTCATCTCTGCCAGACAATCCAGGAGAGTACCATGGTTGATGGTACTGTATGCCTCTGAGAAGTTCAACAAAACCAAAGGGACATACTCCCTGTGTCCAGCTCCTGGCAAGAGTGTCTGGCAAGATGTCTAAAATAGTCTCATTCCCAAGCCCAGAACTAATCATTAGCATTAGGGGAACAACTGTGCAAAAGGCTAATCTTTACTTTTTCTTTAGTTAAATGTTGGGCTGGAAGTCAAAGTTGCAACCCTGTACACATTTTACCTGGGAGTGAGCCCCACTCAACTCAGTGGAACTTGCTGAGCAACTAGGAAATAATTGTGCTGAATGTGGCAAGAAGTGTTAAGGGACTTAAGTGGATGCCCTTCTTGTGAAAAAGATTGCCCCTCTATGAATTTCATAATATAGGGTGGGGAACCTCTGACCAACAGGCCAAATTAGGTCTCCCAGGCTTCCCATTTTGACCCACAAGGATGTTTTCCCCTGGCTACCCCCACCTGTCACTCACCTGATTTCATGACACAGGAACAGTAAAGCGGATACAAAGGAACAACTGGGAGCCTTGAAGTGTGCTCCTGATTTTTCCCAGCAAGCACAGCTTATGTTTGGCACTGAATAAATTTGGTGCTGAATGTAAGTCATGCTGCTTTCAGTAAAGTTGGATCTACCTGATGTCATAGGGCATCAGGTGATTGACAGATGAGCAGTCTCACCCACCTGTCAAAAGTGGCCTGCAGCCCTCCAGTTGAAAATGTTTCCCTACCCTTCTGTATATCAGCTGTATATGATTTATATAACCTGCATATGATATTCTGCTTGTACTTCTAGGATGATGGCTAGTTCCATCTGCTAGATGGCAGCAGCATTTAGCTTGCACTGGAGTTGAGCCACTGCTCCCTGACATTTTGTATAAAACAGTAGGAGGATGCTGATTATATATTGATGAAGCACACCTTTCTGCTACACACATGTATGTGCATCACTTGATCACAATTGTTTCTGTTAACAGCCTTAACTCAGAAGCATTGTGTGTGAAGTGATATCCAAACTTTTCTGTGGTGTATGATCTGTGATGGCTTCTTGACATGTGTAAACCACTTGATGCCTCAGTCATTGAACATGCATATGTCAGCTAGCCCTTTGGCCATTTAGCTCAGCACTGGCAAGCTATCACATGATCTCTTAGACACAATTTTCTTACAGTTCTGCTACTCGTAGCATCTCCTAGGCACCTTTATAATGTTTGCTGATATCCTCTGTCCTTGTTCTCTTTTCACAGGGCAATTCGTGGGAGATAGATTGTGTGTGTGTGTATACATAATTGTGATTAACAAGACAGGTTTTTATTGTAATACCAAAACGTTTCAGCTTCCGCCTTCATCAGCTGCTAACATACAAATGCTGTTACCAAGGTGGCAGTTATAGAGTTTTGAGGATGGAATGCTCAGAGGGGCTTCATTTGCAGAAGATAAGTAGTGGTGGTACTGTCCTCCAGGTACAGGCCATGTGGTGCCAATGTGTCCAGAGTATATCCAAAAGTTCTCCCTTTTAGTCAATGCTGCTGGATCTGCTTGCATCTCTATCGCTGTTATAGAAAAGTCCAACAGGCTGTGACCCTCAGTGTTGAAATGTTTTGCAACTGGTTGCTCCATTTTTTTTTGTTAAGATTGCCGATTTGTGGTTTCTGAAGTGTGTGCGTAGGTCAGTTGTGTTTTTTCCTATGTATTGGATATGACATCCTGGTCTTTTGCATTTGATGACATAAATTATATTGCAGGACCTGCAGGTGATGTTCTGTTTGATGTAATATGTCCTGCCTGTCCTAGTGCTTGTAAAAGTGGCTGTCTCCCTGACGTACACACAGGTGATACAGTGTTTGGAGTGACAAGGATGAGACCCAGGATTGGTGATAGGTGGCTTAAGCACAGCTCTCACAGTCTGCGCAAATTAGGAGGCTGGTGAAATGCTACAACAAGAAGCCTGCTGATGGCTCTAGCAAGATGTTTAGAGTTTGCCAGCAATGAGTAGCTCTCCCTGATTGCTTGGTGATAGTTAGGAGATGCTGGATGGAAATCTACCACAAATGGAATCTGTTGCTCTCTGCTCTTTGACACCTCAGTATGATGGAGGAGGTTTTCTCTGGACAGAATGGAGGCTCGGTGGATGTTGCAATTGATAATATGTGGAGGATATCCTCTCAGAAGAAGGTGTTCTTTACGTTCACTGATCCTTCTCTGGTATTTATCTTCAGTGTTGCAAATAAGTTTGATTCTCAGAGCTAAGCTATACACAATGTTTTTCTTTATATTCTTAGGATGGCAGGATTTCCAGTTTAAATAGGTGTGGGCATCAGTGGGTTTGCTGTAGAGATCAGTGGCTACAGGAATACCCCGCTATACGGACCTTCACTTTATGGACACTCGCGAGTACAGACATATTTACAGTAGCACCATTCCCGTGTTTACGTATGCTCGCTTTGCAAGAACGGACACTTAACGGCATGACGCCGCTGCCCGATCAGTTTCCAACTACAAACTTTTTCTTAAAATAAGGCCTACTGTGTTTGTTTTAGTTATAAATGCATTATTTACATCAGTTATGCCCGTATATGATTGCAGTGCAGTATATGCATTGATAAGTGAAAAAAGGTAGTGCTTCACTTTAAGTACATTTTCGGTTTAAGTACTCACTCTGGATCCATTGCGTATGTTAATGCGGGGTATTCTTGTATTTTGTTGTTTTCAGTGGTGAGAAGGACATCAAGAAAAGGGATGTGTGGATTGTCATTTGTACTATTAAATGTAAACTTAATAGATGGATGGATAGAGCTGATGTAATTTTTACATTGTTCTAAATTCTCTTTACCATTTGTCCAGACCATAAAGATGTCATCAATGTATCACCACCATATAAATGGTTTGTTGATGGCCTTTTTGAGGATCTCCTGTTCCAGTTTACCCATAAAGAGATTCGCATATGATGAAGCAATGCAAGTCCCCATAGCTGTGCCTTGTAGTTGCAGGTAGTCTTCACTATTGAATGTAAAGTTGTTGCAAGTCAGGACTAGTGTAGCTAAAGTTGTGAGAACCTCTGTTGGAGGATTGTTCGTATCTCTGGTGTTAAGGAACTCATTTAAAGCCTGAATCCCATCATTATGTGGTATATTGGTGTAAAGAGATGTGACATCTAAAGCAGCTAGTATAGTATTGTTGTGGAATTGATACTGCTTGTTTAAAGACTCAATTGTAAGCAAGAAGTCCTTGGTGTCTTTGATATATGATGGGAGGCTTTGCACCATGTTTTGTAAATTTAATTCAATGTACAGAGAAATCCTTTCAGTAGCTGTGTTGTTACCTGAGACAATTGGGCAACCAGGATTGTTGGCTTTGTGGATTTTAGGCAGCATGTAAAACCTTCCAGGGGTGGGATTTGGATTAACAAGGAGACCAGCAGTCTCCTCTTTAAGAAGTTTCCTACTTGTAAGATGTTGTATAGATGTAATGATACGAGTATTGAGATCTGTGGTGATCTCTTTGTCAAGAAGTCTATATGTTGTTTCATCCTTTAGTTGTCTTTGACCTTCTGCCATATAGTTTGTAGTGTTAAGTGCCACAACAGCACCACCCTTATCTGCAGGCTTGATGACAACATCCCTTCTCATCTGAAGGTTCCTTAGGGCTATTCTTTCTTCTTTTGAAAGGTTGTCATGAGTAGGAATTGGTATGTGGTTGTTAATGACTCTGTTTATTGATAAGAGAAAGGTTTCTAGGACTGGATTCCTGTTTATGTTCGGTGTCCAAGTTTTAGGTGGCAGAAACTGTAGCAGAGGATCTCTATTGTAGAGGTCTATGTTGTTCTTAGAGTCATCATAAAAAAATCCAGTCAATCTGCATCTCCTTGCATCTCCTTTCAAATTCTTTGATGTCACATTTCATCTGTGCTATATTGTGCTCTCTAGGTGTTGGGCAGAAGTTGAGGCCTTTGGATAGAAGCCTAATTTCATTAGGTGACATTTTGCCTGCAGTGAGGTCTATTATTGTTGTGGAGTCATTTCTGTAAGTTATGTCAGGTGATCTTGTTATACATGTGGAAGTTTTTGGAGTAACTCTTTTGAATCTCCTGTTTTTCTTGTTGTTAGCTTTTGTTCTTGTAACCGATGAAAATATTTCTTTATAAATAGAACCCTGTGTTATTAAATTGGATGGAATAAGAGGAAAATGATATCCCTTTTGAGTTTTTTCTTTTTGGTGGCATGGACATTGATAAAGGTCTGTTCTGTTTTGTGGAGCAGATATATATTTTAAATGTTAGTGTCTTCATTTTCCTTGAACATGTACAAGTAATCATTTATAGCTCCTGACAATATTATGACCAATTTCAACTCCTCAGGTAAGCACAACAATCCAGAAAGAGATGTATATTTTCAGGGGGTGAGTTCATGATGTTTCCCTATTAACATAGGTAAGAAATAGATGCCATAGTTCATGGAAGTAAGCCTTCTTGGCAGCCTGCTCTGATGGGTAAGTTTTTCCTCCAGGTGAAGCTGCATGTTTGTCTTAAACTGAAGAAAATGTAGTATTACAAAATTTTGAAAACTCATATGCTGGAACATTTGTTGCAGATGTATTAGCCTTCCACCATTAAATCTCCATGGATCAGAAGACATAATTGTGACTCTCAAGTGTGTACCCTTTTAAAATTGTGAAAAAATGGACCTTAGTGAACTAGACTTTTCCTAGACTGCCCATGTTAAAAGGCTGTGGAAAATTTCGCACTGAACTCATTGAACAACATTTGGCTTCTTAGGCACTATTTTTGAATCAGTTGAGTCAATTAGGTGACATTTCATACAGCACAGAAATTTCATATAAACTTGCCATTTAAATGATTTTATCTTATGTGCAGAAGTCCAAAATAGTGAATATTTTGCCAAAATGTGGGAGTCTGTTGCAAAGGAATTTCTAGGAAGGCAATGCCAGAGCACTGAAGAATGTTCAGCTGCTGTTGCCACTACCTCTTTGCTTGTAACAGTGTTATCTAAAGAGGTCAGAGATTCTTTACAAGAATACAAACAAAATGACTTATTTTTATGGCCCAGCAAGTACTTTTAAACAATGAAAAGATATGGAATGTTTTGATTTTCTGTTATTAAGAATTACCCATCTCTTCAACAGTCATCTCCCACTTTCAGCTCAGATGTAGTTCAAACCTAGGATTTACAGGTGCTACTGGAGAGGCAGAAACTAATACCAGGCTTTCTAATTCTTTTTCTGAATATATAGATATAGTGAATGTGCCAGGGGAACAGGAGACCTGACCTCCTCTATGAGATATCATATTGCCCTACAGATTTGTCAAAATGCAAACACAATTTGGGTTGGTCTTTCACAGTCCAATCCACTTCCTGTGTAGCTTCGAAGAATTTGGTAATGTGCCTCTGAGCATATGCTGAGAGTTGCTAGGAGATATTATTATTATTATTATCTTTATTTATACCCCGCCCTTTTTCCAAAACTGGAACTCAGGGCAGCTGAGATGCCCTGTTCCCCTCATAGAGCTTCAATCAGAGCAGCTGACTGTTGAACCACTCTGGCCACTGGAGCTCTGTTGGGAATAGAAGTCTCCTCTCATCACCCTTTGCAGACTACACTTCCCAGGATTCTTTGGGGGAAGCCATGACTGTCTCAAGTGAAATAAAAGTCTGGTGTGGGTGTGGCCCCCTGATTAGGCAAACCAAGCAGCTGTGAGTCAGGCTTTTAGAACACTGACAGTTGGTTCTTACTGAGCATGCCCAACCTTATCATTGAGTTCAATGCTAAATTTCTTCAATTAATTAAAAATCAGCCAGGCATTTTTTAAACTTTTAACTGCAGAAGATGAAGATCAGAGTATGGGGCAAGGTCAGTAATAGGATTACAGGTATTCTGTGAACATAGCTGATTTTTAATTAATTTCAACAAATTATGAGGACTCTGACAGAAAAAAACTCCAATAGGGGTCTGTTTCCCCCCCTCTTTTTACACTTTGAACTCTCGATTTTCTCTGACTGTTTTGTGTATCGCCATGAAAATGTAGAGGGTGGTTAAGTAAGTGTTTCTGAGTTCAGGACTATAAGTTTGATGAAGGTGTAAGTTGTAAGGTTTTGTTTTGAAGTAAGCTTATGGAAAGCATTAGAATGGCATGGGGGTTATTTTCAATTTAACATTGCGGAATACAAAAATTCCATGCTGGCTATAGTATACAGCCACTCTGTGGCTGCATAATGCAAAGTAGATACAGATCATACAAATCTAGTTTCCAAAATTCCATTACATTCTTGCATAACTAAGAAATGACACAGGATGGAGCTTTACACATAAGAGAAGGCTAGTTACTTGGGGTGCCAGGGAAAACAATGGCCCCCACTCCATCCCTGAGTGTACCCCGCCTTATCTTCTGAGTGTAAAATCATGCTTTGAATTCTTTCCTATGAATGAGCAAGTCAAATGCTGGACTTTGGGACATTGTTGTAGTGAAAGGAAAATCTCCCTACGTCTGACACTGGATTGCTTAAATCATACTAACAGGTACAAGTGTGCATGCTTGTGCGTGGTACATATAGTGTGCTTCAGTGCAAAGACTACATTTACCTGGGTATTGAAACAATATGCAAGCCCTCTGCGCACTCATCCTAACAATGAACATTGTGCTATTAATGTATAAAAGGCTACCCTGCTAGTGATCTGACCTGATGATGAGGTTCACTGTCTTTCTTCACACATGCTTTCCTTCCTTGCCGGGTAACAATTGCATCATTCTGACTGGGACACATAATGATAGTATATACGGGACTGAGTCAGAGTTCTCAGCACTACAGCAAAGAGGTGGTACATTTTCTTGTGCAGCTCCTAGGACCTAACTACCAGGATCTGTTCCTCAGCAGAACTTAGAACTGAATTTCACATTTGCCTTAGAATTTAGCCAGAGACCTATGGAGCCAGAGATATTAACACATCATACCTCCCGCTTTTTATTAAGCAGAGTGATTTTCTCATTATGCATTCCAGTTATCAAACTGGCCTTTGGCTAACATGGGTCTGGGGTTTCATGCCTCTGAGAACTCCATAAATCATACAAGCCCTTGTGCTGATTAGTTAGTGTTCTTTTCCACTCAATTGTTTTAAAGTGACTACTTACTGCCAGCTCTAGTTATTCCATTAAATGCAGAATTAGAGACTGAGGGAGCTTGTTTCAAGGGGTGCTCAGTGTTGCTTTTTGGCACCCACAGCGGTAATTTGCCACGGTAAAAAGATTACAAAATGGAGTGGTTATCTATCATTCAGGGTTAAGCAGAAAAAATTATCAGAGGGAACGAGAGCACAATGAATGGGGAAGAATAATGGGGAAATTTTATGAGGGTGGAATCTAGAAGCACTAGGTGCAACACAAATTAAAACTAATCCTTAAAGTTCTAACATAACCATTTATTTGTTTTTTGTTGTTGATGATATTCCTTTCCCTATTATGCTACCTCCCAAAGACAAAGAGGCATGGCATACGTTTTCAATGGTAGAGTAATACAAGGGGGATATTTATTCCAGCTCTTGGGCTGGTCTAAATCTCTCCCCAGCTGTTGGGTGGCTGAGCCAGTTTTAGATCCTTGGGAGCCAAGCTGTTTCATGGTCCACCCCCCAATATGCTGCCAAACCACCACCTACACTCCCTTTTTTTGACTGTATCAGAGTCAGAATTCAATCTCAGGCAGATGTGACATTGGATCTCCCCTTATGACATCAGAGCCTAAGTAGAAAATATGGTTAAAGCAAGGAATTCTACATTAAATTGAAATTATTTTTTAAAATTTTTTATGTATATGGATATTGTTTATGTATTTTGCTTTGTAAATTAATTTGATTTTTTTATTGTACCTTGTGTGTTCTATTGTAAACTGCTTTGAGATCTTTTAGATAGTAAGCAGTCTATAAATGGAAATAACAACAATAATTCTAAAACAAATCAAAATTGGTTGTGCTTGTGACTGTAGCGACTGCTAAAGGCACAGGGTTATATCAAGCGAAGTTGTCCACTTAGCACAAGGACTTCTCTCTGTGAAATGGGACTTCTTCTCCTATCTCCGCATGCCCCCCAAATCTGTAAGGATTTTCCCTAACCCTCCAGAGAAGATTTGGGGGGAGAGGAGAAGAAGTCCCATTGCGCAGGCAGAAGTCCTTGCACTAATGGGACAACTTCCTTGAATACAACCCAAGTCCTAAACTTCAATATATCTACCTTCAGTATTCTGACCTATCTATGTAAAACATGCTGGCTTTGCTTTCTGATGAGAGCATTTCAGCCTACCAATTTTGAATCAACAACCTCTCAACAATATTGTCTATCTCTGTGCTGTGCTGTAACAATTGCTTGAAAATAAATCATTAAATGTCTGCATGGAGATTGGTTACAGAGCCTATATGTCCTCTTTTAAAGTTTTACAATAGGTATGCTGATTTTTATTAGCTATAGGCCTTTAACAGCTAAAAGTTTTAAACATAAAAGGAGAAAAACTTACCATTTTAGTAAATTGCTTTGAAGTCATTTCAAATTATGGGACACTTCTTAAAATGTCAGTTAATATGTATATGCAGTAAATAATCAACCTTTAATAGATGCCATCTGTTCCATCAAACTGTTCTGTTTTCCTTGAACTATATGTGTTGCTAGGACTAGTTAATTTTGTGATTTGCAGCCATTACAGTAAGGAGGTGTGTTAAAGTCAAATAACACTCCTCTTTGTAATTCTCAGCAAACAATATGGTACTGTCTATGATGACGTTTTGCTGTTATTTTTTTTTTTTTATAAAAAGAACACTAGCGAAGCTTTGGTGACAACAGGCCTAACTATTGCCCCCAAAATCTTGAAGAATCCTTTCAATTTTCTTTTATGTTTTTAATGCTCTTTCCTCCTCAAATGACATTCTTATTCAGGGTTCAGTATCCTGTTAAAAATAGTTGCACTATAAAGAGTTATGAGAGGACTCCACTGGAGATGTATGTAGGTTTTAAACAAAAAAAGCCTGTGGATACAGGGTATGGTGTACATGTATTCATCCAAATTTTCCCTAGCCAATTATCTACTGCAAAATTCAGATTGTGGCTTAATGTGTGATTGTACAGATCGAGACATTGTTGATAAATAATACTAGCTTTGTCAGTGATGTGGATGAGCCTTAGCAATTGTAACAAAGTTCCTATTTATCTCCTTCTCTATTCCATATGTTTCAGGAAACTTGCTGAAAATGAATCAATATCTAGCTCACAATCAAATAATGAGGTTTACTCAGCTTGAAGAAACCATGAAGAAAGTAAAAATAATTCCTTTCCACTCACTAACATTTTCTTGCCCACATACTCTCTTCCCAAAACACAGCTATCTTAAATGCACACTTTGCTCTAGTTCCCCAGTTCTCAAACCATAAACAAAAAGATGTAGCTAAATGGAAAACAATATCCCCTTCCACTTCCTCCCCTCCCATACTTTCAATTTTAAAAAAAGCAAATCTGGTCTTTAAATAGCCTGCTGTGCAAGAGAAAGACTCGGTCCCAGCTGATGGAATATCAGCAGCCTGTGAAGATAGTTAATTCTGACATCTTCCCTTGCTTGCTTTTATTCCCCTCAATAAAACCATAATAAAAGAGCCCTGCTGGGTCAGTCCAAGAGCCCATCTAATTCAGCATCTGGTCTCCAACAGTACGTGTTCAGATGCCTCAAGAAGTCCACAAGGACAGGCAACATTAGCAGTTGTTTATTCTCCAGCAATTGACAGGCACATCACCTGTGAACATCTATCTAGCTATCATATTTGTAGACAGACCTATCCTTCATAAATTTACCAAATAACCTATTAAAGGAATCTAAGCCAATGGTCATTACCACAACTTGTAATGAATTCACTATGTTAATTATACATTGAGTGAATGGATTGGCGGTAGATTCAGGGCAAACAAAACGTTTGTCCTGAATCTACCACCAGTCCATTCACTAGATTACCCCAAATTTTAGAATTATAAGAGAGGAAGGAAAATTTCTCTTCCCATGTTCTCCACAGCATTCACAATTATATAAACCTCTATGATTGTCCCCCACCTCTACTCATCCCTTTTTTAAACAAATAAATAAATCCTAATGCTTTAAACTTTCCAAATTGGTAAAGTGCTTCAACCCTTTGAACATCTTGGATGCCCTTGTCCACACATTTTTCCAACTCTATGGATTCTGGCTGTTTCATGTTCAGTCCCTATTTTAATAATCCTAACATGGAACTTGTTTTTTTCACTGATGTGTTAGACTCAGTTTACCATTTCATCAAACTATCCACCACAAACCCCAACATCTCTTTCCCAGTGTATTATGCAAAGTTGGCTAGGGGAGGGGTGTGATGTTCCTGCTTATATTGTAAATATGGTAAGTGCTGGTTATATAGAAGATAGATGGTAAGTGGAGTGAAATAGGAGGGGGAGTACATGAGCAGTAGAATGCTGAATGATTGGCTGAGCGTTTGAATGGCTGGAAGTATAAATGGAAGAATGACAGTTGAATCTGTGTGGAGGTTTGGTGGTGAATTGAGGTGGTGGCTGTGAGGTGGTGTTTGGAGGTTGTTGTTGAGAGTGAGTCAGAGTTCTGAGGCAATTAGTAAGAAGTCAAGTACATAACAGAATATAGATGAAACCATACGCTTGTGAAACATTCCTTAAGTAATCTTGTTATTTCTAATTCTTAATAAATATTTCTTGGTTAAATAAAAGCCTGATTCCTTTAGCTGGGATACACATACCAGGGGGAATAGCAAAGTAACCAAGGCTGAACAGTTTGTATCGAATGGTGGCAGCGGCGGATCGGAGGAAAGTATATCCAGTCCCACAGAGAAACCCAGGGCTGTATGCTTCAGAGTCAAGCAGCTGCAGGGGGGTTTACAAATTACCTATACCCATTGACACAAGGTATTGGAATAGCCAAGCAGAGACTAGGCACAGTCTACTGGCTAAAAGGGTTACAGAGTGTCGGGTGGTGCTGCCTAGCAGTGGGATCTTTTGAGATTGGTGCTAGTGCTGTAAAGGGTAAGAATAAACCTGATGATCCTGTCTGCTGGTAGCCAGGGAAGGACGTCACAAGGGGTTGTTCAAATATGCATCACTTAACACTACTTGCATTGAATCTTGGCTATCTTGCTACTCAGTCCTGATTACAGACAAGTTATGAATATGTTAAAAAGCAGTGATCCTAATACATATCCTTGGGAGAACCTATCATTTATTTCCTCCATTGTGACAATGGTCTGCTTATTGCTACCTTCTATGCTGCCTCTTGGTTTTTTTAATCAATTACCAGTCCATAAGTGGTTCTGGCCTCTTAACCTATGGTTATTAAGTTTATTCAGCCAGGAGCCTCTGGTGAAGATTTTGTTGAAAGAATTTTGGAAGTCTTTCTACTACAGCTACCCTATCTATATCTTTGTTGACACTCTCAAACAATTCTAAAAAGTAGGCGAGGCAGGACTTCCTTTTGTCTGTAAACAGAGGTCCTGCCTTGCTAGCTGTTAGAATTCTTTTTCTGTAGATGTACACCATATGGTTAATCTTTTCTCAGCAGCCTTTGTTGTTCTGTATGTTTAATAATTATAGCTCTGCTTTCTGACAATTTTCCTGGGACAGATCTTCAGCTACCAGGTCTGCAGTTTACTGACTCCCTGCTGGGTCCTTTCTATAAGGATTGGTGTTCAGTTGGCTACACATCTTGCATCAGGTCCAGGACACACCATGCAGGACTAAATCAATTGCTGCCTCCTTATTGACTTCATGATTAACTGTTTGAAGGCACTCTATCATATTGTCTATTTTTTAGTTTATTGGACTCTTTGCCCCCTTTGATAAAGAAAACAACACTACCCCAATATGTTCTTCTCTGCCCTTCCTTAGTATAGATATTATCTCCCTACAGGGATAACTATATTCCACAGATTCTCTCCATTTCACCACATTTCCATGTTCCCTTTTTAGTATCAAGCTCTCAATTTCCCCTATTTTTGGCTTGTAGGCACCTGTCATTCATGTACAAACACATATACATTGCATCTGCCTCCTTCTCCAAGCATCCTTTTATGTCCATTTTTTCCCTATCATTCTTTTGTCTCTTTAAATATTTGTTGTTTCTTTATGTATGCTTGGTACTCTTATTCTCACTTTGAAGGCCTGAAAACTTACACCATCATCCCAAAGGCATGAGGTGTCCCTAACCAGATGTTCCCCATTTCCTCTTCCCTTCTCTCCAGAATTCACTTTAAAATGCGCTCTGCAACTTCTTTGGTGTCATGTGCTGGCAGTCTGATTCCATTGCAGTTCATATGGAGCCCATTACTTTGTACAAGTTAGGCTTGTTCCAAAATGCTTCCCCATGTCCCTGGGAAATTGCATTATCCTTTCTCACTGAGACCCCCCTACTCTACCTATCCAGCTAGACGAGGGTTGCAAAATCTTTTTAAACCCAAAAGTCATACTTCTTTGTGAGTGACCTTCTGGAGACTGCATGCCAGTGTTGGGTGGAGTCACAGGTAAAGCAGGTGGGGGCCACAGATGCGACTCTTCCTTTTGTACAGTAGGCTACATTCAGTCAGTGGTTTCTACGTACACATCCCATACACACATCTCCCAATTCTCCATCCAGGCAAGCAAGAGGTAGTATCATAGTTCAAGAACACACAAAAGCACCTGAGTGTGTGGAACAGGGTGTAGCCTAGGGAAAGGGTATGGCTGGGCAGAATCCCAAGGGCCACATTTGGCCCTTGGGTCTGAGGTTCCCTGCCTCCAAGATAGACCTCTGTGATAGTATTTCTTATAACACTACCTTAGAGGTCCTGAGCTTCAACACCTTTCCAATCAACTGAAATATGTTTATCTGAACCTCATGAGTATGCTTTCCAGTGTAAATTGGGGACAGCATTTACCATGTCCCCAGATTCCTCCCTCACATTAACAACCAGCCTATCTCTCCTATTCACACAACAATTGGTTGTAAATAGCCACTGTGATGGAAGCCGAGATGGTTGGTTCTAAAAGGCCACACTAGTGAAAGCAGAAAACTGGTTCCAGCAGGTCAGGGGTGAGGAACCTATGGCCTTCCAGATGTTACTGGTCTGCATCAGCCTTAGCCAGCATGGTTAATGATAACAGCAGTAGTCCAACAGCATCTGGAGGGCCATAGATTCCCAACGCCTGCAGTAGGGTGAAGCAGCAGTAGGTGCACACCTAAACCTGAGCTGAAACTCATAGGGATTCAACTCAGTAAACTTCCACAAGTCCTTTAATGTCCAATGTAAGGACCAAGTTGGTCTTTACATTTCCTCACATACAAAATCATTCACATTCCTTAATTCACAGTTGATGATAATATTTATTAATACTTAGTCTCCCCTGCCCTGCACACATCCTCAAAGCCCTATTCTCTCTTCAGAATAGTTTCCCAGCTCAAGTGAGTAGCTCTGTTTCTGGGGATATCCTCTATCAGTAGCAGTGTGCATGGGGGAAATGCAGATGTGTGCAACACTTGCTCATGGTGTTTTCTAGGGACCTTCTCCTACTCTACTCTCCCCCCTAGTTTTCCACTGTCAACGTTCTATTTGGACTCTAACTTTGGAACGAAACAGATTAGCAACATTTAAGTCCGTCAAGAATTTTTACTGATTAATACTCCATTAAATTCAAGTATATTGGCATATTGCAAAACCTCTAACATGCATTTTGTAAATACTGAAAGGTGAACTTAGATGTGGATGCTCATTACTAAAAGCATAGACCACTTTAAATATTTTGTTTTTGATAGTAAAATACTAGAACATAAAGAAACTGAAAATATAAACACAGATGCCCATAACTCATAGCGTCAGTGATTTAAAATGGTCTTCCTTGTTGTTAATCAGTTATAGCTTCAGACCACAATCCATATGGAATTAGGCATGCTTAAACATAATGCATCTAAGCATACATGTGACTTTACTGATTATAACAGTTGCAGTCCTGGTAAAATTATTATTATATTACTATTATTTTATTACAATAATCTGTTCTTATGTCTTTCAAACACCAGGCAAATACTTTTTTAAAAAAATTCACAAGCTTTTAAAATTATGTAGTAGCTTTTAACTTTGTTCAGCCCTAACTTTCATTCCCTGCTCTTTATTTTTTAATCTTATCTGTTGTTGTTTTAATGCTGTTTTTATTATATTTTACTATATTCTTTTATTGTTATATTTGTAACTTGTTATTTTTATCCTGCCCAGAAAACTATTTGTTAGAGTAGCATATAAGCTAACTAAGTAAAGAAATAAATATTAATTAGTAGTAGTAATGAGAATGGGAAATGTGTTATAGTGTCTCATTCAAAATGGTTATACTATGAAGATATATTTTTATTTATTATTTATTTATTTAAAATATTTATACCCTGCCCTTTTTCCAAAGAACCCAGGGCGGCTTACAAAAATAATCATGAAGAGTTAAAACAGTAAATATACAGAATTAAAATAGTTAAAATGAATTAAATCAAATACAAGGTAAGAGTTAATTACCAATTCAATTAAAAGCCCGTCTGAATAGGATCGTCTTCACCTTAGCACGGAAGGAAAGAAGTGAGGAAGCTAATCATACTTCACTGGGGAGGGAATTCCACAATCTGGGGGCAGCCAGCGAAAAAGCCATATTTTGTGTCTTTACAAGAGAAACTTGTGAAAAAGAAGGAGTAGAAAGTAAGGCCTCACCGGATGATCTCAGAGTCCGGGCAGGATCATAGGGGGAGATACGATCTAGCAGATAACCTGGACCTAAGCCGTATAAGGCTTTATAGGTCAAAACCAGCACTTTGAATTGTGCCCGGAAACATATTGGCAGCCAGTGGAGCTGGTACAACAAAGGGGTTGTGTGTTCCCTGAGCCCAGCTCCAGTTAACATTCTGGCTGCAGCTCTTTGTACCAATTTAAGTTTCCGAGCAGTCTTCAAAGGCAGCCCTACATAGAGCACGTTACAGTAGTCTAATCGGGATATAACTAAGGCGTGTGTCACCGTAGTCAAGTCAGACAGGTCAAGGAATGGGCGCAGTTGGCGAACTAATCTTAATTGAGCAAAGGCACTCCCTGCAACAGCAGAAACCTGGGCCTCCAGGCTCAAAGCTGAGTCCAGGAGTACCCCCAAACTGCGCACCTGCGATTTCAGGGGGAGTGTAACCCCATCCAGCACAAGTTGAATCCCTATCCCCTGATCCGCCTTACGACTGACAAGGAGCACTTCTGTCTTGTCAGGATTTAATTTCAGCTTGTTCATTCCCATCCAGTCCACCACTGATACCAGGCATCGGTTTAGAACCTGGACAGCTTCCTTGGCATCATTAGGTGGAAAAGAGGAGTAGAGTTGGGTGTCATCCGCATATTGGTGGCACTGAACCCCAAAACTCCGGATGACCTCTCCCAGCGGTTTCATGTAGATGTTAAATAACATGGGGGATAGAATTGAACCCTGAGGGACCCCATAGGTCAATGGCCAAGGGGTCGAACAGGCATCCCCCATAACCACCTTCTGGGTTCGTCCCTCTAGGAAGGACTGAAGCCATCGTAACACCGTGCCTCCAAGTCCCATCCCAGAGAGGCGGTCCAGGAGGATACCATGGTCAATGGTATCGAAAGCTGCTGAGAGATCCAGTAAAACTAACAGAGACACACTCCCCCTGTCCAGTTCCCTACGAAGGTCATCCACCAAGGCGACCAAAGCCGTCTCAGTTCCATAACCGGGCCTGAAACCAGATTGGAATGGATCTAGATAGTCTGTCTCATCCAAAAAACTCTGGAGCTGAGCGGCCACCACCCGCTCTATTATCTTGCCCAAAAAAGGAATATTGGAGACTGGGCGGTAGTTGCCTAATATTGAGGAGTCCAGGGAGGATTTTTTCAATAAAGGTCTTATCACTGCCTCCTTTAAACTAAGGGGCATTCTGCTTTGTTGTAAGGAGGCATTAATCACTTCCCTGGTCCACTCAACCAGTCCCCCTCTGGCATTTTTTATAAGCCAGGAAGGGCAAGGATCTAACATGCAGGTGGTCAGACGTGCCTCTCTGAGAATTTTGTCCACATCTTCGGGTTGAACAAGCTGGAAAGAATCCATTTTAATTAGACAAGCAGGGGCCAAAGTTACATCCACAGAGACTGTATCAATTTTAGCGTCTAAGTCGGAGCGAATCTGAGAAACTTTATCTGTAAAATATTGCGCAAACTCAGAACAACGGGTTGCTGAGTGGTCAACATCAGATTCATGGGGGTCAGGGTGTAAGAGATCCCTGACCACTCGAAACAGTTCCATTGGGCGAGATCCCGCAGATGCAATGGAGGCGGAGAAGAAAGATTTCTTCTGGGCCCGCACTGCCACGGAATAGGTCTTTAGGTAGACTCTGGCCCGTGTTTGGTCAGATTCGCTCAGAGTTTTCCGCCAACGTCGTGCTTCATTGCCAACAAATCCTCAGTAAACCAAGGGGAAGACTTGGCTCCAAAGCGCGAAAGGGGACGCTTAGGAGCGATTGTGTCCACGGCCCTGGTCATTTCCTCATTCCAGAGGTCAACCAGAGCTTCGACAGAATCACCTGCCGAGGTGACAGGAAAATCCCCAAGAGTCATCAGAAAACCATCTGGATTCATCAGTCTCCTGGGACGGACCATTCTAACTGGTCCCCCACCCCTGCAGAGGTTTTGAGCTCCAGTGAGTTTGAACCTAACCAGGAAGTGATCTGTCCATGACAAAGGAACTAATGCCAGCTCCTCCACACCAAGATCACCTACATCCCGTCCAATACAGAAAACAAGGTCCAAGGTATGACCAGCAGCATGCGTGGGGCTAGATATTATTTGAGACAGACCCATGGTTGTCATGGAGGCCATGAAATCCTGAGCTACTCCAGTAAGGGCAGTATCGGTGAGAATAGTACAGACCCTCCTCAGTTATGGTGAAACAATAGTTCCATGTAAATTTTGTCCATTTCATAGTACATGTATGTGTGTACGTGTTGAACTGCTGGTTCAGGAGTTGTGATAAAGAGGAAGGCAATAGGATTAGAAAAAGAGATTATATTTGAATTACACAGGGATTTAGCCAGGCTTTGTTTCATGGCAACTACGCTAAGAATAATCAGTAGCGTAAACAGAAAAGCAGTAAATTCTGAGATTGCAAGTTGGGGAATTCAGCCTAAATTTAACTAGCTTCAGATCAAAATGGAAATATTCCGCTTATTAAGAATCTTAAATGCCACTTCAAGATAAATGTTACATCCTGCAGCCAGATCCTGTTTCCAAGACAGAAGAGGGAACATAAAGGATTTAATTTTGTTAATCAACAAGTCTTTATGGATAGCTGTTCTGGGCTGTTTTCCTTCTCTTCCCTATTACAAATCAGGAATAAATCTATTTGGGGCTAAGTAAACTAAGTTGTTGTTACTACAAATAATTTGGATAGTTCTTTCAGCAACTGATAGGGGGTCTCCCCTCTGCATGGTTGCAGCTCCTGAGATAATTCCCAGAATTGTAGGATAATTGTAGGATAATTCCGAGAATTGTAGGTATAATGTTCTTGTGATGCCCCTATAAATGTAATTACTGTAAATATGGTAAGTGCTGGTTTATTAGAGTATATGTGGTAAGTAGACTGAGTGAGAGGGGGGAGTACATGGGTTGGAATGTTGAAGAATGTTGTGTGATTGGCTGAGCCTCTGGGTGTCTGAAAGTATAAATGAGAGGATGACAGTTGTTCTGGGTTGGAGTTCTGAGTGGGGTTTTTGGAGAGGGTTGTTGGGTGGATTGGATTTAGGCAGGTGGTGAGGCAGGTTATCTATGACTAAGAAATATAAAGAGTAATGCATCTTATGAAACCACATGGTTGTTGATTGAACCTTTAAGTAATCTTGTTGTTCCCTGTGTAAATAAATAAATAGTTCTTGGTTTACCAAAATGCCTGATCCTTGGCTGGGTTTACACAGACCAGAAGCGTGGGCAGGACATATACCAAGGTGGGGAAACAGTATCAATGGTGGCAGCGGTGAAGAGATAGTGTAACATCATCAGGTATACAAAACAACACAGGGCTGTAATCTTTATAGACACAAAGATACAGGGGGGTTGTGGCCTGTAAGTGCATCCAGACACAAAGTAGCAATAGGCCAGGAGGAGACTAAGGCGCAGTCTCAAGGCAATATTGTTACAGAGAGTGTCAGGTGGTGGTGCCTAGCAGTGGAATCTTGAGAGATTTGTGCTAGGGCCGGTGAGAGAACCATTAAGAGACCAAGACCCTGAGTTGGAATCGAGACAGAGTGGAGATCACAGGAGGGGTCCTGACAGTTCTTGCCCACCCAAACAGCATAAATGTTAAGAGAAATTAAATCTGTATTGCATGGAAACAGGGAAGATGTGGACTGGCTGAAGGACAATGTTGTTAGTTGTTGTACTAAAAAAGCCTTCTCTATAGAGCTGACTTTCCCCTGGATCAAATAGTCATATACGTAGTTCTATGAATCAAAATGTATACCCTCTCTCACTGAACAAAGCCCCCTCCATTCTGCCCAGTGCCATATAGCCCACCGCTTGTTAAACGTAGGGGAGCTTCAAAAGCAATTTGCGGTATGCTGTTAGGATCCGCCGCTCAAAGAAAATAAGGATCTCCAAGCCCTTAGCCACACCTAAAGTGTCTGCTATCTTTATTTATTTTTATTACAACGATTACTACTGCAGCTGCTATTTACTTGTTGTTGTTGTTGTTATGTGCCTTCAAGTCGATTACGACTTATGGCGACCCTATGAATCAGCAACCTCCAAGAGCATCTGTCATGAACCACCCTGTTCAAATCTTGTAAGTTCAGGTCTGTGGCTTCCTTTATGGAATCAGTCCATCTCTTGTTTGGCCTTCCTCCTTTTCTACTCCCTGCTGTTTACCCCAGCCTTATTGTCTTTTCTAGTGAATCATGTTTTCTTATGATGTGTCCAAAGTATGATAACCTCAGTTTCATCATTTTAGCTTCTAGTGACTGTTCTGGTTTAATTTGTTCTAACACCCAATTATTTGTCTTTTTCACAGTCCATGGTATGCGCAAAGCTCTCCTCCAGCACCACATTTCAAATGAGTTGATTTTTCTCTTATCCGCCTTTTTCACTGTCCAGCTTTCACATCCATACATAGAGATCAGGAATACCATGGTCTGAATGATCCTGACTTTGGTGTTCAGTGATACATCATTGCATTTGAGGACCTTTTCTAGGTCTCTCATAGCTGCCCTCCCAGTCCTAGCCTTCTTCTGATTTCTTGACTATTGTCTCCATTTTGGTTAATGACTGTGCCGAGGTATTGATAATCCTTGACAAGTTCAATGTCTTCATTGTCAACTGTAAAGTTACATAAATCTTCTGTTGTCATTACTTTAGTCTTCTTGATGTTCAGCTGTAGTCCTGCTTTTGTGCTTTCCTCTATAATTTTCATCAACATTTGTCTTAAATCATTACTGGTTTCTGCTAATTTCCCCACCTCCTTCATCTTGGTCCAATCCTGCTTTCCGTATGATATGTTCTGCGTACAGATTAAACAAATAGGGTGATAAAATACACCCCTGTCTTACACCCTTTCCGATGGGGAACCAATCGGTTTCTCCATATTCTGTCCTTACAGTGGCCTCTTCTCCAGAGTATAGCGCATCAGGACAATCAGATGCTGTGGCATCTCCATTTCTTTTAAAGCCTTCCATAGTTTTTCATGATCTACACAGTCAAAGGCTTTGCTGTAGTCTACAAAGCACAGGGTGATTTTCTTCTGAAATTCCTTGCTCCTTTCCATTATCCAACATATGTTTGCCATATGATCTCTGGTGCCTCTTCCCTTTCTAAATCCAGCTTGGACGTCTGGCATTTCTCGCTCCATATATGGTAAGAGCCTTTGTTGTAGAATCTTGAGCATTACTTTACTTGCATGGGATATTAAGGCAATAGTCCAGTAATTACTGCATTCTCTGGGATCCCCTTTCTTTGGAATTGGGATATATATTGAACGCTTCCAGTCTGTGGGCCATTGTTTAGTTTTCCATATTTCTTGACCAATTTTTGTCAAAATTTGGACAGATTCAGTCTCAGTAGCTTGTAGCAACTCTATTGGTATGCCTCTATTCCTGGTGATTTGTTTCTTCCAAAAATTTTAAGAGCAGCTTTCACCTCACATTCTAAAATTTCTGGTTCTTCGTCATACAGTTCCTCCGTGAATGAATCTGTCATCCTAGCATCTCTTTTATAGACTTCTTCAGTGTATTGTTTCCATCTTCCTTTTATTTCATCTCGGTCAGTCAGTATGTTTCCCTATTGATTATTCAACATCCCTACTCGTGGTTTAAATTTCCCTTTCATTTCTCTAATCTTTTGGAATAGGGCTCTTGTTCTTCCCATTTTGTTGTCCTTTTCTATTTCTATACAATTACTATTGTAATAGTTTTCTTTGTCCCTATGTACTAGTCGTTGTATAGTTGCATTTAGGGTTCTGACCATGTTTCTATCTCCTTTTGCTTTTGCTTTCCTTCTCTCTTTAACCATTTTAAGAGTTTCTTCAGTCATCCATTGAGGTCTTTCTCTCTTTTTAACAAGAGGTATTGTCTTTTTGCATTCTTCCCTGATAATGTCCCTGACTTCAGTCCATAGTTCTTCTGGTTCTCTGTCAACTAATTTTAAAGCATCAAACCTGTTCCTTATTTGATCTTTATATGCTTCTGGGATGTTATTTAAGTTGTATTTTGGCATTATGATTGCTTTGTTGTTCTTCTTTAGCCTTACTCTGATTTTCGATACAATCAGTTCATGATCTGTACCGCAGTCTGCTCCTGGTCTTGTTTTTGCAGAAAGTATGGAACTTCTCCATCTTCTGTTACCAATTATATAATCAATTTGATTCCTATATTGACCATCTGGTGATGGCCACGTGTACAGTCATCTTTTTGGTTGCTCAAAAACTGTGTTTGCAAGAAACAAATCATTGGCTTCACAGAATTCAATAAGTCTTTCTCCTGCTTCATTTCTGTCACCTAAGCCCCATTTCCCCACAATTCCTAATTCTTCTCTGTTCCCTACTTTTGCATTCCAATCCCCCATGATTATCATCATATCTTGTTTTGGTGTGTGATCAATTTCCTCCTGTACTTCTGCATAGAATCTCCCCAATTCTTCTTCTTCTGCATTTGCAGTTGGAGCATAGACTTGGATGATGGTTATGTTAATAGGTTTCCCGTTTAATCTTATTGATATCACTTGCTCAGACCTTGCGTTGTAGCTCCTAATTGCTTTTGCTACATCACTTCTTACTATTAAAGCAACCCTGTTTCTTCTTGATTTCTCATTTCCTGCATAAAATATTTTGTAGTTGCCTGATTGAAAATGTCCCATTCCAGTCCATTTTAATTCACTCACACCAAGTATTGTAATGTTGATACGTTCCATTTCTTGCTTGACAATTTCTAACTTTCCCTGGTTCATGCTTCTCACATTCCATGTTGCTATTGTGTGCATTGTACAACTCCGGACTCTCCTTTCGCATCTGTGCGCATCAGCCTCTGGGCTTCCTTTCGGCTTTGACCCAGCTGTGTCATTAGTCACAGCGCTACTCGTACTTGTCCTTTGTTCTTCCCCAGTAGCTCGTTGAGTGCCTTCTGACCTGGGGGTCTCATCTTCCAGCACTATCTTGTGTTTCATTTTGGATACTCTGTTCATAGGGTTTTCGTGGTAAGAGGTATTCGTAGGTGGTTTACCATTGCCTTCCTCTGAGTTTGGATGCATCTTAGTCTGGTGTCTCAGCTTTGACCATTCCGCCATGGGTGCCCTTGCTAGGAATCTAGCTTCTTGGTCTAGACTCCTGACGGCATTGCTCTCAGCTTCTTCAACACTCTCAAACCCCCTCACCACGTTAAGGTGTGCATCCTACTATTAATTGTTAATGTTATTTATTTATTTATTGCATTTGTATACCGCCCCATAGCCAAAGCTCTCTGGGCGGGTTACAATTAAAAACATTAAAAACAAATATACAAATTTAAAAAAATTGCATTTATATCTCACTTTTCCTCCAAGGAGCTCAAGGTGGCATGCATGGTTTTCCCTTCCCTCCATTATTATCCTTGCAACAAGCCTGTGGGGGTAGGTTTGGTGAAACGGTGGTGACCTTGCACCTGTCACTTTAGTGACTTCATGGTGTGCCAGCACTTTGAGATTGTCACTAAAAGCATCCTTTCTAGATGGGAGCATAAAGAAAATAAATTGTAAGACAATCTGCTTCTGCTAAACAGTTTTAAGTTTGCATTCCTCATTTGAAGAAATATAGCCATGCAACTCTTGTGTATTGTAATGTTCATTTTATTACCACATATAGCTTAAACCTCACCCATGCCCCAAATACAGCCTTCAGTGTGGCTGTGTGCTGCCTTTATAGCAAAGTGTGGAAAAAATATGCAACAATGGTGACTTCCATTGTTCACTGAGCAGACAAGTTTATTTGCTTAGAGATGCAGTTTTGTGTGAAGGAATGTGTCCAGTTTGTGCTGTCTCATTGCCTTCTCTATGATGAAGCATTCCAGGGTACTTAGCAAGCCAACATCTGCTCTGGCGGTAGGGAGTACTTTTTAATGATTCATATAAATATCTTGTAATGACTGGTTCATTAAGATTTACAATTGATATGTACATGAAATAAAACAATCCATGCATTAGCTGTAGCACCCAAAACCACCCTGAAGAGAGTGACACTTATTTACATTCATGGTGCAATTCTCTTCATTCTCCACTTAAGCGTTTTATCTGGAAAAACACATTGTGAGATAATGTTAAAATTTTGTGAGCAGAACTAGCATTTAACATTTATTAATATTCCTACCAGACAGATAAAATATTTCGCCTATAATTCAGTTAAGCTCTCACAGTACTACAAGATCATCACCACCAAACCAAGTTACGCACGCACACCCACACCACTTCACCATTTGTTCTTCACCCAGTCTTGATTGTTCTTTCTAGTACTTACTAAAGGGGCTGCTTACAATCAAGACTGAAATTCTGTTCACCTTTTTTAGCTTCTTTATTGAGCCCCTTTGGGACACAACCTGCAAATATTCTTGACTGAGGGGAATGAGAATTTGTTTTCCTTGTCCTCATGTAGGTGCAAAACATGGAAGGCAGGGAGGAAAATACCTCTTCATATACTAGGAGTGCACTAAATAAGGGCTTCTAAGGCAGGAACAGGGGAAGATGCTATATACTGAGTCAGACCATTGGTTCACCTATCCTGTGTTGACTCTGCTGGCCCATACCCACTCTCCAGGGTTTCAAACAGGGCCCTTTTTCAGCCATACCTAGGTACTTCTGCACAAAAGGCATGTGCTCTGCCATTGAGCTATGCCCCTTATGTGCCATGATGAGCTAATCAGCAAAAACCTCATTCATAACAGTACCAGTTTTGTGCCAGCACTATCGCTTTTCCCTACATTTCTATGTACCAACATTGCAGTATCGTGACACAGTGAAAATGTAATTTTTTTTCTCACACACCTAATATCCTATAGCACTGAAGTGGTGGGGCAAGTTTTACCTGCAACTTTTAAAAGCACAGAAAACATGTCCTAAATGGCAGTGCTCTCCACATCTTAATTCTTCAATAGGCCCAAATCTACTCTTCTGGGAATTTTTGGTGAGCGCTACTTGGTACCAAATTGAAATAACTTCAATGTATCATCTATTATCTACAGCCCAATATGGACCCTGATACTTTCCCACACTGGATCACAAGCTCTTCCTTAAACAAAAAGCAACTCAAGCCATTACTTGTATACACACACACATTAGGAAAAGGTTTGCACAGCACAGAGGAATTGTTGAATTCTAGGAAAAATCCATGGGGGAGCAGACTGCTAAATTAAACAGTATTAGCACATGGGAACAAAACATTCATGTTAAAGGGTATGTATGAGGTCAAATAGAGTGGCCCCTCTTCCACCCTGTTTTTGAATATGCTCTTTATTTTTCATTTATTTATAATTAACACAAAACACTGACTTGACATTTATTTGCTGGCATGGTAGCTAGTTATTGTATGTTTTGTTTTCAATAAATCCTGTTATAATGGATTTTTTAGGCATGACAGCTTCCATCTGCTATGCAAAGCAAGCACAGCCTTGTTTCCTTGGGTGGGGCCTTGATTTAGGCAGCAGTCAAATACTTGGCAGCCTGAAAAATGGAAAGATAGTTCAGAACCTGAAAGCATTAAACAGACACACATGCACAAAAAGAGCACAAGTGTGAAAATATAGGTTTTGGTTGTCTTCCTTTAAAATTTTTTTTTTTTACAAATAACAGTGTCAGTGGAATTTTGCAAGAACAGTAAGATTAACAGCACTTGTTCACTGGCATTTCATTAATTAGGTTTGCACAGCCTGCTCTGTCACAAGGGCTCAGGTAAAGCAACAGTATTATACAAATACAAAAGCCACAGGCTGATTCACACAGGCAAGTACACCACTTGCAATGCAGTCCTACTCAGTGCTGTCCACTCAAAACTAAACCACATTGAGTTCACTAGGATTTGCCTCCAGATAAGTGCTTATTGAACTACAAGCTTAGTTTCTCTACAGTCGTTATTGCACAGTTGATGACTGGCAGCTGATTGCATGAACCAACTTGGTTAAGAAACATGACATGTGAAGTGATATGAAAAAGATCTGTCTGTGGTGTTACATCTCGGATGACCCATTCATACATGCAAGTCATCACTGCATGCTGCAGCCTTCACATTTATGAAAATATATGCGTTTCCTGAAGTGAGCATTCATAGTCTACCAAGAAAGTGAGCAACACACAGCCCACTTCGCTGATCAACTTCACCACACTGAGAAGTTAGTTAATGAGAGACACATTTATCTGAAAGATGGTTTGTCCTCTGTACCCAGTTCCCCTGCAGTGCACATTACAGGAGAGTACTGGGCATGGTCTCTCATGGTTCATACACAGGGCAATAATGTGTCCAGATAAGCCTGCCAATCTATGCAACTCTGTAGACTGGCTGGTGCACCCTAGAACATGCCCAGGAATAATGGCACAGTGATGTTGCAGCAGATAAGATGCTGTGGAAATGGTTCCCTGAAGGCATAATGTTTAGAAAAACCAATGAATTAAACCATCCTAATCACTACCATAGTTGTTGCCCAAGGAAGTCTCTTTTCCACTTCAGTTGTCAATCCCTTACAATGGCAAGCTGTAGGGATGCTACAGTCAAATATATTTTTACTATTCTGATTTTCATTCCTTCCTCCAATATGTAAATAATTTAAAAAAAAGGAATAAATAAACATTTACTATCCCACTCCTTTTATTCCTTTGCCACCTGAGAGAGCCAAGGATCAGACTTCCTTTGCTTGGGAGCTGTATGAGACAGCAGAGAGAACATCTGCGTGAAGGCACTAGGAGAGATAGTCCAACTGTGCCGTTAAATATGTGTGTGTGTGGCTTTAATAGAACAGTTACTGCTAAAGCTTGGCTGGATTGTGCTCCATGATGATAACAACAACAACAACAACAATAATAATAAATAAAACTAAATTTATATCTATAAATTTATATCTATAAATTTATATATTTATAAATGGTATTCCCGATTTCTATGTATGGATGTGAAAGCTGGACAGTGAAAAAAGCGGATAAGAGAAAAATAAACTCATTTGAAATGTGGTGCTGGAGGAGAGCTTTGTGGGTACCATGGACTGCGAAAAAGACAAATAATTGGGTGTTAGAACAAATTAAAACAGAACTGGCACTAGAAGCTAAAATGATGAAACTGAGGTTATCATACTTTGGACACATCATGAGAAGACAGGATTCACTAGAAAAGACAATAATGCTGGGAAAAACAGAAGGGAGTAGAAAAAGAGGAAGGCCAAACAAGAGATGTACTGATTCCATAAAGGAAGCCACAGACCTGAACTTACAAGATCTGAACAGGGTGGTTCATGACAGATGCTCTTGGAGGTCACTGATTCATGGGGTCGCCATAAGTCGTGGTCGACTTGAAGGCACATAACAACAAAATTTTTATATCCTGCAGCTTCCTTCAAAGGAGCCCAGGGCAAACATATCAATACTAAAACAATACAATTAAAACTTCTAAAAACAGTTAAAAATAGCCTTCAAAAAACAGTTAAAAACAACCTTCTAAAAACAGTTAAAAACTCCTAAAAGCAATCACGCACTCCAAACTAACAACTTCATGGATACGTGGGTCGGGACTTTCACCCATCAAAAGCCTTAGTAAACAGGAATGTTTTTTTTAAATTTTCCTAAAAGTGAATAGTGAGGGAGGCTGACAAAACGTCACTAGGGAGGGTTCCACAAATGGGGAAGCACCACTGAGAAGGTTCTGTCACCGGATAGTCCCCAGTGGCAGCATGATCAATTGTCCCGTCCAGAGCCGAAAGAATGAGGCTGGAGTGTGTGTGCAAGTAAATCTCGTTTTATTAGAGTAATGGATACATCAAAGGCAGTGCGCTTCATAGGAAACCCTACGCTAACTCACTAGAGTCCCTAACTATACTCTAGACATGCTCTGCAGCGTGTGAAGGAAGTTGACTCAATGACCCCCCACTGGGAGCGGCAGGCTTATATAGGAAATGTTTTTGAACGTAATTTCTGACTCCTTCGTAATTCCTGTCTTTGCCCTGTCCGTTTCTCGTGGCGACGGGAACGAGGAGACAGGGGACGCGCATCCAACAGCTCATCTGAAGACACCTGCTCCCGAGCAACGGGCTCGAGGTCAGGGGGTGGTGCCACACTGGAATCCTCCTGGGAACTGCTTGGTAAAGGAGGAGCTGGCACTGACTCTGAAGCTTCCCCCCACAAGTCCTCTGCATCAACTGGGGGTGGTGCACTCGGCTCCTCGGAAAGGGCGTTACTCGTGGGAACTGGCTGGAGCGCAGGCTACCCCCTCCCGCACGATCCTGCTCAGACACAACAATCCCCAACTCTGCTTCTTCTGGCTGAGGAGGTGCCTGAAACTCATGCCTCCCCCCTTCCTGTCCCTTCTGAGTTGGCTGCAGCGCAACATCAATAGGGGCTCTCCTGCTGATTGTAGATCCCAAGATGGTTGATATTAGTGAAGGTGATCTTTTAGGTACTTGGGGCCCAAGCCATTTAAACCCTTGCATGCTAGTCCATATACCTTGAATTGGGCCCAGTACCTCACTGGCAGCCAGTGCAGTGCTCTCAGGACTGGTGACACATGGTCCCATTGGGCTGCCCCACTTACCAACCTAGCAGCCATATTCTACACTAGCTGCAGCCTCCAGACTGCCTTCAAGGGCAACCGAACATGGAACACATTACAGTAGTCCAAGTGGCAGGTCACCAGAGCATGGACAACTGAGGCCAAACTATCCCAATCTACAAATGGCTGTAATTGGCGAACCAGATTAAGCTGGTCCTAAATCCTCCTAGACACTGAAGCCACTTGAGACTCCAGTAAAAGTTGGAATCCAGGAGTACTCCTGGACTATGTACCTGTATCTTCAGGGGGAGTACAAACCCTCCAAGAACAAACTGTACACCTAATTCCCAGGCCAGGGAACCACCCACTCAGAGCACCTCCATATAGGTGCATACCTAGCCTTCCTGTGATATGTGAATTAATGTTTTAATTAATAGAGAATACCATGCATACCATGTTATTTCCTTGGAGGAAGAACAGGATATAGATATGAATAATAATAAGTGATGAAAGGAAATAGCACTGAGATGACAACACTGTAATCGGTTTGGTTTAAATTTTGAGGAATATAAAATTACATACTTCTGGGTAATCATTTTAGTCAAGTATTCACAGGGGGCTGCTTTACTTAAACTAAACATATACAGAACAGGTAGTATAAGCCAACATTGCCATTTGGCTCTTCTTGTTTTTTTTTTTAAAGATATATAATTTTAAGACATGCAGTTTACAAAATTAGAAGCTAGTCTGACAAGCTTTTTGCAAGTTACATAACCACCTGATTTAGGCAGTGCAATAAACACATCTGCTTAACGTAACCAAATCTATATGGAGCAGAAAAAAATAGGTTGATTATATAAGTATCTGGAGAATATCTGAAATGGTTAAATTTTAAAAATTGCCAACTCCTTATTTATGAATTAATTTGTACCAGGAAATTCCCAAATACAGGCATTGCAACAATTCGCCAGATCCGGATAAGCTAATAAATTGCACACACAGAGATAAAGTTACATAGCTCTTCTGTTTTCTTTTGTTTTAAATTGGGGTATTCTTTCCTCTTCTGAGTGGGAATTGAAGCAAATATTCAACAACAATAAACCCAATTTAGAATACTCAGAAAGCAAATTTAACTACATTTTTTCATTACACTGGCAAACATGGGCATGATTCAGTTAAAGTTGCACTCATTAACAATGTATTCCAATCTCTTCTCTTGAAATCAAAGGGACTTAAAAGTGCTCATCTTTGGCTGAATTTTGTTCATTGTGACAACTGAAAAAGCAGACATGATTGCTATGTTAACTTTTTTTAGTAAACTGCTTAGTGGTTTTATTGCAATTAAATGGTATATAAATTAAAACAAAAAACCAAAAAAGAAATGTGTCCACAACTAACTTTTCATTATTATGGTAATGTACAGCACAGTCCTAACCATATCTACTCAAAATAAGGCCTACTGAATTCAGTGAGGATTACTCTCATGTGAGTAGTCGCATTATTCACACTTTCCATGTGAAAAGAATAATGAAAAACAACACTCCAGTAGTTTTTAAAATTCATAGTAGTAAGTGGATTAAGGCTGCAAACCTAACCCCTTTTCCCTGAGAGTGAGTTCCATTGAATTCAATAGGTCTCACTGCTAAGTAGGCATGATTAGGATTACTCTTTAAGTAACTACAGTTAAGTAATAGGCATTCAGATGGGATCACAAATAATACACAGAGGAAATTAATATTCACATTTGATTTGAAAATTTGAAATGTCACACTAATTTGAGATTGACACATAGCCATTTCTTTATGATGTATAAATTGTTTCTGAATCATTTTCTTTCCATCTGGAAAGAGGACTAGCTGGTGTATTTTTAGTGATAGTATTAACCTTTTTTTTTTTACATCACAGTTTTCTGCAGAGCAGGAACTACCCCTCCATCCATATGAACTACTAGGGCTTTAAGTTCTTCATCCAGTCTCCTGTTACAATTCCCAGAGCTACAATTCCTATAGAGTCGTTTAATAGTCAGCCCCTCTTCCCAAAGAACTCTCGAGAAGTGTACCTTTACGAGGGGAATAGGAGTCTCCTAACAACTCTCAGCACCCTTCACAGACTACAATTCTCAGGATTCTTTGGGGGAAGCTATAACTGTTTAAATTGGAATAACAGTGGAATAAATGGATGGTGTGAATGTGGTCCAGGACTGCTGTTTATAGCAAAGAGCACACACTTTCTGTAGCAATCAAAAGAAGGGACTATGTATTCCTATGTATTTCTTAGCCAGCTCAGGATTAGCAGGGAATGATGGAAAGATGGTGTCTAATGTAATAAAATCCCAAGCAACAGAATCCCAATAGTGACAGGAAGCCACGAGAAAAGAGAAATGAATCCAGTGGGCTCTAAGCCAAGGATAAGACAAGGACAAGTAATTAGCAGCAAACTGATGGGAGTAACACTCACTTCATGCTGTGGCAGCAGCAACTTTAGAGCCTTGGAACTGCCATAAGTGATTTATGAGATCTTGTCAAGATTCAGCAAGCTCCAGAGCCACATGGGATAAGAAAGGATTCTGTTGCCCAGGAATTTCAGGATCTATGAGATGGACAGTATAGCAGTGAGACACCATGTCATATTTCATTTAAATGTCTAAGGGAACTCTGCAGCAGTTAAGACTGCTCCACACAAAGTATTTTCTCCACAGGTATCTTCTCTCTGCAGGAAACGACAGCGAACCTGTGTATATACTTATTCTCAAACGTGATGAATGCATATGTAGCTATTTTTCCTCAAATGGCAAAACAGACGTGTATACATATGCTATATGTGTACATGTTGGCTATGTGTGAGTTGCTGCACAGAAATTGTGTCTGTGCAGGAAATTCACATTAAATGCGAATTGACTCAGAATTTCAAGAAAGATTGACATTTTTCTTAAGTAAGATTAAGAGAGAAACAAGTGTGACTTGCAAGAAAGTGTTGCAGTGTGATGTGCTCCTGTTCAGTGTTCCATCCAGCTAACTATGTCCATTTCCAGGATATTCTATTCTATTGCATGTCCCCACATTGGTTATACATTTTTCCCCAACAGGCAATCAGTTTTTCATATGCATTGAGCAGCTCAGTCCTCACTGGGCTTTTTTGAGGGAGGTGTTTTCCCCCTTAGGGATTTTTTTCCCTTAAAGATGTTTTGTACTTCCTGCAAGCCTTGAGATTCTTCCAACCCTGCTGATACCTCCCTTTTGTGCTTGGATAGTGCTATTTGGTTACATAAAGATCTACATTTGGAGAATGAGTTTGTCTTTAGTATATGATACAACATTGATTAACATTGCACAAAAATGAGGTGAAAATGGATGGTATAAAACAAATGTTTAGTAAAGATGACAGGTGTTCATGATGCAAACTATAAACTTTGTCAAAATAAATACAAAAGATCCTTTCTGCCTTTTCCTTCATGAGAGAAGCCTTTATTCCCTCAGTCAGAGGAGTCTTTACAAAACACACACTGAAAAAAAAGGGAAGTTTATAGTTCTTTGTATTATGGTGAAGTAACAAGACTCCAAAGAAAAGCTCCACTGTTTACACAGTTATGGGTGCTAAAGTACAAAACTGGAAAAAATATCCATGTGAAATGTTAACTTTAACTGCTTGAACACAAGCTGACACATAGTGGGAGAAATCAAGATGTTTTATCCTGTTCATATTGCCTTAAACTTGGTTTCACATGTGTATTTTCCACTTGTACATATCCAGAGGAATTAATAACTTGATTTGCTTTAACTATCAGCAAATCCATCACACATTCTTGCATTTTCAGTAATGTGTTCCTGATGTTGTCTGATTGCCAGATGCTTAATGTATCCTGAAAGTTAAAGGATACAAGATTGTCTCCTTACTCAGCGTGTTCTCCTTTAGCTTGTCCTGAAACCTAAGCATACTACTTGAGCCCAAAGAATGTCAACAGGATAAACACATCCTTGCACACAATCCATGTAGCCCACCACTCATGCATGATGCTTGATAACCCCATTTTTAAAATCCTAATCAGGTTAGAATTTTATGTTATTGATCTACTTATTACATTATTTGTTATTGGTCTCCGAATAACCCCATTTGTGCAATCCTAGTCAGACTAGTATGAGATTTATTGAGTCAGGATGGGCCATGGTGCATGGCTGGTTGGACTGCACTTGGCTGGGTGCACTGGTGGCTTTTATGTCAGTGGGGCAGTGGAATCCATTCCAGGTTTCAGTCCAAAATTTCAAGCACCTTGGATAGCTCCTTTAAAGTTTGGACTAAAAGTTGGAGTGGATTGCACTGTTCCATTAACATGGAGCCACCAACTGCCGCTGGCTGGGTGGATCACAAGTTGGCAGTTCTCACAGACATAAATAATAAAACCTATGAGCTTAAGTGTACTTTTCCTGAACTTGATAGAGCCTAAATATACATCCCTATTATCTAGAATGAACATGAAGAACTAGAAAAAGCTTTGACTTACA
The DNA here is from genome assembly GCF_030035675.1 of Rhineura floridana. Taxonomy (NCBI): domain Eukaryota; kingdom Metazoa; phylum Chordata; class Lepidosauria; order Squamata; family Rhineuridae; genus Rhineura; species Rhineura floridana. Next base: position 52,840,053 of record NC_084484.1, read on the forward strand.
AGGAGGGTTGGGTGTTAGGTGTTACCAGCCATGCACCTTGCTCTTCTCCTTATGGTTAAGAATCTGAGAGAGCTTAAGTGAATCCTAACATGCTTGTAGGAGCCAAACATTTAAAAGCAATAAGGTGGAAGGCCTATGGGAAATATAAATGTCAAATAGGCATTCAGAGAAAACTGTGGCACTTTACTGCAATTAGTTATTACAGGCTATTCTGTGCATTTTCTCTAGGCCATGAGATTTGCTGATGCACAATAACATTGATAAGCCTTTAGTTTACTGAAATCTTGTATCTAGAAAGAAGCATTAATATTAGGAGGTTGGAAAGCTAAATCCTTTCCATATATGTAGATTAGCCTCTTGGGAAAAGGCTGTTTTTAGCAAACAGAAAAAGTGAGAATGTTTCAAACAAATCATGATTAGCATTTTTAGAAGTTTCTCTGTTCTTATGTATTAGGAGGCCCTCCTCACTTAGCTTGCCTCTTCATCTTGTGAATTATATTGAAATCTGGCAAAGCAACAAGTAGATAGGTCAGAATAAGTGTTTTAATTTTTTTTAAATCTTGTGATCTTGTTTTTGTGGGTAAATGAATTAAAAGACTGTGAATTTTGGCATTTTTGGGGTGTCCTAATCATATCAGGAAAGAAAACATTCAAGTAGCATCATGTCTGTAATGCCAGTGGTGTGTTCATGCATCAGAAGTTACTGTGCTGCTTGGGTGGAGTGCATAAATAAGTTACTATGGTAACAACACAGTCTGACTCAGGGCTTTTGACTTGTTTTGTACTGTTATTATAGTATCCCTCCACTCCCAATCTACAGATAGCTTGTGTAGGGCAGAGGTGGGCAGATGTCAGGCTTGTGGGATCTGCTTTGTTTTCTACTAGTACCACAGTATCCACCAATAAAGCCAGGTGCATAACAGTGACTAGAGTTGAATTAGGGAACAGAGTATTAGCTGGGAGTGAGATAGCCTTGCCAAACTACTTAAAATCTCCCACAGATTTGACAGACCCCAATCCACCTTCTGCCTACCCCTGCTGTAGACCATTTTTAAAAGCACGTACTAGAGTAGTAAGAGCCATCTCCCAGTAGTTGTCACAGGGAGATTACAAGCACATTGACTAACTCAAGTTTTTTACATTGGATTACTAGTTTATTTTTCACTGGATTACCAGGCAAGGCAGAAGCCCATTTTCTTCAGTTAAGTACCAGATGCACTGCATCAGCCATCCTATCCATGTTTACTCAGGAGTAAGCCCCACTGAGTTCTATGGCACTTACCCTCAGCCTTAGATTTCCTTCCTTGCCCTGTAGATGTATTGGGTTATGGCTGGACTCACATTGCTAGATGTTTCTGCAAATGCAACCGCAAGGCAGATGAGTCACTGCTTAACATACTTAACTAATCTTTCATTTACACAGTCATCAGCATGATTATACTACTGCAAACAGCAAGACATTTCATACCCCTCCAAACTGTATATATAGATAGAGGGATAGAATTTAAATTTTTGAAGTGTATTATCCCATTGCTAAACCTTGTATTGGGACAGATTAGAAAAACAGACAAATTCTTTCAATGGAAAATGGAAGATGTTGAATAGGTGGGAAGAAGGAAGATTTATGGGGGGGATGGGGTAAAGTAGCATTGTTTAGATTGTTGATGAATATATATGTTTTTCAAAACTTTTAAATAAATAAATAAACACAAAGGTAAGAGTCAATACATATATATAGACTCTTGTACCTGGATCAGGAAAAAGAGAAAAGAGAAAAACAAACACATTCTAATCTATTGCAGTGATTGTTTCAACACTTTGAGTGTTTAAGAAGAATATGGTTTTGTGTAATATATGCAACAACTGTTTTAAAAAAATGGAGTGGACAAGAAACTCTTCTTATGTTCTTATGTTCTTATGTTCTTAATACAAGTCTCTAAATATGTTAAATAGAGCCTAAGAAAGGTACACTGGTTGCTAAAGGACCAGTGATATCTGTTCTGTTGGGATTTTCTATTACTTGTCCTCTGACAAAAGTTCCTGAAAGCAATGCTCGCCACCTCCTCCTACTCCAGTTTACATCAAAATGCTGTCTTTGTTTAGAGTGTAGGTGTAGGAGTAGTTCCCTGGAGATGGGCAAGAATGAGGGAATTGTAAGAGAGTTCCTGCTTCCACTGTTTATAAATTCTGTGGCAAACCCTCACTCTAATCAGTACAATTGCACTCTCAAATGCATACTTTGTTGGACTAAGCAAATCAAAATTCTGCATTCAGAACAAACAATGGAAAATGGCTTCAGTCTCTGACCACTGCAAGGTATATGCAAAGTTTTCAGGGTTCCTGAGACTTCAGCAGAGAGCAGGCACAGCCTACACCCAGGGCGCTAGCCTGCCCTGGGGCCCCTCCTCCCAGCCCCCCCTACAGACTGGGTGGGACAGCTCCACCTACCTGTTCTTTCTTTCTGTGAATGCCCTGTGCGCTGGGCATGCAGGTCACTGACATCAACCAAGATGGCGTCAGAGGCTTCTCTAAGCAGCTGATACCCCTGCTGCCATCTTTACTGATGGCATGCATGCATGCTATGCTGCGTGTATGCATGCACGCACATGCCTGCCATCAATCAAGATGGTGATAGGAGCATCAGCCCCTTAGAGAAGCCTCTGCTGCCATCTTGGTTGTTGGCAGCTGCACACACAGGGCATTCACAGAAGGAGGAGAGGTAGGTGGTGCAGACGGGTTTGCATGGTCTGTGGGGTGGTGGTGGCTGGGAGCTCCATCTCTGCGATCTGCAGCAGGGTCAGAAGTCAACCCTGCCAAGGATGACGGAAGGGAAGCGCTACCTCCACACCCTAAGGAGCGACCCTTCAGGGGCCCCCTCTGGGTCACAGGGGCCCTCAGCCAGGGCCCAACCTGGCTGGCCTTTGGCGCTGGCCCTGCCTACACATATTCAGAATTTTCTCTACATCCATAGAAACTTGTTTTTTTCTTCAAATAAAAGCTGGAAGTCTCAGGAAGTCCAGCTGTAATTAATGAAGTCACAGATTCTGCAGAGCACACACACACCTGCCTGCTACTCCTCTTTCTATGGTAGTTGACTAACCATGTTTATCTGAAAGTTGACAGAGAATGCTCTGGTTTATCTTCAGATTGTATAAATCCTTTGCCTTTTGAAAGCTGACAGAGAGTATCTTCAGCTGTTTCATGCTTCCAGCATGTTTTGAAGCCATCAAGTCCAAACCTCTGCTCAGTGCAGGAATCCAAGTAAAAGCATATCTGACAGGTGGCTTAAAAATAAATAAAAAAATACAACTGTACTGAAAATTTGAAAAGATTATCGTGGAAATCGCTCAGGCATCCCCTCTGAGTGCATATTTTCTTAACAACTAAAGTCGCTCACCACGTCCATGATTGGGGAAGTAAAGTAAATGAAGAGGGGAGGCACGTACCAAATAACATTTCACTGCACATACAAGGCTGTTCTAAGATATTAGTTAAATAATTTGGGTTGTATTCAGCATAGTGTTATGTCTCTGATTCAGTCAGTGCACAATGGAGCGTTCTCCCCCCTTCCCCCATGACTGCCAAAATGTGTTCTGGGATTTCCCCCAACCCTCTGGAGCAGATTTGGGGACATTGTGTGGTACATGCAGGGGGAGGAGGGGGAAAGTCCTATTATGCTAGCAATAATCCTTGAGCTAGAGCAATTATTTAGTTGAATACCACCTACATTTAAAAAAAATCATTTTTATAACTTGCCCCACCTCTTTTCATAGAATGGTGTTCCACATTTTGGACCGGGTTCCTGTATCATTTAGTCTTATTCTTCTGTGGGAAAGAACACTGAAGTAGGAGTAGGAGTAGCAGGAGGACTTCATTGATCTGAGCTCCTTAGATATTAAAAATGGGGTATCACCCTCACTGTACAAATCAGAGAGCTTATATTAGCCAATAACATCAGAGATATAATTTAGGAAATATAACTTTCACCATCTTTGTGGTACCATAGGAACTCTTAAAATGTGTTTATTATGGGGTAAAACTAACAAATTGCTTTTGCAATTTGCTCTTGTATGGATGTGTTTGCATGCCATACACACACAGGCAGGCCTTGCTCTCCTAACACACATACGTATGGAACATTGAATTGGCAACCCTCCACAAAGGTGCTGAAGGATTGGGGCTTATTGGCAATGGATTAAACGTTAAGCAGTGATCAGATTTGCTTATCTAATTTAAAGCCTGTTGGGAGGGATCCCTGATATCATTCTGATGGTTTTGTGACTCTGGCCAGCTGCCCACTTGGCTTGGTTTCCCAAAAGGGCTGTTGTGACCATACCAGCATTCAGAATTGCTTTCACATGCAAAACCTTTTCAAAGAATAATGGCTTTGTCTTCCTTCCTTTGTTTTCCTTTAAACAGTTGGGGGATTACAATTTATTGCAGCAGCCCATGCTTTGGATTTTCACTCAGTGTTGTCATCAGGGGTATATCTAATAACTGCAAGGATCCAGCAGCCCCAGCTACTGAAGCTTGGTTCTCTCATATAAACAAATTCTGCTCTTTTGAACACTCAAAAGCTGTCACAGATTTACTTAAAAAGTTTTGTGTGGCTTTTCCTGAGAGATCTAAATTGATTTTGGAAGAGTTTATAGATCTTCCTATACACATAAAAATGTAAGCATCACATTGCAGTTTGCATGGCAAAAGACAGGTGGTGCTGTGAGCTACAGTGTGATGACCTGTGTGGCCAGGCCAGGTGCAGTGAGAGAGCAAGCACATGAAAGCCTTCTTATTTATTTATTTATTTTCATTTCTAGACCGCCCATAGCTAATAGCTCTCTGGGCAGTGTACAAAACGAGATTAAAATACAATATAGAATAAAATCAGTAACAGAAAGGAACACATTAAACTAAAACATTAAACATAAAACATTGAACATTAAAATGCCTGGGAGTACAGCCAGGTCTTAACCTGGCACCTAAAAGAAAGAACCGTAGGCGCCAGGCGTATTTCCTCCGGTAAGCTGTTCCATAATTCGGGATAATTATAACATAATGTTTGAGCCCCCACTTGTCACAGCACTTCTTTTGTTCCATGGCTGCTTCCCCCTGCTGGCTCCAGGAGCAGCAGCAGTTGAAGTCAGCCACCCCCACCCCATGCCACTCCATCAGCCAGGCATTTGGGTAGTGGCCGTGCAGTAGCAGCAACAGCCAGTGCTTTGGTAGGGCTCAGAGAAGGCTTCAGCAGAAGCAATGGCAGAAGGGGGAGAAAGAGATGGAAGCGGCGGCATTGGTGGCAGCGGTGCTGGTGTTTGTTGAGGGGGTGGTGCACCTCTTTTTCTCTCTCCTCTGGTCTCCTCAGACACCATCCACATACGCACACCTTTATTCCAGCCCAATCTTGGGAGTGGGGAGGGTGGCCCAGGATTGTTGAGTTGGTCTGAGGCAATGCTGGCCACCATGTCAACGCCTGCAGGCACTGGGGAGTTTGGTGAGGGGGTGGCTGGTGGTGTCTGTGGTTAGGTGGTGGGGTTGCTGAATGAAGTGCCATGGGGTGGGAGCCCCTGTATTGATTGGCTTTTATACGCCTTTGAACACATCCTGGGAAACACTGGTGAAGCATCTATACAAATATCACAAAGGGCCACACACAAGGCCAGTCCTTTGGCAACAGATTTTAACAGTTGATGGAGGAGAGCAAAGCATAATTTTGAATCATAATCCATCCTTTAGCAAAGTGATGGCCCAGAATATAATATTCTGTGGTTCCAAATAGTGAGTAGTATCAGACAGTTGACATGATCCTAATGAAACATGCTGACATAATTCTCAGTAATTTTGGAACTGCACGTGCAGTAATTTTAGTGAGCTATACAAATAGATATTATACCAATTCAGAACACACACTTTGCTGGTTTAAAAGGTTACAAATCTTTTTTACCAGTGTCCCAGACATTTCATGTAATAAGGAATTAATACTTAAAGGAATTAAAGATGTATGTTGCCCTAGGACTGCAGAACTAAAGAGAAGCATACTCTGGCTTCTGCCAAAAGCGAGCCAGAGCACCAAGGACCTCCCAGGAAGATCATCCTAGCAAATAGCAAGGCCAACCTGAACCTACCCACCAGCCAGCAAAGGAGCAACTGCCAGGAGCTTGCTTCTCCCCTCTCTGCCAGAAAGAACATTCTGCTCCAACTGCACAATCTGGGATCTTCCACGAGCCAGATGATCTGGGACTGTTGCACTCCCTGCCATAATCATGGCAAGGAAAGACCAACCTGGCACCATCCATTTTGCAGTGAAGGAACAGCTGTTCTAATGTTTGCTTTCCTCTTCCATTTCTATTCCTTTTTCCTTGTGTATGATGTCTGTGTGAGCCACCTACAGGCTAGGGCTGTCTTTATATGTTAATGTACATACAGCACCTTTTAAGTATAAAATAATAGTTGAACCATATTATACAGAATACCTGTTAAAAGTTATATATGTTAATCTACAACTATGTACCAGTAACCTAATTTTTAAATGCTAAAAACCAGAATGGAGCACATACAGAAGATTTGCTAACTTAGGGTGGCTGCTGCTACTTGTGCATTAATGATAGACACATTGCAGTACAAAAGATGTACGGCAGATATCAATGCCTGAGCTGACTTGTTCGGAAAAGTCTGAAGAACTGAAGCAAATAGTGGTGACAAAAGAGAAGACGCTTTACTCTTTCCTGGCAATTAAAAATTAAGAGATCATAGGGTTTATATGGTATCAACTCAAGAAGTCTTAAAGAAAAACATTACATTGGCCATCTAAAAAAAATATGTAATTTGTTCCTAAGATCTGCATCTGTACCACAGGACAGGACAGGAGGACCATAGATTAGTTGGTGGAAAGCTTTATTAAAAATACAACTATGTGCATCTAGATCTGGTTAAAGAAAAGTCAACATGGCTTCTGAAAGGCAAATCCTGTCTTACTATCATTTAAAATTATTTGAGAGGTGAGAAAGGGCTGATGTTTTGAGAAGCTATGCTAACTCTATTTGAACCAGACTTGTTTGTATGTATGCTTTATAACTGAGTGCCTCTTAATTTGTTCATAATTATCTGGTGCCATGGGTCAACAGTGATGTGGCAAAGTACATGGATGATAGCAAATTATTCAGGGTGGTGAAAAACAACAAGATTGCAGAGAGCTTGTTTAGTGAATGGGCAATAAAGTGGCAAATGCATTTCAAAATAAGTAATGCACATTGGGGCAAAAAATCTTAACCCCATGTATCAGTGACAGGGTATGAGCTGACAGTGATAGACTAGGAAAGATATATTGGTGCCATTGCTCAATGAAATCAACCCAGTGTGCAGCAGCTCTGTAAAAGGCAACTTCCAGGAATCATATCCTACCTAAGAGATGTTCATATTAATTGGTGACCATAATAATGACTATTTAGCAAATGCAATATCTGCTTAATTATAATCACAATCCAACAGAGTCAAAGCATGGTGAACTGCAACAACTATCTGAGTGTATCAATCCAGATTTGTGAATGCTTTCTGCACTTCAATATTCTCTCTACAGATAGACAAGAACTGGGGAGAGGACAAGTTGAAATGAGTATTTTTCCCTCTCTGTGCATTTACAATGTCACTCAACATAATTTGCTTGAGGAACAAGTGTCTAAAACTTTCCAAGAGCAGTGAATAGTAATTGTGCGCATTTGGTAATTATTTGATCATCCAAGAACTGTGTGTGTGTGGGGAGAAGATTAGTTTTTGTTGAGTGAGAAGGTTCAGCTAATCTTAGAGGCAGGGGGTAAAACCTCACAGTACATGTTGATTTGGCAAGAAACATAGAACAAAAGGTTCCACAGATGCTCAACCTTAAATATATTCTGTCCTTGACTGCATATCATAATTAAGGGTGCGGGGCATAATTTATCTAACTTGTGATACCCAACCCAGATCTAAGCTAAGAATGTGAAAAATCTTTAAGTCCTCCAAATGATCTACAGATGAGTGACTGATACAAAATTACATTTTACTAAAGATGTGGCCTAGACAATTGGTACTATATACAAACTACTTAATTATTACAAGAAAAATCTGTCTTTCTCCCATTCCCACAAATATAGCAGTCCTGCAGACCATTATTTGATGAGCATATAAAACACACTACAATCATAATTCACAATAAAATGAACTATGACACTTTATTTCATCAAAAGATGTTTTTTACAGTGAGTGTTCGCTCAACCATTCATTCAGGCACATATTAAAGTCTGGTTTTGTCAACAGTCTTAATGAATGTTATACAGCAAAGAATTCAGGTGTAACAAAAATGATGACCTAGTTCCATGCATGTTTATTTATAAGTAAATCCTAGTGATTTCAGTGGGAATTGCTCCCAAGTCAATGGACACAGGATTGAAGCTCTAATTTCACTTCACACCTCTTCAGAAAGGGGTAGCAAAATGCATACCTTTTCTATTAAGGTTAGACACAAGAGCTCCAATTCTGTACCACACCATACAAAGTGACATGTTCCGCACAACATTGACTGTTGGTATACCAGTTAAGTCACAAGTACCAATACAATATAATTGTTTTCTTCAACAGAAGCCTGTGATATGACAAAAGGCTTTTAAGATGAAATGACTATGGGGAATGTGACATCAATGGGTAAAACAATGAAATCCTATTATAGGAAATACTAGAGTATATGCTATTGACCTGTAAATATATAATGTGGCTAGAACAGAATTGTGCTAGTGTTCACCTACAGTAATTTGTTCAATTTACTTGTTCAGTCAGTCTGACTGAGTTCTGCGGAACGTATTGTAAAAACAGAATGTGCATCTACCACCCATAAGTCCTTGTTTGCTGTGTGCATGGCAAGACTCCTCTTACATCTACATGCATACATTAGTAGCGCAAATCAGCTGTGCTCAGATGTAATGCTTCCAAGTAGGGTTTGTCTAAACATACCAGGCAGGAGCTTAATGCAGCGTTCCTGCTTTGCTCCTCCCTTAACTTGAGTGGGTAAACAAACCACAGTGACTGGCTTCACGTTACATCTGAACCAGCACTTGTATGGAGTGTAAACCATGAGTGCTGGTCTAGACATAATACCAAGCTAGTCACTCTGTGGTTTGTTTACCTACACAACTGAAAGAGAAGTGAATTGGGACTGTTCAAGCAGTATGCACAGCTCATGTGCAGTATAATTAAACAAGCCCTATGTTGTGGCTTAGCATTATGTCTAAACACAGTCATAGAAACAACAGTACCATGGCACCAGACATCAGTTTCTCACCAAAAGTTACCCTGTGACACATGGACCTATAGTTAAGAACATAAGAACATAAGAAGAGCCTGCTGGATCAGGCCAGTGGCCCATCTAGTCCAGCATCCTGTTCTCACAGTGGCCAACCAGGTGCCTGGGGGAAGCCCGCAAGCAGGACCCGAGTGCAAGAACACTCTCCCCTCCTGAGGCTTCCGGCAACTGGTTTTCAGAAGCATGCTGCCTCTGACTAGGGTGGCAGAGCACAGCCATCATGGCTAGTAGCCATTGATAGCCCTGTCCTCCATGAATTTGTCTAATCTTCTTTTAAAGCCATCCAAGCTGGTGGCCATTACTGCATCTTGTGGGAGCAAATTCCATAGTTTAACTATGCGCTGAGTAAAGAAGTACTTCCTTTTGTCTGTCCTGAATCTTCCAACATTCAGCTTCTTTGAATGTCCACGAGTTCTAGTATTATGAGAGAGGGAAAAGAACTTTTCTCTATCCACTTTCTCAATGCCATGCATAATTTTATACACTTCTATCATGTCTCCTCTGACCCGCCTTTTCTCTAAACTAAAAAGCCCCAAATGCTGCAACCTTTCCTCGTAAGGGAGTCGCTCCATCCCCTTGATCATTCTGGTTGCCCTCTTCTGAACCTTTTCCAACTCTATAATATCCTTTCTGAGATGAGGCGACCAGAACTGTACACAGTATTCCAAATGCGGCCGCACCATAGATTTATACAACGGCATTATGATATCGGCTGTTTTATTTTCAATACCTTTCCTAATTATTGCTAGCATGGAATTTGCCTTTTTCACAGCTGCCGCACACAGGGTCGACATTTTCATCATGCTGTCCACCACAACCCCGAGGTCTCTCTCCTGGTCGGTCACCGCCAGTTCAGACCCCATGAGTGTATATGTGAAATTAAGATTTTTTGCTCCAATATGCATAATTTTACACTTGTTTATATTGAATTGCATTTGCCATTTTTCCGCCCATTCACTCAGTTTGGAGAGATCTTTTTGGAGCTCTTCGCAATCCCTTTTTGTTTTAACAACCCTGAACAATTTAGTGTCATCAGCAAACTTGGCCACTTCACTGCTGACTCCTAATTCTAGGTCATTAATGAACAAGTTGAAAAGTACAGGTCCCAATACCGATCCTTGAGGGACTCCATTTTCTACAGCCCTCCATTGGGAGAACTGTCCGTTTATTCCTACTCTCTGCTTTCTGCTTCTTAACCAATTCCTTATCCACAAGAGGACCTCTCCTCTTATTCCATGACTGCTAAGCTTCCTCAGAAGCCTTTGGTGAGGTACCTTGTCAAACGCTTTTTGAAAGTCTAAGTACACTATGTCCACTGGATCACCTCTATCTATATGCTTGTTGACACTCTCAAAGAATTCTAATAGGTTACTGAGACAGGACTTTCCCTTGCAGAAGCCATGCTGGCTCTGCTTCAGCAAGGCTTGTTCTTCTATGTGCTTAGTTAATCTAGCTTTAATAATACTTTCTACCAGTTTTCCAGGGACAGAAGTTAAGCTAACTGGCCTGTAATTTCCGGGATCCCCTCTGGATCCCTTTTTGAAGATTGGCGTTACATTTGCCACTTTCCAGTCCTCAGGCACGGAGGAGGACCCGAGGGACAAGTTACATATTTTAGTTAGCAGATCAGCAATTTCACCTTTGAGTTCTTTGAGAACTCTCGGGTGGATGCCATCCGGGTCCGGTGATTTGTCAGTTTTTATATTGTCCATTAAGCTTAGAAGTTCCTCTCTCGTTACCACTATTTGTCTTAGTTCCTCAGAATCCCTTCCTGCAAATGTTAGTTCAGGTTCAGGGATCTGCCCTATATCTTCCACTGTGAAGACAGATGCAAAGAATTCATTTAGCTTCTCTGCAATCTCCTTATCGTTCTTTAGTACACCTTTGACTCCCTTATCATCCAAGGGTCCAATTGTCTCCCTAGATGGTCTCCTGCTTTGAATGTATTTATAGAATTTTTTGTTGTTGGTTTTTATGTTCTTAGCAATGTGCTCCTCAAATTCTTTTTTAGCATCCCTTATTGTCTTCTTGCATTTCTTTTGCCAGAGTTTGTGTTCTTTTTTATTTTCTTCATTTGGACAAGACTTCCATTTTCTGAAGGAAGACTTTTTGCCTCTAAGAGCTTCCTTGACTTTGCTCGTTAACCATGCTGGCATCTTCTTGGCCCTGGCGGTACCTTTTCTGATCTGCGGTATGCACTCCAGTTGAGCTTCTAATATAGTGTTTTTAAACAACTTCCAAGCATTTTCGAGTGATGTGACCCTCTGGACTTTGTTTTTCAGCTTTCTTTTTACCAATCCCCTCATTTTTGTGAAGTTTCCTCTTTTGAAGTCAAATGTGACCGTGTTGGATTTTCTTGGTAATTGGCCAGTTACATGTATGTTTAATTTAATAGCACTGTGGTCACTGCTCCCAATCGGTTCAACAACACTTACATCTCGCACCAGGTCCCGGTCCCCACTGAGGATTAAGTCCAGGGTTGCCGTCCCTCTGGTCGGTTCCATGACCAACTGATCTAGGGAATAGTCATTTAGAATATCTAGAAACTTTGCTTCTTTGTCATGACTGGAACACATATGCAGCCAGTCTATGTCCGGGTAGTTGAAGTCACCCATTACTACCACATTTCCTAGTTTGGATGCTTCCTCAATTTCATATCTCATCTCAAGGTCTCCCTGAGCATTTTGATCAGGGGGACGATAGATCGTTCCCAGTATTAAGTCCCTCCTGGGGCACGGTATCACCACCCACAACGATTCTGTGGAGGAGTCTGCCTCTTTTGGGGTTTCGAGCTTGCTGGATTGAATGCCTTCTTTCACGTATAGAGCGACTCCGCCACCAATACGTCCTTCCCTGTCCTTCCGATATAGTTTATATCCAGGAATAACCGTATCCCACTGGTTTTCTCCATTCCACCAGGTCTCCGTTATGCTCACTATATCAATGCTCTTCTCTAAGACCAAGCACTCCAGTTCTCCCATCTTGGTTCGGAGGCTCCTAGCATTAGCGTACAGGCACTTGTAAGCAGTGTCTCTCTTCAAGTGTCTTTGGCACTTGTGGTTAGGCCTGTGGTAATTTTGCTCTTCTGAATTTATATCCTGTGCCCCTGCTCTCACAATGCCTACTTCTAGGCCTACCCCTTTTAAAATTTCATCATTTCTTTGGTTTTTATCCCAGGGGGGAGGTTTATTCTGAACCGGACCTTTCTCAGCTCCTGTCGGGTTTCCCCCCTCAGTCAGTTTAAAAGCTGCTCTGCTACCTTTTTAATTTTAAGTGCCAGCAGTCTGGTTCCATTCTGGTTCAAGTGGAGCCCGTCCCTTTTGTACAGGCCCGGCTTGTCCCAAAATGTTCCCCAGTGCCTAACAAATCCGAACCCTTCCACCCGACACCATCGTCTCATCCACGCATTGAGACTGCGAAGCTGGGCCTGTCTGGCTGGTCCTGCGCGTGGAACCAGTAGCATTTCAGAGAAAGCCACCTTGGAGGTCCTGGCTTTCAGCATCCTACCTAGCAACATAATTTTGCTTCCAGGACCTCACGGCTGCATTTCCCCATGTCGTTGGTGCCAACGTGCACCACGACCACTGACTCCTTCCCAGCACTGTCTACCAAACTATCTAAACGACGGGCGATATCCGCAACCTTCGCACCAGGCAGGCAAAACACGCCCATCACACACCCCACTGTCTATGTTCCTAATGATCGAATCACCCACTACAAGGATCCCTCCACCCCCTGGAGATATATCCTCGGCACGAGAGGATAGCTGCTCATCCCCCAAGGAATGGGTCCCTTCTAAGGGATCGTTTCCCTCTTCCTCAGCTGGATGCTCTCCTTCCCCGAGACCATCGTTGTCCATGATAGCAGGAGAGCTATCATCGTTGGAGTGGGACACAGCTATAACGTCCCTGAAGGCCTCCTCCACACACCTCTCTGCCTCTCTCAGCTTTTCCAGGTCCGCCACCTTGGCCTCAAGGAAATGAAGTTGTTCCCGGAGAGCCAGGAGCTCATTGCACCGAGAGCACACCCACGACTTCTGTCCAACAGGCAGATAGTCGTACATGCTGCAGGCACATAGTATGCAAGAAAACCCCACAGCATTAAGTTAGTATTTAGAATAAAACTGTTACGCTTACTGATTTTGACTAGTAAGCTTTTGGAATGGTATACTGTGATGCAATTTCACATAATATTGACCAATTATTGTATCACTAATTTATGACAGAGCCCTTAGCTAGTGAACAAGGTTGTTGAAATTGCTACAGTATAGTAAGTATCAATAGTTCCAAGAATCTAAAAGTTCAAAATCTCTAAAATCCTCAACTAGAAGCTAACAGCATATGCAAGCTTTTAGACTTAACTCTTAGTTCAACATTTAAATACAGTACCTATAAAAATACAACATGTGACAGCTATACCAGTACTTTAAATAAGGCAGACAGTCAACATTTAAAAATAGAATGATGTGGAACACATTCCTCTTAGAGATCACACAGGAAAGTTGAAGTAAGCAATATTCATGTTATTTTAAAGAAATCTACTTCAGATAGTATTCTGCACTGCAGAATTGTTGAACTTTGTATTCTTTGCTACAAAAGATTAAACATCTAGTGCTGTAGTGCAGCGACACTTTAGAATATTTACTTTGCTACAATAAGTTACATGTTGGCAGAAAGATGGAGACCCCACTGGTCTTCATCCCACTGAAATGTGAGCTGAAGTGCTCAATATATTCCTTTCTTTGTGATTTGTAATGTTTAACAAAAGGCACATGTAATTATAGCTTATAAATTAAAATTGAGAATGCCTTTGCATTTGTTCTAGCTTGTGTGCATAAGGAAGATTGTACATTAAGTTGTTCCTTATCATTCAGTTTCTTCCAGCAAGGATTTTAAATAATAGCTTTGTTCATGCACAATGCTAAGTCAAACTATTGGCTTAGTGTGAACCAGAAAATGTTCTGGTGCACAGTGAGAAAGACTGTTGTTGCTATTTGGAACTGCTATGGTTTGGCTTAGTGCTGTTCCTAAAAAACCACAAAGTTTGTTCTTATCTGTGGTTTGCTTAGGGGAGACAAACCATTAGCTCAATTGGACATAATGGCAAGCCAAACCATGACTTAGTTCCCAGTAGCATAATAGCAGCAGGAACAAAGTAGCTGTGATTTTCTCAGTGTGCACCAGCAGGCTTGCTTATTCATGCTAACCCATAGTTTGGCTTAGCATTAACTACATGTTGTGTCAGCAGTTTGACTTTACAACTTTTGTCAGACTCCTATCACTATGTTTTTGGAAGAGTTTAATACAGCAGTTCATTTACACAACATTTTTCCATTTTCCTGTTTATAAGTTAGCACCTATGCATTGCTTGGATTTAGATAAGTCTATGGTAGTGGTCTAACAAGCAGTTAAATCTGCAGTTACTGAACTGCTTATTTGGACATTTCAGACATTACTTCAAGTGAATATGCAAGCAGCAAAGAATATACAAAAACCCTCTTGCTTCTGCCATAATGTCCAAGAAGTTAGTTGTGAAGAAAGGGTGGTGGCAATACATTCTCTGTAGCACAGCGTCTTAAAAGGAACTTGCATAGGCACAGTGAGAGGCTTTGCATAATTCCTCCTAGAGTTAATGGAGCCTCATCTGATAAAATCCAAAGCTGCTTTCAGAAACAGTACTGTTTATATCCATTATTTTAGAAATGCATTCTAATTCCCTTAGATCACTGTAAAACTACCAGTTTCAAAGCATGTGAAAAACATACTTTAGCAAGTCTTGCATTTATTTGACAGTATTTTGACTTTTATATTCATGTCAGCAGCATCTGAGGTCCTGCCCCAATATCATTCTTGAAGAGAAAGTAGTAACACCGTAAGTCTCTCATTCATGTTTTGGAAAAATTGTTGACTTTGGAACAACTGATGTTAGTAACTTCTTCCCAAATATTATTCTTAGTATTTCCTTGAAGCAAAATAGAAAATATTTCAAGTTTCAAGCTATAAAGATTTGTTGGTGTTTTTCTCTGACACATTTATTCACTGTTCAAAAAATGAGGGGGGATTGTTAAGCAACTCACTTGCCAAGCAAGACATAAGAAAGTTTCCAAGACATTTGTAACAGATTTCAGAGAGCATAATCCCTGTGCTTTTAGATTTCCATGTGATAACTGTTGTACTGGATGGGCATAAGCCTGCACATGTGACAGTTCACATTCAGCAACAGGAATGAATGTGCAACTGTCACATTGGACCCCATAATTATCCTCATTTGTACACTTAGACAATTGGCATTGTGTCCACTGGTGTACCAGTAAGCATGCATCCCATTGCTGCTCCTGATCTCTGAATCAAAGCAGGTGTGTCTCAGACAGCTGGGAAATCCATTTAATGAGAATATTACATGGAAAGTTTTGTTACAGTTCTATGAATATCTTCTGCCCACACCTTCTGAATAAAATCAACTCTGCATTAAACAAATTAATGGTTAAAATGCACTAGCACTAATCTTCAAGATAAGCCCAAATGACAGACGTTCAGAGTCATTGGGCTGTATCCACTGACAGTGCAAGTGGAAGGCAGCTCACACAACCAATCTCCCCCTTTCCTTCTCTTCCCCCCTTTAACCCTTGAAAAATCTCTCCAGGGAATGGGGGAGTCCTCCTAAACAGCGTGGACCATGTTGTACAGGCTACAGCAGGAGAGGGAAATCACCTGAAATCAGGAGGGAGAGGCTTTTTTAAGTGTGTGTGTGTGCAGGCACTGTAGAGGGGGAGGAAACAAAGAGAAAGATCAGCAGCATGAGCTGCGTTCTGTGCATGCAACTATTAGATACATGTTGGAGCTAACATGCAAGATTGCTTCTGAAGATTTTGTTTTGAAAACCTTACATACAGCAGTCTCCCAGTGGAAAGAATAAAAAAATCCCTTTCCAGAGCTGACGAAAGGAAAGTCTCACTGACACACAAATCATTTTTTGTGAGCCTATCTCACAAATTCAAGCTCACTTCATGCACTGTTAAGCCTTCCAAGGCATTGTATTCAATAGGCAAAGCATGTTCAAAACATGTTCAAAAGTATTAAAAGAAAAAGGCGTGCCTTTAGAAAACCTTTAGGCACATTCAGTAATCCTCTAAAATTAATAGCACATCCACCCACTTTAGTGGTTCTCAGTTAAACTCAACCTATACTGTAGTTGTCATGAGACAGGTAAGAGTATGTCTTCAAAAACAATGTATTCTTAAACACATGTCCCTTAGTGTAAAGGCTAACCTAGTTATGAGGGCAATACAAGAGTTTTCAGGCTGTGTTTCCTTTACCCCTAACCACCAATTATTCCCTGCAAAATATCCCTTTCTAAAAAGTTAAAAAAAAAAAACCATTCCATTTAGGCTCTGAAATTGTCTCTGGCTGGAGGAAACCTTGGAACATTGGCATTTTCAAGGGAGAATTGGGAGGCAGGGGCAAGCTTAACCACATTTCTACCTACTCACTTAGCCTCCTCTATGAATGCCACCCACAGGTGCATTTTTTCTCTGTGAAATGTGGCTATGATGAAACATTTGCTAAGAATCTCTAGTCTGGCCCTTATAGCCCAGATTCTCATTGTGGGATAAAGCTGTGTAATACCATTTCAGCCACGGCTCACAAGATTAAAAATCTTCCATACAAAATAAAAATTAAAAGTGAAATCCTTCCACAGACAAAACAGGCTGGCAGAGAGAAGTGTTAAAGTCTGGCTTCCTCTCACACATGGTAGTTTTCTATGTGCAGTGAATTTTATTTTATGGAGGAGCAACATATAGCCTAAAATGGTACAGCCCAGACATTTGCATCTCAGTTCAGTGAGAACTGGGCTATAAAAAGCCTCCAGAAACAGCAGTTGTACCAGTTAGAATTGTACCAATATATATGGGATAATCAGACATTAAATCTGATCCAAGTAAACAAAGAAAAACTCAAATTTTAAAGCAAAACAGCAGAGCCAATTAGTTTGGTGAGTTATTAGAACTTCAACTGCAACCACAGCTGTATTTATAGCCTTGGAAAATGTTTACTCTCTCAAGCGTCCTATTCAGAATATTTATCCTATTTAGCCCTGTGCTTGTCAAGCAATTAAAGGCATTGCCCCAGGTAGATATATCCTTAAACAGCCCCATCGAGGCAAAGGTAGTGATATGAAACTCTAATCATTAGAGCAGTAATCCACCTTGCTGTATTCAGGTGTAAGAAATAATTCTTATTCTACCCAAACACATTGGATTTAGGTCTGAGTTTGAACGAAGCTTTGAAAGACCTTTCTTCTTGACCTTCTTCCTCTGCATCCCCACAAAAAGAAGGAGTTGTATGGATGATCTGGGTACGGAAGCGGATTTTGTTGAACCGCGGTTTTATCCTCCCGCTACCGGAGGTTTTCCTGCTGAGTTCTTTGCCCTTGCCAGGCATTCCCGACCCCTCTCCCGACTCCCCTTCGTCCCCGTGGTGGAGGTGCGAGAGCTTATAGGTTATGAGGTTGGAGGTGAGCACCTTGGAAAATCTCCAGCGGCCGCTGCCGTTGGGCGCCCCGCTGTCGGCGTCGTCCTGCAGGGCCCCGACGAGGCTGCGCACCTCTTCGGCAGTGCCACGGCCCAGGTAGTGCGAGGCTTTGCGGCCGCTGTAGTCGCGAATATCCACGTCGGCGTCGTAGGCGCCCACCAGCAGCTTGACCACCTCCAGGTGCCCATGCATGGCGGCCAGGTGCAGCGCCGTGTAGCCGCCGCTGGTGCGTGCGTTGACGTCGACGGGCAGGCGGTGCCGGTGGGCGAAGTTAACCAGCATGGCCAGCAGCTCGTGGCGCCCGTGCTTGGCGGCCCAGTGCAGGCAAGTGAAGCCCGTGATGAAGTCCCGTTTGCAAATCAGTGCCGGCTCGCAGCTCAGCAGCCCCTCCAGGGTCTCCCAGCGCCCGTCCGAGGCGCACAGCATCCACGCGTGTTCCAGCGGGTCCAGGGCCACCGAGCCGGTCCCGCTGCCGCTCTCGTCCTCGGCCGAAGAAGAGGCCAGCGAAGCACTATCCGAGTCCCCTCCGCCGCGGCTGCTGCCGCTACCACCGCGCGGGAACAAGCCGCTGCGCTTCAGCTGAGGGGAGCTGCCCACCATCCGCTCCCGGAAGTTCTTGCGCCCGCACCTAGGACTGTTGGAGGCCGCCTGGACGACGCCTAAGGCAGTGGCGGGGCTAGCACAGGGCGGCGAGTCCTCGGGCTGGAGCTCGCCGCTGCCCCCGCCGGGCTCCTCTTCAGCCTCGACCCCTTCTACTCCCTCATGCATAGGCAGCCCCGCCGTACCCCGGGAGCTGCTTTTCTCAGCCAGCCCTCCTCCATCCGCCCCTTCTTCTCCAGGGGTCTCCGGGCTTGGCTGAGATATCTCACTACCACTGGGCGGGGGCTTCTCAGGCTGCCGGTGTGAGGGGGGCAAGGCTATACTTTCATCGGACTGAGTGTCTCCTAAGCGGGCAGGAGTGTCTGCCGAGACACTCTCCTTTGCCTCTTTCTCCAAGGGGTTTCCCACCTCAGGAGGAGAATCCCCATCCCGCCTGTTGCTGCTGCCGTTGTCTCGACCTTCAGGATCAGGCTGGAGGCACGGAGTGGTCTCCACCGCCAGCTCGGTGGCAGCTGGAGGGTCGGTTGCAGCAGCAGAGGCCGCTGCCTGCTTTGCTCCTTCTGCCTTGGGTCGAGTGTCGCAGCTACTGCCCAACGCGTTCCGATATTTCTTGCGCAATTGCACATATTTGGCGCCAGAGCCGGGCTCTTGCCGCACTGTGGCCACGGCGTTGACCAGCTCCTTGAAGCACTCTCGGGCCTGGGCGCGGCGCTGGGGCTCTGGGGAGTTGAGGAAGCCTCGAAAGTGGTCCAACAGGTCGGCGTTGCGCGCCCGGCCGTCCCGCTCCGCCAAGAACTGCAGGACCGCGTCCTGGTTCAGCTCCACCGACGCAGCCATCTGAGCCCAACGGAAAAGATTCCTCCTCCTCCTCCTCCTCCTCCTTCTGGGTGCTGCCGTCCACTGCCAGAAGCAGCCGTCAGGTCGGGATCCTCCTCCTCTCCCGGCTCCTTCATCTCCTGTTCTTCCATAGCATCGCCACTAACATCCTCCTCCTCCTTCTCTGTCGCCGCCTTACGGCTCTCCTGGCGGCATCGTCAGACTCAAATCACAGCCGCGTCGTGTCTCCGTCATTGTACCCCCCAAAGGCGCTGGTCTCCTCCTTTCTCACGTGACGCTACCAGAGGAGAGGAAAGGAGGCGCCTGTCAGCCCAATTTAAATTTGGTAGCGGAGAAGGCGGAGCGGGGTCACCCTCGAGGCGGGCTATTAATTAATCTCCCCGTCCGACCATTTCTGGCTCCACCCCTTCTGGGCGGGGAGGAAAGCCAGCCGCGCCCAGCGCTTTTTACCTCGCCAGTTGACAGCAGCGTAGCCCCTCCCCCTCTCCCAGTCGTCTAACATCTCCTGTTGAAATATGATTGGCAGAGCTTTCGGTCCTGCCCCTCCTCACCGCTGGTTGCATTCCAGCTGCTGGGATTGGAGTTGGAACTTCTGCGCTCGCTGCCGCCGGTCCTCCCGCCTCCATTCTCTTTGGCGCGCGGTGGCCCCTCCCCTCATGTCATGGCTTCCTCGGATGTGGCCCGGCAGCTGGTAAGATCCGCGCGACCGACCGACCAGGGGGTGGGTGAAGGGAGGGGGTGGTAGGATGACAAAGACCACCGTCAAGGGTCCATCTTGGGCTACCACTCTATGCATGCTTCTTGTGGGAGTGAAACTGGGGTGGGCTTTTCCTCCCGAGTAGAGAGCCGGGGGTATCGGGCTTGAAAATGTGCACTTCTAAACGGAATTAGGGCGTTGCAGTGGGTTGAAGCTAGTCTAACTTGGCATGAGACCGGGTTGTATACTGACAAGAGATCTTTCTGATTCCCCCCTTCTTTTTCGTGCAAACTCCCTGAAGTTCTTCCATCATCTGCCTTCTTTGTGGCGGGATTCTACAGGCTCCTCTTTCTTTAGCTGCCCAGTCATAGCACTCCTGCGATCCTCTTCCCGTCCTTGCTAGCGAAGGCATAAGATTTTCCAGAGTTTCCTGCTTTCTAAAGGAAAACTGGCTTCTTTCCTCAAAATCGAAACCCCAAGGTCTGTAATGACCTCATGCAAACGAAAATAGGAATGACATCATAGTAAACTGTTCACAAGATCTTATTCATGTTTACTGAGAAGGCCTACTGACTTCAGTAGACCTTACACTCAAGTCAGCATGCATAGAATAGCATTAAGGCACAGTCATATCATGGTGTAGGTGTAGTCATATAATAGGCGTATGTACATATGCAGCACAATCTTTGCTTTCCCAACAAGTTTTTCTAAAACGAGTTATGTGGCACATTAAAAGGCTACCAGATTTATTGTGGTGTCCTTTTTTCTGGACTACAGGTGAGCTTTTTGGTTTCTGTGAAATGCCTTAACCCAAGGGCCAAATGTGGCCCTCCAAGCATTTCTGTTTGGCTTTGGGGACTTTCCCCAGCCACATCCCCTCTCTCTAAGCCTATGCCTCTCACTAGCCCTGTTTTACACTTTCCTTGAGTGTTTTTCCGTGGCTGGAATGTGTCCTTGAACTCCCTGATAATACCTTTTGTTTGCCTGGGTGAAGAATAGAAGTGTGTGTGTATGTGTGTAGTGTGTGTACACTACCTTGTGTACAAACTTAAAATTTACATTTGTAGCTCTGCCCACTTTTGCCACTCATGCCTCCCACCAATGGCATGTGTCCCTTGGAAGGCTGCCCAGATAGGAATGTGGTCCTTGATCTGAGAAAGTTTCCCCAGCCTTACCTGCATATTTCTCCTGTGCTGCTTCCACAGATTTGCAGGTTTCTCACCTGTTAGCTCTTCATGAAGCCCCCTTGTTTAGGATTTATGCTTATTGCTCTCAGAGAGATTGCCTGAGCTCTCCATTTCTATGACTTCTACGAAATAGGAGAGTTTGTCAGGATAAATTCACTGAAACCAGTGTATTGAGTGAAGGTTAGGAGAACTATATAGCACACGTCTATGCATACTTAATTGGTAGTAAGTTCCATTGAACATTGTAGAGTTTACTTTGAAAAAATATGCATACATGTCTGGAGGTGAAAAATACAGGGTATGGAAGGGACTGTGGAGGATGACTGTGAAGGAGCAGGGCGTCTGGCAGCTTGCAACTCAGAGGATCAGCATGGGAGCATCAGCTTGCCATGTCACCTGGGCAACACCCCAATGCTGTGCGAGACTTACTTAACCAACAGAAAGGACGGAAGTGTCAGCTTATTGTATAAAAAAGAATATGATATTGTACAAGTGTCATATATTGAAGGAAAGCTATTTTGTTTATATATTTAAAATTGTTTAAATGTAAGTGTTGCTATTAACCTCAGACTCTCTTCCAGATTACACAACTGGATTTTGGCATTGTACTTGCCACAATGCTTACCTGACAATAAAGTCTCAGTAAACTCAATGAGGTTTACTTCAGAGTAGAGGTGCATAGGATTGCAAGTCATTAGCTTGGTTCAGACACAGTTATTTTTTGTTGTTATGTGCCTTCAAGTCGATTACAACTTACGGCGACCCTATGAGTCAGTGACCTCCAAGAGCATCTGTCATGAACCACCTTGTTCAGATCTTGTAAGTTCAGGTCTGTGGCTTCCTTTATGAAATCAATCCATCTCTTGTTTGGCCTTCCTCTTTTTCTACCCACTTCTGTTTTTCCCAGCATCATTGTCTTTTCTAGTGAATCATGTCTTCTCATTATGTGTCCAAAGTATGATAACCTCAGTTTCATCATTTTAGCTTCTAGTGCCAGTTCTGTTTTAATTTGTTCTAACACCCAATTATTTGTCTTTTTCGCAGTCATGGTATGCGCACAGCTCTCCTCCAACACCTCATTTCAAATGAGTTGATTTTTCTGTTATTTGCTTTTTTCACTGTCCAACTTTCACATCCATCCATAGAGATCGGGAATACAATGGTCTGAATGATCCTGACTTTGGTGTTCAGTGATACATCTTTGCATTTGAGGACCTTTTCTAGTTCTCTCATAGCTGCCCTCCCAGTCCTAGCCTTCTTCTGATTTCTTGACTATTGTCTCCATTTTGGTTAATGACTGTGCTGAGGTATTGATAATCCTTGACAAGTTCAATGTCCTCATGTAAAGTTACATAAATCTTCTGTTGTCATTACCTTAGTCTTTTTGGTGTTCAGCTGTAGTCCTGCTTTTGTGCTTTCCTCTTTAACTTTCACCAGCATTCATTTCAAATCATTACTGGTTTCTGCTAGTAGCGTGGTATTGTCTGCATATCTTAAGTTATCGATATTTCTCCCTCCAATTTTCACACCTCCTTCATCTTGGTCCAATCCCGCTTTCCGTATGGTATGTTCTGCGTACAGATTAAACAAATAGGGTGATAAAATACACCCCTGTCTCACACCCTTTCCAATTGGGAACCAATAGGTTTCTGCATATTCTGCCTTTACAGTAGCCTCTTTTCCAGAGTATAGGTTGTGCATCAGGACAATCAGATGCTGTGGCATCTCCATTTCTTTTAAAGAATTCCATAGTTTTTCACGATCTACACAGTCAAAGGTTTTGCTGTAATCTATAAAGCACAGGGTTATTTTTTTCTGAAATTTCTTGCTCTGTTCCATTATCCAACGTATGTTTGCGATATGGTCTCTGGTGCCTCTTCCCTTTCTAAATCTAGCTTAGACGTCTGGCATTTCTTGCTCAATATATGGTAAGATCCTTTATTCTTACAACTGTGAGCTCTGATATGTGTGTGTGTGTTCGCTTCTGTCCTTTCTCCCCCTAGCACTGCCACAAGGAGGAAGTTGGAAGCACCCATGGTTTGAAGTTGGCATGTTTCAAGTAATCATCAATAAGACTAACAACAGTTTGTTTGGCTTCAGACATGATACATAGCGGTTATTAGAATGAAGTGGAAGCCGAAGTTTCTAAAGCCCTCCTTCCAGCCATGCTCAGGAAGGGTGACTGGGTGGGAACCTTAGGTTCACCTAGGGTTTGTTCTTTTAACATTGTCTATTTCAGTGGTAGCCAACATGATGCCCTCCAGATGTTGTTGGACTGTAATTCTCATATCATTTAACCATTGGTCATGCTGGCTGGAGCTGATGGGATTTGTGGTCCATGAAACATTGGCTGTCTGGTTTATCCTTGTATCTGAACAGGGTCTTTAGATCCATTTCCCTATTATAATTTTAAGTCAGTGGTTGATCCTAAAAATCTCTGCTTTCTTCAGATATAGCAATGATGCTTGGAAGGATTTCTGTGTAATAAAATTCATAGTACAGAGACTGGTGATCACATTGTGTGCATTTTACAAGACTTGTTTCATAGTAGTCTGATGGTCACTATGCTCAGTCATGGACTTTGTCTGATTTGGCTGTTTACTGCATGTAATTATTCATTTGAAAAACCATTAGTACATAGCTGATTAGTGCCATCTACATTTCAACTTCAGGGACATGTCAGCATTGCATTATGCTTAGGTCTGTACCTTTAAGACTGCAATTCTGTGTATGCTTTATTCAGAGGAGGTTCTACTGCACAGGATTTTTTTTAGTAAGCATGCACAGATCAGTTTCCAATCCTAACCATGCTTGCATAGCAACAAGGTGTATGAAAACAATCTTCTTTTCAAATAAAGTTTTTTTAATCAATTATATCGCTTATCTTTTTTTAAAAAAAAACCCTGAGGTCCGTGTAAAGTATCGGTTTAAAAGAAAATATCAATTTAATGCAAAAATATGTTCACGGCTAAGCATCTCTTAATTAAGATAATCTTTGAAATATATTTAACTTTTCTATGACAAAGGGTGGAAATCTGAGTTTTATAAAGTTGGATTCTTAGGCACACTTACTAGAGAGTAAAGGCCACTGAGCTGATGGAACTCGCATTCAGGATTCCACTGACTCATGCATCTGTTATTGTGGAGCTCTGTTCCTACTGGACCCCAGGAACTAGCACCACAGATTCTTGGCTTCAAGAGATGCCATCGTGTATCTAATGAGAATCACCCAGTGAGTCTGTACAGGGAATCTTGTATTCTTTTTTATTCCATCTAGCTACTGGAGCACCTATTAACAGGAGAGAGTTACACTGCAATCCAGATGAGTGAATGGGCTGGTAATAGCCTGATCAGCTTCCGTACTGGCTGTGAAGAAAGTGACTCCCCTTCTTCCTGGGCTGGTGGAAGCAGAATGGTGTATTCCTGCTTTACTAGCCCAATCATCTTCCACACTAGCTGTGGAGGAAGTGACTTCTCACTGAGAAACTGAAGCCATCGCTGACTTCTGTACAAGTGCCACCCAAGCAAGCTCCAGATGTGCCTGCTGTGTGAGGCCCAAAAGCACTTTGGCAAATGAAGATGTCAGGTGTGGCTGGAGCTGGCTCACATGATAGTTTCATGTGGGGGGGGGGAGATACAAAAGGAAGAAAAAGGAGCCCTTTCCCATGCTGGTGGGTGGGGGGAGTAGGGGAGAAGAGCTGAGCTGCCAGTTGGGGGTGGGCGGGGGAGAGAAAGTAGAACAGTGAGGGAAGGTATGGTGGCAACTCCACTCTTGTAACCTGCAAATTTTTTTTTACTCACCTGCTTTTTACTTATTGTTATCCTAAGATGTTTTATGAGTAAAAAGCAGGTGAGTATTTTTTTTTACAGTCTAGTAATTTAGTAGCACAGCTATATAAGCCAAACTGAGATTGTGAAAGAGGTAGAAATTGATTTAAAGGAGCATCTGCTAGTCTGCACTGAACAATTGTGGCTTGATTCAGCTGTAATAACAAACCATGCTTTACCACAAGCAAGCATGAGCCTTCAGCTTGTGAGCTCCCTTTGCACACAAGGGGAGGAGATGAAATGCTTTCAGTAATAAGTAACAAACCATAGCTTGGAATTTTGCCCAAACTATGGTAATATGACAAACTGGGATTTCTGCAAACAATAGTTACTTGGTTTTGTGTGAAATGGCAAACTGTAGTTTGTTACAAACCACAATTGGAAGCTTCTTCTCTCTTTGCGCACAAAGCACTGGGGAAGGGGAATACAAACTCAAAGGCTTGTGCCTCTTCATGCTGACAACAACAAACCTTGGGTCAGAATGCTGCCATTTTTTAAATTGAAACTGAAATATACAACATGAAATGAGCCATACCGTTTTTTAATTCGTCCCTTAAATCCACTGCTTTTGCTATGAAGTCAGTGGGAGTACTGCTATGTATAAATCAAAGTGAAATGTTACAGCATATTTGAATATATAGTGGGGTCTGGATCACAGTCTCAGGTCTGCAATGTATAAAATAAATATTTTATGAAGGATTCTATGAAAATATACTTTGAAAACATATGCATGATGTCTGAAATGAGTACTCTTTTGGTGTGAAAAATCAAGCTTCATTTAGTCAGTTACAGGAGGATAAATACAAAGAAGTCATTTTTATATCTGGAGTTCTGGCAGCATTTAGAATACATTTATTGAGTTCTTCTTTGCATAGAGTTGGATTTGATTCAGCTTTACTGGCACTGTGTAGCCATTCTACCCCTGAGATGACTAACTGGTGCTGATTTGAAAAGGACAACTTTGAGCAACAAAACAATGCCAGAACTATTAGCTGCTTATCCTTCTAAGTTTAGTCTCAGATTCTGCTGTAGAAATGTAGTTCTGAGTAGCTTTTTGGTTTTTTTCTCATTAATTTTTATTCAAATTTTCAAAGACAAACAAAACAAAACAAAACAAAAACAATTAATAAAATAAAATGTCGACTTCTGATTTGTCGCAGATCAGTTATAGGTCTAGAATATATAACAATCCTATCTCTAAAATTATATTATAAAATCACTTTCCTCCAGTAATTATCTTAATTAATCATCAAATCTCATAAACGTTATTTTATTCTTTCCACAAAAAGTCAAAGAGAGGTTTCAATTTCTTGAAAGATATATCTTTCAATTTTTCTCCAAATAAACATGTCGCTTAATCCATCTAATTCAAATCTGTTAGGCCCAATAATTTCAATAGCCATTCTTCCATTATCTATATTAACTCCATCTTCCATCTTCAATAATCCTGTTAAGTCCAGTAATTTCAGTAGCCATTCTTCTGTTATCAATATCCCATAATAATCTTGTTGTCATAGCCATAGTCCAAGTAAACATATCAATTAATCCATCTTGTCAAATCTGTTAAGTCCAATAATTTCCATAACCATTCTTCCATTATCAATATTAATTCCATCTTCCATCTTCAATAGTCCTGTTAAATCCAGTGGTTTCAGTATCCATTCATCCATTATCAGTATCCCATGATGATCTTGCTGTCATAGCCATAGTCATATAACAAGTCTGATGGGAATTTCCCCCATCACAAATACGTCTTTGCCACCAATTCTGAATATGTTGTTGAAATATTGTTGTAAAGTCACATCTCTGTTCTGGGTGCATCTCTGCTCTGTCACATATTTGTAGTTAATTCCATAAATTTTTTCCATGTCAGGCCCCATCACATCATTCCAGTCAAGAATTCTGAATATGTTACTGAAGTATTGCTGCAAAGTCATATCTCTGTTCTTCTTTTTTGCAAAATGCACTGGCTCATCTCTTAAGAGTTTCTCCACTGTCACATATCTGTAGCCAACTCCATAGATTTTTTCTGTGTCAAACTCCATCACATCATTCCAGTCCAGAAAATTATCCAAGACATTGATAACTTTACCACCAAAATCTTCATTAATTTCTTCAGAGACAACGTTGAATTCCAAACAGTCAACTTTATTTCTAACATCCATAAAATCCAAATCTTTTTCCAATTTCACATTTGTTCCAATCTCCAGGGCTTGTAGCTTCCCTATCCCATCAAACTCCTCTCTCACAGAATCCACTATTTCTTTAAGCTCCTGCGTCATTTTGTTAAGTTCAATTTTCATCTCCTGTCTACCCTGTCTCAGGGTTTGTTTCGTTATCTCAATCTCACCCATTATTTTCCGAAACATAATTTCTTCCATGATCTCATTCACTTTCCTGGTTGTCATTCTTAAAACCACAGAGACAAAAATTATTTCAGCCACAATTGGGTTAATATTTCAGGCTTGCTTGTATCAGTGTAGACAATACAGCCTGCCTTATCTCTATGTGTTCAGGAATACAAAACAAACTTAGTTCCCAACATCAAAACAATTAGTGGCGTCGTGAACAAGTAGATTCGTCAAAATGAAATAGACCAAAAAGAATTCCCCCCCCCCTCGAAATAGAAATCCCTCTTCCGTTGATATCTTTAGAATGCACCTCCAGGACAGCTGTTTGCGATAAAAACAAAGATAAGCTTTTTTGATTTCTTTCCTCCTTAATTTCGTTAGTGAAAGAGAAAAGCCAAAACTCACCTAAGAGTTCTTCATAGCTGATTCATTGACAAATCTCTTTTTTGCTGCACCAATTTAAGCCAAGTAAAAAAAGAAGATAGAAAGAAGGATGCTTATCTGCCTGTTAGAGTCCGTCTTCTTTAAAGAAAAGATAAATGTGTCGCTATAATCAGCTAGAGCTTGATGAAAGTCCGTCCGGCATTGCAGTTTGAACTTTCTCTCATAAATAAATGAAATCCAGTCCTCCCCACAAAAACAGGCTTTGGGGTTGATCTCTACGTTTCTCCCTGCCCGGGAGAAAATCTTTATCAGTCAAAAAGAACGTTGTGACTGATTTTAGAGCTGAAAAAGCTTCTTCTGAGACGAGAGCTCGACTCAGAGGCAGCACAGGCAAAGCAACCCTTCCCGGAAGTCTCCTGAGTAGCTTTTTGTTGTGGCAACAGCATAGCATTTGTGTGTTGGGGTAGACACACTGGTGTGGATTCATTTTTGAACCCATTAAGAAGTAGGTAATAGAAGGATAAGTCTTAGTCACTGTTGTACTTGGCAAATTGTTGCTAGTTTTTTGTTTGTCTTTTCCATTTTGCTGTGCAAGTACATCTTCTGCGGGTGAAGCTCAAGTGACCTTTAATAACAGCATAATACCCAATAATAATAATAATAACAGTATTCATAATACCCAAACAAGAAATAATACCAAATACTTTGGTATTCATAATACCAAAGCATGGATATTTAGATGTTCAGGCTTGCAAAACCCTTCAGTGATTTAAATATCTGTAGCAGACATTGAGTCACTTAGTTTCTTGATTAAAACTTGCATCTACAAGTATCCTCTTTGGCCGAAGTTCAAGAACACAGGGAAATAAACTGCTTGGTACTTTTGATATGAGTGTCTCAGCATTGTTGTGAAGTGAAGAATGGTTGCATCAAGGCAATTGGTAATGTAAACATATCCTGTTGTTTACAGATGCCTTTATTCCAGTTCCAAGTTCATTTTAGCAGAATTTTCCTTGTTAAACTTAGTTCTGCAGAGCTAAGTTTTTTTTAAACTATTTTAAAATTTGGTGTGACTAAAAAAATTCCCAACTAGTGAGTTGTATTTTTTTTCTGTAGGCAACCCAAATGTTTGTCCTTACTATGTTTATGTTATTCAACATGCAAAGTGTCTTGATGTCTGGAACTCGGGTTTGGCCAGTTTATGAAATACCTTCTAGAGAACAAGGTGGACTTTTTGACATTGTTCTTCCTTGTCATCTACACAGACACTTTTTAGTTTTTTGATACAAGGGAAAAGGGGGAAAAAACCAGCCACTTTCCATGTAGGAAAAAACCTGCAGGCTGCAATCCTGTGAATACTTACCTTGGAGCATGCTACATTGAGGCTGCAATCATATACCACTGTTACAGATTAAGAACCATTGAACACAGTGCGTCTTCTGCTTAGACATGTATAGAAATGCACTGTGCATTTATTTAGTGGGATGTACTTCTGTATAAACATATATAGAGAATTGAACTATTTGAAGGCTTATTGAAAAGAAGGGAAATTGTTTTTCTAGAGGGTTTCAAGTACTGGAAGGTTTAGATAAAAGCATGTAGTGTATCACTAAAACAGCTGTAGCGCTATCTTCCAGAGGATGACTCTTAAGGTGGTCTTTATCTCTTCTTTATTTGAACCTTGGTCTTTGACTTCTTAAATATTATCAATGGTGTTAATTCTTTTTATAGATACTTTTCCAGAGCTTGGAAAAGTTACTTTTTTGAACTACAACTCCCATCAGCCCCAGCCATCATGGCCACTGGATTGGGCTGATGGGAGTTGTAGTTCAAAAAAAGTAACTTTTCCAAGCTCTGTACTTTTCTAGAATGAAGTTGGTATCATATTACAAAGACAGCAGTTTGTTGATAATTTTATGTTGCAGCTGTTATTCCATAGGTTGGGTGAATTTCAAAACATAAAGTTCCTCATAAGCCTGTCAGGTTCAGTTTTGGACAATGGGTAGAAAAGAGAATACAGTTTGATTTCTTGTGCAGTTTCAAGGCTGCCTCTTCAGCTGTCA
The DNA here is from genome assembly GCF_030035675.1 of Rhineura floridana. NCBI lineage: Eukaryota > Metazoa > Chordata > Lepidosauria > Squamata > Rhineuridae > Rhineura > Rhineura floridana. The sequence continues at coordinate 52,869,859 of NC_084484.1, forward strand.
GTTTTTAGTCTTGCCTTATTCATGCTGGAAACCTTATCCAAAAGAATTTGGAATATGTCTCAGTGTGGTCAGTGGGGCTTACTTCCAGGTAGATTGCACAGGATTGCATCTTTACTGCCATTTTTCTGATGGACTATTCTGAATTACTGTGTTTGGTCATCACATTTGACATAGCTTTGTCTGATGAGAACAAGACAGAGTGGGCCTTGTGTGCTCCCCCTTCCTCCTTCTCTAATGTAGCGTCAAGGAGAGTTTGGGAGCTTTCCGTTCCATTTTGCTTAACTAGACGTCATACTGTCATCCAAACCTATAAACTATGGTTAATGTTAACTTTGATTAGTTTGAAACATGTCATCTTCAAATGGCAGATAGCAAATACTATTTTAAAATAGGCATTCGTGTTTCTCTCTCACTCACACATAGTAGGGAGGACTATATCTTCTAAGATGACACATGAGCATAATCTGAAAATATGTGTTTTGCTTCAGAAATATTGTTTTTACCTGTATGCAAATTTAGTCAATCAAATAAAATACATATGATTATTCAACTTTTTATTTCAAGTTTTAGCCCTAATTTCCCCCCCTCATCCTATTGCTTTAATTTGATCTCTTTCTCTTCAGTATATAAATACAATTCTTTGCTCTACTTTTTTACAGCGCTATCAATCTGATATCGGAATGAGAACACCCTCTAATCCACCAGTCGATAATCAAGATGCAAGGAGAGTGAGTAAAGAATTTTAAAAATTCAGTTTATACTAATATTATAGAACAGAGTCTTCTAGCACTTTAAAGACTGCATGGACTACAGTCTACAAAAGCTTGGGACATAATACATTTGTAAGTCTTTACAAAGAGTCACAAGGCTCTTTTTTGGGAGTGCTGCAACAATCTAACATAGTTGCCCTTCTGGAATTTACCATTACAGATAACATATGATAAATGTATTTAAGGCTTGCTAATATAAAAAGGAATAATTCACTAATAACGTACCTATAGCCCACAGATATTTCTATCAAATTTTAAAAGCAGCAAAATTGGACAGCTATAGTGAATGCACCAGGGGAGCAGGAGACCTGACCTCCTCTCCGGGATATTGTACTGCCCTACAAATTTGTAAAAATGCAAGCACAATTTGGGTTGGTCTTTCACAGTCCAATCCACTTCCTGTGTATCTTGGAAGAAGAGGATGGAAAGATAATGTGGGAGAGGCAGGAAAGCTAAACGGACAGAAAAATAAGAGAGATTCAGGCAAAAGGGGAAGCTGAAGGATGAAACTATGAAAAGGATGCAGGGAAGAACTGGAAGTGAAGGGCAGAAGGTGCAGAGCTTCATTCTGGTACCCGTCTATAACTTTCTGACATTACTGGGCCATGATTGTATATACTGTTTTCAGGTGATCCGTGCTAGGATTCAATAAGTTGGGAAATGCTAGTTTTCAATAAGGAACCCAAGACATCACAAAGGAGCAGTAACTCATGACACCTGTGTGGCCTTATATTTATTAGCAATTATGTAGGTTTTCTAAAGTCAGTTTGCAGACTATCTGCCTATAGTAAATTCGTTTTTAAATTAGGAAAAAATCAAACCACATGGCACTATGCAAGCTCTTAAAATGTTGTGTGTTATCTGTCATAGACTTGGCAATGAATCACTGATAGTAACATAGAAATAGTGTTGCAACCTTTTATTCGAATTTGCATTGCTCTCTTTCCACAGCAGAGTTGCCGACCTTTATCCTTGTCTGGTCATGTTGGTTTTGATAGTTTACCAGATCAATTGGTTAATAAATCTATCCATCAGGGGTTCTGCTTCAACATTCTCTGCATTGGTGAGTACAATAGCTGTCAGCAGTGTGAGTTATTTCATTTTAAATCTCATTCTTGTTGAAAGGTATGAAGTAGTGAAAAGTGACAGACAGATTTTTTCCCATTGGATATTGCCTAGATAGATGCTAGATAGATGGTTAAATAATATATTAGACTTAATTATGCCTTTTTTGATATAATCTTAATTGTTTCACCCTTTTTGCTTCACAACATGGACTGCCTTCAAATCGATCCCACCTTATGGCGACTCTATGATTAGGGTTTTCATGGTAAGCGGTATTCAGTGGTGGTTTACCATTGCCTTCCCCTGAGGCTGAGAGGCAGTGACTGGCACAAGGTCACCCGGTGAGCTTCATGGCTTTGTGGGGATTCTGACCCTGGTCTTCCAGGTCGTAGTCCAACACTCTAACCACTATGCCAAACTGTTGGTTATCTCTTTATGGGTAACTGCTTCTTTATGGTTAGCAGAAATTTCACACTGATTCACATGTGCTTTCCTATTTAAAATTCATATTTTGCATATTGTATTTTAACAATCTGATGGACAGTTATTAATGGAAAGGCCATTCCATTTTCTTTTCCTCAAAGCTTCAACGTTTGGTGCAATACTTGTCAGAGCTAAAGACATTAGAGAAATATGTGCAAAGAGGACTTGGAAAAATGTTATTGTTTCTCTGATCTAGCACTGGGGTATCCAATGTGGTACCCTCCAGATGTTTTGGATTACAGTTCCCGTCAGCTCCAGCCTGCATGGCCAATGAGCAAGGATAATGGGGAATTGCAGTCTACCACATTTTGAGGCCATCATGTTGGCTATTTCTGGATAGCATGTGCTGTAGGCTACTGGACAGTGTAGTATGCTAGCTTTTCCAGAAAGACAGGAAAGGGTTATCATGTGCAGCAGCTCAAGGACAGCTCACAGGAGAAGCTGCAGCTGGCACAGAGCGAACCATGTATATAAAGCCTTGGAAAAAGAAACCGCAAGGTGTGGGGGGTGTTGATAGAAGTAAGAGAGTTGAATCATTGAGTACTTTGCCTAAAGAAACAGTAAAGATACTTTCTACATGACTCGCTGTGGTCCTTCTTTATTCTGTTCGACTGTGGTCATAAGGGTACGCTGGACACCAGGCATTTAGCTTCGGCATTAACACGCTACGCAACAAGGGTTATGGGCCCAGAGTGCCCAGAGTGAGTCAAGAGTGCCTAACTAGACCAGAGTCAAGGAGGGCTGCTGGAGAGGACATATCTGGAGAACTTGTCTGAAAGGATGGCAGTTTCGCTTTCAGCCGGGATGCCTCTCGAACGGCTGACAGAAACAAATTACTTGAGTTGGTGTCTGAGAATGCAAGCATTTCTGACAAAGGAGGATTTATGGCAAGTGGTGATACACGAACCCCCATCCGTTCCACCACCAGAGCAGTGGATTCGACTGGAAGAAAAGGCAAGGTCGTATCTAATCTTAGCAGTGGATGATTCCCAGTTACTGCACATACAGGATAAACAGACAGCGAGGCTTATCTGGACTGCTCTGAACGAGGTGCACGTAAGGAAAACAGCCAGTAGTAAAATTCATTTAGCGAGAAAGCTCTACCAAATGAGGCTGACCGATGACGTAAAAATGTCAGCACATTTATTAGAAATGAAGAAACTGTTTGCTGAGTTGCAAGAAAGGAACGTGGTTCACTCGCAATTGCAACAAGTGTATATCATTCTGTCTTCGTTGAACACTTCCTGGGACCCGGTGGTCTGTTCTTTGGAAGCCATGCCAGACGAAGCACTGACTGTCCAATACGTATCTGGAAAGCTGATTCAAGAATGGGAGAGGCGAAAGAAAGCAGAGGATAGAAATCGAGAATCTGAGACAAAAGAAAGGAGAGAAAGAAGAACAGAAAGAACCGAGATGAGTACAAGGATTTTTGGGATAAAAGCATGTTATATCTGTGGTTCGCATGCACATCTACAAAGGGACTGTGAGTTGAGACGAAGGGGGCGAGGAAGAAAGCCGTCACAAGTACAGCTAGTGAGCTCCGACACCTACAAGGACAAAAGGAGTGGAAACAGAGACAATATTGAGTGGGTAGTAGACTCAGGGGCTACCCACAGTATGATCACAGACAGAACACTGTTCAAAACCATGATTCCCACGAAAGAGGATGTGGTTCTTGCAGATGGTATGCACAAACAGGTACAGGGAAGGGGAACCATACAATTATGTGTATTAAATACCATAATGACTGATGTATTATATGTACCTGAATTGGAGAATCATATATTGTCTGTTACGAAATTGAATTCCATGGGTTATGGGGTAATGTTTGAACATGGAATATGTACGATAAGAAAGGGGGATAGAGTTTGTTTACAAGGTTATTTAAAGAATTCACTGTTTTATTTAACTTTGAGACCCAAAAGGGATAGTAAGAGGGTGGAAGACGAAGTAAAACCACACAAGGCTAACAGCAAGAGCCCAGAACGTATAACAATGATTACGAATGAGAAACCTCATGAGAGGTGCGTTCACTTGTGGCATAGGAAACTAGCCCATGCTTATTTCGGCATAATTAAAAAGACGCCAGATAACAGCGAGGATGTAACGCTCAAGGAGTGCAACAAGTATGTAGATTGTGAAATATGTAACCAAACTAAGGCCACAGTAGCTCCCATACATAAAGAGGCACAGAGTGACACAAACGAACCATATCAAACCATACATGTTGACCTAGCAGGACTGTTTCAAAGGTCGCAGGGTGGAGCTCGATATTACCTTGTAATAGTGGATGACTATACCAGGTTTTGTACTGTATATTTGTGGAACTCTAAAGACGAAGCAGAAGGGAAAATGAAACTGTTCATAAAGAAAGTCGAAGTACACCATAACACGCACATCCGTCAGATTCGCTCAGACCAAGGTGGGGAATTCACTGGTAAATCGTTTGAGCAGTATCTGTTACAGAAAGGGATAGAACATGCGTTAACGGCTCCATTTTCTCCGTTTCAAAATGGAATAGCAGAGAGAAAAAATAGAACCCTGCAGGATGCGATGAGAGCCATGTTAACGGATTCTGATCTTCCAAATGCATTTTGGGAGAAGTGTGTGTTATACGCCAATTACATACAAAACAGGCTGTTTCACAGTACAATACTAATGTCCTCATATGAACGACTACATGGCAGGAAACCCAGACTACTACACATTGTGAGGTTTGGCGCAAAGTGCTGGGTGCACGTTCCCAAAGGGAAACGAAAAGGAAAACTGGCTCCCAGAGCAGAGAGGGGATACATGCTGGGGTTCCAGAATGTTTATTATAAAGTCTGGCTACCAAAGCAAAGAAGGGTTGTGCTCAGTAGAAGTGTCCAAGCGCAGGAACAAGAATGGGATAATACAGTATATGTAGAACTGGAAAACTCACATAGCAACAACGAAACCATCGAAGGGGAGAAAGAGACAGGGATAAAGCAGGAGGAAGAAGAACAACCTCCTGATAGTCCGAATGCAAACAGTGAACAAGTATTAGAGCCCCTGATAACGTTAAGGAGGTCTGAAAGAGCAAACATAGGAAAACCACCAGAGAGGTTTCATGTTAGTGCTCTACAAGCCCAAAACACAAAGGGGTATAAAGGGACTCCAGAAAGGAGTAAGCAGCAAATGACAGAAGAAACTGTGTATTTTGACTGTATAAAACCATACCATTGAAAATGCATTATGTAACATGAACAAATGTGTAATGATATGTCTTTATGGAAAAGGTGGGAGCTGTAGGCTACTGGACAGTGTAGTATGCTAGCTTTTCCAGAAAGACAGGAAAGGGTTAACATGTGCAGCAGCTCAAGGACAGCTCACAGGAGAAGCTGCAGCTGGCACAGAGCGAACCGTGTGTATAAAGCCTTGGAAAAAGAAACCGCAAGGTGTGGGGGGTGTTGATAGAAGTAAGAGAGTTGAATCATTGAGTACTTTGCCTAAAGAAACAGTAAAGATACTTTCTACATGACTCGCTGTGGTCCTTCTTTATTCTGTTCGACTGTGGTCATAAGGGTACGCTGGACACCGGGCATTTAGCTTCGGCATTAACACGCTACGCAACATGTGCCACTAGCCCTTGGTTCAGTGTTTGGGAAACCGTATTCTAGTAAGAGTTTGGCAATAAATAAATGTGATCTTGCTAAGCTGCTAGTACTAGTTCAGAAAAACCGATGAAGTTCTTAACTGGGGCTGAAAAATAGTGTAGAGGTTTCCTCCAAGCCCTGAAAAGTTTGCAGAAAAATGACATGTTAGAGGAAATATTCTGAAAAACACAGACGTGCCAGCACAATGACATGAATACTTTGACTTAGATTCAGACCAATGCTGTTCCAAACTTTATCCCATCCCCCAGTGTTCTATGAACAAGAAATAGCCAACAGAATCTCATTCACATGACAGCTTCTTTCCCAAGATAATATGGTGTAGAGCAAGTGTGGGGAAACTTTGGCTCTCCAGATGTTGCTGAACTACAACTCCCATCAGGCCTACCAAGCATAGCCAATGTCCAACAACATCTGAAGGCCAGTAGCTACAACCCATACCTGGTATAGGGAAAGAAAAATGCTATAGAGTGGGTGGGTTACTTTCCTCCACTTGGATGTCTTCCTGAGTAGTGGATTTACTCTCAGTGAAGCTTACCAACCTGCCATGAATCACTGCAGCCTGAATGTTATTCCCATTGATTGAAAAGAGCAAACTGGGAATGAGGGGGAGAAAAAAATACAAATTTGAGGGAGCAGAGGGTATAGTACTATGTGTGTCTTTATGGGAAATTTCATGGCATAATGATTCGATACTACTTCAAAGGAATAGAAAGAGAGATCATGATTTCTATCAGTACATCCTTTATTAAGTTAAAGCAAATAACATTTTTCATTTTTTTTCAAACATGAAAAACCTCTTTATGTTAATAATGAAATTTGTGGGACTGGTTTGTTTCACATAACTAAATTTTACCTGTCTTTAATTTTAGGAGAGACAGGAATTGGGAAATCAACTTTGACTGATAGTTTGTTTAATACCAGTTTTGATGACCGTGTGTCAACACACTTTCAGCCAAATGTAAGACTTAAAGCTGAGACATATGAACTGCAGGAAAGCAATGTTCGGTTGAAATTGACCATTGTAAATACAGTTGGATTTGGTGACCAGATAAACAAGGAAGATAGGTTAGTATCTCTTCGCTTAAATAATGTTACCTTAATTAGCCCAGTGATGTGCCATCCTGGCTTTGAACATTTTATCATATACTGGCATTGATAGAATTTCTTATTTTATTTTATTTTATTTATTTACATGCCTCCCCATAATTAGACTTCTCTGGGCAGCTTACAATAAAACTGGTAAAATACAATACATTTAATGTAATATTTAGAGAAACTGTCAGAAGGATTGCCACTTTTTACATACTGATCTAGGAAACAATTTCTATTGTCATTTTATTAAGAGAATATTTTAGAAAAGCACTCCAGTTCTAGAGATGTCCTGACCCAAGGACCTATTTTATACTTGCCCAAAGGCTTGTGTATACCCACAACTACTTCTGGCTTTTTTTCCATTGGGGAGCTGAAAACCGTCTGCCACAGAGGAGCAGCTGTTTAAAGAAAAAATCCTTTTAGGCTCATAGAACTAGATGATCAGTTCTGTGGATCCTTGCCATTTTCTTAGGATTAATTAGTACAATCCAGTGATTTTGTTTATTTTATTTTTATTTTGTACGCTGCATTGTGTTAATGTTTGTTTGCTTTTAAATTGTATTTTTATGCAGTGTGAATTTTATTTACACTCCTGTACACCACTGTGGAAACTTTTGCTGAAGGACTATGAGGAAATATGGAAGATCCCGTGTGCTCTTCACCGTCCTCTTCCTCCTTCCACCGCCTGTCAGTGCTAGGCAATACTCAGTGATTGACCTGCTAGTCAGCAAGGGAAGCAGTGGTGAAGGACAATAAGAGTTCATGTGTTGAATGAGCAATGCTTAATGTTGAGAGATGCTAAAGAAATGGTGATGGTAGCTCAGGTTCCCAAGCATTTTGGAGAGCAACTTGAAAGAGCCAATTGGCATGGATATTCCCTTACACTGCTGAATTTGGAGTTTAGGAGGAAGATAATGGGATCATCACTGACCTTGCAGTGAGCTTCAGAGGTGCTTGCCTCTGAAGTTCAGTGTAATGTCAGTGAGACTTCCAGTCCTTTGGGGACATGGTTGCAGCAACTTCAGATTTTGGATAGTCTTAGAAGACTAGCCAGAAGGGGCGGACATGTGTGGATGTACTGTTGTGTTTTGGATTATGATAAGCTATCCTCCTAATTAGAATGGCATAATGTACTTTACATTATTCTGAACAACTAAAAAAGTGGTACTGAGTTGATGCCACTGCTGTCTTATTGTCCTCTGACAGTTTGTGTACAGCTGTGTATTAGAGTGAAACTCAACTCCTGTCTTCTAATACTGTCCTCTTCCCCCCTCTCCAGCTATCAACCAATAGTGGATTACATAGATGCACAGTTCGAGGCCTACCTCCAGGAAGAGCTGAAAATTAAACGTTCGTTATATAATTACCATGACTCTCGCATCCATGTGTGCCTGTACTTTATTTCACCTACAGGGCATTCCCTTAAAACTCTTGATTTATTAACCATGAAAAATCTTGACAGCAAGGTAAGATGTTAAAACCAGCTTTAGCAGAAATAGCAAAATTCTTTCTTGCAGCTGATCTCACAGGCTCCTTTCTAAATATAGTAGTGTTATGAAAGTACATTTAATGTTGCATTTTAACTTAGTGCAGGGGTTGCCAACCTTTTTGTCCCAGTATGTGCATTTCCATGCTGAGAGAGTGCTGTGGTCACCAGTCACCAGTTAGAGAGAGTACAGTCATTGCTGCTTCTCCACTGCCCACTCTCCCCAGACAATCTCACACTTATCATGGGAGTTACTTATGTCCTGCTAGTCGTGGTTGTGGAAGTACAGCTGTTAATGGCACAAGAACCAATGTCAACCCTAAACCAAAGCCTAGGCTGCCATCCTGTACCCACTTACCTGGGAATAATCCCCATTAAACAAAGAGACTTACTTCTGAAGTAGGCATGTAAGTTAACTATACAGTGAAATCTTAGGTAGTGCCTGGACATCAGCAGGAGACATGCCTAAGCTTCTGTGCAAAGTGTTCAAGTTTTTCATTTGCCATTTGGGGAGTTGGATTCTTTAACATCCACCCATACTGATTGTGTAGTGGCATTTGCCCAAAATAACTTATAGGGAAAAACCCACCACAGGAAAGATGCACCCTGGTTGCTAGGAAAAAAGAAAAGAGAACTACAGAGATCCCAAGGACTACTAGAAAATAAGACAGAAGCAGGAAAAGTGCACTAAAGGGAACTTTTAGGGAAACCAGCAGGTCTTAGAACCTTAGGGATACATATTGCCAATTATCCAAACAACTCACTTAGCAATCACAGCTGTCTTCACTCACTGGCTAAAAACACTGACAGGCAGCCACACTAGCTCATTTCACAGAAATTGCTTAGAAGGGTATCTGCACATTTTGCTTCATAACTTCCTTTCAAGAAGGGCTAGATACTCACTTTAAAAAAAAAGAAAACTCAATGTCTGGGGGGGGTCTTATCTTGGGTGCCAGTGAAGACCTTCATGAATGCCATGGTACCCATGGGCACCTGGTGCTGGTCCTTTACGTGTTTAGCAATTTGATATTCTAGGTTTACTCTTGGAGAATGGGGAAGAGAATATAGGGCAAACCTTTTTTTTTTAGCAGGGGAGGGTTGGGAGAGTATAGCAATGCTGAGATGTTCTTAGCTATATAGTCAGGCCTCTGTGTGTTTCTAAATATGCTAGATAACACACATGTCCTTTTCTCCCGGGCATTTTAGCATGTGTTTTAAATTGCTTTAAATTTTTAAAATGTGTTTTAAATTGTTTTTAAAAGATGTGTTTTTAAATTTGTATATTTGTTTTAATGTTTTTAGTTACTGTAAACCGCCCAGAGAGCTTCTGCTGTGGGGCGGTATATAAGGACAATAAATAAATAAATAAGATGGAAGGTTACAGAAAGAAATGGGCCAATGAAAACACTGTATTTCATCACTGGAGGTTACAGCTGGGATGCTTGAAATTTTGTCAAGGAAGTAAAGTAGTTGGAGCGGTATCTGAAACAGTGCAACTTGATTAGAGGGAAAAGGCTATAAAAGAGCAGAAAGAAAGACAATACTAAAATAGGGTATTTATGATTAGGTCTACTAACCCTACCTTCATGGATAAAAACAGCAAAAAGACTCTAACTTTAAGTTATTATTGTATGGTTAAAGAAAAGTGTGTGTATTGCTTTGAATTTACTCTGTCTTAATCTTGGCCATTAGGAAATATGGGCTTATTGTTATCGTTCTACTGCTTTTTAAAAAAAGCCAAGTCCAGGTTATGTTAATACTTCAATATAGACCTTGACATGAATATATTCTGAAAAACATATCTAAGAATCTGTCAAATAAGAATATGGAAGTGAAAAAATACATTTTAACAGAAGGTATAAACTAAAAGTGCTAATATGGAGATCTCGGCTCCTATCAAGATGTTGTGGAGATAAACTGTACTAAAAAACACAAGCAATCTTTCAGAACTTTTGTAGTCCAGTTTCATACAATTGCACTTCATATTCAGTAAGACAGTGGGGATGTAGGAAATAAATGGAACCAGTTGGTACCATCAAACTGCATAACTGACTAATTGCATGTTTATTTTCTGCTTATTAGAAATCCCAACTCTTGATTTAATTTTATCTCATTTAGAGGTCACATGTTCAAAAGAAAACAGCAACAGTAGTCTTTGCCAAAGTAGAATCATAGAATAATAGAGTTGGAAGAGGCCTATAAGGCCATCAAGTCCAACCCCCTGCTCAATGCAGGAATCCAAATCAAAGCATTCCCGTCAGATGGCTGTCCAGCTGCCTCTTGAATGCCTCCAGTGTCGGAAAGCCCACTACCTCTCTAGGTAATTGAATCCATTGTCGTATGGCTCTAACAGTTAGGAAGTTTTTCCTGATGTCCAGTTGAAATCTGGCTTCCTGCAACTTGAGCCCATTATTCCGTGTCCTGCACTCTGGGATGATCGAGAACAGATCCCGGCCCTCCTCTGTGTGACAACCTTTCATGTACTTGAAGAGTGCTATCATATCTCCCCTCAGTCTTCTCTTCTCCAGGCTAAACATGCCCAGTTCTTTCAGTCTCTCCTCATAGGGCTTTGTTTCCAGTCCCCTGATCATCCTTGTTGCCCTCCTCTGAAGCTATTCCAGTTTGTCTGCATCCTTCTTGAAGCGTGGAGACCAGAACACACAGTCAATGGCCCTGCACCCTCAAACAGATCATGCCCACATTCTTGGTTATGGTTGTCAGCCAAAGCTTCATGTATGCATGGGGCTATCACTGCCAGCTATATAAATGGAACTATGTAAGCACATGAAGGGGTGTTTTCCCTGCCATTGCCAACAGTGAGTCAGTTCTGTTGTGCATGTGCAACTGGATTTTGCAGCCTTTCTTAATTAGCAAAGAAGTTAATTCATTTATGATGGTTTTTCAGGAGTGAATTCTGTTCAGCGGTGGCTGTTTCAAATTTTAGTACTTCAGAATTATATTGATATGGGTATAAGTAAATATTTCACTTTTTTTGGGTGAAACTTTTTGTTTGTCCACTCAGCATTTATTTCAGTAGTTTTTTCCTCTTGCCATTTCATTGTGCAAGATGTTCCATGCTAATTAAAATAGCAGCTCATCGTACTTTTTAAGATGAAGTACCATTAACTAAAACAAATACTCCTTAGAGGGAGTGTAAAATTAATTTTAAATTGAAGGACAGAGTCTTCCTCACATATGTAAATAATAAATCAGCCAGGTCTATTTAAAGCAATGATCTTTCTAAAGCTGCAATTTATCACCATAAATAGCAGAACTAAAGGTAGGTAAATTAATTAAAACTCTTGGGCAGTAATTTGAGCAAAGTTTAATCCCTTATTAATTTGCCAGTCATCACTTTAGTCCTGTCCAGATTCACCACCTGCCCATATTGTGAAATTATCCTTATCTTTTTATTTTTATGTATTTTATTACATCTTTATCCCATCCTTCATCCAGGGAGAACAGGGTTACCCTAACTTATCCTCCTAACAATTCTGTGAGGTAGGTTAGGCCAAGTAGTAGCGACTAACCCAATGTCATCCAATTTTTCTATAGCTGAGTATGGTTTTGAACCCATTTCTTGCTTGTCACTAACTCATTAATCTCTTGGCACTTGTATATGGCAGTTTAATAAATATATGCAAATAACTGATGGTATGAAGATACTGTGTTAGATAAATAAGCAAATATTTAATCCTATGGTGTAATTAATGAGCTAGAAAACACACAAACCTTCCTTTTCACATGAGTATTCTTTGGGCTTCAGAAAATCCCATACTTTAAAAAAAATCAAATTACTTTCTTTAACGCATCCTGAATTTTAACGGATTTTAAAGTAGTAGCTCATAAGAAACTGCAAGAAGATCCTGCTAGATCAGACCAGTGGTCCATCTGGTCAAGCATCCTGTTCTCATAGCTGCCAGCCAGCTCATTTTATAAACATATGATTCCACAATTGCTGTTCAGATTTTGATAAGTAAAAATGGCATCATATCATAGGAGCATACTTTCTTGATAGCCTAAATTGCCACTAGAATGCTCATTGTTAGTGACCAGTGAAATTGTAGGGTAGGTCATAGTGGAACAATGAGCTGGAGAGGGTCATGGACTAGACCTCTATAAATCTTACCCTCTACCCTTCATCACATTATCATCTCTACCATGGCTTGCAATTGCACCCAACTCATGTTTTTAACTCTTCCACTTGCATTTCTCACTGAGCATAGATGGAGAAGCTTTAATGGCGGAAGACTTATTGTCATAAAAGACTCACTTAATTAGCTAGAAAGTCAGGTTTTGAAAAAAATAGGTGTGGAAGACTTAGATCTGATGCCTTAGGGTGTAGCTGAGTCAAGGAAAGCATCCAGAAACATGGACAGAGTATAAAAGAAGCATTATACTCCAAGCAGCAATACAAATAGTCTTTCCTATAACTTTAAGGGCAAACAGGAAAGCTAGTTTTTTGTATTATTTATCCCATATCAAGAATTTTCACTTGATTACAATTGCTGGTATTTAGAAGCTCTAGAATTGTATTCAAATGTATTTGGCTTGTAAATGAGGAAGGCAAGAGAACAAGCTCTTCCAGAAATAAGAAATGTATTTAAAAGTAGCAGTACATTTTATTGGTGTACAAATAAGCAGTAATTGTTAGCAAGGGACCCTTTGTAGAAGTTGTTAACACTGTTAGTTCATTAAACACAAAACATTATCCAAAACATCTCACCCTTCTCTCTGAAACATAGATATAGTGTAAAAAACACACACACCTGAATTGCTGCCATCAGAATTTTTTAATGTTCTTGTCTTTTGCATATTTCATTCTTTAAAGGCAAAATCATATCATTTCTGGTGAAATGGATATCTGATTTTTAAGGCCTCCTTTAACAAAACTGAATGTCTGCTTTTAATTTATAAGGATCAAGATCCAAATGAGCTATGGAAATTGCAGGTTTTTGCTCAAGCTCTCTCTGCAGCAGGTTGCGGTGCTGAAGACGCTGCTCAGTTGAAAATTTACTCAGCTGAAAAAGCGGTTTGCCTTTTCACCGATTGTGATCATTTGTGTCTAATAGATTACAGGCAGGAATTTGACATGTATGTATAACACCAGTTTTGGATCACACCCATGAACTTCTTTCTTCCTTAAATAGGTAAACATTATTCCCCTTATAGCCAAAGCAGATACAATTTCTAAATCTGAACTACAGAAATTTAAGATCAAAATTATGAGTGAATTGGTCAGTAATGGAGTCCAGATATACCAGTTTCCAACAGATGATGAGAGCATTGCTAAAATTAATGCCGGCATGAATGTAAGTACTTCACTGACCCAATAATACTGTTTTTGAACAAAATCCAAACTGTCATTGTTTGCAATTATAGTTCTTATGATTTGTCTCTCCTCAAGCCTGTATAAAGCTTAGAATACTTTTGTTCAGTATTTTGAAATGTCATTCATGGGTTCCACACTATCTCTTAGTGGATATTCAGCAAAACCAGCTAATTTGAGCAGAATGAGTTAAGTCTATAGTTAGATTTTTGGTATGTCGTATTTTTCTTTCTGAGGTATTTCTAGAGGACCATATTTTCTCTGTGAAATCTAAACTTGGAGGTTCAGCTGCCCTTACATCAGTGCTTTCTCAAATTTAGCAAGAGTCCTTTTTTGGGTTCCATATCTCACTATCTTACACTCATGCTTACACTACAATCCTTCAGAATCCTTCAGTGTCTATACCCTCAGTTGATCAGATGTCTGAATTTGGGCCAGTGTTAGCTAGCTATCAATGTGGGTGCTCAAACCTTCCCTAGCATTCTTAGTAAAGTTAATTCCCTTTTCCATAAGTCTCTGGAATTGGTTCTGCTAGTTTTTTCTCCTTTCAGTACATCCCAGAGAAAGGTATGAGGGTAAGTTAGATATTCACTAATAGGCAAAAAACCTTTTGGTTTAAAAACGTAACTATAGCCCACAGATATTTCTGTCGAACTTTAAAAAGCAGGGAAATAGGGCATCTATAGTGAATCCACCAGGGGAGCAGGAGACCTGACCTCCTCTCTGAGATATTCTACTGCCCTACAAATTTGCCAGCATGAATGTAGACTGAAGGTAGAACCTGACACTGATTTATGCCTTCTACGTTACATTTTACCCTTGTAGTCTCCTTTTGTACCACTCCCTATATAAATGTATATGTGTGTGTATATATATTGTATTTTATGTATTTTAATTTATTTTAATGTTTTTGTGATTTTATTGTTTACAATTTTATTATGTACATGTTTGATTTTATTTTTGGAAGCTGCCCTGAGTGCCCTATTACAAGGTAGAAGGGTGGGATAGAAATATATTTAAAACAAAAAAAATTGTCAAAATGCATACAAAATTTGGGTTGGTCTTTCACAGTCCAGTGCACTTGCTGTGTAGTTTGGAAGAATTTGGTAACATGTGCCTGTGAGCATATGGTGAGTGGTGGCAACACCTACCATGTCCAAAGATGGAGAATTATATTTTTGTATGTTTGTCGGTGTTCTTCTTACTTTGCTTCTTTCCTGTGTTACTAATGTTTCTACAGAGAATCTAATCTAGAAAATTTTATTTCCCTCATTATTCATCGTAGAAATCTGTGTCAAATTTATTTTTATTAATTTCAAAGCCTTTTTATTGGTCAATGTCATATGATGGTGAAGACAGCCTTTTGTGTTTCAAATTGGAGGTTATGTTCTATTTTTATTTTGGATGCATTAACAGTTGAATCTGAAACTGCAGTTTACTGTAAAATCAGACTGATTCCGATATGTTGCTGCTTCATAGCTGTTGGAAAAAAGAGGATGCATGTTTTCAGCCTGCTATGTTTAAACCACTTCATTTAAGGCAAGGTGGGCACGGTCAATTAAAAACATAGAGCACACCTAGAATTTTGCTAGAATATTTCACCTCCCACTGTTTTATCTTGTGCAAATTGAGACACTCCTCATGTCCATTGGAAACTATTCTGCAGAACAGTCAGTGCCATTATTCCACAATTGTTTTTGGAGCTTTTTTTTTAGTGTTGCTGTACTTCAAATATTCACAGAAACAGAAGCGAAAGAGAATGATTTACTATAGGAAACTTCACTAAAATTGCAAAGGAAATCAGACATATTTAAAGTGACCATCTGAACTATATCAACTATCTTAATAATGTTGCTTCCTCCCTGCTAAAACAAGATCAGCACAGCACATGTCTTCTTTCTATTATTTGGGCTGATTGCAGGTGTTGCCACCACTCACCATGTGCTCAGAGACACGTTACCAAATTCTTCCAAGCTACACAGAAAGTGGATTGGACTGTGAAAGACCAACCCAAATTGTGTTTGTATTTTGACAAATTTGTAGGGCAGTCCAATATCTCAGAGAGGAGGTCTGCTCTCCTGCTCCCCTGGAGCATTCACTATAGCTGCCCAATTTCCCTGCTTTTTAAAGTTTGATAGATATTTATGTGAGCTGTAGATACGTTCTTAAACCACAATTATTATTTTTTGCCTATTAGTGAATTTCTCTGCTTTTTAATCCAGGAGGTAAGAAATGGGATCCTGTGCAAGTTTGCTGAGAATGGATTTATCATTGCCATGCTTATTGAGTTCAGAGGGATTTACTTCCCTGCAATCATGCTTAGGATAGGTGAAACTGACCACAGGGGATGGGGAGCAGAGGAGGAGGAGGGAGGGGAGGAAGGGCAGAGGGGAGAAGGGGGATGGGAGCAAGCAGGAGGGGGAGGGGAGAAGGATAGGTTTGATTATTTGCATGTTTATTGAGTATAGTGGGATTTACTCCCATGGAATCATGCTAGGATAGGTAAAACTGACCAGGGGGGAAGGAGGGAGGGCTAGAGTGGGAAGGGGAGGAGGAAGAGAGAGGAGAAGGGAAGGAGGGAAAGCCAGGTCTGATCATTTGCATGCTTATTGAGTTCAATAGGATTTACTCCTATGCAATCAAGGTTTATTATTTATTTATTTGATTTATATCCTGCCCTTCCTCCCAGCATTATTTGATTTATATCCTGCCCTTCCTCCTAGCAGGTTAGGATAGGTAAAACTGACCATGGGGGAGAAGGAGGGGGAAGGGGAAGGGGAAGGAGTGGATTGGAGGGGGGCAAAGGAAGGGGGAGGAGAGGGCAGGTTTGATCATTTGCACTCTTATAGAGTTCAATGGTATTTACTCCTGTGCAATCATGCTTAAGATAGGTAAAACTGACCATGGGGAGGAGGAAGGGGAGGGGGAAGGGGAAAAGGGGATGGGGATGGGGAGGGAGGGGCAAAGAAAGGGGGAGGGAAGGGGCAAGAAGGAGGGGATAGGAGGGAGGGAGGAGGGAGGGTGGGTTTGATCCTTTGCATATTTTTTTAGTTCAGTGTGATTTATTTCTGTGCAATCATGTTTGAAAATGGAAATGGACTGCCTTCAAGTTGATCCTGACTTATGAATAGGGTTGTCATGGTAAATGGTATTCAGATGAGGTTTACCATTACCTTCTTCTGAGGCTGAGAGGCAGTGACTAGCCCAGGGTCACCCAGTGAGCTTCATGATTGTATGGGAATTTGAACCCTGGTCTCCTAGGTCATAGTCCAACATTGACCTGGGGGAGGGGCAGGGAGGGGAGAAGATTGGGTGGGTGGGCACTGGGCAGAGGGGAAGCCCCTTTATTTTTCCAAAAGGAAAACACTGTGAACAGTATCATTGTTTTTCAGCATTTCTCCCACCTTTTTATTCTACAGCAGGCACATATAGCCTCCCACACAAATTTAAACCAAAGCTGCCCCTGGCCACATCCACACCAGGCCTTTATTTCTCTTTAGACAGTCATGGCTTCTCTCAAAGAATCCTGGGAAGTGTAGTTAGTGAAGGGTTCTGAGAGTTGCTAGGAGATGCCTTGTTCCCCTCACAGACCTTCAATCAGAGTAGCTGACTATTAAACCAGTCTGGCCACTGAAGCTCTCTCAGTGGAATAGAAGTCTCCTCTAAGCACCCTTCACAAACTACACTTCCCAGGATTCTTCAGGGGAAGCCATGACTGTCTCAAGTGAAATCGAAGTCTGGTGTGGGTGTGGCTCCCTGATTAGGCAAGCTCAGCTGCTGTGAGTCTGGCTTTTAGAACACTGACGGTTCTTACTGAGCATGCCGAATATTATCATTGAGTTCCAGCCAGAATTTCTTAAATTAATTAAAAATCAGCCAGGCATTTTTTTTAACTTTTAAACTGCAAACGATGAAGGTCAGAGTATGGGGCAAGGCCAGTAATAGGATTACAGGTATTCTGTGAACATGGCTGATTTTTAATGAATTTCAACAGATTATGAGAACTCTGAGAGAAAAAAGTTCAAAAGGATTCTAGGCTTTTCTCTCTTGTGGCTGTATAATATAAAGGGCCTTGTGGTTCTAATTAATAAAAATATCAGATATTAGGAAAACTGATGCCTTGTTGCTGTTCTTTCAACGGTTTTTATTGGGAGGAAAGGTGTCTAAAGCACTTCTGTCTAGCTGACTATAGAAACTATAGTGGATGTCCACAGAGCAGTAAGGAAGGGTCCACCTCACTCTGTTACAGCTCACTTGGTAAGAGGGATAGTGCTCCCCTGGTACAGACACAAAATCAACCCTGAACAGGAATGTTAAAAATTATCTTTTCTATTTTTTTTAATGGTATTTCACATTTTCTTAAATGCCTAACTATTCTATATATATTTCACAGGGACACTTAATCCGTGCAATTGCCTTTCATGTTATATGTTGATATATTGCATTTTTTTCATTTTTTTATTATCAATGATAACAATTCAGATTTTTTAACCTCTGTTTCACAGGGACACTTGCCATTTGCTGTAGTGGGGAGTATGGAAGAGGTAAAGATTGGAAACAAAATAGTAAAAGCTCGCCAGTATCCCTGGGGCATAGTGCAAGGTAAAGGACAGTTTGAATTCTCACTCTTCCAGAACTGATTTCATAAAGTTGTCAACAGATTAAAATTCTTCTATCTTCTTAACCATTTGCCTCTTAACTGATAAAGTTTACATTTTGCAGCATGTTAATAAAGTTGCCGCTTTATTTTTGAGAAACACCTGAATGAAGAAGATATCTTTTTGTCAAATATGGGAACCAAACAAAATTCTAGGTTTTGTGTATTAAATTGGTGGTTTGTGACAGTACTATGGGTTAGGGGACCCTCAGGAAATGTCTGGAATGTGGGACATAGGATGTAGTGGGGGGGGAATTGGTTGGAGATACACTAGTAGTACCTCTACTTGCTCAAGCTCTTCCTCTTGATTCCCCACTGCAACCCTTCATTGTGTGAAGAGGCTTTTCAGGGTGTAAGTGTTGCAGCAGGGAGAAGGGGGCAGAGAACTCGCCTTATGTGAGTGCACTTTTGGGTGCATTCCATAGTAACTATCAGTAGTATACTGATATCTTACTTCATTTCATTAGTGGAGAATGAGAACCATTGTGATTTTGTGAAGCTCCGGGAAATGTTGATTTGTACAAATATGGAAGACTTGAGAGAACAGACCCATATGCGCCACTATGAATTGTACCGGCGGTGCAAATTGGAAGAGATGGGCTTCCGAGACACTGATCAAGAGAACAAACCTGTCAGGTAAGAGAGTGAGTCATTTGTGTTTTCAGTATGAACACATTCATTTTCCTCTGTTATGAACTATACTTGTAGCTGCAGAAGGGGGAACTAAATTATTTAGATCCATAAAATCTAGCATTTGAAATGGTGATTGAAAAAAAACAGTCTATCATTTCACTTAATGCACTTATCTAGTCATCATTCTGAATTGTACTTTTGATTGGGCCACCCCAATTCATTGATGATTGGGTGGTTTGAAAGATAGGGTGGCGACAGCAAGAGATGGGCCAGTGCTAGTATTAGAAAGGAAATCAGCAGGAGATATCTGGCTCTCAGATACAGCAGTGGATTAAATCCAAAGCAAATCTGTTGCTGTGCTGAATGGTGCCCTGCTCCGATTACAGCAGTTGCCTGTGGTGTATTTCTGGGCTGGGTGTGCAGCACAGGTTTTGGAAATTGCATCAGATGACACATTGTTGCCTTCTGTGGTCCTGCAGCAATATTGATGCTCACAGAAGTGAAATGGTGAGGGGTTTTTTTAGCCACGAATGTCTTGAGGACTGGCAAGTCTTCATGTTGTTGTCTGTTAAAGTGGTGCAAACTAATTGTATTCTCAGGTCAGGAAGATATACCTAAGATGTTTTCTAATTTCTTTCAGAAGTCCTTTTTGGCAGTGCCAGTTCTTCCTTCATGTGCACTACCTACTTTTCCTTTTCTTTTGTCTTTTCAACTAATGTAAGTAAATATGTTCTCTATAACCTTTCTCTCTTATTCTTTCTTCCTACTGTTCTTCCTCTCCTGTTACTAATACCTGAAATGGAAGCTGTACTGTTGATGCCTCTCAAGAGCAGAAAATGTTTAGCAATAACTGAGTAGATTGATTGCCCTGCAGATACTGATGGGTATCTGGGATAAATCAGATAGGCTTTTTCAAGATGTTGATGCACTGATGGGAAATCCCAACTGGTGTTGGGAAATTCAGTGGGGAACAGAAAGTCTGTTAGCAAGTATGCATCAGCCTTAGGGGTTATCTGTTTAAACATCAGACAATGATAGGATTGTCAAGACTTAAGACCATTGCTGACAGATGCTATTCCAGATTTCTGTTCAGACATAATCTGCAGGGATGAAGATTTCACAAATTCCTGAGCAATTTCTGCAGTCTTCAGCAGTTCTTAGTGTTTGGAATGAATCACACTTGAGACTGTGTGGCTGTTGTCAACATAAAGTGTGAAGGAGAAGTATCTATCTACTTGCATCTCCCTGAACATTGGCGCCTTCCTTTCTTGTCCATTTTCATTACAACAAATACTGGTGTGCACATTACATGTAGATTAGCTGTTAGTGCATATCTGTACTATTTTTTTTTACCACGCTAGTGGTGATTTGTGGTACTAATACTCACCTGACCTGCTTGAAGGCTTGCTAACTACAGTATATCATAATGTATATTATGATATTGTTTCATTGTCTGTATTGCAAACACTTGCAGTTGATATAAAAACAGAATTACCAAACTGAATATATTATTGGTTTGAATACGAGTATTTTCTTTCTCCCCACCCCCTAAATATTCCCATGTAATCCCTATAATCCACCCACAATGACATTTTTCTGTGGGAAAAGTTAGCCATGGCCTTCACCAGGCCTCTTTTTCTTGCACTTCACGTGATTGTGCTTTTTTGGTTTTGTGCAAGAGTGTGTTAGCATGCACGTGAAAGATAATACCAGTAAGACATATGAAAGCATTATCATATACCTGGAAATGTGTGTACACGATCATGAACTTCACATACGTGGACAAATTCAGTTGATGAATGGAATGGGGCAGGGGGATGTAAATTCAGCAAGTATAGAGAAATAGGTAATAAAAGGGAAATGCTGAAGTGCATAGCCTATGCCAATTACACTGAACTAACTGAAATGGGGATATTAGGTCAGGAGAGATCACTGTCTTGCCTAATTTAAATTAACAGAAACTCAAGTACTTAACCTTTAGCTGCTATACTTTGCTTTTAGTAGAGTACACATAACACAACCATCCAGGTCTGCTTCCAATTCCACAATGGTTGTCTATGAGTGCTAAGCACATTGTGTTTTGGTAATATTTATTTAATTTCTTTAACATTTATAAAATATTTGGTTCTTAGATAGAAAGTAGTGCTGAAGCCTTCAAATATTGCCCTGTGCAGATTTTATTCATCCGTTCTCAGAATATCATTGAAATATGGGATTAAATGTACATCATCAAGAATCTGGGGTTTATTGCCTAGTTTATATATTTAATTTATGGGAATGGTAATGTTATTCTGTGGTACTTTTTCACTTAAAGTATTAATTTAATTTAAAATTAGTACATGTTATTGCTCCAAAATTGCCACCAGGCTGAAAGAGATGAATTGCAAGCAATTTTGCTAGTTATTCAACTCAGTTTATAAGATGCTGTAATTAAGTTACATCTTATCAGATGTTGGGAATGTGACTGGAAAGAACAAACTCAACATACATATGGCAAACATACTAGTTCCCTCTAAGAACTCTGAGCTTGGCTGATAAAGAAATAACGGGCTGTAACCCGGTTATTAAGAACATATGGGGAATTGATGCTGAATAATATGACTCTGTGTGTCTGTTTTAAAAATATTTTAAATGCTAAAAATAAATGGTGTGGAAGGGGAATATGCCTTCCCTTCCATTGGCTGCAAACATGGTAGCAAAGTGATAAGGCTGGCTATAGAAAGTAACAAAGCAGATCTACTCTTGAGGGTTTGTTTTAATGAAGCTAATAGCAATTTAAATTTACAAATTAGCTTTTTCATATAATAGATATATGAAAACTTGAAATACTACCCCGAGAGATTCTATAGGGTATTTTGGCAGGACTAGAATAAAATGAATGAACAAATAATATAAAATAAGATTATTATACTCATTCTGTAATGCTGTTAAGTAGACCCTATAAACAGGTTTAGATTACATATTTAAATTAAATAAACTCCGAGGAATTGCATATTCAAAGAGACACAGCTTAAAATGCCATGTGATTAAAATATTCTTAATGAATCTTAAGAACACACATCAAGTCATCTGTGTGTAAGGAAAGGATTGCTGATTTGACAGTAATAGCATTTATAACACCTGTTTAGTGTAACTATTAAGTAATTGTGTGAGGACAAAAGGAAAAAACAGTTCTGAAGACTCCATTGTAGACCATCAGCTACACTTTTATACTCTGTAATTGCCAGTAATGGACATTTGGTGTCTTAAAATCCTGGTTTGCAAGTCATGCTTAGCCATACTCTCAGAGAGAAGCTTGTAGGTGCTTTGCATCTTTGTTGCTCCACTATGCTGAGCAACTACACTTAGTGTGTAGTTTGAACTCAGGCTTGTGGATCAGCTCTCTAGATCAACCATGAGCTGTTGCAAGCTGTAACCAAAGATTGTTCTTAGTATAAGGCTTGTTGTTGATCTGGGAGAGATAAACCATGAGACTAGGTTCAAATGACATGCTAAGCTTACCTCAGTGCAGCATAGTAGCAAAAAGGTCCCAGAGGAGCAAAGCATCTGAGAGTTGCTCTCTGGGAGTCCACATGCTTGTGCATTAATGCTAAACCAAGGTTTGACCTAGTGTGATGTGCAAACCAGGCATAGCCAAACACCAGGTTTAGTCTGTTTCATAGATGTACCAATAACTCTGGCTTAGTGGCTGTTGCCCTGACTAGCATTAAGTGCCTGTAACTTGATTTGCAGTTTTTGTTTTAAAATAAGGTAGATCTTAAGTGATTGCTACTCCTTTCTGCATTTGCTTTTAGTATGAGGTGGAAAAGTAGAAGCTAGTATAGAGTGCACCATGTAGTCTATTGTCTAAAAGTTTGGCTGAAGCTGTGTTTGTCACCAGACGTTTCTCAGCTCAGCTTCAAAATAAGGCAGTGGCCAGTTTGACATTTGCCTAAGAAATGGCTGAGGCATCTGCCTCCACTGCTTACACAATAGGGCAGCATCAATTTGGTATAGAATTCAGTTGCCAACGTGGCTTTTGTAACTATTTTCCTGAAGCAATCTTAAGCATTGGGTGTGTCATTAAGACTTTTTTCCGAGGAAATGAACTATTAAATTGTGCAGACAAAATGA
Organism: Rhineura floridana; assembly: GCF_030035675.1. Taxonomy (NCBI): domain Eukaryota; kingdom Metazoa; phylum Chordata; class Lepidosauria; order Squamata; family Rhineuridae; genus Rhineura; species Rhineura floridana. The sequence continues at coordinate 52,893,125 of NC_084484.1, forward strand.
AGATTCAAGAGATTGTCTGTGTTCCCAGATTTGAAATGGAAATTCTCTTTTTAACTGGCTTCCGTATTCCTTGCAATTATTCTCACAACAAACCTTTAGGTGTGCTAGGCTGAGATATAGTGGCTCAGGTCATGAGCCAGTAATGTTCATGGCTAAGCATTTGAACCTTGGTTTCTCCAGTAGAAGTTTTTGTCGCACTGACTATGTTCATACTAGGCATGTGCCTCTTATTGAAACTTGAGATGCCACATGCCTAATAAAGATTTTCCCTCCTCACTGGAGAAAGCTGATGAGTCTTAATACCTGATCTGAAAAAGCACTCATTGCATGCTTGAATCCAATCTCTGGGAAAGTATTGTTGTGAGTTTGGGGGTTGGAATGGATGATCCCTGTGAGTCCCCTTCCAGCCTCTGATTTGGAATCCTGTGCCTTGAGGTGAGAGGCTGGCTCTGCTGGAGTTTCTTTTGTTAAGCTAATAGAGTGGTCAGGTTGTTAATGGGCCTATTAGGTGCCCAGCAACTGGTGAATGGGCCAGGAAGATCCTTTTGTCTTTTATACTCTGCAGGAGAGCCTCCCCCCCCTCCTGGCAGCTAGCAGAAGTTTGTACTTTGAGTGTTTTTAGAGTTGTCGAGAGAATGGCTGGGAACTGGAGGCAGGCAGAGAGGCTGGCTCTCTGCACGATGACTTTAGGATGCTTCCTGTAACACTGATGGAAAAGCTGGATAATGGACTGCTGATGCCTTGAACCCCTCCATCCTAAGCTCAGGTTGGAATGTGTGTAAATAAATAAACCATATTTCATAAAGACACCGCAGTCTCCGCTGACCTTCCCAAAGGAAACCAAACCCTGGATGAGCGCAGGGACCCCTGAAATCTCACCGCTCGGAGATTGGGGAGGCACGCAACAGTATTGTCCATTGCCCCAAAAGTGACAGTATTTAAATATTGTGGTCCTTATACTGTAAACTTTATAGGCATGCATTAGTATGTCTTATTGGTAAGTGCTAAACATGAATCTTAATTTTATGACGTATGGGATTTGATCAGTACTATATTTCTGTAGGAAAAATAATGGATTAATGTAATTCTTACAAACTTGTAAAAGTTAGCACTTGGAACAACATCAAATGCTCAGCATCTTTCTGTGAGTAACAAATTAAATTATAGTGTAATCCTAACCATGTCTACTCAGAAGTAAATCCTATTGAATTCAGTGGGGCTTCCAGGTAAATGGGTTAGGCTTGCAGCCTTAGACTCTTTACACAGAAAAGTAGAAGGCCTTGATGAAACTGCATCTTTGTTTTTAGGATCCCAGTAAAAAAGCTTATACAGATAGCAAAAAGACAGCTCATAGAAAAAGGTATGTGGCCTTTTAGTGTAGAGTGGTCGAACTATGGTATTTAAATTTGTGTATGTGCTTTAGAAAGAGAGAGGATAGTTCTATATGACCTGATAATGGGTCCTACATAAACTGATAATGACTTGATCCCAGTACTGATTCTGAGCTATACATGAATCACCTTAAGTGTAACTCAAAATTATTTCCAACAGTGTACTAGCTCATCACATTACAAACATAGAGAAGGAACCATAGATCAGTGGTAGAGCAGATGCTTTACGTACAGAAGATTAAAGATTCAATGGCATCTCCAGTTAAAATGATCAAGTAGCAAGAGATGTGCAAGGCATCTGCCTGAGACCCGGGAGAGCCACTGCTTGTCAGAGTAGACAGTACCTGGGCTAGGTGAACAAAAAGTCTAATCTTGTAAAAGGTAGCGTCCTATGTTCTTAAATACCAATTAAATTGTTGTCTGTCTTTATGTAGCATTGATGTTCTATAGCAAGGGCTGGAGCCTCAGGTTTGTGGGCTGAATGCAGCCTTCCATTCCTCTCTCTGGCCCTGAGGACTCTCACCAAACCATGCCTCCTCCTCGGGCCACACTCCTCACTGGCCTTGATTATCACCATCCTGAAGTTCATTTGCATGGCTGGAATGTGTCCTTGAACTGTGATCATGCCTTTTGCCTGCCTGGATGGAGGATGGAACACTGTGTATGTGGGTGGTGGTGGTAGAAACGTTGGACTTTTGTATGGTTATATTACTTATTATATAAATGTAACAGTAACATCTTTATCTTACAAGATCTGAACAGGGTGGTTCATGACAGATGCTCTTGGAGGTCACTGATTCATAGGGTCGCCATAAGTCGTAATTGACTTGAAGGCACATAACAACAACAACATCTCTACTTACCCACTTTTTTGCCACTGGCCTATGGCCTCCAGTACTCTAGGGAATGTGGCCCTTGGGCTCAAAAAGGTTTCTCACTCCTACAGAGATATCTGAAATGTCTGCTGGCATCAAAGCAGAGTTTCTTTATAGTAATAGTTGCAGTACTAACATTTAACTTCTGTAATAGAACATGAAGATCCTATAAGAATAGGAAAGTTGATAGCTTGTCTGACTCTGAAGGAGTACTAGTGAGATCAGAATATAAAAAAGACACAATCTCACCCCTGGCATAACTTTTCTGGAAAGAAGCTGCTGTTCTGTTACCTGTTGAACAGTAAGGTATTGAAGACCTTCCAACATGAGCTAAGTTTTTTTCCAGCTGCGGGATGTTTGTCTTCACACCTCTAATGGCACATACCACTCTGAATCCAGTACTAGGTTTTTGCCCTCCCCCAACGCTTTTGGCAGCTTTAAATATGCTAGAAGCATGATATTAATCTTGTTAAATATTAATTTAATAGCTGTAGCTTCATAATTGCACAAGGGCCAGCCAGTCAACATTTTGCACTGCTGGTTTCTGCTAGAAACAGGAAGAATCACTTGTTCCTTCTGAACTTGGTTCTCGGTGAAACATTGTATGCATGACCAAAAAGGAATGGTGCAGATCCGCAGAGGGCTCATTCCATATATAACTGATTTTGATCCCAGCATTCAAGCAAGGAAGAAACAAGGTGGTGTGCATGCAGAAGCTAGACTTGGAGCAAAAAGGGGTGACTGTTAGTGACAGCCTGCCAGATGATGCTACCTAATGCTGACCTAGTCAGGGCACAAAGCAGGGGTGGAGAGCCTGCTGGACTATAGCTCCCATCATCCCTGGCCATTGGCCATGCTGGCTGAGGCTGATGGGAGTTGGGATCCAACAACATATAGAGGGCCACAGGTTCCCGACCCTTGGTATAAAAGAAACAATAGTATCTCAACATTGTTTGCCTGGTTCAAAATAGTCTTTTTATCAGAAAGTGACTTTGGAGAGAGAACAGCTGAGAGAATATCAAGCTGTCAGCATGCCAGAAAGGAAGGACACATTCAGTAGTCTGTGAGGAAGCTTTAAAAATCAGAGTTCCAAATTGGCATGTAAAGGAGAAACAATTGGAAAGCCAAACAAACAAGGATAAAATGACATTCTCAAGTTCAGAATAACCTCTAGAATTTTTGGAATACTCCAGTAATTCCAGTGGGTATATCAGTTTATGCAGACAGACAGTTGAAGTAAAAAGACCTCTCTACAAATACACACTATTAAACAGATTTGACTTTTCTCTGTGCATTCTATATGTACCATTAAGCTGACTTTGTCCCTAAATCCCTTTCAGAGGTCCAGTGATCTTGTGAAATTCTTATTACTTAACACTTCAATCCTTTTCTCAGAATTAAGTTCCGTTTCAGTCAATCAGGCTTACTTCCAAGTCAGATGCATTTAGGATCAAATCTTAAGAACAAAATTCTGCTGTCACTTAGTTATGATTAATTTGTTTCTCTGCCTTCTCCTACATGTTGAAACCTAATGCGGTTTTTCGAGATGGCTTACACATTGGCCAGAAGGAAATACTATGGTGAGACACCAAGCCCCAGACATTTTTCCCAACTGCTCATAGCACATTGCAAAAGGTATAAATATCTCTGAGACCGACATTATTCTGTCTCCAAAATGATGAAAAATTGCACAAATGGAGACATTGGGTGAACAGCTATTCACCCTTAATATGTCATATGTATATTCATTGTCATACATATGGACCTGCTACAGTTGACATGGGGAACCTCTGGCCTACAGGCCAAATTAGGTCCAGGAATGGTTCTAATTTGGCCTGTCAGTATTTTTTTCCCCATGCAATGCCCATCTGCCCCACACCCGATGTCACATCTGATGTAGGGCAAGTGAAGACATGGCTGCAAAGGAACAATCTGGAGCTTAAAGTGTGATACTGATTGTTCTTTGGCAAGTGGCATTTGCTGACAATGAGGCCTTCTGCTATTGGCTGCATTAGGGAGTTCCCAACCCTTGCAAATGCATACTTTCCCTCCAGACGGTTTTGTCTGAAGCTGCTACCTGACAACATAATGACACCAGATTATTGTTAGGTAGGTGGCCCTGCTCACTTGTCAGAATGACCCACAGAGAGTAGGAGAACTCTGGTCCCACTGGCCAGAAATATTTCCTACCCCTGCACAGCAACATTGATACTGTTCAGTTTAACTGGTATATTGTATCCATTTTTTATGTCATGGCTGTCAAACAATTAATCTTTAGAAATGATATTTTCCCCATGGAAACATATAACAGTGGATTTTGTTTTTGGCCCATTCCATTGCAAGCTATATAGGGCCTTATAGGTGCCTCGGAATGCATACGGAGTCTGTGGACCTCTTTTAAAACTGAAGAGAGATGCTCCAAATGACTTGTGCTACTCAGCAGTCTGTGCTGTGTTCTGTGCCTTTCATGGCAGCTGGCCTCTTGTGACCTTCAATCATACCCATTTTCATTATCCTACTAGTCACATTCACATACCTCATGCGATGGCATGGGCTGTAGCCTGTACCGTGAGAGGAAAGAGGGGCAAGTAAACCAGCCAAACTTACTCCTCTTGTTAACTTCACTGCTGCCACCAAGTGGATAGCTTTATTTTTCATTGGCTACCTCTACAAACCAGCCCTTTCACCGTCTGGATCTTAACTGGCTAAACTCAATACTGGGTAGAGTGGTATGGCACATAGGCATTGGGTGAAGAACTCAGACCAAATTTTCACAAAGCAAATTATGGTTTTATTTAAGGATTAATAAGGCCACAAGTGAAATGTTTTTGAGATTTTTTTTTAGAAAAACTAGGTATACAGTTTGAGTAGTTACCCATAAGAGCAAATTAAAAATTAAACAGAGATAAACAGATGCAGCTATATCTATTCAGGACTGTTTTTCTAACCACGCCAATACTTATCAATATGAATCCCTCAGTTCAGCTTCTGGGCCCCTTCTCAGTTTTCACTCCTTTCAGCTCTCATAGCACTTTCTAGTGTTCAAGCTTTGTTACTGTTTCAATCCCTTTCTCCCTTGCAGGTTATCAAATCCACCTCTTCATGTTTCTGACTCCACAACCTTCTGGCTAGCTACCCTATTTTCTAGCTTGACATACCTACAATATTTTCACTCCCCTACCAATTTTTTTGTTAGCTGGCAGGAGAGGGGACTCTTGAGCTGCAATCCAAACCCTGGCCAGGGAACGGCACAACTCTGCATCTGCAGCCCTGCTGTTCATGCAGAAGGGCAAACTGTTTCCTAGCCTGGGGAGACTGGCTGGACTAGGTAGAGGGACACCTCTGCCCAACCCCCTTTCCTCCTAACATAAAAGGAGCTTGGATTCCAGTGCCTGTTAAGGTTCTATTTCATTGCCAGGTTCCTAAGATGAATGTTTAACTATCCTGTGCAAACCTTTCTGAGCAAAATATCCCCTTGTACTTTTAGTCTTCCTGTGACTTTTGACCCTCCTATGTACAAGAGCCTTTAAAGCAAAAACAAAAAAACCTAACAATTTTAGAATCCAAAAACACAACACAAAATGATCTTTCACCTCCACAATAAGACAACAGTTCAACATAAATAAAATATTTTATACAAAAATAAAGCAGTTCTGAAAATTAAAGTAATTTGTATAATTTTGTGTGGATGGTACCATTTGGAGTTCCTTGGTATGAACAGCTCTGCATTGGTTTTCAGCTATTGGAAGGCTAGTGAGTGGCATCTGCTCACAACCTGTTCTCTTTCTACTCTCATTTGTTTGCTTTTATCATTCATGCTTTTATATTTAATTTTATTTGTTAGGTCAAATTGAAATTCCTTTTAGCCCCTTTATAGACTTAAATATGTGTGGTGAAAACTCTAAAGTGGTAACTTCTTTTAAAAAGTGATATTTAAACAAACTACTGTAGGAATTGAGAATAGAATGGAAATTCTTTCTGAATTCCCATGACTGGTACTTTTGACAGCAAGTAATGAACCCTGTACACTGTATTTACTGTGGTAAGAGTGTCAGGTCTGGTCATTTGCAGATGGCAGTCTGACCTTGCATGGTCCCTGAAAAATAGGTTATTGTTACAAGGGAACATTAATTTGTTACGGGTCAGAGAACTTCTCAAATGAAGGTTTTCAAAGGCTCTGGAATCTTTTTGTTGAGACTAAGGGCTCATCCAGATGACTGCAAAATGTGTGACACACCCGCTATGTGTGTTCATTATTTTTCGGTCGTCCAAATGACGTTTCACACTGTTACGCATTTTCGCGGGTTAAATCCGCTCCTTGCAATACCGGCAAAAATGCGATTTGCTGTTTAAAATCGGGAATCATCCGCTGTGCCTTCAGGAGTTAGGATGCAATACCGCGGACTTTACAGCTGATGGGCGGTTCTTGGGCGTTTCCCCTTGCCCCTTCTCCTCATTCCAGCCAATCACGTATCTGCACTTTTGCGCATGTGCGAGAATAAGCCCGGGAAAATTGAACCAATCATCGCAATGGTGGGGTGTTGGGGGGGTCTGCAACTACTGCGCAGATGCATTTTATTTTTTGCCAGCCTGCAAACTGGGTGGCCGCTCTGGGTGAGATCACAGCAATGCACAGCAAGCGAGAAAGCGGGGATGGTCGGTTTCAGCCTGCCTCCAGAAAGCTTTGTCAATTTCATTGTACTTGCTGGGGTTTTTGCTTCAAATCAGAAAAGCATACATTTGTTTAAGTGTAATATCGATACAAACTTAGAAAAGGGCTTCTGGTCGGTTTCAAGCCTGTTCCTGAAAGCTTTGTCAATTTCATTCTCGGTGGGAAGGAAAGGGAGAAGGAGGGAGGGTGACACGTTTCTTGCTTTTTTTGAGAAATAAGTGCAATTGGCAGCATGTGTATCTCCTTAAATATCAATAAAGGCAGAAAAGCATACATTTGTTTAAGTGTAATATCAATACAAACTTAGAAAAGGGCTTCTGGTCGGTTTCAAGCCTGTTCCCGAAAGCAATTTCATTCTCGGTGGGAAGGAAAGGGAGAAGGAGGGAGGGTGACACGTTTCTTGCTTTTTTTGAGAAATAAGTGCAATTGGCAGCATGTGTATCTCCTTAAATATCAATAAAGGCAGAAAAGCATACATTCGTTTAAGTGTAATATCGCAAATACAAGCTTAGAAAAGGGCTTCTGGTCGGTTTCAAGCCTGTTCCCGAAAGCTTTGTCAATTTCATTCTCCATGGGAAGGAAAGGGAGAAGGAGGGGGGGTGACACGTTCCTTGTTTTTTTGGAGAAATAAGTGCAATTGCCAGCGTGTGTATCTCCTTAAATATCAATAAAGGCAGAAAAGCATACATTCATTTAAGCATAATATCGCAAATACAAACAAGGCAGGCGTGAAACCGACCAGCAGACTTTCCTTCCCAGGCGAGAACTCCTTTACAGCCATATTATGCTTCGTTGCAAAGCGGGAGAGGAGCATACGTAATTTTTTTGCTGACCAATTGGTTGATAGGGGGAGGTTTTAGAGGCGGAGCTTGGAAAAAGCGAAAAGAATGTAGGGGTCTTACCGCTGCGTGTGCAGGTGCAAAAAAGCGTGTTTTTTTTAATTGGGAAAGAGCGAACTAAAAGGCGAAGTGAGGACTATCAGATGACAAACCGAATATGGAAACCGTGGATTATCCTGCTCCGTTTGGATAAGCCCTCAATGTGAAGTGATATTTACTACCTTGTAACTACTTGAATAGCCTGTGCTGCCTTTTCCTCTAATTGTTCTCAGAACTGCAACACTGCTTCGTGAAGAACTGGTTTATATTCTTGCTACTGAGATTTAGATCAAAATAACTAATGACTTGTACTTTTGAAAATGTGCGTATGTTGCTTGAAAAGATTAAAATATACATAAGTATAGTCAAAAATGATAAAATATCTAAATAAAATTTGTAGATGAGTGGAATGCAGTAAGAATTCCATACTGCTGCCTCTTATAAATGACAAAGGCTATTTGCATTTTATGGTCCTCAGTCTACAGGAGACTTATGAAGCTAAGCGACATGAATTCCTTGGTGAATTACAGCAGAAAGAGGAAGAGATGAGGCAAATGTTTGTACAGCGGGTCAAAGAGAAAGAAGCACTGCTGAAGGAAGCTGAGCGAGAAGTAAGCATGTCTGCCTTCTACTTTGAATATGATCTGGTTGTGTGGTAGCTTGAAGAGATTAAGCACTGTGTATTTCAGAAAAAACAGGATAGTTGGCTGGGATCCAGGAAAGAAAAGTACTGAAGAGAATTGCATGCACAACTGGCACTTTGCTTGCTGTTTCCCGTGACATAGTTTTCACTGCTGAAGAGAAACAGTTGTTTGTCTCTTCTGCAGCAAAGCCAGAAATATATGTATAGCCACTGGATTCTGATAATGGTTGGAACTGGATCAGGACCAGTGGGAAGTGCAACAAAATCTTGTGCTGTGCTCCCAGCATGTGTGTGTGTGCATGGTGTGTCCATCCTCTTTCTGTACCTTGCTACAGGAGGCAGAGTTCTTCCCCCTCTTTCTTGTATGTGCAGTGAGAGAAATTGGGAACTTTAGCAATTAAGGTTACATGTTGGGGTTCTGTGTTTCTGCCTCTGTCGCCTCACTGTGGCAGAATTGGGGGCAGGTTGCAGAGGCTGCTCCCGTGTTCTGGCTGGGGCTTGTCTGACTGCCTTGCTGAGCTGCATCTGTGTTCATTCCCTGCTCCTTTCCCATCCTCTTTCCTCCATGCAATTTTGCACTTTTTGCTCCTTTAAGGTTTTCTTGGTATACCAATATGATAATTTTTGTACACATTTGGGAAAGTCCTCTGAGTATGTGGAAACCTCCATCTTACCTGTGGCTGGTCTTGTTTTGTTTCTTAACTGATAGATACAGGAGAAACCACCAACTTCATGTTAGTTTATATAAGGTGGCAACTTCCTGTTGACTTTAAAGGGGGTTCTAGAAAATGATAGAAACCAGCATTTGAAAAATTCTCAGTGGCATGAAAAGTTGACCTAACAAGATTAACAGGAGCCAGTCCCTTCAATTTGGGATTGTTGACCCAAGGCTATGGTTTCACTCACAGTATTATATGCATAGTGAAAGATGATCAAGGCAGAAAGCCGTCTTCAGTTTGCAGAGCTTTCACCTGTTCTCAGTTTACCATGAAATGGGAATTTGAGTATGGGATATTCCTAAAGGATGATACTCCCTTTACAAAAGCTTGAGTAATGAAAACTCTTTCCCACAGTTGTAATTAAAAAGAATTTAATTCAGAGCCATTGGTCTTGTAAAAAGGTTTTGGGCTGCACTCGTAACCCTTCTTACCTGGGAGCAGTGCTTTTTTTGGTGACAGTACTCACCAGTACAGAGTACCGCAGCCTCTTTTCTTTGCTGCCCATGGCAGTCATTTTGTGCTGGCACCCATGGTACTTTTATCAAGATATGAATAACAGTACCTCATTTTTTACTAAAGAAAGCACTGACTGGAAGTAACTCCTATTGATTTATTTTTGAGTAGACATTTTTAGGATTGTACTGTAAGTGCATGTGTGTATAAGTATTGTCATGCCAGTGCCTGCCAACACTCCACCTTTAGCAGAGGGAGGCACATTTTCCCAGACACACACTCTTTATTACAAAGCTGCTGTTAGGGACTTTGCCTCATTCCCTCAGCCCTTGTTATAACCATCCAGGTTCACAGTCAAGCCTCAAGCCCCCTGTATATCTCTATATCTCTCAAAGATTACAGCCCTGGATTGGTCCCCTGTAACCTGCTTCATTTACTCTCCCAGGTACTCTGCTGCCACCATTGATACTGTTTCCACCTTTGTTTATGTTTTGCCAACACTTGCACTCTTTCTAATAGCTGGCCAAGAGTCAGGCATGTTTTAAACCCCAACAGATTTTATTTGACAAAAGATGTAAATTCACTAACAGGCAAAAAACCTTGTGGTTTAAGAGCGTACCTATAGCCCACAGATATTTCTATCAAACTTTAAAAAGCAGGGAAATTGGACAGCTATAGTAAATGCACCAGGGGAGCATGAGACCTGACCTCCTCTCTGAGTTATTGCACTGCCCTGCAAATTTGTCAAAATGCAAACACAATTTGGGTTGGTCTTTCACAGTCCAATCCACTTCCTGTGTAGTTTGGAAGAATTTGGTAACAATTACGGGAAGCATCAGAATGGAATGGGGGGTATTTTCAATTTAACATTGTGGTATGTGAAAAATCCATGCTGACTATAGTATACAGCTACTGTCTTGGCTGATTAATGAAACAAGAATACATTTACTTCAGTTTTTCAGGTGTGGGGTTACAGATTGTTCTTCTTCAGTTTATATTACTCATTATGTTCCTTTATTACTACAAATAATCCTGCCTCACTATCCACTACTAAGTACCCATCCAACCCTAGCCCTCTCAAAAACTGTTCTCTGTCTCTTCAAACGTCAGCCCTGTCTCTCCCAAGTCAAATCCCTATCTGCTGTTCAACTGCCAAACACTCAAATACAAAATTCTCAACCCCAATTCACTCAAAAATCACAAACCAGCCTGCACCAACATTGTCTCATTTATCCCCCCCCAACACTCACCTTAATCATTCTAATAAAACCTACTTACCCATAAGTAGCGTAATGCAAACACATACAACATTTTAACATAAAAGTGTGGAACATCACAAGTATCAATAAATTAAGAATGCAAAATTCCTGACACATTTAGAAAATCATTTTCTGTATTTTATCATGCCATAACTGAGAATAGTATGCGAAGTGCTAGGCTACCCCCTTGTGGGCAAAGTGAAATTTTTGTGCTTGACTTTAGCTACAGGTGAAGTTTGAACATTTAAAACGGCTTCATCAAGAAGAGAGAGTGAAACTGGAGGAGAAAAAAAAGCTTATAGAAGAAGAAATTACTGCATTCAATAAAAGAAAAGCTGCCTCGGACATACTCCAAGGGAGGCCACTGCCCCCTACACCCACTGTTGGTTTAAAAAAAGATAAGGATCGGAAAAAGTAAGTAGTCAAGAAGATTTTAGGATTTGGGTTATAGGACAGGATAAAGTGTCCAGTTCAGAGAAATATTTCAAAGAGTATAAATTATTCAGGTAGCAAGTATAATAAAAATAACTTTGCTTGAAATTGAGACTATCTTACTGATGTTATCAGATAATTTTGTGAGCACTCTTCTTACGTTCCCAAAAGGGAACAAGGTTTTTGCCTTAGGCTCCTGTGCTTTGATGTCAAAGATCAGGAAATTTTGAATGAGAGAAATTTTGAGTGAGAGAAATAATCCTTTGAAGGGAACACATGAATAGTGTTTGGAAGTAGTTTACAAATGTTATACGCTTAGAGTGTGTTAGTTTTCAAAGTTGTAGAAAACAAATCCTTGTTCACAGTGTGTTCTTGAATTTTGTGTTCCTTGGAATATTACTCAAATTCACAACAACCTTTTGGAGTTTTGTAGTCATGACAGACGCTATTACAGAATGATAAACAACCTAAAATGTGTATTGGGTTAAATTAGGTGTGACAGTTGCTGTACTCACTGGGAGATATCCAACATTAGTCATGCTCAAAGTAGACTTACTTAACTCAGCGTTAGTCTTGTGATTTCAATGGGTCAATGCTGATTATGACAGCACTGGATATCAGCTACAATTCTGCTCAAAATCCCAACTGCTCTAAGGAATAATTGTATATGAAACATTTTTTATTAATGGTCAAACAGTAGACATCTGCCTTTTAAGTCATTCATTGATAAGAAATGCTATCTCCTCAGTAGTGAGTGTAGGGTGACATCCAATTATATCTGCCTGCTTGCCCAATGGAAATCAGGTTGCACGATGGGACTTCCAATTTTTTCTTTTCCACACACATGCATACAGTATACTCCCCAAATCTGCTCCATAGGTTTCCCGACCCTCTGGAGAAAATACAGGACTGTGATCGGGGCTGCTAGGAGAAGGGGGAATTGCTAAAACTTGCTTCTCTCCCCTTTTTGCTGACAGAAGCCTTACTCTTAGCTGAACAACATAGTTTTGATACTAACATTGCAAATATGTTTCAAGAATGTCAGATTAAAGACTTATTTTACATAATTTATACCTCACAACCTCAACACAAATGTATGTTCCCAGGACAGCTAACAAGTAGTAGAAAACAAAAGTAAAATTTAAGTAATAAGAATAATCAGTGCTTTTTTGGTTAAAAAATGAGGTGCTGGGACTTATACCTTGATAAAAGTACTGTGGCAACATAAAATGGTTGTCATGGGCAGCAAAAAAAGAGGTGATGGTACTGTGCTGGTGAGTACTGTCAGAAAAAAACACTGAGAATAATCAATAAAAAGGCAAACACATACAACAAACTAAATAAGCAAGAGTCCATTCAATAGAGCAGTTTGATTTTACTGTCCAATTTACAAATGTTAATGCTAGCAGTTCTTTAAAGCTGAGAAAAACAGAAAGGCCATTTCCTGGCATATAAAATATAGTAATAAGGACTCAGAGTGGTTGTCCCTGGGGAGGGTATTCCAGAGTTGAGGAGCTGCCACTGCAAATACTCTCTGGTTGCCACCCACCACACCTTAGATGCTGGGGACACCCAAACAAAGGACTCAGATTATCTCAGTGGACAGGTGGATTGATATGGCAGAAGGGGTTCTAAATCACATAGTGCTGTACACTTTGAACTGAGCTCAGAAACTTTCTGGGAGCCAATGGAATTTCAGTACAGACAAGAATTGATCTCTGCCTTGATCCTTGTTAGCAGTCTACCTGTAGTGTTTTGGATTACCTGCATTTTCAAAGGCGAACCCACATAAAGCACATTGCAGTAATCCAGCCTAGAAGTTACCAGGGCATGAATAACTGGCTAACTATCCCTGTCTAGGAGGAGTCGCAGTCAGTGTGTTGGCCACAACTGATAGAAGGTATTTTGTGCCACCAAGGCTCATTGAGCCTCAAGTAATTTAACAGTACTCCCAGACTGCACATCTGGTTATTTAGGGAGAGTGCACAACCTCCCTGAACTGCCAACCAACAGCACCTTAGTCTTCCAGGACTGAGTTTCAATTTATTGATCCTGATTGAGCCCAATGGGAAACATTGGAAGCTCCCATATACTGAGTTCAGGCCATTAGTCCATCTAGTTCCGTATAATCTGTGCTAACTGGCAGAGGCTCTCCAGGGCTTCAAGTACAGATCTTTCCCAGTTCTAGCTGGGGATGCCAGGAATTGAACCTGGGACCTCTTCCCAAAACATTGGACCAGGACCTCTCCAGTGCAGGTAGAATTTACATATCCTTCATCTGGAAAGCTAGCACATCAGGGGAAAGGCTGAGCTAAAACCCTTCTCCTAGGTATGCTTGTTTACCATGTGCAGTAGAGTTTTTGATGAAGGGAGCATTTCACTTAGGAATTCTCGTGTAGTCTGAAGCAGTTCAGTCTGAGAGAGACTGTACCATGTGATATTTCTCAACATTTGAGTCCAAGTTTTCCCCATTTATCAAAGTAAATACAGATATCTCGAAGACAGATGTTTTAATAATGTACGTATCTTTGGTTTCTGTGGAGAAAGGCACACCTAATAGAACTCTTTCTGTTTCAGCTCTGGCTTTCTGTGAAATTGAAGATGCAAGAAGAAATTGTTCACAGCTGTCAATGAAGAAATTTGGATCCCCCTTTTTTAATGCAAACTAACTTGAAAACTGACCACCGCTTAACGAAAAATATATTAAAATGTATAATCAGTGTTGCATACTGTACTGTAGGTTGCTGTTGCATTAATATATTTAAAAGGGCATTTCCTGATAAGCACTTAAACTGTATACCCATGGCCAAGTTGCATGCACCAAAGATAACTGTGCCATAAAACAGTTTTCATTCACATTATGAATACTGCAGTGAAGAAGTGAATATATATTGCATCTTTTAAAGAATTGGTGCCTTTTTCATGTGTTAACCGTACACCATTTAATGTTCCCTTTTGAAGCATTTATTCAACTGAATAAAATATGTAAACTTGTTTAAACAACCACTTCCTTTTCTGAAAATGTTCTAAATGCTCTTTCTAGGTTGTGGTAATGATAAGCTTTTGAATTATTCATGTAGTATTCATGTAAGCATAAGCTTCACTTCAAAATATATATTGAGAACCAACTTGGTTTTAAACATATCTTCCACTTGTAAGCTTATGAACAAGAAAGACTGTACATTTCATGGAAACTAGGAATTTATAAAAACAAATAAAACTAGGTTTGGTTAATGAAAACCCTGACAATTTCAATTTGTAACATGATACATCAAGTCCCTTGGAGTGAGGCCTTCCTTCCATTTTAACACTTTGCTAACTAAAAACAAACTATAGGGTTGCAGAACTAGCTGCAAAATCCTCCAAAATAAACCTTTAACTCTGTAATCCTATGCAAATGCATATTTAATCAGAAGCAGGTCTTACTGTGTTCAGTGAGGGGAATACTCCCAGTAAGTGTATACAGCAGGTATAGAGAACCAGTGAACTCCAGATATTGTTGGATTCAAACTCTCATCAGCCTCGGCCAGCATGGCCAGTGGTCAGGGATGTTTGAAGTTGTAGTCCAGCAACATCTGGAGAGCCACAGATTCCCTGGTGTATACAATTGCAGCCTAAGCTTAAAACTAACGTTCTTTTGAACTACTTCTGAGTAAACATGTAGAAGAAGATTGTACTTTAAACATAACTTTAACTTAATTTTAAAGTTCTTGTACTACCTAGGGCAGGCAATAGTTGCTAACTTTCTGATGGTTCCAATTTACTAATAAACAAAAGCAGCTGTTTGTGTAATCCTTGGATTTCTGTAGGCTTTAAAAATACTTCTATACATGCATAACTTTGAAAATAAAAATGTACTTGGTTAAATGTTTAGTAATTATTGACATTGCTATAATATGATTGCACAGTTTTAATTTTCTGTACAAATACAGATGCCCTACATAATCGCACTGCTTCGTAAACTGTAAACTATATAAACTGTAAAGACATTGGTGCTATTCAGGCATTTGGCAGCCAGGTCCACTTGCTCAATGCCCACCGTGGCTGATGTGTAATTGACATCAATCTGAAGTGGGCTGTTTCTACACACATAGGGTTTCCTCCAAGAGGATGGGAACTTTAATTCACCAGGATTCCTGTCACTATGTTGGAAACCTTGTGCCCAGAGAAGTGCCCCCTTCAGAATGCTAGCGGTCACATGTTGCCTGGGGTGACAGTGTGTGCACAGTGGTGTTGAGGGGGCAGGAATAACCCTGCATGTTCTCATGGGGCCCTTCACCCATCCAGTACCCACTGATACTGGATGCCAGAACAGGGCATCTGGTACTATTGGTGGTACTTAAGAGATTAAAGCGACAACCACCAAAATTAGTGGGGATATGCTAGAGAATACCTTTCCAACTCTTGCCTAAGCCTAGCTTTCAGCCAATATCCCTTGCAAAATAAGTTCAGTGCTAATGATTTTGATTATATGAACTGAGTGTGCTTCTGGATTTTAAGAATTTTTCCTCAAAAACCTCTGAAAATAAGAGGCTGCCTTGTGTGATGTATGTGCTTATTACAATGTCACTAAGACAGTGTTACTCCTAAATTGCTATGATATATTCTTAGTCCAATCTGTTCTGTCACTCCTACATATCTCCTGGAGAGTACAGGAGATACTATTCTCTGTTGTTTGTCCTAAATCTCATAGACCTGAATCCAGTCAGGTGGTGCACAATTATTAGTGGCCTGGAAGGAAGATATACATCCCCATCTAGTCAGTTCAGTTGGGAGAAGATGTGCTTGCGGTGTGGAAATGCATCTCTATGCTCACCACTAGTGTGTATGTCTACTTTTGAATGTGGATCCTGTTTGCTACATCAGGGTGACTACTTGCCCTTTCAATAGTTTAATGTAAATCAAGAATACTCATGTAATTTACATGTTTTTTACATTTCCATGTGGTACTGAAGCACATGTTAATAAGTCATAATGCTGAACAGGAAGTACATATATTTTCCAAAGGGATGATTTATGTGTAGATTTGTCCTAGGTAGGGGCTAGTTCCAAAGAATGGTAAAACTAATTCTCTGAAGTTCACACTCCAACTGGGAGTGGCACAACCAAACTGTTTTGCTGACTGCCATATTAGACCTTTCTCTTCTATTTTCTATTGTACACCTTCAGGAAAAGAAATGCAAGTTAGAATTTTCTTCTAAAATAGTAGTTCCTCTTCAATAGAAGTGTACCACTGTTTGAGAAAAGCAGTTTTTTTTTTATTCAGGACACCTGGTTATAGAGTTATCATGCAGAGTAGAGTTGCAGAGACATTTTAATATGTTCTGTGCCAGGTCACTGAGACTATTGTTAGGAAGATAATCCCAGAGCCTTCCATTAGACTTCATAGTAAAGGAACACCAGAGCCCAACTATAATTGGAGCCAATGTGCTTCCTTTTGTGTTCCTTGCCACTTAGGGAATCTAGGGAAAAGAACTGAAAAGTAGGCATTCCATATAGTTCAGCTATTCTTAGCTGAAACAAGATTCCCTAGCTAGGCCTACTCTTCCCAAATGCAGTGTTTTATCGGGAATTTAAAGAGAAAGGGGCACTGTCAATTCAAGTCTACTGTTTCAGGGTTACACTTTTAAGAGGTTTGGTATAGATTTTTAAAAAGAGGTCACTATATGTAAATGAAAGTTCAGCAATAGGCTGGCAGAAGCAGAGCTGGTCTACAAATATTTTTATACAAAAGGTAAAGGTAGCTGTGTTGTCCCATAAGAAAAAACCAGAAATCCATATTGGGGCAATACCTTTATTATAGCAAACAAATAACACAAAATAGTGTGCAGTCTTCCAAGTTCTCCAGAACTCTTTAGCTAGGAAAAAAGTTGGCTGAGCTGAATCCATGGAGCTTAATCTGGTCAGAGGCTGAACATGAAAATTGGGAGGAGGTAGCAGACATTCAAATGAGGCTGGTGCTACGATGATTTCAGGTTGCAACTATTTTATTAATTGGAATCACCTTTTACACCGCCTCAAGACAATTTAAAAACATACCATAAAAACTGCTAAAATAGCATTACAAAAACTTAAGATAGATTATCATTACTTATTTATATTATTTTTTTCTATTTTGTATTTTTTTTAACTTATGGCAGAGATCTTTTCATCCAGCTAGAAAAGCTTGGGGGCTGCTGGTAAAAAGGACCATACAGTTGTTGATGCCCTGGATTTGAAAATACAATATACAATTGATTTGTTAACTAGATCTGTTTCCATCTTTAGGCAAAACTCAGATTCCTTGGTAGTACACAATAGGCATAAAGAGAAACCAAGCAGTTTTTATATTAACAAAACTGGAGATTAACTGTTTCCTGCCCAGTTTTGTTAGTGATCACTCTCAACTTTGCCTTGTTCCTGACTCTATTCTATCCTTAATTGTTTACTATTGCTTGCAACATTCTGTGTTCCCTCCTACCATATCTCCTGTCTTCAGTAGACTTGAGAAGCTTTGTCTTGAACCATTTTACCTGGAGGAGTCTGATGGTCTCCTTTTGTGTGTTTTCTAACTAATATTTCCTTCTTTGGGCTTAACTACAGAATTACTTTGCTGCCACCGGTTTCCTGTAAGCTACTTCTGCTGCAAGTTAGGAATTGCCTTTGGAGATAATGCTTAGGAAATTGTGCTCTATGTACATGTTTATGACCTCTGCTCTTTGGGTATGGAGTCTCTCCAGCTTCACCCCACATCCACGCCTCTTGAGAGGGCAAGTTGACATACAGGCCTAACAGCACTGAAGATAATGACTGACAAAGAGACATGTTGTGTATTAATACTGAGACCTTGTTGGCTGGTATGTCACCAGAGCAATTCATAACATTGTACTGTACTGTAATTATTGTAACCAAGATACATTACATGGCTTGCAATCTCAGTTAATCCAACATCTCCATGATAAAATACTATTGCATAATACTGCAAAAATGTTTTCAAAGTGGATTGGGGCTTTGCTCAAATTTCTTGTGGTAGGTTTCTGATTTCAAATCTCATGTTAAAATAACTATGCATAAAATTCACCAGTAGATGCTGCTCAATAACCACCGTCTCACTGCTTCCTGATTCACAGTATAAATGCCCTAGAACAGTGTTTCTCAAACAATGGGCCACAGTGCCACAACCTGCCCAGTGCCTTCTTATTTGCCTGTCCTGCCCCACCCCCTAGCCTTGCCATAGCATTTTGGTTAGACCAATATAACATCAACACTTCCTTGCATGCTGCATAAAGGTGGCTCGGAGGAGACAGAAGT
Organism: Rhineura floridana; assembly: GCF_030035675.1. Lineage (NCBI taxonomy): Eukaryota > Metazoa > Chordata > Lepidosauria > Squamata > Rhineuridae > Rhineura > Rhineura floridana. The sequence continues at coordinate 52,911,737 of NC_084484.1, forward strand.
TCATGAGAGTAGGGGAGGGAAAGGGCCAGAGGAGGTGTTGAAGGGAATTAGGGAGTGAGATCAAAGGTTCAAATTTATTATTAATAGATATTTAATAATACAAACAAACAAGCTGGGAACATGAATGTAAAAGGACCTGGGATGAAGGGTAAAAGAAACTGGCAGTTTGGTGGCGGTAATGGTAGTGGGGGGAGTTGAGCTGCGAAAGGAGAACAGAAGAAATTGCAGGAGATGGATAAAAGTACTTTGACAGCCATATGGAAGTTAGATGGAAAAAATGTTTTAAAAAAAGAAAGAAAAAGCCTTATCTACTTAGAGCCTCTGTCTGGATCATCAAATTCTGCCTAAAAAGGGGAAGCTGAGTCACAGTACTTCCAGAGCAAATCTCTGTACTTAGGTTGAGGAAAGCTGAATTGTGGAACCCCTTGTTATCAGGAAAATGCTGTGGCAAAGAATTCAGCAATTTCCTAAAATAGGTTACATATCAGTAGAAAATAATGTCAGTAATTGCCAGCTGATCATGCCAAACTCTGTCTCTATCTGCTACTATCGTTTTATGACTGGTGGATCTCAGTAATTTTCAGCAGTAATTCTCAAGTGAGCCCTGGGGGTAGAAAATTTGAGAACCTCTTCCCTAGGTAATCTTTTTGTTTAATTAAAAACAGTCTCATGTATTCTAATCAACATGTAACCATATTTATGTGCATATTAAAATGTTAAAAATCTGTTACATTTTTGAGGTTTGGAAACATATTTGTGTATATTAAGTCTGGATCCCATTGGATCCAACAATTCAGAACACTTATGAAGACTAATTAGACTGGCAAGGCAAGGAACAATGTCTGCAGGAACAAGATTTTGCCATTCAGCAGAAGATTGCATGTAATGGGGCTAGATGTGCCTCCAGAGATTTCCAGAGCCTGGACACAGCCACTGAGAAGCACTGGAAGTACGCTCAGCTCTCCTGTCATTTTGGGAGATAGTGGAATATGGAAGTCTCAGAGCTCCTCCTGGATAATACAGTATCCAGCTTTAATTGTCTCAGTGGGCCTAGTTTGGTTTCCAGTGCAATTGGGCACAGATAATCCATTTTTGTAATAGGAGTAGTGATGGTGATAACTGAAGGCCAGACAAGATGAAAGTTTTGTCTGGAGTACAACTTCTATGGGAGTAAATGAACATAAATTAGTTTACAGTGGATTTAAGACCTTTTCAGTTAAACTATTTGCATTTTCGTGAGGTTCAGTGGCAATGCCTTTAACAGAACAGTTTTTAAATTCCTTTTTAGAAATGTGTTTTTAAATTTGTATATTTGTTTTTAATGTATTTAATTGTTGTAAACCGCCCAGAGAGCTCTGGCTATGGGGCAGTATACAAATGCAACAAACAAACAAACAAACAGGAAGCTAATCCCCCCCACTTCCCTGTTTATTATGTTGACTAAGGGCTTCACAGAGTCACACTATATAGTCGAGTGAGGTGTAGGCCAAGAACGGATTCAATTTGCAACCCCTGTTCTGCCCATTTGTAGTATTAATATTTTAAGCCTAAATGGCTTGCAGAGATGCAAAGGGGATGCCACGGATCAAATCAACCATTTGATCCACATATCTAACAGTATAAACTGGAAGCTCCAACTCTCCATTCTGTGTCCATCATGATGAGGTAATGGAGGGTCCCAGTGAGCAATTTCTTTTCTGCTCCATTTTAGAATAGATACTGGGTTGCTAGGCAACATTTTCCATGTAGCCTGCTCCTCATCAAGCGAACTAGATAAAAATCAAAACAATTATTTTAACCTTCTCCTGGGTCAATTTATTTTTGTGATGTGACAAGGCAAATTACGTTGGGGAAATTGTCTTCAAAGGGGGATTGTCTCTATTTTAATCTATTATACTTGGGTAGGTCTCATCCAATTTAGTTACAATATGTCAATAAAACTACCTCTTAATCTTTCATAAACTTTCAGTGAATGTGAAAATCATATTCTAAACAACTTGGGGAGGTTGACTATAAGAATAAGAGCAGAAAGCGTGGTTGCCAATCAATTTCCTAAGAAAATAATATATGTGGGGGGGTTGGGGTGTGTGTGTGAATATAAAAAGGTCAATAAAGCTGTTTTTAAAGTTACCATCTGAAGACGAAAATACAAAACTATTTTGAACCATACATTTAAAGCTCATTCAACACACTTTAAAATCCCATGACTTTCTCTAAAAAATCATGAAAACTGTAGTTTGTTAAAGTTGATGGGAATTTGTAGCTCTGTAAAGGGCAACCACAGTTCCCATGATGCTTTGGGGGAAGTCGTGTGCTTTAAATGTGGTTGTATGTGGTTTAAGCAGCTTTAACAGAAAGAGAACTTGTGCTGGCAAAAAAATTTCCTTCTCTAAAATCATTTATTGTAGAAATTTGCTTTATTATATTGGAGTGGAGTGGGGATGGAAAGATCTGTTTCAGTTCTCTCAGTTTCTTATTTTTCCAGTGTTAAATTCAGTTCTCTACATTTCTACAGCGATCTGTGAATTTTTTAAAAGATCCTCATGAAAATTATCCATTTTAGTGTAAATTTCTCCATATAAACACATTGTGTAGGCAGTTTTGACAAAGGTACACATTTTTGCCAGCCATTTCTCATCATTTCATGCCTTTTTGCATGTTATTTTCACTCGTGTTCATTTTTATGCACACTTTCTCCTAATATATGCATTTTTGTAAATGTTGTTTAGTTAGCGAACTGCATCCCAAAATTCAATAAATGCAAATTTCAAAGTATAGCTGTGTTTTGGTTCTCATCTTGTTTTGGAAATTGTGAATTTTATAAATTCTGCTTGAAATGTGAACTGAATCGAAGTTGTCACCCATCCCTAGAGTGGAGAGGCATGCAAGAGGCTAGATTAACTTCTTACTATACAGTAACACACATACGGCAGATTGGTTCATTGTTCCTCTTTCAACAGGAGAGCAAGTGGGTGCAATGGTAGCCATAAGTGAATAACATGCAACTCAAGGGCTTTTCATACAACCTTTCCTTTGCAAGTGAATGCCCAACCACATGCCAATGACTTCCCTCTTGGCTCTGTTTTTGTTGGATGTTTATGATTTCTTCAACCTTCCAGGCCTTTACAATTCCATGACTCCTCTTTGAGAAAACTTGGATTGTCACTCTGATGCAGAGCTTGGAAAAGTTACTTTTTTGAACTACAACTCCCATCAGCCCAATCCAGTGGCCATGCTGGCAGGGGCTGATGGGAGCTGTAGTTCAAAAAAGTAACTTTTCCAAGCTCTGCCGGGAAGTCACTTTTTCTGGCCTCTGCAAGAGTGCTAGTGATAAGGCAAGAAAGAAGGAAAGTAGAAGAACTCTTTGTACCCACCCACTTGCTTTCTTGAGTTTGACTGAGACTCTTGCCATTTTCATTGCTGGAGTTGAGCCTTCCTATAAAGGAGAAGAGATAATGAGAGGAGGTGGGAAGAAATGATGGGGCTGGGGATGCAACAAGGGTGAGGAACATCCCCATCCGGCCAGCAATATACTACTCTGCACGTGACACAGGCTTAAAACACTATTGACACCAGTATCCTAATTCCAGCATGGCAGGGCATTGTGATATGGAGTCTGCTATTCCAGCGAGCTACATGGAAGTCCCCTTTGTAAAGGGAAAGTGGTGCATTTCAGTGCTGACTCCTTGTCTGAAAGCCTGCAGTTCAGAAACAGTCTCCAGCAGCTACATCAGGAAGAGAGGACCTCTTGCTCAGCCTTTCAGCTGAACTTAGGCCTGGTAGTGCAGTTGGTTCTCTCTGTCTCGGCAGGCATCTTGGCCAATCACAATCCGTTTCTTCCGGCAATTTATGATGGTTTCTTTTCCTTCCTTCTGCAATCTTCCTTCTGTTCTCTTTCAGTCGTGACAGCACAGGATGATTCTCTCTTGCGTTGGGATCCAATTCCCAGATCCTTGCAGCTTCATTCCTGTTTGTCAGCATTAGTTTGTTCCTTCTCTTGCCCTGGTAAAGTAATCCTGGTCATATCACATGACTAGAGTTCTGGAAGGCTCACTGAAACACAGGCTTTATAGGAGGCACCATCTCAAGAGTCCCAAACTGAGACAAGGCCTGGGCTAGGCCTGACAGCCTAAACTAGGTAAGCCAAGAGGCACAAGCCTGAGACAAACTGAAGGGCTGTCAGAAATGTTGGTTTTATTATATTTGTGTTGTAAATCATACAGCCCCTGGTTACAGACAACTGCAGTTTTTGAGCAGCCATTTTGTGAAAACCCTTACTTATTCAATAACGGTAAATAGAAACTGAATCTTCAACACACTTTACAGGGACAATAAGCATTTTGTCACAGAGGACAAATCCTAGTCACCACATACTATAATTTGGGGAGAAGGGGTCAGTCCCTCAGTTATGCTTTTTGTGGGGAGAGTCGCAATACCCAACTATAATCTCATTCCTAATAATTGGTAGCAAGGGAGCATCCCCTTACTCTCCCATTCCTTTTAAAGTACTTCTATATTTCTTGTTCCCTCTCTGCCTTTTATTTTCTCTTATTACTATGTCAACTTTCCTGGCTGTTCCCTTCTTTCCACGTTGTTGTTTTTCTTCCTTCCTGCATGCCTATCTTTCTCTATTCAGTTGTTGTTACTTCTCTCTTTTATTCCACCTTGTGTTTGTTCTCTCATTACAAAATGTTTGGGGGCAGGCAGCCTTTTGGTTGCTCGTGCAATATGGGGAAAACTTTTTGAATAAACCCTGGCCTCAAGGATGTTTTCTCTGCAAAATCTTTATTGCTGTACAGATTTAGAGGTTTGTGGGCTTCCCCATGTGAAGCTTTGAAATTAGTGATATACAGAGATAATACATAATGAAATGAGACCATGTTCATGGTCTCTGCTGCCATGGAATACTCTATAAAAAGGAGCAATAGTGTTGGGAATTGGTAAATTTGACGTTTACTTAGTTAGCACTATGATTGAATGATCTTGGAGTTAATTATGATTACAATCCCATACATGTATAACAGGCAGATTATTTGTGTTTTTATCTTGACTGGCCTGCACTGAGATGTTCCTTAATGCTGCTGTTTATTTAATAAGTGTTTTTATATTTAAAATCTATGTTAGTTCGATTATATTGTTAGATGCTTTGTGAAAGGTATCCTATTTGTCTAGAATACAAAAGAATGCAAATTATCTCAACTTATTTTAATATTGTATTTTTATATTATTGTAACCCATCCTGGAATTTTCTGATGAAGGGCAGATAAGAAATTTTATTATTTATTTAATTAGTTATAAATAAACAATAATGTGGGGGGAAATGAATGGATAAATAAATAAATCAGTAAGGGAGAGAGGGATCAGGAGAACATGAATAACTCCTGGAAACTTTACCAAGTTTAGAGTGTTAGCAGGGAGAGGAGGAGGGTTAAGCAGTAGGAAACTGGAGAGAAGAGAGGGTTGAGAAGTGTAAATCTAAAGAGGGGGAAATGACCGTGTTATTGGGATCCTGTGGCTGGTTTCAAGTACCAAGAGGTTTAGGCAAAATAACATGCAGTTTTAGTGTATCACATATTCTTCCAGGCTGATTCTTGAGGTGGGTTCTTGCTGAAGATAAAATGGCAGCTTAGTTTACTTGAACTCATAAGCTGTGTTTTGACATCATGCTAAAAAAAATTTACTTTGATAAGAACAAGACACAGTGGGCCTTCAGTTGGCGTGCTTTCACTCCATTTTTTCCTTTGGTGCAGCTGCATGAAGGAAATTGTAAGCTTTGACTCCTGCTTTTGTTGAACCTGATGTTGTGTTATCTGGACATATAAATTGTGGTTAACTATGTTAACTGTGGTTTGTTTGAAACAAGCCAACCTCAAACTACAGATGACAATCATCTTATTCTCATAAGATCTCACTCTCTCTGAGTTATAATGTTAATCATCTGAAAACAGAATGTGTTTTGCTTCAGAAATACTGTTTTTATTTTGACCCTTATGCAAAATAAGTCAGATCCACATGATTATTCAATTAAAATGTAATTTAATCAAGCTTTGACCTACCCTTTTTCCTTATCCAGTTGCTTAAATCTGACATTTGCTGTTTAATTTTTTTTAAATTATTTGGTCTACTTTTTCCAAAGTTATCAATCTGATACTGGAATGAAAGCAACTTCTAATCCATCAATTGATAATCAAGATACAAGGAGACTGTGACTACAGGGTATCTTTTTAGAACAGAAACAACAAAAAGTCTTGTGTCACCTTAAAGATTTAAATTAGTTACCACATGAGCATTTGTGAACTACAGGCACAAAAGTTTGTGTCATAATAAATTTTCAAGGCTGCAATCCAATACACACTTACCTGGGAGTAAGTCCCATTGAACCCAGTGGAGCTTACTTCTGAGTAGACATGTATGGGATTGCCACCTAAGTCTTTAAGGTGTCACAAGACACTGTGTTGGGTTTGCTGCAACAATCTAACATAGTTACCCCTCTGAAAGTTGTTAGCATTATAGATAACATATGATTAATGTATTTAAGGCTTTTTAATATCAAAAGGACTGACAGAAACCTGGTCAGGCATGCTCTGTGTGAATTACATTTAGGGAGCAATATTGAACTCTCCTTATGATATGGGTAGGAAAAATGTAAATTAACAGTAAAAATGTACTCATCTATGGCAGTGTGGACTATGGAACTGTGAGTGTGTGAAACATGGCAGATTATTTGTGTTTTATCTTTGCTGGTTAGTACTGAGATATTTCTTAGTTTTAGGTTAACTGATTTTGTGAGTGTTTTATAGTTTAAGTTGCTTTCGCGGTTTGCTTAAAATGTATTTATGTTAGTTTGATTATATTGTAAGTGGCTTTGTGGAGGATATATGCCTAGAAAAGTGGTAAATAAATGAATGAATGGATAAATGTAAATCAATAAGGGAGAGAGGAATTAGGAAAGCATGGATAATAGTGTGCAGTCGTTACCAAGGCAATCGGAATGTTGGGATGGAAGGAGAAAAATAAATATTTCTGGTGCCTCCAGACTCACTATTTTGTGGGAGGAATTCAAGCACGTACAGGAAATTAAAGTGGATTAAAGCACTCTGATGCCCTAGTGCCTAGAAAAAATTGCTAATAAGAGGGACCCCTCTCAAATTTGCACATATAAAGCAGTGGTTCTCAAACTTTTTTGGTACGCAGCGCACTGTAAAATATATAAAAATTTTCTGGCACACTTTGTGTACAAAATTAAAAATATATTAATATATTTTAAACTATGAATAAAAATAACTTAATAATAATATACTTTCATAATATTCGCGGCACACCTAGCCACCTCTTGCGGCGCACCAGTGTGCCTCGGTGCACCATTTGAGAATCACTGATATAAAGTGAAAAAATATTGTGTGAAGGATACTATGAAAATATATTTTGAAAACATATGTATACTGTCTGAACTGGACATTGTTTTGGTGTGTGAAACCGAGATGGTATCATTTAGACAAAAACAAAAAAAATAATTTTTATATCTGGAGTTTTGGCAGCATTTAGAATACATATATCGAGTTCTTCTTTGCATGAAGTTGGATCTGATTCAGACATACTGGCACTGTGTAGCCACTCTACTCCTGAGATGACTAACTGGTACTGATTTGAAAAGGACAGCTTTGAGTAGCAAGAACTTCTAACTTCTTATTCTTTTAAGTATAGTATCAAAAAGGTGGTCTTTTTGTTATATGTTAATAATAACTAGTAGTAATAATGTAAAAAATAAGTGACCTGCTGTATTTCCATTAATAAACACAGTGAGAAAAATATTATTTATTTTGTAGCATGGATAGTTAGATGTTCAGGCTTGCAAATGTCTTCACTGCTTTCAGTATCTCTAGCGGACACTGAGTTACTTCGTTTCCTCATTAAAACTTGCACCTACAAGTCTTCTCTTTGGCAAAAATTAAAGAGCACAGGATACTTGGTGCTTGGTACTTCTGATACCTGTGTTTCAGCATTTTGAAGTGAAAGATGGTTGCATCAAGATAATTGGCCATGTAATGACATCTTGCTCTTTACAGATGCATTTTTGTTAGCTCATTTTAGCAGAAAGAATTTACCTTATCAAACTTAGCTCTGCAGAACTAAGGTTTTTCCATTTTTATTTTTAAAGTTGGGGTGAGTGTTGTGAGTAGACAGAGAGAAAACACACGTGGTTTGGTCTACCTTCACAGGCTGTAGATTAGGAACAGTAGCAATTGAAGCCACACTTCCCAGTATGTGAATTCTTTTTTACCACTATTGAGCAAAAAACAAACCATCATGCAAATAACAAGGTGCATCATTAGTGGGTTTAAGGGGGTTGAACTGAGCACATGGAACCACTGTTGTTGCTTCTATGGATCTAAGGGAGTGAGGTCAGAGGTAAATGAAATGCAAACAGAAAAGTGATGATTTCCTAAATGCAATACCACACCAACCCCAACTTCCTATGGGTAAGACAGAAAACTCAGCATCCCACAGCCAGTCAGGATTCCTAACCAAAACTAAAATAATCCTAGCAGCCAGTCAGCCAAGGTCACAGAAATCCCCATGCAGCACAACCTGGCCTGGGGGCTGCAGTTAGTGCAGAATGCTGTGACATAATTGCTGACATGAGTGAGACCCTCTCAGCACATAATACCTCTGCTCTGCACTGGTTGCTGATTTGCTACCAGACCAAGTTCAAGGTGTGCTTTAGATGTTATGGGTGCCACATAGTACAGTAGGGCCTCGCTTTAGCACTTCGCTTTACGGCACTTCTCTAATGCGGCGGTCTCAATTAGATGCAATTAGACTAAAGCCCCACTCATACGGCGGTTGTTCTGCTTTTACGGCGGTTTTCAGGCATCACGCGCCATTCTATTCAATGAGTTCAGCTTTTCAGCGGTTTTTGCTTTTCGGCGGCGGTCCGGAACGTAACCTGCCGTATGAGTGGGGCCCTACTGTACTTCTTCTGCTCTTGTAAGAAATCAGTCCTTGTAAGAAATCAGTGTAGCACCTATACTTTGGAACTCCCTGGCTATTGACATTAGGCAGATGCCTTCATTCTGCTCTTTTCAGCACCTGCTAAAAACAGTTTTGTTTAGGCAGGCCTACCCAGGCATGTAGAAGCTATTATGTTTTTTATCTGTTTTTAACTCTTTGTTGGTTTTATTATTTTGAATGTTTTTAAATACCTGCCTTTAACTGTTTTTGCCAATAATTTTATTATTTTAATTCCTTCTATAAACTGCTTTGAGGTTTTTTACAATAAAATGGTATATAAATGTTGTAAATAAAATACATAAATAAATTTTGGAATCACTGTGGCTCTTGGGTCTCTTTCTTATTTTAGGAACAAAGGAATTTGCCTTATACCGAGTCAGGCCATTTGATACCATCTAGCTCAGTACTGATGACATGGACTAGTATTGACTCTCCAGGATTCCGGGCAATTGTCTCTTCCCGAGATTGAATTTTGGACTTTTGCATGCAAAGCAAGTGCCCTACCACTGAGCTACAGCCCTGTTTAAAAAACTGTCTTTTAAAATGGTTCTTTTCAATTCACTAATGAATGCATAGCATACTAGGGCAGATCCACATCATGCATTTAAAGCACATTCAAGATACATTTGAAGCACATTAATCCCACCACAGAATCATGGGAACTGTAGTTTGTTAAAGGTGGTGGGAAGTATAACTGTGGGGGAAACTACACTTCCCAGGATTCTTTGGGGGAAGTCATTCATTTTAAATGCAAGTTGGATGTGCTTTAAATGTATTGTGTGGATCTGCATTGCTTCTTAAATTTGCCTGCATATAAATAATTTTAATTACATTTTAAAATGTAAATAAGCTACAAACTTACTTGGTGACCATGGGCTACACACCATCTCTCAGCCTAATCTGCCCCTCAGGCCACTCCAAGGAAAAAGGGCACGCTTAAAATGGAGAGGAAATAATAATTTGTAAATAATAATTTACAACCATAATGTGAAATCAGATATATATCAAGACATAGGATGAAGAAATAATTATATAAGCATGAATGTCAAACATGTTTAGTATTTACCCAACCTGTAAAAATATTTATAGTGCATGTTTACTCAGAAGCAAGTCCCAGTGTATTCAATGAGGCTTACTCAGTCAGGGAAGCATACACAGGACTGCAACTCAGTGATAAGAACCTCACCCAATCCAAAATTCAGAATCATGTCACTTTAAGCTGTTTTGCAACTGTTTTATACTTGTTTTATTGTTATTGGATTTTAAATGGCTTTATTTCTTGTTGTGAGCTGCCTTGGTTTCCAACCCTACCTTTCAGGGTTGTTGGAAATATTCCATATATAATACACACACACGCTGCAGATGTAAAAATACATACATCCCATATAAATAGTTTATTGTCAAAAAATATCACTGTCTTTTGTTTTTCTTTTCTATTTGCATTTCTGTTTGCATTTCATTTATCTTTAACCTGACTCCCTTAACAACAGTGGTTCCATGTACTCAGCTCAACCCCCTTAAACCCACTGATGATGCACCTTATTGGTTGCATGATGGTTTGTTTCTTGCCCAAAAGTGGTAAAAGAGAATTCACATATTTGGAAGTGGGGCTGCAATTGTTGTTTGCAAGCTGCTGCCAGTGAAGGTAGACCAAACCATGTGTGTTTTCTCTCTGACAATTATTACTCACTGAAATTGGGTTGGCTGTCAAAGTGAGTTTATAGCAGCCCATAGAGTAGACAGAAAACAGTAGGGAATCTTCTTTTCTTATACCTCTTCCTGAAGTGAAGGGTCAAATCTATAATGAAGTTTGGAACAGCCATGTTAAAAGATAGGGGCAGGGCATTCCAGGCAGGGGTTGCCAACCCTGCTTGGCTATGGATGTCTTTACAGAGGATCCCAGTCAAGCCTTTCCAACAGCACAATCCAAACTATATCTACTCAGAAGTAAGTCCTGTTGAGTTCTATGAGGCTTAGTAAGTGTGTTTAGAATTGCAGCCTTCAGGGGCATTCATCTTTACTCCTGAGTGCTCCCATCTAACATCTCCACAACCCTAGGCTCCTTTCTTCCTACAATGGCCTTCTGGTGACTGAAACGGTTCTTGCCAGAAGCAAGTAGGCTAGATTAAATGTTCCCTGCCCAGGCTCCATCTTTTAGCTAAGATTTCTATCTTAATTTCCAATCGGATAAATGTTTTTGGTTGAGTGGTATGCTCCAAGCAACTGTGGTTGATGCTTAATGTATCATGCTTAATGACATCACTAGGGTCCACCCTCTGACATCATTAGGGCCCACTTCTGAAATCTTACGATTTGGGATGCTTCTTTTTATTTATTAATCTTTTATTGTTATACAAAAGTTTAACATAAATAATACAGCTAAATAAATGTAACCCTAATCCCCTCCCCCCTCCCCAGAGCCAATACTTGTGATATTGCTATAGTATATATGCAGAAGTGTAAGAGTACATAGGTATGTGCCAGTATACACGTGAGCATTTTGCAGTTTGAATACTTAGTATATTATAATAATGTTTGGGAGATGTAAAACCGTATGGACCAGATTAGTTAGTTATGAATTTATGAAAACCATATAGCTTTTGCTGATGAAGAAAGTTGTTTATGTAGATCTTGTGAAGTATAATTGATAAATCTCCACCAAATTGGTATGAATGTTTCTGGTTTTGCAGCGCCTCTCAGAAATCGAAGATGCAGCGTGATTTTGTCCAAGATTGCTATTGTCCAAATTTTGCTGTACCAGTTCTGCATGTTCAACTCATCTAAATGTTTCCAATGTTGTAATATCGATATTCTTGCTGCCAATAATAATTTGGAAATCAGGTGTTTTGATTTTAATGTACTCTTTTCACCTTTGAATAAAGATAATAAGAATAGTTCCGGGTTTAGATGTATCGTTCCTTTTGTAATTTTATTGATTTCTTCTTGAATTGAAATCCAAAATTTATTGATTTTTGAACAAGACCACCAAAGATGAAAGTATGTTCCTTTTTGATTACATCCCCTCCAACATAGAGGGGACATCAATGAAGAAATATGTGAGAGCTGAACTGGTGTGAAGTACCATCTATGCAGCACTTTCAGAGAAGTCTCTTTGTGTATGGCTGAAACAGTTTTATTGTATTTAGACGTAAATATTGATGTCCATTCAGATGTTTCCAAGTCATATCCCAAGTCCTTTTCCCATTGATTTTTTAATCCTACTAAATTTCCCATAGTACTTTCCAGTAGTATTTTGTATATTTTGGATGCCAATCCTTTTCCATTATGACCATTTTCCAATAAAAACATTTCAAATTGTGTAATAGTTTTAGTAGAATATGTTTTAATCTGGGGGTCTTTCAATATAGATTTTAATTGAAGTGTGTGTAGCCAATCTAAATTCCATAAAGGAATATCTATTTTCAGTTGTTGGATAGAGATTGGTTTGCCTTGTGGAAAAAATATTTTAGCCTAAAATAAGGCTGTGGGATGCTTCTGACCTGGCAATCCTAATTCCAACCTAGAGACCCTTGGGCCTTAACCTGGGACTTCTTGTACAGAAGACTTCTTGTAATGTTTTTGTTTGAATTCTGTGTGCCAAGCAACTGTGGTTGATGTTTAATGTATCATGCTTAATGACATCACTTGGGCCCTCCCCTGAAATCTCAGGGTTTGGGATGCTTCTGACCTGGCAATCCTAACACATACGTGCATCTTTTGCTTCAGGAATCTTGTTTTTTTACTGATATGCAAATTTAGTCAAAAGATAAAGCAATTAAATAAAATACATATGATCAGTTAAATTTTTCTTTAATCAAGTGTTAGTCCTACCTTTTTTCCATCACCCCATTTCTTAAATCGGTTATTTAAATAATTATTTGGTCTACTTCTTCCAGCGCTATCAATCTGATACCAGAATGAGATCATCCTATAATCCACCAGTTGATAATCAAGATGTGAGGAGTGTGAGTAAAGTATTAAATGTTTTTACAGAGTTTTTTCCTTTATATTACTGTTCTGGTACAGAAACAACAAAGAGTCTTTTAAAGACATATAAATTTACTGTGGCATGAGCTTTAGATGACTACAGACCACAAAAGCTTTGTTTTTGCTGCAACAGTCTAACATGGCTACCCCTCTGGAAGTTACCATTATAGATAATGTATGATAAATGTATTTAAACCTTTTAAAATGTATTTAAACGTTTGTCAGCAGTACGCTGATGATACCCAGCTCTATTTATCTGTAACCTCTGAACTTGGAGAGGCCGTGCAAGCCCTGGACTGGTGCCTAGACTTGGTGGTGAGCTAGATGAGGGCTAATAAACTGAGTCTGAATCGCACTGTGGGTTGGTGCTTCCCGAGTTTGGATAATTGGTCAATTGCCTGCTTTGGATGGGGATGTACTCCCTCTGAAAGAGCAGGTCTGTAGTGTGTGGGTGCTCCTGGCATGCTCAGTACCGGGCCTGGCAACCAAGAGGTCTTCTGTATCTTTAAAAGTTGTGCAGGGGGAAGGGAGAATTCCACCTTGTGGCTTTTCTCATTACAGTGTTGCAAGAACACCGGCACTTGGCTGACTTTCTCTTCTCCTAAAGATACAGGATCAGTTTCAGGCCAGGAACTTGGCAACCCTACCCACACCAGACATTTATTTCACATTAGACAGTCATGGCTTCTCCCAAAGAATCCTGGGAAGTGTAGTTTGTGAAAGTTGCTGAATGTTGTTAGGAGACTTCTGGTCCCCTGACAGGGCTCCAGTGGCCAGAGTGATTTCACAGTCAGCCCCTCTTCTGGGGATTGTAGCTCTGTGAGTGGAATAGGGCCTCTCCTAGCAACTCTCAGCACCCTTCACAAACTGCACTTCCTAGGATACTTTGGGGGAAGCCATGACTGTCTAAAGTGAAATAAAGGTCTGGTGTGGATGTGGCCAGGGCCAGCTTTGTTTTATTATTTTATTATTATTATTTCAATTTATATACCGCCCTTAGCGAAATAGCTCTCAGGGCGGTGAACAAACAAAATTTTAATTTTAAATTTGAGTGGAAGACTACATGTGCCTGTGGTAGAATAAAAAGGTGGGGGAAACCCTGAAAAAGAATGATACTGTTCACAATGTTTTCCTTTGGGAAGGGAAAGGGACTTTCCCTTGGCCCAGTGCCCACCCACCCAATCTCTCCCCCTTTCTCCCCATCTGTATCCTTCCTCTGCTTCTCTCCCCTTTCCCCTTCTTCCCCCTCCCTGCCCCAGGTCAGTTTCACCTTTCCTAAGTATTTACAGGAGTAAATCCCACTGAACTCAAAAAGCATGCAAATGATCAAACCTGCCCTCCCCTCCTCCTTCTCTTCCCTCCTATCCCCTCCATTTTACCCCTTCCGTCCCCCTTCCTTCACCCCTCCCTCCCCCTCCCTTTCCAATCCCTTATCCCTTCCTCCTCCATGGTCAGTTTTACCTATTCTAAGTATGATTGCACGGGAGTAAACCCCACTGAACTCAATAAGCATGCAACTGATCAAACCTGCCCTCCTCCTCCTTCCCCCCCGCCCTTCCTCCTCCTTTCCCTCCCACCCTTCCTCCTCTTTTCCCTCCCGCCCTTCCTCCTCCCCTCCCTCTGCCTCCTCTACCTCTGCCCTTCCTCATCCTTCCCTCCCCATGGCCCTGATGGTCAGTTTCACCTATTCTAAGCATGATTGCAGGGGAGTAAATCCCATTGTATTCAATAAGCATGCATATGATCAATCCATTCTCAGCAAACTTGCGCAGGATTCCATTACTTACCTCCCGGATTAAAAAGCAGAGAAATTCACTAACAGGCAAAAAAATCCCTTGCAGTTAAATAAGAATGTTCCTATGGCCAACAGATACTTCAATCAAATTTCAATCAAAGCAGGGAAATTGGGCAGCTATAGTGTATGCACCAGGGAAGCAAGAGAGCTGACCTCCTTTCTGAGATACTGTACTGCCCTACAAATGTGTCAAAATGCAAACACAATTTGGGTCGGTCGTCTTTCACAGTCAAATAAATCCATTTCCTGTGCATCTTGTAAGAATTTGGTAACGTGTGTCTCTGAGCATATGGTGAGTGGTTGGAACATCTCCAATCAGCCCAAATAACAGAAACAAGACATGAGCTGATCTTGTTTTAGCAGGGAGGAAGCAACAATATTAAGAAAGTTGATATAGTTCAGATAGTCACTGTAGATACGTTTGATTTACTTTGCAATTTTAGTGAAGTTGCCTATAGTAAATCATTTTATTTTGCTTCTGTTTCTGTGAATATGTGAAGTACAGCAACACTTTGCAAAACCTCTAAAAATAATTGTGGAATAACTGACTATTCTGCAGAGTAGTGTCCAGTGGACATGAGGAGTATCTCAAGTTGCACAAGACAAAACAGTGGGAGGTGAAATATATTCCAGCAAATTTCTAGGTGTGCTCTATGTTTTTAATTGACTGTGCCCACCTTGCCTTAAATGAAGTGATTTAAACATAGCAGGCTGAAAACATGCATCTTGGGCAGGCCACATTTGTTTTTTCCAGCAGCTAGATTAATTGGTGAAGTAGCAACATATTGTAATCAGTCTGATTTTACATCAAACTCCAGTTTCAGATTCAACTGTTAATGCATCCAAAACAGAAATAGAATATAACCTCCACTTTGAAACACAAAAGGCTGTCTTCACCATCATATGACATTGACCAATAAAAAGGCTTTGAAATTAATAAAAAATAAATTTGATACAGATTTCTAGGAAGAATAATGAGAGAAATATTATTTTCTAGGTTAGATTCTCTGTGGAAACAGTAGTGATACAGGAAAGAAGCAAAGTAAGAAGAACACCAACAAACATACAGAAATGTAATTCTCCATCTTTGGAGATGGCAGGTGTTGTCACCACTCACCATATGCTCGGAGACACATGTTACCAAATTCTACCAAGCTACACAGGAAGTGGATTGGACTGAAAGACCAACCCAAATTGTGTTTGCATTTTGACGAATTTGTAGGGCAGTACAAGTATCTCAGAGAGGAGATCAGGTCTCCTGCTCCCCTAGTGCATTCACTATAGCTGCCCAATTTCCCTGCTTTTTAAAGTTTGATAGAAATATCTGTTGGCTGTAGGTATGTTGTTAAACTGCAAGGTTTTTTTTGCCTGTTAGTGAATTTTCTCTTGCTTGCAGCTAGATACTATAGAACAGTGTACATATTAAAGTTAAACCTCGTGGTAGGCCCTTCAGTGAAAGAAAAGCGGAAAAGCGTCTACAAGATAAGACGAGGAAGAGGACAGAAGTGAAAGGACAACGGTGATGGGAAGATAAAATGGGAGGGGCAGGAAGCTCCTCAAGGGACAGAAAAATTACATTATCATTAGTTATTCAATGTATATCCTGCCCTTCCTCCTAAAGGAGCCCTGCAAACATATCAATGACAAAAAATTGTTTAAAAAACATTCTCAAACAGTTAAAAACATTCTAAAAACAGTTCAAAATGTTCTAAAAAACAGTGATATCAGAGTTGCCAGGAAGAGTGGCTTTCGGCTATCGAATGCATGAATAAACAGGAATATTTTTTATAAATGTTGTTATTGCTTTTGAATAAAGTAGAATCCCCCTGAAAGTCAACTGAGGGAAACAGATGCACCTGCGAGGGGGGGATTCTGCCGTGGGGAACTGTCGCTGAAAAGGCCCTGTCCCCAGCTGTCAACACAGCTGTCCTCCAGTAAAATAAAAGAGATTCAGGCAAAAGGGGAAGCTGAAGGATGGAAATACAAAACAGGTGCAAGGAGGAACTGGGAGGAAGGGGCAGAGCTTCATTCTGGTACCAGTCTAAAGTGCCTGAGAATACTGCTTTCCAATAAGTAGCGTAGACATCATGAAGGAGCAGTAAGCTGTAACACCTCTGTGGCCTTATATTTATCAGCAATTTTGTAGGTTTTTAAACCCTGTTTGCAGATCATCTGCCTACAGTGAATTTGTTTTTAAATGGGGAAAAATTAAACCAAATGGCACTATGCAAGTTCTTAAAATGTTGGGTGTTATCTGTTGTAGACTTGGCAGTGAATCACTGCCAGTAACATAGAAATAGTGTTGCAATTTTTATTCAAATGTACATTACAGTACTCTCTTTCCACAGCAGAGTTGCCAACCCTTATCCTTGTCTGGTCATGTTGGTTTTGATAGTTTACCAGATCAATTGGTTAATAAATCTATCCATCAGGGATTCAGCTTCAATATTCTCTGTATTGGTGAGTAAAATAGTTGTCAGCAGTGTGAGTTATTTCATTTTAAATCTCATTCTTGTTGAAAATTCTGAAGCAATGAAAAGTGATACAGTTACAGATTTTTTTTTAAATGGCATAGTTGTTGCCATTTTCCACTGGATATTGCCTGCTAGATGGTTAAATAATGCATTAGGCTTAATTATGCTTTTTCCCATTATGATCCTTAATTGTTTCACTCTTTATGCTTCACAGAACTGTTGGTTATCTCTTTATGGGTTACTGTTCTTTTATGGTTAGCAGTAATTTCACACTGATTCACATGTGCTTTCCAGACCTATTTAAAATATGTACTTTGCATATTATTGTATTTTAACAATGTGCTTGACAATTATTAATGAAAAGGCTGTTCCATTTTCTTTTCCTCAAAGCTTCAACTTGCAGTACTTGTCAGAGCTAAAAGCAGTTAAAGAAATATGTGCAAAGAGGACATTGGGAAATTGTTGTTGTTTCTCTTTTTCTCTGACCTAGCACTCGGGTAGCCAATGTGGTGCCTCTCGGGTGTTTTGGATTACAGTTCCCATCAGCTGCAGCCTGTATTGCTAATGATCAGGAATAATAGGAATTGTAGCCTATAACATTTTGAGGGCACCATGTTGGCTACTTCTGCTGAGCATGTGCTACATGCCCTTGGTCCAGTGTTTGGGAACAGTATTCTAATAAAAGTGTGGCAGTAAATTTATATCTTCTTGCCAAGCTGCTAGCACCAGTTCAGAGAAACAGATGAAGTCCTTAAATGTAACTGAAGATTAGGCTGGAGGTTTTCTCCAAGCTGCTAAAGGTTTGCAGAAAAATGGCATTAGAAGGCATATTCTGAAAAGCACATACTTGACAGCACTGGGCTTCAGACAGTGCTGATTCAAGCTTCATCCCATCCTCATATGTTCCAGTAACAAGAAGTAGCTAACAGAGTCATATTCTCATGATAGCCTCTTTCCAAAGATAGTATGCTATAGAGAGAAGAAGCCATCCAACCCCGCTATAGACTGGGTGGAGTTACTTTACCTCACTTGGATTCCTTTCTTAGAGGATTTAGTCTCAGTTTAGCTTAACAACCTGCCATGAATGGAGGGCTGTAGAAAGTGGAGTCCCTCAAGGATCAGTATTGGGACCTGTACTTTCAACTTGTTCGTTAATGACCTGGAATTAGGAGTGAGCAGTGAAGTGGCCAAGTTTGCTGATGACACTAAATTGTTCAGGGTTGTTAAAACAAAAAGGGATTGCAAAGAGCTCCAAAAAGACCTCTCCAAACTGAGTGAATGGGTGGAAAAATGGCAAATGCAATTCAATATAAACAAGTGTAAAATTATGCATATTGGAGCAAAAAATCTGAATTTCACATATACGCTCATGGGGTCTGAACTGGCAGAGACCAACCAGGAGAGAGACCTCAGGGTTGTAGTAGACAGCATGATGAAAATGTCGACCCAGTGTGCAGCAGCTGTGAAAAAGGCAAATTCCATGCTAGGGATAATTAGGAAAGGTATTGAAAATAAAACAGCCAATATCATAATGCCGTTGTATAAATCTATGATGCGGCCGCATTTGGAATACTGTGTACAGTTCTGGTCGCCTCATCTCAAAAAGGATATTATAGAGTTGGAAAAGGTTCAGAAGAGGGCAACCAGAATGATCAAGGGGATGGAGCGACTCCCTTACGAAGAAAGGTTGCAGCATTTGGGGCTTTTTAGTTTAGAGAAAAGGCGGGTCAGAGGAGACCTGATAGAAGTGTATAAAATTATGCACGGCATTGAGAAAGTGGATAGAGAAAAGTTCTTCTCCCTCTCTCATAATACTAGAACTCGTGGACATTCAAAGAAGCTGAATGTTGGAAGATTCAGGACAGACAAAAGGAAGTACTTCTTTACTCAGCGCATAGTTAAACTATGGAATTTGCTCCCACAAGATGCAGTAATGGCCACCAGCTTGGATGGCTTTAAAAGAAGATTAGACAAATTCATGGAGGACAGGGCTATCAATGGCTACTAGCTGTGATGGCTGTGCTCTGCCACCCTAGTCAGAGGCAGCATGCTTCTGAAAACCAGTTGCCGGAAGCCTCAGGAGGGGAGAGTGTTCTTGCACTCGGGTACTGCTTGCGGGCTTCCCCCAGGCACCTGGTTGGCCACTGTGAGAACAGGATGCTGGACTAGATGGGCCACTGGCCTGATCCAGCAGGCTCTTCTTACGTTCTTAATTACTACTGCCTGAATGCTATTCCCACAGAATGAAAATAGCAAAATTGAATTGATGAGGGAAAGAAGAAACACAGATTTGGGTAGTACTGTAGGAAAAATGTCATGGCATAACAATTAGATACTGCTACAAAGGAATAAAAAAAAGAGACAATGGCTTTTCTGAATTCATCCCATTTTAAGTAATAGCAAATGTCATTTTGCATTTTTTTCCAAATGGGAGATATGTAGTTGCCCTCATGTTACAGTAAAATTTGTGTGACATTTATATACATTTTTACATGTCTTTAATTTTAGGGGAGACGGGAATTGGGAAATCAACTTTGATTCATAGTTTGTTTAATACCAGTTTTGATTACCGTGTCTCAACACACTTTCAGCCAAATGTAAGACTTAAAGCAGAAGCATATGAACTTCAGGAAAGCAACGTTCGGTTGAAACTGACTATAGTAGAGACTGTTGGATTTGGTGATCAGATAAACAAAGATGATAGGTTGGTATTTCCTTAGTTGAAGAATGTCATCTTAATTTGCCCGGTGACATGACATGTAGGCTCTGACATTTGTGTCATGTAGTAGTATAGGATTACTGATGTCTTTTTGTTTTATTTATTGACAAGGTTTATACACCCTCCCATAACTAAAGTTGGCTTACAATAAAAATGCTAAAATACAATATATTTAACATCATACTTAAACAAGCCATGGGTAAACTTTTTCAAACTTTTGACTCTTATTGGATATGCTGATCTGGGGAAACAATTTCTACTGTCATTTTATTAACATGAGTATTTTAGAAAAGCACTCCAGTCCTAGAGACATTGACCAGGACCCAAAGATCTATTTCATGCTTGCCCAAAGGCTTGTGTATACCTGCTATAACTTACTGACTTTTTTTCCATTGGGGAGCTGAAAACATTCTGCCATCTGTCATGGAGGAGTAACTGTTCAAAGAAAAACAAAGTCCCTTTAGGCTTATTCAACTAGATGAACAAATCTTTGGATCCTGGCCATTTTCTGAGGATTAACTAACACAACCCAGTGATTTATTTTATTTTATTTGTATTTTTTATATATTTTGTTTGTTTGTTGGGTTTTAAATTGTATTTTTATGTTGTGTGATTTCCCCCCCACATTTCTGTACGCCACTCTGGAATCTTTTGATGAAGGACCATGAAGAAATATTTTGAATGAATAAATAAATGCATTTAATGGTACCTAGGCCCTGTGGTGTATTAAACTGAGTGTTAGTGGAACAGTCATGCCCAGGCCAAGGCTCTTTTGGAGCATTTAATCTGTGCTGGTTTGTCAGCCATTCACAAATCCACTCAACGTGGCAAGTGAGCATGATGGGTCATCACCACTACCCCAAGCTTTGGTGAAAGGCAGCAACAGATACTCTGCTGAATGAGCACTCCCTAGTGCTCAGAGGTGCTAAGAAGGAGGTGATGATAGTTCAGATTCACAAGTATTCTGGAGGGAAACTTGAAAGAGCTGTGTGACTTTGCCCTTCTGAGCTTGGAAAGGAGATATGGGGTTGTCACTGACTGCACTGAGCTTCAGAGGAGCTTGCCTCAGGCTCTGAAGTTCAGTGAGATGTCAGTGAAACATCCAACCATTTTTGGATAGGGTTGTTGGCCACACCAGATTTGGGGTAGGTTACCAAGGCCAGCCCAAATGTGTGGACTTCTGTGGATGTGCCCTCGTTGTTTTGGTTTGTGATTATAATAATATTCAAATGAAAAGGATGTACTAGACATTATTCGGAACAACCAATATAGAGACGAAGTTCCTAAAATTTCTAAGATTGAGTTAATGCCACTATTTCCTAGGACTTCCTTGGATTTAAGTCAATGCCACTGCTGTTTTACTGTCCTTTGACAATTTGTGTGCAGCAGTGTATTAGAGTGTAACTCAACTCCTGTCATCTTATATTGAATCTTTCCCCCCTCTCCAGCTATCAGCCAATCGTGGATTACATAGATGCACAGTTTGAAGCCTACCTCCAGGAAGAGCTGAAAATTAAACGCTCCTTATATAATTACGATGACACTCGCATCCATGTGTGCCTGTACTTTATTTCACCCACAGGGCATTCCCTTAAAACACTTGATTTATTAACCATGAAAAATCTTGATCGCAAGGTAAGATGTTGAAACCAGCTTTAGAAAAACAGCAAAATTCTTTCTTGCAGCTTCTCTTAGAATACTTGCAAGGCAAATATAGCAGTGTTATGAAAATACATTTGATGTATTTGTGCAACCAGATCTTTTAATACATGAATGTCAAGGCTGAAGAAAGATTTCAGTAAAAACAAACGTTGCCTAGGGATGAAGTGCAGCTGAGTAAGCTTTCCTCTGCCCAAAGTTTACTGAAACATAATTGCACATTTTCAGTTTTAAGTTTGTTATTTTGAAGCAAACTAAGAATAAAGTAACTTTGCTATGGAAAAAGCAATGGAATTTTGACTTCGTTATGATTGGCAGTATTTTCTTAGAAATTCTGAAATGTTGTCAGCTCACATGGGACGTGTATTCAAATACATTTGGCTTGTAAATGAGGAAGGCAAAAGGATAGGCATGTCCAGAAATAAGAAATATCTTTAACAGCAGCAGCACATTTTATTGGAGTACAAATAATGAACAATTGCTATTAAGGGACCCTTTGTGGAAATCATTATCTTTCTGTTACGACATAAAACATTATACAAAAAGCAACAGATAAATGCCTTAGTTAAAAAAAAATGACGACAGCAATGCAGACTGTTCCTTTTCTTTTGGATGTTTCATTCTTGAAAGGCCAAGTTTTTGTATCATTTCTGGTAAAAACTGAATATATAGGCTGTAAACACAATTGTCACTACATCAAAATGTTTCCATTAACCACACCTAGAGGGGAATCAGGCTGATCTGCCAATCAGTTGCGAGATCTCTTTGAAGCTGAATTAAAAACAACTCATGCTGAATCTGCTCCCACCAGGTTTTCCAGTAAAAAGGGGCAGGGCTTGACTAGCATCGTGCGCCCCCATTTTCAGAAGAGAGAGATAGAGAACAGTAGTGTTTCTCTACCCATAGTTTTAGTTAATGTGGTCAAAGTCCAAATTTTTCTCTGCAGCAGCTCATGGTGTTGAAGAGGTAATTTGCTATTCTCTTTAAAAAGCAGCTTGCTTTTTCAATGATGCGGTAACTTGAATCTAAAAAGTTCAGATTACTTGTGAGCCATATACTATACTTCTTATTTCTTTAATAGGTGAACATTATTCCCCTTATAGCCAAAGCAGATACTATTTCTAAAACTGAACTACAGCAATTTAAGGTCAATATAATGAATGAACTGGTCAATAACAGACTCCAGATATACCAGTTTCCAACAGATGATGAGAGCATTGCTAAGATTAATGCTAACATGAATGTAAGTACTTCACTTTAAGATTTTCACAGGGACCCTTTCTTATTTTTAACCAATTTCATGTAATTAGATTATATATTATATATATTGCAATTGTTCATTTATTAGTGTTCATAGCAAAACAAAGTTATTTACTCTCTCTTTTGCAGGGACACTTGCCATTTGCTGTAGTGGGGAGTATGGAAGAGGTAAAAGTTGGAGACAAAACAGTAAAAGCTCGCCAGTATCCTTGGGGCATTGTGGAAGGTAAAGGAGAATTTGAACTCTTACTTGTCCAGAATTAATTTCCTAAGATTGCCAACAGATTTAATTTCTTTTATGTGGTTGTCGTCTTTTTTACTGTTAAATGTCACATTTTGCCATTTCCTAATAAATAGCCTTTTTAAAAAAGACCCCTGAATGAAGATGGCATATTTTTTGTCCTGAACTATACAGGGCATTATGTGTTAGTACCAAAATCTTGAACTTGGCCCAGGTAGCAGATTGGAAGTCAGTGCAAATCCTGCAAGCAAGGTGTTATATGGTAGTGCCAGTTTGCTCTCACAAGCAGCCTATATGCCTCATTCTGCACCAGCTGCTGCCTATGAACTAAGCTCAAGGGTAGCCCTACAAAGAGCACATTGTGGTAAATCAGCCTTGAGGTTACCAGTGAATAGACAACTGTGGTCAAGTTATCACGATCCAGGCATGGCCGTAGCAGTCTTACCAGATAAAGCTGGTAAAAGGCACTCCTAGCCACCAATAGGAATAGGTTGAAGGATTTCATTTGTAAGTGTTGTTTTTGATGCCTCCCATAGTAAATGCTAATAGTATATTGGTAATATATTATTTCATTTCATTAGTGGACAATGAGAACCATTGTGATTTTGTGAAGCTCCGGGAAATGCTGATTTGTACAAATATGGAAGACTTGAGAGAACAGACTCGTATGTGTCACTACGAACTGTACCGACGGTGCAAATTGGAAGAGATGGGCTTCCGAGATACTGATCCAGAAAACAAACCTGGCAGGTTAGAGAGTGAGTCCTTTGTGTGTGCAATATGAAAATTCCCCCCTCCGTTATGACTTCTACTTGTAGCCTCAGTAAAATGTAAATGTACTGCCTTCAAGTCGATTCCGACTTATGGCGACCCTGTGAATAGGGTTTTCATGAGGCTGAGAGGCAGTGACTGGCCCAAGGTCACCCAGTGAGCTTCATGGCTATGTGGGGATTCGAACCGTGGTCTTCCAGGTCATAGTCCAACACCTTAACCACTACACCACACTGGCTCTCAGTAGCTTCAGTAGGGGGAACTAAATTATTTTATAAACTGATCCATAAAATCTAGAATTTAAAATGGTGATGGGAAAAAATTCTGTATTATTTTACTTAATGCACTTATCTAGTCATCATTTTGAATTGTACTGTTGATGGGTCCATCCTTAATTCATTGGTGGTTGGGTGGTTTGAAAGATAAGGGTGGCGACAGCAAGAGTTGGACCAGTGCTAGTATTAGAAAGCAAATCAGCAGGAGATATCTGGCCGTCAGGTACAGCAGTAGATTACAGCCAAAGCAAATCTGTCACTGTGCTGAATGCTGCCCTGTTCTAATTACAACAGTTGCCCGATATATCTCTGGGTTGGGTGTGCAGCACAGGTCCTGGAGATTTTATCAGATGGCACATTGTTGCCTTCTGTGGTCCTGCAGCAATATTGTCTTTATGTTGTCCTCTGTTAAAGTGGTGCAAACTAATTGTATTCTCAGCTCAGGAAGATATACCTAAGATGTTTTCTAATTTCTTTCAGAAGTCCTTTTTGGCAGTGCCAGTTCTTCCTTCATGTGCACTACCTACTTTTCCTTTTCTTTTGTCTTTTCAACTAATGCAAGTAAATATGTTCTCTATAACCTTTCTTTCTTATACTTTCTTCTTACTGTTCTTCCTTTCCTGTCACTAATACCTGAAACGGAAGCTGTACTATTGATGCTTGTCAAGAGCATAAAAGGTTTATCAATAACTGAGTAGACTGGAAAACACTGACACCAAAAAACGATTTGAGGTTTGTCCTACAGATACTGATGAATTTCTGCCGTGTACAGATAGGCCTTTTCACGAAGTTAATGCATTGATGGGAAATTCCAATTGGTGTTGGGGAATTCAGTAGGGAACAGAAAGTCTCTTAGCAAGTATGCATCAGCCTTAGGATTACCTGTGTAAACATCAGACACATGATAGATGTAACATCTTTTGCATTGTCTGCACTGCAGACTCTTGCAATTGATGTAGATAAAGAGTTAGTAAAATGAACATATTATTAATTTGAAGAGAAGCAGTTTTTTCTCCACTGTCTTTCTATGTAAACTCTGTAAGTCATCTACAATTGAGATCCACTCATCAGAGATGTTTTGGATATAAGGTGGTGTATACATAGCCTAAATAAATGAATAAGGAAGTGATTTTTTTCTGTGGGAAAAGTTAGCCATGGCCTTCAAGTTTCTGACCTTTTTCTTTTGGGCTTCATATGATTGTGCTTTTCTGGTTTTGTGCAAGAGTGTGATGGTATATGTATGAAAGATAATACCTGTAACACATATGCAGGCATTCTCATAAACCTGCAAATGTGAGCTGCCCATGAATTAACAAACACACTTGTTGAAGTCAGTGGAATGAGGCAGACGGATGTAAATTCAGCAAATATTTGGAAATAGGTAATGAAAGGGAAATGCTATAGATAATGGCAACTAAACTGAATTAACCAGAATGGTGATTTTAAGTTGGTAGAGATCACTGTCTTACCTAATTTACATGAATGGAAGCTCCAGTACTTCACCATTAGTTGTCATACTTTTGCTTTCAGTAGAGTACACATACAGTAACTCAACCATCCAGGTGTTTGCTTCTAACACCAAAATGATTGGCTGTTAGTGCTAAGCACATTGTATTTTGGTTATTATACAGCCACAAGAGTGGCTGTACATTATAGCCAGCATGGATTTTTCGCATTCCGCAATGTTAAATTGAAAATACCCCCATGCCATTCTGCTGCTTCCCATAAGCTCATTTCAAAATAAAAACTTACAAAACTTATAGTCCTGAACTCAGAGACACTTGCTTAACAACCCTCGTAAGTTTTCATGGTGAAATACAAAACACTCACAGAGAATCAAGAGTTTAAACTATAAAACAAATGGGCTCCTGCTGGAAGGAAGGGCGGGGTATAAATAAAATAATAAATAAATAAAACAAGAGGGAAAAAATCCAGACTCCTGTTGGACTTTTTTCTGTCAGTGGTCTCATAATATGTTGAAATTAATTAAAAATCAGCCATGTTCACGGAGTACCTGTAATCCTATTACAGACCTTGCCCCATACGTCATCTTCTGCAGTTTAAAAAATGCCTGTCTGATTTTTAATTAATTTAAGAAATTAAACATTGAAGTCTATTATAACATCGGGCATGCTGAGTAAGAACCAACGGTCAGTGTTCTAAAAGCCAGACTCATAGATGTTTGGCTTGGGTGATCAGGTGGCCGCAACCATGCCCAGTGACATTTATTTCACTTTAGATAGTCATGATTTCCCCCAAGTAATCCTCTTATTCCCCTGACAATGCTCCAGTGGCCGGAGTAGTTTAACAGTCAGTCCTTCTTCTGTGGATTGTAGCTCTAACGATTCTCAGCACCCTTCACAAACTACACTTCCCAGGATTTTTTGGGGGGAAGCCATGACTGTCTAAAGTGAAATAAAGGTCTGGTGTGGATGTAGCCAGGGACAGCTTCGGTTCAAATTTGGGTGGAAGACTACATGTGCCTGCGGTAGAATAAAAAGATGGGGGAAATCCCGAAAAATGATATTGTTCACAATGTTTTCCTTTTGGAAAGGAAAGGGGCTTTCCCTTGGCCCAGTGTCCACCCACCCAATCTCCTCTCCTTCCCTTCCTATACCTATCCTTCCATATGCTTAGAGGCACATGTTACCAAATTCTTCCAAGCTACACAGGAAGTGAATTGGACTGTAAAAGACCAATCCAAATTATATTTGCATTTTTACAAATTTGTAGAGCAGTACAATATCTCAGAGAGGAGGTCAGGTCTCCTGCTCCCCTGGTAGATTCGCTATAGCTGCCCAATTTCCCTGCTTTTTAAAGTTTGATAGAGCTATCTGTTGGCTATAGGTACATTATTCTTAAACCGCTAAGGTTTTTTGTCTGTTAGTGAATATTTCAGTAATTTCTTTAACACTTGTAACATACTTCGTTACGGAAAGCATGATATGGTTATATATAAATTGGTTCTTTACATAAATGAATGTTGAAGCCTTTTCTTCAGATGGAGGAATAAATTTCAGCATTAAAAAACTGTATAAATGTGCAGATATTATTCAGCTGTTTTCAAATAATCTGAAATATGGAATTAAACTGAGAACATCAAGAATCTGGGGTTTGTTTCCTACAGTTTATATATTTAATTTATGGTAATGGTAGCATTATTCTGGGGTGCTTTTTATTTATTTATTTATTGTATTTATATACCGCCCCATAGCCGAAGCTCTCTGGGCGGTTTACAGTAACTAAAAACATTAAAAACAAATATACAAATTTAAAACACATCTTCTAAAAACAATTTAAAACACAATTTAAAAAATTTAAAACAATTTAAAAACATGCTAAAATGCCTTAAATTAACTCATGTGTTAATTTATTGTAAAATTAGTATATATTATTACTCCAAAATTGCCACCAGGCTGAAAGAGATTTACAGCAAGCAATGTAAAACTCTCCAGTTATTTCAACTCAGTTTATGAGATGCTGTAATTAAGTTACAGCTTACCAGATGTTGTGATTGTGACTGGAAAGGATAAGTTCAACATCTCATGTTTAAAATGGCAGCAAACCTACATACAGCAAACATTGCAATTCCATCTATGATATCTGAGCTTGGCTGATAAGAAGCAATAGGCTCTAACCCTGTTATTAAGAACACGTGGGGAATTTATGCTGAATGGTATTAGGACACTGTATATTTTACAGTATTTCAAATGCTAAAAAGAAGTGATAAAAAGGGAGTGTTTCTTTCCTTCCATTGTCTTCAAATGCATTAGCAATGTGATAATGTGATACAAAGAAAGTAACAAAGTAGATATACTCTTGAGGGCTTTTTAAAAATGAAGCTAATACCTATTTAAATCTTCATTATAAAAAATGAAGCACAGAGTTTTAGCAATATTATATTTCAGTATCAAAAATCTGAATTCATTTCTAGAAACTTGTAAATATTAGCACTAAGAATAGTATCAAATGCTCAGTCTCTTTCTGGAGCAAGAATAAAATAAAATTAGGTTCTTCGCAAAGAACTGTAGAAGTTCTTTGCAAAGAACTGTAGAAGCACAACTTCATAAACCTACATCTTTGTTTCTAGGATCCCAGTACAAAAACCTTATACAGATAGCAAAAAGATGACTCATAGAGAAAGGTATGTAGCTTTATACAGTGGTTGAATCATGGTCTTTAAAATCCTTTTTGTGTCTGTATTCTTGAAAAATACGGTCTGGTCTTACATAAACTGATAATGACATCATACCAGTACTGATTCTGAGCTGTATATGAACAACCTTAAGTGTAACCCCCTCTAGCATGCACACCTTAACGTGGTGAGGGGGTTTCAGAGTGTTGAAGAAGCTGAGAACAATGGCGTCAGACGTCTAGACCAAGAGTCTAGACCTAGCAGGGGCATCCAAGGTGAAATGGTCAAAGCTGAGACACCAGACTAAGATGCATCCAAACTCAGAGGAAGTCAATGGTAAACCACCTCTGAATATCTCTTACCACAAAAACCCTATGAACAGAATATCCAAAATGCAACACAACATAGTGCTAGAAGATGAGACCCCCATGTCAGAAGGCACTCATCAAGCTACTGGGGAAGGACAAAGGACAAGTACGAGTAGCACTGTGACTAATGGCGCAGCTGGGTTGAAGCCGAAAGGAAGCCCAGAGGTTGATGCACACAGATGCGAAAGGAGAGTCCGGAGTTGTACGACGCACACAATAGGAACATGGAATGTGAGAAGCACGAACCAGGGAAAGTTAGAAATTGTCAAGCAAGAAATGGAACATATCAACATTACAATACTTGGCGTGAGTGAATTAAAATGCACAGGAATGGGATATTTTCAATCAGGCAACTACAAAATATTTTATGCAGGAAATGAGAAATTAAAAAGAAATGGGGTTGCTTTAATAGTGAGAAGTGATGTAGCAAAAGCAACTGGGAGCTATAACACAAGGTCTGAGCGAGTGATATCAATGAGATTGAACAGGAAACCTATTAACATAACCGTCATCCAAGTCTATGCTCCAATGGCAAACACAGAAGAAGAGGAATTGGAGAGATTTTATGTAGAAGTACATGAAGAAATTGATCACACACCAAAACAAGATGTGTTGATAATCATGGGGGACTGGAATGCAAAAGTAGGGAACAGAGAAGAACTAGGAATTGTGGGGAAATAAGGCTTAGGAGATAGAAATGAAGCAGGAGGAAGACTTTTTGAATTCTGTGAAGCCAGTAATTTGTTTCTTGCAAACACATTTTTTGAGCAACCAAAAAGACAACTGTACACATGGACATCACCAAATGGTCAATATAGGAATTAAATTGATTATATAATTGGAAACAGAAGATGGAGAAGTTCCATACTTTCTGCAAAAACAAGACCAGGAGCAGACTGCGGTACAGATCATGAACTGGCAATATCAAAAATCAGAGTAAAGCTAAAGAAGAACAAAGCAACCATAATGCCAAAATACAATTTAAATAACATCCCAGAAGAATATAAAGATCAAATAACGAACAGATTTGAGGCTTTAAACTTAGTTGACAGAGAACCAGAGGAACTATGGAGTGAAGTCAGAGACATTGGCCCGGTTGACATTGTGATTTAATGTGAGATGGGTTCTACTTGCATGCTGGTTGAACTCGCAGTGATCACATGACGTAGGAGGCAAACAGAAGCCATCTCACTGCTTTTAGCTTTTAATCTGCAGCAAATCAATTCAATTTTAATCTGAAAAGGGAAGGAAAAACCATCTGTGCTTCATATCTCTAGGGGCTTGTAGACACTTAGCTCCAATGTTTTTGTGAGTCCACGCCCACTCCCTCTTCCTCCCTTTGTTATGTCATTTCCTGCTGACTCCCATTCTGCAAGCTTGCTGCAAACAGTGCTTTTTTCTTTCCCCCCTAACTTGTGCAAAAAAGCATAACATTGTTCAAAGAAATATTTGTATTTTTGCTGGATTCTGAAAATACAAATAATCAAACTTGAGGATTTTTTAAAATAAAATTTACTCTGGAACAAACTGAGCATGCTCGGTTGCCAAGGTAACCAAAGGAAGTGATAGTTTGACCTTAAAGGGTGTGGTCATTAGGAAGCTGCATGATTAACCCTTTCCCTTCAGTATGGAAAACAGTGATTGGAAGGTAGGAAGTGTGATCTTTAAACTTCCATCGCGATGGAAAACACTTCATCTTTAGAACAGAGTTCAGGTCCCGTGTAAATGAGCCCATTATCAGGGAAGAATGCAAAAAGACAATACCTCTAGTTAAAAAGAGAAAGACCTCAATGGATGACTGAAGAAACTCCTAAAAAGGTTAAAGAGAGAAGGAAACAAAAGCAAAAGGAGATAGAAACATGGCTAGAACCCTAAATGCAACTATACAGCGACTAGTACATAGGGACAAAGATAGCTGCCCTCCCCAGTCCTAGCCTTCTTCTGATTTCTTGATTATTGTTTCCATTTTGCTTAATGACTGTGCCAAGGTATTGATAATCCTTGACAAGTTCAATGTCCTTGTAAAATGGTTAAAGAAAAAAGGAAACCAAACGCAAAAGGAGATAGAAACATGGTCAGAACCCTAAATGCAATGATACAGCGACTAGTACATAGGGACAAAAGAGAACTCTTACAATAGTTATTGCATAGAAATAGAGGACAACAAAAAGGGCAGAACAAAAGCCCTATACCAAAAGATTAGAGAAATTAAAGGGAAATTTAAACCAAGAGTAGGGATGTTGAATAATCAACAGGGGAGCACACTGACTGACTGAGAGAAAAGAAAAGAAAATGGAAGCAATACACTGAAGAACTCTATAAAAGAGATGCAAGGATGATATTCATTCATGGAGGGACCGTATGATGAAGAAGCAGAAATTTTAGAATGTGAGGTGAAAGCTGCTCTTAAGATACTTGGAAGAAACAAATCACCAGGAACAGATGGCATACCAATAGAGTTGCTACAAGTTACTGAGACTGAATCAGTTCAAATCTTGACAAAAAATTGTCAAGAAATATAGAAAACAAAACAATGGCCCACAGACTGGAAGCAGCGTTCAATATATATCCCAATTCCAAAGAAAGGGGATCCCAGGGAATGCAATAATTATCAAACTATTGCCTTAATATCCCATGTAAATAAAATAATGCTCAAGATTCTACAACAAAGGCTCTTACCATATATGGAGTGAGAAATGTCCAAGCTGGATTTAGAAAGGGAAGAGGTACCAGAGATCATGCTGCAAACATACGTTGCATAATGGAACGGACCATGGCATTTCAGAAGGAAATCACCCTGTGCTTTATACATTACAGCAAAGCTTTTGACTGCATAGATCATGAAAAACTATGGAATGCTTTAAAAGAAATGTGGGTGCCACAGCAAATGATTGTCCTGATGCACAACCTATACTCTGGACAAGAGGCTACTTACAGGCGGGCCCCGCTTTACGGCGCTCCGCCTTTCGGCGTTCCGCTAATGTGGTGACTTTCAATTAGGGAAAGTCCCCGCTTTAAGGCGCTTGTTCCGCTTTTACAGCGGTTTTTGCTCATCGTGCGTCATTTTTGCGCGACGTGCACCATTATCGTCAATGGGTTCTGCTTTTTGGCGGTTTCCGCTTTTCGGCGGCAGTCCGGAACGGAACCTGCCGTATAAGTGGGGCCCGCCTGTACAGTAAGGACAGCTTAGGGAGAAATCGATTGGTTCCCAATCAGAAAGGGTGTGAAACGGGTGTATTTTATCACCCTGTTTATTTAATCTATACGCAGAACATATCATATGGAAAGCGGGATTGGACCAAGATGAAGGAGGTGTGAAAACTGGAGGGAGAAATATCAATAACTGAAGATATGAAGACAATACCATACTGCTAGCAGAAACCAGTAATGATTTGAAATGAATGCTGATGAAAGTTAAACAGGAAAGCACAAAAGCAGGACTACAGCTGACACTCAAGAAGATGAAAGTAATGACAACAGAAGATTTATGTAACTTTAAAGTTGACAATGAGGACATTGGTCAAAGATTATCAATACCTTGGCACAGTCATTAACCAAAATAGAGACAGTAAGTCAAGAAATCAGAAGAAGGCTAGGACTGGGGACGGCAGCTATGAGAGCACTAGAAAAGGTCCTCAAATGCAAAGATGTATCACTGAAAACTAAAGTCAGGATCATTCAGGCCATGGTATTCCCAATCTCTATCTATGGATGTGAAATTTGGACAGTGAAAAAAGGGGATAAGAGAAAAATAAACTCATTTGGAATGTGGTGTTGGAGGAGAGCTTTGCGCATACCATGGACTGCGAAAAAACAAATAATTGGCTGTTAGAACAAATTAAACCAGAACTATCCCTAGAAGCTAAAATGATGAAACTGAGGTTATCGTACTTTGGACACATCATGAGAAGATATGATTCACTAGAAAAGACAATAATGCTGGGAAAAACAGAAGGGAGCAGAAAAAGAGGAAGGCCAAACAAGAGATGGATTGATTCCATAAAGGAAGCCACAGACCTGAACTTACAAGACCTGAATAGGGTGGTTCACAACAGATGCTACTGGAAGTCGCTGATTCATAGGGTTGCCATAAGTCATAATCGACTTGAAGGCACATAACAACGACAAAAGTGTAAATCAAAATGTCTTCAGCTATGTACTAGCTCAGCACCTTAGAACTTTGGGTACAGAGGGTCAGAGCTTACTGGAACAGATGTTGCATACAAAAGGCATCAGATTCAGTGGCATCTCACTTAAATGGACCAAGTAGCAGGAGAAGGGGAAGACCACTGCCTGAGATCCTAGAGGATCATTGCCTGTCAGATTGGACAATACCTGGGTCAGGTGGACAGTCTAAGGTAGTATAAGGCAGTTTCCTATGTTCTTAAATACAAGTTAATTTGGTTTCTTTCTTTCTTAATGGGAAAAGAACACTTTCTTTTACACTGATGTTCTAAACAAATATGTGAAATGTCTCATGTCCAAAGCAGACTTTATTAACTGCAGTACTAACATTTAACTTCTACAACAGAACATTATTTTTGAGGATAGAAGACATAATAGGCCTGTAGGAACAGGGAAGGGGAGATTTAGCTTGCCTGTCTCTGAAGGAGTACTGGTCAGATCAGAATAGAATAAAGACGTATCATCCTGGACATAACCTTTCTGATAAGATGCTCCTGTTCTGCTGTATGTTGAACATTAAGGTGTTGAAGATGTAACTTAAACGAGCTGGTAAGTTGTTGTTTTCCTTGCAGCTGTAGGATGAGTTCTGTTTGCCTTCACCTTCACTCTTCTAATACGTATTTACACATATTACACATCCAACACTGGTTTTTGGTCCTTCCGCAATGCTTTTGGAAGCCTTCCCTTAAATACACAAGGAGCATGACATTAACCTGGCTTAAGATTTATTCATTGGGGGCTAGGGATGTAGCTTCAGAATTGCCACAGGGGCCAGCCAGTCATCATTTTGCATTCTGCTAGAAACAGAAAGAACCAGTTGTAATTTGGTTCTGTGAAAGGTTGTATGCTTGGCCAAAAGGAATGGGTGCAGATCCGCAGAGGGTTCACTCCATCTGCGTACATCTACACCAGGTGTGGTGAATCTGACCCTCCAGATGTTGCTGAACTACAACTCCCATCAGCCCCAGCAAGCATGACCAGTAGCCAAGGATGAAAGGAGTTGTAGTTCAGTAACATCTGGAGTGTTATAGGTTCCGTACACCTGATCCGTATAGATAGTGAAGTGGCTATAACTGATTTTGTTACCCCAGCGTAAAAGCAGGGTTTGTGCTGCTCATACCACAGCTAGACTTGGAGCAAAAGTTGACTGTCAATGAACTAAAAAAAATCACCTGTAGGATGATGCTACTTAATACTGAACTAGTCACGGCATAAAGCAGGGGTGGGGAGCCTGTGGCCTTTCAGATATTGCTGGATTACAGTTGCTATCATTCCTGGCCATTGGCCATGCTGGCTGAGGCTGATGGCAATTGGGATCCAACAACATCTGGAGGGCCACAGGTTCCCGGCCCCTGGTATAAACAACAGTATCTCAACATGTGGGTTCCTTTGTTAAAAAATGATTAAAATACTTTCTAAATGAAAAGACACTTTTGCTCCTTAATAGATGCCAGGAGTGGAAATATGGAAAACCTCTAGCTGTTGTTATTGTATTTATTACAGTGAGACTGGAATCAGCTTTCAGCTGTAAGATCAGCAAGTTTATTGTTTGCCTGGTTCAAAATAGTCTCTTTATCAGAAAGTGACTTTGGAGAGAGAACAGCTGAGAGAATATCAAGCTGTCAGCATGCCAGAAAGGAAGGACATATTCAGTAGTCTGTGAGGAAGCTTTAAAAATCAGAGTTCCAAATTGGCATGTAAAGGAGAAACAATTGGAAACCCAAGCAAACAAGGATAAAATGACATTCTCTAATACAGAAGGGCAATCTCTAGAGCAGCCTTTCCCAACCAGTGTGCCTCCAGATGTTGTTGGACCACAACTCCCATCAGCCTCAGCTAGCATTGCCAATGGTCAGGAAGATGAGAGTTGTAGTCCAACAACATCTGGAGGCACACTGGTTGGGAAAGGCTACTCTAGAGTCTTTGAAATATCACAATAATTCCAGAGATATAAACAGATCTGTCAGCTGATCTACAAAAATGTTAAGCAGAATTTAATTTTCTGTCATGTTTAATTAGATCTGCTAGTGTGCATATTACACATATATTCGCTAAAAGACTAAATTTGGAAAATTAGCAATACTACTTGGGATTTTTCCAGGAGATGATTATGCACACACAGACAGAATTGCATTGGCTTTGATCAACTAGCAAAATTCGACAAATGTAGCACAGAGCAATCTTAATGTGTTTGTTCTGGATGGACAGCCTGCAATAAACACGCTGTAGCTGCAATTATAGTATTTATTTATATATGAATAAAGATTTAAAGGTGATAATATGCCAGTATAAAATGATATAGAAGCATAGAGGGGGCTTTGTGACTTGAAATGCCACTACAGAATCATACAGAAAATAATAGGTTAAAATTGCATACACAGGTGAACCCGAAGTGCCCACATGCACATTACCTGGATCATATATTTAATTACTGCACAGCAATAAACTAGAGGTGGAAAATAATCTAATAAGGAACTGTGAAGTGGAGTGTTTAAATGACAGAGCCTTGTTGTGGGGGACGTGAAAGAACCAGGAAGGGGAAAGGTTATATGCAAAGTTTAGAGCAAGAGTGGAAAAGACTGGAGGAAATTAGAAGGGTTGGAACACAGATATTACACGTTGTATCCAATGCTGCTGTTCTGTATGCACAACAGGCTTCTGCTTGTGCAAGGGAATTTCTCTCCTCTCTCCAAAGCCCACCATGCACCCTCAAAATCTGCCTCTGTGGGGAAAATATAGCAGTGGAAAAGTTTCTAGCACATGCAACTGCAAGCTATATAGGGCCTTACTGGTTTACACCAGCACTTTGAATTTTGCACAGAAATGCATAGGGAATTAGTGAAGCTGTTTTAAAACTGATGAGAGAACATTTTTTTTAAAAATCAACAGAGATAAACATATTCAGCTATACCGAATCAAGACTTTTTCTGATAAGCTATTTGCATCCCAACTGCTGGGTCCCTTTTGGGTTTCCTCTTTACTTTTTTCTGCTTTCACAACATTTCCCAGTGTTCCAGCTCTCTTAAAACATTTCAGCTTTTGTTCTCTTGCAACTGCTCAAGTTTTTGACTCCACAATCTTGTGTCTAACTGCCCTGTTTTTCTAGTTTGACTTGTATACACCATTTTTACTCCTCCCCCCCCCAACCTTTTAGCCAAACTAGACAAGAGGAGAGTCTTGGTTAAGTATCTATTTCTCCTTAATTGCCAGGTTCCTAGAACGAACCTTTATACACCATTCACACCTTCCTAAGTAAATCACCCCCTTATGCTTTTAACTTTCTTCTAAACTTTTGACTATACTATACAGCAGAGCTTTTAAAGCAAAAATGCAACAATTTTAGAACCCCCCCAAAACAAAATGGTTGAGAGTCCTGTTCCTTCACGTCTAGCAGTAAGACAATCATTCTACAAAAACTTAACATAAAGAAGTATCTTTTATGCAAAAATAAACCAGTTTTGACCATTGAAGCAATTTTTGTAACATTGCATGGATTGTATGATTTCAATTTCCTTGGTCTTCACCCATGTTTTTATTTGGCAAGTCTTTGTTAGATCAAGTTGGGCCTTTTTAGTCCTTTAAGGAATCAAATATGTGTGGTGAAAGCCCAACTAAAATGGTAACTTCTTTTAAAAAGCAATTTTTAAAGTGTCACAAGTAACTAGTGAAGGAATTG
The DNA here is from genome assembly GCF_030035675.1 of Rhineura floridana. Taxonomy (NCBI): domain Eukaryota; kingdom Metazoa; phylum Chordata; class Lepidosauria; order Squamata; family Rhineuridae; genus Rhineura; species Rhineura floridana. Next base: position 52,948,294 of record NC_084484.1, read on the forward strand.
AAGACACTACTTGAAATTAGAAAATGTTTCTCAATTCTCATAATTCTGCTCAGATCTGTTGGTTGGTTGGTATTCTTTATATTAAGATCAATCAACTTATTTATTTATTTAAAACATTTATATACAGGCATACCCCGCTTAACGTTGCTTCACTTAACGTTGCCTCGCAATAACATATATGCTCCATACGTCCCCATACCCCGCTTAACATTCGCGCACTTCGCAATAACGTACATTTTATTGGTATGATGCCGCTGCCATCTAGTGGTGATTGCGTGCAGTACAAGTGAAGACAATTGCTTCACTTAAAGTAGATTTTCACTTAAAGTATAATCTCGGGTCCCATTGCGAACATTAAAGCAGGGTATGCCTGTACTGCCCTTAAATCAGAAATTACCAAATAGTGTTCAGTAAAATAACTTAAAACAATCTATTAAAACATACTAAACTTCATAAAATACAAAGTTTTCATCTGCCATCTCTACGGTCTGTATAAATTGGAATTAAAGTAGCAAATGCTGAGGCTTGTACTTTTAAAAACCTGTATATATTTACTCAAAAAGATTTAAATCTACCAAGTACAGACATACGATAAAACATATAAACATCTCTGACAATGAGTGCAATATGATGAGAATTACAAGCTGTTGCCTCTTATAAATGATGAAGGCAAAGTCAGTCCTACCATTAAAAAGACTGAGGCAGCCACTTCATGCAGCAGATAGGGACAGAGAGTGGGAGTCATGAAGCCTGCCCTGCATCCCTTAAGCCAGCCTGCTGCTGCTGCTGTGTGGTGGTGGAGGACCTTGTCCCATTGCTACTGCTAGAGTCAACTGCTAGTCTGGTTGGCTTTTATACAGGGAACGGGGATGTGCCATCTTTTGCCTGGTGCAGTGCAGTATCTTGGGCCAGCCCTGACTAAAGACTATTTCATTTATGGTCCTCAGTCTACAGGAGACTTATGAAGCTAAGCGGCTTGAATTTCTTAATGAATTACAGCGGAAAGAAGAAGAAATGAGGCAAAGGTTTGTTCAGAGGGTCAAAGAGAAAGAAGCACAGCTGAAAGAAGCTGAGCGAGAAGTAAGCATATCTCTCATTTACTTTGATATTCATCTGCTTGTAATAGTAGCTTGAAGACATTAAATACTTCGTATGTAAGTACTATATATTTAAGGGGAAAAACCCAGAATAGGTTGGCTAGGGTCCAGCAAAGAATGCACTGAAGAGAATGGTGAGCATTACTGGCATTTTGCTGTTTCCATTACTGCAGTTTCTCCTGGTGAAGACACAAACTACCTTTTTATAACTGCACAGTGGTTTAACTCTTGTGCAGCAGAAACTGCTGTGGTGAGAACAGCAAGTACAACTTTGGTTGTATGTGGTGTTCTCTCCCCAGTAAGTATGGCCCTTCTGTGGATCCTGATCATGGTTAGAATTAGACCAGGAACAGGACTAGAGATGTGAACTCCCAGAAAAAAACTGGGGGGGGATTGGGAGGTGATGTCCCCCTTTTCATTTTTTTTTTCTGTAAAAAGAAGGCTTGGGGGAAAGGGTGGGGAAAATTATCCTCCTCCCCAAATTTTTCTTTTTTTCCCTCCAGGCCTTCACACCTCTAACCAGGGTTTGCAACAAAATTTTGAGCTGTGTCCCATATATGCCCCCCCCCTGCACTGGGTGTGTGTGTGTGTGTGTCCTTCCTCCTCTTTCTTGCCCACACTGCTGGAGCTGATTGGGAAGTTTAACAAATTGTTATGCTTGGGGTTATGTGTTTCTGCTGTCTTGAATCTCTCCCTGAGGCAGACCGAGTTAGGGGACTGGCTGAGGAGGAAGCAGCTGCTCTGATGCTCTGAGTTCTGGCTGAGGCTCATTTGGCTGCCATGCTGGGCTGCACATGAGTGTTCATTTCTCCTCCATGCAACTGCACACTTTCCCCCCAGTTTTTTTAAAATGTTGGCGAGGATGACTTTGCCCCTTAGCATGCAAATACCTCCTCCTTGTTTCTTTGTGGTCTGGTTGTGTGTGTGTGTGTGTGTGTGTGTGTGTCTGTGTGTCTGTGTGAATAAGTTAAAAATGCAAAATGCAAAACTGACATTTCTTTAGAAAATCAGTGTCCATATTTCTCTGTGTGATTACTGGGGATAGTATGCTAAGTGGTAGGCTACCACCTGGTGGCAGAAATGAAATGTTTGTGCTGGACTTTAGCTACAACTGGAGTTTGAACAGTTAAAACGGCTTGATCAAGAAGAGAGAATGAAACTGGAAGAGAAAAGAAAACTTCTGGAAGATGAAATTATTGCATTCAATAAAAGAAAGGCTGCTTCAGATGTACTCCAAGAGAGGCCACTGCCCCCTACGCCCACTGTTGGTTTTAAAAAAGATAAGGATCGGAAAAAGTAAGTAGTCAACTCAAGAAGATTTTAGGATTTGAGTTATAGGACAGGATAAACTGTCCAGTTCAGATCAATATTTTAAATAGTATAAATTATTCTGGTAGCAAGTGTGATAACAAATCACTTTGTTTTAAATTGAGACTTTCTTACTGATATTATCAGGCACTTTTATGAGAACTCTTCTTTTTATGTTTTTTCCCCCCAAAGGGAACAAGGTTTTCGCCTTGAGCTCCTGTGCTTTGATGTCAGAGATCAGGAAGTTGTGAATATACAGGAAGAGAGAGAGAGAGAGAGATTAGAAAGGGAAAGAATCCTTCGCAGGGAACACCACGAATAGTGTTTAGAAGTGGTTTACAAATGTTCTATGCTTGCGGTATGTTCAGAGTCATAGAAAACAGATCCATTATGTTCATAATGTGTTTCTTTCTTTATTTTTTTTATTCCTAGGATTATTACTGAAATTCACAATGGCCTTTGTAGTTTTGTAGTCATGACAGAAGTTATCACAGAATTTTTAAAAACCTAAAATATGTGTTGTGGGAAATAAGAGTGTGCCATCTGTTGCACTCCCTGTTCTGCTTAAAACACAACTAATTGCATTTTATAACAATTTTATTAATGATTTTAACACTAGAAATCTGCTGTTAAATGATGACAAAGTCATAATATGATAAAAAAGTTCTTTTTGGTAGTGTTGGGCAACATCTAGTGATGCCCATCCATTTGCTCAATGGAAATCTGATTGCACAATGGAACTTTCTCTTTTCCTACTTCTAATCTCCTGTGCACCCCAAGATTGTTTTCTACGGTTGGCATAAGATACATCTATCTCACCTGACTCAGCTGGAAAAGACAGATGGAGCTGGGTGCCATCAGCATATTGATGACACCAAATGCCAAATCTGATGATCTCATTCAGTGGCTTCATGTAAATGTTAATAATATGGGGGACAGAATAGGTTTCTGTAGAACCCCATAACATAAATGCTACAGTGCTGAAGACCCTTAATACAGCATTCTTGAACCAGCTCTCCAGGTAGGAGTGAAACCACTGAAGAGCAGCGCCTCTAGTTCCTCAATCCACAGAGCTTTCCCAGAAGGGTATCATGGCTGAGGGTATTGAATATTACCAAGATAACCAGCAATCAGCGGGGTTGCATTCCCCTTGTTTCTCAGTAAAGGTCATTTATCAGGGGGATCAAGGCAGTTTCACTTCCAAACAGTCCATAAACCAGGTTGAATGGATCCAGATAACCAGTTTCATCTGCTAGTTTCATTGGATTTGGCTGGGAACCCCTCACTCCAACCCTTTTTCAAAAAACAAAATGACCTTTTGAATAGGTGGTGGTAGTTAAAAATATTCTTGGCCCAAATTAGGGTAAGAGAAGGGAGGGATTGTTTATTAGAATTGAGGCATTTTTTTTAGAAACTGCATGTGATACAGCCCTTTCTTGAACTTTATACAGGTAGAGTTTATATTCCTTTCATTTGGAAAGCTAGCACATCAGGGAGAAGGCTAAGCTAAAACCCTTCTACTAGGCATGCTTGTTTACCATGTGCAGCTGAGTTTTGGATGATGGGAGCATTAAATATAGGGACTCTCACTTGTAGTCTGAAGTGGTTCATTCTAAGAAAGTCTGTACCATGTGATATTTCTCTGAGTCAGTTCAAGTTTTATCTATTTGACATTGATCAAAGTAAATATGAATAATTTGAAGACAGACGTTTTAATACTGTATATAGCCTTTGCTTTCTGTGGAGAAAGGCACACCTAATAGAACTTTTTATGTTTCAGCTCTGCCTTTATGTGAAATTGAAGATACAAGAAGAAATGGTTCACAGTTGTCTAGGAGGAAGCTTGGACCCCGCCCCGCCTTTTTAATGCAAACTAACTCAAAAACTGACCACTGTTTAAAAAGTATATTAAAATGCATAATGTATACTGTACTGTAGGTGGTTGTTGCTGCATTAAAATACATATATAATGACATATCTTTTAAACACCTATTGGTATGTTCTTAAAAACTACGTACCCATGGCCGAGTTATACTCACTTCGAGTGCTGTACCAAAGAAAATTGTCCCATCGAACAATTTTCATTCATGTTATGAATACTCCAGTGTAGAAATTAATATATATTGTAATTGTTTTAAATAATTGTTGCCTCTTTAATGTGTCAACTATACACCATTTAATGTTCCCTTTGAAGCATATATTGAACTGAATAAAATATGTAAACCTGTTTAAGAAACTATTTTCTTTTCTGAAAATGGTTTTATAAATGTACTTCCTAGTTTGGTGGTGATAAGCTTTGAATTAAAATGGATTATGGCTTCCTTTGTCATGGTTTCCTTTATATCTGCAAATATCAATGCAAACATATGATTTACTTGATAATATATATTGAGAAGTAATTTGGTTTAAAGATGTTTTCCACTTGAACAATCTTTCCAGGTCTTCAGCTACATTACATGTCACCCACTGTGTGGAACTAGGGATTTACAACACAAAATACAAATTTATAAAATTGAGATGATTTAATGACAACGTCCAGTTCATTTCTAAAATGACATATCAAGTTCCTTGGAGAGTGACCTTTCTTCGGTTTTAATGCTAACTTAAAACAGACTATGGGGTTGAACAACCAGATACAAAAATTTCCAAACTCTAACTCTGCAATCCTATGCATGTTTAATCAGATGTAGGCCCCACTGTGTTCAATAGGGGCTTACTCCCATTAAATGAGTAGGGAAGGGTTGGAGAACCTTGGCCCTCCAGGTAGTTAGACTGCAGCTCCCAAACAGCTCGTGTCAGCATGGCCAATGATCAGCAATAGCATATAGTGTGGAGGGGTGCTGCTGCTCACTTGACCTCCCAGCAGCAGGTCCTTTGGAGAAGGCCTGTAACTTACTGGTATATCATCTGCTTTGCATGTAGAATGTCTCAGGTTCAAACCCTGGCATCTCCAAATAGGTCTGGGAAAGATTCCCTATCTGAAACTCTGAAGAGCTGCTGCCAGTCAGTGTAGACAATACTGAACTGGATGGACCAATGGATCTGATTCAGTATAAGTCAGCTTCCTATGTCCCAGCACCATTGCTGCTGCTTACTGGGATGGGCAAGATGATGGGGAGGTCAGCATTGTGCAAATGTGGCAAAGCCAATATAGCGCTTCTGCTAGCACTTTTGCACAGTACCAATCTCTCCCATTCTCCTGGTAAGCAGTAGCAACTCTGCTGCTGGGAGGTCAAGTAAGTTTTGTGTACAATTCTCAAAGATTTCTGCAGCCTTGTTTTCTTTTAAAAAAATGTATGTGAATGCAAAAAAAATAAAAATAATTGGTTAAATCATTAGCAGTTATTGATGTTGCTATAATATTTTTGCATTGTTCCAATCTCTAGAAATTTAACTGAATGCATCCTATACCAAGAAAGCTAATCCACCAGCTGTACCTGACCCTGCAAACATTTTCGTCGCTGTCCCTTACTACGATGCCAAATATGTTTGTGGCCCCTAAAGGTCCTCCAAAATTTCTCATTGTTTTACTGAGTTCCTGTTGCCCTACCCCCAGTGCTATTGTGATGCCAAAAGGTTTTTTATGGCCCACCAAAGAGCCCCCAAATTTGTCAATTTTCAAAAAACTTTAATTTTTACGTTTCTAAATAATATATAGAGATTTACTTACGACTTCCAAGGGTCCCCACTGCCATACTGTGATGCCAAAGGTTTTTGTGGGCTCCTCCATAACTGTCCCCAAGTTTGTCCATTAATTTTTTATTTTTTTAATTGAGCATTCCTGCCAGCCCCTTGCTATGATGCCAAAAGAATTTTGTGACACTCCCCAAATTTGTCCTTTGAAAATATTTTAATAATATTTAAAATAGTGTAAAACAGGTGATCAGAAAGCCTTTTGAAAGGCAGCCTTAAAACCTGCAGTTTTTGTCATGCTAATGTTTACATTTTGGTCCCACCTTCTTTGACATGCAGCTCCTAGTGGGCTGAAATGGATCAAGGTGGCCCTCAGCTCAAAAAAGGTTATCAATCACGCTCCTTTATAACCTAGGAATATGTTGACATTACCGCAGTTGAGATAGTCAGTACCAACATGGGGAGGGATGGAAGAATCTGTCAGTTTAGGTTTCTCTCTGTTTTTTCCTCATTTTTCCAATCTTAAGTTCAGTTCTCATTTCCTCATCAGTTTGCATTTTTTTAAAAAAATTCATTAAAATTTTTCAGCATTTTTGTGCAAATTTCTCCCAATGTATACATTTTTGTATGCAATCTGTTGAATATTTGTTTTTTGCAAGAAATGTCATTTTTGTATATTCTCATCAATATGCTGCCTTTTTATGCACATTACCTGGCTGGAGAACTGCATTGCAAAATTTGTAGAAGTGTGAATTTCAAAGGATGGCTGCAGTTTGGTGGCATACTGATTTGGGAAGTATGAATTAGGTACAATGCAAACTGCTGAATTTCTCCATTCTCAAGGCTACTGAGTACCATGAAGAAAGATGCAGGATTAGCCCCACCCCCTCAAAGCCCACCTTGGCCAAAGTGTGATTGGCATCAGTCTGAAGAGGACTGCTTCTACACGCACATGGGTTCATCCCCATGTTGGAAAGCCTATTGCCAATGGTGGGGAACTTCCACTGGCCTAATCTGTGCAGCCAAGATAATTATCTCTGATCTTCGCAGGAGCAATTTATGATTTTGTTAATTCACTTCATCTTCTTGTAAGTTAGAATTTCCTCTGAAAACTGCCTTTTACAGAATGGAAGGGGAAACTTGTTTGAGGTGTAGTTGTGGGTCTGTGGGTATGTTTTTGATTCAAGACACTTGGTTATAGATGAGGCCAATGAGGAAAAGTGTGATAGTTTAAGGCTATCATGGAGACTGACATTGCAGAAACACATTGATATATTCTGCACCAGGTCACTTAAACTGCTGGAATAATAGTGGAATGATGTATGGTGAATATGGTCCAACTTCATAGAATCAGAATAGCAAGAGTTGGAAGGGGCCTAAAAGGCCATCAAATCAAACTCCCTGCTCAGTGCAGGAATCCAGCTTAAAGTATACCTGACGTGGCTGTCCAACTGACTCTTGAAGGCCTCCCATTTTGGACAGCCCACCATCTCCCTAGGTAATTCATTGTTGTACTGCACTTACATTTAGGAAGTTTTTTCTGATGTTCAGTTGAAATCTGGCTTGCTGCAACTTGAGCCTATTATTCCATGTCCTCCATAGAATTCCATGGATAGAGAAAAGATCCTGGCCCTCCTCTGTGTGACGAGCTTTCAAGTACTTGAAGAGGTCTATTGTATCGCCCTCAGTCTTCTCAAGGCTAAATGTGCCCAGTTCTTTCAGTTTCTCTTCATAGCGTTGTGTTTCTAGTCCCCTGATCATCCTTGTTGCCCTCCTCTGAACCTGCTCCAGTTCCCATATCTATTCCTCTTTAGACTAGTGTTTGAGGGTCACATTGACATACAGGTATAACAGCACTGATGATAATTATTGACAAAGGGACATGTTGTGTGTTAGACTGGGCTGGTATCTCACCAGAGCAATTTGTAACATTGGGCTGTAAATGTAAGCGAGACACATTACATGCCTTCAATACTCCAACCTCAGTTAATTCAGGATTTCAGTGTTAAAATAGTAGTGCATAATGCTGCAAAAATGTTTTCAAAGCAGATTGGGGCTTTGCTAAGATTTCTTGTGGTAAGTTTCTGATGTCAAATCTCATGTTGTTAAAATAACTATGCATAGAATTCACCAGCAGATGCTGCTCAATAGCCACCATCTTACTATTTTCTGTTGCACAGTCAATATAAACTAGCAATGGAATGCCCTAGATAATATTTTTTCTTTTTAATTAACAGTCTTATGTAATCTACATCTAATCCTTTGTATATTATTTGTACATTTACATGTTCACATTTTTACATTCTCTAGGTTTGGAGATATATGGATGGATCCAACACTTAATTTCAGAATACTTATGAATAAAAGATTGGTTATCCATATCAGGGGATAAGAGAACAATCAGGCTGGTAAAGCAAACACCTGCTAGAACAGGAACAATTTTGCCATTCAACAGAATATTGCTTGTAAGGTAGCTAGACACGTCTTCCTGGGCAGTGCGTTCCAGAGCCCAGATGCAGCCACTGAGAAGGCCCTTTCCCACATTCAAACCAAACCCACACAGATGCTGTGGAATGTGGAGGAAAGAATCTACTCTAAATATTAATACAAGGGCACATAGCCTCAAATATAGGGTACCTACATGTGTTTGAAAATTCTGGGCATAATGCATCAACTGGAAGGGTTGTTTTCCAATACATTGCTTTTGGTGGAGTGATTGTTTGGATGTGCTTCTTGATACGCATGGTGATGTGCATGGAAGAGTGCATTTCACTGAAAGTAATGTAGTGCAAAAAACAGCTCCCTGTACTATAATGCACATCTAATTAATATCTGCTCCTGACTCAGCTAGCTAAGGAGATCCATATGCAGAACTGTGCTTTCCCTTGCAGATTTCATTTGTTGTATTGGAGTATCTGGTCCATGGACCAGCTTTGGAGATGGCTGCTACAACCATCTGGCTCAAGTAGAGGTCCTATAGTAGCTCTCTGTGAAACAACTGCTGCCATTACCAGTATGTTCTAGCTTGAAAGCAGCCAGATTAAGTGAAGAGTTGGTGCAGTAGTCAGCTGTCCAGTCCTCCAGTGGCAACCTTGGGGGCGCAAGGAAGAAGCTTGTGACTAGGTTGTTCCCTACACCCTCCCAGTAGAAATCGGCATGGGACAGAAGGGGGAATTGGCAAAATTGGCTTCCCTCATCCATCAGCAGCTGTCTCCTCCACTGTGCTGATCCAGAAGTCTTTCTATGAGTCCCAGGGCACCAACTGGATGCCACTCTATTTATTTAATACACTTCTGTGCCAATTTTCAACTCCAAAGCTGTTCTCAGCGCAGCTCACAAACATGCAATAAAATCACAGATGCAATAAAGAATAATAAAAACAGATATTAAAACCAGAGCCAAACAATACTAAAACTGTGTATTAAAATCAGAATTAGAAACATGAAGGCCCAGAAAAAAGTGGAGAAATTGAAAACAAAACATTTTCCCTTTTTTTTGTTGGAAAAATTAAAAATAATTCCCTCAAGTTTTTCCAAATTTTCCTTAGGCCTTCACATATCTAGCCAGCATCTAAGAAATCAAAAATCTTCAGTTTGCACAAAAAGGCTCAAGCTGGTACCAGCAATGCATTCTGAAAGCTGGGGTGTCATTACAGAAGAGGCCCTTTCTCAGGTGCATATCAGATAAAAAGTTCTGAAAGTGCCCAAAATATTTTATTACCGAACCTGTTTCAGAAACAAGAAATTCCTTTCTTGGAGGCTTCTTCCTTAGTGCTTAGTGCAAAAAATATAGGATTGTGGTTTACTCCTTTGGAATATGCAACATCATCTCAGCTCATCACCTACCTCACCTCTGATGGTGGGTGGACCTGCGGATGGGCCTCTAAGGAAGCTCTCGGCATCTTCAGTACTCCTTGAGATATGCTGGTAAGCCATAAAGGACATTAAAAGTGAAAACCAGTACTTTGAATTGTGTTCAGAAGGTGGCCCTGAAGTCAGTGCAGTGGTATTAAAAGCAGGCTTCCCTGGTTGTAACTTGAAATAATGGTGTTCAACTACTCAACATACTAACCCTGTTGCTGAAACCGCCAGTGCATGTTCCCTCCTGACCTCTGAAACTGAGAGTGGGGCGGGCCTAACCATTAGACAAAATGAGTTTGCTTCCTCAAGTGGCAGATCCTGCGGGAAGAAAGGCAGTGGCAGAAGTTGTTCAAGGCAGAGTTGAGGGACACTCCTGTGCATGCCACATAGTTCTGCACTCCCTATGTTAGGCTGCTGTTCTCAGGTGTGGTGGAAGATGCTGTCCTGTTTAAGTAAATATTCAACTGTGTTTGCTCAGCTTCTGCACATAGAATGAGAGGGGGCACCATCTTGTCATTTGCCTTCATCAGCAAAATGTCTTGGGCCAGCCATGCTGGGATGAAAAGTGACAATTGTTGATATTTTGTATTTTAACCTTTTTGTACACCGCCCAGAGAGCCACTCGCTATGGGCGGTCTATAAATGAAACAAATAAATAAAAATAAATAAATAAATAAAGGTGTTACAAGGCTACCTTGCCACACCTCTGCCTACTGAAGCTTTGTAAGAGAGCTCCAGGCAATTGATATAAAATCTATTTATGCCTCACTTTTTTTCTTAATAGAGAATACAGGCAGGGCCAGATTAAGCTGAGGAGGGCCCCTAGGCTGATTCTCAGCTGCCCGCCATCCCATCCCATACCCCCCACTTCACCTACCTTTCCACTTTTTTTGCGGCTGCACGCGCTGCATGCGCAAGTTTGCCATCAATCAAGATGGCAGCCAAGGTTTCCCTAAGGGGCTGAAGCCTCTGCTGCCATCTTGGTTGATTGATGGCAAACCGCAAAAAACAGTGGAGAAAAAGGTAAGTGAAGCGGGGGCAAGGTGGGCAGTTCGGAAGCTCTTGTCCTGTGATCCGCAGCTCCTGTCCTGCTTCCGTGGATCGCAGGCCCCCAAGAGCTCCGGGCACCTAGGCTTCAGCCTACTAAGCCTAATGGATAATCCGGCCCTGAATACAAGGCAGCCAACAACATCCAGATAGTATTATTATTACAGTTAAAAATGTGTTTTAAATGCCTATATCAGGGCATATTACATGAAAACAACCATAAAAAAATGCAGCGCAAATAAAAACAAAGAGGATCAGATCAACTCAGCCATCTCATGCGTGTATTTGACATTATAAACAGCACGCTCCAAATCTCCATTCCGTATCCATCGTGGTGAGGTAACGGAGGGTTCCAGTAAGCAATTTCTTTTCTGCTCCATTTTGGAATAGATATTGTGTTGCTAGGCAACATTTTCCATGTAGCCTGCTCCTCATCAAGCAAACTAGATAAGAATCTAAACAATTTTTTAAACCTCCTCCTAGGTCAAGTTATTTTGGCAATGTGGCAAGACAAATTAAGTTAGGGAAATCATCTTCAAAGGGAGACTGTCTCTATTTTAATCTATCAATCTTGGGTAGGTCTCAGCCAATTTATTTATAATCTGTCAATAACATTCTTACTGCCTGATAATCTTTCATAAGACTTTTTCAGGAAAGGGGACAGAACTTGAGAACAAATGACTATAAGAATCAAAGCAGAAAGCATGATTATACAGGCACAAGAGTGGCTGTTTACTATAGCCAGCATGGATTTTTCACATTAGGCAATGTTAAATTGAAAATATCCCCCCTGCCTTCTGATGCTTCCCATAAGCTCATTTCAAAACAAAACCTTACAAAACTTATAGTTCTGAATTGAGAAACGCTTGCTTAAAAACCCCGTAAATGTTCATGGTGATACACAAAACAGTCAGAGAGAATTGAGAGTTCAAAGTCTAAAAAGAGCTAAAAAAACCCAGAGCCCTTTTGGATTTTTTTCTGTCAGAATTCTCATAATCTGTTGAAATTCATTAAAAATCAGCCATGTTCACAGAGTACCTGTAATCCTATTACTGACCTTGCCCCATACTCGGACCTTCATCTTCTGCAGTTTAAAAGTTAAAAAAAATGCCTGGCTGATTTTTAATTAATTTAAGAAATTTTACATTGAACTCAATGATAACATTGGGCATGCTCAGTAAGAACCAATTGTCAGTGTTCTAAAAGTCAGATTCACAACTGCTTGGTCAAAGCTGAGACACCAGACTAAGATGCATCCAAACTCAAAGGAAGGCAATGGTAAACCACCTCTGAATACCTCTTACCACTAAAACCCTATGAACAGAGTATCCAAAATGCAACACAACAAAGTGCTGGAAGATGAGCCCCCAGGTCAGAAGGCACTCACCAAGCTACTGGGGAAGAACAAAGGATAAGTATGAGTAGTACTGTGACTGATGACACAGCTGGGTCAAAGCCGAACGAAAGCCCAGAGGCTGATATGCACAGATGCGAAAGGAGAGTCCGGAGTTGTACAACGCACACAATAGGAACATGGAATGTGAGAAGCATGAACCAGGGAAAGTTAGAAATTGTCAAGCAAGAAATGGAACATATCAACATTACAATACTTGGCGTGAGTGAAATAAAATGGACGGGAATGGCATTTTCAATCAGGCAACTACAAAATATTTTATGCAGGAAATGAGAAATTAAGAAGAATGGGGTTGCTTTAATAGTAAGAAGTGATATAGCAATAGCAATTAGGAGCTACAATGCAAGGTCTGAGCGAGTGATATCAATGAGATTAGATGGGAAACCTATTAACATAACCATCATCCAAGTCTACGTTACAACGTCAAACGCAGAAGTACAGGCAGAAATTGATCACACACCAAAACAAGATATGATGATAATCATGGGGGACTGGACTGCAAAAGTAGGGAACAGAGAAGAACTAGGAATTGTGGGGAAATGCGGCTTAGGAGACAGAAATGAAGCAGGAGAAAGACTTACTGAATTCTGTGAAGCCAGTGATTTGTTTCTTGCCAACACATTTTTTGAGCAACCGAAAAGATGACTGTACACATGGACATTACCAGATGGTCAATATAGGAATCAAATTGATTATATAATTGGCAACAAAAGATGGAGAATTTCCATACTTTCTGCAAAAACAAGACCAGGAGCAGACTGCCGTACAGATCATGAACTGGTCGTATTGAAAATCAGAGTAAAGCTAAAGAAGAACAACAAAGCACTCATAATGCCAAAATACAATTTAAATAACATCCCAGAAGAATATAAAGATCAAATAAGGAACAGATTTGAGGCTTTAGACTTAGTTGACAGAGAACCAGAAGAACTATGGAATGAAGTCAGAGACATGATCAGGGAAGAATTCAAAAAGACAATACCTCTAGTTAAAAAGAGAGAAAGACCTCAATGGATGACTGAAGAAACTCTTAAAATGGTTAAAGAGAGAAGGAAAGCAAAAGCAAAAGGAGATAGAAACACGGTCAGAACCCTAAATGCAATAATACAGCGACTATTACGTAGGTACAAAGAGAACTATTGCAATAATTGTATAGAAATAGAAGAGGACAACAAAAAGGGAAGAACAAGAGCCTTGTTCCAAAAGATTAGAGAAATGAAAGGGAAATTTAAACCACGAGTAGGTATGTTGAATAATCAACAGGGGAACACACTGACTGACCGAGATGAAATAAAAGGAAGATGGAAGCAATACACTGAAGAACTCTATAAAAGAGATGCAAGAATGAAAGATTCATTCACGGGGGAACCATGTGATGAAGAACCAGAAATTTTAGAATGTGAGGTAAAAGCTGCTCTTAAAATACATGGAAGAAACAAATCACCAGGAACAGACGGCATACCAATAGAGTTGCTACAAGCTACTGAGACTGAATCAGTCCAAATTTTGACAAAAATTGGTCAATAAATATGGAAAACTAAACAATGGCCCACAGACTGGAAGCATTCCATATACATCCCAATTCCAAAGAAAGGGGATCTCAGGGAATGCAGTAATTATTGAACTATTGCCTTAATATCCCATGAAAGTAAAGTAATGCTCAAGATTCTACAGCAAAGGCTCTTACCATTTATGGAGCAAGAAATGCCAGACGTCCAAGCTGGATTTAGAAAGGGAAGAGGCACCAGAGATCATATCGCAAACATATGTTGGATAATGGAACGGACCAAGGAATTTCAGAAGAAAATCACCCTGTGCTTTATAGATTACAGCAAAGCCTTTGACTATGGAGATCATGCAAAACTATGGAAGGCTTTAAAAGAAATGGGGGTGCCACAGCATCTGATTGTCCTGATGCGCAACCTATACTCTGGACAAGAGGCTCCTGTAAGGACAGAATATGGAGAAACCGATTGGTTCCCAATAGAAAAGGGTGTGAGACAGGGTTGTATTTTATCACCCTATTTGTTTAATCTGTATGCAGAACATATCATGCGGAAAGTGGGATTGGACCAAGGTGAAGGAGGTGTGAAAACTGGAGGGAGAAATATCAATAATTGAAGATATGCAGACGATACCATACTATTAGCAGAAAGCAGTAATGATTTGAAACGAATGCTGATGAAAGTTCAAGAGGAAAGCACAAAAGCAAGACTCCAGGTGAACGTCAAAAAGACTAAAGTGATGACAACAGAAGATTTATGTAACTTTAAAGTTGACAATGAGGACATTGAATATGTCAAGGATTATCAATACCTTGGCACAGTCATTAACCAAAATGGAGACCATAGTCAAGAAATCAGAAGAAGGCTAGGACTGGGTAGGGCAGCCGTGAGAGAACTAGAAAAGGTCCTCAAATGCAAAGATGTACCACTGAACACCAAAGTCAGGATCATTCAGACCATGGTATTCCTGATCTCTAGGTATGGATGTGAATGTTGGACAGTGAAAAAGGCAGATAAGGGAAAAATAAACTCATTTGAAATGTGGTGCTGGAGGAGAGCTTTATGCATACCATGGACTGCAAAAAAGACAAATAATTTGGTATTAGAACAAATTAAACCAGAACTGTCACTAGAAACTAAAATGATGAAACTGAGGTTATCATACTTTGGACACATAATGAGAAGACCTGATTCACTAGAAAAGTCAATAATGCTGGGAAAAACAGAAGGGAGTGGAAAAAAAGGAAGGCCAAACAGGAGATGGCTTGATTCCGTAAAGGAAACCACAGACCAGAACTTACAAGAACTGAACAGGGTAGATCATGACAGATGCTCTTGGAGGTCACTCATTCATAGGGTCGCCATAAGTTGTAATCAACTTGAAGGCACATAACAACAAATATTAGACATATTAAATATTAGACAGGTGCCATCTCTGTTATCTTTTCGGCGCCTATTGAAGACTTTCCTCTTTCAACAAGCCTTTTCAGTTGAGACCTTATCCCAGTCTGCGTCTGTGTTGGAATTGCTTTTTAATAAGTTTCTAAACCTTTAAAAAAAATGTTTTTAACCTTTTTTTAAAGATGTCTTGAAAGCTCTTTAAAAATGTTTTTAAAGATGTTTTGTTTTAATATATTTTAAAGTCTGTTTGCCACCCTGGGCTCTTGCTGGGAGAAAGGGCGAGATATCAATCAATCAATCAATCAATCAATCAATCAATCAATCAATCAATTAATTAATAAAATACCATTGAACTCAATAAGCATGCAAATGATCAGATCTGCCTTTCCCCTCCTTCCCCTCTCCTCCCCTCTCCTCCCCTCTCCCTGCCTCCTCCCCTCCCCTCTTCCTTCTTCCTCCTTCCCTTCCCACTCCCTCCCTCCTTCCCTCTCCCCTGGTCAGTTTTACCTATCCTAAGCATGATTGCCCGGGAGTAAATCCCATTGTATTCAATAAACATGCAAATGATCAAACCTGTTCTTCTCCCCTCCCTCTCCTCCCCTCCCTCTTCTCCCCTCCCTCCTCCTCCTCCTCCCCTCCCCATCCCCTGTGGTCAGTTTCACCTAAGCATGATTGCAGGGGAGTAAATCCCACTGAACTCAATTAGCATGCAAATGATCAATCCATTCTCAGCAAACCTGCACAGGATTCCATTTCTTACCTCCCAGATTAAAAAGCAGAGAAATTCACTAATAGGCGAAAAACCTTGTGGTTTAAGAATGTACCTATAGCCCACCGATATTTCTATCAAACTTTAAAAAGCAGGGAGATTGGGCAGCTGTAGTGAATGACCAGGGGAGCAAGAGACGTGACCTCTTCTCTGAGATATTGGACTGCCCTACAGTGTGGCCCCCTGATTAGGCAAGCCAAGCAGCTGGGAGTCTGTCTTTTAGAACACTGATAGTTCTTACTGAGTACGCCCAACATTATCATTGAATTCAAGGTAAAATTTCTTAAATTAATTAAAAATCAGCCAGGCAAGATGAAGGTCAGAGTATTGGGCAAGGTCATTAATAGGATTACAGGTACTCTGTGAACATGGCTGATTTTTAATGAATTTCAACACATTATGAGCATTCTGACAGAAAAAAATCCCAAAGGGGTCTGTTTCCCCCCCTCTTTTTTTAGACTTTGAACTCTCTATTCTCTCTGACTGTTTTGTGTATCGCTTGAATATTTAGAGGGTTGTTAAGCAAGCATTTCCGAGTTCAGGACTATAAGTTTTATAAGATTTTGTTTTGAAATGATCTTATGGGAAGCATCAGAATGGCATGGGAGGTATTTTCAATTTAACATTGTGGAATGCGAAAAATCTGTGCTGGCTATAGTATACAGCCACTCTCATGGCTGTATAATAAATTGGCACAGGTTTCTAGGATGAATAATGAGGGAAATAAAATTTTCTGTATTAGATTCTGTGTAGAAACAATAGTAACACAGAAAAGAAGCAAAGTAAGAACACCAACAAACATACAAAAATGTAATTCTCCATCTTTGGAGATTGCAGGAAATCTAGAGTAGAACATCCCAAACAGATGACTCTGTGGTCTTTCTTTGAAGATTTCCAGGGAGGGAGAGTGTACCTCCATCAGGATGGGCAAATCTGTCCATTTTCATTCCCTCTCTGTCTCATTTTTCCAGTCTTCAGTTCTCCACATTTTCACATAAGTTCATGATTTAAAAAAAACCCCTCATGAAACTTTATCAGCATTGTAGCATAAATTTCTCCTAATAGACATATTTTTGTACAGCAATTTTCCCTGATAGAACATTTTTCTATATGGTGGTTTTGTTAATATATGCATTTTATGTGCACTTTACTCTAGTACATGCATTTCTGTACACATTATGTGGCTGAAGAACAGCCTTGCAAAATTTGGAGTCGTGCAAACTGCTTTTACCATCAAGACGTTTTCCTGATGTTCAGCCAAATCTCCCCTCCTGTAGCTCAAACTGATGAGATTGAGTCCTGCCCTCTGGCCATTCCTTTCTTTATATGTGTCATCCCTTCAGGTATTTGAGGAGTCTTATCCTCTCCACCCTCATCATTCTTCTCTTCTCCAGGTTAAACATGTCCAGTTCCTTCAACCTTTCCTCACCGGACTTGTTTTCCATTCTCCTGACCATTTTGGTGCTTCAGGTTTCTTTTCCCCCCAGCATCTTCAGTGTAATATTCCCCCCCTCTTCCTTCCCCCCATCTTCCCTCTTTGAAATGATGAATAGGTGCTAATAGATGGGCCACAGGCCAGCCAAAGTGGCAAGCTGTGCTGTTTTGTGAGCATCTCTGTGGTGCATGCTGCCGATTCAGGCCATTACTCACACAGTATGTCCCAGTTCAATGGCTGATCTAATTGACTTTTTTGTTCACCTCCCAACTGAGCAAGGCAGTAATAAAACAACTCTGAAAGATGGATGTTGTATCCAGCGGTGTAAAGAAAGGACGAATGCAGAATGCTAAGAGGTGGAGGAGGTGGAAGGATCTGACTTCTTGGACCATTCTGAGATTGCTACTGCTTATTTGTATCAGTTCCAAGTTGTTGCACTGAAAAGCAATATGTTCCTTTAAGGCAGCCTTTGCTAACCTGCTGACCTCCAGATGCTTTGGATTATAGCATCCATGAGGGAATGGGAGTTGTACTCTAGAACATCTGGAAAGCACCAATTTGGCAAAAGCTGCCTTAAAGCACTGAAACTCAGGAGTTTTATAATTTCAAAAACAATCATCCGCAGGGTTTGGAGAGGGGAGGTGGACTACTTATCCCCTCCCCAAGATTTTATTCTGCTTGGTGCATGGTCCACTGTACTTTTAAAAACAGACAAACCTTAACACCTCTATACAGGAAGGGCTGATTGACACATTGTGCAATGCTTTCTGGGATAAATATAGACCTTTATTTATAGCTAACAACTCATTAGCTAGAAGTATGTGTAGCCAAATTTCATAGCTACCTTCGGTCACCGGGCATTCCTCAAGTTGTTGACTGCCTCTGTGTAGGGTAGAAATAGCAACAGCTCTTCCCATTTCCCAGACGTCTGACTGAGCAAATATTTTGGATGTCTCAGACTATTGGTTAAGCATCTTCCACACTCAGTGTTTTAATATGGAATCACAGCTTTTATATACAGTAAAAAGGAGTGAACATTTGTATGATGGAAGAAAGGGTGATGTACCTGCCGGAGTGTGGAAAATTATGGAAGCTTATAGGGGGAGCACAATGAGTAGGCAGGCTTAATAACCCCCCCTCTGGTTCGCCAGGCACCTTTTTGTATATAGCCATTGCTTGTTTGAAGTGAATATTCAATGGTTTGGTTGTCACTGTTGGAAGTGGGGCAAGAGCAACTCCTGTTTTGTTCTTTTGTTTATGTTCCAGAAGGGAGATAGAGTTAGGGTCCTCCAGATGAATAGGGTTGACTATCTTTACCTGTGATGCTGTGACTGACTTCCTTCTGTCACTAGACTGATATGTCTTAGGGAAGCTTATCTGCCCCTCCTCCTTCCTCCCTTTCTTCTCTTATTTTCTTTTCTCCGATTGTCCGAGAGAGAGGACACACCTTTGTCTCTGCTCTCTCTCTCCTAAGCCATCTGCAACCAACAAAACACCATTTGAACTATGGCATGATAGGACACCAAGCGTGTTTCACCTTCGTGTATTCGGGTGCAAGGCCTTTGTGCACATTCCGAAACAAAAGAGGTGAAAACTTGACAATACTGCCAGGGAAGTAATTTTAATTGGATATTCTTCAACACAGAAGGTTTATCGAGTCATAGATCCCAAAACTGGCGAAGTTGGAGTATACAGAGCTGTCCACTTTGATGAAGGAAAGTGCGCACACTGACCAGAAGGGACACCACACCAAACAGATGACAGCGAAAAGGAAGAAGAAGCTGAGTTATTCTTCCACCACAAAAGGTATAACAATAATACACCTGCAGAGGAAGGAGAGGAGTCTGAGTCACAAGAGGCAACAGAGCCAGAAGGGGCAGCAAAAGCACCAGCACCCAGACACTCTGAACGCACCAACAGAGGTGTACCACCAGAAAGATTTGCTTACCTCGTGAGAGGTGAACTTCCAGAACCAGAGACCTGGAAAGAGATTTAAGCCTTACCCAAAGCTAAAGCTGAGAGGTAGAGGCAGGCAGCCAAGGAAGAGCTGGAAGCTCTACACCAAAGTAAAACTTGGACAGTGACCAAGCTTCCTCAAGAAAGGAACTGTAGGCTACAAGAGGAAATTCAAGAAAAAGCCAAATGCTAAAGGTATAACAATAATACACCTGCAGAGGAAGGAGAGGAGTCTGAGTCACAAGAGGCAACAGAGCCAGAAGGGGCAGCAAAAGCACCAGCACCCAGACACTGAACGCACCAACAGAGGTGTACCACCAGAAAGATTTGCTTACCTTGTGAGAGGTGAACTTCCAGAACCAGAGACCTGGAAAGAGATTTAAGCCTTACCCAAAGCTAAAGCTGAGAGGTAGAGGCAGGCAGCCAAGGAAGAGCTGGAAGCTCTACACCAAAGTAAAACTTGGACAGTGACCAAGCTTCCTCAAGAAAGGAACTGTAGGCTACAAGAGGAAATTCAAGAAAAAGCCAAATGCTAAAGGAAACATTGAGAGATACAAGACAAACCATCAGAAAACGTCTGTATATAAACACTGTTACCAGGCCAGATGTGGTGGTAGGTGTGGGATACCTGTGCTGAAAAACCAGCTTACCAACCAAGAAGGACTGGGAAGTAATAAAGAGAGTGGTGAGATATCTAAAGGGCACTACAACCATGAAACTGAAGCTAGCAGCTACCTGAGATCCCAAACCAGTGGAATATGCAAAGGACTACTCAAGATGGAGTACTGTCCAACAGAAGACATGACTGCAGATGCTCTCAGAAGGCATTGGGCAAAGTCAGACATTTCAAGCTGCAAGACAAGATGAACCTCATGAGCTGAATCAAACACTCGTTGAGAAGGGGTGTTGGAAGTGGGCAGGAGCAACTCCTGTTTTGTTCTTTTGTTTTTGTTCCAGAAGGGAGATAAAGGTCCTCCAGATGGATAGGCATGATTTCCTTCCATCGTTAGACTGATATGTCTTAGGGAAGCTTATCTGCCCCTCCTCCTTCCGCCCTTTCTGCTCTTGTTTTCTTTTCTCCGATTGTCCAAGAGAGAGCAAACACCTTTGTCTCTGCTCTCTCTCTCCTAAGCCAATGCAGGTTAAAAGCCTGCTACTTAGGTAAACGCACACACTGGCACACATGCATTTCAGACCATTGACGTTCTCTGCTAACAAATATACAAATCTACACCACAACAGTCACCTGGTTGTCACCTGTTTTAATGCTCCCTCTGTTGTTGTTGTTATTATTATTTTTAAAAAAACCTTCCAGAATGTAGAGAAAATTTTAAGCCTAGCCATCTCAATGTTCATTTTTAATTGCAGGGGTTAAAAAAAATATATGCAAGGGAGCATTCAAATAACTGTAATTGGAGACATTGCCAGGTAGTGGCGCTTTTGACAGCACATAAGACCTCTTGAAATCGATGACACAAGTAAATCTTGGCAAGGGTAGGACAAGGCCAGCCCAAGAACAAGGTTGGACAGGGGCCGCAAAGAACAAGATGGTGCCTCTCTCCTCCTAACCCCTCATTCCATGTACAGGAGCCAACATGAGTGGCAGCTGAATCTTAATCCAGTGCTGGAGATAGGGTAGCATCCTCCACCTCATTGGAGCAGCGGGCTAATTTAGGGGATGCAGATCAGGCCATGGGTGGCCCACACAATTGCGTCCTCCACTTTCTTGCCACCACTCCATGCCACACCATTATCTGTCATCCGCAGTGGCTGCCTCACTCTGCTCAATGGTTGGGCCAGCCATGTTCATTGGCTGGACCCCAAAGAGGCTTATGTTTATGTGCAGAGTGTGCATTTGTTTGCAAGTATCCCACTCATATCTTCACATATTATGGTATGCCTTTCTAGGAGTTCCGCTGCCCTTCAGGGACAGTTTTTCAGGGTCTCTGAAATGTGCAACTGGAAGAAAGCTCATACACACCCTTGTGTATGTCCAGTACACAAGGATTAAACTATAAATCTTGTGGATAAAACCATAAATCTTGACCAAAGATTTCAACAGTACTTAGGTGCTGTTCACTTCAACAGCACTTTCTTTGTAATATGGCCTATAATGATCCCCATCATATAGCTGCACATTTCATTTACGGACACAGGAAGCTGTCTTATAGTGAGTCAGACCAGTGGCTCATCTAGCTCAGTTTGTTCTTCATAAGAGATGGGCAACCATCGGCCAGGGAGCTAAAATGTGGCCCTCCAGGCCTCTTGATCTGGTCCTTAGGACCCTTCCCACACTAGATAGCCTTCTGAGCCCCAGCCCTTGCCAACCTTGCTTCACATCCCCCCGAGTGCATTGGTCAAGGTGGAAAGTGTCCTTGAGCTCTGATCATTCTTCCTGGTTGCCTGGATGGAGGATAGAGAGGTATGCGTAAGTGTGTGTAGGGACTCGCCTATATTACACAAGTAAAATTCACATTAATTGTTCTGCCCACTTTTGCTTCCTAGAAGGGAATGTGACCCTCAAGCTGAAAATGTTTCCCCATCCCAGTCTACACTGACGAGCAACAGTTCACCCATGTCTTAAACAAGAAGAATTTCCTGGTCCTACCTGCTTGGAAATGCCGAGGAATGCACCTGGGACCTTCTCTAGGCAATGCAGATGCTCTCCCACTGAGCTAAGGCCCTTCCCCTTCAATGGGCTAAATATTTTTAAAATCACATTGCAAGTATATATTTGTGGAGAGCTGGGAATCTCATCAGTATTTCACTTGCTGTGAAAAGTGGATGGCATCACTGGAAAGGAAGCTAGAGACAGTCATGAACAACAGCCGTAATGTATGATGCATCTTACTTAAACAGATAAATATTTCTTAAAAACTTGTCTGTGCCTTCCCTCTGATATGAAGATATATTTCCTAGAGTACCTTCTAAAAATAAATGGGAAAACTGAGTTACGTTTATTAGGCTAGGATGAATGTTTAAGCAGGACATTAAAGAGAGAGAGTTCAGGGTAACATATTGGATTTGCCATAATTTTATTAAGTGAAAGGTAGCACGGGCAGCATGCCCTCCTTCCGTTTACAAAATGCAGCGTATGATTATGACTGTGCAACCAGCTGACATGTAGGAAGGAATGTCTGGATGTGGAGCACAGCAACGGCTATGTTTAACAAGGCTGACAACCAATGTAGAGAATGTTTAAATACAGAAAAATCTTTCTCTCTGTTTACAATGGTGGAGTGGAGAAGGAACACCAGGGGGCTTTTTTCAGAGCACAAGCAATGATATCATCTGGATTGCCTTTTCTTTGGTGGAGCATCAGTTTAAATGATAGCACTCTTTTGCAAGATTTTTTGCATTTCTAATTAAAAGCTAAAGTTGCAACTGACTGAAGGTCTTTTGCTCAAGCTCTATGTGTTTTACAAGTTGAATCTATGCAGTCAGAAGTAAGCACCACTGAATTCAATGGGTTTGAACTGAACTTTGCAGAGGATTGCAGTCATCCGATCCTAATAAATTGGGTATTTTGCTGTGTACCGCTGCTCTTTTTTTGGGGGGTGGGTATTTTTAGATCAACACAGCTGTTTGCACTTTTGGACTCTCTTTGGGGCATGGCACAAGGGCTTTAAGCACCAGAGAAGCTTTGGGTAATATTATCGGGGTGTGAGCAGCAGACAGAGCAAGAATATCTAGCTAATCCCAAATGCCCTTTTGCTAACATTGCAGAACACTATAGAAAAAAAGAAAGAAATGAGGTTCCATGTGCTTCTCAGTTAGAGGTGGATTGAACGGCAACAAAAAGGCTTGGCTATAAAGCTTGATCTTTATGAGGACAAGAGGATCTGTTGATGTGAAAATGGAAAGGAAAGGCTCATCTGGATGAGACTATAATGACACTAAACTGAGTTTCAGTTGCCTTCATTGTATGCCACAGCCTGTATTCTTAATTGAAACCGATGGTTCCCTGGGTAGCTGAGAGGCGCATGGTAGCTTTTTATTGCACCCTCTATAACTTCACTGTTACCTTGGAAAAGGCAGTGTCTTTTACGGATATGGGGAACAACATCACGTTATTCTTCCCTTCTCCTCAAAGTGCTTTTTGGGAATTTATGGTGATAACATCCTGGATTTTATTTTTTATTCTTTTGTAATAACATCCTGGGTTTTGACTTAAGAAGACAGAATTGCGTACAGTTGCTCTCAGAGTTGTCAGGAAAGAAAAAAAACCCACATTCTCACTAATGGTGGATTTTAACGGGCAAAAAGTTCTTTGTGAAATAAGCCAAAATAGGCATTATTTTCTAAAAGCAGCTGTCTGAGGCCTTCTATTTATCAAACGGAGGAGATTATAACATATATGAGGTTTTGCATATGCATTAAAGACTTTGCTTCAGAAAGCCAGTTAAGACTAATGCAAAATAAATCACTTTGTATCCATTTTGTGATGGCACTATGACTAATGAACAATTGGAGGTGGGAGGGGAGATGACCTTTGCCGAGCTATAGGCTTCCTACAGCAACGGTTGGCTAGCACCATGATTTTGCCTGTGTACATCATAACAGAAGGAAATCCGTGACAGGATGCCAATTGTGACATATACATTTCCCCCACCCTACCCCCAGAGGAATACATGTTGCCCGGAAGATCTGTGAGCTCTTACGTTCATGGTTATTTTTTGCAAGAGCCATCTGTATGTTGTGATTCAGCATACTGTACTAGATGAGTGTCCCTCTGTGGAGGAAAATGCCAAAGCTGTAGATCATGCAGACATTGATTACATACACCACAATCTGGCTAAGGGTCATATACATGCCAGAACAGTCTTCCTGCATGTGAATCCTTAAACCTAAGGGTGTGCTCTGTTCCTTTCTGATCCAACAGCCTGGGCTTCACTTACACAGTCCTTTTGTAGAAATGATTGGACCAGCTCAAGTCCAATTCAGTTCCCCCACTCCCTTTCCTTGCCAAACCACTGATTAGTGATTTGTTTTTAAAGATAACAGCCATCCTAGTTGCTTCATGAGTGTTCTGTTGGACTGGTGCCCTAGTTGTCCAAGAGGTGACACAAATGCATTGAAATAATTCTGTGGGTAGTCTTTCCATTTAAATTTCTATTGGTTCTCTTGAAATCCTGAAAAACAATGTTTTCAAAGGGTTAGTCATGGAAAAGTACAGATAGTGATAATTATACTATAACAGCAGTCTTTCTATAACAGCACTCTCCGTGGTGCAGAGTGGTAAGCGGCGGTAACGCAGCCAAAGCTCTGCTCACGGCCGGAGTTTGATTCCAATGAAAGGAGGAAATCGAATCTCCGGTAAAAAGGGTCGAGGTCCACTCAGCCTTCCATCCATCCGTGGTGGGTAAAATGAGTACCCGGCACATGCTGGGGGGTAAAGAAAGGCTGGGGACGGAACTGGCAATCCCACCCCATATATATGGTCTGCCTAGTAAACGTCGCAAGACGTCACCCTAAGAGTCGGAAACGACTCGCACTATAAGTGCGGGGACACCTTTACCTTTACTTTTCACAAAAAATAGTGCTGATAACCCAGAAATCTTGCCATAGGTAAGCCAATTAACACATATAGCGTGATTTTTTAAAAATCCATTGTGTCAGTATCATTTCCTTTCCTTCTGATCTCATACTTTACAATTTTGTTTCCTCCCCACATCCATTAAATACTATATATGTCGCTGCAACTCAGGATAATACTTAATTCATCTAATGAAATGAATTGCAGTCCACAAAAGCTTGTGCCATGGGTTTCCAACGTGGTGTCTGTGGGAGCACATGTGCCCATAGAGACAGACTGGTGTCTGTTTGGTTGCGGTGTGTGTGTGTGTGATGCCCTGGTTTGTAAATGTACCAGTGGGCCCCCAAAGTTTGGCAGCTGCTGGCTTATGCCATTATAAACTTGATAGTGAACAATAATTTGTTGGTCTTCAAGGTCACACAGGACTCTGGTGGTTGTTTTTTTTTTTTGCAGGGAAATAGCAACCAATTACTATATTTTCAACTTCATTTAGTTTTAAACAATTCCCATTAAACCGAACCTTAAGCGGCTTCTTTGCTTAATGTTCATTTGGATGTTTAATGTGAATGGGCCATCCACTCAACTTGATTGTAGGCAACCTGCCAAATGACACCTTTTCAAGAATCTTGCACTGTGGGAAATCTGTGAGTGAATTGTGTGAGCAGCCTGTTCAGACAACATATTATTCAGAGGCATGTCTTGAAAGGAACTGCTGCAGAAGGATGCAGAGCGGCCCTGTTTCCTACTTTACAGTTGCTCAGGCCACGTCCAGTTTAAAGATAACCATAAGAAGAGAAAGCAGAAGCCATGAAGTTGCCTGTCAACAATACCAGGACAGCAGACTGAGCTGGCAGACAGTCTGGTCACAGTCTTCCCCATAAAGGTGAAATGAAAACTATTTTTATGTATATTACATTCATTATTTCTAAATTTGCATGTATTGCCTTTGTGAATTTTATGCATACCTGTGTCTTCTTTTTTTGGCCAGTGTGCCGCAAATATTATATTAAGGTGGAATCTTAGGGAGAAATGCAAAGTTCTCTGCCCAGGGTGTGGTGGCGGCGGTGGGTTATGGAGTGATGGGGCCACCAGTGCACCCACAGCCATGTCATGCTCACACAGGGATCGGGCCTGCATCAAGCCTCATGCTGTCATGCAACGGCAGCGGAGGCAGGTTGGGATACAACAGAGATTCTTGCTGGTGCTATTTCTGCCACGCCAGCAGGGTGATGCTGGAATTAATCTGCAGGCAGAGGTCGGCAGAGCGAGGCGGATGGACACCTCTGCCTAATCCAACTCCCCCTCCCCCACCATCCCAGCACCAAGGCGATTTGGATTGCTCTGCCAGTTGAAACTGGACATAAGGAAGCTGTGACATAAATTAGGAGTGGTGATTTAATTTAACTGTAAACTCAAAGAGTGATGTTTGGGCAGGCTCACCTTACCAGAAGCACTTCTCTGTATTTATTATCTGTGTGCAAGTATATTGAAGGGTGGCACTTTTGTTTACAAGGTTATTTTAAAAAATTCCAGCCACTGCTTTGAAACTGTAAAAAATGCTCTAGGGCATTTCCCAATACAGCATTTAAAAAAAATATATCTGTCAGAATGATAGCCAGGAGTAGGTATTTGTAATAGAGGTAAACAGTACTCCTCAGCTTTATTTTAGAAGGGGTGGGTGGACTGTTTTGCCAAGTTCCTACCATTTCATGACACCTTGAGTATTCACTTACGCATTTTGCCAGAATGAATGACAAGACACAGTTTGTGGCCCACTATAATGTTTGGAAATGTTCAGGTTTGTTAGCTACAGTCTATGCACCACTCTATAAAGGGGGATGATGTGAAAGGCAGGATGCAGTTGTTTCCTTGGAGATTTCTTATGGGTATGCTCAGGGCAAAACAAGAGTCTGAACTGACTGGGCTTTCAAATTGTATTGTCTGTCTGGGTTCATGGTTCAGTAACAAAGGGAGGCAACTCTTGGCACACACCTGCTCCCAAATTCCAGAGAGAGAGAGCCCCTCCCCCTTTTGCATTGTAGCAAAGTTTTGGGGGGGGTTTGCATAAGGGTGCAGAGCTGTCCCTGTGTTTGTTTAGCTTTTTTTTTTAACATCACCTGGTTTAAAGAGCAACCACTGAAGGGGTATAACCAGTAGGGTTGCCAGGTTCTTGGCCTGAGACTGTTCCTGTATCTTTAGGAGAAGAGAAAGTCAACCAAGTGCAGGTGTTCTTGCAACAATGTAATGAGAAAAACCACAAGGTGGAATTTTCCCTCTTTCCCCCTCTACACCTTTTAAAGATACAGAAGACATCTTGGTTGCTGGGCCTGGCAACCAAGAGGTCTTCTGTATCTTTAAAAGTTGTGGAGGAGGAAGGGAGAATTCCACCTTGTGGTTTTTCTCATTACAGAGTTGCAAGAACACCTGCACTTGGCTGACTTTCTCTTCTCCTAAAGATACAAGAACAGTCTCAGGCCATGGACCTGGCAACCCTAATAACCAGGGCAAACCAAACCAAAAGGAAACATATAGACAACCAGTAGTTAAAATACAACTGAAGAAATGAGGGCAGACAACAGCGAGATGTTCATTTTATCTTAACAGGTTACTCAGTGAGTCCTCCATCCTAGGCTTCTAATGGCATGCTTTACTTAGGGCTAGATTAGCCAGTGATTTTTTTTTTAAAATACAAACAGCAGCTATGGAAGATGTTATAGTTATTGGCATCACAGCAGGTAAGGATAGGGAGTATAACCAGGGCCCATGAGAGGGGGGTGCAGGGGGTACATTGTACCTGGGCCCGGGGTCAAAAAGGGGGCCCGGGAGCCAAAGGAGGGGAGCTCCCTTTTCCTCCCTTTGTTATGTCATTTCCTGCTGGCTCCCATTCTGCAAGCCTGCTACAAATGGTGCTTTTTTTCCTTTCCCCCCTAACTTGTGCAAAAAAGCATAACATTGTTCAAACAAATACTTGTATTTCTGTTGGATTCTGAAAATACAAATAATCAAACTTGAGGATATTTTTCATTTTTTATGAAACTTACTCTGGAAGAAACTGAGCATGCTCGGTGGCCAAGGTAACAAGAGGAAGAGATATTTTGACCTTAAGAGGGCATGGTCATTAGGAAGCTAGATTAACCCTTCCCCTTTAGTATGAAAGGAAAAATGCGGTTTGAGGGCTCATATAAGGTAAGCAGTGTGAACCTTTAAACCCTATCACGATGAGAACATCATCTCTCCAAAATGTATTCTCACAAATCAGGAGCCTAGAAAAGACAAGAAAGAACGAGAGGAAAATGAAAAAAGGGGTCAACAAACGCTCTTTCAATTTGGATTAAGTGCGGCTTCAAAAAATTTTTCATTGAACTCACCTACAGAATTGGAGCAAGAAGAAACTGATGGAAAGCTCATCCCCAACCAAGGAGCAGTTGATTTGGGTAATCATGCACAGTATTTTGATGAAGGAGCAGATGCAGAAAATGAAAATGGAAAACAGAAAGAAACAGACATACAGATGCATGTGGAAGTGAATTTGGAAGATGAGAGGAGTAATCATAATGTAGGCCTTGACATTGGATGTATCACAACAGAGTTTCCATCTCAAAAGGAAATAGAAAAGTATGTTATGAATGGTCACATCCCTCTGCCTAAAACATTCCCAAAAGACACCTGCAATCAAGTATTCCCAGAAAGCATAATGAAATTTCAAAGCACTAATGGAGAACTACATGTAAGAGACTGGCTTGTCTGGAGTCAACAGAAACAAGCTTTATATTGCTTTCCGTGTCAATTATTTTGGCACAAGACAGTCAAGACTAGCACTGGTATCTGCTGAAGGCTGGGATTCTAATAGAAAGTGGCGGAAACTTTCCTACAGGATCCCAAAACATGAAAAAGGCAATAGTCACAGAGAATGTTACCTAGCTTGGTGAGAACTAGAAAGGCGCCTGCTGTCTGATACAGGAGTTGACATCATCTTAGAAGGGTCAATCAAAACTGAAGCTGTGAAATGGTACAACCTTTTAAAGCGCATCATCGATGCTGTACTCTTCTTGGGAGAACGTGGTCTAGCATTTACTGGTTCATCCCATCGAATTGGTGATTCAAACAATGGAAACTTTTTAGGACTCATTGAACTGGTCTCCAGGTGGGACCCCATCCTTCAGGATCATGTGCTAAGTGTAGAGGAGTCACAGAAAAGGAGTGAGCGGCTTCAAGTTCATTATCTGTCCCCTGACTCACAAAATGAATTTATTGCAGAATGCTCGAATCTTGTGAAACAACACATTTTGCTTGAGAGGCAATCTGCAAAGTACTTTGCAATAATAGTAGATTCTACACCAGATTATTCCCATATTGAACAAACAACATTTCTTTTGAGATACGTACTTTTAAAAGAAACACAGTATGAGATTCAAGAAAGATTTCTCAAGTTTGCAGATTGTAGCAACAAAAGAGGGGAAGAAATTGCTCAGTTGATAACTGATACATTGAAAGAACATGCTGTTCCTCTCAGTGATTGTAGAGCTCAAGTCTACGATAATGGGGCAAATATGGCCGGAAAATACAACGGCGCACAAGCAAAAATACAAGAACAATGCTCAACAGCAATTTTTTCACCTTGCAGTTGTAACACACCCAACTTATGTGGAAATGCTGTTGCTGAATGCATACCTGAAGCAATAACCTTTTTCGGAACAATTCAAACTGTACCACCTGTTCAGTTCCAGTGCTAAGCGATGGGAATTACTACAAAACCATATTGGTTGTTCTCTTTTTTTTTTTTTTTTTTTTTTCCAATAATTTTTATTCAGATTTTCATAAAACATACAAGACAAAATCATAAAACATTCAAAGACAAAAAACAAAATCAAAAATAGTTAAACAAAAAGAAAAAAAGAAAAAAAAACAAAAATAAAAAATAAAGAGTAAAATATTGACTTCCCATTTGTCAAAGATCAAATCAGTTATAAGTCTATAATATATAGCAATCCTGTCTCTTAAGTCATATTATAAAATCACTTTCCTCCAGTAGTTATCTTACTTAATCATCAAATCTCATAAACATTACTTTATTCTTTCCACAAAAAGTCAAAGAGAGATTTCAATTCTTTAAGAAATATATCTATCAATTTTTTTTTTCCAGATAAGCATATCGATTAATCCATCTCATTACTAATTATGATAATCTTATTGTCATAACCATAGTCAAAATAAACATTTCAATTAATCCATCACATCAGAATCTGTTAGGTTCAGTAATTTCAGTAGCCATTGTTCTATTATCTCTATTAGTTCCATTTTCCATCTTCCATCTTCAGTAGTCTTGTTAAGTCCAGTAATTTCAATATCCAATCTTCCATTATCAGTATTCCATAATAATCTTGCTGTCAAAGCCATAGTCATATAGTAAGAGTCTGATGGGAATTACCTCTATCCCAAATATTTTCTTGCCATCCATTCTGAATAAGTTGCTGAAATACTGCTGTAAAATCATATCTCTGTTCTTTTTTTCAAAATACACTGGGTCATCTCTTAAAAGTTTTTCCATTGTCACATGGCTGCAGTTAATTCCATAGATTTTCTCTATATTGGGCTCCATCACATCATTCCAGTCCAGAAGATAATCCATGCCATTGATAACTTTATCTCTAGAATCTTCATTAATTTCTTCAGAGATAACATTGAGTTCCAAACAATAGATTTTATTTCTAAAGTCCATAGACTCCAAATCTTGTTCCTGTTCCACGTTTGTTCCAATCTCCGGGATCTCCTCTCTCACAGGGACCCCTATTCCAGTCTCCAGGGTCTCCTCTCTCACAGGGACCCCTGTTCCAATCTCCGGGGTCTCCTCTCTCACAGGGACCCCTTCCAGGGTCACCTCTCTCACAGGGACCCTTATATCTTTAATCTCCTGCTTCATTTTACTCAATTCAATTTTCGTTATCTCAATCTCATCCATTATTTTCTGAAACATAGTTATTTCCAGATTCTCAGCCACTTTCTTAATTGCCATTTTAAAAGAAAAATATAGGAAAACCACTTCTTATTTCAGCAACAATTGGGTTAATACTCCAAACTTGGTGACATCACAGTATAAACAGAGCAGACAGCCTTATCTCTCCAATAGTTAAGTAAACAAAATGCAGTTCCCAGGATCGAAACAATTAATGGCAATCGTCAAGAAACAGATTCGTCAAAATAAAATAGACCAAAAAGAGAGTAGTCTCAAAACAGTATAATATTTTTCAAAATAAAAATCTGGAATAGAAATCCCTCTTCTGTGTGTATCTTTAGAATGCAAATCCAGGACAGCTTTTTGCAACAAAAACAGAGATAAGCTATTAATTAGTGCGTAGCAGAGAGAAGTTACGGCTCCCCAGTGAGATGTCAAAAACCGATCAATCTAGCAAATCTCTTTTAAACAGCAACAATTTAAGTCAAGTAAAAGAAAAATATAGAAAGAAGGGTGCTTGCCTGTTAGTGCGTTCTCTCTTAGAAGATAAGATGAACGTTCGCTTTAACAGATAGAGCTTGCTGTTGAAAATCCGTCCCACCTTCGTCGGCTGGACCTCGTCCCATAAATTAATGAGATCTGGTCGTCCCAACAAAAATAGGCTTTGAGGTTAATCTCTTCGTTTCTCCCTACCCGGGAGAAGTTTAATCAGTCAAAAAAAAAAGAAAAAACTGACTGATATATCTGAATAAGCTTCTTTTGAGGCAGGAGCCCGTCTCAAAAGCAGGCACAGGCTAAGTCACCCTTCCCGGAAGTCCATATTGGTTGTTCTCTTCATGGTATGTCTGAAACAAGATGGTCAGATCGTGTTGAATGTGTAAAGCCTTTTGCAGCTCACTTAAATTAGCACTGACCTCCTAGAACTAAATTTGATGGCCAAAACAAGAAATGAAATCCATGGAGTTTTATTATATGTGACATCTTTTGCCTGTGTGTTAATGTCAGCCGTGTGGTACAAAATATTAGCTGGCATAGATATTTGCAACAAGGTCATCCAAGCTAGAGATGCCACACTGGATGTTGAAGTAGCAAACATAGAAACTCTCCTCACAGAGCTGACAAAACTTCGAAAGATCTGGAAATGCATGTGGAATGAAGCCAAATTGGTGGCGTCAAACCTAAATATAGAAATAAAACTCTCCTGTAGATGTGATGGAGATAGGTGCAAGAGGGCAAGGCCGCATGACGACAGCACACCTGATGCTAACTTAGAAGAAATGAATGACACAGATGATACTCCAGAAGAGGCCTACTTCAGAAAGTGTGTGTTTTACGTTTTGGTAGACAATGTTATAGCAGGATTAACTGTCCGCTTCAATGCTGTTAAGCAGTTGGCAGAAAAAATTGATTTCTTGTGGAAATATCTCACCATGTCCGAAAGTGATGTGGAGATAAAAGCTTTATCTTTATCAGAGCAATATCCTGCTGACCTTAATGGTGATGTTTTTGGAAAAGAAATGCAACATTTACCCTCAGTACATAAAGCATATTTTGTAAATGCACAGTTAAAGCCATTAGATCTGTTGAACTTGTTAACAGAGTACAGACTTGGTGACCTGTTTCCAAATGTTTGTGTTAGCTTAAGAATACTATTAACAATTCCAGCAATAGTAGCTTCTGGAGAGAGGTCATTTAGCAAACTTAAGCTAATTAAGAATTATTTAAGGTCTACAATGTCTCAGGAACGTCTTGTGGATTTGGCCAGGCTAAGTATTGAATCAAACATTGCCAGAACAATTAATGTTCATGCTGTGATTCGAAATTTTTCACAAAAAAAGGCCAGGAAAGCTCTTTTTAAAAAGTAAATAGTAAGTTTATCTACCTTGTTTCAATGTGAATTCTTTCTCCTTATCTGTATTGTAGCATAAATACAGATGTTCAAATCAAATGTGCTTTCTTATCTCTGATCCTCTTTTATTTTATTTATATGTATTTATATTTATCGTGGAGGGAGTATAAGAGCATAAGGCCTTAAATGCAGAAAATTAACAGAGCACTCCACTCCACCCCTCTCTCGTCTTCCATACCCTTTTTGACCTTACAGGCTACAGCTCATGGCATAAAACCGTAGTGGATAAAAACAGAATGACTAATGGAGAAGGGAAGGGGCCCAAAAGAAACTTTGTACCCCCTGATAAAATTCCTCTCAGAGGCCCTGAGTATAACCATATCCTCCTTGCTGAGGTCGTGATGAAAATGGCTCCTGTGAAGCTGCCATTTCCAAATCTATTAATGGATTTGCTCATATTTCTATACACTAGAGATGTATGAGTGTGCCTCAATCTGTTACGATATTCAGTTGCACTTTTGTCTGGTATTTTCAAGTCTGCTCCAATTGGTTTATTTTGAAAAAGTCTTTATTCCCTTTCATTGTCTGCTGATACAGATTTTCCCCCATATATCATACCACAGAGGGGTGTCAGCAGGAGTTTCCAGGCCCAAGCACACTGCATATGGATTCAACTGGGGTCAGTGAGGGCCTCTGGGAGTGCCTGGGTCCTCAGACAGGGCCCCACCTGGCCCACTGCTGGAGGTGGGCCTGTGAGTAGACATGAATACTGTAGTAGATACAGTGGATTCCTAATGAGTGTCTGGTCTTTAGCTGACATGACTAAATAAACCACATTGCAAAGTTTTCATATTTTGCATTTGCCATTTTTTTTGTGGGGGGGTATCTTTAGGATCCACCTTCACTTATCTCTGATCTCAGACAAATCCACCATAGAAAAGACACATCCTGGTTGTTAGGGGGAAAAGGAAGCGCAAAATACAAAGATTCCAAGGACTACAAAATGAGACAAAAGCAGAAAAAGTATGCAAAAGGGAAGGGGAAAAACAGCAGCTCTTTAGGACTCCAGAGATTCCAGGTAACTCATTTGTCAATCACAGCTCAGACTTTACACATTGGCTAGAAACACTGAAAGGTGGAAGCGGCCAGGCCGACTCACTTCACAGAAATTACTGAGAAGGCTACCTCCACATTTTGCTTCAAAACTTTATTTGTAGGAGTGCTAGAGTTGTACTTTTTTAAAAAATGAAAGCTGTCTGAGGCCTTTGCTGGCTGTGGAGCGTGGTACATAAGTATCCCTGTACCTGCTGCTAGCAGCCCAGATAGCTCACAATAGGCATGCATATCCTAGCCACCCACAGATGTTTACAAATGAATTACCTTCCCTGTGTGTTTCCTTCCCTGTGTGTTCCCTTTCAAAGTTAATTAATTTCCAGAGGGGTAGCCCTGGTAGTTTTTTGCAGCAAAACAAAGAGTCTTGTGGCACCTCACAGACAAAGTTAATGAAATAGCTAATGGGCCAGCACAAAACCTCCTATGGTGCCAATTCTGTGTCTACTCAGAAGTAAGAGCTATTGATTTAAATAGGGCTTACTCCCAGGTAAGTGGGGTTAGGACTGCAGCCTATCTCACTACCTTGATTTCACAGTTCAGTTTAAACTTGTCTTCCTATTTCATTTCCCTCACACAGGGATCAGCAAGGGACTGTTTAGTACCATGTTGATATTTTGTTCTTTGTGTTCTAGATTGTATGAATTACTCCTTCACCCACTTGTAATACTATTTAACCAGATATAAGTTCTTCTTTTATTGCAATATTTTATTTCATAAATGCATATTTTATTCAGAAAATGGTTTTTGTGTGTGTGTGTTTTAATATTACACTTAAGCTAATTTATGTTTAAAATGTTTGTAATAAACATAACTTTGTATTTATGGCAATGCTCTAGTGAGGCCTAGAAATTTAATTTCTAAATTTATCATTTGACTCTGTTTATTTTTTAAAAATGCAGTTAATACAATTTAAAGCTTTACATTCTGCATCTGCCCTACCTGTTCCACTTCATTTCCTGTGTATTGCAGTACTTCATGATGTGGTTCTACTTGAACTATATTTTTAAAACAAAGATTTAGGGGATGGATGGTCAAAAATGAGCAGACAAATCCAGACTGTTCTCCTCACTTTAACAAGATGGCTTGGACTTTAATTGAGCAGCTTTAACCGCTACAGTCTACAGATAACAAAAGAGACCACTTCTTTCCATGTGAAAAGAACAATAATGAATGATGAATTCCATAGGCTTTTAAAATCCACAATAGGGAGCCAATTAAGGCTGCAGTCCTAATCCCACACCTGGGAGTAAGCCCCATTTAATTCAGTGAAATTTACTTCTGGGTAGACATGGTTAGGATTGCAGCTTTACTGTATATACACTGCCTGCACCAACAAACAAAATACACAAAAATCAACAAATAACACTTCACAAAAAAGAAAAGCAATGTACAGTAACAATTATACATCAATAAGCATATGAATTGCAAATCTATTTATATATCAATTTATGTATAATATGCACATGTTTTTTAAAAAAGATTTTGTTGTAGAGAACGAAGGTGAAAAGCATTAACAGCAAGAGTCTGTGTTGTGATGGGGTGGATGGAAAGTAATTTGCTTGACAGCCCATTTTCATCAGAATCCTCTGACTTCCCTACTGTATGCATGCACACGTTTACCCTTATCTCACACACATGTTTATGGAAGTATCATTTGGGGATACTTCTGTCATACTTTATGTCATATGTGGACATAATTGTGTGCCAAAAGGTTATTGCAATGGATACGATTACTTTAGAAATACCAATATTGTCTTACTTTGGGGAATTAGCAAGAACAACAATTGCTAATATAAATAAATATGCTTATTTACACTAAATGGTGGATGGTGAGTAATTAAGTAAAATGGCTTTGCAGCTTGAAGTGCTGGTACAGAAAGCTGAAACAGCAAGATGGTTAGTTGTTGCAACTTATATAGGCTACCCAAACCCATGTTGCCTGGACTATCAGCTTAAACTTTCCTGTCACAGAGAGAGAGAGAGAGAGAGAGAGAGAGAGAGAGAGAGAGAGAGAGAGAGAGAGAGAGAGAGAGAGAGAGAGAGAGAGAGAGAGAGAGAGAGAGACTGCTTTATACAGAGTGGAGGCTGGTGGTTGGGAACCAGGCAGAGTAAGAACATAAGAATAGCCCTGCTGGATCATAACAAAGGCCCATCTAGTTAAACATTCTAGTCCAGAAGCACACAAGCGGGAAAGCCCACAAGGAAGAACATGAGTGCAACTGACCCCTCTCCACTTGTGATTCTCAGCAACTGGTACTGAATCTTAGTAGAAGCCTAAATGTACTAGGAGGAATGCTAAAATGCAAATGAGTGGGGTTTTGATTAATACTATGGTTCAAAAACAACAAATTAGGAAAATAAAAAAGGTAAGGAAAGGAGGCAAGAGTGAGTTGCTAATAGTTTCCTGTTCAGAGAAGGGAGGGCAAAGAGAAGCTGTTGCCTGAGTTTCGCTGTGACCATTGTCATGAAGTTCTGACAAGTCTAAGCATGATTTTATGGGTGGCCAAATCCACCTGGATATCCTAGACTGTGAAAATGTGAGCTGTCTAGAAACATCCAGGAAAAAGGATTTACGGTCAAGGAATAATGGGTGACTGAAAGTACGCTAGCCTTCATAAAACCCTCCTAATAAAGTACCAAAAATAGAAAAAAGCTTCTGTTTCAGATTACACTGGCTTGTGCTTTTCTCACAAGGGTCCTGATTGATCTGAAGAAAACAACAAACTTGGCTGAGAGGTAGGGAGAGGAGGCAAGGATAAAGGATCTAGCTATGCTGAAGAAGCTGTTTTGCTCCTGTAGGCATCCACAGGTTAGAGCAGGCTAAGGAAGAGACACGTGGAGCAATGAGTGCAGTATTCAGAGGACTAGACAACTTGGGGATCTGTGAGAAGTCCAGTTATCTTGACAGGGTTCACTCTAACACAAAGGGTGATTGTTTTAATGACAGAATTGGTTAAAGGGGACATCGGATGTTAATTAACTCAAGTACTGAGTCATTACAGGCATATTCACATGTGTGTGTCACTGTGTAGTTGCAAGGAGGTCATGAGGAGTCTCTGACCAATCAGAACCCTCAGCCAAGAGACTTGAGGTATTCCTCAAGGGGAAAGATGGAAATGTTCCCCAAGAAACGTAAATGCAAACTTAACCCAATTACTAAGTGAAAGATTCTTACTGGAGGTCACCATCTGGGCAGAATAAGGGCATATGCTTGCATTAGATTTGGGAAAGGTTCTGGAGACTAATTAGGTAACATTTATTACGTATCCACTACTGTTGAAGAAAATCTGACACAGCAGCAGTACTGAGGGCAGGCTATCTGGTTAATAGCAGGATCATCCTGTGTACTGAATGATGTCACAAACACTATCCTGTTAGTACCTCTGATCCTCAACATTAGACACCTGCAATAATAGTTGTACTTACTGCTGGGCAAGATTAGTAGCTGATCATCAACTCGGGTTAGTGGAGTCCTGGTTTGAAGGCTTGGTGTGAGAATGTGTATGTCACATTAACTGAGTGGTTAAATGATGGCTTCGTAGTCTCCATGGTTAAAAGTATCTAGCAAGGCACAGAGAATATGTGCTACAGATAGATTGTTAGAAACATAAACTTGTATCCAGCTTAGCACTATGTGAATTCTCCCCCCCAAACCTGTTCTAAGGGTTCTCCCAACCCTCTGGAGCAGATTCAAGGAGGGCACAGAGCACGCATGGAGAGAGGAAGGGGGGAATTCCCACTGCGCAAGTGGAAATCTTTGCATTGACAGAATATGTTGGTTGAATACAACCACTGGAAGCTGTTGGAAACCTTCTGAGGATCTGGTCAGGGATTATTCACAAGTAGAAGAAGCAGGGAGATTGGTGTTTCATTTTATTTTTTCAGGTGCAACTACAGAAGTACATGAGAATATGAAAAATAACTCCACGTAATTGCATTATTATCTGTATGATGAGGTCAGACACTACTTTAGCACAGATAGGAAAGCCGGTGGCTCCTAGTGACCCTGTTATTACTCTGGGAACAGTCAAGTCAAAATTTGTTTCCCCAAGCTGCTAATTTGACCATGTCTGCAGAAATAAGCACCCACTAATCTGAGAAGTAGAACATGTCGTGAGCACAGAAGGATTCGTGTGTGCTGCTTGCGTACAGTACAAGCAGATACAACAGAAAAGAATTTAGAAATAACAGGATTAAATTGACAGCTGTATTGTAATTTCCCAAGCTTACCTACTAGATATACAAAAACAATGTTGGAATATGGTTAAAATTATGCAACGGTGGGCCTTGTTTTGTTTTTTAAATGATGTGTAATAGGAAAACAGAAAGATTTAGTTCAGTTTGTTAAAAATAATACAGAAACATTGGCCTCCATTGTTGAACTGTTACACACATTGATGATTTTTATGAAGTGGAAGCCAATTCCACCTCCCCACATTATCAGCTAACCTCATCAAAAGTTAAAATACCCTCCTCCTAACCCCACCTAAATTTGCATTTAGATTGTTTGGTGCCAACATTCTCAATAAGATACTTTTCAGCTCTGTCAAACAAAACCTGATTGTCATTTAGCACAGTGGCAGTCAATTTACATTTCCATTAACGTAGATCCCAGACAATTATCGGTGGAAAGAAAGAAGAAAAAAGAATCTAATAAAACCAGCCCCCTGTCTGCAGTTTTTATGGAGTCCAGAAGTTGATAAAGGGACCTTCTTATCACTGTCAGCCCCAGTAATAGCAGCCACAAGATGAGGCCCCTCTGAATGGAATGATTATACAGCCACACGAGTGGCTGTATACTATAGCCAGAGTGAATTTTTCACATTTCACAGTGTTAAATTGAAAATACCTCCCATGGCATTCTGATGCTTCCCATAAGCTCATTTCAAAACAAAACCTTACAAAACTTATAGTCCTGAACTCAGAAATGCTTGCTTAACAACCCTTTCAATTTTCATGGCGATACACAAAACAGTCAGAGAGAATAGAGAGTTCAAAGTCTAAAAACAGGGAAAAAAACAACCCAAAGCCCTTTTCGACTTTTTTCTGTCAAAGTTCTCATAATCTGTTGAAATTCATTAAAAACCAGCCATGTCCACTGAGTACCTGTAATCCTGTTAATGACCTTGCCCCATACTCTGACCTTCATCTTCTGCAGTTTAAAAGTTAAAAAAATGCATGGCTGATTTTTAATTAATTAAAGAAATTTTGGCTGGAACCCAATTATAACATCGGGCATGCTCAGTAAGAACCAACTGTCAGTGTTCTAAAAGCCAGACTCCCAGCTGCTTGGCTTGGCTAATCAGGGGGGCCACACCCACACCAGACTTTGATTTCACTTGAGACAGTCATGGCTTCCCTCAGAGAATCCTGGGAAGTGTAGTTTGTGAAGGGTGCTGAGAAGAGACTCCTGTTCCACTGAGAGAGCTCCAGTGGCCAGATTGGTTTAATAGTCAGTCACTCAGATTGAAGGTCTGTGAGGAGCACCCTTCACTAACTACACTTCCCAGGATTATTTGAAAGAAACCATGACTGTCCAAAGTGAACTAAAGGCCTGGTGTGGATGTGGCCAGGGATAGCTTTGGTTTAAATTTGAGTGGGAGGCTACATGTGCCTGCTGTAGAATAAAAAGATGGGGGAAACACTGAAAAGCAATGATACTGTTCACAATTTTTTCCTTTTGGAAAGGAAAGGGGCTTCCCTTCTGCCCAGTGCCCCCCCACCCAATCTCCTCCCCTTACCCTTCTCCTCCTTTCCCTCCCCCTCCCCCGGGTTAGACTATGGCTATGGACTATGACCTGGGAGAGCAGGGTTCACATCCCCACACAGCCATGAAGCTCACTGGGTGACCTTGGGCCAGTCACTGCCTCTTAGCCTCAGAGGAAGGCAATGGTAAAACCACCTCTGAATACCATTTACCATGAAAACCCTATTCAAAGGGTTACCATAGGTCCAGTCGTCTTGAAGGCAGTCCATTTCCATTTTCAAACATGATTGCACAGAAATAAATCTCACTGAACTCAAAAAGTATACAAATGATCAAACCCACCCTCCCCTCTCCTGCCTCCTATCCCCTCCCTCTTGCCTCTTCCCTCTCCCTTCCTTTGCCCCTCCCTACCCATCCCCATCACCTTCCAATCCCCTCCTTCCCCCTCCCCATGGTCAGTTTTACCTATCGTAAGCATGATTGCACAGAAGTAAATACCATTGAACTCTATAAGCATGCAAATGATCAAACCTGCCCTCCCCTTTGCCCTCCCTCCAATATGCTCCTTCCCTTTCCCCCTCTCCTTCCTCCTTCCTCATGGTCAGTTTTTCCTTTCCCAACCATGATTGCATAGGAGTAAATCCCATTGAACTCAATAAGCATGCAAATGATCAGACCTGCTTTCCCCCTCCTTTCCCTCTCCTCTCTCTTCCTCCTCCCCTCCCCTCTTCCTTCTTCCTCCTCCTCTGCCCACTCCAGCCCTCCCTCCCTACTCCCCCTGGTCAGTTTTACCTATCCTAAGCATGACTGCATGGGAGTAAATTGCACTGAACTCAATAAACATGCAAATGATCAAACCTGTCCTTCTCCTCCCCTCCCCTCCCCTTCCCCTCCTGCCTGCTCCCATCCCAGTCCTCCACACTGCCTTTCCTCCCCTCCCTCCTCCCCTCCCCATCCCCTGTGGTCAGTTTCACCTATCCTAAGCATGATTGCAGGGCAGTAAAACCTATTGAACTCAATAAGCATGTGAATTATCAATCCATTCTCAGGAAACTTGGACAGGATCCCATTTCTTACCTCCCGGATTAAAAAGTAGGAAAATTCACTAATAGGCAAAAAAAGGCACATTACCAAATTCTTCCAAGCTACACAGGAAGTGGATTGGACTGTGAAAGACAAAGCCAAATGGTGTTTGCATTTTTACAGATTTGTAGGGCAGTACAATATCTCAGAAAGAAGGTCAGGTGTCCTGCTCCCCTGGTGCATTCACTATAGCTGCCCAATTTCCCTACTTTTTAAAGTTTGATAGAAATATTGGTGGGCTATAGGTACATTCTTAAACCGCAAGGTTTTTTCCTGTTAGTGAATTTTGATAGGATTAGAGAGAGTCTCATGTAGGGGAGATGTTGATGATGACGGACAGAAAGAATCCTGGGAAGGAAGTCAGTCTGCAGTAGGACTGGATAGACAAGCAGGGACGGGCTCAGGTCCAAAGGTGAGGAGGAACTAGAAGAGGCACAGAGCCAAGTTGACTGGAGCACCATCTGCAGATAAGGAGGGTGATAGACATTATAAGTATCATGAAAATGGATTCAACATACATTTTCAGCCCTGGAAATAAATACCATGGAATGCACCAATGTGTGTGGTCAAGTCAACTTCATCACACTTTAGATTTTTCATCTGTCTTCAACAAGATAACCAGATGGCAATGGAAGGCGTCCTCAGAGGGGCTCGCCTGGTAATGACTTCACTATCTTTTTAGTGTCAGGCAAAGACCTTTTTATTCTACCAGACTTTTAAGCTCTGAGCTTTTATTGGTTTAATCTGCTGCTTTGAATTGCTTGTCTGTCGTTTTATTGTCTGTTTTTATTTTTCTTTCATATGGTTCTGATTGTGTTTTCTCTTGCTTAGCTCTTTGGGAACGAATGGGTTGAAGGGGAGAATACAAGTACATAAAATAAATAAAAAAGAAATAAAGCCACAAAGCAACAAGTTGCTCAGCTAATGTTTACCTCAGCTAAAAGATGACCCAGGAGGATTCATGATCACCCAAGGTGATGTAAGCCTATTGGTCTAAGTGGTGGAATTCACAGAGGTCCTCTGTGTATGTGTTATGTGTCTTCAGGTTGATTATGACTTATGGTGACCCTATGAATCAGCGACCTCCAAGAGCATCTATTATAAACCACCCTGTTCAGATCTTGTAAGTTCAGGTCTGTGGCTTCCTTTATGGAATCAATCCTTCTTTTGTTTGGCCTTCCTCTTTTTCTACTCCCTTCTGTTTTCCCCAGCATTATTATCTTTTCTAGTGAATCATGTCCTCATTATATGTCCAAAGTATGATAACCTCAGTTTCATCATTTTAGCTTCTAGTGAAAGTTCTGGTTCAATTTGTTCTAACACCCAATTATTTGTCTTTTTCATGGTCCATGGTATTCGCAAAACTCTCATCCAACACCACATTTCAAATGCGTTGATTTTTCTCTTATCCCCTTTTGTCATTGTCCAACTTTCACATCTATACATAGAGATTGGGAATACCATGGTCTGAATGATCCTGACTTTAGTGTTCAGTGATACATCTTTGCATTTGAGGATCTTTTCTAGTTCTTTCATAGCTGCCCTCCCCAGTGCTAGCCTTCTTCTGATTTCTTGACTATTGTCTTCATTTTGGTAAATGACTGTGTGACGCCCTTCCCTGGCTCTCCCTGTCAGGTTCCTACCTGCTCATGGCTACTGCCTGTCACTAGGCACCACCAGGGACTCCACCAGTCCGGACTGTCCTTTTTTATGGTTTCTCTCTCCACTCTAGCACAGACCTCACCAGATCCCCCTGCTAGGCAGCACCACCAGTCACGTCCTATAACCAGTATTCCCAGAGACTCTGCCTGAGTCTCTCTCAATCAGGTTACCTCTGTGACTGCATGCTTAAGCTGTCCCAATCCCTTTGATCTATATAGAATGCATATAATTCTGGGTTGCTCTGGATAATTGTGGTGTTATATTCTTCCCTTCACCGCTGCCACCAATTGTTACAGTTTCCCTTCAGCCTTAGTAAGTACCTTGCCCTCCCCTCTGGTCTGTATATTCCCCAGCCAAGGATCAGGCCTCCGGTAAACCAAAATAGTGTTTATTAAATATTAGAAATAACAAGATTACTTTATAACGGCACATAAGCATATGGTTTCATCTATTCCTGTGATACTTGTCTTAGTATTAATCCGAACTCCACACTCTCCCCACCTCCACCTCCAAACACCCAGCTCCAAACACCTCTCAAACACCTCTAAAACCCACCAACGTCCACCAAACACCTCTCAAACAACCCACTAACGTCCACCTAGATTCAACTGTCATCCTTCCATTTATACTCTCAGCCATCCAAACACTCAGCCAATCATCCAGCATTCTACTGCTCATTTACTCCCCCCTCCTCTTTCATTCCACTTACCACATATCTTCTATACAAACAGCACTTACCATATATACATTAATACAGGAACATCACAGACTGCACCAAGGTATTGATAATCCTTGAAAAGTTCAATGTCCTCATTATCAACTTTGAAGTTACATAAATATTCTGTTGTCATTACTTTAGTCTTCTTGATGTTCAGCTGTAGTCCTGCTTTTGTGCTTTCCTCTTTAACTTTTATCAACATTTGTTTCAAATCATTACTGGTTTCTGCTAGTAGTATGGTATCATCTGCATATCTTACATTATTGATAGTTCTCCCTCCAATTTTCACACCTCCTTCATCTTGGTCCAATCTCACTTTCCGTATGATATGTTCTGCATATAGATTAAACAAAGAGGGTGATAAAATACACCCCTCTTTCATACCATTTCTGATGGGGAACCAATCTGTTCCTCCATATTCTGTCCTTACAGTAGCCTCTTGCCCAGAGTATCGGTTGCGAATCAGGACAATCAGATGCTGTTGCACCCCCATTTCTTTTAAAGCACTCCATAGTTTTTCATGATCTACATAGTCAAAGGCTTTGCTGTAATCTATAAAGCACAGGGTAATTTTCTTCTGATATTCCTTTGTCAGTTCCATTATGCAACAAATATTTGCAATATGATCTCTAGTCCTTCTTCCCTTTCTAAATCCAGCTTGGACATCTGGCATTTATCATTCCATACATGGTAAGAACCTTTGTTGTAGAATCTTGAGCATTACTTTACTTGCTTGGGATATTAAGGCAATAGTTTGATAATTACTGCATTCCCTGGGATCCCCCTTCTTTGGAATTGGGATGTATATTGAACACTTCCAGTCTGTGGGCCATTGTTTTCTTTTCCATATTTGTTGATAAATTCTTGTCAAAATTTGGACAGATTCAGTCTCAGTAACCTGTAGCAACTCCATTGGTATGCCATCTATTCCTGGTGATTTGTTTCTTCCAAGTATTTGAAGAGCAGCTTTCACCTCTCATTCTAAAATTTCTGGCTCATCATCATATGGTTCCTCCATTAATGAATCTGTCATCCTGGCATCTCTTTTATATAGTTCTTCAGTGTATTGCTTCCATCTTCCTCAGTCAATCAGTGTGTTCCCCTGTTGATTATTCAATATCCTTACTCTTGGTTTGAATTTCTCTTTGATTTCTCTAATCTTTG
The DNA here is from genome assembly GCF_030035675.1 of Rhineura floridana. Taxonomy (NCBI): domain Eukaryota; kingdom Metazoa; phylum Chordata; class Lepidosauria; order Squamata; family Rhineuridae; genus Rhineura; species Rhineura floridana. Next base: position 52,992,504 of record NC_084484.1, read on the forward strand.
GAATATGGCTCTTGTTCTACTTTTTATTATCCTCTTCTATTTCTGTACAATAATTATTGTAGTAAGTGGGGCTTGCATTCGGTGCTGTTTAGATTTGGCACCAAGTGTAAGCCCCACTGGGATTAGCTGATTGGTGGTAATCAGATGAAGTTCAAGATCTGTTGGATTGGCTATAATCCAAACTGGAGTGTAGCCAATCCCTGCTGAAAGTGGATTGTCCTTCAGACCCCACTACAGACCCTGCTAGTTCCTTTAAGGGCATGGTTTGAATCCAATCTGTGCCTGTAAAGGAATATTTTTCCTTTGCAGGCTGGCTTGAACTCAAGCCACACTGCAAAGGAAAAAAATGTTCCCTTAGAGGTGTGTCTTCAAGAGCTAGCAGAATGGGGCCTCTTATATTTCAGCAGGGAGAGCATCCCACACACTGGTGCCACCAGTGAAAAAACTCTCCTTCATTTTACCACAAGCTGATAATCATCAGGCCACGGCAAAACTAATTGGGTTCCATTTGTTTATCTTAATGCCCTTACCATGCAGTGGTGGAGAAGATGGCGTTTTAGGTAACCTGGTCTGGAGTTGTTCAGGGCTTTATATGTCAATAGCAGGATCTTAAAACTGGTTTGGTGGTTAATAGGCTGCCAGTGCATACCCCTTACCACTGGCTTGATGTGTGCCCACTGCCTGGTATGTTACACCACTTATCACCTAGGCCATGGCATTCCGCACCAGCTGCAGCCTCCAGACCACCATAAGGAAAGCTCCACATGGAGCACATTACTCTAAATGTGAGGTTAGTAATTTCTGTGTCACAGGGGCAAAGTTATCCCTGTCCAGCTGGTGATAGGTGCTATTTGCCATGGGGGCAACCTGTAGCAACTGGGACTGTGGCCCAGAGGTCGGGTAGCATAGAATATGATGGGGGAAGGGAGTCACATGCTCAGTCCTGGTGAACATTATGGGCTGGGAGGCCATATGCTTGCCATAGGGAGGATGTGTTTGGAGGCACATTTCTGTTGATGCTGTGAATGTTTTATCTGGCCCTAAGTGAACATCCTGTGGCTACCTGTGAAGATCCTTTGTTCTTTAGTTCTCACCTTTATACCCTGTGCTTTAATACCCCCCCTTTTACAGCTTAGTGCTTCACTGTATATATATTTCCAGCATTTCGTAGTAGAAATAAGGAGGAGACTATTGTTTTTAACAAAGAAGCTGCAAAAATCTGTAAATACTCTGAAAATGAATTTAGGTTATAGATGAAAGTCCACAATGTGAGAATGGGGTTTTCTTCAAACTGTATCACATGCTGGCTTTCTTGCCAATACAGATCATATGTTTGATTTGGCACAGGATAACCCAGCATTACATCTGTCAGTTTGCCATGTTGTAAAGAGCCACTGAGGTCAGGAAGTGCTCATGGAACTATGAAAATACTGCAAATGCTGGATCTTTTTCCCCAGGAAAGTTTAGAAATAGGCATAGCACAGAGTTTTGGAAAACGAATTGGAATATTCTAGCATAGAAATGTGGAGGGCCTACAGTCCCTGGAATCAAAACTCTGCAAGCTAAATGGTATCTGGCCTCAGCTGTCTTGTTGCTGTCTCTGTGTGTAAACTCTACACTGTAGAGCCTCTTACGTTTTGGGTAGTTGTATGACCTAGTTTCCCAGTGTAATGTGTAACACACCCAAGATTTTTCCTAGAATAATTCCTATGGGTCCAGGCTGAGCAATTGCATATGGTTTGTAGACAATCCTATGAAGTTGACTGTATCCCGTAATAGAGGCTGCTCCTGCAAATTATGTGGAGGAACATTTCCAGATGTAAACACTTTCCTTCCTGAACTACAGTAATACCTTAGTTAAGGAATCCTCCAGGAATGAAGCTTACCTGGGAGACCAGGGTTTGAATCCCCACACAGCCATGAAGCACACTGGGTGACCTTGGGCCAGTCACTGCCTCTGGGCCTCAGAGGAAGGCAATGATAAACCCCCTCTGAATACCACTTACCATGAAAACCCTATTCATAGGGACGCCATAAGTCAGGATCCACTTGAAGGCAGCCCATTTCCATTTTTTTTAAAGGTGAAACTGACTAGCTTTGCTTTATCATGGATAAAGGTTCAAGCCTTGCCTTTGCTTTAAGGTGAAACTGACCAGCCTGTGTCTTTGCTTTGCTATCAATAAACTGATAAACCTGTGCCTGCCCTTTCCTTTGCTTTTTTAAGCCTGTGTGTTTGCTTTGCATTGAAGAGATCTCTTTTTTCTCCCAGGGCTGGGGAGGGAAGGATCCAATATGATTCAGAGGGAAGGGTGCCAGTAGGTGCCAGGGAGGCACCCTTTAAAGCCCCTGTTGATGCTACCCCCCAACATCTATGAGCAGGTATAAGATCCTGTCCCTATTCTTTCCATGTTATTCCACCCTCTGGTACCAAAGTTTCTGTTAACAAAGTAGATGCATTCCTGGACATTACTTCTTTAACTGAGGTATTACTGTATTCTAAGAATGCTGGCCCCAGGTTGTCAGTCTGATTGACAGGTTGATACTGACATGGCTCAGCCCTGATGTGCAGACAAATAAAGAGAAAGAAAAGGAAGGCACACGTAAGTATGTCTTATGTATGCCATACACCGTTCAAATATTCTGGAACGTATTTGGGGTGGAATGTTAGCTCAGTAGCAGAGCACATGCTTTACATGTAGAAGGTCCTAAGTTAAATCCGTTACCTCCAATGAAAAGGACCAGGCAGCAGGCAATGGGGAATATTTCTAAGACCCTGAAGAGTCACTGCCAGTCAGAGTAGACGATACTGGGTTAGGTGGGCAGTCTGACCAAGTGTTGCTTCCTTTGTATTCTTGTTGCCAAAATGCTGATGGTCCCTGCTGAATCCTGTTGACTCAAGGAACTAGTAGTGCCCTGTTTCTCAGGTCAGCCAAACCTTTCCAACTGGCCTTGGGACTATGGAACTGGCCACCTTGCATTTTTATGATCCTGCACTTGGGTAGGTTAAGGCTTGGGTTTCCCCATATCATAATTTCATTAAGTAAACTGCAAGAGTGATGAGTCCCAAGAATGACAGAATACAGCTCTTTGCAAGAAAATGATTTACAAGTTGTAGCTGGATGTGTGGTGTTTTTTTTTTTTGCAAGTTCCCTTCTGATTAATTTGATCAGTTCACTCAGAATACTAAGCTATATTTTGTCATTACATGGCTGAGCCTTGCGTTCACATCCTTCTGCTCCCCTTCTCTTCTCTCATTATGCGTTCCACTTAATTAGCTATTTGATGGTTGGCAGCAAAGTCTGATTTGCTAATACATCTGAACTGGCAAACTCTGCAGGGCTGGCACAAGACATTTTGCTGCCTGAGATAGAGGACAAGACTGCACCTCTACTAATTCCATGTCCAAAAGTTGCCCACACTGGCAGTTGAATCTTTCTTTGACATTGGTAGCAAGGCAGCATATTCAACTGCTCCTGAAGGCAGCAGTCTAGCTTAAGGGGTGCAGGTCAGGCCATGTGACATACTCAGCATTGTCTACTCACCCTTTAGCATCTATCGTCTGAGATGGCTGCCTCATTCTGCCTATTGGTAGAGCTGGTCCAGAAACTATGGCTTGAGTTTGCCCTGCAAACAAGATTTGCAAACCAGGGTTTGATTCAGATTCACAATCTTGATTTGAGAGACAAGTGCGAACTATAGTTGCAGTGATTCAGATATAATGGCAAACAATGATTTGCCACAAACCAGGAAAGCCAATGAGGGATGATGAGAGATCATGTGAGCACAAATCCTGGTCCCATAATACCAAACCATGGTTTGGTGTTTCATGGACTGTAAGCTGACCCACTGGGCTTTCAACTCTCCTTTTTTTCAGTCTCTATTGCTCTCCATCCAAATAAAATAAAGCTTATCCATTCAGGTTACTTTAATTGTTATTTTATTTAAAGGATGAGAAATACAGTCATTGCAGTTCATTTGTACTCATAATAACCATTGATATTTTCTAAATTATATGTTATCATCCATGTGTAACAAAAACCTTTTGTTCGAATGTGCAAAGTACAAAGGGCTTGTTCAGTTAGCAGAAACCTTTTCTGGTACAATATATCTGGCATTTTACAAAACAAGGCTGCCAGGACAATTTGCTTGCAGTTTTCTGACTTAGGAAATGCACATATGCACTCACATACTCCCCTCTCCCCATGCTTTCTGTCCTTTGAATTCAGTTTATCAACATGGACCACTGTAGGAGTTAATTCATTTCCATGCAGTCCTGTATGACTCAGAGATCGCTATCTGGAGTCCCTGCCTTGTCTTTGCATTCTGTATTTGTGCTACATCCATGGAACCAATCTACTACTCCAAGCTACCAAGATGAATGAAAACTAAAATCTAGGAGCAAATGTTTTCAGAACATCAAGCCTACAAAGAATCTTTATCCCCAAATGAAATTGATAGGTCTTTAAGCATCAAATGCTGGGGGAGGGAGGGATGTGGCAGCAAAACCCTTTAAATACTGAATTCAGAAGAGATAGATTTGTAAATTATTGGCTGTTGTGTTTTATATTTTGTCCTAATGGGGTTCATGGATTCTGGATTAACACCTGCTTACAGAGATGCGCAACAACTTTTGGGCAAACAACACAGGCGAAAGGGTGATCATCCCTTGGAGCTGCTGTTGTGTGAATGCAGCTTCAAATGGCTTGCTGAATAAACCATGCAAGAATTAAGATTGTTTGCTGCTATATATTTTGAATGCAGCAAAGAAACCAATTCTAGATAAGCTCTGCCCTTGCTTATCAAACAAGCTATTTAAGTGCACACAAGGGCTTCTGTGTGCCTAGTAGGATTTGGGCTGTTTTTCTTTGAACAGCAATCTACCCCCAATAAATTGCTTTTGACACTCCTCTGTTTGAATTCCTGGCCTCTGTCACCATATGTAGTGCACACCTCTTATATCCAACACCTTTGTGTAAACTCCATTGCCACAAGGTAAGAAAGAGAGCAGTGGCTGTCACAACTATGGCAAACAATCACCATTTTTGATCCATCATAGACAGCCATCAGTATCAAGAAAATAATTAAGTGCTGAACTAAGCTGTTTGGGTTTTATTTTTATTTTTTAAAATGTACCATTTTTAACCATTGTTTACTTGTCAGAGAAATGTTTCCTTGTTCAAACTATGGAAGAACCAACACTGATTTTGTCCAAACAATTAGATGCAAGAATTCCAAAACAAAGTAGATCTCCTTCCTCTTCCCCTCCTCTTGCATCTTGTTCAATACCAAACACAGGAGCTAATGAACAAAAGACCCCATGATGTCAGGTTCCCAGCTGGAGGAAGATCTGACTTCCACCTCCCATTTACCTCCCCAAGGCCTGTAGCCAAGGGGGGAGCAAATGAGGGCACTGTCCCCCCTAGAGCTGTGCTTCACCCACCCCAGGATTTTTTTTTGGAAATTGCCTTTTTAATTTGTGACATGACAGACCATGACAACCTCAATTTAAAGGATGATAGCTTGTTTTAAGAACAGGAGCAATTTAAAAATAGGACCCTCTGAAAAATTCAGTGAATAAACCAGGGCAAGTGCACAACAAAAGCCTCTACTGGAAGAGCCCTCAAACGTCTGCTCACTCAAGGCTTTCCCTGACTAAGGGTGGAATTTTCATGATCACGACCACCCTATAATAACTTAAGTGATCCTAGAAAAAAAAATAGCCTGTATTATAACATGACCTTTGAAGAGTTAAATATTAGAACTTTGCTACAGTTAGACTCCACCCCTTGGACTTTCCTTTGCTGTGCTTTTCTGTTCCAGTTCTAGATGCACTGTCTACCCACCCTGCAATAAAGAACCATGCTTGCTTGCCTGCAGTAAGAAATAAGTTTGTTTATTCTGCAGTTGTTATAATGAGTAGAGGAGGATTGGGTGCTTATTCCTGAAGAGTGAAATAAAGAGATAACTTAAAGTGATCTGAAAAAATGGATACCTTTTACTCTTTTAATGCACTCACTATACTCACAATCATAGTGGCTATTTTCTTGATTTTCTTGATTACTTGATGACAAAATATGAAAACAGCCCTAGAGTAATAGAAATATTGCAGTGTACACTACAGTTAGCTAGCTGGACACCTAGGCCTAATTTCTGATTTTCCTAACTCAGGCCTAATTTCTGATTTTCCCAATATGTGCAGCTCAGCATGAGACCTTTTCAGGGTTTCTGGACAGAAAAATCAATGCAGCAACCAGTAAAAAAAATCCAATTGCTTTCCACAATGTTTCCAATTGCTTAGTTCATCCTTTATATAACAGACAGTTAAAAAATTTTCCCTTGATGTCCAACAGGAAAGAAAATCTAAAGCCCAGGAACAAGATTAGAAAGAGGGACTCTCAAGGAGGCGTTAACAAACTCACCCTATAGCATTTATTTGCTCTCTGTTCATCCCTAAACTTGTAGTATGGGTGAGTTTGTTTTTCAGGTGGAAGCTAAAACTGAGATACTTAATGCAGCATCAAAGCCAAGCTCAGGAGCTCACTGTCTTTACCAAAGTAGTTGAGTTCATGAAGAATCAGAGCAGACCACAGGTGAAAGGGGACTGTAACTATAGGCACAGCCAAGCTTTTGTGTCTGCTGTTCCTGGGGGCATCTCTCAAAAAAGGGTAAGACAATTCAATAAATTAAACTTCATTCACATAAGTTAACACACTCTCTGGATGGAGGAGCAGTGATAAGGAAGGTCACTGCCTTTCTCTTCCCCTGGTGTGGACCCCAAATCCTCTCCACCAATGAGGGTGTGTGTAGATTGGCTGGCGCTGTGCACCTCTTCCCCCAAATGCCCCACCTAGAAATGTGGCTGCCCCACCTAACAAGGAAGGCTGACTACAGGGCTGACCTTGCCCAGGAGAAAAATGGCACTTTACAATGTCAGCCATGTATTCTCACACTTAAAATCAAAAGTGGCAAGGGCATGTTATAGCTAAAATTAAGGAAAACTTTATGTGTTAACTGCTAATGTATGCAAAAGTACTCTAGTGCATTTGTAACAAAACAAAGCAAAGCTATTTCAGGAGGGGGTGGGATTTAGATCAAGGACATGGTAGAGAAGGGAGCATCTATTCCTTCCTTGCCCTGCCCATTGTTTTTTCACCCCAGATCACACTCCCAAGCAGCTCGTCTCCAACCGGGTCCAAAATGCATCCAAATACATGGTTCAAATCCTGTAGGCCAGGAGCCATTGGGAATGAAACAGCAGGTAGATGATAAGTTACACATTCTGCTTGTTTCTTCCCTCTAAATGTCCCTCCTGAAACAGCTAGCTTTGCTTCTTCTTTAAATAAAAAAGGCACCATGGCACTCTTACATGCTTTAGCATGCAATACACAGTTTGACCCTGAATATTTTTAAGTTTGATGGAAAAGTTAAACATGTACTTAACATCTTCCAATGAAAACGAGATTTAAAAGTGTTTAGCTCTTTCTTGATCATACCATTTTTTTCAAGGATGAGAAGAGATAAGAGATTGGAAGGAGCATCACTCTGTGCCTGGAATGTGCTGCCCAAAGTGAATGCTTTGGGAAGGCTACAGTGAGCATTAGCTCCCTGACTTTAGAATAGGGGTAACTAACCCCCAACCTTGAGGCCTGATCTGGCCTGCCCAAGACCCCGCTGATTTTGGCAGTGGTGGCAAAAAGAAACAATTAAAGTTGACACAGTGTTGAGTGGCGGAGAGGTTTAATATAGAATGTAGCCCAGCCCCCTGATGGGAATGTAAATTGCTCCCCTGTCTGGTCATCACATTAATTATTTGATGAGTGAGGAGGTGGTAATAATCTCCCCTCTTCAGCTGAACTGTACAAATCACTTGAGGAAAGGGGGGCTGTGTGGCTCTGTGCGTACCTGTGAGAGTGTGGAGTGGCCACATCCACCAGTGGTGTGTGGCTTTCAGATGACTGGCCAAATGTGAATGCAATTCTTGGGCCAAAAAAGGTTAACTATCCACTCTCTAGGATGCAGCTCTGGCTAGAGCTATATTCTTTGCATGGAGTTGCACAGAGATCACACAGAAGATGAAAAAGAACATGTGAATGACAAGTGAAATATTGTTTGACTCATTTTTACTTCTTGCACACATCATCTTTTTAACCTTGTATCACATAGACTCCTAGGCAGAGCTTGGAAAAGTTACTTTTTTGAACTATAACTCCCATCAGCCCCAGCCAGCATGGCCACTGGATTGGGCTGATGGAAGTTGTAGTTCAAAAAAGTAACTTTTCCAAGCTCTGCTCCTAGGGTACTTAAGTAGGCAGATGTATACTTACATTTTTGCAAAATAATAGAAGAGTTTATAAGCGTATTTCCATCACTGAGCATTGTATATAGCCAGCACCCCAGTTCTAAGTATTTATGCATGAATATCTGCCCACAGAGCTGGTGTAATCAGAAATAGGTCTAATATATCGAAGTACCTGATTACTATTTCAGCAAGTTTTAGGATTGGACACATTCAAATTAAGAGAGTAAAAATAATGACCCTGCACTTGCAAGGACCAATGATTCCTGCCTCTATTATATGATGCGAAGAGCATAACTTATGCAGGACAAAGTCATATATTGCAACAATGGGAAGATTTTGGCTGATGTCTTCAGTACACACTGCCTGAATGAGGCTGAGCAAAACACACAGCTAAAAATATTTTCCACCTCTTTAAAAAATGTTAACAGATGTCACCAGCTGACTTATTACAGGTTTATTTTCTTGCTTCCCGTTTATTGCACCTTTAAATTCCTGGTAGCTGGAAGCTTCTATGGCCTGAGAACATTTTATTGTGTAGCTTGACTCGGGTTAGAAAATTAAACAGTGTTCAGAACTACAGTACAGGCATACCCTGCTTAACGTCGCTTCACTTAATGTCGCCTCGCTATAACATACATCCTCCATACACTCGCGCGCTTCGCAATAACGTACACTTTATTGGCATGACGCCGCTGCCATCTAGTGGTGATTGCGTGCAGTACAAGTGAAGACAATTGCTTCACTTAAAGTTTATTTTCGCTTAAAGTATACTCTCCCATTGCAAACGTTAAAGCGGGGTATGCCTGTATACATTTCTACAGTAAAATCACATTTTGATAGCGGTAATTACAGTCATCTTCTCTCTGATGTTAAGAAACAGGGAGAAAGAAAAATTCCAATATTCTGTGCTTGCAGGAACCTGCAGTGTTCTTTTTATTGCCATATAGAAGTCAATTAAAATGAATCCTCCTGGAAAAGCTCCCAAATCTCCAGTAATTATCACGGTCTAGACAGAGTACTGTGCTTTGAAGAGGCTTCCAACACGATATGTGTGTGTGAGGAACAGGCCATTGTATATTAGCAGTGTCTCCTAAGATCCCCCCCCAATTTGGATGCATGTAGCAAGCAGTAAAAGGGTTTGATCTTCAGGAGCCTGACATTAGCTACAGTAAATGATATAACTTACATATAGTCATATCTTTTAATTCAACAGTTGGTAAAAGAGTATGTAGGTATTTGTTTACCAATAGAGTTTCCTTCAATAAATGAACAGTGGGTTGAATCCAAAGGTGCCCTTCCACATGCAGAAGGGGACTTCCACTCACGGCACAGCTGTTTGACAGCTCATGTTATACCCTTATATGAGAAAAGGGAAACTAAATCCATAGATGTTCTCACACAAGTGGATGCATGAGAACTGCTACAGAACAACCTATTCAGTGCTATGTGATCTCTTCCACAAGGATTTGCTGAATACCACTAGGAGCAGTTTTCCTTCTGCTCATACTTCTTTGGATTGAATGCAATCACTTTGCCTGTTTGCTGTTTCTTACTTTTTTGGGATTGGCATCATCCATAGCAGTTGTTGACCAGAATCCAGACATCCTCTTCCAGACAGAGCAATTAATGTTCCTTGTGGAACCAGCTTGTGCGAGGGAGGTTGAGATGCCTCCAGAACACACCTGTGCATGTAACTTGTGCAAGGTCTTGTGTATCCATGTAGAGAATTTTGTAAGAAATTCTTTTGCATATTTGATAAAAATAACAACTTTATCTCTGACATGTTAAACCAAATATTTTTAACTGGGTTTTTAAATAAAATGTAGTGCCATATGTTTGCAAAGTAGGAATTTCTTTATCTATACAGAATATGCAATGTATAAAATTTCTTGCATTAGAAAAGTATATTGTATAAAAGCCCTCTTATCTGAAATACTGATATAATAAAGTAACAATCAAACTTAAAATGCTGCCAGGAAAAAAAAGGGGGAAAGAAAAGAAAAAAGGATTGGCTATCCAAAAATGTAACGTAGTTGTTGAGGGTCAGTCCAAATTGTTGGCTCTCCAAATGAAATGTCTGGTGCACAGGGGGGGGATTACAATAAACCTAACTATTGGAGATGTGGAGGCCACAGAAAAAGCCTGCATGTGGCACCCTCATTGCTTGTAGATCTCTACATTGCCACACATAGGATTTGGCTTTCAGAATGGGTTGGGAAACACTTGGAATGGAAAACATATTTCCCACTGTTGAAAGGTAAATCCTATGCAAGGCAGCAGATGCACATGAATGACTCACCTGAGGCTGGGAGCATCACTTAAGATTTTTCTCTGGGTGCGTGGTGTATGAAGAGGCTCTGACTAGTATTCTTAAGCAGAACATTTTGAGGTCTCAGGAATGATGTTGTGGACTCCCAATTCTGTCTAGCTGAGCAATGTGTGGATTTCATTGGGTTCTTTTTCATCCATGAGCTTCGTTACTCCCACCTGAGAAAACAAACAAGTTCAAGAGTCCCCTTGTACTCTTGAAAGTCAGTCCCTCTTGCATAGGCCAGTAATAAGAACACTGCAGCTCAGACAAATAAATTACAGCAATATAACAAGTTTCTTAATTTGTTTTAAAACATATTTTCTCTATCATTTACACAAAGTGTAGTGGCTGGATTTTAGCTTAGATACAACCCAAACGTGTGTCCTCTCAGTCTTTGATTCCAAGTAGAAGGCACTGCTGCTCCAACATACTGTATGTGGGTTTGAAAGCAGAGCAAGAGACCTCGTCTTCTGGGCTGAATATCAAAGAGCCCGCAGAGTCTTTGGAAAGAATAATTACAGTTCTTATTATGGCAGTGGATATGAGGAAAGTTTCCCTTCGCTGTTGCTTTTTTCTTCTTCTTTTGTGCTGTGGAATTTCCTCTGAAAGATCCTTCGAGTCCAAAAAGCATGGAACACAAGCCCTCAGAAGCTCTCCACAAAGCTTCCAGGGAAGAGGCCTGACCTGCCATTCCTCTGTAAGGTCCCTTTGTACCAGCCATCCTCCCTTTTCTTGTGGACAAACACGATGTCACCTTCTTTCAGTTCAATCTCAGCTTCACTTTGGGGGGGATATGGGACCACAACACGATACCTTTAAAGACAGAAGGAAATACCTTATTGCCGATGAGGGTTCATGTGCACCACTGCCACTTTGGCATGCTCAGAGATCCACACCTGGAATCAGCAAGCACACGGGTTGGCTGGGAGTGATGATGTGGAGAGTCCCCATGCCAGCATCACTCTTACATACTGCATTTATTTATGTCAGCTTTGTCAATAAGCAGTCAAAAGTGACTAGCCTGCAAAGATTTTTACTAGCCCTCTGGGGTGGTAGCAGAAGGAGGGCCAGGTAGGTCTGTTCCTCCTCTGGCAGCCTGTCACATTTTATTTATTTATTTATTCTTTATATTTATTATTGCCTCATAAACATAGTTTTCTAGATGCAGCTGGAAGGTCTTATTCCTTCCTCCAGCAAGCTGGAGCTCAAAGCTTCCAGGGAAGAGGCCTATTCGTTCACTATCCCTTTGGCAGAGTGGCTTGCCAGGATCTGGGCATGGATCAGATGCATACCCACTTCACTTCAACCATGCAACATCATCAGGTGCACACAGGGTTAAAGAGTGGGTCACCATAACACTCTTGAGCCTCATATTGCTAAGAAACATGCTAGGCTTTGAAGAAGTACTCTAAAATGCCTAGATAAAATTTGCTTAATTTAACATGGTAACCCAGTTGTGTGGAGTAAAGTGCTCATGAGCCACCCGAAACAAACTGGTCATCTTTTTCCTTTACCAGTAAATCTATGCATGCAGAAAGCAAGTACTGTAATAGGGGCTGAAATGCGAGCTGCTCGCTGGCTATGGAGACACAGTCTATCATACGGCCATAGGCAGATCTGCTAGGCTTACTTTGCGAAGCATTGCCAATTTCAGCCATCATACTCACATTATAATGCTCACGTTATTTTAGACATGCTGTTTCAGTGCTGACTAATTACATTATTAGATTGGAGTAAATTTAGCTAAAGCAATGTCAGGTTTCAAATCTTGCAACTGTGTATGGATGTGCATAATAAAATACATGAAACAGGGTATAGTTTATTGGCTTACATCTTGTTGGTGAAAGGAAGTGCAAGCTTTCACTTTACTTAGAATTGTTGTGGCTAAACACTCTACATTGGCTCAACTTCTCCACATGCTTTACAAAGCAGCTGAGTACCAGACCTCATAACAATTTTCCCCATAAGGAACTGCTTTTTAATAATGGCAAAACTCTAAAGGGATACATGTATGTGCATAGGCACATATGGATTTGCTGTCTGCCAACACATTTTGATGCATTTGCCATTGTATTTTTTTAATTTATTTTTTGCAAAATATAACATGAATGTTGGGCCTTCAGTCTCAGGGCTCCTGCTCCAATGATCAGCCCGACCAGGCAAATACAGTATCAAGAACCAGGAATGCAAAATAGCTGTTAGGCATAACAATAGTTCCTATACAACTTTTGATAGCTCTTGCAGTGGTGAAACAAACTAGCTCTTCTCAGTTGTGATGATCATAATGGTTATGTCTTTAGGCAAATAGTGCTGGAAGGAAGCTGGTATTAGGTAAATATAATCAGAACAAATACAGGCTAGAGTGCACTAACAAGAAGGAAATCTTAGCCCTTTTTTCTGATTAGTTTCATACTATCTTATAAAAAGACTCTGAACTAGAACTGAAAACTGAAAACAATCAGTGTGATTAATTCATTTACATTTTACTTCAGATTAAATTTTGCCCATTAATAGACAGGGATGACAACAAGCAAAGGCTCTGAGACTTGGAAAACCTTACAAATTCATTGCGGTAATTAAATATTGTTTTTCCTTCCTGCAGTGAAGGGTTGGTAGCCTCTTGCAATGACTAGGGACAGCACAATCTGTCAACGTCTGGCTCAAATTTAAAGGCAGGGGTTTCAAAAAATACAAGGCCAAGCCAGACTCAGCCTTCCAATCCTTAAACGTCTTTTCCCAAGACCTCGAAATTCAAGCACGCAAGAAGGAAAGTTCAACAGTGTTTTCCCTCCATCCATAATGCAAACTAATGGAGCTGTTTTGCTTCATTAGTTTGCATGAGGGTGAGCAAAAACAACCATGTTGCAGGCGGAAAACTGGAGCTTATGACTACTGCTGAGGAGCAGAGGGGTCTTACTCTCAGAGTTTGCCCCTACAGCAAGCCAATGAACAGCTCCAGTGGTCTATCCAGTAGCAGTTAGTGAACAGCTCTGTTGAAGCAGGAATAATCTTTGTAGGAATAAAATGAGGGGTGGGCGAGTGGGTGCTTGGTCCCCACTAGCCCTCAGCAGTGGTCAGCCCCCTCCACCCTCTGTTTCACTCCCACTGTGGTTTTTCCCCCAGCGCCTAGGAACTTATGACTCTGTTGGTTCCTACGGAGCAGAAAAGAGATGCTTGGGTGGGGGCAAGCAGGAGAGGGGGCTGAAAGCCAGCCTCTTGCAGTTATTCATGGGGGACTGACTTTTGGTTCCCACCCTAAGGGGAGTAGAGGAGAAAGCTCCCAAGAAGAGCCCTTTGGAGCTTGCTCAACTCTGTTTAGGGCCTGATTACAGATGTCCATAGTAGCAGTTGCCCCACATATTGAGTGCAAATTCCCCCAATTCATGTGCAGCATGTGTATATGTGGTGCAATGTAAAAGGTCAAAAGGATATGGGGTTGCTGAATTCTTCCCTGCCGGCAACTTTTTCCTGCTGAAACCTTCTTCCCTCTCTTCTGACATTGAAACCCGTTGGGTAGAACGGTGCCTGAAGGGATGGGCAGTGGGGCTAAGAACATCTGACAGGAGGAAGATGTCAGCGCCCTCTGCTTGTGCTCCCCCTCATCTCTTTCACTTGCACCTCCATTTGGATGGGGATGTCTTTATAAGACACAAGAATGCTGCCAGTCTGTAGCTTGGGGCCTAGTTATCATACTTACAAGCAAAATGCTCTAAAGAAGGGCTATCTGGATACACTGTGGTATGATGGGCACATGCTGGAAGCTGACAGCGGGCAATGGCTCCACAGCATGTGCCTACTGTGTGTGATTGTGGATGCCAAATTCTCAGACATTTTATATACGTGTAGGCATCAAACCACAAGTGCTGCATAAAGTATGATTTTGCTCTTGTTCTGGATCTGTTTATCTGATCCCACCCATCCCATACACTTTATACATAATTTGTTTAACTCTATAGATGAAGCAACATAAAATGAAAACAAGCAAACATGGAGTTTGGAGATGCAGAAATCCATGCACTGCCAGATGTGAAATGCGGCTTCACATATGTAATTTTTTTAAAAGTGGTACTTCTGAGCAATTTGGTGATTTAAAGAGCACAAATGAATGTGGAATGAACTTCTAGATAAGTTTTTAATGTAGCTGCTCAAATGATCCAGGGCTAGGCATTATCCTCCCTTGTGTGCAAAGGTAATTAATATTCCTCATTTATAGATACAAAGAACCATATGATCAGTTAAGGAGTGCAGATAAACCAGTGATATGGCAGTTAATTCATAAATCAATTAGAAAATCTTGCCTGCTAAGTATAATTAGAATTATTTCAATTAGAGGTTATTCTTAGACTTAAGACTCTGGGAAACAAAATGCCTAAAAATCAGAATCAAATTCTCATCTGCTACATGGTGCAATTAGCACTATCTGTAATGTTTTTAAGGGATCCATCTGTATAGTTCCATTTGTAGTTCACTGTAATAGTCCCAAACAATGAGCACACAGAAGGGCCTTCTGGCTGTGTTCCTTTTCCATTCCACAATTTTACAATCCTGTCTTTACTTAGCTTTCATTCTCAGAGCTAACAATGTAGCAATATTATCATGCACAGTTAAGACAAAAATGAAAATTAATAGTAAGCATAATCTGGTTTTTCCTAGAAATACAGTTGATGTCATGGCCTCTTTATTTCAAGTTTGGGAATGTTCCTATTGACCTGTCCTGACAGTAGCCAAACAGAGCTACTGTCTGTCAGCGCTCCTGCCCAAACATTCTTGTGTTAATTATGACCTAAAGAGAGAGACCGCGAGAATTTGTGAACTAATTTTTGTAAACCTGGAAACAATTCTTAATTCCCACAGGTGACTGGCGATTTAAAAGCCTGCTATAGGACTTTTTTTGCATGATCTCAGACTTGACGCTAAATGAGTCTTTGTCCTTAAGAATGTGCATGATTTTAAAAAACGCTAATAGCAGCCACTGGAGGCAGGAGGGTCTGATGGGAATCACAGCTGGCAGAAAGCTAATTAATTAGTTTATTGAATTTATGAATTGCTTCCCATAACAAAATGTTCTGAAGTGATTTACAAGTATAAAATACAATGCAATTAAAATACATAAAAGTATGAAAAACTTACATAGTGAATATATCCGATACTGCCCAAATGTGCTGGAAAACAAAAATGTTTTTGTCTGGTGCCCAAGAGGGCAGTCCATAGATGGAGAACTAGTACAGGAAAGACCCATTCTCTTGCCATCACTCTGCGGATCTCCCTTGGAGGTGGCACACAGAGAAGGGTCTCAGATGGCATTCTGAGGGGCCAGGTAGGTTCATATGGAGAAAGGGAGGGGGAGTTTAAACATGTGTGTGTGTGTGTGTGTGTGTGTGTGTGTGTGTGTGTCCCGCTGCAGTCCTGAAAGAAGTAAGTTTCTTGGAAAGTGTTATTTGCATTGGGAGGTGGGAGTCAGTCAGAGAATATTGAGTACTTGGGCCCAGAAGGCAGTGCCTGTGCCTGGAGCTGAACAAGCACACGGCTATACTGTCATTCAGAGTCAGGAGAAGTACTTGCCAGATATGCAGGCACAGCCATGCTGGGGTTTTAGATGAAGAATGCCCAGACCTTGATTTGCATCAGGGTTGTGCCAAGCACCTGCTTTAGTACCACAGCTTAATCCTGGAATACATGAAGTAAGAATTGATGATGGGCCCGTGAAGAGGTTCAGAATGCATTTTCCTCTCAACTGAATAAACAGAGAGAGGTGCTTTCAACGCATCTCAGGGAATAGGGGAAGGGCTTCCAGAGTTTTTCTTCCCTAGGAAATCTCAGCACCGACATCCTTTTTCTTCTAGAGATTAAGAGCTGAGAGCAGGCAGCGGAGTTGTGATGATGCTCGAGAGTGGGAATGGTCATGAGCTTGTGACAGCGCTGAGGCTGTTGGAATTGACAGTTGTTTAGTTTTGTTGAAAACTGGTGGAAAGAACGAGAAGGGGTTTTGGTGCAATGGAGAATCTGCAGCATCCTACAGAATCTTTGGGGTTGTGATGAGAGTGAGAGTGAGTGAGGTGGGGGACATCCAGCAGGGCCATGTGACATTCATCTTCTGTTGCCCCAGAGGGAAGGACCGAAAGCAACAGGTTCAAATTACAAGAAAGGAGATTTTAAAACTTAGCAATGACGTCCTGACTATATGAACTATTTGACAGCAGAGCAGACTACTCCAGAAGATAGTGGGCTCTCTTTTATTAGAGTTTTTTAAGCAGAAGCTGGATGACGACCTATCAGGAATGCTGTAGCACCAGATGTCCTATGTTGGCAGGGGGTTGGACTAGATGACCTTTGATGTCCCTTCCAACTCCATGACATATTAAACTTTCTAGTTAATGTGAATCTTGCCATGAAAACAAAATGTTCCCTTGCAAAAATCTGCATATGATAGCATTAACCCAAAATACACATAAATGTAAATATGGTTTTGGATGACATACCTTTCTCGAGACAATGGCTTAGGCTCTGGATGGATGGCTGCCATTGAAGGTGGCAGCTGCCTTACAGGAGAAGGAATAGAAAAATTCAAATCCAAGGAGCCTGTCTTTCTGTGCAGAGGCTCCATCTCCATTGCTCCTTGCATTTCACTTTCAATTGGGCATGAGCCTGCCCTCCCATGGCTAGAGAGGGAGGTCAATTCAGGTCCCATAGCACCCTGTAGCATCCCTTCCATTACTGCCAGAGGGTCATGTGTTGGGGACACTGATGGAGGGGAGCGGGATTTCTTTTTTGTTGATGCTCCTGCTAGAAGTTTCAGCAGCCCACTTTTCTTTTCTTTCTGCATAGAAATCAAACAGAACATGAAAAGCGAGACATTTTGATTACAGGATTTTAAATGAACACCACCCATTTTGTATGCTCCTTGACATCAAAGCCCAAGTAATCATAGGGCTTATCCACATGGGAGCATAACTTCATGCTAAATGCACTGTTTTTACCTCCGTTTTCTGTTTGCTGCGGCTACAGTAAAGGATGAATGTCAGCTGCAAACACAATGTTTTCTAGTCACATTTGAAGGGAAGCATCAGTCACACAGTTTCCTAAAGACCACGCCCTCTAATTTAACATTTCCACTCCCTCTGTTTACCTGGCAACCGAGCATGCTCAGTTTGTTCTACCAGTAAGTTTCATTTTAAAAAAACAACCTGGAAGTGCAATTATTTGTATTTTCACTGGTACAATACAGATGAAATACAAATCTTTGTTTGAGCAGTGTTACGCTTTTGTGCACAAGGTAGGGGGGAAAAGAAAATAAAGCCACAGTTTACAGCAACATAAAAGAAGCTTGCAGAACAGGAGAGAGAAGCGGAAGTTTCTGTTCAGCCCACAGGAAATGAAATGAACAAAGGGGGGAGGAGGAAGTGGGCATGGAGAGGGGAACAATTGACACACCCACCTAAAAGCATCAGAGCAAAGTGTCTGCAAGCCCTAGAGATACGGAATAGAAATGTTTTTTCTTCCCTTTTCAGATTATCAGAAGATTGGGTTAGTACGGATTTACAGGGGGGGGACTGCATGATAACTTCTGTTTGCCTGTAATGTCATGCAAAACATGCCAATTAAAAAAGGATGCAAGTAGCACCAGACACACAGTAAAACCTTGTGTAGATGAGCCCTTAAACCCAAATAAGAGTCATGGGAAGGGTTTTTTGTTTTTTTTGTTTTTTTGAGGCAGAAGAATATACAGGAAAATGAGCATGTTTTGAAAATTATCTTTGCTAAGAGAGCTTTTGTGTTGTAAAAAGTGTTGCAGAGTAGAAGTTGTACTGAATTTCCATTGTGACAAACATGAATGAATCATCCAGTCAGGGAAAAGTCAACCTCTAAACAGTTGGAATTTGAAAAGGCAATATTATTTGATTCTACTCCTGGGGGAAATGGAGTACTGTTTTATAATTTCACGCTGGCAAATACATTTTCAAGGCCTCAGTGCAACAATAAATTGGTTGTGGTTTTAAGATTGCTGCCTCTCTATCCATTTTTCTTGCTTCCTTCTTTTTGACTGATTTGAATGAAGACCTTTGCACTACCAGAACAAGAAATCAACATGTTCTTGCAAAACATAATACTCTCTCACCAGATCTTGTAAGCTGCAAGTAGGCTGAATTTTACATAAAAATTATTTCATGTTTGCCTTCTCCTTCCCCCAAAAGCACAGAGTGGGCATATACGGCTCTTCTCCCCGTCCCCTCCCTTTTATCTTCAAATCAACTATATGATGTCCTGCTGGTGCAACCATGCATCTCTGCCCTTAGGTAAGCAGCAGCTATGATAGTGGGGAGGGTAGCTCCACCCCACCACAAGTGGCACTACTGCCCAGAACCTTTGGGTTGGGGCAGCCTACAATACATTCAGTCTCTGTATGAATTATCTTCCATATGCCAGGAGCACCAGCTACCAGTTGCAACTAATTTTTTTCTATAGGATCAAGATTTTCACAAGCAAAATATTGTTGCCTGTACAAAGTTCTTAGGGACAGAGTGGGTTAAAAATCTCAGTAGATAAATGTAACTTTTATTTGGAGAAAATAACGTCTTAATGCCACATTCTTCAACAGGGTTAGAACGTAAGAACATAAGAAGAGCCTGCTGGATCAGGCCAGTGGCCCATCTAGTCCAGCATCTTGTTCTCACAGTGGCCAACCAGGTGCCTGGGGGAAGCCCGCAAGCAGGACTCGAGTGCAAGAACACTCTCCTCTCCTGGGGCTTCCGGCAACTGGTTTTCAGAAGTGGGATCCACTTCAAATGGTAAATTGTTCCCTTGGGGTATAGTGCGCAATAGCATGTAGAAAAAAAATACTGATGAAGAAAATAGTTCCTAGTTTGTAGGAAGAATTAGATTGCTTATAACTTTTTTGCAAGATGACAGGAAAACAACATAGTAGCTGTGCCTTCTTTTTTCATTAACAGTGTCTAGAGTTTAAAGCAAATTTTACAGGCAAAATTTTACAGGCAGAAGGAAAACTAAGCCCCCTTATTAGTACACTGCTGTTAACTTCTGTTCCTCCCTTTCTAACTTACATCTCAATTTCTCATTTAAATTAACCCAAGAAAGAACAAAAAGAGAACAGAAATGTGAAAAAAGAAAGGAAATGGGCAGGTAAGGGTGATGCTGGGGGCAGAGGAAGAGAAGTGATAGGAAGGAAGCTGCCTTGTACTGAATCAGGCCATTGGCCCATCTAGCTCAGTATTGTCTACACCAGCCTTTCCCAACCAGTGTGCCTCTAGATGTTGTTGGACCACAACTCCCATCAGCTTCAGCCAGCATTGCCAATGGTCAGGAAAGATGGGAATTGTGGTCCAACAACATCTGGAGGCACACTGGTTGGGAAAAGCTGGTCTACACCTTGGTCTCCAGATGTTGTTGGACTACAACTCCCATCATCCCTGTCCATTGACTAAGGTGGCTTGGGATTATGGGAGTTGTAGTCCAACATCTGGAGACCCAAGGTTGATGAACACTGGTCTACATTGACTGGCAGTAGCTCTCCAGGGTTTCAGATGGAGTCTTTCCCAAGTTTACCTGGAGATGCCAGAAATTGAATCTGGGACATTTTACATGCAAAGCACATGTTTTATTATTGAGTTAGGACCCTGCACTGTGCAGTATAGCTGGCTGCTGAGAAGATTTCCCCTTCCATACAACAAACACCAGTATTATATGAGGCCAAGAAAGCTCCTGGTCTGGCTGCAGTGCTTCTTCTGGAAGTGCTGTAATAGGTGGACGACCAGGTTCAACCATTCCCAACTAGAATCTGAAGGGGCCCGAACATCTAAGGTAGCTTCCACCAACAGCTCTACTGTTGGGTGATCTTGGACTCCTACTGTCATTAAAATATCATTACACAAATGTGCTCCCACATGACCAGGGGCATTTTCAGACTACCACTGTTTTCATTTGCATCTTGGCAAATTCAGGCTGCACAATTAAAGCTGATCTGGAGCTGCTGTGAAACAAACCCCCTTCTCCCCTCCCCTCAAAAATCAGACCTTTTGCGATAAGGAAAGTTGCAGAAAAATGCACTAGAAAGTATGGGATAACACTTGCTTGATGTAACATCATCTAATATCTCCACAAGCAAATCAGGATGAATACTCATTAAATAAGTAATCTCAATCCACGTTTACATTAAAAACTCTATTACGAACAATTACTAAAAAAAAACCCTAACCTTCCTATTATGATTTGATCACCTGAAAGCATATTATCAAGAAAGGTTTACTGTAGAAGAATGACAAGGGAAACAGACAACCTAGTGATTTTTCCCTGTCATAAATGATTGTGTGAAGCCATCTTGAGAAAATGGTGTAGCACATGAACTCCCACTTTCTGTTACAAAAGTTCTGAAGATGTTGAAAGAGATTTTTAATAGAAAGATGACACAGATAAATTTAGTATAACGCATCTAGCTTTTTAAGACAACATCTCTACGGAACACTTTCATCCTATGCTTGGTTTTCAAGTAGGCACAGGGCATGTTTTTAAAAGAGTAAGCTTAAGCCATATGTAGTCGATTTTTACATTAATTAGGAAGTCTGTGCGAAACACTACCACAGTTTTAAATGGGTAATATATGAACACTGAAGAATTCTGATGTGTGCAAAGTTATTTGAAATTTCTTGAGAATTTAATAAAACAAATGACTTGAACCTTTTTTAAAAAAAACTGTCAAGAAAATATAAAGATTGATTCTGTAAAATGGGAAAATTTATGGGATAAATTCCCATTTCATTCAATATCAGCAAAACTGCAAGAAAATTCATATCAAATTATTCATAGGTGGTATTTAACTCCATTAGTTTAGCATAGAATCAATAATACTGGTACACAGAGGTGTTGGAGGGGGTGTGGAGAGCTTGGAAGTTATTTTCATATGTGGTGGACATGTGCTGCTGTTCAGGCATTTTGGAAAAAAGTGTTTCATGAAATTGGGATGATTACAGGGCAGAACATCAAGTCTGATCCTGTAATGTCTCTCTTGTCGATTTTCCAAGGAGATAATCTATTACTGCACTCTAAGGATCTAATAGTAATCTTACTAGTGGCAGCAAGAATTGAAATTGCTCGTCATTGGAAAAAGATTGATTACAATTTAATAGAGTTATGGTACTCTCCGGTATGGAACATAGCTTTAATGGAAAAATTAACACAACAAAGATTGGTGAGGCAGGATCCAAATAAAAAAGATAACTTTCATATTAAATGGGTTATGTTTATAAGATATCTGCCAGTGGGGGAGCATGATTTCTATAAGCCATCAACTCATGCCTCATTATGGAGGGATGTCTTTGGGTACTCTATGTAGTTTATTGCACTAAATCCATCTACAAAAAGGAAATTCCTAGATCTCTATGGCATTCCGTGTATAAAATGTTATGCTTTTTAAAGCTTACATTAATCTCAGTAACTCTCTTCTCCAACTCTTTTTTATTTATTGATTTCTTATTTTTATTATTATAATTTAAAAACTTTTATTTTATTTTTTCTTCCTTTTTAAATTTATTTATGTATATATGTTTTGATTGTACATTGTAACATTGTACATTGTAACAGGCATTTCAATTGTTATGAAGTTTTTGATTTATACACTTAAGAAGTTGATTTTAAAAAAAGACAAAAGACAAAAAAGAAAGAATTTAAGAAATGAAGTAGAAAACTTTGAGCATCTTGGTCAAGTCTTATTGTATATGGGGTTATGTGTGTGTGTGTGTGAGAGAGAGAGAGAGAGTGTACATGGACCATTCTAAAAAGACTATACAGGAAAACTCAAAGTGGAAAAGAGAACAATTATTAAACAAGGGCTATTAACACAAAAATGAATTCTTTATATGCAACAATATGAATAATGCTCCTTTTTATCTTTCTTTGGTTGTGTGTTATGTATTGTTTTATACTGTTCTGATATTTGTATGGCAAAGAAGAAATAAAATGTATATAAAAAAGAAAATATAAAAATGGTTTATTTGAAACAAAAGAGAAAACACCACTGCAATGCTGCTTCAATAAATAAGGTCTTCTAGCTAACAGAAACAAGCAGCAAGTTATCCTCAAGTTCTTACTTTCTATATAGGGAGCAAAATAGCTTATTGGTCACTGGAATTTAAATACCCACACATGTGGAAAGGAAAATTTAGCTAATGTGCTGAATATTCTGGAAGGCTAATAAAATATTCAGTGCTGAAATGCAGCTTGCAGCTTGAAAATACTTTACAGTCTTAGCTCAATTTCCTGGCTTTCACCAAAGGTGGATTTTTATTATGGAAGCAAAACAGATAAACCCACTTAACTTTACGTTCTTTAATCTCATTAAATGACAGAAACTTGGTATGTGTAATGCTATAGAAAAAAGAAACATCTGAGATCTAGATTTTTGTAGGTGGTCTTTATTTTATGAGTATTTTTTTTAAAAAAAGATACTCACTTGGCTAATGCACTGGGTAGCAGTTGTTTTCTCCCCCTTAGGGCTCCTCACATAATCAACTCTCATAAATTCATACAGTATCAGACTACTGCTCTGTCCCTGAAAGTCAGCACCAAAATCTCCTTCAACTATCACCTTCAACTATATTATAATGATCATGAAGTGTGTCGAACTTTGCTGGAAAAAAATAATAAAAGCAACACAGTTTTTTGAGCTACTCCAGAGATTATAAGTGAGCTACCTCCTCAAACATCACTGAAAACTAGACAATTTGTCACAACTGCCACCATTTTTCAAACCAGAGTGTAACAGAAATCTTTGGGCTGTTTCCTCCATTGCACAACAACAAAACTGGGCTTGCCACTATACACTCAATAGTAAGTTATAGCCAATCCTGGCTCTCAGATGAGCATACCTTCCTGATTGATACACGTTTTCAAACCCATTTGTCACATTCACATTTTTAAGAGTACACACGTGAATATCACAAAAAGTAAACAGAAAACTGTGGGCTCTGTCATGGTTTTAATTTACAGTTTTCCAAGGGTGCCCAAAATAAATGAACTTTGCCAGATCCCCTAGTTGTCTTCCTCAGTGAATAAGACTATAGAGGGCAAGAGGGGATGATCTCCTAGGCTACTTGATGCTTGGCAAGATCTGCCTCTCCAGATCTGTCTTTTTTCACTGAGCTCTGATTCTATTGTGAATCTTGAGCCTTCTGTCCAGTTCCTGTTACTTGACAAGAAAATGACAATCTGGTGATAGGGGCTGAACTCTCATTTTGATATGGGGACTCCTCAGGACCCATAGTGTTGAGAGGTGTGACAACTGACTTGGAACTGAAATACCTGAAGGAGCACCCTTCTCTATACCAGTCTGCCCAGGCCTAAGATTTGTAGGCTATGACTAATTGAGTGGTGGCTTGAGATAGTGCCTTCTCTGTAGTCATTCCCAGACTATGGATTTATATGGTTTTTGATGCCAGCTGAAGACATACAGAGCTCTTAACCCAAGCTTTTGGGACTGGGTGATTTGTTTTGGCCAGCTGTCATTGAGAAATGCCCACCTGTTGTATGTTTTGGCTTGATTTTAATCTGGTTTTAATTTTTTATATTGGGTTGTATCCAAAGCAGTGCTAAGTCACAATCCCATCAGAGCAAGGGATTCTGTTTATGCAATGGGACTTTCCACCCCTCTCACCCCCCAAACTGGAGTTCTCCCAAACCTCTGGAGCAGATGTTGGGGGTGTGTGGGGTGCATGGCGGAGGGAGGAGAGACAGAAAGTCCCGTTGCACAATTGGAAATCCCATCGTGTTTTTATTGTTTTCATGCATAAGTGGTTATATTTTTTAATTGTCTTGGGATTGCACATAATAAAGGGCTATACAGAAATAAAACAATGATTTTTTAAAAAAGTTTTTTACTCTCTGTATCCTGTATCTCCACAGCAGTGCCAATCCTTGGCAAGAATGTGCGGTGCTGCTATGAAGAAATTCCATATGGTCTTGAGCAGGGATGGGGAACTATTTTCAGCCTGTGAGTTCAGTAGTGGATAAAACCAGAAGCAAAAATGGACAGAGCCTTGAATGCCAATTTTACCTTTGTATGGTAGACTAGTTTCTGTACACACACACGCACACACACACACACACACACACACAAACACACCTCTCTCCTCCATCCAGGCATAAAAGAAGCATTACCAGAGTTCAAAGACATATTCTTGTCAGGCAAAGACACTCAAGGAGGGCGTAGAGCAAGGTTGGTGAGGGGTGTAGCTCAAGAGGGTGTGTGGCTTTGGGAGAGTCCAGAGGGCCAGACAGAGAATCATAGAATCATAGAATAGTAGAGTTGGAAGGGGCCTATAAGGCCATCAAGTCCAATCCCCTGCTCAATGCAGGAATCCAAATCAAAGCATTCCCGACAGATGGCTGTCCAGCTGCCTCTTGAATGCCTCCAGTGTCGGAGAGCACACTACCTCTCTAGGTAATTGGTTCTGTTGCCGTATGGCTCTAACAGCTAGGAAGTTTTTCCTGATGTCCAGTCGAAATCTGGCTTCCTGCAACTTGAGCCCATTATTCCGTGTCCTGCACTCTGGGACGATCGAGAAGAGATCCCGGCCCTCCTCTATGTGACAACCTTTCATGTACTTGAAGAGTGCTATCATATCTCCCCTCAGTCTTCTCTTCTCCAGGCTAAACATGCCCAGATCTTTCAGTCTCTCCTTGTAGGGTTTGGTTTCCAGTCCCCTGATCATCCTCGTTGCCCTCCTCTGAACCTGTTCCAGTTTGTCTGCATCTTTCTTGAAGTGCGGAGACCAGAACTGGACGCAGTATTCAAGATGAGGCCTAACCAGTGCTGAATAGAGGGGAACTAGTACTTCATACGATTTGGAAACTATACTTCTGTTAGTGCAGCCTAATATAGCATCTGTTTTTTTGCAGCCACATCGCACTGTTGGCTCATATTTAGCTTGTGATCAATGACAATTCCAAGATCCTTCTCACATGTCGTATTGCTGAGCCAAGTATCCCCCATCTTATAACTGTGCTTTTGGTTTCTTTTTCCTAAGTGTAGAACTTTGCATTTATCCCTGTGCAATTTCATTCTGTTGTTTTCAGCCCAATACTCCAGCCTATCAAGGTCCTTTTGAATTTTGTTTCTGTCTTCCATGGTATTAGCTATTCCTCCCAATTTTGTATCATCTGCAAATTTGATAAGCATGCTCTGTACCTCCTCATCCAAGTCGTTAATAAAAATGTTGGCCGAACCCTGTGGGACCCCACTCGTTACTTCTGCCCAGTTTGAGAAGGAACCACTGATAAGCACTCTTTGAGTACGATTCTGGAGCCAACTGTGGATCCATCTAATAGTTGTTCCATCCAGCCCACATTTAGCCAGCTTGCTAATCAGAATATCATGGGGCACTTTGTCAAAAACTTTGCTGAAGTTGAGATATATTATGTCCACAGCATTCCCACAGTCTACAAGGGAGGTTATCCGATCAAAAAATGAGATGAGATTAGTTTGGCAGGATTTGTTCTTCATAAATCCATGTTGGCTCCTAGTAATCACGGCATTATTTTCAAGGTGCTTATGGACTGACTGCTTTATAATCTGCTCCAGAGTTTTTCCAGGGATTGATGTTAGGCTGACTGGTCTGTAGTTCCCCAGTTCCTCCTCCTTCCCCTTTTTGAAGGTAGGGACAACATTAGCTCTCCTCCAGTCATCTGCCATTTCACCAGTCCTCTATGATTTCGCAAAGATAATAGACAGCGGTTCTGAGAGTTCTTTAGTCAGTTCCTTCAATACTCTAGGATGCAGTTTATTGGGTCCTGGAGATTTGAACTCGTTCAAAGTGATTAGGTATTCCTTGACCATTTGTCTATCAATCCCAAGCTCCAATCCTGCCCCTTCTACTTCATGTTTCCTGGGAGGGTCATAGACCCTTTTTGGGAGAAGACTGAACCAAAATAGGAATTGAGCACTTCTGCTTTTTCTTTGTCATCTGTTATCATTTTACCACCCTCATTGAGTAGCTGTGCCACCATTTCTTTTCTCTGTCTTTTACTATGGATATACCTGAAGAAAGGACTGCCTTCAAGTTGATCCCGACTTATGGCGACCCTATGAACAGGGTTTTCATGGTAAGCAGTATTCAGAGGGGGTTTACCATTGCCTTCCTCTGAGGCTGATAGGCAGTGACTGGCCCAAGGTCAGCCAGTCAGCTTCATGGCTATGTGGGGATTCGAACCCTGCTCTCCCAGGTCATAGTCCGATGCCATTGGGAGTCATGTTCTCCTAGCAGGGTCACCCATGGCGGTAAGGTCAAGGGAGAGGAACCAGACAAAGAATGATCCAAGAAAGTCCTCAATGGCAGAACAGGCAGAGAATAACAATGTGTATGTTACAACGGCTGTGAAGGCGGATGAAGGCTGCAGCAGATAAACGACTTCCAATCGTCGTGATATCCATGCCATTGGATCAAAGCCTTTTTCTGTCAAGATTGTGTGTTGATCATCGTGCACCGATCTCTCCACATAAAACAAACTCACTCACAGGCATCTTCCAACCAAACCAAACCAAAAGTCCCATGGCGATCGGTGAATGGTGAATTATCCTCCTGGGCGATTTCAATGCAACAGTTGAGCGTGATTTTGATTTATGGCCAGAAACCATTGGGAAAGAAGGAGTTGGCAACAGCAACCTGAATGGCATTCTACTTCTGACTAAATCTGCAGAGCACAATCTTGTTATTACAAACACACTTTTTCACCAGAAAGATAAATTTAAAACATCATGGAAGCACCCTCGGTCGAAGCACTGGCATCTCCTGGATTACGTAATTGTCCGTGCCAGAGATCGCCGTGATGTACTCCTCACTAGGGCCTTGATGAGTGCTGATGACTGCTGGACAGATCACAGATTAATTCGATCCACTATGGCCATCAATATTGTTCCTCAACATAGGCTCCAAGGAAGAAAACCAAGGCGTAAAATGTTAAAACGTGTACCATACAGGTTCACCCAGAGGGCCAGAATTGGTTGTGTTTTTCTACTGATATGTCCTTGGTGGCAAAACAAACTGCCCTACTGTTCCAGTCAGAACAGTTGTGACTGGAATGGGATAAAAATGGAAATGGACTGCCTTCTGACTTATGGCGACCCTATGAATAGGGTTTTCATGGTAAGCAGTATTCAGAGGGAGTTTACCATTGCCTTCCTCTGAGGCTGAGAGGCAGTGACTGGCCCAAGGTCACCCAGTGTGCTTCATGGCTGTGTGGGGATTTGAACCCTGGTGTCCCAGGTCATAGTCCAACACCTTAACCACTACACCACACTGGCTCTCTGGAATGAGATAAGAACTCTAAAAACATCTACAAAAGACCAATATGTTCCTTTGAAGCCTGATGCTCAAATTGGAGGAGGGGCACGGGGGGGACAGTAACGGGGCTGTAAACATTACTGTAGGAAGAAAGGTGGGATATAACTATAAATAAATGAATAAAATACAAACAATTTCTGTCTTACAGCAAAGCAACAGGTCTGATAAAGAATGTGTGCATGCCACACATAAATCCCAGTGATCAGCACTCCTTGCTCTAACAGATGGCAAATCTGTGACTTACCTTCATCACTAATCTAGACAATAATTCTGCACTAAAAATAGTAATAATGCAGGTTCTGTTGTGAGTATCCAGTTCTTTGTTTATAAACGTGAACACATTTTTAAAATTAAATAAAAATAGTACTTGTAGGTGTGGGAATAGGACAATGACTGAAGCCCATGGAGAATGGTTGGTTAGGTTGTAAAATGAAGGAGCATTCACCCATGAAAAGCTGCCATGATAATTACATATTTATGCATTTTGGGTAGAGATGTGAAGGCCTGGGGGAAAAACAGAAAAATAAAAAAAAAACACCCAGGTTTTTTTTTTCTTCCCCAAAGCCTTTTTTGTTTGTTTTTTCCAAAAAATTGGAAAAATTGAAAAAATGAAGAAAAAATGGATTATGGAATGTTTTATTTTAGCATGATGAATAAAATGTTTCATTGAATCTTGGTCCCCCCCTTTTTTTCCTCAGTTCTTTTTATGGGAATTGATGCTTTATGTCTGCTTGACACTGTGGAGGACTAGCGGAGACATAAATAATTTTCTTTGTTATTAATGTTGATGGTTTCTTCTGTTTTTTTAAATTGTTTTTTCCTGCTCCTCATAAACTGGCAAAATGAAAGGGGTTCTTTACAGTTCAGAGGTTCTTTACAGTTCAGGATCTTGTAGATCCATTTGTTACAAAAAAAAGTAAAAAGTTAAAAAAGTAAATTCAATTTGTAATAATTGTTTGAATAAAATGTACTTTTAATATACTAAATGTGATAATTTTATGCCAGACCAACTTGTACATATTTACATTTGATGTGCCCGAAGTAACAAAGTGAATTTCAATCTGTAAAAAGTGTTACTATTGCATTTTTTCAATTTTTCCAAAGATTTCATTCTTTTCTGGGAAAAAAAAGGAAAAAACCTGGGTTTTTTTCCATGGCTTCAAGATTTCTGGAAATTTTACATCCCTAATTTTGGGTTGTGTGTTAGGCAATGGATCACACTTTTCAGATGATGTGTACAATGGTCACTACTGAACACAAAATTAGATGCACTTGATCCAACTGAAATCAATGGGTTTAAGCATGTCCATTTCAGATTGTGGCTCACATGTACAAGCAGTGAAATACAAGGGTGGTATTCAGCTATCTTTTTCTGCTAGAACAGATTCTGGGAGTGTGTGGGGAGAGAAGAGGGGAAGATTGTTCTGTTGTGCAAGAAAAAATCCTTGCGTTGACAGAACAATCTGCTTAGTGCTATGTTGAACACAAGCCCATCTGTATGTAATTGTCAACATATGATGTTCTACATTCAGGTCAAATTCTACTTCCAACCCAGAGGTGCTTTCTATATAGGAATTGCATAAGACGCCCATGGGCCTTAAAAGAATAGCAAACTCAATCTTCAAATGTTTTTGCTTCTTAAACTTCACTTGTTGAATGTTGAAGAGCATGGCACAGGGCCACTTTGGATTCCAATGTGATCACTTGGGAGAAATCCTTTGACAAAAATGTTTAATAAAAGTCATTTTTGAACAATGTCATATTGCATTTTTAGAAGAGCTAAAGGCAACAAAGAGGGAAATCTGCTTTATTATAGAATTTGAAGCACACTATGTTTTGACAGCTGGGGTTCATACATTTGGCTGGGTTAATTGCCAGCCTGAGAAATATTCATCAGTTGATTGCCAGCTTTCTGTCCTTATGCTCTAACACGGAAAAAGAAAATGGTGGGGAAGATGTAAAGTATGAGAATACTACTCCAGATAAGTGTTTTATTATCAGAAACATCCATGACTATGAAACCAAAGGGACAATTTACAGCCAACAGCCTTAGGTTCAATCCAAATGGGGGTAAGTCCAACTATCTGCATTAAAGTCATGATTTTTAATCTATTTGATTAGGATAGTGACAGTGGCCACCCAAGGGCATGCTGCAAGGCTTTTAATGTTTTTTCTCAAAGTCAAGTTTCCCCCAAAGGCTGAGGCAACTGTGTTTGTTCTCTCTTCTTGAGGAACCTGCTGTCCTTTTGATATGCTAACGCTTTTCCCAACCAGTGTGCCTCCAGATGTTGTTGGACCACAATTCCCATCTTTCCTGACCATTGGCAATGCTGGCTGAGGCTGATGGGAGTTGTGGTCCAACAACATCTGGAGGCACACTGGTTGGGAAAGGCTGTGCTAATGGATGCAGTGATTTTAGAGTTGTTTGTAGCTCTATCAGGGCTCATCTACACGGTGGTTTACTGAGTGTTTGGAGCTAGTCCTTTAAATTTGCATGGTTCACATGATGTTACCGGCAAACAGAAGCTATCACACAGTTTCCCCCCTGTAAATCTGTACTAACCCAATCCGCTCATAATACATAAAGTGGAGAGAAAAAACTTCTTCACTCCATTTTTCTAGGGGTTACAGATGCTTTGCTCTGATGCTTTCAGGTGGGTGTGCTAATTGTTCCCCTCTCCACGCCCACTGTCTCCTCCTCCTTTCTTTCTTTTTGTTTTGAGTGGGCTGACAAGCAAGTTCTGGCTGCTCTCCTCTATTCTGCTGGCCTTTTTCTCCCTAACTTGTGCACAAAAGCGTAACACTGCTCAAACAAAGATTTGTATTTCAGTTTTATTCTCCCAACCAAAGGCAGGGAAAACACAGATATTTGCACTTCTGGGCTTTTTTTAAGGGAACCTATTGCAACTGGTAGAACAGACTGAGCATGCTTGGTCACCTAGCAACCAAAGAGAGTGGAAATGTATAATTAGAGGGTGGGACCACAAGGAAACAGTGAGACAAACTCTTCCCAGAGTAATGCCTACTTGTGTGAATGGGAACAACTGATTGGCAGCTACCATTGAGTAGGAACTATAGATGGTGCAAATCTATAACAAAGGTAAAAGCAGTGTATTTGCTACAAAGGAATGCTCCCATGTAGATGAGCCCTCAGTAAAGGAGCCATGCAATATTTATTTATCAAGCACCGAAGTGCCTAAACATTTCTAGGTGCTGTACAAAAATTTAAAAATTAGACCTTGCCACTCTAACAGACAGAATACAAAAGTAGAAGGGGTGGGGGTGGGGAGAGGAAAATAAGCAAATTCAGGTACCAACTATTACATAATATTACACAATTGCTGTAATGATATGATGGAAACATCACAGAGGAAACCAAATTATTGGTCTCAGATAGGCTGATGAATCAGCCCTCGGATTCACCCAGGTATCTATACTATCTCACACTCTCTGACCAATATCAAAATGAACTAAAGCTGACTGAAATACGCTTCCATGTGGCAGGTGGCTTTTCTCAGCTGATTTGATGTATTAACACAAGTCTGCACAAGTGGTGGCTCATCAAACTGACTGTAGCTGATCAGTTGTGCTTGAGAAGCCCAGGCTAGCAACAACAAGAGTTTCATCAAGGCCTTGGCAGACCACCATACAAAGAAGATGCCTTTTCTATAGTGGCTCTGCATCTCTGGAACAAATTACCAACTGTCCTCTGACAGGGCTCCTTTCTTCAAATATTTAGGAAAGCCCTAAAATTCCACTTGTTTTTGTTGCCTTTCTCTTGGCTTACTCTATTCTTCTGTTGCTGATTTTGGTGACTGATTATACAGCCACAAGAGTGGCTGCATAATATAGCCAGCATGGATTTTTTGCATTCTGCAATGTAATACTCCCCCATGCCATTCTGATGCTTCCCATATACTCATTTTAAAACAAAACAATACAAAACTTATAGTCCTGAACCCAGAAACGCTTGCTTAACAATCCTCTAAGTTTTCATGGTGATACACAAAACAGTCAGAGAGAATCAAGAGTTGAAAGTGTAAAAAGAGAGAAAAAACCCAGACCCCTATTGGACTTTCTTCTGTCAGTGTTCTCATAATCTGTTGAAATTAATTAAAAATCAGCCATGTTCACAGAGTACCTGTAATCCTATTACTGACCTTGCCCCATACTCTGACCTTCATCTTCTGCAGTTTAAAAGTTAAAAAAATGTCTGGCTGATTTTTAATTAATTTAAGAAATTTAGCATTGGAGTCAATGATAAGCCCAGGGACGCTCAGTATGAACCAACTGTCAGTTTTCTAAAAGCCAGACTCACAGCTGCTTGGCTTGGCTTGGCTAATCAAGGGGCCACACCCACATCAGACCTTTATTTCACTTTAGACAGTCATGGCTTCCCCCAAAGAATCCTGGGGAGTGTATTTTGTGTAGGGTGCTGAGAGGAGACTCCTATTCTCCTGACAGAGTTCCAGTGGTATAATAGTCAGCCGCTCTGACTGAAGCTCTGTGAGGGGAACAGGGCCTCTCCTAGCAACTCTCAGTACCCTTCACTAATTACACTTCCCAGGATTCTTTGGGGGAAGCTATGAAGTGGAATACAGGTCTGGTGTGGATGTGGCCGGTGACAGCTTTGGTTTAAATTTGCGTGAGAGACATGTCCCTGCTGTAGAATAAAGAGGTAGGGGAAACCTTGAAAAACAATGATACTGTTCACAGTGTTTTCCTGTTGGAAAGGAAAGGGGCTTCCCCTCTGCCCAGTGGCTGCCCACTCACCCAATCTCATCCCCTCCCCCTTCCTCCCTCCCCCTCCCCTTTCTGCTTCTCCTCCCTTCCCTGCCCCTCCCCCAGGTCAGTTTCACCTATCATGATCATGTTTGCACAGAGGTAAATCCCACTGAACTCAAAACGCATGCAAATGATCAAACCTGCCCTCCCCTCCTCCTTCCTATCCCCTCCCTCTTGCCCCTTCATTTGCTCCTCCCTTTCCCTCCCCTTCCAATCCCCTCCTCCTCCTTCCCCTCCCCTCTCCCCTCCCCCTCCTCTTCCCACATGGTCAGTTTTACCTATCTTAAGCATGACTGCACAGGAGTAAATCCCACTGAACTCAATAAGCATGCAAATTATCAAACCTGCCCTCGCCTCCCCCTCCCATCACTTCCCTTTTGCCCCTTCTCTCCCTTTCCTTTGACCTTCACCCCTCCCCTTCCAATCCCCTCCTTCCCCCTCCCCCTCCTTCCACTCCCCTCTCCCATCCCTTCCTCCTTCCCTCTCCTCTCCCCTCCCCCTTCTCCTCTCCCATGGTCAGTTTTATTTATCCTAACCATGATTGCACAGGAGTAAATCCCATCAAACTTAATAAGCATGCAAATGATCAGACCTGCCTTCCCCCTCCTTCCCCACTCCTCTCCCTCCTCCATTCTTTCTCCCCTACCCTCTCTTCCTTCTTCCTCTTCCCCTGCCCACTCCAGCCCTCCCTCCCCCTCCCTCTTCTCCTCCTACCCCTTCCTCTTCTCTTCCTTCCCCTCCCAGTCAGTTTTACCTATCCTAAGCATGACTGCACGGGAGTAAATCCCACTGAATTCAATAAACATGAAAATTATCCTCCCGTTCCTGCCTGCTCCCATCCCCTTCCTCCCATTTGTCCTTCTTTCTCTCCTTCCTCCTCCCCTACCCCTGCCCTTCTTCCTCGTCCCCTCCCCATCCCCTGAGGTTAGTTTCACCTATCCCAAGCACAATTGCAGGAGAGTAAATCCCACTCAACTCAATATGCATGCAAATGATCAATCCATTCTCAGCAAACTTGCATTTCCCATTTCTTTCCTCCTGGATTAAAAAAAGAAATTCGCTTATAGGCAAAAAACCTTGTGGCTTATAGCCCACAGATATCTCTATCAAACATTTAAAAGCAGAGAAATTGGGCAGCTATAGTGGATGCACCAGGGGAACAGGAGAGCTTACCTCCTCTCTGAGATATTGTACTGCCCTACAAATTTGTCAAAATGCAAACACAATTGGGTTTGTCTTTCACAGTCCAATCCACTTCCTGTGTAGTTTGGAAGAATTTGGTAACATGCCACTGAGCATATGGTGAGTGGTGGCAATACCTGCAATCAGCCCAAATAACAGAAACAAGACATATGCTGTGCTGATCTTGTTTTATCAGGGAGGAAGAACAATATTAAGAAAGTTGATATAGTTCAGATAGTCACTTTCAATATGTTTGATTTACTTTGCAATTTTAGTGAAGTTTCCTATAGTAAATTATTTTCTTTTGTTCCTTTTTCTGTGAATATGTGAAGTACAGCAATACTTTGCAACACTATAAAAACTCCAAAAACAATTGTGGAATAATCGCACTGACTATTCTGCAGAATAATTTCCAATAGACATGGGGAGTGTCTCAGTTTGCACAAGACAAAACAGTGGGAGGTGAAATATATTCTAGCAAAATTCTAGGTGTGCTCTATGTTTTTAATTGACCATGCCCACCTTTCCTTAAGTGGAGTGGTTTAAGCATAACATGCATCTTGGGCAACCCAAGTTTGTTTTTTCCAACAGCTAGAATCATTGCTTAAGTAATAACATATTGTAATCAGTCTGATTTTACATCAGACTGCAGTTTCAGATTCAACTGTTAATGCATTCAAAATAGAAATAGAACAGAACCTCCAGTTTGAAACACAAAAGGCTGTCTTCACCATCATATGACATTGACCAATAAAAAGGCTTTGAAATTAATAAAAAAATAAATTTGACACAGATTTCTAGGATGAAGAACAAGAGAAATATAATTTTCTAGGTTAGATTCTCGGGTAGAAACAGTAGTAATACAGCAAAAAAAGAAGAACACCAACAAACATACAAAAATGTAATTCTCCATCTTTGGAGAGGGCGGGTGTTGCCACCACTCACCATACGCTCAGAGGCACGTTATCAAATTCTTCCAAGCTACACAGGAAGTGAATTGGACTGTGGAAGACCAACCCAAATCGTGTTTGCATTTTTGACAAATTTGTAGGGCAGTACAATATCTCAGGTCTGTTGCTCCCCTAGTGCATTGATATAGCTGCCCAATTTCCCTGTTTTTTAAAGTTTGATAGAAATATGTGGTGGCTATAGATAATTTCTTAAACCGCAAGGGTTTTTTTGCCTACTAGTGAATATGTTCTTCAATTCACTGCTTAGGGGCTGCATGCTGTTTTATTTTTGCTGGCCTGTGTGAATGCTTTTATTGTTATAACTGTATTGTATTTTTTTACTATAAGCCATCTTGACAGGCTTTTTAAATTTAATTTATGGATCACCTTTCACATAAGTCTCAAGGCCATTTATGAACATACCATAAAAAGAACTAAGAATAGTAAAACAGTACAAAAACCAACTGCAGATATTTAAAAACAATACCAAATAAATGCCTAAAACAGAGACCTTCTTATGATTAAAGATAGCCCAGAAATATTTTAAATAAATAAAAACAAATGCATTCAGGTTGATGGGATATAAGTTGTTCAGGCCTTGAAAGAAGCGTCTTGTGCAGGACTGGGCAACTTTTTTCAGCCTGAGGGCCACATTTCATCTTTGGAGCCATAGGCCAGCAGTGGCCAGGGCAAGCAGCAAAATACCCTTTTCTTTCATCCATCCAGACAGGAAAGAAGTGTTACCACAGTTCAAGGACAGCCTGGCAAAAGCACCCAAGGAAGGTGCAAAACAGGTAGGGGATGTAGCCTTGAGAGAGGTGGTGTAGCCTGGAGGAGAGTTCCAAGAACCAGTAAGAGAGGCCTGAAGTGCTGCATGAGCTGATCTAGTGGGCTTCTTCCCCCAGCCACCTTTGGCAAAATTTTCATCTTGTTTGCTATAAAAGTGTACAATTTCAAAGGGGTTTGAATGAACATTCAGTGTGCACCCAACTCTCCTTCAGCGGTCCTTGTCTTTGCCTTGTCTGCATCATTGGCTGAAATGCCTCTATAACCAAAACTGCAGACCAAAGAGTATGCTTGGCTGGAGTCTGTGTTTTTATCCCATATGAAGAGGTGATATGTTCTTTCACCCATGCACTTCTTGTCTATGGCACCAAACTGAGACAATGGGAAGCTTCCCCTAGATTTCTGAGTCACATTTGGTGCAGTAGACTACATCCACAGTGGCATACAATATTAAAAACAGACTCAAACAATCATTACTAAAACACCACAAAAATAAAACAGAATCAGGAAACTAGAACTAGTGCAACAGCTTAAAACAAAACCAATTAGAAAACGCCCTGAAGAAAATCATAAAGGGCGCAGGTAGAATGCCCTGGGAAGTGCCTTCTCCAGTGTGGTTGACACTACAAAGAAGGCCTGGTTTGTGCCCTACTCTGAGGGAAAGGTGGGATGCAGAGAAGAGCCTCT
This sequence comes from Rhineura floridana, assembly GCF_030035675.1. Classification (NCBI taxonomy): domain Eukaryota; kingdom Metazoa; phylum Chordata; class Lepidosauria; order Squamata; family Rhineuridae; genus Rhineura; species Rhineura floridana. Next base: position 53,028,849 of record NC_084484.1, read on the forward strand.
TCCACAGATAAGAGAAGTGCATAGAGGAGGATTTCCTTCCTTAGACCAGGATAGCCAACAAGATGCCCTCTAGATATTGCAGTCTATAACTCCCACCATTCCTGACCGTTAGTCATGCTGGCTGGTGATTATGGAGTTGTAGTCCACACATCCAGAAGGCACCATTTTTGGCTGCTCCTGATTTAGACTGTTTAGGGCTTTGTACAACTTTGTCTTTCCCATTTTTGTTTGAAGCTATGCTTTCAGGAAGCTTCTGCAATCTTTTCAACAGAAGCTGACCCAGCAGAATATTCCTGTAAGTTCTCTGTGTTATGGGGTGCTTGGAGACACGGTTAATATCAGAAATAGATTGTTAGCTACAGGTTTGTTTGTTTTAAAAAAAATGTATCCCCAGAAAGAGCAAATCTGGATTAAATGGGAAAACATTTGCTGGCATTTTGATGTCAACTGTGCGGACTCTGCAAAAAAAGTAGCTTCACCACCCCTCTGCAGCAGATGATGTTGTGCACTCAGCATGTTGTGGGCAGGAAGCTGAGAGGCATTATGGGCAGCAGCACTGACACATCAGGCTCCTGCTGTCCCCAGGAGCCAATCAGCACATTTGGTGGGCTCCTGGGGTTCAGGGGACTTTTTAAAGGGGTGTCTGACTGGAGAAGCCCTTTCTGCCACCTTGCCACCACCATTTGTTGTTTATTAAAATTATATCTAAGGAGGAAGAGCATCTTTTTGTGGAGTAATGTTGGTCGCGATTTCTCAGGGTCAGGAAGGAATTTTTACCCAAAACCAAACTGACTTAGGTTTGTGAGGTTTTTGCCTTCCTCACAGCAAGGTACTGCTTCCCAGTTCATCATGCTTACACCTGTCTCAACTTGGCAGGCAGAGGGCATTGGCCAGGATCCACAGAGTATGTGGGCATCCTCATAAGGGGTCTTACGCTGGCACAGAAGCCTTGAGCCCAGAGGGTCCAGGGAAGATCGATGCCATGCTCCCATGCTGCTGGGGTCTCACTAGTCTGGTCTACACCAAGGTGGGAATGTCCTTCTAGCAGCTACTGCCAGTAATTCAGCAGGTAGGCTGCCTGATGGACAGATCCTTCCCCTATGCCACACCAAAACCCAATGTACTATAATCAATAAAGTTGTTGCCACTGTCTACATCAGAGCTTGGAAAAGTTACTTTTTTGAACTACAACTCCCATCAGCCCAGCCAGCATGGCCACTGGATTGGGCTGATGGGAGTTGTAGTTCAAAAAAGTAACTTTTCCAAGCTCTGGACATGTACCTGGTGTGCAAGCTTGCATGCCTGAGATGCACTGATCCTACACCTGCCTGGAAGCACCTATGGGAACCAAAGAGCAGCTACAAGGAAAGAGGGGATCTTCCAGGTACATGAGGCTTCTGACAGATCACATGACAGTTTCAGAGCCAGGGTCATTCTTCTGGAGTGGGGAAGGCTGTGGGTCACGTGCACTGGATACAGTCTCATATGTGTATTGAAAGGAAACCGAACTTTAGCAGCACATAAATTACACTTCATCTTTTATCATTGCAATACAAAACTTGGCAGTGCTGCATTTCTACAGTTAGAACAAATTAGAAATGAGAAGAACCAATCCGTACAACTGCATGCTATTTTGTTATGCTTATTTTATCATCTTCTGAATTTAAAATCCGTATTGGGACTTTCTATATATACTAGTTCCAAAAAAGCAAGAAGTTCAATCAATGTAATAAACTGAAACAAAATTCCAGCTTGAAATAATTTTAGGCCGAACATACTAAGTGCTCATTTTTGTTTTAACCACCATCAGTATTTATCGACTGATAGCACAATATGAAGCTGGCAGTATACTGAACGCACTCATAGTATGCTCACATACCACAATGAATGTGCTTTTTTGCTTAAGATGTTATATGGGAGTGGGAATTTGAACATACTCTCACCATATTATATCAAAGGGTTGGCCATTTCCAAATCTTTCAGAAACAGAAATCTGTCTTCTTCCCTAGCAGCTATATGGAGATAAAAGCACTCTCCCCCTTTGAACAAGCTGAGACAAGAAATGGTTGAAATACAGATGTTAACATTTAGTCAACTATGTCTTCAGGATGCTTTATTCTCCTCCTCCTCCATGCATATGGTTACACAATGATTATAGTAATATTTTGATTCAATGAGCAATTTGGATACTTTTTGAAAAATAAAAAATACTCTGTGATGAAAAAATTAGTTCACAATAACTCACATTTTTCTTCAACAGAAATGACGAAGTATCTAGATTATGTTGTCATTGACAGTTACAATGAATGAACACAGCCTAACAGTGGTTGAGAATACAACTGCACATTATGAAATACCTCTGGGACAGCTTTGAGCATTCAGTAAGAGATACCCAGATACTTGTCAGCTTTCCATTTCATACTGGAATAGAATGGCTAAGGGTAAGCATATGGCAATAAGCATTGTCCGTGGTTTTAATGCCCTCTGGGATTACAGCTTTTTTCCCGTATGATTTTTGCAGCCTTGCAAATAAGTCCAGAAAAATGACTAGCCTGCAGGGGTTTTTTTTATTGGCTTGCAAAGAAGCTAGTAGCTTGTGTCTCTATGCTGGCTTCAGAGGAGGGGAAGCTGCCTCTTCCATAGCCAGCACAGAAATGCAGGATACCTCTTAGCATTCCTCAGCCCCCCCTCCCATTGCCTTCTATCAAACAGGCTGGCAGAGGAGTGCAGAACTGAAGGACAGGCTTCCCTTCTTCTGTAGCTAGCATATAAATTAAGTGGACTGTCAGAGGAGAAACGGAGCTATCTATCCAACCATTCAGACTGTTTACAGGTCCAGAATTGCTTTGCTTCAGCAGCTGAAATGCATCCATGCTTTTGAGATCATTTGTGAGCCACACAAGATAGGCCCCAGTGCTACTCCTTCCACCTGATAACAAGGGAATCACTCCAGAAACCTGATCCAGGTAAGAGACAGAGAAGCTTACACCGGAAAAGTGACTGAGAGCCAGACACAGCCTCAGCCCACAGAAACAAAATTACGTGTGGATCAATACATTTTTTAAACCCATATGGTAATTGTGCTCAACATTTTGGGCAGATTTTACTGCTAACTTAGAACAAATTATCGTTTCAGACAGTTGGTTTTCAAATAGTTTGGGATACATTCCAGGTGTCAGAAAACAATAGAGGTGCACTGTAGCTCATGATAAATTAATGAACTGTTCCCAGAAGATACAACTTATCTATCACTTTAGCAGCTGCTGTGCCTGATGTTTTGAAGACATTTAATCAAAATTCTCATCAAAAACCAAATGCATGGAGTTTTCAGAAAGAACAACCAGCCAGAGTGATTTACTTCATCAAATTAATCTACTCTGGCCACTTCAGTTCATTCACAAAAGTAGTTATATCTGAGATGGCAAACAGTAGCCAAATTATTTACCAGGGAAACTGCCATAAGTGTAAGTGGCTGATAAGAAATCATAGGGCATTTTATGAGACAATATTTAACAGAGTTGGAAGAGAAAATTCTGTTCAGAGACTTTAACAAATAATATATGTTGGCTCAGTTTGGTTTTGTATGTCTGGTTCAGTCCTGTATAATCATTAACATACACAGCAAATAAGTACTAGGTTCTAGTAATTAAAGCAAACCTTTCCCAACTTGGTGCCTTCCAGATGTTTTGGACTATAACTCTCATCAGCCCCAGCCATCATGGCTAATGGTAAGGGATGATAGGAGTTGTAGTCTAAAACATCTGGAGGGCCTCAGGCTGGGGAAGTCTGTATTAGAGGAAAGAAACTGATGCAATTTCTACTCCAAAAACTATGAAATTGATGCATGCTTTTAATTACCCTTTCCAAAGTAGATTCCTTATTTCTTTTTTGTCCAATTTCCTCCCCTCGTTATCGTCCCCAGTGTCATCAGATTAAGTTTCCCACGCCCTCACCTGCCCTATTGCTCCTACTTGAAATAAAATAAAATAACAACAACAACAATAATAATATCCCACCCTTCCTCCCAGTAGGAACCCAGGGCAGCAAACAAAAACACTATAAAACATAAAAACAAACATTAAAATATATTAAGACAACACATCTTTAAAAATATCTTTTAAAAAAAGCTTTAAAAAAATCTAAAAAAGCAATTCCAACACAGACACAGACTGGGATAAGGTCTCTCCTTAAAAGGCTTGTTGAAAGAGGAGGATCTTCAGTAGGAGCCAAAAAGATAACAGAAATGGTGCCTATCTAATATTTAAGGGGAGAGAATTCCAAACGGTAGATGTCACTACACTAAAGGTCTATTTCCTATGTTGTGCAAAACAGGCCTCCTGATAAGATGTTATGTGCGGGAGGCCCCCACCTGTAGAGCACAGTGACCGACTGAGTATATATGGGGTAAGACCTTTCAGGTATCCTGGTCCAAAGCTGTGTAGGGCTTTGTACACCAAAACTAGAACCTTGAACTTAGCCCAGTAGCTAATGTGCAGCCAGTGCAATTCTTTCAGCAGCCAGGTGACATGTTGGTGATATTCAGCCCCAGTGAGCAATCACGCCACCACATTTTGTGGTTGCAGCTACCGGACCAATCTCAAGGGCAGCCCCACATAGAGTGCATTACAGTAATCCAACCTGGAGGTTACCAGTGCATGGACAACAGTGGTCTGGCTATCCTGGTCCAGAAACAGTCGCAGCTGTCTTCCCAGCCGAAGCTGTAAAAGGCACTCCTAACCACTGAGGTCACCTGGGCCTCTAGCAACAAAGAGGGATCCAGAGGCACCCCAAACTACGAACCTGCTCTTTCAGAGGGAGCATGACCCCATCCAAAGCAGGCAACTGACCAATTATACAAACTTGGGAACCACCAACCCACAGCACCTCCATCTTGCTAGGATTCAGACTCAGTTTATTGGCCCTCATCCAGCCCACCATTGAGTCCAGGCAGTGGTCCAGGGCTTGCATGGCCTCTCCTGATCCAGATGCTACAGAGAAATAGAGCTGGGTATTGTTAGCGTACTGCTGACACCTTGCCCCAAATCTCCTGATGACAGCTCTCAAGGACTTCATATAGATGTTAAACAGCATCAGGGACAAGATGGTACCTGTGGCACCCCACAGCACAACTGCCAGGGGCCCGAAAGACAATCACCCAATGCTATTCTTTGTAAATGGCCCTGGAGGTAGGATCAGAACCACTATAAAACAATGCCTCTGATACACATCTCACCAAGTCAGTTCAGAAGGATACCGTGGTTAATGGTATCAAAAGTAATCAAGAGATCAAGTATGAATAACAGGGTCACACTCCCCCTGTCCTCCCGATAAAGGTCATCAATCAGGGTGTCCAAGGCTGTTACAGTCTCATAACCAGGCCTGAACCCAGATTGGAGTGGGTCAAGATAATCTGTTTCATCCAAGAGTATTTGCAATTGCTATGCTACAACCCTCTCAATCACCTTCCCTAAAAAGGGGTTATTTGCATCAGGGTGGTAGTTGTCACAAACCAAGGGTCCAGGGTGGGCTTTTTCAGGAGCCGTCGGATCACTACTTCTTTCTGGGTGGCTGGAATCATTCCCTCTCGCAATGACGCATTGACCATTCCCTGGATCCTCTCAGTCAAACCCCCTCGGTGAGCTGTAATAAGCCAAGAAGGGCAAGGACAGAGAGGACATGTTGCTGGCCACATCGTCACAAGCACCTTGTCTACATTATCACGCTGCATCAACTGAAACCAATCCAAGAGGTTGCAGCAGACACTGCACTCACCTTACTGGGGACGACACTAGATGTGGACGGTGCATCAAGATTGCTACTCTACCCTCACACTGCCTTGCAAACAATTCACAGTGGGCCTCTGAAGGGTCTAAAACTCTGTTTCCTAGAGTTGATGTCAACAGACCCCTTACAATACAGAAAAGCTCCACTGGACAGCTGCTTGAGGATGCGATGGTGGCAGAGAAGTGGGCCTTCTTTGCAGCCCTCACCGCCACATAGTAGGCATGTTTATGATGTTTTACTCGTGCCCAATCAGCCTCACAGAATGTCTTTCTGCACTTGCGCTCTAGCCATCATCCAGCTTGTTTCATTGCTCTTAGCTCATTGGTGTACCAAGGTGCAAACCAGGCTCCACAATGCCAGAGAGGGCACTCAGGAGCAACCATGTCAAGAGCCCAACACGCCTCATTGTTCCACAGCATGACAAGGGCTTCAGCAGGGCCACCTGCTCTATCTACTGGGAACTTCCCCAGCGTGTTCAGGAATCTAGTAGATTCCGTTAGTCTCTGGGGATGGACCATTTTAATCTGCCCACCATCCCTGCAGGGAAGGATTGCAGCCTTAAGTCTAAACTTCACCAGGAAGTGATCTCACCATGACAATGGGGTGACACCCACCCCCTCTATCTCCAGACCACCTCTTCCTCCATCTGGAGCAAAAACCAATTTGAGGATGTGCCCTGCCCTGTGCGTCAGGCCAGTGACAACTTGAGACAACCCTATGGTCATCATGCAGGCCATGAAGTCCCGAGCCAGAACATTAGAGGTAGCCTCAGCACGGACACTGAAATTACCTAGGACTATTGTTCTGGGCTCATCCAAATGCACAGCTGAGATGAACTCCACCAGCTCGGTCAGGGAAGTTGCCAGGCAGCAGGGTGGACAGTACACCAGCAGCAACCCAAGTTTACTGTCTCCTTGGTCCGACACCAGGTGAAGGCCCTCACAACCAGCTCCAAGACAAAGTGATTTCCTGGTGACAGAGATGGAAATTCTGTAGACTACAGCAACCTCTCCCCCCCGTCCCTGCAGCCTGTGCTGGTGTTGCACTGAGTATCCAGGTGGGCAAAGCTGGGTCAGATTAATTCCTCCCAGCTCACCCACCCAAGTCTTGGTAATACATACCAAATTGGCACTCTCATACATTATCAAATCATGGATGAGTGTGGTCTTATTGTGTACTGATCTGGTATTAAACAAGAGCACAAACAGGCTAGTGGGCATAGCAGATGAGCAACAAGGAACCTGTCCATGGGAGCAGTGGTAACGAGGAACAAGGCATAGATAGCCTTGTATTCGACTTCTATAGTAGCTCATCACCTCCTCATGTCTATATCTCCTCGCAAAAATCACTGAAATTGGGATGGCATCACCCATGTCCCTCCTTACTAAGACTCCTCCTAAACATCTGATATGGACCCAATAAGAGTCCACTAATAAAACCTATCTGAACCAGTTTCCCCAGTAGGCCTCTGAGAGAATTGGGAACAGTCAGACCCACTCAATATCTTTCACATGGGGCACATCTACTCCCCACATATCACACCCAGGGAGGGCCAGCCTTCTGCCAGTTACAGACTCTCACTCGGAAGGCATCTGGTGACTTTCTCCTATCATTCAGTTTCACTGCATGGGCTCTCACCCTGCATAGGAACTACAGAATCCCCTTATGCCCTCCCCACTATCAATCTCCTCTACAAGGATTTTTTAAAAATAGAAGGGGATCCCTTGCCCTCGGGATTCCCTAGGAGCTCCCCAAGGGATGACCTTCAAGGGCAGCTGGGCTTTTATGCCCCCTGACCCAGCCAGGGGCTAATTCAAGGTGCTGCAAGATTGACTGAAGCCTCTCTCTGAAGCCAGGGTCAGGCAAGGGGGTCCACGCCTTTGCAGCACTTACCAGGGACTTCAGCTGTCTAGAGAGACAGCAACCCAGAGGAGCGAGCAAGCAAGCACCCAGCTGCTCAGATACTCACTCCCAGGGCAGGTCTTCTCCAATCCCTCAGTGCTGCAGCTGTTCCCAAGGACCAAAAGGGCAGCCAGGCTTTTATGCCTGACCCAGCCAGGAGCTGATGCAAGAGGCTGCAAGATTGACTGCAGCCTCTCTCTGGATTTAGGGTCAGGCATTTATTAGTATCATTTATTATCGGTATAATCTATTATCACATCTTTGACTTCAGGTAGTACTCTCACTGTCTAACTCAGGGGGAAAGAACCTGTTGTCCTCCAGATGTTGTTGGAGTACAATTCCCATCATTCCTGACCATTGGCCATGCTGCTGTGGAGTCCAGCACCATCTGTTGGAGTCCAGCATCATCTGAAGGACTACAGGTTCTCCAGCCCATTTTAACTCTTTGAGGATAGTTCCTTTACTGACTTGCTTGTGTCCACCTCCTTACTCTCTTTGTATAAAAGCAACCCACCTCCAAAATTGGCCTAGTTCAGTTTTCCCAGGTAATAATGGTGCTGAGTTTTGGAACTGGGAGGGTTAGAAACAACTCAGAAAAGCTTGACCCAAACTCCCTTCAGAAATTTAACTTGGCTCATAATTAGTTCAGCTTGGTGCTTTGTGTCTCCTTTCTTCCTTCCTGCCAATTTCTTCCCAAGCTTACTTTGTGAAGTGGTGGAGAAGGCAAACCGGTGGCAGGGAAGGCATGATAGTGGAGCATCCAGCTTTCAGTTCTCATTGTATACTGAGTAATACAATGGAAGTTTCAGATATGCTCCACGCATTCCTTGCTGGGAACTCTGGGCTCTGTCATTTTAATCATTTGTTCTGGCTGAACAAATTGAGCCAGGAGAAGATAAAACTACAGCATCAAGTGTGGTTAGTGGTGGATGGATAGCTACTGAACAAACTGCTGCAAACATATGGGAATATAAAACTGGCCCTTCCATTGTTCCTTGCCACCAATTTCCCTGCTGTTCCCCCGTGAAGTAAGTTTAGGAGAGAGGTTGGGGAAAGCAGGGAAACTGAAACTGTGGAGAGTAGAAAGCTGACAGGATGAATGGGCCTGGTTGTTTTCAAGTTTTCAGAGAATTCTTCATGAAAAATTGAGCTGTTTCTCAGAATTCTTTAAAAAAAACTTAGAAAGACTGAGCCCATTCTGAATTGCGGTAGATGAGGTGCTTCTATTCCAGTTTTCACTGGAACATGTCAGAACATGGATAGAACATGGAAAAGGCATTTGGTAAAGCTGACATGAGTCATGAACTTTGTGACCTGGGCAGGAATTCCACCTGTATCAGTGAACAAGGAGCTGATTAAAATTTGGAGCATAGGTATAAAGCAGGAATGGGAAACCTTTTTCAGCACGAGATCCACATTCATCTCTGGGAAACCAACCTCTTTGAGGGGGGGTCACATGCCATGGCAGAGGGAAAAGTGGATGGAGCAATTAATGTACATTTTATGTCTGTACAGTAGGCTTGTTTCTACACACACTCACACATCCCTCTCTATCCTCCATCCAGGAAATCAAGAAGCATTATCTATGTTCAAGGATATACCGTATTCCAGTCAGACAAAAAAACGCTTGAGGGTACAGAGCAGGGCCAATAGGTAGTCTGGCCTAGAGAGAGTCCTGAGGGCCATATACAGAGGCTTGGAGGGACACATTTGACCCCTGGGCTTGAGGTCCTCACCCCTAGTATAAGGCAATGGTCCTTTGCTTAGACTAGAGCAACCCTGCTAAAGGTAGGGGGAAAACACCTGATAGTGGTAGTTAAGCCAAATACTTATGTGAGTACCAAGTCCATGAGAGCAGTGGGACTTGAGCTAACTGCTGCCCTGGGATCCTTTTGGGAGGAAGAGCGATAAACAAACAAACAAACTTTGGGACATAAACACTTAAAATCAGGATTAAGCTATGGCCAAGATCTTTTTAAAAATGAGCAAAAAGAGGAAATATTTTTCTTCCAAAGTCAAAGCCTGATGTTTTTAGTATCAGGCTGGTGTGTACTTACTCAGGAGCAGATGTACCTACAAGTAAGGTTAGATAAAACTTTCTTTTTTTATAGAACTTTTGGGCTGGATGGCTAAAAATCATGCTATCACAACTAATCTAAAAATGGAATATGTGAACATATTTTAAAAATGTGTGACAGAATCATGTATATATATTGGGTCTCATGATGGAGGAAGGATAGATTTATGGAATTAGCAGGATATCATTGCTTCTTCTCTTTATTCAGCGTGATGCATCTGATTTTAATTGTGCTGCACACCAGTTAAATTGAGAAAAGAGTGGAGGGCCCAACAAAAAGAAGTTTTATGATTATTCTTTATAGAACTAAACAAAACACAGGCAATTCTCCTCCCCCCAATCTTATTCTAATGCCTTACAGATGTAAATGTAGGTTCCTGGTCAGCAACTAGTTTGACTGAGGACCAGTTGGGGAACAAAGTGAGGGTGGTGGATCAGCATCTCATACCTCTCCTTAAAGTGTTCTATTCCCAAGTTCAGTTACCATGGACACCTCTTTCTCAACATCTCTTCCACATATAGTCAGGGGCGTCACTAGGGTGGTGCGGCAGGTGCGGGCCGCACCAGGTGACACCACGAGACAGGGGTGACACCCAGAGCCGCCCCCCAGGCACCGCCGGGAAGCGGGGCAGGCAGGCGGAGAGCTGCCCTGCCCGCGCTAACACGTGGAAGGTGGCGGCCAAGGCTGCGGCACACAAGGAAAGAGAAGAAGCCCGCGCAGCCATGGAAGGCAAAGGGGAAGAGCAGGAAGCTAACAGGTGGAAAGCTGCCCTGCTCCCGCCCCGCGCTAACACACGGAAGGCAAGGCACAGTGGCTTGCTCACCTCGCTGTTGGTGCTGAGTGCTGCGCCGAGGCAGAGCGCACCAGGAGGCACCACTGCACCGCCACAGCATCTCCACACCATCCCGCCGCCGCCACAGGAACCAGGCTCGCTTACCCAGCTTGTGCAGCCGCTGGCGAACACGTGGAGACAAGCAGCCACCGAGCGGGAGGAGGCGCCCCCCTTTTCTAACCGCAGAACTCCCGGGAGGGGGCGAGTTAGAGGAGAGGGCAGACTGCGCCAGTCAGGTGGAAATGCCCCACCCCCGGATCTAGGGTTCCCTATACTGGTAGGCAGGCTGGCGCTTCTCTCACAGGGGAAGAAGGGGGCTTGCGCTCCACAAAAAGCTACCCGGCCGGTCACCTCACAGGCTGAGGGCTCACGCGAGGAAACAAAATGCCTGGGGCCCCGAACTCTCTGGAGAGTTGCTCCTAAGGAAGTCCTCTGGCTCAGTTCTCTGGGGATCAATTCCCACCAGCAGAGGGTTGCGGCAGGGGTTGCTTTCCCATCTCTCTCCCCTGCCTGTTGGAGGGATTCTCTTCCTGCAATTCTGAGGAAAGGGAAGATTCCTAGGAGACCAGGGGCGCAGGGGCATCACTAGGGTGGTGCGGCAGGTGCAGCCGCACCAGGTGACAGGGAGCAAATATGCTCAGGCGCTTTAGTTACGGAGCCCTAATGTAGATGTTTGAAGAAATTATTGTAGAGTGTGGATCAAGACTCACATTATTCATATATTCATATAATATATCATGTTAAAGGTTTGAGATCTCCTGACCTGGCTGGTATCAATTCTACAAAAAGGCCACAGAATCAGGAGAATAAATGATGTATATTAAAGCTCACAGTCTTTAGTTTCAGCAACCAGCTACAAAACTCACTGATCAAGAGGTGTCTTTCAGCACACTCAGCCGATATACACACGCATGCACGCATGCATACACACACTCCACATATCAAGGGAAGAAGCTAGATCTCATCCACTTAGAGTGTCAAATACCTATATGATATGATCCTAAGTGCAGTGTAATCAGTAGGCTCGGCCACTGGTTTTCAATGCACAGACTATCACTAATGTATGGGGATTGTTAGCAAAATGTAAACTCTGCATAAAAACAAAATATTGCATTTGTTAAGGGCCTAACAGGCTCAGTATATTTAAAGCAGCTTGGTACTAGCTTTCATTAACAGCACATTTAAATGTGTTGACACTGAAAGATTACTTCCAAGGCTGAATCCTAAAACCTTGCACCTACAATATATCAATCACATATTGCACCATCATATTTAATCCCGACCCCTCTCCCTGTTTCACTGAAGCATAGCAATGCAATTTTCTGAAAGAAATGGAGATGTTTACAGTGCTGTTAAAACAGCCTCCACCATTTGCAAGTCAGTGTTTTATTGTGCCTCTGACTCCCAGCCCCCAAGTCCTGAAACGCATAAAACATCTCCTATGTAACTAGGCAGAAAGTTTCCCGCAAACATGGCCTTATGGTGATGGAACCTGTTGCACTTCTCTGATGTCGTTCTATGCTGTTTCATATATAAGATTTAGATAAAGAAAATGTCAACTTCCAGAAGAGAGAAACACAGAAGATGCGGACCCAACAGATTTTTCACGTGTAGCGAGACACTCAATCACCAGCTCCAAAAATAAATCGATTAAAAAATGGAAATGGACTGCAATCAAGTAGATTCTGACTTATGGCAACCCTATGAATAGGGTTTTCATGGTAAGCAGTATTCAGAGGGGGTTTACCATTGCCTTCCTCTGAGGCTGAGAGGCAGTGACTGGCCCAAGGTCACCCAGTCAGCTTCATGGCTGTGTGGGGATTCAAACCCTGGTCTCCCACGTTGTAGTCCAACACCTTAACCTCTACACCACACTGGCTCTCACAAACAATTATATAAATAGCTTTAGGCTATAGATGCCAACTGTTTTTAGAACTGTTTTTATTCATTCACACATGACCTGGTAGGCTGAAAGGGCTTTCCCTTTTCAATCATTAAAAATGTCAAGAAGACTTCTAGATGGGCTACCATATTCTCCACAGATGTTGGCTAGAGAAGCTTATTAACCTGCAACAGTCCTGAAAATTAACAGAGAAAAGATAATGCAGCATGTAAGGAAACAGACTTGCCAAGAAAGGTCCATTTTCACAAGGACAAAAGGTAAAAAGATAGGTTTCATTGATTATTTAAAAAACCCAGTATTAATCATATTAATCATATTTATATCCTATTCTTAGACTGGACTCCCATCCTGGTTACTAACCATGTCTACGCTCATTTAGCTTCAATAATTCTACAGCATTAGCTACTCTCTGACCATTTTGCTGGGTCCTGTATTCATGATTTTAAAGATGGACATCTATCCTGCTTCACTCCACTGCTTTGCTATATCAGAGAGGTGTTTATTACCTTTTCGCTTTTCCTCTCTTCTGCTTTGCAGGCTGTGTTGGTTGGGCTGCAAGTTGCCAGGCTACTGATGGGCCCATTTCCTGCTTCTCCATTCAAGTTGACTGCAGTTATATTGGGAGGAGTAATAGCTGCTGCTGCTGACGTGAGGGGAATTACAGGTCTAGCACATTGTGCTCCAGGGATGATATGTACAGGAGAGTGGTGGTTGTGTTGCGGAGAAACCACAGAATGTGGCCTGACCACAGTAGTTGGGAGGCGGGATGGAGAATTCTGGGTTCTCAATGGTGAGACAGTAGCTGTGGGCCGATCCTGTGCCTGCATAGAAGGGTGAACAACTGGAAAGAAAAATAGAGAAAGTAACAGTAAGGAAATAACTTCACTGTCACTAACACTGTCAAAAAAACAAGACACATCGTAGGCATTTCTAAAAATTGGGCTGGCTCATGCCAAAACTCTTAACCTCTCCAGTGTGTGGATTACCACATGTTACATTTTAAGAAATTGTACTGAAAAGAGTTGCTAACATGGTGCAAACAGAATTTTAAATATAAGACCTTACAACTTCCATCTTCTTAATTTAATTTTTCAATCTGTACCAAGCCTGTCTACTACTTAACTCAGAAGTAAATTTTATTCCAAACAAATGTGTTTAGGATCAGGTTGGAATGAGTTCCAACAAGAATTACCTTCTACAAAAGTAAAAAAAAAAGGATCCCATTGAAAATCACAAAGTTTTACTTGCATGTGAACACAAAAAGCTACCTTATTACTAAGGTCAGATTATTTGTTCACTTAACCCAGAATTGTCTACTCTTACTAAGTCAACAGATTCTGAGGTTCTCAGGTGGAACACTTTCTCCTGTCTAGCACTGAGATGTCACATGGACTGATAGGCGGGTTCCCGCACCCACCTACCAAAATCCCAACATCAGAGGTTGAAATGAGAAGCACAGGAAGACTTGCAAAGCCTGCCCTAAACTGGCCCTTTCAACCTTTTGCGATCATCCTTCCCACTTCTCATTGTACTCCCAATCTCCGTTGCACCCAAGAATATTTCTTCCCCTCACTTCACATATCCTTTGAACCCTTTCTCTCTCACCACAACAGCATCTCTCCCTCCACATACCATTTTATTATTTTCTCTCTCTATTCAAGAGCATCTCTCCCCCTGCAGATCCTTTTCTCTTTTTCTCTCACTACCCATGACCATCTCTTCCCCCCACATCCCTAATCCTAACCCAGAACCTAACCCTAGCCTGGAACGTAACCTGGAGCTTTACCCTAACCAGGAACCTAACCCTAACCAGGAACCTAACCCTAACCCTAACCCTGAACCTAACCCCAAGATGGAACCTTCTGTTCCACAACCTTGCTTTGCACCAGTTTTCACCTTCACCCCTAAGCCCATGCCCCCCCTCCTTTTGTGCAACTCCCCTTTGAATACAGACCACCCCCCACCAAGATAATCTCCTGGGCTCCTACTGGGAGGAAGGGCAGGAAATAAATAAATAATATATTCCTTCTCTCACACATTGCAACTACTAAGCACTCTTTTCAGCTTCCACCTAATTATGAAGCCACTTTCCCTTCCTGTTCTGCAGCCCCTTCCATACCCCTGCTTTCATCTTCACTCCCATTCCCATGCCTCCCTCTCCCTCCTTTTTGCAACCCTACCTGCAACCACATTTTCACCTTCCCCCTTTCCCCTCCCTTCCTCATAACTTTTCTCAACACCCCCTTGCACACAGACCACCCCATTTTCGTGCCATCTCCCCCTCTCCTATTCTGCAGCCTCTTTTGTGCACATGTGCTCACACACACACATGATGATATATGTTACTGTATATTTAAGAAGAATAGACTCTTAACAGCAAGTCTGTCAGTTAGCTTTCAAAGACCATCTGTTCCCCACACATCCCTAACTCGAACTCAGAACTTGGTAGAAGTTGTGCATATATGGGTGGTTTGATTGTTAATTATACAGCCACAAGAGTGGCTGTATACTATAGCCAGCGTGGATTTTTCACATTCTGCAATGTTAAGTTGAAAATACCCCCATGCCATTCTGATGCTTCCCATAAGCTCATTTCAAAACAAAACCTTACAAAACCTATAGTACTGAACTCAGAAACGCTTGCTTAACAACCCTCTGTCAATTTTCATGGCGATACACAAAACAGTCAGAGAGGATCGAGAGTTCAAAGTCTAAAAAGAGAGGAAAAAACCCCAGAGCCCTTTTGGACTTTTCTCTCTGAGAGTTCTCATAATCTGTTGAAATTCATTAAAAATCAGCCATATCCACTGAGTACCTGTACTCCCAATACTGACCTTGCCCCATACTCTGACCTTCATCTTCTGCAGTCTAAAAGTTAAAAAAAAAATGCCTGGCTGATTTTTAATTAATTTAATAAATTTTGGCTGGCAGCCTATGATAACGTGGGGCATGCTCAGTAAGAATGAACTGTCAGAATTCTAAAAGCCAGACTCACAGCTGCTGGGCTTGCCTAATCAGGGGGCCACACCCACACCAGACTTTGATTTCACTTGAGACAGTCATGGCTTCCCTCAGAGAATCCTGGGAAGTGTAGTTTGTGAAGGGTGCTGAGAGGAGACTCCTGTTCCACTGAGAGAGCTCCAGCGGCCAGACTGGTTTAATAGTCAGCCACTCTGACTGAAGGTCTGTGAGGGGAACAGGGCGTCTCCTAGCAGTTCTCAGCACCCTTCACTAACTACACTTCCCAGGATTCTTTGAGAGAAGCCATGACTGTCCATAGTGAAATAAAGGCCTGGTGTGGATCTGGCCAGGGAAAGCTTTGGTTTAAATTTGGGTGGGAGGCTACATGTGCCTGCTGTAGAATAAAAAGGTGGGGAGAAGCCTGAAAAAGAATGATACTGTTCACAATGTTTTCCTTTTGGAAAGGAAAGGGGCTTCCCTTCTGCCCAGTGCCCACCCACCCAATCTCCTCTCCCTCCCCTCCCCGCCCCTTCCCTGAGTCAGTGTTGGACTATGACCTGGGAGACCAGGGTTCGAATCCCCACACAGCCATGATGCTCAATGGGTAACCCTGGCCAGTCACTGCCTCTCAGCCTCAGAGGAAGGCAATGGTAAACCATCTCTGAATACCACTTACCATGAAAACCCTATTCACAGGGTCGCCATAGGTGGGGATCGACTTGAAGGCAGTCCATTTCCATTTTCAAACATGATTGCATAGAAATAAATCCCATTGAACTCAAAAAGTATGCAAATGATCAAACCCTCCCCTCCTTCTCCTCCCTCCTATCCCCTCACTCTTGCCCCTCCCCTCCCCCTTCCTTTGCCCCTCCCTCCCCATCCCCTTCCAATCCCCTCCTTCCCCTTCCCCTTCCCCTTCCCCCTCCTCTTCCTCCTCCCCATGGTCAGTTTTACCTATCTTAAGCATGATTGCACAGAAGTAAATATCATTGAACTCTATAAGCATGCAAATGATCAAACCTGCCCTCCCTTCCCCCTTCCTTTGCCCCCCTCCAATACGCTCCTTCCCCTTCCCACTCCCACTCCTCCTCCCCCATGGTCAGTTTTTACTATCCTAACCAAGATTGCACAGGAGTAAATCCCGTTGAACTCAATAAGCATGCAAATGATCAGACCTGCTTTTCCCCTCCTCCTCTTCTCCTCTCCCTTCCTCCTCCCCTCCCCTCTTCCTTCTTCCTCCTCCCCTGCCCACTTCAGCCCTACCTCCATCCCCCCCCGGTCAGTTTTACCTATCCTAAGCATGATTGCACGGGAGTAAATCGCACTGAATTCAATAAACATGCAAATGATCAAACCTGTCCTTCACCCCTCCCCCTCCTGCCTGCTCCCATCTCAGTCCTCCCCTCTGTGTTTCCTCCCCTCCCTCCTCTTCCTCCTCTCCCCCTCCCCATCCTCTGTGGTCAGTTTCACCTATCCTAAGTGTGATTGCAGGGGAGTAAATCCCATTGAACTCAAGAAGCATGCAAATGATCAGTCCATTCTCAGCAAACTTGCACAGGTTCCCATTTCTTACCTCCCAGATTAAAAAGCAGAGAAATTCACTAATAGGCAAAAAACTTTGCAGTTTAAGAACGTACCTATAGCCCACAGATATTTCTATCAAACTTTAAAAAGCAGGGAAATTGGGCAGCCATAGTGAATGCACCAGGGGAGCAGGAGACCTGAACTCCTCTCTGAGATATTGTACTGAATAAAATAAGTGTTCTAAATAATTACACTGAATCTCCAACTTCATGTTGAAGAAAACATGGTACCAAGAGTGAAATACATTGTGCAAAGGTACTGTGGAATATTTGAGGGCTCCGCATCCTTTATCTCTCTCACATGAGGCATATGAGGAATGAAAGAGGGAGACATTTGAGTACAGCGAGAAAAGATGGAAAGGAAAAAAGTGGCAATTTTAAAGAAGCAGAGGTTTGAGTGAGGCAGCCATTGAAGGACACTGAGGAAAATGGTAGTTTAAAGAATGGCAGAGCTTTGAACAGAATGAGCTGGGGTTTGAGTACAGTGAGAAGGGAGTTGGGAAAGGCTCTGTTCTGTTAGCTCCTGTGTTGTACCCATCTGTGCTATTTCTCCTTGTTAAAACCTGTTTTAAAAACAACTTCTCAATGTTCCTCCCTTGTCAATCTATTCAGACCTCTCTTGTTGTCGACTTAAACCACCACTTTTCCCCTACGAGTGTTCCTCTCTTCTTGCTCCCATGCCACAGCCACTGCTGTTGTGCAAACTGCCTTCTCCTTTGCTCCCCTACTCTGTCCGAACTTCATACAAATCCAGGATTGTGATGAGGCACTACAAATCCTCCAATGGGGGCTGTGTAATGACATTCTTACATTTTTATTATATGTAAGATATCTATATTTATATCTATGTATATTGGCCATTATTATACAGCCACGAGAGTGGCTTTATACTGTAGCCAGCATGGATTTTTTGCATTTCGCAATGTTAAATTGAAAATGCCCCCCATGCCATTCTGATGTTTTCCATAAGCTCATTTCAAAACAAAACATTACAAAACTTATAGTCCTGAGTTTAGAAATGCTTGCTTAACAACCCTCTTAAGTTTTCATGGCGATACACAAAACAGTTAGAGAATTGAGAGTTCAAAGTGTAAAAAGAGAGAGAGAAAAAACAGACCCCTGATAGACTTTTTTCTGTTAAGAGTTCTCATAATTTGTTGAAATTAACAATTCACTAATAGGCAAAAAACCCTTGTAGTTTAAGAAGGTACCTATAGCCAAGAGATATTTCTATCAAACTTTTAAAAGCAGGGAGATTGGGCAGCTATAGTGAATGCACCAGAGGAACAGGAGACTTGACCTCCTCTCTGAGATATTGTACTGCCCTATACCTTTGTAAAAATGCAAACACACTTTGGGTTGGTCTTTCACAGTCCAATCCTCTTCCTGTGTATCTTGGAAGAATTTGCTAACATGTGCCTCTGAGCATATGGTGAGTGGTGACAACACCTGCAATCAGCCCAAATAACAGAAACAAGGCATGTGCTGTGCTGATCTTGTTTTAGCAGGGAGGAAGCAACAATATTAAGAAAGTTGATATAGTTCAGATAGTCACTTTAAATATGTTTGATTTACTTTGCAATTTTAGTGGTTTCCTATAGTAAATCATTTTATTTTGCTTCTGTTTCTGTTAATATGTGAAGTAAAACAGTGGGAGGTGAAATATATTCTAGCAAAAGTCTACCTGTGATCTATGTTTTTAATTGACCATGCCCACCTTTCCTTAAGTGGAGTGGTTTAAGCATAGCAAGCTGAAAACATGCATCTTGGGCAGCCAAAGTCTGTTTTTTCCAACAGCTAGAATCATTGCTTAAGTAGCAACATATTGTAATCAGTCTGATTTTACATCAAACTGCAGTTTCAGATTCAACTGCTAATGCGCCCAAAATAGAAATATAGCATAACCTCCAGTTTGAAACACAAAAGGGTATCTTCACCATCATATAACATTGACCAATTAAAAGGCTTTGAAATTAATAAAAAAAATAAATTTGACACAAATATAATTCTCTAGCTTAGATTCACTGTAGAAACAGTAGTAACACAGGAAAAAGCAAAGTAAGAAGAACACCAACAAACATACAAAAATGTAATTCTCCATCTTCAGAGATGGCAGGTTGCCACCACTCACCATATGCTCAGAGGCACATGTTATCCAATTCTTCGAAGCAACACAGTGGATTGGACTGTGAAAGACGAACCCAAACTGTGTTTGTATTTTTACAAATGTGTAGAGCAGTACAATATCTCAGAGAGGAAGTCCAGTCTCCTGCTCCCCTGGTGCATTCACTATAGTTGCCTAATTTCCCTGCTTTTCAAAGTTTGATAGAAATATCTGTTGGCTATAGGTACCTTCTTAAACCGCAATGTTTTTTGCCTATTAATGATAAGATATTACAGGGGAGTGGGAGATTCAGCAGTTTTTAAAAAGAAACTATTAACAGAAGTTTTAAAAACTGTACTTTACTTTCATATGAACAGCACTATCAACTGCAACAAGAGAGTAACAAGTTGTGACAAAATAGTAAGGTTCAAGGTTACCATGTTTAGGGCTGTAAACACACTAGTTGCCAGATCACAGCAGTTCCATTAGCCACACCTGGAGGAGGAACCGGTTGATCTGCTGATCAGTTGCTAAATCTCTTTCAAGCTGAATTTTAAAAAAAACGCACTCAAGTTAAACTCACCATGTCTTACAGGAAAAATGGGCCAGGTTTGACTAGCATCATATACCTCTGTTTTCAGAAGAGAGAGGTGCCAATGCACTGGAACCATCAGAACAGTTAGTGTGTTTCTACTCTGTCTCAGCACCAAATTCTTACAGTCAAACCCCTACACTCTCCATACAATACATGTTCTTATATCTAACAGTGCAATCCTATCTACATCCACTCATAAATAATCCTCATAATGTTCAGTGGGGCTGACCCCAAGGTTACTGTGTATAGCAGGGTAACCAAGATGGTGCCCTTCAGATGTTTTGGACTCCAATTCCCATCAACCCCATCCAGCATTGCCAATGGTCAGAGATAATGGGAGTTGTAGTCCACAACATCTGGAGGGCACTACATTGACTATCGCTGGTGCATAGGACTGCAACCTAAGAGTAACTTTAAAGTATGCTAAGGCACCTTATCCTTACATTTCTAAGGAAACTAATAATTTTTTTCACTTTTCTACTTCCAAGAAAAATGGGTCAGCTTATATCAATTTATTATTTAAAGTATGTTCTCAGAGCTTTTAAAAGACAAGATCTCTGTAATATATTAATTTCCCTGAACATTCGGGGATAACATAAGCTGCTCACCCCAGGATTGAAGCAGTCATTTAATCTCCCAATCAACACTGCGGCACCTTTGCCAGATGCTGAGTGGTGTTGTTTTTTTAAAAAATTGCCCAGGGCAAAGTAGATAACTCTGCAGAATGGAAAAGCAATCCGGTGCCTCAGAAAATATTTCTGAAACAGCTCTGAAGTGCCACAGAGATATACAATTAACTTTTTATTTACTATGTATTATAGCCAATGCATAAATTTATGCAGGAAATTATTCTTTGAATCAAGAATGCCATCTAGAAAAAAGGTACATTACAAAATGCATGTATTCTGTTTACATTTTATTTTTAATAAAAAGTAGCTGTATTGCAGACCCCTGGATTTATCACTTGTGTTTGCCCTGCATAATAAACACCTTTCATCTTTCAAAGCCTAATAAAATGTTTTAAAATGTTAAGCCATGCACTGCTTGTCAAGTGGACTTAGAAGCATTAACCTTCTCAACATGCAGGATGTTTTATACTCCAAAATGAATTTGTGTAAATATTTGTAAGCATTGTAATTGATTTCAGCTGTGGAAACTGGACAACCTGATAAACAAAATGTAGTTCCCAGCAATCAATAAATACTACCCTAAATACTGCAGGCAAATAAAACCCTATCCTTATTACACACTGAGTTTTAAATAGAGCAAAAGATTTTCTGTGGAAACCTACAGAGACAAAAGACTTCCAGTGGCTTGTGCATCAGAGATATAATATCAGATCAGGAGAATGGATTGTTCAGACACATGAAGGACTTATACATACCCATTTGTACAGAACTGCGAGGCTGGATGGCTGTTTGCTGAGAGGAATGCCTTGAGCAATTACTCATCTGTGGCGAAGCTGTTGGCAGCTGGGGTTGAGTGGGAGGGGCAGTGGTGGGAACTGCTGGCCTGATAACAGTAGCAGAGTTTGTAAGAGCTGGGCTTCCTGGGTGAATTGTTCCCGGAGAGCCTTTTGCGGTTGGAGATCCTCCTGCCAAATTCCTTGGCTGACCAGCTCCTGTGGGAACCCTGAAGAGAGAGGAAGTTGAAAGTGAATGTTTTGCACAGGCATATCAGATATCAAAGGCATATTCTTCCAATAGTTCCCAGAGGGATAGTCTACTGCAGCAAAATAACAAAAGATTCTTGTGACACTTTCTAATAGGTTTTCCCTCACATTGCTAGGAATCAGGGTTTGTGTGACTATGCAGAGTGTACAGGTTACCACAGATGTAATGTGCAACCGATGCAAAAATATTTGGGAGAGAGATGGGAGTTAATTTCAGGCAATTTACCAAATTAAGCTGAAGTAGTATGGTATCATTAATTTTAGTTGGCTAGACAACACTAGAGTACCTCTGGGTAGTCATGCTTTTTTTCCTGGCTGCATATGTTACCAAGGACTGAAAAGATGTCTGAATGACTGTACACTGGAGAAATCATGAATGAAGTTCATCAGGGCTCTAAATTTTACAGACTAAGAGTACTGTGAGAAAATTTTCCTTATCGTGAATTTCTATTTGTAGATAGAGCTGGAGGACATTCCTAATTAGGGGTGACTCCTCCTGCTGATCTTGACAGGCAGAGTCTTCAACTCCTTTTGTCTCCTCTCCAGGGGAGGAGTCATCCTGCCCTCCAGACCCAGCTGACAGAACGAAGACAACTCCTCAACGCCACCTACACATGCCCTCCAGACGTCCATTAACCGGAACCCTGTATAAGGCAGTAACTGGGAAGACAGAAAAAACAGAGAGAGAACACACCATGCGAAAAAACACCACATGGTAAAGAACACACACAAAACATTGTGTGAGAATGTAAGACACTGGCAGAAGCCCTAACCCCCAACCCCTGCTCTAGAAGGCCATAGCAGAGGAAGGAGAGGTGAGTGGAATGTCCTCCAGCCCTATCTACAAATAGAAATCCATGGTAAGGAAAATTTCCATTTTGCTAGATAGGGCTGGAGGACATTCCTGATTAGGGATGTAACAGACTAGTATACACATCGACAGGGTGGGGTTCCTCTGTCCTGATCTAATGACGCAATACCTTCTGGAGTACCTTCCTACCAAATGCAGCATCAGCTGAGGAAAATGAATCTATCTTATAGAGTCTGATGAAGGTGTGTGGAGAGTGGCCACTCTACAGACGTCCACGATTGGGAAACCACCCTTACATGCCACAGAGGCAGCTGCCCCTATAACAGAATGTGCTGTAATACCTGATGGAGGATCCTTACCCAGGGCTTTATAAGCCTGAGCTATAGTAGCCTTTAACCAATAAGATATGGATGAATTGGACACCTTTTTCCCCTTCGAGTTACCAGAAAAAACCCAAATAAGGCTTCAGACTGTCTAAATGCTAATGTAAGGTAAATAAAAACAAAGTGCCCTCCTAATGTCCAAGGAGTGCCATCTATGCTCCTGAGTAAGGAGGGGTTAGGACAGAAAGAGGGCAAGACCATCTCCTAGGACCTATGAAAAACCAAATTAACTTTAGGAAAAAAAAGCTGGATCCAGTTTCAGGACCACCTTGTCCTGATGGAACATACACAGTCGAGGGTCTGAAGAAAGTGCCCCCAGCACAGAAACCTTGCGTGCTGATGTAATGGATACCAAGACCGTCTTAAAGGTTAGAATGTTCAGAGGACAGGTGGCCATAGGTTCAAAGGGCAGACCTGTTAGCACCAACAAAACCCAGTTCAGGTTCCAGGTTGGGAACCTGTGAATAATCTGTGGCGATACAAGAGCAACCCCCTTGAGGAACCACTTGAACAAGGGATTGGGCAATCGTGGAGGGTCCCCCAGACTGGAAAATATGCTACTGAGAACAGCGGCTTGATGCCTGAGGGTAGCTGTACTTAAACCCTTGTCCAGTCCTGACTGAAGAAAACCCAGAAGAACCTGCACCGTCCTGGACACTGGGTCAATGGAATTTGGGAGCACCATGACAAAAAGTCCCTCCAGGTGGATGAATAGACCCTATTTGTGGACTGCTTGTGAGAGGCTAACAAGGTGTCCAGCACCTTTCCTGTAAATCCCATGTCCCTCAACCAGAGCCACTCAGCCTCCAGGCTGTCGGGCAGAAGAGCTGTGGTCGGGGATGGCAAACTGGGCCCTGGATCAGAAGGTCCATTTGAATTGGCAACTGCCATGGTTCCCTGACTGACAGATTCAACAGGTCCGGGAACCAAGGCCGTCTTGGCCAATACGGGGCCATAGGAATAAGTTCCGCTCTCAAAATCTGTACCCACTGAATTGTATGAGCCCAAATGGGGGAAAATAATACAGAAGACCTTTGGGCCAATCCATCTCAAGGGCGTTCGTGCCCTGAGCCTGAGAGCATGATGTCCGGGTGATGAACCTGACCAATTGTGCATTGTCCAGTGTAGTGAAGAGTTCCATCTCTGGTTTGCTCCACAGTTGAGACAGCTGATGAAAGACTGCTGGGTTCAGCTGCCACTCTGCCTCCTTGATTGCCTTCCAACTGAGCCAATCGGCCACAAAATTGTTTGTGCCCGCCAGATATTCAGCCTTCAAGGAAGCCAGGTGCTGTTTTGCCCACTTGAACAGGTGATCTGCTTCCGATATCAGACCCTTTGAACGCATGCCCCCTTGTTTGTTCACATAAGCCTTCACAGATGTATTGTTGGTGCCTATTAAAACATGCACTCCTCTGATCTCTGATGTGAAAGCCCTCAGGCCGAGCTTGATGGCCCACAACTCCAGAACCTTTATACTGAGGTCCAATTCCCATGTTGACCAGTGTTGACCTAGGTGAACTGACCATCCTAAGAGACTCGCATCCGACAACATGACTATCCAGGGTGGGTCCTCCAAACTGATCCCCTGAGTAAACTGATGGGGATTCAGTTAGCAGCCGAGCTCTGCCTGTAATAGTGAGGGGACTGACACCCAGTGTCCACGCCGGAGCAGGAGAAGTTGTTGGAATATCCACAAGTGAAATTGGGCCCAAAGGACCACGTTGTACACTGACACCATTAGACCTTGAAGACAGGCTAGAACCATCAGATCCATCTGGGAAGCTGAGGCCACCTCGAACAATAGTTGGGTGACCTTCAATACTCTTCTGTTGGGAAACTCATTCAGAAAAGTCACATGTCCAACTGTACCCCAAGGTAATCAACTGAGAGGGAGTCAGAACACTCTTCTCTATATTCACCATGAAGCCCAACCACTGTAACCAAGTCACTGTGAGGTTCATGTCTACCTGGGACTAACCCTCTGATGGAGCCCTCACTAGGATGCCATCCAAGTAGGGATGTACACAGATCCCCACTGTCCGGAGGTGAGCCACTAAGGCCACCAGCATCTTGGTGAAGACCCTTGGTGCTGAGGAGAGGCCAAAGGACAGCACCCGGTACTGATACTGCATGTTGATGTAGGAAAACCGGAGAAACCGCCTGTGCTGCTGATGAATTGGGATATGTAGGTAGGCCTCAGAGAGGTCAACAGAGATCAACCAATCTCCCTTTGTTAGTGCTGCAATTATTGACCTGAGGGTCTCCATATTGAAGTGTTTCTTGGACACCCACCTGTTGAGCCATTTGAGGTCTTGAATGGCGCTGGTGTCACCATTCTTTTTGGCTACTAAGAAAAAAATTGAGTAGACCCCTGATTTCTTCTCTGAGGGAGCAACTGGCTCAATCGCCTGAATGCTTAGTAAGTGGTGAATGGCATCTAAATAACTTTGATGTTTCTCTGGATTTCGGGACCGTGGCATGGGAAGGAAAAAGTTGGGTGGGACCTGGACAAACTCTAGAGTGTAACTCCAGGATACTGTCTCTAACACCCATTGGTCCAAGGTTATGTCCAGAGGGCAAACCCCAGCAGCCTGGCTCCCACTCCAGCTGAGGAACCTGGGGGGTGAGAGTCAGGCTGAGGGAGCCTTCTGTGCACCCTTTTGAAACTTCCCTGAGGTGAAGGATGCACCGCCTGATCTTCCTGAAGAAGCGCGCCCACCACCTCTCTCCTGTCTATTCCACCGTGGCTTGTAGAAAGCAAAACCCCTTTCACTGGGGAACTGCATAGATGAATGAAAAAGCTGATTCTGCCTGTTCTTACTTTAATCTTTCTTAGCCATAGGAAACAATTTCTTCTTATCTCTAGTCTCCACAAGATGGGCTTCCAGGGGTTCCTCGAACAACTTAGAGCCAGAAAAGGGAAGGGCTGTGAAACGAGTCTGAGACTCGGCATCCACTGCCCATTGCCTGAGGCAAATGTTATGACGCACCACGGTTGAAGCTGCCATGGAGCACGCCACAAATTAAAATGCATCCATAGATGCATCCGCCAACAATGCTGAGGCATACGCCATCTTTTTTAAACCGTCTTTCACGAACTTAGGCACATCCTGTCTTGCCCCCATTTCTTTCGCCCACATGAAAACTGCCCTTGAAAACAAAGAGGAGGTAGCAGCAGCCCTGAAAGTGACTGCATTCACCTCAAAACTCCTAGAGGGTCGACTCTCTTATTGCATGGGTCTTTCAGCCTCCCCTCCCCTTCTGTGGGGATTACTGCAGAACAAGCAAGGGCCACAGTGGGCAGTTCTATGGCTAGAAAATGCAAACATGCCATGTTTTGTTCAGCAAAAACATAGTGTTTCTTAGCCCATTTAGGAAGTAGGACATCTGCCTGAGCAGATGAAGGGTCCTGCAGAAAGGAAGCATGCTCTGCCAGAACCCTGGAAAGAGCTGGTTGCGTACCCTGGTCTCCCTCCGTGGTCACTGGATCAACCTCACCACTCTGCAATGTGTGTGGGTACAAGAGTGGTGCATCACCCTAGGGGTAAAGGGAAAAGAGGTAGGGGATCTGGCAGAGCCATGGCAGGACTGTAAACTGCCCGATCTCCCCTCTCTGTGGTGTCATGAGTGAGACCTCTGCCTCTGTTTTCCCTTGTGTGAATGCTTGGTGGAGTGCCTGCTTTGTTTGCGCTTGAGCACATGGTGCATGGAACCACTGAACTCCAAAGAGATAAACCCCTTGACTCAGGACAAACACTTGGAAAACTGGGAGTGAGGGGGAAAAACATCCATACCATCGCCAGACTGAGTACTCACCTCCCTGCTGCCCCCGCTGGGGGTTGGTGAAAGTGCTGGCTGAAAACTCCCTGAACCTTGTGCTAGCGGCTCATTGGAGTCTGATAGATCTGCCACATGACCGGGGCCATGGCTGGAGATCACTGAAGAGGCAGGAAAGGCCATAAAATGGCTGTCTGGCCTGTGCTATAGAAAAAGTGTGGGAAGCTGCTGAAATAGAGTGTCGCCTTCTGTGTGAGCACCACTCAACTCCCTCACTGCTGCAAATGGCCTGGCTTAGGGGCTAGATGCTCCAAGGCAGCCCTGCCCATCAGGTGGGAGGAGCCGGAATCCGCGATCCTGCTCAGAACGGATGTTGCAAAAATGCAGCTCTGTGGAGCTACCAGTTTAGAGCCCTCAGTAAATGGCAGCTGCAGTAGCCGGAGAGAGGTGCGGTTTGCCAAACTCCTGAGCTGAAGAGGGCCTAAGTGGCGCCAAATGCCCAGCACATGCCCTTCCCAGACCCGTGGTTGTCAAGGCTGTCAGGGTTACACACAAACAGAGGAGTAAAACTTGAGGGATAGACCAAACAGACACTGGACAAGCAGGGATCTAGATCTGAAAGAGAGAGAGAGAGTCAACCATAACAGAAAACCAGACAAGGAGAAGAGAAATAGCCAAAAATAAAAAGAATTTGAACTAGAGTGAAAAGACCCAATCTTCACAGACCTCAGGCAGGATTGGTCTGGAGGGCAGGAAGACTCCTCCCCCTGGAGAGGATACAAAAGGAATTGAAGACCCTGCCTGTCAATACTAGTAGGAGGAGTCATCCCTAATCAGGAATGTCCTCCAGCCCTATCTAGCAAATGTAGCTTCAGGAGCAAAATGTAATGCAAGCAATACAATATGTGAAAAATCACCAGCTAACAAACTGAATTCAATAGGATTAGGCACACCTAACTGCACTGGATTGCAGCCTTGGTCTTCATGGAATTTATCTTGCTTAGGATCCTTACATATGTACAGAAAGAGCCAAATAAAAATCATTGATCTCACAATTGTTCCCCTAAGCAGATATAAATTTTGTAGTGCAAAGAAATGCTACCTTCGTGACCAGAGGTCTTGTATTATTCTGCTGGGTAACATAAAGGCTCTATTTAGCTGCAAACAGATACAATGTAATTGTTATAGCAATTAATATGCATGCCTGTTCACTAAATATATGAATGAGAAAGTTGAAAACTTAGACCAGTAGTTTACCAATCAATCAATCAATCTTTATTGCTACAGTCATAGACCCAATACATTCAAATAAAATACACTAACTATCCTAGTTCAGAACAATAGTACAGTATATAGTATTACAGTAAGACATCAGGTCCGTCAGGAGGTCCGTCAGGAAGTCCCCCCTTATGGATTGGGCAACAAAGATAAATTTGGCAACAGATAACATGATATCTCTATTTGAGGATGACAAAAGATGATGGAGTAAAAAGTCAAGTGGTTTATGAGGAAACTTTTTTGTGATAGGAATTATGAATTTAAGACGTTCAGTAATGTATAATGGACACTCAAAAAGAACATGAGAAAGGGTTTCAATGACTTGTACATTGCAAGGGCACAATCTTTTTTCATACAGTAGGCCCCGGTATCTCCCTTCCAATAGTGCAGAAGTCAGGCAGTTAAATCTAGCCTTAGTAAAGGCTAGTCGATATTTAGGGACAGTAAGAAGATCCAAGTAAGGAGTACGAATCAGCGGCTTAAAAGTCAAACCGAAGTGTATAAGGGAGCATATTGAAGTGGCTGCCATAATTGAACATTGGAGATCTATATCTCTGATCCGGGCCAGAATAGAATATTTGGCTGTCTCTGGGTCTTGAGATGATAGATACTCCAAGGAAAAACCAATAGTTGCAAGTTTAGTAGAAAACGTTTTTGCCCATAGGGAGGAAAAGGGATCCTCCCACAAGAGTGGAGGGTAGCCTGCAGAATACTCAAATGACAATTTGGTCCAATAATTTAGGGCTATAGTCCACGCTTGGGCCTCAAGCGAGATTTGGCCTGATTCCAGTCTAAGGGCTGCAGACGGGACACATCTTGGGACACCAAAGATTTGTCGGAGGAAGATTGAAAGTACAGCCTCTACAGAAGAGTTAAAGGCACGAATCCATAATGGGACTCCATATAAAAGTTGGGGAATTAGTTTAGACCTAAAAACCTGTAGAGCTGCTGGAATATATTGTCCTCCTTTAATGAAAAAATAACGTAAAATGCCCTTTGCCGAATTCCGAGCAGTTGTAATAGCAGCACTAATATGAGGGGCCCAGGACAGTGATGAATGAAACAAAATGCCTAGGTACTTAAATTGAGTAACCTGAGCAATTGGATAGGAGTTAATCATCCATTCAGAAACTGAGGGGCGCTTAGAAAAAACTAAAATTTTAGTCTTGGAAAAGCTTATAGTCAGGTCGTTGTCTTGACAGTATAACATAAAGACTCGGAATAGACGTTTTAAACCCACTTTGGACAAGGATAAGAGAGCAGCAGCATCTGCATATAACAGTAGGGGGCAATGCTGGCTCGCTAGTTTGGGGGGATGAAAGTCTGGTGAATGACACCTGATTGATAGATCATTCATGAAAAGGTGGAATAAAAGAGGGGCTAATATGCAGCCTTGTCTAACTCCTTTTGTTGTAGGAATGGAGTTTGTTAGACCTCCCTCACGGCCACATCTGACACGGAAGTATGTTGATGCAATCGGATGATTAGAAAGAGAAGTCTTTTGTCAATTGTGGTATTTTCAAGTTTTGTCCATAATTTTTCTCTAGGAATAGAATCGAATGCAGATTTTAAATCAACAAAGGCAACATAGAGGCCATTACCCCATCGATTTCTATATTTTTCGGCTAAATGGTTTAGGATTATGCAATGATCAATCACAGACCTACCTTTCCTAAAACCCGCCTGCTCCCAACCCAGGATATTTTCCTCTTCTAACCATGTAGAAAGTTTCCCTTTCAAGTAGCTGGCATAAAGTTTGCTAATTACAGAGAGAAGGCTGATTGGTCTATAATTTGCAGGATCCTCTCTGATCCCTTTCTTGAATATGGGAATAACTATGGCTTCAAGCCAGGACTCAGAGGGATATCCAGATTTATTTATCATTGTAAACAGGTTGCCCAGCATAGGGGCCCACCAGGCTTGATGTACATTTAGCAGTTCAGGAGGTATGTTATCAAAACCTGGTGCTTTACCAGGTTTTAATCTGTCAATCAATTGTTATAATTGCTATGTTTGGTTTGTTTTATTTATTCTGTTATGTTATGTATATTGTTGAGATTTATTGTTTACTTATGTTTATTTGAAATGTGATGTATTGTTTTCCCTTTTAATTGTATCAATATGAATTTTATATTATATATTGTATATTGATTTTTATGTTGTAAACCGCCCAGAGAGCTTCGGCTATGGGGCGGTATAGAAATTTAATAAATAATAATAATAATAATATTTCCTTTTGAGTAACAGGTGACCAGTCCGGAAGAATTCTTTGTTTAGGGGAAGGAAAAATGTAATCTATGTCCTCATGGTTATCAGTAAAATATTGTTCCCACAAATGGGGAGAGATGCTACATGGGGCAGGGTTTGGTGGACTCATAGCTCCAGAGACAAGTTTCGAAAACGTTTTCGAATTTTTATTCCTGGAGGCTTGTATTAGGGCGTTCCACCCCTCCTGAACAGCCTGCCTTTTTTTGGCGGCTATCATTTATTTATATTTCTTTTTAATAACAAAATACTCAGAGGGAAGAGTATTGGCATTTTGATGACGATAATGAAGGTAGGACTGCCTTAACTGTCTCTTGACTGCAAGACAGTCCTTGTCGAACCATCTAGAAGAACCTGTTCTATAGGTTGCCCTATTGGAGGAAAAATTTGGTACTAAATTCATTCTTAAATTTGAAATCAAGGTAGCATAATCAGTTAGTATAGAATGAGGGTTTGTGGCTTTCGTTATTCGTTCCTGTAGGTCCAATCCAAGAGGGGGAGGTAAGAAATTTTGCCACATTTGAGGCTATAGAAGGGCACCAAATAGTCCTTTTATGTATAAAATATGCTGTATCGGCCATTGAGTTGTACTCTAGCTCCAGATGTCCCCTTTCTGGTAGTTGTATTGAAAGATTTAAGGGGAGGATTTTTTTAAGGGGAGGAATTTATCTTGCTTAGGATCCTTACATATGTACAGAAAGAGCCAAATAAAAATCATTGATCTCACAATTGTTCCCCTAAGCAGATATAAATTTTGTAGTGCAAAGAAATGCTACCTTCGAGACCAGAGGTCTTGTATTATTCTGCTGGGTAACATAAAGGCTCTATTTAGCTGCAAACAGATACAATGTAATTGTTATAGCAATTAATATGCATGTCTGTTCACTAAATATATGAATGAGAAAGTTGAAAACTTAGACCAGTAGTTTACATCAATCCCTTCTCTTGGTGTTTTAAAATGTCTTGGTTTACATCTGAGAATCTTGTTTACCTGGCTGCTCAAAACTATTCAGGGAAAGAAAAAATGAAAAAGGTGGTGTGGGTGGGTGGACAAGAAACACAGATCCTTAGTTTAACTTTAAACAATATCATGGAGACAATATTACAAGGATATATGACATTGTCCTGGCCTTGTTCAGATACATGGCTTGCAATTCTGGTTTGTAGAATTTCCTGTTAAGATGAACAAATTTCCTCTTCAGATGTCAATGGAAAATGGTTTAACAAAGAAGGAAGGCACTTCTGAAGCTAAGTCATGAGATACAGAGAAGGAAGCAGTTGAGCTCATCCACACTTGAACAAACCATGGCTTGTTGGACCAGAAATGTTACATCTAAACTGGATTGCTGAGTAAGACAAATTATCCCTCTTGTCCAATGCTATCTATTCTGAGTGTCAAATAGACATTTTCCCCAGCCCAAATTTTTGATATCGTTTTATATGGAGATGATGACCATTGTCCCTGAGACCATGCACACTAAGTTATAGCCTGCATACCACTGTGGTCCCAAATACCAATGCCATGCAACATGATGGGGGAATTAGATGCACTGAAAACATATACCCAATCCCCCCCAATTGTTCTGAGAAATTAATTTTTAAGATAATACTATTAAACATTCCTTATGAAATGGAAGGTGATCACAATATTAAATGACAGTACCTGAAGTATACCTGATGGCACAGTGACAAAGACAGATTTGGGGGGGGGAGAAGGTTGGGAACCCCAGTGTGTTTTAAAAGCAAGTATATTTGTATTGGTAACATTGCTCAGGAGACGTATGATGCTGAATTTTCTGCTGCCTCTTACCTAGAAACAGGAGTTACATAGTTGCCTGGAAAGACTCCAGACATGCCATTTTTCAGAGATGTGCCTTTGAACCAACCATCTTGACACTTCTCAATAACACGATACATTTCACCCTTGCGTAGCTCCAGTTCATCAGTCTTCTGGGGCTTGTATGCATATAATGCTAAGTAGCTGAAAGAAAGAAATGACATAAACAGAGAATGAATGAAACTGAAACACACGTGACAATCAGGTGCTATCTCAGTTAAACCCATTCAGAAAACCCCATTTGTCAGAAATAATGTTTCCAATACATAACTATGTAAGAGGGGAGTTACTAAAAGTGTAAAGAACGGTAAAGAGTATTGATGAAAAATTATAGGGCAAAACTAAATTGCTCCATCCAGGCAAAGTTAGGCATGGCTTCTAGATCCCATGGACAATTATTGGATTTAAGTCAGCTGAAAATAACTTCCTCTATTGGTGTCAAAATGACAGTCAAAACTAACTTTAGCTACATATGAGTTATTGAGATGAAAAGCAACAGTGAATCATCGAGTAAAATGATGCAATAATCCAGAAATACTACAAAAAATTACTAGAAACAATAAGGAAAATAATTCCTAACTTTCCCTGTTTTATATATACATGTGCTCCTTAAAATGTCCTAAAAATGAATGGGTTGTATTGCATAAAACTATACTTCTACTAAATTCCATAATATTTCTCTCATCATAGGAGTTACAGAAGTAGGAGAAAGAATTCAGTTTCAGAACATGCAAACAAGGAAATATATTGAACACTGTAACTACTGTGAGTGTAGACTGTAGCCAATAAGTATGATGCACAACTTTTTAAAGGTCTGTTTTCTAGGAAATATAATTTGAAAAATAAATCCTGTTTGTTTTCTTTATTCTATTCCTTTATGATGCCATGAATCTTTTAAACTGTTTTGCAGGCAGAAAATAAAACGGCAATCATTATTTCAGCACTTATAGTTTGTAAGTTCTCTAGGCACACATTGGCGCTCAGTTTACCATGTGTTTGCAGTATACAATGTCATGATCAAATAATTTATATACTTGTTTGATGAAAAACATACAAAAGGATTGTAGCATTCTTGGTTGGATATGCATGTGCAAGGGATCATGCTCATTAGCATGGAAAATGTTCTCTGTCACTGCTGCTGTCAGTGCTGGGCAGTATACACACACCAGACATATTCCGCTCTGCTCGCCTGTGCGAAGCCTGGGTGGGGGGAGTGCAGTTGCGGCTAGGGGGCAAAGCCGCAGCTGCCATTTCAGAGGAGGGCAGTGTCGCACATCACGCATCGCACATAATGTGCACGCGTGATGCATTGCAAGAGGGGGCAGAGCACCAGGGGCTTATTTGAGCCTGTGCCGTCCCTCTCGCCTCTTCATTGGCTCGTGACGTGGAGTAGAAGGAAGACGCGGCGTGGGACAAAGGCAGCAGCCAGCCACTTGGAAGGTGCCATTTTAGGCGCTCTGTGTAGCAGCAGCAAGAAGGCCGCATTCACTGCGGTCAGACATGCTCCTACGGTTACCCTGGGTGGGAATGACTGTGGTTACTTAAGGGCAAGGCCCTCAGTTTGCAGGCATGTGAGGACATGCAGTCTGTGAGGCAACTATGGCCTCTGGTCGTCTGCTGTGGTCAGATGTGCTCCCACATGGGGATTAGCGTGGTATGAGGGACCCGAAGGGGATGGACTGGGAATGAAGGAAGGTCAACCAGCAAAATTGGTTGGCTCTTCTTGAACATGGGGTGCTTGGCTATTCCTCACCCCCACATACAGCATTCGAGGGTTGAGCTTCATGGGGCTGATAGCGTTCACCTGACGGATGCAGGAAACAACATCTTTTGAGAGACCTGCTATCCTGCCCAGAGTGAGACTCACGAGATGGAGATGAGCCTGGAATTAATTCCTGTTTTATTAAAGTAACATTGAAGGCAATGCGTTTCATAGGCACACTATGCTAGCTCACTACAGTCCCTAACTAAGCTACTTAAGCATACTCTGCGGCGTGTAAAGAGAGTTGACTCAGCACCCAGATCAGGGCAGTGCAACCTTAAATAGGAAAGGTCTTTGCTCGTAATCTCTGACTCCTTCGCAGACCCTCCCTCTGACCGAAGTGCTTCTCCTGGCGTCTTGTGCAGGGCGAAAGGGTGTGTGCCTCCACTGGCTCATCTGACAACACAGTCTAGAAAGGTGTTGGCTTGGCTTCAGGAGGCAGGGAAATGCTTGACGTGCCATGAGGGGTGCTTGGGGGGGTGGACTTGGCGCGCGCACCAAGACATTCCCCAACGGTTCTGTTGGGGCATCTGGAAGTTGAGTGTGGTCTTCTTCAGCGGGAGAACTGAACGTGGGAACTGGCACAGTGTCAAACACACCTCCTCCCTCCTCGTCCAGGAAAGTCTCAACACCCTCTGATTCTTCCCCCTGCCCTAACGGAAGGAGCAGAAGCTCATCCAGCTCCCCTCCTTGATCCTCCTGAGGGCACTGGAGCTCAACATCATCCCCCCTTCCATGCACCATTTCCCTCCACCCCCGAGGTCTGGGCTTCATGGAAGTCTCTCACCAAGTCTGGGACATGAACATCCTCCGCTGCTTCCCAAGAACGTTCGGACGGATCATACCCCTTCCAGTGTATTAGATACTGGAGGTGCCCCTCCTTGATCCTCCTGAGGGCACTGGGGCTCAACACCTGCAGAGGTGTCTGTGAGAGGTGTTTCTCGGCAGTGTGGTAAAGGGGAACTAAATAGAGATTTGTCCCCCATTTGTGGTGGGAAGGTGCAGGAAGGGAAGTAGGTAAGGACAGCTAGGTGGCCCCCTTAGGCACCTTTGGAGGTGATTTGTGGTTCTGGAGGCCTGTCTGTCAGGGCTTTACAGCCTGAGGGCAGGATATGGGCTGCTTTTGGGGCCAACCTACCTCATCCACCTGGAGTTGTACGGCACCAGGGGTTGGTGATGTGGGAAGGCCCCCCTGCTCACCTACAAGGTGTGGCCAGGGCAAGGGGTAAGCAAAAGGGGCTTGCCCTTGCCCTAGCAGAGGCTGGTCAGCTGAGAGCTGTATGGCAAGCTGCTTGCTTATAGACAGTTCCCGCACTTAGGTTTCCCCTCTGCAGGTCGCTTTAATGGGTTTGTTATAGTTTAATAAAGTGGCCCTTTGTTCAATCCAAACTGCTGTTGTCTGTGTTTTATTTTGCCCCTCAGCCGCAAAGATATTAACAACATCTGCAACTGCTTAATAGCACTAGAACATATGGTAAGGATCAGCATTATGGGAAAGGGACACATTGCTATCTTCCTCTGAAGCTGGAAGACTGCCTTTACCTTTATGCAGGAGAAGCAACAGTTGTAGCAATTAAATGTCACTTGGGGAAAGCTCTGATGTGGCACAGGATTGTTTAAAGGGCTTCTTTAGGCAGGATGAGGGATTAGGAGAAGGTGCAGCAGGGATGTCAGCCAGTATATGTAACCTGCACTGAATCCAGAGCAGCAGATGTCCATGCCCTAGTCCTAACACCATGCTGTAGTGGTCAGGAACAGTTATAATATTATCTCATCCATATTTAGAAGCAAGTGGCTTTGGTCTTTCGCAGGTGCCACTTTTACTGTTTTGGTCCAAAGACTTGCAATATGATATTTAACTAACGTTGAATTAGAGGCTGAACGTTACCTGGGTTAATATTTTGATTTAGCAGCTTCAACTCCTTTTCTTTCAATGTCTTGAATACGAATTGCTACTGGGATCATCCTAGAATGCACATCTTAACGTGGTGAGGAGATTTGAGTGTCGAAGAAGCTGAGAGCAATGCCATCAGAAGTCTAGACCAACAGGCTAGACTCCTAGCAGGGGCACCCAAGGCAGAATGGTCAAAGCTGAGACACCAGACTAAGATGCATCCAAACTCAGAGGAAGGCAATCGTAAACCACCACTGAATACCTCTTACCATGAAAACCCAATGAACAGAGTATCCAAAATACAACACGAGATAGTGCTGGAAGATGAGACCTGCAGGTCAGATGGCACTCAGTGAGCTACTGGAGAATGATGCCACTGGGTCAAAGCCAAATGGAAGCCCAGAGGCTGATGTGCACAGATGCAAAAGGAGAGTCTGGAGTTGTATGAGGTACACAATAGGAACATGGAAAGTGAGAAGCATGAACCAAGGAAAGTTAGAAATTGTCAAGCAAGAAATGGAATGCATCAACATTACAATACTAGGTGTGAGTGAATTAAAATGGACAGGAATGGGACATTTTCAGTCAGGCAATTACAAAATATTTTATGCAGGAAATGAGAAATTAAAAAGAAATGGGGTTGCTTTAACAGTGCGAAGTGATGAAGCAAAAGCAATTAACAGCTATAACGCAAGGTCTGAGCGAGTGACGTCAATGAAATTAAATGGGAAACCTATTAACATAACCATCATCTAAGCCTACGCTCCAACGGCAAACACAGAACAAGAGGAACTGGAGAGATTTTATGCAGAAATACAGGAAGAAATTGATCACACACCAAAATATGTTCTGATAATCATGGGGGACTGGACTGCAAAAGTAGGGAACAGAGAAGAACTAGGAATTGTGGGGAAATGGGGCTTAGGAGATAGATATGAAGCAGGAGAGAGACTTACTGAATTCTGTGAAGCCAATAATTTATTTCTTGCAAACACATTTTCTGAGCAACCGAAATGATGACTGTACACATGGACATCACCAAACGGTCAATATAGGAATTAAATTGATTATATAATTGGTAGCAGAAGATGGAGAAGTTCCATACTTTCTGCAAAAACAAGACCAGGAGCAGACTGTGGTACAGATCATGAACTGGTAAGCTAAAGAAGAACAACAAAGGAATCATAATGCCAAAATACAATTTAAATAGCATCCCAGAAGAATATGAAGATCAAATAAGGAACAGGTTGAGGCTTTAAACTTAGTTGATAGAGAACCAGAAGAACTATGGATTGAAGTCAGAGACATTATTAAGGAAGAATGAAAAAAGGTAATACCTCTAGTTAAAAAGAGAGAAAGACCTCAATGGATGACTGATGAAATTCTTAAAATGGTTAAAGAAAGAAGAAAAGCAAAAGCAAATAGAAACATGGTCAGAACCCTAAATGCAATAATACAGTGACTAATACATAGGGACAAAGGGAACTATTACAATACTTATTGTATAGAAATAGAACAGGACAACAAAAAAGGTAGAACAAGAGCCCTATTCCAAAAGATTAGAGAAATTAAAGGGAAATTTAAATCAAGAGTAGAGATGTTGAATAATCAACAGGGGAACACACTGACCGAGATGAAATAAAAGGAAGATGGAAGCAATACACTGAAAAACTCTATAAAAGAGATGCCAGGATGACGGATTAATTCATGGAGGAACCGTATGATGAAGAACCAAAAATTTTAGAATGTGAGGTAAAAGCTGCTCTTAAAATATTTGGAAGAAACAAATCACCAGGAACAGACGGCATACCAATAGAGTTGCTACAAGCTACTGAGACTGAATCAGTCCAAATTTTGACAAAAATTGGTCAATAAATATGGAAAACTAAACAATGGCCCACAGACTGGAAGAGTTCAATATATATCCCAATTCCAAAGAAAGGGGATCCCACGGAATGCAGTAATTATCAAACTATTGCTTTAATATCCCATACAAGTAAAGTAATGCTCAAAGGCTCTTACCATATATAGAGCGAGAAATGCCAGACGTCCAAGCTGGATTTAGAAAAGGAAGAGGTACCAGAGATCATATCGCAAAAATACGTTGGATAATGGAACAGACCAAAGAATTTCAGAAGAAAATCACCCTGTGCTTTATAGATTACAGCAAAGCCTTTGATTGTATAGATCATGAAAAACTATGGAATGCTTTAAAAGAAATAGGGGTGCCACAGCATCTGATTGTCCTGATGCCCAACCGATACTCTGGACAAGAGGCTACTGTAAGGACAGAATATGGAGAAATGGCGTGAAAGAGGGGTGTATTTTATCACCCTATTTGTTTAATCTATATGCAAAACATATCATACGGAAAACGGGATTGGACCAAGATGAAAGAGGTGTGAAAATTGGAGGGAGAAATATCAATAATTTAAGATAGGCAGACAATACCAAACTATTAGCAGAAACTAGTAATGATTTGAAATGAATGCTGATGAAAGTTAAAGAGGAAAGCACAAAAGCAGGACTACAGCTGAAAATCAAGAAGATGAAAGTAATGACAACAGAAGATTTATGTAACTTTAAAGTTGACAATGAGGACATTGGTCAAAGATTATCAATACCTTGGCACTGTCATTAACCAAAATGAAGATGATAGTCAAGAAATCAGAAGAAGGCTAGGATTGGGAAGGGCAGCTCTGAGAGAACTAGAAAAGGTCCTCAAATGGAAAGATGTATCATTGAACACTAAAGTCAGGATCATTCAAGCCATGGTATTCCTGATCTCTATGTATGGATGTGAAAGTTGGACAGTGAAAAAAGCGGATAAGAGAAAAATGAACTCATTTGAAATGTGGTGATGGAGGAGAGCTTTGCGGATACCATGGACTGCAAAAAAGACAAATAATTGGGTGTCAGAACAAATTAAACCAGAACCATCATTAGAAGTGAAAATGATGAAACTGAGGTTATCATACTTTGGACACATAATGAGAAGACATGATTCACTAGAAAAGACAATAATGCTGGGAAAAACAGAAGGGAGTAGAAAAAGAGGAAGGCCAAACTTGAGATGGCTTGATTTCATAAAGGAAGCCACAGACCTGAACATACAAGATCTGAACAGGGTGGTTTATAACAGATGCTATTGGAGGCCTCTGATTCATAGGGTCGCCATAAGTCGTAGTCGACTTGAAGGCACATAACAACAACAACTGGGATCATATATATGCCCAATCTGCTCTCTGTATTGACTATCAGTAGGGTTGACATTTTTAACCATGGGTAGGGAACCTGTGGCCCTCTAGATGTTCTTCCCATCAGCCCAAACCAGCATGTCTAATGGCAAGGGATTATGGGAGGTATATTCCAACAAAATCTGGAAGGCTGCAGGTTCTCCACGCTTGCTTTTAGCAAAAATGGCTGTACTGACATTTCTAAAAACTCTCTTTCCAAAACTTGACCCCAACCCTTGTGTGTGAACATGTTTACTGGATGGAGGTGGAAGACAGCTGTGCTTGACACCTGTTGTCAAAAACATGTAAAAGGAATTCATGTGCAGCAATGACCTAGATAAATAGAAAAAAAGTATTTATATTTCCTTGGAGTGTGCTCTTGGCATAGAATTGAGATTAACAGTGTTATCCAGCAATGAAGTTTCTGGACATGACTGCTTTTCATCACCCGCTAGCATGCACTGAGATAAGCTATAAAAAAGAGAGGAAAATCACCCTAACACCTTCAAAGTGGCAATAAGGTGACATTTCATAGTATTATGGGCGGAATCTAGTTAACTGACACAGTTTTAATCTTCAATATTCAGCACTAAAAGTTGCCTGCCAGAATTTCAAGCTTTAATTTTGGGCCTGAGGGACTGAACTGTGACTGAATTTATAATGTTGAATTCACAGTGCTATGGTTAATGTCATCTCTGTAGGTCTATTACAAGTTTGAGACACAATTGCTTTGAAGTGAAGCCTGACTTCCAGGCACAAAGAACATGAAGGTGCCTATTTTTCTTTCCATAATCTATAACTTGGTCAAGTGAAACACTGCAGGCAACTGGCAGCTAAAATGAAGACAGCACCTGCTTTATATTTTTAATAATGAAACATAGGGAATTAAATGCTTATATTGCAGATTGAAATATGTTATTATTTGTAAAATTATACATTTATTTGTACAATTGTACTATTCAATTATTTTAGGTGGTGGTGGGTTTCCTTCCCCATCTGTGCAGTTCCATTCACAATAGTAAGTTACTACAAAAGCTGTAGCTCAGTGGTAGAGCATCTGTTTTGCATGCGGAAGGTCCCAGGTTCAATCCCCAGCATCTCCACACATGGCTGGGAGTGTTCCTCATCTGAAATCCTGGTGAACCAACTGCCAGTCAGCACAGACAATAGTGAGATAGATGAACCGACAATCTAATATAGTAAAAGGCAGCTTTATAGGCTCCTTATAGAAATACATTCTGGCTGCATTCAGAAGTCATGCTAAACCATAATTTAGTGCAATGGGAATGAGTCATGGTTTCAATTAGGCTTGTTTCAAACAAACCAGTTAATGTTTACCACAGTTTGTTGGTTCAGATTAAATGACAAAACCACTGCTAAACAAAGCTGGAAGCAAAAGCAACTGCCTGGGGGAGGAGAACAGAGTGCCACAACCCCAAGGTTTACTGTAGCTTGTTCACACTGTGCTAAACAAGGGTTTAGCATGACTACTGAATGGCGTCCATGTCCTAATGCATCTCTAGGTAGGGCTGAGAGAGACCGCTCCCTGAAACCCGGGACAGCCACTGCCAGTCAGTGTAGACAGTGCTGAACTAGATGGACCAATGGTCTGACTAGGTATAAGGCAGCTTCCTATGTTCCTAATTCTGGACATTCTAAATAAGTTGTGATAGAGGAACTGTGCACAACAAGCTCCCCTCACTAAAAAGCGGAAATGCAACCTCAGTTATCTTGCATTGTGATTTAGGCTACAATCTTAACTCCACTTGCTTGGAAATAAGCTTCATTGAATTCAATACCATTTGAGTAGACATGATTAGGATTAACCTGTCAGAGGCAGAGAAGCTGTCATGGATCAGCTGAAATTTGCTATTATGATCTCACAGAATCTATGATAGCCCAAGTCCCAATATGAGGGACAGCACATTGTAGGTTATTCTGAGGAAGATGAATTCATGCCTGACACTGTCCCTGAAACTGGTGTTCAAACCACCACTCTGTGTTGTCTTCTTCTGTTTATGTAGAAACTCATTACAACATGAATTAATAGTAAAACAGACTTTGTTTTGATGAGGCCTGGGAGTCTGCCCAGTGTAGTAACTAACTTGAATTTTGCGTTTGTGTGTGAACCTATGTGAGCCGCCTTGGGGGCCTTTTTGGCCAAATGACAGCATAGAAATAAACTCCAATAACAACTTCTTTAGCCACCCCACACCTCAGAGTCAGCTCTCCGGGAGCTGTTCTCCTGGGTCATAGCCATTTCTCTTAAAGGGGCAACATGCCAGATATTTACTTGATAATGCATACATTACACACCCCAAGGCTTACAAGCCCCTTCAGAACTCAAACATTTCTATGGTTTAGAAAACTGACCTTCAGATGACAAGCACAGAAAAATTCATACGTGCTCCACTTTGGGAAGCCAGGGTCTTATGCTGTGTACACACTATACATTTAAAGCACATTATTTCCCCCAAAGAATATTGGAAACTAGTTTACTCCTCACAGTTACAATTCCCAGAACCCTTAACAAACTACAGTTCCCAGGATTCTTTGGGGGAAAATAATATGTTTTAAAGGTATGGTGTATACACAGCCTGTTATATTTTTGGCGCCAGGTCAAGACTTTCCTCTTCTCCCAGGCATTTTAGCATGTGTTTTTAAATTATTATTTTTTTAAGTGTTTTTAAATTTGTATATTTGTTTTTAATGTTTTTAATTATTATAAACCACCCAGAGAGCTTCGGCTATGGGGCGGTATACAAATATAATAATAATAATAATAATAATAATAATAAAGGAACTTAAATGAATGGCAGCAGTACCCACAAAAACTCACTGTGTAAACCCACAAACACAGGCATTACTGAAGAAGACTCACAGCACAGGCATGCTATACACAGACCTTTTTATTGTAATGTAGTAAAATTCATTGCATTAGTACTCAATTCTTATTTTCTTTTATAAAATTAATTTGTTGACAGTACGTCATCTTGAAAATAATCCTTCCTTTTGAAAGCCAAATGAATTCTGTAATAGTTTGGTTGAATTTCTCCATTAGGTAAAGCAGATTATTAAATCCAGATTTTTGAAAATATATTTTAGTCTCACATTTGAGTTTCTGTTTGAGCAGTATAACTTACTTGAAATATAAAACCTATTCTCTAGATTTATATAAAGCATTTTTAAGTCTTATTCCTGATCACGTTAACCTCCAATTCTTCCAAGTAACATTTAATCATCCTGTATCATTTATTTTTGTTTATTTATTTATTTATTAGATTTATTAGTCGCCCATCTGACTGGTTGTCCAGCCACTCTGGGCAACGTACAGAATAAAAACATATAATTATATTAGAACATTAAAAATCTCAACAACAATAATAAAACCTAACCCACCCCAAAAGCCTGTCCAAAGAGCTTTTGCACATATGCTGTTAATGTTATGTCTTCATTTATTTTCACTACAACTGTGCTTTTAATCCTAGAAACTGTGCTTCCTAACAATGATGGTCTCAGGTGTTCAATTGTAAAGGAACATAATGGTTTAATTTCCAGAAGCAGATTTCTCTAGCTGATAGGCACTCAGCCTGCCATACAATGATTCATACATCTATAAAAAATATATTGGAAGCTAAAAATGGACTATGTAAAGAAGGTGACCTGGCCTGTCATTATTCATTTTTCAGTTCTGGCAGAAGGCTGGGTTATGTTCAAGACAGTGATAACTACATGAGAAGTTATCTTCGTAGAAGACAATAAAGCCAAAATGAGTTGTGATTCTTACAACTGCATTCAGGGCAAAATGGATACTTACATATTGAGGGGTAGCTGGACCTTTGACGGTGTTCCCTGATCGCCAATGATTGCACTTGTTCTGGGTCCTGCCATAGTCGCTGATCCAGCTAAAGTAGAATCCTAGAAACAATATAAAATGGAACAAAATAAAATGCATAATTTCCTGGAACACTTAGGTTTGTTCAGGAGTTTGCACTACATTCTCTCTTCCTTAACCACAAAGACTTGCATTGGCATGGCTGTCTTAACCATTGACATCCTTACAACATAAGCTTCATGTTATGGGTAATATCAATAAAAGAGCCCTTTATAGGATGCTTCCAGACAAATAGGTTCCAGGTTATTTGTGCTCTGAATCCGTCACAAACTGGTCAGTCACATACCAAATGATTGACTTGAGAGGCAGAGCTAGTATTCATCCAAAGGTGGTGAAAATAGCTCTAACCCCTATTCAATTAAGTACTTCTTGTTCCTTTTCCTGGTTGTCCCCTGCCACCACTGTTCCCAGCAACATCTGGAAGTGAACTTCAGCACGTGTCTGTGAGTGTACTAATGTCCCCCCCCAATTTCAGGTCCTTGAGCTGTTGGTAGCTGTCTTCTTGGCAACTTGTTGGGCAGCACAATGGTCTGCTTTCAGAAGAGGGTGTCCTTAGATGCCCCATTGTACTCATGGAGTCCCTATTTGTGAGAGCCCAGCTATGAATTGGATGGAACATTATGAACATGCAGCAGCCAATATGCCTCCTAAACATTTATGTGCACTGGTACATCTTGCCGAGCGACTGAGGTATAAGCAATTCAAGCAATGCATATTTATTTTGTTTTACTATCTAATAGTAACTTTTTATTACCTTAAAATATATTTTTTCAGCTCTACACATTCTAAGAATATATTTCTGCCACAAAGAACACTTGATTGTTAACAGCAATGGTTGAACCACAGCTGCAACATGCCTAAGAATCTTGGCACTCTTGGAACATGGAAAGCAAATGTGTCTGCTGTAAAAGACATGCTCAATATCTCTATCACAGCAACAGCATTTACTTTGATAAGTGGCAGCATTCTCCTGCTACATAATTTTCTTATTAGCCCTTTGTGTGATAATATTTTTACATGTTCGTTGAAACAATAGATTATTGTCATTTACTCTGGTGCGGTTTTGAGCATTACTTTTTATGACCATGAATGTTGATCTCTTTAGTGAAAAGGGATGAACCATAGAGCAATGAAAAAATAATTATGGTTATTATAATACAGTTTGTATTGAAGTTTGTATTGCTTTCCATTCCCAGCTTGCAAAGCATTTTCATAAGACAAATCAGACAGAACTTTATGTACAACTGGGGATATATATATCTATATTCTTCCATAGATTCTAGTAGCTGTTGGCATGGGGCTACCCAAGAGCAGAGGACAAATTCTGCCCTCGTTGCAACAAGAAAGAAGATAAAAGCTTGTATGGCTATAATTGTAATAATAAGTGACAATAGCACATTTCAAAGGAACAGATTTGGAAGTACTTAAAATTATTTCATAATTAAGTGAACCCTGTGCTCCATTAATCAGAATTCAATCTGTCATCTGTAGGTTGAATTTGGCCCTATAGTTGTAAAAATTTCCAAGGTCCTGTATCCACTTTAAAGTGGTGGGTTCATTTATTCAGCTATTAAGAGACCTTGGATGAAATATATTTATAAATCTTTCCTCTTCTTTATGAAGTCTTGTGGGATTTTTTCAAACCCACGAGTTAAGGTGCATTTCATAAGCTATAAAGTGTGACAAAGTTTTAATGCTTCTTTTCAGCTCACCGTCTATTAATCTCAAAACTTCTCTCAGTCATTTACTTAGCTGATGCCAGTAGCAGGAACTAGTGCAACGGAACTGGTGCAGAAGCAGCTCTCTTTGATGCTGAGCTTTGGACGTCTAGTTTTATATATACTGTTCTTCTGAAGATCAGAGACATGTAGCCATAGCAGAGGTACACAGCACTTTGCAGGGAATATTTAGAAGGAAGAAATACATTGTACCTAAGGCAACCTGATCCTAAAAAACAAACAAACCAAGAA
This sequence comes from Rhineura floridana, assembly GCF_030035675.1. NCBI lineage: Eukaryota > Metazoa > Chordata > Lepidosauria > Squamata > Rhineuridae > Rhineura > Rhineura floridana. The sequence continues at coordinate 53,073,371 of NC_084484.1, forward strand.
CGCAAAACAAAACCCAACCCTGGGGAGTATGCCTGAGTTGTATGTGTGTGTTCTATCCTCTTCAGTGACCCACTTTAAGAACTTGCTTGAGCAGCAACCGTCTTCATGTGCTGGAGACAGAAGTTCACCCTTTCTCTACACATATATGTAACATAATGTGAGGCATCAGGTTTATGCAGCACAGGTGCTCCATGCATAAACCTGATGCATCACTGCTGAACTGTTCCATCAAGGGAGAAAAGGTGGGGAAAGATTGCACAAATCAGACCTCCCAACGTATGGATCCCTGTGTGGTGTTCCCATAGAGGGAAGGCAAGCATGCTCATTCCTTCAACATACAAAACTGGTTGCTGCCTGATAGGGATGGAAAGATCTGTCTGTTTCGGTTCTCTCAGTTTCTCATTTTTCCAATGTTAAATTCAGTTCTCTATAACTCTACAGCGAGCTGCAAATTTTTTTTAAAAAAATCCTCATGGAAATTCTCCATTTTAATGTGAATTTCTCAAAATCATTGGCGATCACTCGTGGCCAAGTAAGATTGTCTTCCAAGACAAGGTCTTTAACAGTGGGTCTGTAAGTGACTGTGGAGGCCAATTCGGCATCCACATAGCCTCCCACAGTGAGGACATAGGTTTCCAAATGGAAAATCATTGCGATGAAGATTTGTTTGACATGCCTTCTGCTTAGCTTGTTTGTCCCATTTGCCCTGTATTGGTGCTTCTTCGAAGTCCACAGCACCTTTGATAAGAGCTTCAGCTATGGGGCGGTATACATATGTAATAAATAATAATAATAGCCGACCTCCATTTGGGACGTTCATGGGCCAAGACTTCCCAGTTGTTGATATTCATGTTACATTTTTTTAGATTCGCTTTAAAAACATATTGAAACCTCTTTTGCTGTCCACTGATGTTCCGTTTTCCATCTGTCGGAAGGCAGAGCTGGGGTCCCAATCCCGGGGAGCTGGATCCCGGAGAGTTGGGAGAAGAGTATTCGGATGGATGGCAGAGGGAAGGGGGAGGAACTTCCCCCCTTTGGGCGAAGACGAAACAGAGGAACTGCCAGTGATAAGGTCGCTTAGCAACAGGGAGCCTGAGCCCTCCCTGGACATTCTCACGCCTCCCCCTCTTTCAGGCTCAGAGCAAGAGGGGGAAGAGGGAGGGCTGCTCACAGCTGAAAAGCGGGGAGGCAGTTTACCATCAGCCCCTCCCCTATCCCCCATCCTGGAATCGGAAACTTCAGAAGAGGAGGGGGTGATGCTTCCCCCCCTCACCGCGCACACGCAGACAGCTGAAAAGACAGGAGAGAAGGGGGGGAAGGCAGGCAGTACCTGAGGGGCAGTTAAGGAGGAGCGAAAGATTGCGCGCCCGCTTGGCCCCTTCTTAAAGAACAGGCGGGAAGAAGTCCCTTGCTCTGTCAACTTTCTCCCAATGCCGCAGGACCTGTATCCCTGTATTGATTCATGAGAAAACGCAGTCTTTGTTTGGACATTACCCTAATAAAACACGAATTAACTACAATCGTTGGTCTGGTTCCTGAGTCACATCCTGGGCCTGACAGCTTGACAGAGCCGCCTAAATCACCCTCAACGCTCTCTTCACTTGACTGGGACAAGATGTCAAAGGGAGCAGCGGGGGGGACGAACCCCACTTCTGAGACGGAAGAAGTGTAACTCCTGAGGACTAAGGTAGCTGATTTGCAGACGGATGTTCAAGCCCTGCTAGCAGCAGTCAAGGCGCTGAAGACGGATAATCAAACCTTGAAAGCCACGATAGACCAGATGCGAACAGCCCCTCCAGCTGCCGTAGTAAAGGTTCCCATTGGATTGCCCCCAAAATACGCGGGACAAAGTGATCAGTTGGCAACCTTCGTGGCTCAATGTGAGTTATATCTGGATGTCAGGCACACAGAATTTCCAGACGATGGGGCTAAAGTAGCTTTCGTGATTAGCCTCCTGGAGGGAGAAGCTGCAAAATGGGTAACTCCGTATCTCGTGAGAAAGGATACTGTCTTAGGAAGGTACAGAGGATTTATACAGGAGATGACCGAGATGTTTCAAGACCCGCAAAGGGCTGAAACAGTAGCGCGGCAACTAGGCGCTCTGAAGCAAGCTAAAGGGACTGTTTCTGAGTACACTAACGCTTTTAAAATTCTGTCCCAGGAAACTGGTTACAATGACGCTGCCCTGATGTTTATGTACCGGAGTGGATTAAATGCTGAAATCCTGGATGAGTTGGCCAGGACCTCCCCCCCCGCTGACCTACCAGGGCTCATCCGGCTATGCCTACAGATAGATCACCGGATGGAAGGAAGGCGCCTGGAAAGGAAGCAGGAGGTCCCGAGATACTCAGCCTCGGCATCCCGCAACAAGACCCTTCCCACTACAGGGATGGCAGGTAATGCAACTGAGGGACAGGGAGGGGCTAGGCCAAGACTGTCGGAAGAAGAAAAGGAAAGACGACGCCGGGAACGTTTATGCTTTTATTGTTCAAAGCCGGGCCATGTGGCCAGAGACTGTGGACTGAAAGGGGGGAAAGCCGAGCCGTCGGGAAACTAGAACACCCAGTCCACGTGCAGGCCGGTGGACTGGGGGCAGCGTTGTATAAAGGCCCCCCAACGATCCAACCTCCCTCAAAGGGGGTGTTGGTCTTGCCTATTCAGATTACAACTTCCAGAGGAGTGGTGTTTAATTCCACTGCCTTAATTGACAGTGGAGCCTCCACAAATTTTATTGATGCAAAGTTAGTCAAGCGTCATGGAATTTCCCGGTGGAAACTGGACGCTCCCCTAGCTGTGGAGACTATCGATGGGAGACCCCTGAAGTCAGGAGGGGTGACACAAGCCACGGAGGAAGTGAAACTTCAAATCCCTGGGCACGAAGAGTTCATTTCGCTATACGTGTCAGATCTCTCGAACTTTGAGGTGATTCTGGGAATGCCCTGGCTAGCAAAGCATGAACCCAAAATAAGTTGGAAGGAGGCGGTGGTGTGGTTCACCTCACAGTATTGCCAGGAGAACTGTCAACCTGAAGGAATCAAGAACACCTTAGCGGGGGCAGTGCAAGAGATCGAGCAAGTGACCCTGCCGCCAAAGTATGAAGAATTCAAAGATATGTTTGATGAAAAAGAGGCAGAGACTTTACCCCCCCACCGCCCTTACGACTGTGCGATTGATCTAGGGCCAGGAGCCAGCATCCCATCAGGGAGAATCTACTCTCTCACAGAGAATGAGAGGGAGGCCCTGAAGGAATTCCTGGATAAAAACCTGAGGCGAGGATTCATACGCCCCTCACAATCCCCTGCTGGAGCGCCACTATTGTTTGTGAAAAAGAAGGGGGGGGACTCAGACCCTGTAACAACTATCGCGCATTGAACCAGATCACCATCCCCAACAGCTACCCGCTGCCCCTGATCTCAGAGTTGCTGGACCGACTGCGCTCTGCAAAAATCTTCACGAAGTTGGATTTGAGAGGAGCGTACAATCTGATCAGAATGAAGGAGGGAGATGAATGGAAAACAGGATTCTTGATCGCTTACGGACAGTATGAATACCTGGTCATGCCGTTCGGGCTTTGTGAAAGTCCAGGAATTTTTCAAAAATTCATGAACGATGTGTTTAGAGACTTGTTGGACACGTATGTAATCTGTTACTTAGATGATATCCTGGTGTTCTCAAAGAACCAGGAAGACCACGACCAGCATGTGAAGACGGTGTTGAAGAGACTGAGAGAAAATCACCTGTATGCTAAATTAGAGAAATGTGGATTTGACCTCAAGTCTCTAGACTTCCTTGGATATCGAATCTCAGCGGAAGGCGTGGAGATGGACCCAGGGAAAGTAAGCTGCATATTGGACTGGGGCCAACCTGTCACCAAAAAGGATGTACAACGGTTTTTGGGGTTTGCCAATTATTACAGAAAGTTCATTCCAGGGTTTTCCAAATTAACAGCTCCTCTGACTGACTGTTTAAGGGGGAAGAAGAAGTTTCAATGGACAGAGAACGCCACCGAGGCCTTTGAGGAGCTGAAGAGAAGGTTTGCTACTGAGCCCATTCTGCGCTTTGCTGATCCGAACCGCCCTTTCGTAGTGGAAGCAGATGCTTCAGATTTTGCCATCGGGGGGGTTCTGCTACAATTAGACCAAGAAGGGAAGGAGCTGCACCCCTGTGCGTACTTCTCTCGGAAGTTAAAGCCTGCAGAGAAGAACTACACAGTTTGGGAGAAGGAGCTGCTGGCCATCAAGGACTCTTTTGAAAACTGGAGACAATACCTAGAGTGGACCTCTCATCGAATTGAAGTGCGCTCCGACCACAAGAATCTTGAAAGCCTCCAAACAGCCAGAAAGCTGAACCAGAGACAGATAAGATGGTCCCAGTTCTTCACTAGGTTTAACTTCCAGATTACTTACCATGCCCAAGCCAAAAACCAGAGAGCGGATGCCTTATCCAGACAGCCACAATACAAAGAAAGTGAATCTGAGGACCAGTCTCAGCACGTAATCCCGCCAGAGAAATTAACGTTGGGAGTATGCCAGCCTTCATGGGAAGAGGAACTCAAAAAGGCACAACAAGAAGATGCAGACATGCTAAAATATCAGCAGGAGACGGGACAAGGTCAAGACTCAGAAGTAACCTTTCACTGGAGAAATGGACTGTTATGGTTCAAAACCGCCAGATATGTGCCAGAAGAGGAATTAAGGCTCAGAATCCTATGCCAGTGTCATGATTCCATCACAGCGGGACACTTTGGGATTTACAAGACCATTCAGAACGTGGCCAAGGACTTCTGGTGGCCTAAAATGCATCGGGATATTGAGAGTTATGTAAAGTCCTGCTCTGTCTGTCTGCGGACAAAAACACAAACAGGGACACCAGCAGGACTGTTACAACCGTTGCCTGTCCCACACGAACCCTGGAAGGACCTTTCCATGGATTTTATAACTGATCTACCCAAGTCCCAAGGAATGACAGCCATCTTAGTAGTGGTGGATCTACTTACCAAAATGGCACACTTTCTTCCTTGTGCAGGGGCCTTAGAGGCTAAAGAAACGGCCAAGTTATTCATAAAAGAAGTCTACCGGCTGCATGGATTGCCAAACAGCGTAGTCTCAGACCGAGGAACTCAGTTCACAGCCAAATTTTGGAGAGCAATGTGGAAACAGTTGCAGACGGAATTAAAACTCTCCTCCGCCCATCACCCCCAGACAGATGGGCAGACGGAACGCTTGAACACCGTTTTGGAAAGATATTTACGAAGTTATGTGTCCTATCAACAGACTGACTGGGTATCATATTTGCATTTTGCAGAGTTCGCCTACAACAATTCTCTGCACTCCAGCACTCAACAAACCCCGTTCTTCGCTAATTATGGATTCCATCCTAAAGTCTTTCCAAGCAGCTCAGAAGGAATGCTGGTACCGGCAGCTGAGAACTTCCTTAAGGAATTGCAAGCGGCGCAACAGACACTGAAACAGCAGTTAAACGAAGCCAAAACGGAGTACAAGCGAGTTGCTGACCTGCACAGGAAGGAGCCCCCCCCCTTCAACCGGGAGACCAGGTATGGCTGTCCACCCGCTTCCTCCAGATGCCTGGCAAATGTAGAAAATTACAAGACAAGAGGGTGGGTCCTTTCGAAATAGAAACTCAAATTAATCCCGTGGCGTACCGACTGAAGCTGCCTGACACGTTTAAAATACATCCTGTGTTCCATCGATCCCTCTTAACGAAAGCCAGCTCCACTCCTGGTAAATGAGCAGCTTGAGTTTGAAGTTGAGGAGATCTTAGATTCCAGGATCAGACGCCACAAGCTGCAGTACTTGATTCACTGGAAAGACTATGGGGTGGCTGACAGATCATGGGAAGATGCAGCTGATGTGCATGCTCCAGAATTGGTAAAACTTTTCCATCAACGTTTTCCCCACCGTCCCAAGCCAGACAAGGGGAGGGGGGCACAGCCTGGGAGGGGGGATGGTGTCGGAAGGCAGAGCTGGGGTCCCAATCCCGGGGAGCTGGATCCCGGAGAGTTGGGAGAAGAGTATTCGGATGGATGGCAGAGGGAAGGGGGAGGAACTTCCCCCCTTTGGAGCGAAGACGAAACAGAGGAACTGCCAGTGATAAGGTCGCTTAGCAACGGGGAGCCTGAGCCCTCCCTGGACATTCTCACGCCTCCCCCTCTTTCAGGCTCAGAGCAAGAGGGGGAAGAGGGAGGGCTGCTCACAGCTGAAAAGTGGGGAGGCAGTTTACCATCAGCCCCTCCCCTATCCCCCATCCTGGAATCGGAAACTTCAGAAGAGGAGGGGTGATGCTTCCCCCCTCACCGCGCACACGCAGACAGCTGAAAAGACAGGAGAAAAGGGGGGGGAAGGCGGGCAGTACCTGATGGGCAGTTAAGGAGGAGCGAAAGATTGCGCGCCCGTTTGACCCCTTCTTAAAGAACAGGCGGGAAGAAGTCCCTTGCTCTTTCAACTTTCTCCCAGTGCCGCAGGACCTGTATCCCTGTATTGATTCATGAGAAAACGCAGTCTTTGTTTGGACATTACCCTAATAAAACACGAATTAACTACAATCGTTGGTCTGGTTCCTGAGTCACATCCTGGGCCTGACACCATCCTTAAGTTGGGAATAAAGTAGCTGCTTTGGAAGACGGTGATCAGGCATTCGAACAACATGGCCCGGTCCAGCGAAGTTGATGTTGAAGGATCATTGTTTCAACACTGGTAGTCTTTGCTTCTTCCAAAACACTAACATTAGTCCATCTGTCTTCCCAAGTAATTTGCAGAATTTTCCGGAGACAGCGTTCGTGGAATCTTTCAAGAAGTTGGGAGTGGCGTTTATAAATGGTTCATGTTTCACAGGTGTACAGTAAGGTCGGTAGTACAATGGCTTTGTAAATAAGCATTTTGGTCTCCCTGCGAATATCCCGATCCTCGAACACTCTACGCTTCATTCAGGAGAATGTGGCACTTGCAGAACTCAGACGATGTTGAGTTTCAGCATTTTACTGAGAGATGGCTGTCAAGGTAGGGGAAGTTATCAACATTTTCCAGCATCACACCTGTTGATGAAGCACTTAGGTTTTTTTAATATTAAGTGAGAGCCCAAGCTTTCCATATGTTTCTGCAAAGACATTTAGGATAGTTTGAAGATCTTTTTCTGAATGTGCGGAGACTACATTATCATTGGCATATTGAAGTTCTACGACAGAGGTTGACATTACCTTACTTTTTGCTTTCAGCCTACTGAGGTTAAAAAGCTTTCCATCTGTTCGATATATGATTTCCACACTAGTAGGAAGTTTCCCCTCAATGAGGTGTAGAATCATAGCAATGAAGATAGCAAATAAGGTAGGGGCAATGACACCCCTGTTTTACGCCTGACCCGGCTCCGAATGGATTGCTCTGAAAACCATTGTTATCCAAAATTGTCGCTGTCATGTTGTCATGAAGGAGTCGCAAAATATTCACAAATCTATCAGGGCATCCAATTTTCAGAAGGATGGTCCAGAGAGCAGTTCGATTTACAGTATCAAGGGCCTTAGTCAGATCAAAAAATGCCATATATAAAGGTTGATTCTGCTCCCTGCATTTTTCTTGAAGCTGTCGTGCAGTGAAGATCATGTCCCCTGTCCCCCTGGAAGGGCGAAAACCATTTTGAGATTCAGGGAGGACATCCTCTGAGATCAGGAGGAGGTGATTTGCGAAGATCCCTACAAGGATTTTACCTGTGGTAGCAAGAAGAGAGATATCTCAATAGTTCCCACAATCTGTTCTATCACCCTTCTTAAAAAGGGTGATAATTATGGCATCCCTAAAGTCTTCTGGGATCTCCTCCCTCATCCAGATTTTTTCAATGAGCTTATGAAGTTATTGTGTAAGTTCAGGCCCACCTTCTTTAAAGACTTCAGCAGGAATCCCATCAGGTCCACTAGCTTTGTTGTTCTTCATTTGATTGATGGCTTTACTGACTTCATCCAAATTAGGGGATATTGCAAGCTCGTCTCTAGTTTGTTGTTGTGGAATTTGCTAGAAGACCTCACCAGCCACAATAGTTATGATTAAGGAGGTCATGGTAATGCTCTTTCCAGGGCAGTGCAATAGACTTTTTATCCTTAAGAAGTTTGGTACCATCCACTGAACGTGATTTGTATCGTAATTTGTTGTCCATAGATGGCCTTTGTGGCATTAAAAAAGCCCCGTGCATCATGAGCATCTGCAAAGTGCTGGATTTCCTGAGCTTTCTTTATCCACCAGGTGTTCTTAAATTTTCTAGTTCTTCTTTGGACCTCAGCCTTTGCACTGGCATAGATTTTTTTCTTAGCAGCACAGTTAATGTCTTTTTGCCATATCTGGAAGGCTTTCCTTTTCTTGCCAATGATATGTTCAATCTCACTATCATTCTCATCAAACCAATCCTGATGTTTCTTAGTTTGGTATCCAATAGTTTGTTCACATGCTGCAATAATGGATGTGTTCAGTTTAATCCAGTGTTCCTCAACGTTTTCAGGGAGTTCCGTAGGTAGATGTTTCTTGAGAGTTGTTTGAAAGCAGGCTCACTTAATAAGATCTTGAAGGGCACGGATGTTCATTTTACGCCTTGGTTTTCTTCCTTGGAGCCTATGTTGAGAAACAGTATTAATGGCCATAGTGGATCGAATTAATCGGTGATCTGTCCAGCAGTCATCGGCACTCTCCATGGCCTTAGTGAGAAGTACATCACAACAATCTCTGGCACGGTCAATTACATAATCCAGGAGATGCCAGTGTTTTGACTGAGGGTGCTTCCATGATGTTTTAAATTTATTTTTCTGGTGAAAGAGTGTGTTTGTAATAACAAGATTATGCTCTGCACATTTAGTCAGCAGTAGAATGCCATTCAGGTTGCTATGGCCAACTCCTTCTTTCCCAATGGTTTCTGGCCATAAATCAAACTCACGCCCAACTCTTGCATTGAAATCGCCCAAGAGGATAATTTTATCCTCTTTAGGTATCTCTGATCAGATGGTTCAAGTTTATTACCAAAATGCAGGGCCATAGGCCATCACAATATAAATCACATACAGAGAAATTGGTTATAAAATGTTTTAAAATATTTTTAAATTATAGGACTACAAATGTTAAAAACTTCTATTTCAAATAGTGTTCTAAAATAAATTTTGCTCGTAATTTCTGGGCTGCTATCACAAACAGGAATACTTTACCAGTTACCTCCGGATTTAAGTCAGACATTAAGAAAAGTATTTTTTCGGCTTCCATAGATGACTCATAATAGTCTAGCCACTCCTTTAAGAGCTTAGTTCTAGGGTTCTGGTAAATTGAGCAGTGGAGTAATATATGTGGAAGATCCTCCTCCCCATTGGATCCGCAAATACATTTTCTTTGGTCCTTTGGGGTACCAGATAACCGCCCCTCTCTGTCGGTGTTTGACAGTGTAAAAAAGCGCAAAGCTGTAAAGGCATATCTTAAGCTGATGGGTAGAGGCTGCGTTAGGTATGAGGAGCAATTATGATCAGTTTTAAACCTCCCATACCATTGGGCCACTCGTGAGTTAATTAGGGTTAAATGGTCTAAATACTCACTGTGTTGAAAAAGCGCCTCACGTAATCTTTTATTGGAGCCTAAGTTATTAAATTCCTGTGTAGTTAGGTGATATCTATTTAATAGATCGTCTACATTACCGCCCCATAGATTAAGTGAAAATGGATGATCAAGGCAGAGATTTAGTAATTCCTTGCCTTGTAATGCATTAGTTGATCTCATAAACTTCAAAAGTGTAAGGTGGATATGCGTTCTCAACGGAGGGAGTCCAGTCTCTGCTCGTAGCATTGCTGCCGAGGTTCCCGGGGGGAGGGACAATAAACGCCTAAGAAAGTTTGTTTGTATAGTCTCTAAGGATGAGATAATTTTGTTGTCCCATCCCCAAACAGATGCTCCATACAAAACCTGAGGGATTACTTTAGATCTAAATATTTTTAAAGCTGGTGGAATCAAGTTACCTCCAGCATGGCGGTAAAACTTTAAGATTGCTCCCACTGTTTTTGTCGCAATTAGCTTTATAGATTGCAAATGTCTTTTCCAGGAGAGGGTATCTGAGAAATTTACTCCCAAATATTTATATACACGGCACTGTTCTAACTGATGGTCAGCCATTGACCATCGATGCCTAGCATACCTCTTGCCAAAAACTAGTATTTTCGTTTTCTCATAATTTACATTTAACCTTTCCTTTATGGAAAGGTCCTGGAGTCTTCTCAGCAGCTTTCTTAAACCGATCGGGACTAGAGAGAGAAGGACCATATCATCGGCGTAAAATAATGCGGACACCTTCCTATGCCCGATAGAAGGTGGAAAATATTGGGGGTCAGATAACTCAGAAATAATATTGTTTAAAAACAGATTGAAGAGCAGGGGGGCCAAAAGGCACCCTTGTTTAACACCCCTCATTACCGCTATTGGATTCGTCGTATTACCTTGTTGATTAACTCTGACCAGGGCTTCAGTATTAGTATATAGAGCCCTTATAAGATATAGTAATCGTCGATCAATTTTCATATAGTATAATTTGGTCCAAAGGATGTTCTTATCAACTGAATCAAAGGCCGCAGCCAAATCAACGAATGCCGGATAGAGATGTTTTGTTGGGCCGTTCATATTCTGTTTTGCCAAGAAATAAAGGGTTAGACAATGGTCTATCGGGGAGGAACCTTTTCTAAAGCCAACTTGTTCAGGGTGTATAAGATTATTAGAATCCACCCATTGTTCTAATTTTTGGAGGAGAAATTTACTATAAAGTTTACATGCGACATTTAATAGACTAATTGGATGGTAATTAGAAGGTTCCATGGGATCACTTTTTTAATAAATTGGAACGATAATATTCCGTCTCCACCCCTCTGGGATGATGCCGGAGTCATTGATTCTAGAAATAAACGTGCCAGGATGGGAGCCCACCAATCAGGAAATTGCTTAAATATTTCAGGGGGAAGAAAATCTTCTCCATGAGCTTTACCATTTTTCAAGGAATCAATGAGAGATTTTATTTCTTCGATGGAAACTGGGGGCCATGCTGGCTCCTTCTTAATATCAATTTCCGGTAAGTTAGGGTAAGTAGGTGATATTGGGGCATAAAGTCTTTGAAAATGGGCGTATCAATTCGCCAGGAAGTTTTGGAGGACACCCAGGACCCATTACATGCCTACCAAACTATTCTTTCTTTACTTAGACCTGTCTTGACACAGAAGTCCCATGTTGCTACTAGGTTACACTTGTCATTCTCATGGTTTGACCAAGAATGCAGAGTAGCGAAAAGAAAGCTCAGGTCCTTATTACGGTTGACACTTAAGTACCCAAGTGATTCTTCCCATATCTCTTTTAAATTAATGAGGGATTCTTATAGAAGCCTCCTGAGACAAAAGAAAAGGGATTTTGCAGTATCCCGCTGGCAGCAGTTAATTAGTGCTGCCTCCGCAAGACATGAGCGCCAATTTTGGAATTTAGTCAAATCGGGGATGGGTTCATTTAACCCTATAAAGGTACAACGAATTCTGATCAGATGGTGTCCAGCTGGGTATAAAAATTTTCCTTGATGTCTTCATCAGAATCTAATGTTGGTGCATAAGCACTTAGAATAGTTGCCTGCTGGTTTTTGGTGAGTTTTAAGCGGAGAGTTGAGAGTCGTTCATTAATGCCAATAGGAACTTCTGACAAGAGCTTCACAAGATCATTTTTAATAGCAAGGCCTACTCCATGTATTCGTCATTCTTGTTCATGTACTTGATTTTCCAGAGTAAACATACCCAGAGTAAACCCCATTGAATTCAATCGGACTTCCTTTTGAGTAGACATGGTTAGGATTGTGCTGCATATTGATGGAATTTTTGAGTGAACATAGAAAATAATTGTGTTTGTGTTGTATATCTTTCTCTGCCCCTCCAATCCTATTTTTAAAGCAATTATGTAGGTCTTACTTAGGTATCACTGTTTTTATTATGTTGGAAACTAATACTGATTTTTTTTTAATGTTCTGCAATGATCAACTGGTTTTGACAATAAACTATATGGGGTGTATATATATTTACATCTCCAATGTGTGTGTATGTATGGGAATCTTTCCAACAACCCTGTGAGGTAGGGTTGCAGTCTGGAAACCAAGGCAGCTCACAATAAGAAATAAATCCCTTTAAAATCCAATAACCATAAAAAGAAGTATAAACAGTTGCAAAACAGTTTAAAGTGGCATGATTCTGAATTTTGGGTTGCGTGAATGAAGTTGCTTATCACTTGAGGTTGCATTTCTGTCCCTGCTTGAGTAAGCCCCACTGAATACATTGGGACTTGCTTCTGAATAAATAAACGTAGGATTGCACTATAAATATCTTTACAGGTTGTGTAAATAATAAATATATTTGATAGTCATGCTTATACAAATATTTCTTCATTTATCATATTTTTGGTTTTTGGTTAGGAATCCTGACTGGTTGCGAGATGCTTAGTTTTGTGCCTTAGTCATAGGAATCTTGTTGTGGTTGGTATGGTATTGCAGTTAAGAAATCATCACTGTCTTTTGTTCTTCTTTTTCTATTTGCATTTCATTTACCTTTATCCTCACTCCCTTTCATCCATAGAAGCAACAACAGTGGTTCCATGCGCTCCACTCAACCTTCTTAAACCCACTGATGATTCACCTTGTTGTTTGTTTCTTGTCCAATAGTGGTAAAAGAGAATTCACATACTGGGCAGTGTGGCTGCAATTGGTGTTGTTCCTAAGCTACTGCCTATGAAGGTAGTCTAAATCATGTGTGCTTTCTCTCTGTCAATTATATTCACTGGAATTGGGTTGGCTGATAAAGTGAGTTTATAGCAGCCCACAGGGGAGACAGAAAAGGGTACAGAATCTTCTTACTCATTACTCAGACCTCTTTCTGAAGTGAAGGGTCAAATCTGTAAAGAAATTTGGATGTTAAAAGGTAGGGGCAGGGCATTCCAGGCAGGGGGTTGCCAACCCTACTTGGATATGGATTTCTTTGCAGAGGATCCCTTGTCAAGCTTGATCAACCTCACAATCTAAACCATATCTACTGAGAAGTAAGTCCTATTGAGTTCTATGGGGCTTAGTCCTTTAGTGTGTTTAGAATTGCAGCTCTTCGGGGGCATCCATCTTTATTCCTGAGTGCTTCCATCTAACATCTCCACAACACTAGGCTCCTTTCTTCCTCCAATGGCCTTCTGGTGACTGGCCTGGCCTGGCCTGAGGGCACTTGAACCCTTTTTGCCAGAAGCTAATTGGCTAGATTAAATGTTCCCTATCCAGGCTCCATCTTTTAGCTAAGATTTCTATCTTAATTTCCAATCAGATAAATGTTTTTGTATGACTTGTATGCACCAAGCAACAGTGGTTGATGCTTAATGTATCATGCTTAATGACATCATTTGGACCCGCCCCATGATGTCACTTGGACCTGCCCCATGACATCACTTGGACCCGCCCCATGACATCACTCAGGCCCACCCGCAAAATTTCAGGGTTTGGGATGCTTCTGACCTGGCAACCCTAGGGTCAACAAATCTTGTCAATCACAACCCTGACTTCACTTACTGGCTAAAAGCTTGAAAGGGCAGGGATTAGAGCAGCTGGTACTAACAGAAGTTGGGGGGGTGGCTGACATTTTGGTTTCTGGCTTTTGAACCAGACCACCTAAAAACTTACTTTTTTTTAATGAAAGCTAAGAGTCTGGAGATTAAAGTGACTCACCCGGAGACCTGGAGAGGACCACCAAAAACTGGAGTCTAGATCCGGAGATCTAGCAACCCTACCCAGGAGCTCTTGGCCTATGGTGCTACTGCCTTCCACAGCATTGTTCTGCAGTGAGCTGTGCTTCCCAACTACTCAACTAACATAATTCCACCATTCAGGCTTAGGGACAGCACCTATATTCTACCTCTGTTGCTGTTGATATTCTCCAGCAGCATGAGAAAATAATGTGTGCGCAATCCATGGCCAAAGCAAGAAGTGTGTGTATGCATTTGTTATTTTTCTGCAAGGCTACAGGGTTTCAACCATTAGTAGTGGTAGATTGAGGAAAAGATGGCGGCCGCCTGAGTTCATCAAGCTGTGAGCTCCTGCGCCCTCCCTTCTCTTATCACTTTTCTTTTGTATATAGTTTGTTTTTATTATTAGTATTTTATCACCATCTTCCAAGGGAGTAAACCTTGCTGCATATGCTGTGAACGCAACTTGCCTTTTTGAAAAAACCGACTACTTATCAGCTGGTGGTGAGTTACTGCTCCGAGTGACTTGCGTTTGTTTCTTGCTTGAGAACCCCTTGCCAGGAGGATTCTGAACTCTGCCAACATAAATATTGACTATAAGCCAAGGTCGAGCCGGAAGCCTATTTATTCTACTCCAGCTAGCAGCTATCTCCTTTAAACAACCAGAAAAATCCTACAGGCAACAAATCGGAGCCCAAAGTGCGTCAGGAGTACCTTTAAGACTGCAATCCTGCCCCAGTAAGATTAATGAGATTAATCCTGGGCAATGGCTCCAGGTTTTATTTCATCTATAGCCTAACTTCCATCAGTCCTCTGTAAGACTCACCGTATTACTCTAACATTGATTAAGAATCTGGTAATACTTAGACTCCACAATCCAACAAACAACCTCAAAGTAGGGGGGCTCCCCATATTATACAAACAATGGTTCAAACACGCAAAATTTGCCATGAGCAAGGAAGAAAGCTGATTGAGAACCTAGGGGAGTCTCGCAGTTGAGGGTCTCAACTCAGAATCACTCAAATTTTTCTCACTGAACAACCAGGGCATGGATGAGAGTAATGGGGCTTGCAGCGTTGCAAATGCTGCTGACATACCTCCAACGGAGCTGCTGAGCCTGGGTCTGGACTATACTGCTGAGCCTGATGACCTGGCTGATCTGTACGGCTCGATTTCAAGAGCTGACCTGGGCATTTCTTCCGACCAGAACTCCCCAGCCGGTTTGGATACCTCCCCGTTGTCGGCATGTGACGTTGGTGTGCCACAAATGCCCACATACACCCACAATTTGAGGGAGTCACCCCCTCTCACTGAAGATGAGATCTCGTCATTCCAGCTAGCATAAACCCCTGGGGACTTACAAACCACACCAGCTGTTGATTCAAATTCTTTACCCACGGGTTCTGATTGCCCCGCCTTGTTTAACACTCAACTCCACTCATCACCCACTCGCTCTACAGGTGCCATGGTTAGTTTGGAAATGGTAGAAATTGCCCAAAAGCTCTTGTTAACAGGACAACAGTGCTTGCAGTTGCAAATGGCGATTGTTGTCAAAGAGACTGAGTCTGTCAAAAACTTTATTACAGAAGCAAATGGACTGCTTAATTACCTCATTGAAGAACTCCTCAAATTAAATACGATATTAAAGCGCAACATAACTATCCCTAAGTTGGCCAATGCCCAGGTGGGACCCAGTGGAAGGAAATGCAAAGTTGCACCTCAAGGGAAAAAACCTAAGAACGTTAAAAAGTATAAGCCCCCAGACGCAGGAAGATGAACTTTAGTAGACTTTATAAATTACTGGATGCACACCAGCAAATGGGGATGGCAGAACGGAAAATTTCCCATCAGGGGGCAGCGATACCTACTCCACCTGCTTTGGGGACAGCGTTATCCATCTCCCCTCTCATGGGGGCGGTGCCCCCGACACAACATGAGGTGTTGCATGTCACCCCGACCCGCTCATTAACTACAGAGACATCTACCACTCTCAATCAGAGGGCTGTAAATAGGAGGGATCTACCTGGTGAGAATAACTCTTGGCGGAAGAAGGCTCTCGGAACCTGGACTTTAAAATACAGCCAAGACAAGCTGGCCCTACTAAATCTTCCCTGCCCCAGAATCAGTGAGAGAGCTGCTGCGAGGAAACTACGGATCTGCAATGCACTTCATTTGCTGGACTTGAAAGTCTTATGGCCAGAGGACATTGTGAACATAGAGTTTCTTTATAACTCGTCCTCAAAATCATCGGTGCTACTCTCTTTTAAATCTCCAGCTGTGACATCTCGGTTACTCGGTTACTCGCATACAGGACCGCCTTCAACCGATATGGAATTCACGTCCAGAGACATTTTACGAACCTGGCAAAACCTCAGCCATTGTTTGTGAAGTGTACTATTGCAGCACGTCCTGCCCCCACACCTGAGAGAGTGACATGCTCCCTGGATGCTTGTAATTTTGCATCAAATGCTGAATTCCGTGACTTGAGCTTCAATCAGGCCCTCCCAAGCAATCTGACTCAAACTCGCATCTCCCCACTACCTGCAGGGCCAAATGCATCGAAGTACACCCCTGGGCTTACTCATGCCTCGCCCCAGGTTGAATTAAGCCTGGAAGCATTAAACTCCATCAGTTCAGACCTTATCACAGTGGACGTGGCAAGTTCCTCTGCCCCATCAACACTTACTATTGCATCTCCACTCCTTTCCCCTGCTCCGGCCAACATCTGCGCGAAACAGGATGCGACCTTTGACTTCTCCTGCGAGGGTGAGGAAGAACTGTTAAATTGTTTTTCCTCATTCTCTGACCATGAACAACGTGAGGTCATTGACAAACTGCAGTCTCTTCTTCAAAACCTCCGAGCCAGAAGGACAGACTCTAGATACCTGGAGGACTATGAACTGGGCACACCCCCCAGCGTTCAACTATTAACTACAAAGGAACCCTCGCTTGTATTGCCACCGGATTACTTGAATGTCTGCAGGCCCAGTTTACTGTGTGAAGCGATAATCCATCAGGAGGATCCTGTATTAATCTGACAAAAAAAAACCCAGCAATTACTGCTCGGACCACTATTACTGTAATCTCCTGGAATGTGGCGGGCTGGTACTCTAAGCTGATGGATCAAGGTTTCATAGAGTTTTGCAACTATTTTCAAATTATTTGCTTACAGGAAACCTGGATTGTGGCTCCCGACTTCCCTTCACTGCCAGGCTATAAAGCCTACATAGTTCTGGTGATTAAATCGCAAAAGCGGGCAGGCTGCTAGGAGGCGTGGCCATTTTAATATCGGTCGATTGGAACCCCTCAGTCACTGAGCTCAAACTGATTCCATCTAACAACATACTAATTATCAAGATTTCCTGTCCTGAGAATGTTGAATTATTTGTGATCAATGTCTATGTACCACCACTGTGTTCTAAACGGGGGGGGGGGGACCTCGGTCTGGGCGGATTTAGATCAGGTCCTGCTCACTTTAAATCAACACTACAAGGACCCCAGAATTTTGATGATGGGAGACTTTAATGCCAGACTGGGCCCCAATAATCTGGCGGTTGCTCCCCTGCTAGGATTAGATTCCGATGACCTGGTGGCCCTTCCAATAGAAACTCAAGGGACCCTAGAGTAAATCAGGCCGGCCGAGCTTTCTTTAAGCTGCTGTTTAAATATCAATTGTTTATATGCAACGGATCGAACCTAAGCCGTGCCGTTGATACATATACCTATACGGGACCTAAGGGCAGAAGTGTCATCGATTACATGGCCCTATCACAGCCTCTTATTCCAATCATAAAATCCTTCGAGGTAATACCGCGACCCGAGAGTGACCACATGCCCTTACATGCCAGCTTCTCCCTCCCGCTACATCCCCCCTATACTAACATCATTCCTCCCGAGAGACTAGTGGTCCAGGGGGGAAGAAGGCTACGGTGGAATGGGAAGCTGCATGATGAAGTTGTATCTCTTTTAAATCTGCCACTGCTTCTGTCACTGAGAGCCCACCTCTTTGCTGACCTTGACCCCATTGGTTCTTATGAATCCATTGTGAGGCTGTTAAAACCCCTGCTAACTAGCTCCCAACTAGGCAAACCAAAAAGTAGGGGCTGGTTTGACTCTGATTGTGTAAACTCGAAACGCAAACTCGGACAGTCCATTAGGGCCCTTAGAAAGGCTGATACGCACGAAAATTTTTCTAGATTCCTGGACCAAAGACGGGCCTACAAAAAACTGTTATCCAAAAAAAACCTCGATCATACTCAACTCCTATGGAGAGAGTTGGGTCTTGCTGTTGGGGAAAAAAATACGTCCAAATTCTGGGAGCTGGGAGCCGGAGGCCTAAGGGGAGAGTGCTCTCATACTGACAACCAAATTACATCAGACCAATGGACCAAATATTTTTCATTGCTCTATAAAAATCCCTCGCCCCTCACACAGGCCATCCCTCTAGACCTTATTGGAACCCTACAACTCTGCCCTGTGTGGAGCCCGGTCTCAAAAGAGGAGGTAGCCTCTCTGATTCAATCGCTTCCGCATAATAAGGCACCAGGCAAAGACATGCTCCCCTCAGAGGTTTTCAAGTCCAACTCTGAATGGTGGGCTCCTGTCTTAGCCAAAGTGTTTTCTCATATAAATGATTCTGGCCAAGTTCCGAAGGGTTGGGGAACAAGCATAGTTATTCCGCTTTACAAGAGTGATCCAAAAAACTTCAGACCCATTTCATTGCTGGACATTGTATCCAAACTATACTCGAAATATCTGCTAGCGAAATTGGATAGATGGGCCAGTGAGAATGGCATAATTGTTAAGGAGCAGGCTAGATTCGTTAAAGGCAAATCCACAATAGATCAATGCTTTGTACTGCTGCATTTAATCCAGAAATATGCATTCTACAAAGGGAAATAACTTTTTATCACATTTGTAGACTTCACATCGGCTTTTGACACGGTAGATAGAGATCGACTTTGGCAGAAACTTGGAGATACCAATATTGAGAAGCGTTTACTCCTTCTCCTCCAAATTTTACACTCCAACACATCACTCAGGGTGAGATTAGGGGCCAATGGCCTTCTCTCCGAGCTGATCACCACCCACCGTGGGGTCCGCCAGGGTTGCGTTCTCGCGCCCTTCCTCTTCAATTATTACATAAACAATATAGTAAGGGAACTTTCGGGCCTTAAATATTTTCCTCCATCAATTCAATCAGATAAACTCACAGTTCTACTCTATGCAGATGACCTGGCCATTATTTCTACAACACAGGTAGGAATGAGGAGACTCCTACACAGCCTAGGTTCATACTGTGCAAAGGAAGGCCTTCGTATCAATTTCAACAAGACCAAAGTGGTAGTGTTTGGGAAGAAACGCACCACACATATTTGGAGACTGAATGGTAGAACCATTCTCCAGCAACAAAATTACCGATACCTGGGCCTTAACTTTGCCTCAAATTTATCATGGAAATCCCACTTGGAATCAGTTAAATTGAAAACCCTACATTCGGTTTATCAGCTTAACTGTTTCTTCACTTGCAAAGGCGGACTCCTTGTTCCCCCTGCTCTGGAAATTTTCCAAAGGAAACTAGTACCTCAACTCCTCTATGGAGCGGAAATTTGGGGCTACTGTAACACCTTAGCCCTTGAGAAAGTTCAGACTGCCTTTGTCAGGTTTATTCTGGCCACCCCGCGTGGTACTCCAGCCGCTCTGTTAAGACTCGAGACGGGCTCTCAGCCACTAGAATCACTGGTACATGCTGCCATGGGCTCTTATTGGCTGCGGTTGTCTGGAATGGATGATTCCTCTCTTCCCAAGAAGTGTCTCTTGGAACAGATGCAATCACCACATCAGTTCCCTTGGCTCCACCAAACCAAACATAAACTGGCTGCATATGGGATCTCTCTCTCCATTCTACCCAAGTCTGTCTCTGCAAAAGCCATTAAACTATTTTAGGGTAGGATCTATTTCTATGCGCAAAGATGGTCCTTGTACTCAGCCTCTCAATCAACCTTTTCGATATGGTATCCCTGGTATAAAACCACCTTTATCATGGAACCATATCTCTCATTCTTAACAATACCCTCCTTGAGGAGATCATTCACGGCCCTTCGATTACAAACAATGGCCACTTCCTTCCTCGAAGGACGCTATGCCAATACCCCCTATCATGCACGAGTTTGTATATGTCAGATGGGGGAGGTCGAAGACCTGGCCCACTATCTCTTGAGATGTCCCCTTTATGCGGACTTGAGATCGAAAACTATATCACCTATAATTTCCCCCATGGTGGATAGGGCCATTCCAGAACAGATTGCCATCCTCTTGGCTGGCACGGATATTTATACAACATCCAGGGTCGCCAACTTTGCATCGGCTGCGGACAAGATACGGGCCAAATGTGCTAAACTGCACAAACCAGCATAACTCTGTTTAATCTGTCCCTACTTGTAGTCCCCCGGACAAAAATGCAACCTCTCAGTTCACTCCTCATACTCTCCATTATGACCCTTTCGTAACGGTGGTCAATAATACTTCCTTGAAGTGTCCAACAGTTTTAAAAATGTTAGTTAGTTTTAAAGGACAAGACTATGTGGCACATCCAGACGCCTCGTTACTAAACAGTTGGCAGGGATTTGTCATAGGGCTAGGTTCACCCCATGCACTGGAGTAACGGGTAGTGTGAATTCTATGTATAATTTTTGCGATTTTGTTATATGTGCCTTACTTGCGAATTACCCATGCTCATGTTTTTTTATTCCCGGATTGTGATGGCCTATGGCTGTAAACAATAAAGTATTTTACCTTACCATTAGTAGTGGTTCTTTACTCAACCATGCTGCTCCCCCATTTAGGCTCCTCTGATGTCTACATACAGTCATCTATCTTGACAAATAAAAGAAATGACTTGCTTTGAGCTGCTCTCAATTTTAGCTATGCAAATAAATATCTAAAAATAAGTAAACAATACATGCTAAATAGTAACATCAGCTTTCACTTCCAGCCTGATTTTTGTGTGTGTATTTTTTAAAAGGAATGGCTAAAAAATCAAATCCAAATGCTTTTTTGTTTCCTCAGTGGTCTTTTTGTTGGCATATGGGAGCTGAGGACAGTAATAAAAGTACCAATTTAGTCCAAGGTTATCACAAGTAGGAGGAGAAAATGCTATCATTGTTGCTATTGGTTGGGCATAATCTTCAATGAAGCTACCACCCAACATCTCTTATTCTGACTTTAGAAACAAATGTAGCAGAATCTCATTTCTTTCCATATTTGTTAATGAAAGAGATAAGTCTTTTAATGTATGGATTACATATCTGTATCTTTTTAAGACTAGATAGAGAGACATATTCTGATATTCCATACCTACAAGTTGTTAATATGGCATCCTCTGGGAATTGCTGAACTAGAAAACAGGCTAATGGTCCTTGAGATTCATGCTACTCATTTCTGTCAAATTCACTGACTATCAAACAATGGGTCATGCGATCACTCCAGGCCCTAATGTTCTTAAAAATAATATGAAAGCACTTAGTTCATAGTTCTGCTACCAAGTATTGGCAAGAAAGAGCTACAGCCAAGATCAAGTATTCTCATCAAATGTTAATTACCAAAGTGGGAGGTAAATCATCCAAGAGCTCCAGAATATAGCTTTACATTTAATGGTGCAATATATTTAAAAAACCATCCGTATATATACAGATAAACATAATTACAGCTGCAGATGGGCATACACTAGCTACTTGTCTACTGCAGAAGGTGATGAACACCAATCTCTGCTGTAGATTTATTTAGCCTATAAATTACAGAGCAATGTAGCACTTCTAACCCCACCCCACCCCCCAAAAAAACCCAGGCAGCACAAAAGATTGGAGAAAAAGCTGTGTTCTATTGTAGCTGGATAGGGATATCACAGTGGTTCAGTAATAGCCAGGAATATCTGCTCCATGAAATAAGAGTCCACATGGCTACAGGGGCTGGCAGAGGATGGAAGTGGGTGCTACCATCCATGTAGTTGGTTTTCATCTTACAGCAAGTACCTGACTTTCATTTCGATACCCCCATCCTGGATGTGTGCTACAGTGCCAAGACAGGCATGCAGGAGGCTGCCACTTCAATGATCCACTGAAAATAGTGGAATTTCTATGCTCCTATGAGCAGTTTCTGTGGTGTCCACGGTCTGTATAGAGAATATCATAGCTTTAATTTGTTAAGAGAGATTGTATGACTGATTATTTAATCAATGTGTTTGTTCATTTCCAGATTTCTGCTTCAAGTTATGTTGGCAATCAACAATAGTAAGGCTGATTCAGACATTGTCCACGTTACACACCCAACGTACCCAATTGTCCTTAGGTATGCATTGATAAGGAGAATATATTTGTGATCTGGGTGATCTAAGGAGTAATTCTTATAAATGTAGCAGCTGGAATGTATGCTAATGCAACAGTGTAAACAATGGAAACTGTTTCCTTGGGTGGCTGGCAATATATTACATTATCCATGTGAAACTATACCTGGGGACAGTTTGGATGCCTCCACAATGGCATAGCCAAGTTACTTTAATATCATGGTTCTCCTAAAAAAGTGTACTCCATACTGGGAATGTGAAACTTGGTGGACAAATCTGGATAGGTAAGGTCATAGTGTAACAAGGTAATCACTAAATATTAAACCACTCATTTCCTAAATTCAGATATGAATTTTAGGTGTTTAAAATACCAATGCATTCAGAAGACTCCAGTTTTATATCCATTGTCAGTTATACTCTGCATGCACAACGAATTCAGATTAATAGCCCAATCCACAATCCAGATAAGATGTAGTTGGATTTAAGATGTCTGGCAGCATAGTTCTAAAAGCATTTATTTGGACGTAAATCTCAATCTTTTGAAATGTAACTGAAGTCTGATTTAGTTGGTATCCTATACATGATGCCAGGCATGCTTTTTCTTCATTTGTTTTCCTCATCACACATCAAGTCGATGTGGGAAGATCTGCATTTTTGCCACTTGTTTTTTTCATTGCCATGGCATTTCTGTGTAACAGAAATCAGTAGACATTATTCAGCTCCGCTTGCACAACATGCCTTGGGGAGTGGGGGGTGGGGATGAATAACACAGCCTTTGGCATATTACAAGTATGCCTGAATTCTCCCCCATTTAAATGTGCTTGTTATCCTGGTCTTTTGTCTCAAGGAAGCTAAATAGGTTCAAATGAAGGTTCTGGGCTAACGAGTAAGGCTAATTTTATGCAAAAAAGAATTTTAAACTCATGAGTTCATGTGATATGTTTTGAGCACAACTATCATTATCCATAAAGGCAATATTTATTTGGAGCCCAACAAAGAATGTTCCGTGTGTAGAATATAGGCTCTGTCCAAATCCAAAACCAGAAGAGATTTGATTTGTTTCTCTCCCAGGCTCTCAGGCACAGATGTAAAGCTAAAACTTTTCTTTTGGCTCCTCTCGACTTTAAATATAATCCGTATGCTTCGTATCTCAACTCTCCCAGTGTGAAACTATAGTTTGAAACTTTAGAGATCTTTCCCACTTTTCTGTTGACTAGAAATCAGACCTCCCTGCCATAGTTCCCTTTATACTGGAAAATCATTTAGACACGATCCATTTGTTTTGTGTTGTTGTTGCACCTTAGAGCAGATGACCCTGCATAGAGGTTGTTTATTACTCTTTTCAAAATGTGTACTCTTCAGCTAGGAATCATGTGTTAGCTTTTACTGTGCACCAATCGACTCTATTTAAGATGAGAATTTATTTGCAAGCAAATGCTCTTGCATTCTTTCTTCTCTGCTCAGATTATATAGTGGGGTGCAGGCAGCCATACTTCATTATTTATGAGATGTATCTTTGGTCAGAAAAACCAGGGGATTTGGAGCAGGCTGACCTGTGACCTTTCTAAATAGAAAGGAAGAATAATTCATAAGGGGTGCAAATGGAGAGAAGATGAGCCATCTGAGGCCTAGGCAAGATTAGTGAGCCAACTGGGATTTCCCTCACTGTATACGGACTTCACTTGTGGAAAGCCCCTCTGCAAATCTAATAGCTAACCTCGCTGCTGCTTACCTTTATCATTGGTCTGCAGCCTAACCTAATACTCAATACAAATCAATTTAACTAACCTGCAAGAACACTCTGCATGACAGACACACACAATTTAGAAGACCATTTTTTATGTTTAATGTCTGTACTCAAGGTGCCAGCATCATATATATGCTAGATGAAAATTCTCTTGAAAGAAGCTATGTTTGTGATAGATTTCCCTGACTGTTTTGGTCAGAATCTGATGCTTGCTTCCAAGCTTTCAAGACAATGAAAAGGTTTTTAAGACCACCACTTATTTTCAAATACACTTAAAGCAGTACAAGAGTTCTATATGCTTATCATTAACTAACAAAAAACAGCTGAGATTCTACCACTTCAAAAAATGACAAAGTAAATCTAGCAGAAGTCGGAATCGACTTGAAGGCAGTACATTTACAATTTGGACAGTTAGCACAACAGTTATCTCCAAGTGCAGTTTCTGTAGGAGATTTTATAATATGCTGCAGTGATATGTGTTCATTGCTAAGCATGTAGGTTCATTGTATCAAAATATATTGATTTGCATATGGGAAAAAGAAGTCTTATATATGACCTGAAAACAAAAAAGCACGGATATAAGAAGTGGAAGGTGGACAGGCCACAACCAGAATGACCAAGGGGATGGAGTGACTCCCCTATGAGGACAGGTTGCAACATTTGGAGCTTTTTAATTTAGAGAAAAGGCCTGTCAGAGGTGACATGATAGAAGTGTATAAAATTATGCATGACATGGAGAAAGTGGATAGAGAAAAGGTTTTCTCCCTCTCACGCAACACTAGTACTTGTGGACATTTAATGAAGCTGAATGTTGGAAGATTCAGGACAGACAAAAGAAAATACTTCTTCATGCAACACATAGTTAAACGGTGGAATTCGCCCCCACAAGAGGCAGTGATGGCCACCAAATTCAGGAGGGGAGCGTGCTGTTGCGCTCAGGTCCTCCTTGCTGGCTTCCCATGGGCATCTGGTTGGCCACTGTGAGGATGCTGGACTAGATGGGCCAGCAGACCTTCTCATGTTCTTATGAAGAGTACAGACAGGTAGCACAGAACTGCAGGGATAGCATCAGGAAGGCTAAAGCTCAGAAATAGCTGAGGTTAGCGAGGGATGCTAACAGCTTTCTTTGGGTACATCTATAGTAAAAGACAGAGAGAGAAAATGGTGGTTCAGCTACTCAGTGAGGATGGCAAAATGGTAACAGCTGATAAAGAAAAGGCAGAAGTGCTTTGGGCTCAGTCTTCTCCCAAAAGAGGATCCATTACCCTCCTGGCAAACGTGAAGTACAAGTTGAAGGGGCAGGATTGCAGCTTGAGATTGACAGAAATACTTAATTACCTTGAAGGAGATTAAATCGCCAGGACCTGATGAACTGCATCCTAGAGTAGTGAACGAACTGGCTGGAGAACTCTTGGAATCACTGTCTATTATCTTTGCGAAATCATGGAGGATGGGTGAAGTGCCAGATGACTGGAGGAGGGCTAATGTCCCTATCTTCAAAAAGGGCAAAAAAGAAGAACCTGGAAACCACAGACCAGTCAGTTTGTCATCAATCCCTGGGAAAATTCTGGAGCAGATTATAAACCACTCAGTCTGTAAGGACCTTGAAAACAATGCAGTGATTACTAGAAGCCAACATGGGTTTGTCAAGAACAAATCCTGCCAGGCTAATTTTTCTTATTTTTTGATCAGGTAACCTTTCTGGTAGATTGAGGGAATGTTGTGGACATAATATAGCTTGACTTCAGCAAAGCTTGTGACAAAATGCCCTATGATATTCTAACTAGCAAGCTAGCTAAATGTGGGCTGGATGGAACAAGTATCAAGTGAACAGTTGGCTACAGAATCATACTCAAATAATGCTTATCAATGGTTCGTTCTCATACTGGGGTGAGGTAATGAGTGGGGTACTGTAGGGCTCAGTCCTGGGCTCATTGCTCTTCAACATTTTTATCAATGACTTGGATGAGGAAATGCAGGGAATGCTCATCGGATTTGCAGATGATACAAAATTGGGAGGGATAACTAATACCCTGGAAGACAGAAACAAAATTCAAACTGATCTTCACAGGCTGGAGTATTTGGTTGAAAACAACAGAATGAAATTTAACAGGGATAAGTGCAAACTTCTACACCTAGGAAAAATAAACCAAATGCACAGTTATAAGATGAAGAAGGATAGATACTTGGCCCAGCAATACTACATGCAAGAAGAATCTTGGAATTGTTGTTGATCACAAGCTGAATATGAACCAACAGTACAATGTGGCTGCAAAAAAGGCAAAAGCTATTTTAGGCTCCATTAACAGTAGCTTCCAAATCACATAAAGTACTAGTTCCCCTCTATTTGGCATTCGTTAGGCCTCATCTTGAGTACTGCATTCAGTTCTGGACAGTGAACTTTAAGAAGGATGCATACAAACTGGAACAGGTTCAGAGGAAGGCAAGGATAATCAGGGGACTTGAAATAAAGACCTATGAGGAGAGACTGAAAGAGAAGAGCCTTGAGAAGAGAAGACTGAGGGGAGATATTAGCACACTCTTCAAGTACTTGAAAGGTTGTCACACAGGAAAGGGCCAGGATCTCTTCCCGATAACCCCACAGTGGAGGATACAGAATAATGGGCTCAATTTACAGGAAGCTAGATTTTGGCTGAACATCAGGTGAAACTTCTTAACTGTTAGAGTGGTATAACAATGGAACCAATTACCTAGGGAGGCAATGGGCTCTCCAACGCTGGAGCATTAAAGAGGCAGCTGGACAACCACCTGTATGATTTGTCTCCTTACATGTATACAAAATCCTAATGCATTCATGTCTGTTAATTAAGAGATGACACATTGGATGACATTAGTATGAAACTATTAAAATAAATATTGTTATGTAAAAGATGTTCTCATCATTTCAACAATATTACTGGCTGTTTTTTATAGTTAATTCAGGCCATTAATGTTAGTTACTACATCACAAAATCACAGAATAGTAGAGTTGGAAGGGTCCTATAAGGTTATCCCCCTGTACAATGCAGGAATCCAACTTAAAGCATACCTGACAGGTGTACATGCTGATGTGAAATCTAATTTAGTAGTTGATGGATTATTGGACAGATAGACAACTGCATGCATTTTAGCATAGACAAAAATGCTGTGTTTCATTTTCTTTACAGATTCTGAAAATGTTTCATTTTTAATGAAGAAGCTAGCGTCATTATTTCAAATGTAAGTCTAAGGATAAGAGACACATAACTAGTACAGCTTCATCTATTGGGGGGGAAAAGGATCCTGTAGTAATTATCTGTACTTGATTCTATTCCATTAGTGAATACACAGCCTTGTAATCAAGTGACCATTAACCAAATCAATTTTCTCATGTTTTGATGGCTTCACAGGTTCTGGCACACAGTGGTCTAGTTCATATATAACGCTAAGCCGAACCATGGCTAAGCGTAAACGAGCATGTGTCCAGGTACTTACCAGGAAAAACTGTGGCCATGTCACTCCTCCCCAAGTCTTCCTGCTGCTGCACTGCCTGGAGCTAAGCCATGGTTTGGTTTACCACTACATCTGAACACTGGCTCATGGTTTGTCTCACACTTAACTATATCCAAGACTTGTTCTTAGCACACTGTCACCCAGAAGTCACTCAGATCCCATTGCCTTCCATCACTGTAACATCACTCACTATTCCACCCAGCTGTACTCTTAGCAAGTAAGACCCCATTCATGTATAATTCTGGCATAGTTGAACTTTCATTTCCATGGTGAGCACACACATTGCTGCATGTGTGAATGCGGGAATCATGTGGGTCTTTCTGACGCAGTTGGTCCTGTCCACATGGCTCCATGATTCGCATACCTGCATAGCAACATGATATCTTGCCACAGGAAAACAGTTCCTACACTGCTAGAGGTTGTTTGAAGATCTATGTTTCTAGTTTTGTGAAAGGGTCAGGAAGAGAACTACAGATCTCAGCCTCTCAGTAATCTGAAATTGAGGCCAAAGGTTGGTTAATGCAAACAAGAAGTGGACGATTCCCACTATGGGAAAATGTGAAGCAAATCTTTCAAATACATTGTAGGCTGACAGAAACATTACTGTTCACTGCACACTGCCAGGTTTTCATTATTCAAGAGCATATTTACTGAAAGGTGGCCAATGGCACTATAAATAAATATGCTATGCTAGTTACTATATATGTTGGGTATATGGCCAATTGCCAAACTGCTTATAACAGTATTCCAAATGTCCTTTAAATAACCTCATTAAAGCAGGCTTCCCAACCTGGTGCTACCCAGATGTTTTGTACTACAACCCATTAACTCCTGCCAGCATGGCCAATGGTCAGGAATGAGAGTTATAGTCCAAAATATAACTTAAAAGACACCAATGAGAGATCCATATGATCTACATCATTCCAAAGATGTGGGGCCACTACTGAAAAGGCCCATCTGGAGGACCTATCAATCTGATGTTTCTGAGATTTGTTAGGAGATCCTTGTTCCCCTCATAAAGCTACAATTCCTGAGTTCCTTGGGAAGAGGGATTGATTGTTAAAACACTCTGAGAACTGCAGTTCTGTGAGGGGCATACGGGTCTCCTAACAACTCTAATACGCATCATAAACTTCACTTCCCTAGATTCTTTGGGGGAAGCCATGCCTGTTTAAAATGGAATAATAGTGGAATAAATGTATGGTGTGAATGTGGCCCTAGTTAGATATCTGAAGGGCCTATATTAATTTATACGCTTAACTCAAGATGCATGTACTGATGGCTATTGTATACACAATATAAACTGAGGGTGGTTTAGTGTTATTATTATTAGTATTCATATATTATTTATTTTTCTTTATTTTATGTTTTATTGTTGTGCCTTTAAGCTTTTTATTTTATTTCACGTCATTATTTTTTTCTTTGTTTTCTTTTTCTTTCTTTCATTGTTAAATTTGCAAATAAAAAAATTAATAACAAAATTTTGGGAAGATCCCTCTAGTTATAGCCTATAAGGGGCTATCCCAGCTAGGTCAGTGTTCAGTCTTGAAGGTTCCCTGGTTGGGTTCATTACAGGCTGTTCCATTGGTCAGTCTTGGCCACACTCTCAGAGAATCCATTCGGTGGCTCCAGGATGAGGATTACTTTGTTCACTCCAACCCCCTTCCCACTTTCTAGGCTGTGTGCATACTAGTTGCCTACAGCAAAGCATTTTCATTGGCCACACCTGAAGGGGGAATGGGTTGACAGGCTGATCAATTTTGAAATCTCTTGGAAGCTGAATTTTTTAAAAAATGCACTTGGTTGATCCCACCAGGTTTTACAGTAAAACAAGGGGGGAGGGTTGACTAGTGTCAAGTGCCCCCGTTTTCAGAAGAGAGAGGTGGAAACGCACTGGAACCTGCAGAACAGTAAGTATGTCTCTATCCTAAGTTAGCTTGGCCCTATTCCTTCTCTGCTCCCTGAGTCAGACATTCCTTTCCTCCTTTTGTTGTTGTTTTTGTTTTGAGCTTCATTCAGTTAGGGTTCCTAGGGAATGCATCACTATGCATTTCCTTTCCCAGCCTATTTAAAAAAGCTTTACAAAGATTCAGAGACCTGCAAGGCTCATCTAGACACAGCTCCCCACCACAACCAACCCTAGGAACTTAGTCTGGTGCTAAGGACAATCTCTGGACTAAGCCCCTGCCTCTTTCTCTCAGCCTAACAGAAGCAATACTGGCACCTCTTTTTCCTCATTCACCTCCGGTCTGTTCCTACCTCAATCTGTCCCAGCTTGACTAAGCTGCTAGTCATATTTGAATGCTGCTTACTTAACCAATCCTTTTTTGCTCTGTAACCTGCAATAAACTACATTCTTTGATTCTAAGCTCTGGTATGCTGTCTGAGGACTAATTCTCCTATATATACTAGTACAAATGTGGCGGCAAGGCTGCTCACTGGGGCAGGGTATTGCCAACATGTCACCCTGCTGCTGGAAGAATTGCACTGGCTGCCTATTTGCTACTGGGCCAAGTTCAAGGTTCTAGTCTTGGTGTACAAAGCCCTATACAGCTTCGGACCAGGATACCTGAAAGACCGTCTTATCCCTTATATACCCAGTCGATCACTGCGCTCTTCAGGTAGGGGTCTCCTGCAGATACCACCTTATCAGGAGGTCAGTTCTGTACAACATAGGAAATGGACCTTTAGTGTGGCAGCACTTACCTTGTGGAATTCCCTACTCTTAAATATTAGACAGGCGCCGTCTCTGTTATATTTTCGGCTCCTATTGAAGACCTCCCTCTTTCAACAAGCCTTTTAAGTTGAGACCTTATCCCAGTCTGCGTATGTGTTAGAATTGCTTTTAAATATGTTTTTACTTTTTTAAAAACAATATGCTGTTAACCTTTTTTTAAAAAAGATGGCTTGAAAGCTTTTAAAAAAAGGTTTTTAAAGATGTTTTGTTTTAATGTATTTTAAAGTCTGTTTTTATGATGTTTTAAAGTGTTTTTAGTGCTTTTGTTTGCTGCCCTGGGCTCCAGCTGGGAGGAAGGGTGGTATATAAATCAAATAAATAATAAATACAAACTGTAACATGCTGTGGTGCACTGTGACTCTGAGCTAAAGATCTCATCACTTATGTCGGTTGAATACACATGTATATATGTGTATTTGTTTACTTATCATATTTATTCACCACCCTTCACCCAAAGATCCCAGGGCAGAAATACAGAAAATCAAAACAATAATATTAAAAACAACCAGCATAAATTATATACAAATAAAACAGCAGGAGCAACACAAATCCAGTCCAATGTATCTCACCCTTCCCCAAAAGCCTGAGCAAAGAGGTTCGTCTTCACCTGGCAACACAATGACAACAGCATCGTGGTGAGACACACTTCAGAGGGAAGGTCACTCCAGAGGCATGGGACCAGCACTGAGAAAGCCTGCCCATGGGTCCCCACCCCACAGATCTCACTGGGTGTGGGGACCACTAACAGGGCTTCCCTCACAGATTTTACACATGGGCAGGACAATGTAGGGAGAGATGTTTTCTCAGATACATATTTATTTACCATTAATTGGCATAAGCATGTAATTGAGGACATCTTATTGATGGATGATCAGGTAGTGACTATCTCTTAGGAATTTGTGCCACAACTCATCATCTATCTAGAAGTCAAATCACATGAAGAAGCTAGTGGTATCTGGTCTATCCCTTCTGTGGCTGAGCACCATGATTAATTTATCAATAATTTACCTGGACTGGAGTGCTGGATGAGAGATGAGTCACATCTCCAATTCTGGCAGCAGCACGGGGGTCACTTGAGCTGATCAGGACTGGGGCACTAATCTCCATGGAATGCCTGTTATTCATGGCCTGAGAAGATTTGTGTGTCATACTGAGAGCAGTGAAGGAGTGGCGCTTCTTGGCATTCTTCTTGCCATCAATATGCCTCTGAATGGCACTGACTGCTCCGGCACTGTTCAATGTACAGCACTGGGCTGTGTTCACTGCTAGGTTAGTGTCAGCTGGCAAAGAGACATCAGTGCCAGATGCAGCAGCTAGATTGGTCTTGTCCATCTCAATAAGCTGTTTAGCTGAGTCGTTGAGCTGAATGGAAATAAAACAGAAGGGAAGAGGTGGGCATTACAGAACTGTTTTGTCTGTAAGAATTCAAATTCTACACTCAGATGATAACTATTCCATCATTTGCTTTTACAAGACCTAAGAATAAACAATACAGTCCACCTTCCACATACTTAACGTTTGACAGAATGTTATGCTAAGAGGACATTGGGTGAAATTCAGTGCAGCCATTCTACTCATGGAATGACTTTTGTTCCAGTGGAGGGGTCTGCTAGTGTGAGAGAAGGGGAGGCAATTTTCTCTGATTCTGCCTTCTCCCTGCAGTCCCCCTCTGCCTCAATATCATCTTCCATGCTGTTCTTATCTCAGTGGATGCTTTTGCTGGATCAAAAGCTGTTCCACTAATGGCAGCATTACATTTCACCCCATTTTTAGCAGACTAAAACATAGGCTGTAAACACACTAGCCACCAGAGCAAAGTGTTTCCATTAACCACACCTGGAGGGGAAACAGGCTGATCTGCAGAAGAGTTGCAAAATCTCTTTGAAGCAGAGTTTAAAAAAATGTGCTTAAACTGCTCTCACCATATTTTACAACAAAAAAGGGTGGGGTTTGACTAGCGTCATGTGCCCCCGTTTTCAGAAGAGAGAGGTGGAGATGCACTGGAACTGGCAGAACAGCGAGTGTGTTTCTACCCATAGAGTGGGCAGTGGTGGTATTACTAAGTAAAATACTTTTTGTCTTATTTACAGATATGGCTGCAGCAAGTTATTCCCATGGACAAACACATGAAAGTAACACATGTAACTAGCCTACTGATGGCTCTGTGAAGTGCAAGAGTCTGGAATCCCATTGGCAATTCAGAGATCTGCTGAGGAGCCAAGTTCTATGAATTATTTGTTCATTCATAGTGGGGTCTTATACGCAGGCATGAGGGTGAAACTATAAGAAAGGGGGCATTACAAAGCTGTAACCCTCTGCAGTTCAGATTCTGTAATTACATTACACAAATGACATTTTCTTTAAGGCAAACCCCAAAAGTAAACAGAAGGCTATCATTCCCATTGTCTGGGACATGCCTAAGCTATTTAGTAGTCCTATCTTATTCTGGTCTTTTAGATGAGACAGCCATTTTGTGTTATGCCACACTCTCATGGCAGCAATTTTGTGACTGGCACCCATGGCACTTATGCAATATTCCATGTGTGCTCATTGGCACCAAAGGTTGGTGACCTTAGTACTTCTAAATTAAACTTGAAGAAGGCCATTTTGTGTTACTTTTTCCAGACACAGAATGAGCCTGACTTTTATGCATGATTGTATGCTAATAACTCAATGATTGCTCTCTTGAATGGTGCAAGGATGAGGAACATGTCAGAGAGTCACCAGTAGCGATGGGATCTGTTGGCTGGTGCTGCTTCAAAAGCACTGCTTCAACCTAACCGGTGTTATCAGAGTTCATTTTTTGCCCTCTGTTGCTGCTCTTATCAGTCCAGTTTTTTTCTCTCCCCAAAATATTGATATATCAATATTTTGAAGGAAATATCAATAAATGAAGGAAATATTGATATTTTGAAAGGAAATATTTATATTTTTAAAGGAAAGCAGTTTTGCCACCCCCTCCTCCTCCTCTTCCTCTGGGACTGGTCAGTTTTCAGGTTAGCATGCAAAGATTGGCCATTTTCCTTTTGGAAAGGAAAGGAGGAAAGCAGCTTTCAGGGCCCCTCCATCCCCCACCTCCTCCTCAGTTAAGCCTGGAGCCCTTAATGTAGGTGAGACACTCCAGTCTCTAAGTTTGCCTTTTAATCATTTAACACTACAGATATTAGAAGGCAAGGTTAAGAGTCATGCCCATGTTAAGGATTCTCTACAGACTCTCTAGGGCTAGGCTTGCCTTTTAATCTCCATTATAGGTTTGGCTTCCTTCCTCCCACTTGGAGCTTGGATTATTCGATTGGATTGGGGATGGCAGAGAGAGAGGGGGAGAAACGTGTACTGCTGTGCTGTGAATAAAATCAATAAAAGAACAAAATAATTGAGGAAATATTCAAGGGAAAAATCCGGTGTCAGTGAAAAGTTGCTGTAAGTTTGGAGCAAAGAGGATCGCTCCACAAAGATGGAGAATATGCAGACCAGTCTGGTGCAAAATCCAAATTCAGTGGAATTCTCACCCATCCCCAGCCACCAGCATATATTACCCTTTCTCAGAAGTCTGCATGTTAACTTGAGCGGACACATAAATCTGCA
Organism: Rhineura floridana; assembly: GCF_030035675.1. NCBI lineage: Eukaryota > Metazoa > Chordata > Lepidosauria > Squamata > Rhineuridae > Rhineura > Rhineura floridana. The sequence goes on from NC_084484.1 coordinate 53,107,033, forward strand.
TTCCTCCAAGTCAGATATGCTGGGTGCCTCACTATTTCTTCACACGCTGTGGATCCATATAGCTGACAGGTGAGAATGAACTGTACACTCTTGGTTTCCAGCTGTGGCCATGGAGGTGCCCTTAGAAAGAAATATACCTGCATCTCCTGAGTTATTTCTCATACTCCTGTAAATCTGCTAAAGCATCAAACATAAAGCACTGCAAACTGCTGTATGGCCATGCCTTAGGTTGCATGTGCCCTAGCCCAAATGGCAAATCAGATGCAGGGCCTTGCACAGCACGCCCTGTGAGCAGGCTGTACAACAGTTGCATCAATGCTAGCTATACTCCAGATGGGTGCACATATGGCATCACATTCTTGCAAATAGGAACTGAGTGCAGCACTGCAGAGATTTCTCCCTGATGTGCTAGTTTTCAGTTCTAAGGGGTCTTTTAGGTGGTAATGTAATCAAAAGAGTTATGGCCCACCTGTAGTCTGAAGTGGTACAGTCTATTCTACCACTCAGCATTCAACCACCTTAATCTACTCTATGAGTAGATCCAGTCTTAGTTGTGCAACATCTTTCTCTGCAATTTCCTGAGCTTCCATCCAGCCAAACAAACAATTTTCCCTTACTCACAGAAGGTGGGCTGCAAACTGTTTTTGTTCCCTAAGAAATTAAACATTTGGAGCTATCACATCAGCTCCGCCAACCAACAGCAGAGGCTATGATAAGCATAATACCACATAGACATTGTTGAGATGTATATATATCAGATTTGTACAATTTGTAACTCACTTAGCGAAACCCAGCCCATGCCTGTCAGACAACCCTTCTACTATTGTAAAAACCTTGTGGGCCACCACACATGACTGTGTAACTGCATTTGTCTTGTGGTATTTGTGTCATGTATTTACCTGCTGCAAAAGTCGTGAGCATTATCATTTTAAACAAACTTGACTGTGCATATGACTGAAAGCCTTCCTTTTCTTAGGAGATGTATTGTTATTATTTTTACCCTGACAATTTTACTTTTTCCACATTGCAAAAGTTTTCTAAAAGTGGTATTTAAATTACTTAGTATCTAAAAATACACATAAATCCTTCAGTTTTGTTCTAGCGGAAAGCTGCTCCCCCCCACCCCTGGCAAATAAACTTCTTTGGTATTAGTATAAACATATGTAATATGCTGGGGTGGAAAAAGCTGTGCCCCCCATACTCACTCCACTTGCTGAATACCCACCAGCTCCGCCTGAATTTGCTATGCTCCAATGGCTGGACTGAGTATAAATTCAGGCAGAGCAGAGGTGCAGCTGGGGCCAGGACAGAGCACTAGTTGGCTGGCTGGCTGTGTTGCTCATTGCTGGCTACCAAGACAGAATTCCTCCCTCAACTCCACTATGATCGCTTCCCACCCTCTGGGTTAAGGGGTTTGCCCCCCTCCCTTCTTGGCTGTACCCTTTGGAACCCTTGGCCTGAAGAAACCACCACCACCTCCATTACAGAGAGGGTGGCAAGGATTCCAAGTCTTGCCTAAATGGCTGCTGAATAGCTGATGTAGCCACCACTCAGTCCAGACCCCTTGCTGACTGCAGGAACCATAGGGAAGGTGCTGGGACAGGTGCTGCGGAAGCTTTTAGAACAGAGGAGGTGGTTGTGGATGTCCCACTGAGGGAGCCTGAGACCCCTGTGAGAACAGACATGGGCCCCAACAGTGGGTTTCACTGAGGAGAGGGAGTCCACCCCTCCCCCTCAGGTTTGACTTAACTTTTTGGCCCCCTGCACCTTTTTTCTCCTCAGGGAGAGGGATGCTGTAAGAGTTTAACCAATGAGGAAAGCAGTAGCTGCCACCTCCAGGGACAGTGTGATGACAATTTTGTCCTTGTCCCCTCACTGGGTCATCACCTTGCAGTAGTGAGTGGGCTTGCATGCTCCAATGAACCCTGTGAGCAATGCCGTTGGGAGTCATGTACTCCCAGCAGTGTCACCCATGGCAGTAATGTCAAGGGAGAGGAACCAGACAAAGAACAATCCAAGAAAGTCCTCAATGGCAGAAAAGGCAGAGGATAACAATGTGTAAGTTACAATGGCTGTGAAGGCGGATGAAGGCTGCAGCAGATAAAAGACTTCCAATCGTCATGGTATCCATGCTATTGGATCAAAGCCTTCTTCTGTCAAGATTGTGTGTTGATAGTCGTGCACCTATCTCCCCACATAAAACAAACTCACAGGCGTCTTCCAACTAAATCAAACCAAAGCAAAAGTCCCATGGCGATCGGTGAATGGCAATGAGGGCAGGACTGTGAAATCCAGAAGCCCCTAGTCATGGACCGGCACATTGATGGACAATACAGATAGTGAACATCCTGAACGCAGGACTGCCATCATTGCGAAGGAGTTGAGATGTTTTAATATTGACATAGCAGCACTCCAAGAAACTTGAAGAGCAGGAGAGGGACAACTGAAGGAAGAAAAAGGGAGTTGCACCTTCTTCTGGAAAGGACTGCCTGAACAAGAACGACAAATACATGGAGTAGGCTTTGCTATTAAAAATAATCTCGTGAAGCTCTTGTCAGAAGTTCCTATTGGCATTAATGAAAGACTCTCAACTCTCCGATTAAAATTTGCCAAAAACCAGCAGGCAACTATTCTAAGTGCTTATGCACCAACATTAGATGCTGATGAAGACATCAAGGAAAATTTTTATACCCAGCTGGACACCATCTTATCAGAGATACCAAAGGAGCATAAAATTATCCTCCTTGGCGATTCCAATGCAACAGTTGAGCGTGATTTTGATCTATGGCCAGAAACCATTGGGAAAGAAGGAGTTGGCAACAGCAACCTGAATGGAATTCTACTTCTGACTAAATGTGCAGAGCACAATCTTGTTATTACAAACACACTCTTTCACCAGAAAGATAAATTTAAAACATCATGGAAGCACCCTTGATCAAAGCACTGGCATCTCCTGAACTACGTAATTGTCCGTGCCAGAGATCACCGTGATGTACTCCTCACTAGGGCCTTGATGAGTGCTGATGAGTGCTGGACAGATCACTGATTAATTCGATCCACTATGGCCATTAATATTGTTCCTCAACGTAGGCTCCAAGGAAGAAAACCAAGGCATAAAATGAACATCCACGACCTTCAAGATCCTATTAAGTGAGCTTGCTTCCAAACAACTCTCAAGAAACATCTACCGACGGAACTCCCTGAAAACGTTGAGGAACACTGGATTAAACTGAAGACTTCCATTATTGCAGCATGTGAACAAACTATTGGATACCAAACTAAGAAACATCAGGACTGGTTTGATGAGAATGATAGTGAGATTGAACATATCATTGACAAGAAAAGGAAAGCCTTCCAGATATGGCAAAAAGACATTAACTGTGATGCTAAGAAAAAAAATCTATGCCAGTGCAAAGGCTGAGGTCCAAACAAGAACTAGAGAACTTAAGAACACCTGGTGGATAAAGAAAGCTCAGGAAATCCAGCACTTTGCAGATGCTCATGATGCACGGGGCTTTTTTAATGCCACAAAGGCCATCTACGGACCAACAGATTATGGTACAAATCCCTTACATTCTATAGATGATACCAAACTTCTAAAGGACAAAGTGGCTATTGCACTGCGTTGGAAAGAGCATTACCACGACCTCCTTAATCGTAACTCTATTGCGGCTGATGAGGTCTTCTCGCAAATCGCACAACAACAAATTAGAGATGAGCTTGCAGTATCCCCAACTTCATAAACTCATCGAAAAAATCTGGATGAGGGAGATCCCGGAAGACTTTAGGGATGCCATAATTATCACCCTTTTTAAGAAGGGTGATAGAACAGATTGTGGGAACTATTGAGGTATCTCTCTTCTTGCTACCACAGGTAAAATCCTTGCAGGGATCTTCGCAAATCACCTCCTCCTGATCTCAGAGGATGTCCTCCCTGAATCTCAAAACGGTTTCCGCCCTTCCAGGGGGACAGTGGACATGATCTCACTGCACGACAGCTTCAAGAAAAATGCAGGGAGCAGAATCAACCTTTATATATGACATTTATTGATCTGACTAAGGCCTTTGATACTGTAAATTGAACTGCTCCCTGGACCATCCTTCTGAAAATTGGATGCCCTGATAGATTGGTGAATATTTTGCGACTCCTCCATGACAACATGATGGCAACAATTTTAGATAACAATGGCTCTCAAAGTGATCCATTCAAAGTGGGATCAGGCTTCAAACAGGGATGAGTCATTGCTCTGACCTTATTTGCTATTTTCATTGCCATGATTTACATCTTGTTGAGGGGAAACTTCCCACTGGCGTGGAAATCACATATCGAACAGATGGAAAGCTTTTCAATCTCAGTAGTCTGAAAGCAAAAAGTAAAGTAATTACAACCTCTGTCATAGAACTTCAATATGCCGATGACAATATAGTATCCGCACATTCACAGGAAGATCTTCAAACTATCCCAAATGTCTTTGCAGAAGCATATGAAAAGCTTGGCCTCTTGCTTAACATCAAAAAGACCAAAGTGCTTCATCAGCAAGTGCGAACCAATCCCTCTGTAGCACCATCAATCCAGCTTAATGGTGTGATGCTGGAGAATGTTGATCGACACTGAAATTCAGCATTGTCTGAGCTCTGCAAGTGCCACATTCTCCCGAATGAACCGTAGAGTGTTCGAGGATCAGGATATTCGCAGGGAGACCAAAATGCTTATTTACAAAGCCATTGTACTACCGACCTTACTGTATGCCTGTGAAACATGGACCATCTATAAACGCCACTCCCAACTTCTTGAAAGATTCCATCAACGCTGGCTCCGGAAAATTCTGCAAATTACTTGGGAAGATAGGCGGACTAATGTTAGCATATTGGAAGAAACAAAGACCACCAGTGTTGAAACAATGATCCTCCAACATCAACTTCACTGGACCGGCCATGTCGTTCGAATGCCTGATCACCGTCTTCCAAAGCAGCTACTTTACTCCCAACTTAAGGATGGAAAACGGAATATCAGTGGACAGCAAAAGAGATTTAAAGATGTTCTCAAATGTAATCTAAAAAATGTAACATAAGCATCGAGAACTGGGAAGCCTTGGCCCATGAGTGTCCCAATTGGAGATCGGCCATTATCAAAGGTGCTATGGACTTTGAAGACGCACGAGTACAGGGCGAAAGGGACAAACGAGATAAGCGGAAGGCACGTCAAGCAAATCCTCATCGTGACCATCTTCCATCTAGAAACCTATGTCCTCACTTTGGGAGGCTGTGGGGATCTAGAATTGGCCTCCACAGTCACTGATGCACCCACTGTTAAAGACCTTATCTTGGAAGACAATCTTACTTGGCCACGAGTGATCGCCAATGAATGAATTAATGAATGCCCCATTCTCATCTTTAGAACGTCAATCTAGCGTAAATAGTATAGAGTATACAGTACAGAGATATATAAAGATATATATAGAGAGAGAGATAGTATAGAGATATATAAAGATCCTGAACAAAAGAAAATAAAGCATCTCTTCAGGATCCAGCTCAATTCAATTTTCAAGGAAATGAAAAACCTGAAGATTGGCATACTCTAAAAAGGATTAAGCTGTGCCATGCTTAGAATTTTTTTTCTAAAATGTGGATTATATGTGCAGAGTAGATTCCATATTAACAATATTCAAACTTTGCTACAACAAGCTTCTCTAGTTCCATTGAACTAAATGTGACTTACGACTGGGTAAACATGCAAGAAAAAAAAAGAATAAGAATCTGTTATGTGGCTGCCCAGAAGGAAAGGCAAAGGTATCCAGGAGGGAGGGTACACTCTGCTCTGCACTGTGGTTCATACTCCCAGGAGTCCTTTGCAATACTTGTGAAGGCATCGCTTGTCACTTTCCTCCACTTGCTGCTACTTTCCTCTGGGAGATAACAGAATGGGAAGAGCAACACAAAAATAAGTACTCTCCTTGAAGCCCCTACTTCCTCTCTCACCTGGTACCCTTTAATTAGAGCCCTAAGTAATGCCTGGGCCAAAAAAGTCTATAAAGCCAGAACAGAGGGGAGAGACAGCAGTGGGAGGCAGAGAAAGAGAAACCCTGCCCTATTCCATTCCGCACTGAGCTCCACAAGTCCTGTGGTTGTCTTTAGCTGGAGGTGAGTCTTTTGTTCCTTACCAAAAAAAAGTGAGTAGAGGAAATGAAAGGACAAAAGCCTGTAGCCATAGCTTATCTGAGGCCAGAGTGAGAATTCTGCACCTTTGAATGGAAATAAATTCTTATCTTTTCTAGCAAACGCTTGTGTCTTCTTATAGAACCCTACCTTCTTCTTTGGGCATTATAGAGATAATTTTTTAAAAAAGATAGACAGATAAGCAGACTACAACCAAGTTCCTCAAACAGCCAGCTTCATAAATTCTTTACATAAGAGGTCCATTCAATGCTATGCGATCCATGAAATCACTGCCAATCTGAATGAATAAACTTAAACAACTTAAAACCAAGGAGGAAAAATGCTCCCATGTGCAGCTGCAAAATATAAGAAGTATTTTAAACTTCCAATCTATAAAATGTGCAACATTTTGACATGTCTATGATGCTCTATGCCAGGAATGGGAACCTGCAGTCTGAGGGCCTTCCCCTAATTTCATGTGGATGGGGAGCCAGGAGGGAGTCAATGAGAGTGCGAGGAGGAAAACATGGGGGGAAAGCCAAAACAGAGAGAGTGCTGGAAAGAGGAGGGAGGAAAAGGCCTTTTCAAGTGCTCAGTCTGGACTACTTAGAGTACACTCCTAATTCTTTCTTTTGAAGTTGGATCACCTGACCTCATGATGGCATCAGATGGCATCCTTTCTGTTTTGTTTGTATACTGGGGAACTTCCTCTTTGATTGGTTGGCATCAGGGGACTGACAGAGAGGCAGCCCTGCTCACCTGTCAAAGTGGCTCAGAGGAAATGGAGGAGTTTCTGACCTCTGCCTTTAAGCTAAGGATACCTAGCAACTTTATTTCTGTACAGCTTATAATAAACACATTTGGTTAATATTCAAAAACTGTGGCATCAAATGATGATAGTCAGCCCAGATCAAACACTACAAGAATTTATTTTGCTTGAATCAGTTGTCACATTCAGTTTCCAGCAATCCAATTCTGACCAATCAAGAGATGAAATAATAAGATGATTAGAGACACAGCTTGCACTTCTGTGCAGTAGTTTCTGTAACCATGGTGGCATGTTTTCCAAGGGACTCACCCATGAGAATTGATGGTGTGAGATGTTCTCCATGTGAATGCATACTTGGGAAGCATTGGAGGGACACAAAACTGAATAAATGATCCAGCCAAACATTATTGATCTCTTATTATCCATTTTAAATACTGAACATTTTTTCCTCTGAGTGGGGGTTGCACTGTAAAACAATGTCATTAAAATGCAGTTTAGTGTGAAATTGGGTTCTAGGAGCCACAGGTGCATGAGCAGGAAAGTGGGCTTCCCCATCTTCTGTAGTTTGTCCCAATTCAGAGATAGATTGCCTCTAGAGCATGCTGCACATTTTCTAGATTGGAAGTTTAAAATACTTAAAAGTACTTAAATACTTAAAATGCTTTTAAGTGCAGTGTGTGTTGAGATGTAATTCCCCATTCCATTGTCATCTGTGGCTATTGCCAAGTCTCTTCTGAGGTACAGCTATATGTATGGGGAATTACAATACACATTGCACTTAAAAGCACTGTATTTATTAAATATAAATATCAGTGTGTGCATTACAGAATCCCTGCCATAAAAGGTGCAAATGGGTGGCAGGAGTATAAGACTGCAGGTATGCACCAAGACTATTGTATGAGCATTTTAAAATGCTCTTTTTTCTGTGAGGTTTGCTTCAACGCCATTTAGCTAGAAGAAATAGTTACTGAAGTTCTGTGTAGCTTTTCACAAACCTCTTCTTCTCACATGTACCAATATAATACATACATAATGTGCTGACCTTTAAGGTGTCACAAAATCTCTGGCATTGTGTGTGTTTCTGCAATGCTTTGTAACAATCATCATCATCATAAAAGGTGCCTCTGAACATGTGTGGAGTTCTACATCTTCCTCATTTGAGTTACACAACAAAGCAATAGGGCTAAGTCCAAGGGGTTGCTCCAAGTAAGCTTAAACCCCTAACATCTCCCTTTTTGGGAAAACTTCCTGAAATTAAGCAGGATAGTATTAGGTAACTGTTCTTGCTGTCCCTTCTGCTTCTGAAACAGCCATTTTATGCTCTAATTCCCAGCCTTTCAGGTTTTTAGCCAATAAGTGAAGTCAGGGTTGTGATTGAGAAGGGATTTGTTGACCTCCCCCCCAGGCAAAAGCTAAACCCCATTTCAAGTTCTGAAAATAGTTTCCTTTTCCTGCTTGTCTCATATCAGGAATTCAGTAAATGTATAGCTCTCAGGAGCATAAAGAGTACTTTCTCTGTACAGGAAATGTGAATACATTGGGACTTGATTCTGAGTAAACATGCATAGAATTTCACTAGAACAGAAGATCACAGCTGAATCTTGGTAGGCATGCAAAGTAAACAATTTTAGTTATAATTATAATAAAAGGGTACATGCAGATTTTTTAATTACTTGCAAAAATGGCATATTATACATTTTATCTTCCAAATAATTTTTGAACAGAATTTTTTTAAAAGTGTGCATGCTGCAGCTTATGGTACCACACCAATGTGTTATACTTTTCTAATTAAGGAGTCAAACAAGTTTAAATTTTACTGGACTGGTGAAGATGGCAGTTTATTTATCTTATTCATAACCTGTTTTGAAAACCTTCCCAAAATGAAGCTTTTCTGGGAGTAAAGCTGCAATGCTAATTCCACATACCTGGGATTTCTTTGCTGCCTCTATTGTATCCGCAGAGTGCTGTCCCAGGAAGCTGTTCCAAGTGGTCCGAAGCCTGGTCGGTCCAGTCGCTCAGGAACCCTTGGAGCATTCAAAGGCTTCCTGTGACAAATTGGCAAGGCACTTTGCCGATAAAGTCGAACATCTGAAGAACTCGATTCCGTACGCTGTGGATGCAGTAGAGGATCCAGAGTTAACCAGTTGCAATCCGGTTCAGTGGGATCGGTTCCGGCCTCTTCCTTCTGAGGATGTGGACAAGGTACTTTCAACGGTGAAGCCTACCACCTGTCTGATTGATCCTTGCCCATCATGGTTCCTTATGAACTGCAAGGAGAAATTGGGCGAAGGGATCAGGGCGGTAGTAAATGCATCCTTGAAGAAGGGTGTAATGCCACCGGCCCTCAAGGAGGCAATTATAAAACCCATTCTAAAAAAGTCCTCCTTGGATCCCCAAGTTTTGAACAACTTTCGCCCCATTTCGAATTTGCCATTTTTGGGCAAGATCATTGAGCGAGTGGTGGCTAACCAGTTGTCAGCACACTTGGATGAAATGGATTATTTAGATCCATACCAATCGGGTTTCAGGACTGGGCATGGTACTGAAACAGCCTTGGTCGCTCTGGTAGATGATATGAGGAGGGCGCTAGACAGGGGAGAATCCACCTTTCTTATCCTCCTGGATCTCTCAGCGGCTTTTGATACCGTCGACCACAGTATCCTGTTAGATCGCCTGGAGGGATTAGGAATAGGAGGCACTGTTTTACAGTGGTTCCGTTTCTTTCTCTCTGACAGGCATCAACAGGTAGCATTGGGAGATGAGGTTTCAGACCCTTGGCCCCTCACTTGTGGTGTACCACAGGGTTCTATCCTCTCTCCCATGCTATTTAACATCTATGTAAAACCGCTGGGAGCTATCATCAGGGGTTTTGGGCTGCGATGTCACCAATATGCTGATGACACGCAGCTCTATCTCTCCTTTAAATCTTCACCGGAGTTGGCTGTAGAGACCTTGTCCAAGTGCCTGGAATCCGTGAGTGGGTGGATGGGAAGAAACAGGCTGAAGCTCAATCCTGATGAGACCGAGGTGCTACTTGTGGGTGACAGGGGAAGGTTGGGTGTTGCTGACCTGAATCTTAATGGGGTAAAATTGCCCCTGAAGGATCAGGTCCGCAGCCTTGGGGTTGTTCTTGATTCCAAGCTGTCCATGGAGGCTCAGATTTCAGCAGTGAGCCGGGCAGCTTGGTATCAACTACACCTCATACGGAGGTTGAAACCCTACCTTCCTATTCATCAGCTCCCACTGGTGGTACATGCCCTGGTTACCTCTCGTTTAGACTACTGCAATGCGCTCTACGTGGGGTTACCCTTGAAAACGGTCCGGAAACTACAACTGGTGCAGAATGCGGCGGCACGCCTGCTTACAAACAGCTGCCGCCGTGATCACATCACGCCGGTGTTATTTCATCTACATTGGCTTCCAGTTGTTTTCCGGGCCCAATTCAAGGTGTTGGTTTTAACCTTTAAATCCCTATACGGTCTCGGCCCAGTTTACCTGAAGGAGCACCTCCAGTACCACCAACTAAGCCGCCTGACCAGATCAGCCACACAGGGCCTTCTCTCCGTCCCACCAACGAAAACAGCTAGGTTGGTGGGGACTAGAGAGAGGGCATTCTCAGTGGCGGCCCCCACTCTCTGGAAATCCCTCCCGTTCAATCTTCGCCATGCCCCTTCCCTAGATACATTTCGCCGAGCCTTAAAAACATGGCTCTTTGGACAGGCCTTTGGGGTCCCCGGGGTGGGCTAATTTCTTTATATTGTTTTAAAATTGTCTATTGATGGCCCTGTACTGCTGCTTTTTAAAATGGTTATTGTTGACTGCGCTGTATTTTATTATGTATTGTATTATTATGTATTGTTGAATTTAATGTTGTACGTCGCCTAGAGTGGTTTCGGCCAGATAGGCGACCCAAAAATTAAATTTATTATTATTATTATTATAGGTGGATCTGTGGACAGAAGGCTTGGAAAAAATTACCTGTTAATGCAAAGGGGACTTCTTATGTGGGGCTCCTGGCCCCTGGAATCAGAATCATGGACACCTTTCCCAAGGGACTGATAAGAAATTATTGAAAGGCAGCCCCCAGTCATGAAATCCTGGACGCTTATAAAGATCTTAAAGCTCCAGGTGAGTCCTGGCTGCGAGATATCTTCCCCTTTTATGGGGCAGGGGGAAATCATCTAGATATTTTAAGGATTTGTACTCTGCTTGAGAACTTCATGAATGAAACTGCTGGTGCCCTAGCTATGGTTAACACTGAACTTCAACAAATCCGACAATTTGCCTTACAGAACTGCATAGCTTTAGACTACCTCCTAGCATCACAAGGAGTCTGCAGGTTTATGGTGCAGAAGACCACCCAAATGTTAACATCTGCTGAAGTGAAGCAAATGTACTTAGACCTTGATAGACAACGGATGAAGGAGAAGCAGGAGGTGTTATCTATCATGCAAATTTGGATGGGACTTGAAAATAGTCCCAAAGGGGGGAATGAGGAGGATTCTGACTGCCATTCCCTGCAAGCAGGTTTGTCACGTAAACAACAGTGAATAGCACTGCTGTAGTAAACTGAATATCTGCCAAGGATACTGATATTGCAGGAACGCATAGAGAAGGATGGCTGGTACAGGGGGCAGAACATCACAGTAGCATAGAATAATTGGATGAAACAGTTGCCATGGCCATGATGAATGTGGGGGTATATATATGTCTGTATCTAACCACCATTTTAGCTGAGTTATGTACTTTGCTCCAGCTAAGTGCTTGGCTGAATAAATAACCTTAAATCAGGCTTTGGCTTCATTATTGAGTCTCCTCCATTCCACAACAAGTTCCAAAGCATAGGTACTGTCACACTAAAGGATGGTTTGTGGCACCTGTAACATGGAAAGAACACCTTGAACATGGCCTTGTAGCAAATCAGCAACCAGTACAGATTTCAGAGAAGAGGTATTAAGTGCTGATAGGGTCTCCCTCGTGTCAGCAATCGTGCCATAGCATTCTGCACTAACTGCAGCCCCCGGGTCAGGTAGTGCTGCATGGAGATTTCTGTGATCTTGGCTGACTGGCTGCAGGATTTTTTTAGTTTTAGGTAGGAACCCTGACTGGTTGTGGGATGCTGAGTTTTCCATCTTATTCATAAGAATCTTGTGGTTGGTATCATGCTGCATTTAGGAAATCATCACTGTCTTTCTTTTTCTTTTTCTATTTGCATTTCATTTACCTTTAACCTCACTCCCTTACATCCATAGAAGTAACAACAGTGCTTCCATGTGGTCAGCTCAACCACCTTAAACCCACTAATGATGCACCTTGTCATTTGCATGATGGCTTGTTTCTTGCCCAATAGTGGTAAAAGGGAATTCACGTACTGGGGAGTGTGGCTTCAATTGCTGTTGTTCCCAATCTAGTGCCTGTGAAGGTAGACCAAACCATTTGTGTTTTCTCTTTGTGAATTATTACTTACTGGAATTGGGTTGGTTGTTAAAGTGAGTTTATAGCAGCCCAAAGAGTAGGGGGGAAAGAGTAGAGAATCTTCTTAACTCTTACTCATTTCTCAAACCTCTCTCTGCAGTGAAGGATCAATTCTGCAAAGATGTTTGGAACAGCCATGTTAAAAGGCAGGCAGGGCATTCCAGGCAGGGGGTTGCCAACCCTGCTTGGATATGGATGTCTTTGCAGAGGATCCCTAGTCAAGCTTTACCAACAGCACAATTCTAACCATATCTACTCAGAACTAAGTCCTTTTGAGTTCTATAGGGCTTAGTCCCTTAGTACGTGTGTCTAGAATTGCAGCTTTCAAGGGCATCCATCTTTATTCCTGAGTGCTCCCATATAACATCTCCACAACACTAGGCTTTCTTCCTACAATGGCCTTCTGGTGACTGGCCTGGCCTGAGGGCACTTAAACCCTTCTTGCCAGAAGAAAGTAGGCTTATTTATTCGTTACTGAGGGTCTCTAAGCAGCTGAGAAGTCAATGATCCCATCACATCAGCTGGACCCAGGAACACCCTAATTTAGCTAAGATTTCTATCTTAATTTCCAATCAGAATTTTTTTTTGTTTGAGTGATATGTTCCAAGCAACTGTGGTTGATGCTTAATGTATCATGCTTAATGACATCACTAGGACCTGCCTCTGAAATCTCAGGGTTTGGGATGCTTCTGACCTGTCAACCCTACTCTGGAATGTTAAGTAAAAGCATCCTGTTCTGCCTGTTTTATTGCTTTTTGTTTGAAATAGCCAAAAGATAAATTATGAATTGCCCATTAATAAGACAGCTTCTGCTCCCCACAGAGATGGGGTAAGGCTTTTATAACTGGTCTTCTTGCATTATTTTCCTTGCCTTTATAACAAAATAGTGCTCTTTCATTATAAAAGAAAGAGACTTTAAAAAATGCAAGGGAACCAGTAATTAAAGCCTCCCCTTGCTTTGTGGGAATGGGGACAGGGATAACAGCTGACTAGCTGATAGGAAATTCACCAGCAATCCCCCAGTTGTATTGAAGAGGAAGAAATAAAGCAAGCAAACCCAGCAAACAGGAAACTCTGAATTAAAGGCACCGCTATACTTAAAACCTCAGTAGTGGTTTGCCTGTTTGGTGTAGCATTGGAATTATGTTTTATTGGTGGGGAAAATAGTCATAAATGAGGTCTGAAAAAAACATGAGAGGGCAACATGGAAAGTACTTGAGTGCAACATTTTGTAAAAACATTCATCATAAAAAGTGAGTGAGTAAAAATGGTACTTCCAGAAAAAAAGGCTAGTATTGAAGCAAGTTAGTTCTGTGAGCACAACTCACATTGGATTTAAAGAAAACTGAGGCTCCTATGTTTCATAACAAACTATTTTTAAACTGAGGAGTTTCAAAAGATTGTGGCTCAGCTGTTATCCCTATCCCCAGTCAAAATTCCACTGGGAAGTCTGTTCCATGAGCTTAAGAAATGTTTTGAAATCTAGCCTTTGCTTTGTTCAATAAAGTCCAATAATTTTCCTTCCATAAAACCGATTAGGCAAGAGGAAAAGTAGTGGTTGTGGCAGTTGGGAAATCATCATTACCATCGCCATCATCATAATTATTAAAGTTGCTGGTAGAAAATGACAGATTCCAGTAATGCTCACTATTAGAAACAGTACTTGGATGCCCTAACATATAACATTGCAAAAGTCTGCAGGGCATAGAGCTAATGCAATTTCATTTGAGCAATTTTGAAGAGCTACAACTCATGCATGTGCAAGATTCAGAAAAAATGATTTTGTAAACTGATATGGTATATGAATTATGCTTGCTCTCCTTTTTAAACTGTTTTGTAGATGGAATAATATTTTTGAGTATAACAAATCCTGCACCTCATGTGCCAACAACTTTTTTAATTAAATCTATAAATTATTCTAGACTTGTCCAGTGTTTTTTTTTTTAATAATGTCTACTAGAGCATTGGTGCATACATAGAGCTCTCCCACCAGCAACCACCTCCCTAATCATTCCAATGGAGGAAGCAACTGCACATGCTTATTCCTTCACAAATATGGTTCTGCTCCCTTAATGAAGAGAAAAGCCAGACTATGCTGTTCCCTGCACTGGAAGGAATATATAGAACTTATCCCCATTACCGGAAGACTGATTAAGCAAAACTTCAGATTCACTGTGTATCCACTTCACAGTATCCCTATGAGATTCCTATATCTGTTTTATTCTCATATATATAATTATGAAGTTTTAAAAATTGCCCTCTCCTCTTCTTCTAAGTATTTGGACAAATGAGGCTCCCAAGAAGATTCTACTAACAGCAAAGACTGTTATGGAAAGCTCTACACAGTAGCTTTCAACATTGATCACTGCATTGTTATGCAGTTGTTAATTTATGGCTGGGCAGGGACCAGCAAACGCAGAGCATATTTTTCTAGAAAGGGTTCACCCACCGTGAAAGACTGTCTCCGACACTCACTGCTGTGATGTCAGAGAACACTGATCCTGTGCAGACTTTCAAGTACCTAGTGCCTGTTCACGCAAGCTTATGGGTCACATTCAGCAGAGAGTTAAGTGTAATCAATATATATATTTGCTAGACCAGAGCATGAAAATTTAGACACAACCACTCTGTAACTGAGTTGCATATTTCCCTTTTGCTTAAAAACCCGCTAAAATATAGCAAAGCTCAAATATAGAACTATTCAGATGTTAGTCCTTTCCTACTCTAGGACACATCCTTCTTTAACTTGACAGTGATTATTGCATCCATGAATATTTGTAGAGATTCTAAGTGAACCAATATTTTTCCCTTTTCAGTTCTTTTTTTGCAACAATCAGGGAACATATATTTACCAGCAGGATTTAAACAATATCTTTATTATTTGCCAACAGTGCAATTTCTATGATACGATGGGCCAAAAGGAATGCTGTGTATTAGAATAGTTTGTGCTTTGGATGGTATGTCACCATAAGCTTGCAAAATGAAAATAAATGATGCATGCAGCAACAATAAGTACTAATCCCCAGTGAGCAGACTAGGAATTCTCTCCTCAGTGACTACAATATTTGGATAGAAAATGTTACAGTTGCATTGTATCTGAGCCAAAAACCTTTAGGGGTGGGATGAGGAGAATCTTCCATTTTCATAACTGTTATCAGGAATGCTACACATTCTGAATAGAGTATTCAAAAGACACCTTAAAGTTTGACAGTTTGAAGACACTGGGGGGGAGGGGGAATCCTTGAGCAGATTGTTCAATCCCTTCATCTCATAACTCCAGATGAAAACACATCATGGCTCTTCCTCAGCTGTGATTTGCTGACAAGTGGCACTCTCTAGTTGCGTTAAAGGCTCCATAACAGAGCCCAAGAGATATGCCTCAGTCTTTGACTTATGGGGTTATTCTGTCAGAACTTCTGTTGTGGATGCCAAGCTCTGTTGCAGTCAGAATGCACCATTTGGCAATCTTAGCTTTGAGTTTGCATTTCCTCAGGTTCCTGATGGTTGTGACCCTGGTGGAGGAAAGGAGAAACAGCAGCAGTGTACAGTAGGGGGGAGCAGGAGCAACGTCCTCCTGGAGGTGCTGTGTTCAGCAGGATTTGGCAGGGTGAAGTAAGGATTTGGCAGGAGAAGCTCTGGGTTGGTGTTTTTTCATTTCAGGCATCTCACCACCAGCAACAACCCAGAGCTCCCTCGATCTCACCACTGCCTCATCTTGCCTCATCTCTGTTCTAGCAAATCCAGCCCCTGGATGCCCCACTGCGGTGCAGCTTCAGTTGCTGCCCATTAATTAAGTAATGCTGGTCATGACAGAAGCCATAATGTAAACAAGAACACACTGAAAAAAAATGGAAAAGCAGAAGAGACTGGGAATCCTTGCTCTGTAAATCATATGCTTGCCTCTATGATTTGCAGCAATTTAGATGAGATTAATATAAAAACATACCATTTTGCAACATAGATGGGAAGAGGAACAGTGTGAAACTGTCTAATGCAGAATTGTCAGTCTTGTGTATACTTATAAACTGAAATCCCACTCCCTGGCAGCCCTGTTGAATGTCAGGTGTAGTAAAATGCGTTTCTCTCTATAGATAATTGGATTTTTTTTCTTGTTGTTTACATTGGGATTATACTCTGTCTATGCTCTGGAGTTAATTTACCTGAAAGCATATTAAAAGCTTAGAGCTGATTCACACAGGAGCTAAACTTCATATTAAAGATGAAGCTTTTCCCATCACGATAGATTTTCATTGTTCACACATCTTTCAATCCGCTATTTTCCACTACTTTCCAATCCACTGTTTTCCAGTCACATTTATTACCACTGTTTCCCTGTTGCCCCACCCCCAGATTTACATGTTTGCTCCCTCCGGAGTATTGCTAATGGAGAAGAGGAGGGGGTTTGCTGAAGCCGGGATAGCGTGGGGGTGCAATTGACACAAAAATATTTATTCTGTCAGTTTCATTTCCTCCCCACGTATTTATAGCAAAACCCCTTTTTTATTAAGTACTTATGAAATGCAATTTTTAGTGGAAGTGTGTGTGTGAATGCGTGCGCGCGCCTCCTGTCACATTGGTAATTAGGCATCGGGAACTCAGAAAGGAGAGGGGGGTGCAATTCCCATGACTGTTTGGGCTTAAAGGCTGAAGCCGGGAGAGGCCTCACCATGAAATCGACATGACACTGACTAGACCCCCCCTCCTGTTCCTAGTAAAACCCTTTCTTCCTTTTTCTTTTTAAAAATTAGGTAGTTGGATACAGGTTTTTGTGCGTGAGTGTGAGTGTGTGTGTGTTAGAGAGATGCTGCTGCAATGAAAAGTAGTTGCCGCTGCCACCCCCACTGTGCAGGAAAGCTATGGGGTGGGGGAGTTCAGCTTCACTGTTGCGAAGCCCGAGGGACTTTGGGTGGAAAGAGTTCGAAAGGAGTGAAGGAAGGCAGTTTATTGGGTGAAGGGTGAAAGAAAGGAGCAGCAGTTTGGGACCAGCCAGTTGGAAGTTGCTTCTTGAGCAACAGGAAGTGAAATGGAATTCATGGAGAGTTTAGTGAGCGGAGAAAGAGCAGTATCTGAAGTGACGATCCACCCCCCAGCAAAAAACTTCAGAGGAAAGTTTTTCTCTGAACATGGGAGGAGGGCAGTGAAGCAGAGGATACTTCAGGGGAAAGTTTTTCTCCGCCTACATGGGTGGAGTGTAGTGAAGTGGTTTTTCTTTCACTTACTGCATTTTCAACAGGTTGCTTTGATTCGGATTTAAAGGGAAAAGCAGTGACACACCTTTCCTTTGTCTGCAACGTCATGTAAACTGTGCAAATTAAACAGGGGTTCAGGTGGCACCCATCTCATATTAAATCTCTGTGTGAACCAGCCCTTACTTTCAGTGAGGCCATTCTTCCCAAAGTACCTCTTCAAATGGAAATACATTGACTATTATCTTTCAAGAGTTACCTGACTAGGAACAGCTAGGAAGCCTTCAGAAAGCACTGCTTAACAGAGCATCAGTGCAGAGATAGGGAACCTGTGCTCTCCAGCTGTTCTTGGACTTCAGCTCCCTGACCATTGGCCTTGCTGGCTGGAGCTGATAAAGAGTTGGAGTCCAGAAGTTTAGAAAAAAAGTTAAGGATAAATAATACATAAATGTAAGAACTTTAATGTATCAAACAATTAAAGCAAACTTTAAATTCCAAACTTAAGCCAAAGGCACTGTTATGAATATGGGGCTGGAATGGATGATCCCTGTGGGTCCCCCTTCCAGCCTCTGATTTGGAATCCTGGGCCTTGGAATGAGGAACTCGCTCTCCTGGTCAGATGAGTCTCTTTTGTTAAGCTAATAGAGTGGGTAGGTAGGATAATGGGTCTATCAGTTGCCCAGCAACTGGTGAATGGGCCAGGAAGATCCTTTTGTCATTGAAACTCTTCAGGAGAGTGTCCCCCCCACTTCCTGGCGGCTAGCAGAAGTTTGTGCTTTGAGTGTTTTTAGAATGGTCTAGAGCAGCCTTTCCCAACCAGTGTGCCTCCAGATGTTGTTGGACCACAACTCCCATCAGCCTCAGCCAGCATTGCCAATGGCTGAGGCTGATGGGAGTTGTGGTCCAACAACATCTGGAGGCACATCAGTTGGGAAAGGCTGGTCCAGAGAAAGGGTGGTAACTGGAGGCAGGCAGAGAGACTGGCTCTCTGCATCATGGCATTTGGGGTGCCTCCTGTAACAGTGATGGAAAAGCTAGATATTGGACTGCTGATGCCTTGAACCCCTCCATCCTAAGCTCTGGTTGGAATGTGTGTAAATAAATAAACCATATTTCATAAAGACACCACTGTCTCCGCTGACCTTCTTCCCAAAGGAAACCAAACCCTGGATGAGCGCAGGGACCCTGGAGATCTCACCGCTCGGACATTGGGGAGGCGCACAACAGCACTTATATCACCAGTTGATGAGACAAACACATATTGTTAAAAGAGAATAGTTCAGGGGATGGAACAAGCTTCCATTCAGCAGAGAGCTCCTCTCCAGAGACTGCCAAACTCCAGGCCAGGGCCGGCTCCAGGAATGCCGGGGCTCCTGGGCATCAGCTTGCCCTGGGGCCCGGCATGTGTGTGCGTGTGTGCGCCTGTGCACACACGCACACGCCCCCCACATACCGGTCTGCTGTCTTTTACCATTGCTCTTAACGAAGATGGCAGCTGCAGTTTCCCTAAGGGGATGACGCCTCCGCCGCCATCTTTGTTGATGGCACGCATGCGTGCTATGTGCACGCATCTCTGCCATCAGCTAAGTTGGCGGCAGGGGTTTCAGTACCTTAGGGATACCGTGGCCGCCATCTTCGTTAAGGGCAATGGTAAAAAACAGCAGACAGGTAAGTGGAGTGGGGCCCCCGCAGATTGTGGAAAGGGAGCAGAGGAGCGGCTGGGGGTGGCTGGGGGCCCCCCTGTAGCTCCAGGGTCCATCAGGCCAGTGCCCCACCTGGCTGCCCTTTAGAACTGGCCCTGACAACAAGTAGGCAGAGCTAATGTGCTTGTCCCTGTACTTCCCCACAACATGCAGATTAAGAACCAGGAGTGGCTGGCATAATAGGATGGAGCTGAACTCCCAACAGTGACATTGCTGCCACTTACCAGGCAGAGTGGGAATGGGAGGTGGCAAGGGCGGGGCTGCATGAGCATAGCCAATCTAGTGCTCTAGTGCAGCCCTGACCTTGCTGTTGCCTGTAATGGTGCTGTTGGGAGGGTGGCTCTATGTGTCCCTGCCAGAGCTTGGAAGTAATTCATCACAAGTAATGACTTACTTGTAATTCATCACTTTTTTGAGGAACAAGTGGGTAATTCCTTTACATTTTGATTGTAATAGAACTAGGAGTAATTTTTATTACTTTTGTGGAGTAATTGTAATGTTTCCAGCATTACGTTTGGGCATTACTTGGGAAGGGGGAGCAGGGGAAGTCTTCTGCTCCTCTGATTGGTGGATGAAAATCATGTGCCTCAAACTGGGCTTCTGTGTAGCATCGCTCTTCCCTCATGCTCTGTGGGTAGGAGGCAACGAGGGAGGAGGTAGAGAGTGAGACGGGGTGGAGTGGAGAAAATAATTGATTAAAAAAATGGATGGTGGTGGTGAAAAATGGAGTGGAGGGGAAAAGGAGCTGGAGGACAAGAACATGGATAAAGGAGGAGAAGGAGGCAGCAGCAGAATGGAGATAAAGAACTGTGGATGTGAAAGATGATAAAGTGAATGTGTGTGTTTGTGTGTGTGTGAATACTGTGTTTGCACTTGGCACACAAAGTGGTCTCCACCACCCTCTCTGGCTACTGCGCTACATTTGCAGTATTTTAACTTTTTTGCATCTCAGGGGAAAATATTTGCTTAGGTGAGTGTCCCTTAGCTGGTGGCAGGGCAGGGTCTGGGAGGTAATTAAGTGAGAGAGATTATGCTTGCTGGCTGAGTGGGGGGTTGCACTTGGTTTGACGTGCAAAGTTCTGAATAGTGGCCTCTGCTTCCCTCCCCACCTCCTTTACCAACGGAGAGACCACCATTGCTATCTTATGGATAAAAAGAATTATTCTACTACCTCTGTACGTGTGTGTTTATTTTTAATGTTGTTTTAAGCTACTTAGATGTGCAGCAGCCAAGGCCAGCACCTTGTAGCCGGTTTTTTAAAAAGTAACTGAAATGTAATTGTAGTGATTACTTTTGAGGAAAAGCTAAGCAATCAGTTACTTTCAGAGCAATTGTAATTGTGACAGTAATTACTACTTTTTGGGGTCATGTAATTGTAACTGTAATTTATTACTTTTTAAAAGTAGTCTTCCAAGCTCTGGTCCCTGCTCCACTGCACCAGCTGCTCCTGTTAGGAAAACTTAAAGAGGGCTACTGTGTCAGACCTATGCCTCAACAGTTCACATTTGTCTGTCATAAGAGAAGTGACAAACATTCACTTTTTTCTCTTTGTCTCAGGAAATCAGTTCATGAGACAACCCCTCTCCCCACCGATTTCATTCAGGCAAATGTGAGCTGTGCATATATTGTCTCAAAAAGCTGCAGTACCACTGAAGAAAGAGGCCTTAGTTGATGTCAAAATGAGTTAGGATTGATGGTAGACCTTATGCTTTCAGTTCTCAGAATGTTTTTTACTGCAAATTTCTCTCAATATTCCTTTACCCTAGTAATTAGTTTAGTCCTGGTGCACTGACTGAATATGAATGCAACAGCTAAGAGAAGCCCACTGTGTATTATTTAATCAAATAAAACTGCCTAACATAATGAGAATATCACCAGCCATTAAGCTTCCATAAGCAGCCAGTGTTTCAACAATAGTTACTAAATCCTTGTTTTAAAATTATAGCTCTTGTCACAGTTGTGGAAGTTATATCTACAGTGCTTTATTTAATACTGGCTACTCCTGTAGTTAACAATCAGATAGCTAGTAAACTATTTTTTTCCCTTCCTGGCTTTTTGAAGAGGGTTATGACACTGGCAAGGGCTTATTTGTGAAGGACATTACATTACCACAGTCCACTAAGGCCATGATTCTCATTTTGGTATAAGCCAGGAACAGTAGTAGTGGTTCAAGTCAGAAACAGAACCATAACAGAGTCAACACAGAAGCTTTCTATGCTAAAATGTGCTTTTTAAGTCAGCTGTAGAAATCAGCTGGTTCAAACAACCACAAGATGAAGTTTTAATCTGATTTTAAAAAAAAGAAAATATTTTCCTTGAATACGATTTGCATCATTTATTAGGGGAAACCACCATAACATTGAAATGTGTAAGGCATTAAACATTCCCCACTGAAATACCAGAAAACTGCCATTCTATCTTGTTGCAAGCCTACATAAGGGCTGAATAGTAAAGGCAGAGAGCTGCAAGGAGCCCCAACGGTCATCCAATCCAACTCCCTGTAGGATTTCTGTGATTAAAAGAACACCCATCAGATGCTCATTTAGACTCAATGCCTATGTGATCTTGGCAAAATGAAGTACCAAATCCTTATGGTCAGGACTCTGTGTTAACAGTTGTGATGTATGCAAGCCACAATAATATGGTATGGATAGATTGTGTGGGTAGTTCCCATACCAACACTGCACTTCCATTTATTGATAATTATAATGCTTTATTTTTTTGTAAACTGCTTAGAAGTTTTATCACAATCAAGCATTATATAAATGCTATTAAATAAATAAATAAATATAAATAGATTATATTCTAATATCTACTATAGCTAACTTGTCCATTTGTTTTAGGAGAATGATAACATATTCTAGGTACTTCCAAACAGGTGTTTATTGTTAGATCATCATGCATGCACATTTTTTGCAGCATCCATACAAAAATGCCAGCCTGCATTCCCCACCATCCATTTAATCTGGATTTAAGCTTTTCAGAAAAAAACCCGATGAAGTAAAAAAGCCAAAAAACTATTGCTACCAACTTGTTTGTCATATTCAAACAACTTGTTTACAGTATTAAGCCCCCACATGGAAGTCTGCTTTTTAATGGTCAATATTCTAAGTACACTATTATAGGAATGCATCCTTCTGTTTTGGCTGTCACACGACTTGGCCAAACTGTGAGATCAGTATTTGCATACATTACCAATGCAAGTCAGAGCCCCAGTTGTGTGACAGTGGATATCCACAGGTTATTTCACCATCCAGAAAGTGCAATTGTGGTCCTGATATGTAGGCAAAGACTGTTCCTAGGCAAGGGTATTTCTAATAAGCCACAAAATTAAAGCATTAGCTTGGTTAGCAAGGATTTGGGTATTACAGCAGCTACCAGTTGGGTTAGGAGAATTAAACAGTACATGAGAGAAACATGCAAACAAAAGACAATGGGACATAAATGTGTAATTTATAGGGAACATATTTTCCAATTCTACAGAAACTGCAAATCAAATGAAGGTTTGGCTGTGATTGTTGTCTCCCATTTCCTGTATGTATCAATTGAAATTAACATACATATACTACATATAGAAAAGCCTTCCACAATTTTCAAGAGCATGCAGGCTGCACTGATTTAAGATAGACTGAACTAAATTTTCTTTCATTAGATGGTTGATATTAGAGCTACATGGCAATTCTACAGTTTGCATTCTTTTTGCCATCCAAGGGACTTTGCATTTCACTCTTTTAAAAAAAAAGAAATGCCAAGATTATAGTAAACAGCTTTATCATTCAATAATCAACCACATGGTAAAACTTACCTCTACATAGAGAATAGGAAATATTCCAATCTTATCTCCCAGCATTCCTTCTGCCCAATTATCATCTACTCTCCTGATGACAGTCAAAATTTCATCCTAAAAAATGACAGAGATAACACATAACACACAAAGAGGCATATTTTTACACATTCCTATGGAAATATGCACCTCATAAATCACCCACAAAACAAAACAGAAGAAAACATTCCAGGAAGCAACCAAAGCAAGACAGAAGGAAGCATTCCAAGTAGCAACTATGTCTTTTATAAGAGGAAGACATGGCTAGTTACACTTTTATATCTACTTTTCCCATCATCAATGTAATAGAAAGCCCAGAGAGACCAATTAACATTGTTTAGCCATTGGAATTCCTATAGGTCATGTGTGGGAAACCTCTGGCCCTCCAGATGTTGCTGAACTAGAACTCCCATAATCCTTCACTGTTGACCATGTTTGCTAGGACTGATGGAAGTTGTAATTCAGCAACATCTGGAGGGCCAAAGGTTCCCCATACCTGCTATAAGTTATATGCTATTAGTCTTGTAAACTGCTTAGACATTTTATTGCAATCAAGTAGTATATACATTTTGTTAAATAAATAAATTAGTCATCTTAATGTGTTTGAAGAGTATTCTAACTCTGTAGGAACAGGGATGGAGAACCTGTGGCCCTCCAGATGTTGTTGGAATCCAGCTCCCATCAGCCCCAGCCACCAAGGCCAATGGTCAGGGACCATGTGATTTGGGGTCCAACAATATCTGGAAGACCACAGTTTCTCATCCCAGGGTTAATACATCCCCTTGAATGCTGATCCCTTAACAAAATGAAAGGCTTATTGTTACAGATTAAGTGATAGATATAAACCATGTCTCTGGTTATAATATGAAACAAGACCATATTATATTTCAACCCTGTACTGATACAACAAGTTCTAGACTGTACAGAGAATTTCCAATTACTTGAATAAAAAAATATAAAGTGATGATTACATTATATAGAATATATGTATATATATATATTCTTTCTCTCTCTCTCAAAATGAAACTGTATGTAATCTATAAGAATATATTGGTTCAAAATGTTGACCAACAATCCCTTTCCTCTTGTTATGTTTACTTAGCTCATGCAGTCTTTCAGAAGAAGGTACTCTGATGACTGAACACGTTGAAACAGGAAGACACATGTCCTTGCCCAGTGGACAAGCGGTACCTGCCCAATTTCCACTCTCACTGCAGCTGTGGAATTTGCATATAAGCATGCGGAGAAGTCAGTGGGATGACACTCACTGGCACTCAGAATGCATAATGTACTGCAGAAAAGCACAGCTGTTGCCAGTGTTGTAACATGCCTTTGAGCATCACATTGAGAAATTGTATGGATCACTCCATGTCCTTTTCTAACTGAGAGATTTAAATATCACATTATATGTGCAAACCGCAGATGTAAGAACATTCGTCTCTATGCCTCCCCACTAATAATCTAACATGGGTTTTATCAACCTCCTTCCTAGTAAATTCTGTACAATCTTGCCCCCCCCATGTTGCAAAATCTCCTTATTTTGCAATTGTGATAATTTTGCACCATCTGTTCTGGTTCATGGACAGGGAGAAGCAGCTATGCAGAGCACTGAAGGACCACCCTAATCACTGGGGATCTTATTCAGCCTCCTGTCTGGCTTCTGAGACTGGAGCAGCCAGTGTCCACAAAATTTCAAGTATATATTTGTAGCTAAGTACTAGAAATATAAAACAAGCCCTAACATTCTTGGGGAGCTGGAACCTTTGCCCAATACCACATTTTGGATTTGCTGTGGAATTGTGCCATACACCCAACCTAGACCTGACCATAATCTCTTCCTACATGTTCCCAGAGTTCATCTCAAACCTTGGATCTGACAGAGGTGAGTTCTGTCTGTTTTGACTGGCTTTTTATGTTCTCTTTGACTTTAAAAGGTCTATTTGTTAACATGTGTCCTTAGTCATACATCACACACATGTGCGTGTGTATCCAACCAACACATCTTGTGCGATCTTCAGCTCAGAGTCATGGCACAAGTTACAATTAGGAGAATTACACCTATACTACAAAGTATTAGTAACTGGGTGACAAAGCAAAGTTTAGATGAAAATAATAGTTTATTACAAAATATGAACGTTTAACAAAGATACACAGTCAATAGAAGCAAATATCAGGACTGTACAGGCAGAACATTGCTTGGACCAACAGCTTCTTTTAGTAGTTAGTTATACAGAGAAACAGATGGAGGCAGGGGGATTACTGTTGCCAATAGGGAGAGAGATGGGCACTAGGGATCTGGCCAGCTGCATGGCAGACCTAGCTGCCTCAACAGGGCAAGCTTGTAATATAAACTACATAAGGTTTTGCCAGTGTGAATGGCAGGAAAAAGCGTCAGGAGAGAGGAAGCAGGGAAGTGATAGACGGAGAGAAAGATCAAAGCACTTATCTTTACCTGTTCCAGAAAGGAGGGACTCTGTAGCAGCTGCCCCTCTGAAAACTTACTGTGTTTGTTTTATTCCCATGCACACAAAGGTGACAATGAGGAGCCAATATAGGCAGGTCTTTTTAGGTTCCCTTGAGCTCCAACTGGTGCAGTCTCCAAAGCAGACTGACTTTGCTTTCTCCCTGAACCCTCCTAACTGATGAACGAGATAGCTTGAAGGAAAAACACAAGGCTATGCATTCCTTCAGGTTCCTAACTAGACCAAAGAACAAAATAACAAAGACAAAAGATGGGCTGGAAACACTGGCGAGAAAGAGGTAAGCAGGGGAGCCAAACTAGGATTAGAAGATTCTGCCCCAGGAGAGGTCCCATAACGAACAATTGAGTTCCTGGGAACAAAACTCTTAAATGTTCTGCTTTTTCAGGGGAGGGGCTTACCTGGAACAATAGGGAAATGATTCTGAAGTTCTGGGGCACTTTTCCCACAAAAGAGGAAATACTTTGTGGTATGGTGCTTTAATCTTGCCAGGGCTATTGGTTAACCAAATAGAAGACTGTACTTATGGAAGCTGTCTCCAAAAAAAATCAGGCTAGAGCAGGGGTCATCAGCCCATTGCTCCCAGGTGCTATGGCACCCACAAAGGCCTTCAGAAGGAAGTCTAGAGTTTGAGCTTTCATTTAAAAAAAGTAAGTCTCTAGCCAGTGGTGTGCTGATAAATGTTAACAACCGGCTCTCTGGAAAAAAAATGTATGCATATATATATATATACATAAGTTTATTATAAATGTTACTGATATAAAGGATGTGTAGCACACAATTTACAAATATTAATAAAATATACAATACTCTTTATTTTAAAAAGGCGGTTATTTTATTTTAAGGAGGTGGCAGGACAAGGCAGTGTAGTGTAGCAATGAGGATGTCTGATTAGGATCTGGGTTGAAATCTCCATGGTTAGCCATGAAAGCTCACTTGGTGGCCTTGGGCAAGTCACTCCCTCAGCCAAACCTACCTCACAGGGTTGTTGTGAGGATAAAATGGAGAAGGATCAGGATATAATACTCATGAAGCCAGTGAAGGGTACAGGTGGACATCACCAGATGGTCAATATAAGAATCAAATTGATTATATAATTGGAAACAGAAGATGGAGAAGTTCCATACTTTCTGCAAAAACAAGACCAGGAGCAGACTGCCGTACAGATCATGAACTAGTCGTATCGAAAATCAGAGTAAAGCTAAAGAACAACAACAAAGCAATCATAATGCCAAAATACAATACAAATAACATCCCAGAAGAATATAAAGATCAAATAAGAAACAGATTTGAGGCTCTAAACTTAGTAGACAGAGAACCAAAAGAACTATGGAGTGAAGTCAGAGATATTATCAGGGAAGAATGCAAAAAGACAATACCTCTAGTGAAAAAGAGAAACCTCAATGGATCTGAAGAAACTCTTAAAATGGTTAAACAGAGAAGGAAAGCAAAAGCAAAAGGAGATAGAAGCACGGTCAGAACCTAAATGCAACTATACAATGACTAGTATGTAGGGACAAAGAAAACTATTACAATAGTAATTGTATAGAAATAGAAGAGGACAACAAAAAGCGAAGAACAAGAGCCCTATTCCAAAAGATTAGAGAAATGAAAGGGAAATTTAAACCATGAGCAGGAATGCTAAATAATCAACAGGGGAACACACTGACTGACCGAGATGAAATAAAAGGAAGATGGAAGCAATACACTGAAGAACTATATAAAAGAGATGCAAGGATGAAAGATTCATTCACGGAGGAACCATGTGATGAAGAACCAGAAATTTTAGAATTTGAGGTAAAAGCTGCTCTTAAAATACTTGGAAGAAACAAATCACCAGGAACAGATGGCATACCAATAGAGGTGCTACAAGCTACTGAGACTGAATCAGTCCAAAGTTTGACTAAAATCTGTCAAAAAATATGGAAAACTAAACAATGGCCCACTGACTGGATGCGTTCAATATATATCCCAATTCCAAAGAAAGGGGATCCCAGAGAATGCAGTAATTATTGAACTATTGCCTTAATATCCCATGCAAGTAAAGTAATGCTCAAGATTCTACAACAAAGGCTCTTACCATATATGGAGCGAGAAATGCCAGACGTCCAAGCTGGATTTAGAAAGGAAAGAGGCATCAGAGATCATAGCGCAAACATACGTTGGATAATGGAACAGACCAAGGAATTTCAGAAGAAAATCACCCTGTGCTTTATAGATTACAGCAAAGCCTTTGATTGTGTAGATCATGGAAAACTATGGAATGCTTTAAAAGAAATGGGGGTGCCACAGCATCTGATTGTCCTGCTGCACAACCTATACTCTGGAAAAGAGGCTACTGTAAGGACAGAATATGGAGAAACTGATTGGTTCCCAATAGAAAAGGGTGTGAGATAGGGGTATATTTTATCACCCTATTTATTTAATCTGTATGCAGAACATATCATACGGAAAGCGGGATTGGACCAAGGTGAAGGAGGTGTGAAAATTGGAGGGAGAAATATCAATAATTTAAGATATGCAGACGATACCACACTACTAGCAAAAACCAGTAATGATATGAAACGAATGCTGATGAAAGTTAATGAGGAAAGCACAAAATCAGGACTACAGCTGAACGTCAAAAAGACTAAAGTAATGACAACAGAAGATTTATGTAACTTTACAGTTGACAATGAGGACATTGAACTTGTCAAGGATTATCAATACCTTGGCACAGTCATTAACCAAAATGGAGACAATAGTCAAGAAATCAGAAGAAGGCTAGGACTGGGTAGAGACTGTGAGAGAACTAGAAAAGGTCCTCAAATGCAAAGATGTATCACTGAACACCAAAGTCAGGATCATTCAGACCATGGTATTCCCGATCTCTGTGTATGGATGTGAAAGTTGGACAGTGAAAAAAGTGGATAAGAGAAAAATCAATTCATTTGAAATGTGGTGCTGGAGGAGAGCTTTGCGGATACCATAGACTACGAAAAAGACAAATAATTGGGTGTTAGAAGAAATTAAACCAGAACTGTCACTAGAAGCAAAAATGATGAAACTGAGATTATCATACTTTGGACACATAATGAGAAGACATGATTCACTAGAAAAGACAATAAAGCTGGGAAAAACAGAAGGGAGTAGGAAAAGAGGAAAGCCAAACAAGAGATGGATTGATTCCATAAAAGAAGCCACACACCTGAACTTACAAGATCTGAACAGGGTGGTTCATGACACATGCTCTTGGAGGTCACTGATTCATAGGGTTGCCATAAGTTGTAATCGACTTGAAGGCACATAACAACAACAACAACCTGTAGTATTTTTTATAGAAATTGTTGTAAAGACCTCAACCCAAAAACCTATGCAGACTTTCTTGAGAATATGTCCCATTGTGCTTAGTAGGACTAGCTTCCAAGTATGTTATACTTAAGATTAGGCTGCAAAGCACTTTCCATGCTACACTTTTTATGTATAACAACTACTACAATTTTATAAAGTGCATGTCACAAGCAACTCCACTGAAGTTTATTCCATTTAAAACTAAGAAAGCCACCAGCATTTCAGTGCTTGTTTGCATGATCAGGCACACCCAAATGCTTATCAAGGCAAATCAACAAGTTTATACTGACAAGGGAGTACAGGAATGTACTGTAGGCATAACCTATGCACATTGTTTCTTAACATACTATGCACAGAGTGATGTGCTATGAATATAATAAATATATTCCTATGTATATGATAGAGAACTAGAACTGCATGATTTCAGTGATGAACATACTTGGGTAGTAAGTTTATGAATGGTAATTAAAGCCTGGGTAGTCAGTGTTGATTCTGATAGAGCTGTTATTCTTTCAAACATTTAATGCCATGTGGAAATCCAGCTTTGAAGGGTTCCTGGCATGAAGGTGCATCAATGGGAGGAAGCTCCTCCTGCTGAATCTTTACCTGTTATGCAGGTTTTAAAGGCACAGAAAAAAGTTGGCAACCTGTAGTGTAGTCATTCTGCATCAAGTTACACACTTCAACATCTACTGTACAAGTCTATGCATGTCTACTCAAAAGGAGCCTGCTGGATATCCCAGGTATATAGGACTGCAGCCTTGCTTAGATAGACAAGGAATCCACTCCGCACTATCTGCTACTGTTACAGTCACCATTAGTATGGCCCCTCCCCCACTTCCAACAGGATGCTCATATAGGACAAGTAGAAATTCAACCGTGTAAGTTTCTCCATCACTGTATTTTTGTGTATGTGTAAGCTTTAACGGTTAACATTTAACCTGTTGAAAGTCCACATCATCTGCTAAGGGGGAGGAATCCTGTCAGCCAGCCAGCCCACCAAAGTACTGAACAGGGATTCAGCATCTTCCTCAGATATAACAAGTAAAAATGCATCAGGCGAGAAATAAGTAACGATGAGGAAGAGAGCAAAAAAATAACAGGATACAAAAGGCCTTTTCTCCTTGACTGTCCTATATATGAAGTCTCATTTGGATGCGCATGAAGAAAGTCAGTTTGCAGTGCGATTTTTTTAGACATGGCTCCCTAGGAAGCGTTTTTAGGATTACAGCCTCTCAATATACTGTGTGTATGTATGTATGTATGTATATTGGTAGCAAAGCCCTACTGTACACAATTAGACTGACGCCCAAGTAAATGTGGACAGGATCGGGTGGACTGTAACAACCTCTCTTTGAAGTCTCAAACAAGCCAATGGGCTTCCCAGATTCAGGTGCCAATAAGGAACTGGATAACCAACTTTAGCGTCTTCTGTCTGGGTGTGGATTTCCCCCATTGTTCAAAACCAGTTCTTTCAGGCCCCGAGGGGAGGAGGGAAGAAGAACCAAGTCCCTCCCATGCAAGTTCGGGAAACCCAATGAAAAGGAGAAAGCAGCTCTTCCCCTTTCTACTTCCTCCCTGGGTATTGGCTCTTGCGTGCCATCGCTTCTAACATGTTTTTTTTTTGTTCCTCCCAGCAACAAAGGGGAGGGGGAGTGAACTTTTCTTCTTCCAGAGTTTACCAGATTGTGGAGGCTCCGTTTCCTTGTGGTCACTTCTTTCTCTGGCCCGCTTGTTGTTGCCTTCACTCGTTTCCCACTCTCCTGTTCTGTGCAATGCTTCGCTTTTAATAATGGCTGTTTAACAAACAGCTCACAAAATTCCCGAAAATTTAACAATCGGCTCTCACGAGCCAGTAAGAGCCGGCTCCAGCACACCACTGTCTCTACCCCTCCTAGAAAGAAATTTATGGAGCAAAACGTGCAAGTACCCTTCTAAGCCATTTATGTGAAATAAGCCAGCCTGCCTGCTCCTACCTGTTACTGTTATTAGCCAATGATAAGTTAGAGGTGTGATTGATAAGTGAGTCATTTGGACAGGAATCCCTGCTGTTTTGCCTTCCTTTTTAGTGCACTTATCCTGCTCATCAATTTTTTCCTAGTCCTTGGAATCTCCATAGTTTGTCCTTCCTTTTTCCCTAGCAACCAGGGTGAACCTTTCCTGTGCTGAGTTCGCCTGAGATCAGGCAGTGCCTAGAAATTATTTTCTGCAAATACTACTATACAATACGTGTGGATGAATGTTAAAAAATGTCCCACCGCACAAAAGGCAAATATGAAACTTTGCAAAGAGGCTTAGGTATGTTTCCTGCTTTGCAGAAGCTAAAGACTAGGGTCTCATTAAGCATCCACTGAATAGTTAACTTACAGTACAATGGTATACATGTCTACTCAGAAGTAAGTTTATTTGTGTTTAATGGGGCTTGCTTCCAGGTAAGTGTCTAAAGGATGGCAGCCTAGGCTTTGGTTTAGGGTTGGCATTGGAGAAAAATTGGGGTTTTATGCCTTTAATGGGTATGTGGTGGGCAAAAATTCAACATATCAAGTATTTTCTAGTATGGAAATACAATTATGGGAAAAGCTTTACTATGACTACCATTTTGTGACTGGTGCTCCCAGCATTCTCTCGAAATTTGAAATGTGCCCTCTGGTCCAAAAAGGTTGGTGACTCCTGGGCTATAGCATTACGTTCAAAGTCTTTACATGTGCTCCATAGACACTGAGGGTAAGGGTAAATTCCAATGAAGAGAGCAACCAGTGTACACCACAGCTCACTTCCTTTGTCAGGCTTGGATAAGTCTTTATACAATCACATAAAAAGTAAGCTTTTTGGAGTCAAAGTGCCAAGGCTGTGAAGCTGAGCTCCTCAGTAACACTATCAATTATTACAAACGTCTATGTTTGGAAGCTTACCAATTGCTCAGGGGTAAACATGCTTCTGCCTTCATGCCTTGCTTGTGGGATGATGGACTAGATGGACTCTTGGTATGATCCAGCAGAGCTCTTGTAGTGTTTAAATTGTTGTGAACCACCTTGTCAGGGCTTCTTGCTTTGAAAAGTGGGGTATGCATTTATTAAATAAATAAACTCATATGTGCTTAGTCTACATACCTAATATAGTGCTACTGTATCTTTTCTTCACTACCTATTCCACACAGTATATTGATTTCTTATAGCAAACGCTTGAAAATCATTATTTCAAATGCACCTTCCATTGCTTTCTGCTTTGCAGTGACATTTTATGTCCTTTCCTCTGTTTATTATAGCCAAAATGCTTTGGAATTAGTCACTGTCTGACAGTCTCTTCAACAGTATTGTTAAGACGAGCAATTCTACTTTATAACTACTGTCAGAAGCTATGCTAAAGATCCATCATTTCATTCAAGACTGATTATTTTTTTTAAAAATGTGTCTGTATGTACGTGTGTGGAGTCAGCTCTTTTTTCCGAAAAGAATTACATGAAATTATGTCTCAAACACAACTACATAACATGAAATGCCATTTAATAAAGCCATTTGATTGAGAAAGCATAGCCAAATGACTAATGGAAAGATTTCAATGGGATCATGGCACACACAGTTTTCCTGTCACTATCATCATTATTTGCCAGCTAGTAATAACAGTGTGCACCCATTTATAACCATAAAGAAAGAATATTCTTTTCAGGATAAATTGCTAAGTATATAATGCTAGTACTCTTGTCATGCATGGTTATTACCTGTGGAAAAATTATTCTAGTTTGTTAATGTGGGGAGAGGGTCATCTTCTCCCTTTCTCCCAGCTGTAAAATTGGTCACCTGTATGACAGGTCTCATATTAATTAAGGGCCTTATCAGGGCGGGCGCCAGGAATGCCGGGGCCCTTGGGCATCAGCCTGCCCTGGGCCCCTCCGCTCCCCTTCCGCGATCCGTGGCAGGAGCTGTGCTACAGATCGCAAGACAGTCCAGAGCTTTCGAGCCACCAGCCGAGAAGCCTCCCATGCCCGCCATCCACCCTGCCATCCCGCCATCCCCCCCTTCACCTACCTTGCTCTGTTCTTTGCGGCTGCGCGCGCAGGTTTGCCATCAAACAAGATGGTGGTCAAGGTTTTCGTAAGGGACTGAAGCCTCTGCCGCCATCTTGGTTGATGGCATGCAGCGTGCGCATTGCTGCCATCAACCAAGATGGCGGCAGAGGCTTCAGTCCTTTACTGAAACCTCGGCCGCCATCTTAATTGATGGCAGCCCTGTGAGTGCAACACGCGCAGCTGCAAAGAACAGCAGAGCAAGGTAGATGAAGCGGGGGAATGTCGGGTATTGCGGGCGGCTCAGTGGGCGGCTCCTATCCTGCGAGCCATGGCTCCTGCCGCGGATCGCAGAAGGGGAACACAGGGCCCCTCAGGAGCTCCTGTAGCTCTGGGGCCCTCGGGCCAATGCCCAACCTGGCCGCCCTTTAGAACCGGCCCTGGGCCTTATATTAAATAATCCTCCTTTGATTGTTAAATAATGGTCTGAGCTGACAACTAGAGAGTAGCATTATGAGTACATGTCTGGCCATATCCTGTGTAACTGACTAATGACTCAGGATGGCCTGGGAAATGTCTCTTTGTAGAAACCAGTGTATAGGAAAGGGATGGTGAATCTGTGGCCCTCCAGATTGTTGTTGGATTGCAACTCCCAACAGCCCTGGCCAGAATAACCAATAGACAGAGATGGTCCAATAGCATCTGGAGGGCCACAGGTTCACCATTCCTGATCTAGGAAATTGTTGGAGATTTCTCTGGAATGTTCTGAACGGAGAAAGCTAATAGTTTGAGGAACATGGCACCACTCCAGCTAAAGAGTGGAGCAGGGAGAGAGACAGAGAGGGAGAGAGAGAGAGAGGAGGGGTGGACAGGAAAATGTAACTATGGAAGCAGATTTGGAACAGACAGAGCAAGATACAGAGTGACACAGGGATAGGAGGGAAGAGATAGAAAAAGAGGATATGACCTCTAACTATGAACTCTAGAAGTAAGAGCATAAGAAGAGCTCTGCTGGATCAGGCCAAAGGTCCATCTAGCATGCTATTCTCACAGTAGCCAACCAGATGTCTATGGGAAACCCACTAGCAGGACCTGAGTGCAACAGAGCTCTACCCACTTGTGATTCCCAGCAACTGGTATTAAGAGGCATACTGCCTCTGTCAGTAGAGAGAGATAAAGTGTCTTGGAGTGCAGGTCTCTCTCTCTCTCTCTAGGAATGTGATGATGTAGGGCAGTGGATGTTAGGAATGATTTCCTGTTTGCCTCCACCTCTGCTCTACTTGTAGTTCTGTAACTAAAAGAAACATTACAAAAATGCCATATGTATCCAGTGACCTGAGAAAGGAAGACAAACAAAGGCAGTGCTGCCCCTGGAACATCTTACTTCTTCTGGAAATGGAGAGTGAATTATGCTGGAAAAATAAAGGGCAATAAAAATAACTATTAAGATTGTTTGTACTGATATTGCCAGCCTAAGAGTACAGTGTTGTACTTGACAAATAGCAGCTGAGGAGCTATAGGACAAAGCAGGAGCTCCATTACACCAGCAGAACTGAGTTTATGTCAGCAAAGCTGGAGTTATGATGGAGCAATCACAAGGATACACTGACACATCCCTGCGCTGGAGTATCTGCTGTGCTGGGGCAGCATAAGAATGAGATGACAAAAACAGGGCACAGACACAGGCAGGGCAGGGGAGAGGCAAACTTAGGACAAATCCTACATCCCCTCAGATCCCATTCCCATTGTAAGGAAAATAACATTCATGGGATTTAAAAAAGAAGGTAAAACACAAGAAACCTAACCCCCCCTCTACTTGCCTTGCAACATTGGAGTACTGGACTTGGTATACAAATTGGCAGTCAGCTGTACAAATTGGAGGTTGCAAAACCAGGGGGAAAATCCAGCAAAGCTGTGGGGCGTTTTTTTTTTACCTTGAACTTGCCTGCATTATGTGTACTAAGATATTAGAAGCAGGTGGCTACATTTGAGGCAATCAGTCCTGAGAGGACAGGATTTTTTTGGGGGGGGGGGAGTTGATGATGAGAGCTGGAAAAGGTTTTTGAACTCAAACGGCAGTAGATTGCTGTTGGAAGAAGCCTGTGGAGGGCAACATAGAAACCTGGCAAATGAGAAAAAGAAAGATCTGCACTTGCCTAATTAGGAATATGGTGGCTAGAAGGAAGATTCTCAGTTTGTGGGCTAAAAACATTGACCTTGACCTGAATTCCATCCCAAAATACATAGTTGCAATGACACACATTATTCTACATAAGTGAATCTGAAAAAATCAGATATCCCTATGCTGTAATTTATTTATTAAAGCAGTCATTTCTAAATACTGTCTATATAACTTTAAGTGAATCAGATGGTCATCCATAAAGCAAATCACTTCTCATTCTGTTCTTAGTTATGCTGGTTTGACACTTGCAACTCTACAGACTTCACCTGAGAGTCATTAACGGAAATGAGACTTAAATCCAGCCCAGGGTCTCTAGAATGCATATAGGCTCACTTTCTTTCTCAGCCATGTCAAAATGAAAATTTAAGCCTCAAATTCTCTGACAAAATCATATCAATGGCAACAGAGAGCTCATGCCATTCATGGAGGAGCTGAGCCAACTAACGTGAACAGTGTGTGGGATCTGAAATCCATCTAAACAGGAAGAGCTTCATCAGCAAGGTGACAGCTACAATTAGCATAGAAAAGCCTGAAGAAATAAAGACAGAGTGAAGTCACAAGATGAAAAATAGATTATTCGCTGTCAGAGAAAGCAACAGACAAGAGACAAAGACATAGTTACTAGGTGACAGGGTGTATAGTAGGAAATAAGCTAAATTATTATTATTATTCCCCCTTTAGGATGCACACCTTAACGTGGTGAGGGGGTTTGAGAGTGTTGAAGAAGCTGAGAGCAATGCCATCAGGAGTCTAGACCAAGAGGATAGACTCCTAGCAGCAGCATCCATGGCGGAATGGTCAAAGCTGAGACACCAGACTAAGATGCATCCAAACTCAGAGGAAGGGAATGGTAAACCACCTCTAAATACCTCTTACCACAAAAACCCTACGAACAGAGTATCCAAAATGCAACATGAGATAGTGCTGGAAGATGAGACCCCCAGGTCAGAAGGCACTCAACGAGCTACTGGGGAATAACAAAGGACAAATATGAGTAGAGCTGTGACTAATGACACAGCTGGGTCAAAGCCGAAAGGAAGCCCAGAGGCTGATGCACACAGATGCGAAAGGAGAGTCCGGAGTTGTACAACGCACACAATAGGAACATGGAATGTGAGAAGCATGAACCAGGGAAAGTTAGAAATTGTCAAGCAAGAAATGGAATGTATCAACATTACAATACTTGGTGTGAGTGAATTAAAATGGACAGGAATGGGACATTTTCAATCAGGCAACTACAAAACATTTTATGCAGGAAATGAGAAATCAAGAAGAAATGGGGGTTGCTTTAGTAGTGAGAAGTGACGTAGCAATTAGGAGC
Organism: Rhineura floridana; assembly: GCF_030035675.1. Classification (NCBI taxonomy): domain Eukaryota; kingdom Metazoa; phylum Chordata; class Lepidosauria; order Squamata; family Rhineuridae; genus Rhineura; species Rhineura floridana. The sequence continues at coordinate 53,143,461 of NC_084484.1, forward strand.
TACAACGCAAGGTCTGAGCAAGTGATATCAGTGAGATTAAACGGGAAACCTATTAACATAACCATCATCCAAGTCTACGCTCCAACGGCAAAGGCAGAAGAAGAATTGGAGAGATTTTATGCAGAAGTACAGGAAGAAATTGATCACACACCAAAATAAGATATGATGATAATCATGGGGGACTGGAATGCAAAAGTAAGGAACAGAGAAGAACTAGGAATTGTGGGGAAATTGGGCTTAGGAGATAGAAATGAAGCAGGAGAAAGACTTATTGAATTCTGTGAAGCCAGTGATTTGTTTCTTGCCAACACATTTTTTGAGCAATCAAAAAGACGACTGTACACGTGGACACCACCGGATGGTCAATAAAGGAATCAAATTGATTATATAATTGGAAACAGAAAATGGAGAAGGTCCATACTTTCTGCAAAAATAAGACCAGGAGCTGACTGCCGTACAGATCATGAACTGATCGTATCGAAAATCAGAGTAAGGCTAAAGAAGAACAAAGCAATCATAATGCCAAAATACAATTTAAATAACATCCCAGAAGAATATAAAGATCAAATAAGGAACAGGTTTGAGGCTTTAAACGTAGTTGACAGAGAACCAGAAGAACTATGGACTGAAGTCAGGGACATTATCAGGGAAGAATGCAAAAAGACAATACCTCTTGTTAAAAAGAGAGAAAGACCTGAATGGATGACTGAAGAAACTCTTAAAATGGTTAAAGAGAGAAGGAAAGCAAAAGCAAAAGGAGATAGAAACACAGTCAGAACCCTAAATGCAACAATACAGCGACTAGTACATAGGGACAAAGAAAACTATTACAATAGTTAGTGTATAGAAATAGAAAAGGACAACAAAATGGGAAGAACAAGAGCCCTATTCCAAAAGATTAGAGAAATGAAAGGGAAATTTAAACCACGAGTAGGCATGTTGAATAATCAACAGGAGAACACACTGACTGATCGAGATGAAATAAAAGGAAGACGGAAGCAATACACTGAAGAACTATATAAAAGAAATGACAGGATGACAGATTCATTCACGGAGGAACCATATGATGAAGAACCAGAAATTTTAGAATGTGAGGTGAAAGCTGCTCTTAAAATTCTTGGAAGAAAGAAATCACCAGGAATAGACGGCATACCAATAGAGTTGCTACAAGCTACTGAGACTGAATCTGTCCAAATTTTAACAAAAATTTGTCAAGAAATATGGAGAACTAAACAATGGCCCACAGACTGGAAGCGTTCAATATATATCCCAATTCCAAAGAAAGGGGATCCCAGGGAATGCAGTAATTACTGAACTATTGCCTTAATATCCCATGCAAGTAAAGTAATGCTCAAGATTCTACAACAAAGGCTCTTACCATATATGGAGCGAGAAATGCCAGACGTCCAAGCTGGATTTAGAAAGGGAAGAGGCAACAGAGATCATATCGCAAACATACGTTGGATAATGGAACAGAGCAAGGAATTTCAGAAGAAATCACCCTGTGCTTTATAGATTACAGCAAAGCCTTTGACTGTGTAGATCATGAAAAACTATGGAATGCTTTAAAAGAAATGGGAGTGTCACAGCATCTGATCGCCCTGATACCCTACCAATACTCTGGACAAGAGGCTACTGTAAGGATAGAATATGGAGAAACTGATTGGTTCCCCATCGGAAAGGGTGTGAGACAGGGGTGTATTTTATCACCCTATTTATTTAATCTGTACGCAGAACATATCATACGGAAAGCGGAATTGGACCAAGATGAAGGAAGTGTGAAAACTGGAGGGAGAAACATCAATAATTTAAGATATGCAGACGATACCATACTCTTAGCAGAAACGAGTAATGATTTGAAACAAATGCTGATGAATGTTAAAGAGGAAAGCACAAAAGCAGGACTACAGTTGAACGTCAAAAAGACCAAAGTAATGACAACAGAAGATTTATGTAACTTTACAGTTGACAATGAGGACACTGAACTTGTCAAGGATTATGAATACCTCGGCACAGTCATTAACCAAAATGGAGACAATAGTCAAGAAATCAGAAGAAGGCTAGGACTGGGTAGAGACTGTGAGAGAACTAGAAAAGGTCCTCAAATGCAAAGATGTTACTGTAAACCGCCCAGAGAGCTTCAGCTATGGGGCGGTATACAAATACAAATACAAGAAGAAAGAAAGAAAGAAAGAAAGAAAGAAAGAAAGAAGAAAGAAAGAAAGAAAGAAAGAAAGAGAAAGAAAGAAAGAAAGAAAGAAAGAAAGAAAAGAAAGAAAGAAAGAAAGAAAGAAAGAAAGAAAGAAAGAAAGAAAGAAAGAAAGAAAGATGTATCACTGAACACCAAAGTCAGGATCATTCAGACCATGGTATTCCCGATCTCTATATATGGACGTGAAAGTTGGACAGTGAAAAAGGCGGATAAGAGAAAGATCAACTCATTTGAAATGTGGTGTTGGAGGAGAGCTGTGCAGATACCATGGACCACGAAAAAGAGAAATAATTGGGTGTTAGAACAAATTAAACCAGAACTGTCACTAGGAGCTAAAATGATGAAACTGAGGTTATCATACTTTGGACACATAATGAGAAGACCTGATTCACTAGAAAAGACAATAATGCTGGGAAAAACAGAAGGGAGTAGAAAAAAGAGGAAGGCCAAACAAGAGATGGATTGATTCCATAAAGGAAGCCACAAACCTGAATTTACAAGATCTGAACAGGGTGGTTCATGACAGATGCTCTTGGAGGTCGCTGATTCATAGGGTCGCCATAAGTTGTAATCGACTTGAAAGCACATAACAACATTATTATTATTATTTATTATTATTATTGTTAGGATTAAATTTAATCTCTCTTAACCTGTTAAGCTACAGTTCACTTATCATACCTGAATCTGTCCAGGCATCATGGGAAATAGAACCAAAGTGGCCTTTAGTTGACTTTTGATATAAAATGTCGGTTTATTTCCTGGTGACCTGACCCTTACCTACATTCCAGTGGCTCGCATAATAAAAGCCGGTTTAAGCTGGAAACTTCCCCTATTATGTATCTCCTGTATTACATCTATGCCTATAACCTTGCTTATTGTTACAAATGTGCCTTTGCATAGAAATGTTAAATGCTGTTTCGTTGCCCCACAAACCTTGACTTGTATAAGCCTTTGATATGTAAGCAAAATAATATCTTGTCTGTCTCCAGTTTAGGGGGCGCCCGGTTGCAGCTGGGCCTCCCCTCAATAGTTGCCTTTGTCTGTTGCTGCATAGTGCTTATCTCAAGGACATGCGAAGTATGCAGACATAGAGTCTGGAAGATAGTCTAAATGTTTCCACCTTTGTCCTTCCCCCCGTACCCCTTTACCTCTTTTCATATGCCCTACAGTCATTACATCTAGCAATTGTTTCTTTTATATTTTATGACGTGTGCCCGATATTGTAAACTTTGGGGTGAGCCTATATAAACCCTATGACACCAATAAATGAGGTTCCCATGCTGACCTGCTTCGGCTTGTAAGTATTGGGTCCCCTTTGCAAAGGTTTTTGTCTCGTGTTACTTGATCTCTGATAGTGGGTTCATTTGCACTCAACTCCGCACTCCCGGGTGTAAGCGAGTTGGGGTTGACAGGACGACTTGCGTGTTGGGTTTGGACCTAACATTATTAACAACAACTACTACTACAATAATAAATACTGAATGCTGTGGAGAGGCAATCAAGGTCCTTGAAGCAAAACAAAGCAACCACTGGTAAAAGGAGGGGGGGAAACACTAACAGAGATGGCAATATGATTAAAGGTGGTAAAGAAGCAGTTATAAGAGCTTACTTGAAGGGGAAAGCCTTGTATTTGAAAATGATACCAGATATACATTGAGGACTAGAGCACACGCAATGCACTAGTAGAAGCAGCAGCAAGTCATTCATCAATTATGTCAAAAAAGTTATTCCAGGAAAGTAAAATGCAGAAGTGTGTTTATGAAAATATGTCCTTTCCATTATGGCTGCTATTGAGAAACAAATATATGCACAAGTGATTGTTTATTATTATTCAGTGAACTGCAGTCTCACCAGGTACTGTTTAGCTCCTGTTTTTGTCCCTAAATAGTTGCAGCTCAGAAGAATTCAAAATGCTGAGGTCCCTTGAGTCACAGTGATATTCAGAGACCCCTGACAGTTCCTATGAATGCATCACCACATGCTTAAATCAATATTTAACCATATCCTGGGAACATGTTAATTTCTCATTGCGTTCCAGCATGATTTTACCTTGGGAAAATGAGAGGGCAAATGTACCTTCACTGAGACATCTTCCTAGTAAAATCATTTGTGAAAATTCACCCTAACACTGGGTCATAAAATTTATCACAACTGAAAACAAACTTGATAGTCTCAGGCCTGTCAGTACTGCTGTGAAAACAGGGACATTTCATAGACAAAGCAGGGGCTTTGGCACACTCAGCGATAAGGATGCTTGAGAAATTTGTTGAATCCACATTCCCAAGTGAGTTGGGAAACCGCACCTCCTGGGCTATTGTGTAGATCGTAACATGGTGTGGATTGAAACACAGTTTTCCTTGGGTATCTGTACCACGACAAATAATATGAAGTGATCCAAGGGCTGCCTTTAAAGTAAGTCCTCTTCATACAGGTAACAGCTGTCCTATGTGGTTGGAAAGTGTGGCTGCTGCTGCATGTGTTGAGAATGGGGCCATAAATGCCTCTGGGAGTGTTGGGACATGACAACTTCCTGTCCCTCCCAGACACAGTACAGAAAAAAAAGATGGCTGCCCCCCCAGGGATAGCAGTGGGTTTCTTTTGCTTACAATGTGGGCTGTGTGGACTGACAGCACTGCCATATAGCAGTGAGTTTAAGCACTCCCTTCTGAGATTCTGTGATAATCTTATTCTGTCCTATGAATGTTCTTGAGTATAAGCATCTTAACTTTCATGCATGATAATTTGAGGCCTAAAACCAGCTTGGCCATGTCACAGAAGTTCAGAGGATCCACAAAATGTATTTCTTTGTAAAAAAAACTATTTCTTCTTCTTCACCCTAAGCACTTGAGATGTGCTGCTAAATAAATAAAACAAGCATGGCCAAAGCTTTGGCTCTCTCCTTGTAGTTGCCTCTGGTTGCTCTGGAACAAACACATATATTAATTTGGAGGGGAAGTGGTATTTCACACTACCTTGGTGAAGGTCAAGCAGTCCTTGTCCTGATCCTTGTCCTTTATCTCAAAATCATAAAGTGCTTTGCCCTGAGGTGGAGCTGGTGGAAGGGGCTTGATACACTGGATATAGCTTGCTGGGAAAAAGCCATGATGTCCATTGAGTTCCCCGTGATACCAATTCTCATCTACTTTTCGTCGCAGTATAATAATGTCTCCTTTGTTAAACTTGAGGTCACCTGGTTCTTTCCCTTCGTAAGCATAGAGAGCTTTTCCATAGGGAAGTTGAGAGGAATTCTGCACCAAAAAAAGATATGATATAATATTAATAAATCAATTATAATACTAGCATATGTTCTTCTACTTTTTTTTATTATTGCTTGATTTATCCCTCCTTTTCACCAGAGTACACAAGGCAGCTTACAAAAATATCTAATGCAAAAAATAAGATAAGATACAACCTAAAATCTACATAGTTTATAGTAAAATCAACAGAGCAGTTTGAAACAGCAACAGAATACATCATAAAATTGGAAATTTACAAAAGTCCACTTAAATAAAATTATCTTCACTGCCGGGCTAAAAGCAGTCAGTGAAGGAGCTAGGTGTACTCCTTTTAGAAGGCTGTTCCAAATCCTGGGTGCCACAGATAAAAAGGCCAAAACCGACCCCATATCTCAGATAGCAGTAAGGACTGAAGAGATCCTCTGAAGTAGAATAATGGTTCCAGGCAAGCTCATATGGGGCCCCAGGTGGAGGGAGGGAGATTCCTGATTTTCCCTATATAAATACAGGACTATGTGCAAGCCATGATTCTCCAGAAGTGCAGAACACTCACAGAACATGAACTCAGCTTCTTGAGAGAGAGAAAAGCTTTTATTTTGAAATAAAAATTTCTAGTAATTATGGCTGCATGCACAGGCATATTTTAAATTTCATGACAACACGTTTGAAAGTGTATGGCTAATGCCTGTGGAAATCTCAGAAGCCAGAGAGGAAGCTGAGTAAGTTTTCTGGAGTATAGGGAAGATGTGTTGCAATCTGTGGTCTACAACCCCCATCATCCCTGACAATTGGACATGCTGACTGGGGATGATGGGAATTGGGGTCCAACAGGATCTGGAGGGCTACAAATTCCCTGACCCTGATTTAGGTTCAGGGTCCTCAGTGCCTTATATAATTCCTTGCTTCTCTCCATGACTAGCAGGAACAGAATAAATTATGTAAAATAAGATTATGTAAATCAGTGTATTTTATACAGGAGTCTACAATTCAGCACAGAATTTGCACTGGCAGGTTGCATTTTTTTTAAATTTACAGAATATACACAGCCCTTCATAAAGGCAATTAGTTAAACAGAGTGCATTTTTCATATTTGTGACCACTTTGGGCTAACTATACACAATGTCTCTCCACTGCAAATGTTATCAGCATTATCAGCTTTGAGTTTTATTTCAGCACACCAAAATCCTCTGGAAGAGCCAATCTGTATTCAATATTAATTTATTATTTATCCATAAAATATATTTTATGCCTAGAAAAGGGCCCAAGGCGACATAAAATCAATTAAAGCTAAAATTAAAAACAACACTGAAAACTAACATAACAATAAAATATGCAAAAATGTTAATGAGGATCATCCCTAAGAGTTGATTTAATACTCACTAAAAAAAAAAGAAAGAAAGAAAAAAAAACTTTTCACCCAAATCCAGCTTCACTTTTATGCTGTCCAAATGCCTTTCAACTTTCCAGTCTCTTTATCTAATTCTTGCACTTCATCAGCAATAGAATACATCAGAACAAAAAGGGAGCTATTCATTGCACAATTTATTAAAAACTGCTATGTTGGAATAGATATGCCTACTAAGCCAAGGAGAAGTGGTTAAAAAAAACCCTGCCCATTTCTAGGGATGCTGGATAATTCCGATGAAAATGGAAAAGTGGAAATGGATGCAGTTTGCGTGTTCGTGTGTGGTCAGGAATGGAAATTAGTCAAGTGATATGATTGATATTCACATTATTGTTTTAAGCCCACAAATGATATGTAATTAATAACTTTGTTTTGATGTTTCCTTTACATTGAAATAAATGTAAATTACATAAATTATGTAAATAGCTATGTAAGTTACATAACTTACATTAAATAGCAGACAGTGAGATTAGTACTGCTGTATTTGTTGGAAACCAAACTGCAGTGGAATGGAAACATCACCGATTGTGACAAAGACAACTGGAAATCTCTGTCTTCTGACATCCCTACTCATAACATATACGGAACAGATGAACCAGCAGAATCTGTCCTCTTTCCTCACTAAATCAGCTCTCTTTTCATTGCAGCTGAACTGGCCACTGCCTTTACCTATTGGGCACAGCTGTTCTCATTTATTTCCTGTAGCTGCCCTGATTTTTTTAAGTCTCCTAGAAAATGTAGCTTCACAATAATCAATTCCTCTGACACACACACACACACACACACACACACACACACACACACACACACACACACACACACACACACACACACACACACACACACACACACACACACACACACACACACACACACACACACACACACACACACACACACACACACACACACGGGAATTGATTAGTCGTATTGATTTCCCCATGCATTTTTTTGCATTAACAAGAAATAAAACAAGAATGTCCATTACTATGGATTTAAGTCTGTCAAAAATGGTAAGGGTTGGAAGAGAAGCGAAGAAATGTCACTACATGTATATCAATGTTTTCTGTACAGTGCTGGATTCTGCAGGAGGTTTCATTTCTATGTTAATCAATCAGTGCTGATAAGAAAGCCTGAAGCATTAATACTCTGAAATAAGAGATATTTTAGTGAGATCCTAATGATATGCTACAAATTCAATCATTCTGCATTTACGTTTCAGCCAAATCAAACAGCAGCACTTAAACTACCTGCTGGCAAACTGACAAACAACAATCACGAGGCAATTAAATGGTAACTAGAAGCCTACAACCAATAAATTGGGTAGTTAGTTTAAATCAATCTATGAAATTTCACTGCCCACTATCTGCCTAGCAATCCTGTGCCCCTTTGGCAGCCTAGCCCATACTCACCTGGCCTCAAATATTCTCTTGCTTTTCCATGTCCTATAGGGCAACACTGCACAACTTCTCTTGCTCCTTAGCTTAATGTGAGGGTTTGCATCAGTAGTTTCTCCTTGGCTTCACTTTCCCCCCCAACTACATGTCTCAATTACCTAAAGCTGCTACTTCTGGCAATCTCCTGCTTTGTTCCACTACCTTTAGCCCTCTTGTCTTGGTCAGCCTCTTGAGCACTCCCGTTTCCTTCCTCAACTTAGCATACAGCCACTCCTGCCCTTAAAACACTGGCCTGGTTTGCATGTCATGCTAAGCAAAACCATGCCTTAATGAGACTGCACAAGCATGCAGGCTTCAGATGAGGAGACTGCAGCTGCTTTACTCCTTCTTGCTTATTCTGCTGCTGCACTGAGCTAAACTATAGCTTGATTTAATGTTTCATCTGGGCTTGCAGTTTAACTTTCTCCAGACTAACCACGAGCTGCAAGCAAGGTTTATCCTATGGTTTATGACTTGTAGTTTGTCCAGGAGAGGTAAACCACAAGTCTGGGTTTGGACACTAAGCCAAACTATGACTTAACTCAGCAAACATTCTCTGGGTGCCCACATGCTTGTGTGTTGTGCTAAGCCAAATCTACTGTGACATTTCTCATTAACTTTTTTCTTATCTCTGTTCCAGGACTCTTCTACATTCTTCCTCCTTCTCTTTCACTCATCCATTCTTTTCCGGTTCTCAGTCCATTGCCTACTTTGCACCCTTCCTTCGGTCATCCACTTTGCCTCTGGGCTCTGTGTTGCTTAGCTTGTCTACAGTCTGGCACCTCTTCCTCAACCTGCTCTATAAATCTATTCCTTTTTCTAGCAGCTGCATGAGCTTTTAATCCCATCCCAAATGACAGTTTTCCCTCCCTGCTCCACTGAAAACAACTTTCCTGAGTACCTGGAATAATCATGAAACAATCAGGCTCAGAGACTTCACTGCCACCAATACATACAGATTCCTCAGGATTTTTCATTACAGAGATTACAGAACAAAAGAAGGGGAAAGTTGCCAGTAATTCTACCACTGGAAAATTTTGTGCTATAATTACAATACTTTTAAATAAATCCAGAGAACTAGAATAAAAAGTTATTTTGTCAATAAGCTTCAAAGAATGAAATGTGAAAGAGATGTCAAAGGTTATCACAGCTCCAACAAGCAATAAAGACAATCTCCGCAACAAAACAAGATCCATTCAGAACATTCCTTAATATTTCAATCCAAGTGCTTACAAAAGGTGACCTTATTGCCTTAAAAGAACTGACACCAGTCAGGATTTTGAAGCAAATATTTTATGATACAGCTCAAAACATTTAGACTGCGATACAAAGAACCATGCAAATAATTCCACTAATCCAAGGAGATTTGGGGTGTGTGCTTTTGGACATTAGACAGCTCCCCACCCCACCCTGTCCCGAGCCACATGACAAACCCCTTTGCAGAGCTTGGAAAAGTTACTTTTTTGAACTACAACTCCCATCAGCCCAATCCACTGGCCACGCTGGCTGGGGCTGATGGGAGTTGTAGTTCAAAAAAGTAACTTTTCCAAGCTCTGCCCCTTTGAAGTCGAGGGACCTTTTGGAAGACAGAAATCTATTCAAAGAAGATGTGTGGAGGTCAACAAAATACTGAGTATGAACCATACTCTGGGATTTGCCTAACAATTCTCTTTGAATATTAGCCTTAAGAAATGTCAGTATTACAGACTTCCGGGAAGGGTGACTTAGCCTGTGCCTGCTTTTGAGACGGGCTCCTGCCTCAAAAGAAGCTTATTCAGATATATCAGTCAGGTTTTTTTTTTTTTTGACTGATTAAACTTCTCCCGGGTAGGGAGAAACGAAGAGATTAACCTCAAAGCCTATTTTTGTTGGGACGACCAGATCTCATTAATTTATGGGACGAGGTCCAGCCGACGAAGGTGGGACGGATTTTCAACAACAAGCTCTATCTGATAAAGCGAACGTTCATCTTATCTTCTAAGAGAGAACGCACTAACAGGCAAGCACCCTTCTTTCTATATTTTTCTTTTACTTGACTTAAATTGTTGCTGTTTAAAAGAGATTTGCCAGATTGATCGGTTTTTGACATCTCACTGGGGAGCCATAACTTCTCTCTGCTACTCACTAATTAATAGCTTATCTCTGTTTTTGTTGCAAAAAGCTGTCCTGGATTTGCATTCTAAAGATATACACAGAAGAGGGATTTCTATTCCAGATTTTTATTTTGAAGAATATTATATTGTCTGAGACTACTCTCTTTTTGGTCTATTTTATTTTGACGAATCTGTTTCCTGACGACCGCCATTAATTGTTTCGATCCTGGGAACTGCATTTTGTTTACTTAAGCATGGAGAGATAAGGCTGTCTGCTCTGTTTATACTGTGATGTCACCAAGTTTGGAGTATTAACCCAATTGTTGCTGAAATAAGAAGTGGTTTTCCTATATTTTTCTTTTAAAATGGCAATTAAGAAAGTGGCTGAGAATCTGGAAATAACTATGTTTCAGAAAATAATGGATGAGATTGAGATAACGAAACAAAACCTGCGACAGGGTTGTAAGGAGCTGAAAATTGAATTGAGTAAAATGAAGCAGGAGATTAAAGATATAGGGGTCCCTGTGAGAGAGGTGACCCTGGAAGGGGTCCCTGTGAGAGAGGAGACCCCGGAGATTGGAACAAACGTGGAACAGGAAAAAGATTTGGAGTCTATGGACTTTAGAAACAAAATCTATTGTTTGGAGACACAGGAGATTAAAGACATAGGGGTCCTTGTGAGAGAGGAGACCCTGGAGACTGGAACAGGGGTCCCTGTGAGAGAGGAGACCCTGGAGACTGGAACAGGGGTCCCTGTGAGAGAGGAGATCCCGGAGATTGGAACAAACGTGGAACAGGAACAAGATTTGGAGTCTATGGACTTTAGAAATAAAATCTATTGTTTGGAACTCAATGTTATCTCTGAAGAAATTAATGAAGATTCTAGAGATAAAGTTATCAATGGCATGGATAATCTTCTGGACTGGAATGATGTGATGGAGCCCAATATAGAGAAAATTTATGGAATTAACTGCAGCCATGTGACAATGGAAAAACTTTTAAGAGATGACCCAGTGTATTTTGAAAAAAAGAACAGAGATATGATTTTACAGCAGTATTTCAGCAACCTATTCAGAATGGATGGCAAGAAAATATTTGGGATAGAGGTAATTCCCATCAGACTCTTACTATATGACTATGGCTTTGACAGCAAGATTATTATGGAATACTGATAATGGAAGATTGGATATTGAAATTACTGGACTTAACAAGACTACTGAAGATGGAAGATGGAAAATGGAACTAATAGGGATAATAGAACAATGGCTACTGAAATTACTGAACCTAACAGATTCTGATGTGATGGATTAATTGAAATGTTTATTTTGACTATGGTTATGACAATAAGATTATCATAATTAGTAATGAGATGGATTAATCGATATGCTTATCTGGAAAAAAAAATTGATAGATATATTTCTTAAAGAATTGAAACCTCTCTTTGACTTTTTGTGGAAAGAATAAAGTAATGTTTATGAGATTTGATGATTAAGTAAGATAACTACTGGAGGAAAGTGATTTTATAATATGACTTAAGAGACAGGATTGTTATATATTATAGACTTATAACTGATTTGATCTTTGACAAATGGGAAGTCAATATTTTATTCTTTATTTTTTATTTTTGTTTTTTTTTTCTTTTTTTTTTTTGTTTAACTATTTTTGATTTTGTTTTTTGTCTTTGAATGTTTTATGATTTCGTCTTGTATGTTTTATGAAAATCTGAATAAAAATTATTGAAAAAAAAAAAAAAAGAAATGTCAGTATTACAAATGTACATAGGCTCAAAGCATGTCCCAATACCAGATTGCTGGGAATTGCAGTTTTGAAACTAAGGATTTCAAACAAAAGATCCTCAGTGTTCTTACAAAACTAAAATTCCAGGGGTTCTTTCCTGTCAGAGAGGTTTAAAAACATGAATTAAAGCATTTCCACGTTAAAGCAAAACATTTTTTGCTCTGACAGGTTCTGTAAAGTCATTAAAAAATCTACATTGGCTAGATTCTAGCCACTAGAATGTACATTAGATTTTTTTTAAAAAAAGTATATCTTCCCTTTATATCCAATATTAACATCCTCCACACATGGCTCAAATAGTACAAAACCACGGCAAACACCCTTTTTACTGCAGACTTTTATTTCACAAGGAATTCCATGCAGCTGGTGGAGAAAGGACTAAATTTTCTGTCTCACTTCTGTTCACCAGTGGGAGGGAAGCCCATCCCTGAGATCCATCCCTCCTTACTAGTTTGCTTAGAAGAAGGTGTCTTTTTCCTTGTTGGGGGGGGGAGGTAGACTACTAAGAGGCTAGTATAGTGTGTTTACATGAGAGACACAGAGGAGGGGACTTCTCTTCTATGGCCAGGACAGAAATCCAAAATATTAGCCTCTTAGCAGGCTACTGACTTATGTAGGCTTATTTACAATATTGTTTTCAGTGTGCAGATCTGCACCATTCATTGCTTTGGAAAGGCACAAGATGGAAGGATAATACTTCAAGCTACTCTAGCAGAGCCAAACCACACTTGATAGGAGATGCCAAAATTAATCTACAATGCTCTTTAAAATGTCCATTGTTACATTCTTACACAATTATGCTCTGGTATGCAATGTTGTGAATAAGTGCATTTTTTTTTACATATCATAGGGAGTTCTGTTACTTTCTGAAACACCCTTGGACAGTAGAAGATTATGACTTACAATTTTGGAATGTGAGCTTTCTCCCAAGTCCCTTCCTTCAAGCTAGATCCAGGAAACCTAACTTCAGTCTACTAAATTTTCATCTTTCGTTTGAGAAGGACCTGAGAGTTCAAGGCTGCAGATATACAGAACTTTGTTCTTTTTCCAGAGAAGCCATATGAAAGCATTACAAAACCCTGCAAAACCTGTTTGACTAAAGACCATAGTGGGAACAGAAAAAAAGAATGTGCATACCATAGACAAAAATTGCTCTAAATTATCAACTAATGCACTGAATGCATAATTTCTAAAACAAAAAGATGTTCGGTCTCAAGCCTGCAACGTATCCTCTGCCTATACCGTGGAAATTTTATATTCCAAAAATTGTTGTATCTTGTCCTTCATTCAAACAGCTCTAGAAGTCATGCATGCTCTTCCCAGGAGTAGACGATATGGTGGGACAAGCCAATTTCCTGCCATTGCTGCAGTTTACCTGAGCAAGACTGGGCAGGGTGGTGGTGAGGTCAGACACACCAGCAGAGCCAATTCGGCACTCCACCAAGGCACATGCACAGCTCCTGCCCGACCCTCTCCAGGTAAGCTGCAGCAATGCTGGTGTCAGAAGGGCAGCTCCACCCCACCACATGGGATACTACTGTCTTTTAGGAGGGCAGTGGAAAACACAAGCTTTGCATGCAGAAGGTCCTAGGTTCAATTCCTAGCATTTCCAGTTAAAAGAATAACGTAGCAGGACCAGGCTAGACCCCAATCCTGCCTAAGATCTTGGAAACCCCTGCCAGTCAGAAAAGTCAATTTGGGCCAAAAGACTAATTATCCGATTTGTAAGAAGTGGCTTCATGTGGTTTTATGCTCTGTTATCACCTCATCAACCGGATAAGTATGTCAGGCTGACAGATGGTGAAAGGATTAAGGTCACCCAGTAACTTGTACAGCTGAACAGAGATTTGAATACATCTCTCCTAAGTCTTAAGACTCTGGCCACAATACAACAATGCCTCACATAATCCTAATGTATGGGTCAGCTGGAATTGCACAGAAGAAAGGAAATGCATTCTCTATATGCTGAGAAGCACATTTTATTTTCTGACATAATCCATACCAGACTTTTTATTTTATACATGTATTTATTATATTTTTATCTTGCCAGCCTGAAGGAAGCACAGGGCAGCATATCACATGGTACCCCCCCTCCATTTTATCCTCATAACAATCCTGCAAAGTAGGATAGCATTGAGAACACTTTCTGGGGCAAACATATCACAGGTTCAGTGGCCTAGTCCTGTTTCAAATTCTGCTGTGTTAACAACCATCAGCCAGTTAAGAAAAATGTGGAGGGAAGAGAAAGAAAGAAAGAAAGAAAGAAGAAAGAAAGAAAGAAAGAAAGAAAGAAAGAAAGAAAGAAAGAAAGAAAGAAAGAGATGTCCATACGATGGCCATTAAGCAACAAAACAACAAATGGTCAGTACAAGACATTAATAACAATTAAAACCCATAATGCTAATTTTGTGGCTCATTACTCGGAGAGCATCACACCAATTTCTCACTCTGTGCAAGACATGTGGCAGAACTCAGAAGAGCTCCTTGGCATTCTGATGGATGCTTTGCACAGGCAGCCAGGACAAGGCTTCAGCATATGGTTTCTGTCATGCGTATCAGTTTCTTGGAAATCACATCAGCTGTTTCCAGAAGGGAGAGGGCTTTCTCACTGAAATATATATTAAAATAATTTCACCAGGTGGAAGTGGGATGTGTGGGGAGGGAAGCAGCAGGGAAGAAAAACTGGATGAATTGGAGCATTCACACCATGATATGTAGCCTTTCATGCCTGGAGCAATAATTTGAAGCAGTTCAACTGTAACAAAAAGGCACAATCATGTGATAACTGTTCAGTTACTTCTATGAAAAAGAAAAAAAACCACTCGGAATTAAAAAAGATGGAAGAAACTGATAAAAGCCTCAGAAGATAGGTAGTTTTCAGTTGACAGATTTAAGTTACACACCCACATTCTGAAGAACAACTGGCAACTTTGTTTGACAGCTTGACGGAAAGGTCAAAAAATGATTCAGTGTAGCAATTTGATATGGATGATTCTTGGCACTCTAAAAATAAGCAAAATATAAACGGTGAAGGCATTAAGTTTCATTCAATCAAGGTATGCTAGAGGTAGTACACAGAAATCATGATTAGTATCAGTTGATAGCCTTCTTCTCCATTAATTCATCTAACCCCCTTTTAAAGTCATCCAAGTTGGAGTCATAACCACATTTTTAGGGAGCAAATTCCAGTTTATCTATGCACTATGTAAAGAACTACCCTGAATCTTCCAGCATTAAGATTCACTGGACAATCTAGGGTTCTAGTGTTACGAGAAAAATTTACTAGTAGGAAGCAGCCAAGTAAAAGTGGTCAGCTTACCTAATTTATTAATTATCCAGTTATTAGGAATGGAAAAGGCACTAATAACTTTCCAATTCCTTTCTTCTCATATTATGCAAGCACATCCCAATAATTATTGATTTATACTAAAGATTTCCCAACATTCTACCATCAGGGAACATTACCAGTATCAACTTGCTTGCTCAGAAATCCTAGCTATGAATATCCACACACCGAAGGGAACAACTCTTGAGGGGTTTTGATGTTTCATTAGGCTGATTGAGGGGGCTTTCTGCATGCCCTTCCCTAATAAGCTGCAAAGAAGTTACCAAGAAAAAGTCTTTATATATAGGTGGGTAGAAAAATGCATGCCACTCTGCACTCCTTGGAGGAGGGCTTAGCTAAATATGTACTAAAACAACCTAACAGGCAATTCCAACCAAACCCCACCTTCTCGCTTGTATGAAGAATGAGAATTTGGGAATGCATATCTTCAGGATAGTATATTTCAGACCAACTGAGTAAATAAGAGTATTTTTAATTTTCTCCTGCAACAACTGAAGGTTGAAGCAATGGTTCCTGGCCCAAGGGTCATATTTTCAGCCATACACAGACACAGCAATGTCCCAAAAGGCTTGTGTTCTGCAGAAACTGGGAAGGGCTTCTTTTTTGTTAACTTTGAAAGCTTCAAGTTGAGGATGTTATAGTGAATTTATACTACTCCTATTTCGAAACCACTGTTTGAAGGGATATGCACTTTGGCATCCCCAATGGCTCTCAGAATTGGCCCAGCGAGCCTCCCCAAGTCAACTGGTTTTAGTTTCTCCATGTGAAATGCAGAAAAGGAACACAATGGCCTGCTGAGCTCACTCTTCTTTAACAAAGATCCCAGGCAGTTGGGGGGAAGGGGAACATTTATCTGGGCCGTATGTGCTGCAAATCCATGAAGAAGGCAAAATGAAGGTTTTACTGTTATGTTTTTATTCTCTTTTAATTTGGACAACTCCTAGATAATTTATTTTACAAGGTATTTCATAAATTTAACAAACAAACAAACTGTTGAGGCTCATAGCAGTTATATCATCCTGACTGTGATGCGAAAATCCCCATACCATGATTGTGGCCTATTTACAACTTATTTATTTATTTATTTTTAGAAAGGGGATGGCTCCTCACACTTTCACAGCTGCTCATTCACCCACAGAAAGATCCACCTGAGACCGTGAGGTCTTGTTCACACATTAAATTGCTTTGGGTACTTGAATTGAGAAGGGCCTAATTTAAATGCATATGGCCACATGAAAAGCCCTTACACTTTAAAAGCTGCTTACACAGGGCTGGCACCAAAGGGTGGCCAAGTTGGGCCCTGGCCGAGGGTGAAGGGCCTTTCCTTAGGATGTGGGGGTAGGGCTCCCCTTCCACGATCCTCAGCAGGGTTGACCCCCGACCCTGCCACAGATCACAGAGATGGAGCTCTGAGCCACCCCCCACCATGCGTGCCCGTGGTGCTCGCCCGCTCCACCTCCCTTTCCTCCCTTTCTGTGAATGCCCTGTGCGCTATGCACTCAGCTGCCATCAACCAAGATGGCAGCAGAGGCTTCTCTAAGGGGTTGATGCCCTACCACCATCTTGATTGATGGCAGGCATCTGCGCACCCAGTGGGCAGGTCATTCACAAAAAGAGAGAAGAGGTAGGTGGAGTGGTCCAGCCCAGTCTGTAGGGAGGGGCTGAGAGCAGGGGGCCCAGGGCAGGCTGGCGCCCAAGGACCCAGTCACCCCTGGCACTGGCCCTGCATGTTAGTATAGAAAGGCAGTAGTCTGCTTCCCCATCACAGATCATCAGTGTGCTAATGCTGCATGTGAATGGTCTTTTAAATGAAATGGCAGTAACATTGAACACCACGCTTTGCCATGTCATCTTGTCACACATAATTGGGCCAGAAAGTCTTGGAGGCAAACCTGTAGGCCAAACTAAGTAACTGTGCCTGGGAAAAAATGAACCATCTTGTGCTAAAACTTCCTTTGGCTTAGCTCCACTAAAAGCAATGTGGGAAGCCTGAGGTTTGGCCAGTAGTATTCTGGGGTTGTCACTTACGGATTGATATAAAGAAGCATAATATGTACAGGTGTGTTTACACTTCTGGAGAACTAAGGTTTCCTTTGCAGATGACAATCACATAAGAGTCACTTAGGTGCTCTAAAATACAGAATACATATTTTGGGTACATACTGGAAAATGTGCAATGTAATATGTTTTCTTGACCTTTTTTTACTTTGCTGTGTAAAAGACCCACACACAGACATGAGCACACACACATGTGCTGTACCCATGTACATACACACCTATCAAATGGGGTGATCACTTCCTGAACTTGACAAAATGGGCTCTGATACTCAAAAGTTTATGTTGCAATAACATTCTTATAGCACAATCTTATACATGTCTTTTCAGAAGCAAGTCCCATTGAGGTAAATGGAAGCTTATTACCATGCACACATGTATAGGACAGCAGCCTTAGTTTTGAAAGTGCCATAGGACTCTTTGTTGTTTGTGTAATATGATACATGTTCTTTCATTGGATTGTAATATTGGTTCCTTACAGCAATATCAAAGCATTTAAAACTCTCTGCAACTTAATATCCATTCAATAGATCTATTGATATTTATATATTCAAAGTTCTTTCTAAACCATTAATGCATTTTTCAAGCCCAAATGTTCTCAGATTCTATAGACATTATTTAATAACATATGTTTCCTTTCTCCCTCAGTTTTGGCTACTTTTCTAACAATGAATTTACAAGTATCTCTTCTTGTGGGTGTGTAATATAAGACATCTGATTAAATAGGGGGATGGGTGCACAGGCTAAATGTACTTCCCCTACCCCACCAAGCTACTTCAGTGGAGTCTACAAGCTTTTATAAACTGAGAATGCCCAGCATAGACACAATGGAAGAAAAATAAAGTGCCTAGGTGTGATGGCTGTAGAAATAACTTTGAGATATCCTAAAGGAGTGATGCAGAGAAACTATGCCTATGTGTGCCTTGTGAGGTGGGCCTTGTGACACAGGTTGTATACACCTTTATCTTTTTAGCATTTTTCTTCCATCTCATTTTCCCCTCTAACTCTGGCCAGATAGAACTCCAAAGCTCTGAGCCAATTATTTAACTGGAAGAGATAATTTATTTATTTATTTATTTATTTATTTATTTTCATTTTTAAACCGCCCATAGCGAATAGCTCTCTGGGCGGTGTACAAAAGATTAAAAGTACAGAAATACAAAATATCACAATAAATAAACTGAAACAAAGAGATTTAAAATTGTAACATTAAACGCATTAAAATGCCTGGGAGCATAGCCAGGTCTTAACCTGGCGCCGAAAAGATAGAAGCGTCGGCGCCAGGCGTATTTCTTCGGGGAGGCTATTCCACAATTCGGGGGCCACTACAGAAAAGGCCCTAGATCGAGTAACTGTCCTCCGGGCTTCCCGATGGGTTGGTACCCAGAGGAGGGCCTTAGACGCTGAGCGAAGTGACCGGGTCGGTTCATAGCGGGAGAGGCGTTCCACAAGATACTGCGGTCCCACGCCGTGTAAGGCTCTATAGGTCAAAACCAGCACCTTGAATCTGGCTCGGAAGCAAATAGGTAGCCAGTGCAAACGGGCCAGAACAGGTGTTATATGCGCTGACCGGCTGGTCCTCGTCAGCAGTCTGGCTGCTGCATTTTGCACTAGCTGAAGCTTCCGAACTGTCTTCAAGGGCAGCCTTACGTAGAGCGCATTACAGTAATCCAACCTAGAAGTTACCAGAGCATGAACAACTGAGGCGAGGTCATCCCTGTCCAGATAGGGGCGTAGCTGGGCTACCAACCGAAGGTGGTAGAATGCATTCCTTGCCACCGTGGCCACTTGCGCCTCCAGAGACAAGGAAGGATCGAAAAGAACCCCAAGACTACGAACCTGTTCCTTCAAGGGAAGTGTAACCCCATCTAGAACAGGGTAAGCATCCACCAATAACATAATGACCAGCTAGATCTCCTGTCACCACAGGCAATGACAGCTAGCTTTCCTCATCTCCCTATAGGCAAAAGTAAGCAGCAAGTGCCTTCACTGGTGAGGAAAAAACAATTCCTAGGACTTATCACAAAGTCATTCCAAACTTTAGGTGGAATGGTCAAAGCTGAGACACCAGACTAAGATGCATCCAAACTCAGAGGAAGGCAATGGTAAACCACCTCTGAATACCTCTTACCACAAAAACCCTATGAACAGAGTATCCAAACTGCAACACGAGATAGTGCTGGAAGATGAGACCCCCAGGTCAGAAGGCACTCACCGAGCTACTGGGGAAGAACAAAGGACAAGTACGAGTAGCGCTGTGACTAATGACGCAGCTGGGCCAAAGCCGAAAGGAAACCCAGAGGCTGATGCGCACAGAAACAAAAGGAGAGTCCGGAGTTGTACGACGCACCCAATAGGAACATGGAATGTGAGAAGCATGAACCAGGGAAAGTTAGAAATTGTCAAGCAAAAAATGGAGTGTATCAGCATTACAATACTTGGCGTGAGTGAATTGAAATGGACGGGAATGGGACACTTTCAATCAGGCAACTACAAAATATTTTATGCAGGACATGAGAAATTAAGAAGAAATGGGGTTGCTTTAATAGTGAGAAGTGATGTAGCAAAAGCAATTAGGAGCTACAATGCAAGGCCTGAGTGAGTTATATCAATGAGAATGAATGGGAAACCTATTAACACAACTGTCATCGAAGTCTATGCTCCAACAGCAAACGCAGAAGACGAATTGTAAAGATTTTATGCAGAAGTACAGGAAGAAATTGATCACGCATCAAAACAAGATGTGCTGATAATAATGGGGGACTGGAATGCAAAAGTAGGAAAGAGAGAAGAACTAGGAATTGTGGGGAAATGTGGCTTAGGAGACAGAAATGAAGCAGGAGAAAGACTTATTGAATTCTGTGGAGCCAATAATTTGTTTCTTGCAAACACATTTTTTGAGCAACCCAAAAGATGACTGTACGCATGGACATCACCAAATGGTCAATATTGGAATCAAATTGGTAGCAGAAGATGGAGAAGTTCCATACTTTCTGCGAAAACAAGACCAAGAGCAGAGTGCGGTACAGATCATGAACTGGTTGTATCGAAAATTGGAGTAAAGCTAAAGAAGAACAACAAAGCAATGATAATGCCAAAATACAATTTAAATAACATCCCAGAAGATTATAAAGATCAAATAAGGAACAAATTTGAAGCTTTAAACTTAGTTGACAGAGAACCAGAAGAACTATGGACTGAAATCAGAGACATTTTTATTGATTGATTGATTGATTGATTGATTTAAATACCGCCCTTCCTCCCAGCAGGACCCCAGGGCAGTAAACTTAAAGTGTTATCATAAAAACAGACTTTAAAATAGTGTTATGAGGATGCGAGTTGGAATGGATGGTTCCTGTGGGTCCCCTTTCCAGCCTCTGATTTGGAATCCTATGCCCTGGGGGCTGGCTCTGCAAGCCATTTGAATCTCCTTTGTTAATCAAATAGAGTGGCCAGGTAATATAATGGGCTCTATCAGTTGCCCAGCAACGGAGAATGGGTCAGGAAGACCCCTTTTGTCATTTAAACTCTGCAGGAGAGCCTCCCCGCCCCACTCCTGGCAGCTAGCAGAAGTTGTGCTTGTAGTTTGAGTGTGTCTAGAGAATTGCTGGGAACTGGAAGGCAGGCAGAGAGAGACTGGCTCTCTGCACCATGGACTTTGGGGTGCATCCTGTAACCCAGATGGAAAAGCTGGATATGGGACTGGTGATGCATTGAACCCCTCCATCCTGGAGCTCAGGTTGGAATGTGTGTAAATAAATAAACCATATTTCATAAAGACACCGCAGTCTCTGCTGACCTTCTTCCCAAAGGAAACCAAACCCTGGGGGAGCACACGAACCCCCGAAATCTCACTGCTCGGAGATTGGGGGAGGTGCACAACACTGGTGTCAGAAGCAGGATTGAGTTTCCTGGGAGAAGCATTGGGAGCAAGGTGTGCCTGAGTCAAGATGGAGGAGACAACAGCAACCCTCCTGGAACAGATGGTCCAGAAGGACCGGGAACAAAGGCAACGGGAGCACCAAGAGGACTGGGAGCACTGGCAACGAATGAGGGAGATATCTGGAAGCTTCTTGGGAGAGGAAAGGGAAACCCCATGTGAGGAGGTGAGAGCCCTGCCTGATCAGCCGCTACAAGGGGTCGAGAGTGACCTGGGAGTCCAGCTGCAGAGCACCCAGACTGGGGTGGCTAAAGAGATCCAGAAAGTGGATGGGCAGCTGGAGGGTTTGGACTGTAAGGAGTTGCAGTCAGTAGCGGAGAAGGAAGAAGCTGTGATTGTCCAGGAGCCTGCCAGGGGGGAAGACAGCAGAAAGCTGGAAGTGAAGCCCCAAGATTTGAAAGAGGACAGGCTGGAAAATGAAGAGAAAGAGGCCTCGGAAGAAAGTGAGGTAGAGACTGGAGAAGAGATGCTGCTGATAGATTTCTCTGCTCCCTATGTGCCTGCTGTTAAAGAAGTAGTGCAAGAGGAAGAAAAAGCCTTAGAGAAAGGTGAACTAGAGGCGGGAGAAGGGCAGCTGTCGATAGATTTCTTCACCCCGTGTGCGCAAGAGTTGCTGCCAGCACCTGGAGAAATGGCTGTGCAAGAAAAAGTGCAGAGAGGCCTGAGGTGGGAGTGCAAGCCCAAGAGGAACTCCCAGCACCTGGAGAGGAATTCCCAGCGCCTGGAGAGGAACTCCCAGCGCCTGGAGAGATGGGTGACATAAAATCCCCAATTGACTCTGCCCCTTGGGTGCCCCATGATGGTCTTGTGGGGTGGGATGCAGCTCCTATGGTGGGTGCAGTCCCTAGGCATATTGCAGCAGTGAGAGGCACCCAGCACCCTGTGGGTTTGGAGGGCAAGAGACACTGGGAGGGTTACCTGCCTCTGTTTGGGCCCATGTTTCACACTGGAGATTGTGAGGGAGAACAGAGAAGATTCCTTTCTGCCAACCTGGCTGGGCTAGGCCAGCTAATCCTGAAGAAGATGCCCCCAGATAAAGACTTGTGGCAGAACTTTGATTTGGAGTTTGGGGCAGGAGACCAAGTGAACTGGCTGCATTGAACCCCTCCATTCTTGAGCTCAGGTTGGAATGTATGTAAATAAACAAACCATATTTCATAAAGACACTGCAGTCTCCGCTGACCTTCTTCCCAAAGGAAACCAAACCCTGGGGGAGCACAGGTACCCTTGAAATCTCACCGCTCAGAGACTGGGGCGGCGCACAACAATACATTAAAACAAAACATCTTTAAAAACATTTTTTTAAAGCTTTCAAGACGTCTTTAAAAAAAGGTTAAAAACATATTGTTTTTTTAAAAAAGGTTTAAAAACATTAAATAGCAATTCCAGCACAGACACAAAGTGATAAGGTCTCAACTTAAAAGGCTTGTTGAAAGAAGGTCTTCCATAGGCACCGAAAAGATAACAGAGATGGGGCCTGTCTAATATTTAAGGGGAGGGAATTCCACAGGGTAGGTGCTGCTACGCTAAAGGTCCATTTCCTATGTTGTGCAGAACAGACCTTGTGATAAGATGGTATCTATCGGAGGCCCTGACCTCATTCAGGGAAGAATGCAAAAAGCAATACCTCTAGTTAAAAAGAGAGAAAGACCTCAATGGATGACTGAAGAAACTCTTAGGCCTGGTTCACACAGATGCAGCATTTTCCATTGCGATAGATTTACAGGGTTTACACTATCTACCTTCCAATCCCTTCAATCCCACTGTTTTCCATTCACATTTTGGTGTTCCTATGGAAAGGTTTAGTATCTCTGTTTCCTTGTGGCCCTGTCCCCAAATCTGTATGTTTAGTCCCTCTGGCGTATTGCTAATGGACAAGGGGAAGGATGTTTTTTTCCCATTGTTTCTTGTCAATTTCATGCTGAAGCATGGAGAGCGTGGGGGGACAACCCCCCTTTAAAAAAGTACATATGAAATGCAATTTTGTGTGCGTACCTTCTGCACCCTCAAGCGACTACCTGGTCTTTATTTACTCAGAAGTAAGCCTCAACAGGGCTTACCCTCTGCTCAGGGCTCATCACTGATAATCATAGAGAGGTTCCTCCCGACAGATAGACAGTTGGAGTTGTTAGTTGTTATGTACTCTGGGCTCCCTCAAAACCAGGACAGTGTGTGGGTGTGGGTGCGGTGCAGGTGACACAAAAAACTTTTTTCACACCGCGGTGTCCAGTGGGATTTACTTCCCTGCATACGTGCGCAGGCTGCAGCCTCAAACGACTACCCGGTCCCTCTCTCCCTCCCATAATTCACCTGTTTCCCCCAACTGCTCCCTTTACCCACAGTCATTTCTACTTGCATACGGAGGACGGATCTTGCTGCATGCGTGCTCACACATACACACCAGCTGTGTTTTCAAAAATGTTCTTTCTCTCCATGTTTTTTTTTTAATATCTAAGGCTACAATCCAAAACATGTCTACTCAGAAGTAAGCCCCAAACCCCTCCAGTCATAACCACCCTCCTTTCACTCTCCCCCCACCTTCCTACATCTTTCAACCAAGGGGTGTTTCTGTTTCATTAGCTATAGAGACAGATCTGTTACATGTTTACTCCCTCCCCAGTATCAATTTTGCTAATGGAGAAGGGCAGGTTTTTCTTACCAGTTTCATTGTTTCTTGTCAATTGCGCGCCTCTCCCAGCAGCAGGGAGAACCTGGGGGAGTAAAATTGACACAAAATGGGGGGGAGTGAGTGAAAGCAAGCTGATCCAGCATCAGGCAAAGCCTCTCTTTTCCTGCCCAATAGCTGATGGGGATGGGAGGGGGAGCTAAAAATCGGGAACATGAAGAAGGGGAGATCAGGTTCTCTCCCTCCAGGCAGACAGATCTGTGTGTGTGTGTGTATGTGAGCACATGCACTATAAGTTGTGTTCTTTTCCTCCCAGCCTGAAACAACCCAGGCATTTATTTTGCTTACACTTGGGGGGGCATTAACATTGCCCTTTTGCACATCCACAAACCTGTGTTAACGTTAATAGGGGGAAGGGGGAAAGGAAGGCTAGAATGGCCAGAAGTGGCTGGTTAAGGCAACGGAAGTGAAATGGAATTCTTAGGGAGTTTAATGGGTAGAGAAACGGGAGTATCTGCAATTTACGATCCCCCCCAGCAGGAAACATCAGCGTAAGGCGACTACATGGGAGGAACGCTGCAAAGCAGAGATTTTTTTCCTTACTTTTCAGATTTTCTGTGGGTTGCTTTGATTCGGATTTAAAGGGAAAAGCAGCGAGACGCCTTCCCTTTACCTCCTATGTCATGTAAACTGTGCAAATTAAACAGGCATGCAAGTAGAACCCATCTTACATTTAATTGCCGTGTGAACCAGTCCTTAAAATGGTTAGAGAGAAGGAAAGCAAAAGGAGATAGAAACACAGTTAGAACCCTAAATGCAACTATACAGCAACTAGTACATAGGGACAAAGAGAATTATTACAATAGTTATTGTATAGAAATAGAAGAGGACAACAAAATGGGTAGAACAAGAGCCCTACTCCAAAAGATTAGTTACTACAAGTTACTGAGACTGACTCTGTCCAAATTTTGAGAAAAATTTGTTAACAAATATGGAAAACTAAACAATGGCCCCCACACTGGAAGTGTTCAATATATATTCCATTTCCAAAGAAGAAGAAGAAAATTACCCTGCGCTTTATAAATTACAGCAAAACCTTTTATTGTGTAGATCATGAAAAACTATGGAATGCTTTAAAAGAAATCGGGGTGCTACAGTATCTCATTGCCCTGATGCGCAACCTATACTCTGAACAAGAGGCTACTGTAAGGGCAGAAAATTGAGAAACTGACTGGTTCCCAATTGGAAAGGGTGTCAGACACGGGTGTATTTTATCACCCTGTTTGTTTAATCTATATGCAAAACATATCATACGGAAAGCAGGATTTGACCACGATGAAGGAGGTATGAAAATTGGAGGGAGAAATATCAATAATTTAAGATATGCAGATGATACAATACTGCCAGCAGAAACCAGTAATGATTTGAAACGAATGCTGTTGTAAGTGAAAGAGGAAAGCAGAAAAACAGGACTACAGCTGAACGTCAAGAAGACTAAAGTAATGACAATAGATTTATGTAACTTTAAAGTTGACAACAAGGACATTGAACTTGACAAGGATTATCAATACCTTGGCACAGTCGTTAACCAAAATGGAGACAATAGTCAAGAAATCAGAAGAAGGCTAGGACTGGGAAGGGCAGCTATGAGAGAACTAGAAAAGGTCACCCAATGCACAGATGTATCACTGAACACTAAATACAGGATCATTCAGATCATGGTATCCCCAATCTCTATGTATGGATGTGAAAGTTGGACAATAAAAAAAGCGGATAAGAGAAAAAACTCATTTGAAACGTGGTGCTGGAGGAGAGCTTTGTGCATACTATGGACTGTGAAAAAGACAAATAATTGGGTGTTAGAACAAATTAAACCAGAACTATCACTAGAAGCTAAAATGATGAAACTGAGGTTATCATACTTTGGATACATAAGGAGAAGACATGATTCACCAGAAGAGACAATAATGCTGGGAAAAACATAATGGAGTAGAAAAAGAGGAAGGCCAAACAATATATGGATTGATTCTGTAAAGGAAGCCACAGACCTGAATTTACAAGATCTGAACAAGGTGGATTATAATAGATGCTATTTGAGGTCTCTGATTCATAGGGTCGCTGTAAGTCAAAATCAACCTGAAGGCACATAACAACAACAATGTGGAATAAGGCAGAAGGAACAAAGAGAAGAATAAAAAGGTACTTCAAAGAAAATAAAACAAAATTAAGAATCCTGATAGCCTATACTAAAACTCTCAGAAGAGAATCTTCATACTCACATAATTGTGGTCACCCAGATAAATTCAGTGTACACAAGGTTCAGATGGTCAAAGGTGTTAACAAAGAAACAGGGGAAATCATATTCCATATTTATGATGTTTAAACCTAGTTAGTTATATGGGATAGGTGTGCAAGTTCAACCAACTAGATGGATTTTATGTAGTCACAAAGAGGTGAGGCCACAAAGGTGTTATCTGGCTATCTCTGGTAAATTTAACATACCAAAACAGCTCTTAGATTATGTATTTGAAAGGGGTGAGAAATACGTAATCTTTTGCCATGGAAGAATGGAGGCCAGCTCCTCATGGGCTGGGGATAATCTAGTTTTAAAGAGATGTAGCAAGGAATGGCAGGCCCATGCCACAACTGGAACAAAGGTTTTAAATTTAAAAACAAACAAAAACCATACATCTCTAATGGCCCTCAAATCAATATTTTGGATTTTTCCAAGGAGTGTATGTTTCAAGAATTATTTTTCTCAGCTTGCAGAAATGGAAAAAAGAAAAATTGTACGAGAGCCAGTGAGATGCAATCTAGACTCATAGAGTGGAGACTAGGCCCATAGAGATCGTTCCCATTCAGTATAAAGTCGGAATGCCTAGCCCAGGGGTTAAAGATGAAGGCTGCATTCCATTGAAGGAAGGTAGATGGAGCTGCTGGTAATTGCTTTCAAAACCAAGAGTGGGTGGAGACATCACCTCTCTCTCCCTCTGCCACCCCACTTTTTCTCACTCTCTGTCAGCCCAACACTCAATGGGATGGAGGAAGCACCAGCAGCAGCTCACAAAAATGTCCAAATGTTGCAGGGTAGAGGCAGAAGATAGTGGATGGGGCTGATAGAGATAAGGTTGTAGGCCAGAGGGAAAGGCTCTATGGGACACATCCAGACCATGAGCTAGAGGTTTTCCACCCCAGGCCTAGACTATTGTTGTGAAGATGAAGGTTGTGAAGGAGAACCATGTGTTCCCCTTAGTTCCTTGGAGGAAAGATGGGATAAAAAAATTAATAAATGAATAAAAAACTGAATGAGTTAGGCCCAGCAACTGTAGTGAGATACCTACCTTTCTCATGAAAATATTATGTTAATTCATACAACTGAAAGATATGAAAGACAAATGGCACTCCAACGTACGGCTGATTTCTGACATGCCCCTCACTGATGAAGAAATTGCCATGTTGTGGACTGAATCAAGGCAGATAATAGCTGTCTCCCATCTTTAACCATCCATCTTTCATCTTTTTAATATGTGCTATAAATGCTGTGAACATTTTTGAGTCAAATTAGGTTTTTAGGTTTTCAAAAACTGTTCAGTACTATCTTCAGTACAACTGCATATTTGTGCAGTGATATAGTTAGAGGTTGGATGTGTATTTTCCACTGGGTGACAGCTGACATTCTTAACCCAACTTTTTTTTTTAACTCTAGAAGCTCCAAGAAAAGAATGGGATGGATAAAGAACACAGGTTTGGCAGGTGACTGCTATCAGTACAGTTACTTGAAAAGGCTTTAGTATTTATTAAACTGGGGAATTGTACTGCAATTATTGTAGTAAACATTCAGAGAGAAATGGTGGTAAAGTTGACTAGAACCACCTTTATCCATCACAGCAAACCCATACAACTTGTGATCCACCAAGCTGAATACAATCCACCAGCCAGGCATTGTCAATAAACTCTTTTTTCTTTTGCTGTTTGATGCCGCTTGATGGTGCGGCATCATCAAGCACCTAGCCCACAACAAACAGCTGGTGTACAGCAGTTGGCTTCATGGATCCCAAGTTGTGTAGGAGTGCACCACTTTGCTAAAATTGGAGCAGCTCTTTTTAAATGTTCTCTGAAACACCCTACGGTGAAGAGAAGCAACCTTAGGCACCCTTCCCACACTTCTTGTGAGTTAATAACTTCAGCTTGACTAGGTGGATTCTTAATGTTTATCAAGGGAGAAGTGATTGCAGAAGGCATCAAATCCACTCAAAGCAGCTTCATGTTTGGCTAATTTTCTGATATGTGAAAGTACTATAGGTCTATCCTGCCAGATGCGTGAAAAGAGATATTCTGCAATACTAACATAAGGACCGTTAGGGCTCCATAAAAGCTGCAACAAACAACAGAATTAAACCCTGTTATGGAGGTGCTCAAGGAGCAAAATGTCGAGTTGCTATGTTTTGCTCTCAAAGTGAAGTATTAATTCCTTCAACACACACACAAAAATCTCATTAATAATTCCTCAAATGATAGTATTACACCAAGATCTACAAATGTTGCACTTTTTTGGGTTCATTTCATTTTCACGATCTGGCAAGCATTAGCAGTACAGCAAAATAAAACTTTTCCCTTCTGATTTATTTTTAACATAGCCTTCCCTCCCAAACTATTTCATGGCTATAGTATAGATTTGGAATTTTATGCATCACATTATGCTGTAGGGCAAAACAAAATGGATTATTTTAAGAAGTTTTTCTTTAATTCCAAAAATGGCTCATAAGTTTTCTCTTTGTTATCAAACCTACTTATATAATAGCAAAATGTTTTGCACATTGTTATCGAGTCAAAGAACTGAATTTTCTTCCTTCAGCATCCATATTTTGTCTTTGTAGATATATTTATTTCTCCCACTCCATGAAACTTTGCTTAGTATGTTTTCAGAGGGTGGTGGGGATGATGGTTGAAATCCTGACAGATATTTATGCATCATACTATTAAGAATGACATTATTTAACAACTAGATTCTGCTTGTCCTAAAAACCCAAAGGTCAGAGATGGTTAGTCCTCTTTACCACATCTAAGGAGAAAGAAAATAAAATTTAGATATCTATAACTGTAATGTTTAGGGTCAGAGCTTTATGTCAAGGTTATTGGATGATCAATGGTCAATCTTACCATTCAAGGTCAAAAGTGTACTTAAAGTTTTGCTCATCTGATAATGGACAACTGATAATTGTCAACAAATTTTGGGGTAAAGGAATGTGCAAGCATAATGGTATATCTTTGTTGTGTTAGCTATACAAGTTAAAGACTTAAAATAAATTAATACATTTAAACTTACTGCTTGTGACTCCCTGATTGTGTTTAATATTGTGTCTAATCAGAAATATTGTTTAAAGACAAATTAATATGTACATTTAAGTGTCCTTTGCATATTTCAATCTCTTGGGAATGTCTAGAAACAATAAGATTGTTCAGAATATGTGGGAAATTTAAGGGGAGTCAGAGAATCTTCTCATTAAATATTAAGGTTTAACCTTTGTAACAACAAATATTTAAGAACTATTATTGCTTATCTTAGGCTGTTTGATATTTGTATATCAAGAAGTATATGTTTATGAACAAAAACAAAACATTGATTCAAAGATTCTGCCATACTAATTCCTTGTTAGTACAAAACCAAAACTGAACCCAACAAAAATGTTAGGTGTATGCTTTGTTGAAGAGTATTAATCAGTTACAACTGGTGAATTGTTAATGTAGCAGAGCAATCCAACCCTCCCATACATCATACTGGAGAGGTCTGGATGTGGCAGAAGTGTCCCTTCATATAGCTGTTAAACGGCATTGGGGACAAGATGGTACCTTGCAGCACTCCACAGCACAACTCCCAGGGGGCCGAAAGACAATCACCCAATGCTATTCTCAGCGCTTGGAAAAGTTACTTTTTTAAACTACAACTCCCATCAGCCCCAGCCAGCATGGCCACTGGATTGGGCTGATGGGAGTTGTAGTTCAAAAAAGTAACTTTTCCAAGCTCTGGCTATTCTCTGAAAATGACCCTGGAAGAAGGATAGGAACCACTGTAAAACAGTGCCTCCAATACCCATATCACCAAGTCAGCTCAGAAGGATACCATGGTCAATAGTATCAAAAGCCACCAAGAGATCAAGTAAGAATAACAGGGTCGCACTCCCCCTGTCCTCCCGATAAAGGTTATCCATCAGGGCGACCAAGGCCAATTCAGTCCCATAACCAGGCCTGAACCCAGATTGGAATGGATAAGATAATTTGTTTCATCCAAGAGTACTTGCAATTGGTGTGCCACAACCCTCTCAATCACCTTCGCTAAAAAGGGGGTATATGCGACAAGGTGTAAGTTGTCACAAAGCAATGGGTCCAGGGTGGGCTTTTTCAGGAGTGACTGGATCACCACCTCTTTCAGGGTGGCTGGAACCACTCCCTCTCACAATGACATGTTGACCTCACCCTGAATCCACTCGGTCAAACCTCTCAGCAAGCTTTAATAAGCTAAGAAGGGCAAGGGTTGAGAGGACATGTTGCTGGCCACATCGATGCAAGCACCTTGTCCATGTCATCAGGCCTCATCAACTGAAACTGATCCCAAGAAGTTGCAGCAGATGTTGCACTGGACACCTCTTTGGGGACTGCACTAGATGTGGATGGGACATCAAGATTGCTACGGAGACAAGCAGCTTTACCCTCAAAGTGCCTTGCAAACAGTTCACAGTGGGCCTCCCAAAGATCTAAAACTCCATTTCCTTGAGTTGATGTCAACAGATCCTTGACAATACAGAAAAGCTCCACTGGATGGCTGATGGCTACTTGAGGATGTGATGGTGGAGGAGAAGTGGGCCTTCTTTGCTGCCCTCACCACCACACAGTAGGCACGGTTATGTTTTATTCATGCCCAATCAGACTCCCAGCACGTCTTTCAGCAATTGCGCTGTAGCCATTATCCAGCCTGTTTAATTGCCTTAGCTCACTGGTGTACCAAGCTGCAGACTGGGCTCCACAATGCCAGACAAGGTGCTCAGGAGCAACCATGTCAAAAGCTCAATGACAGACAGAAATTGCAGACAGGTGGAAACTACTGTTAGCAGTATCTCTGTGAGTGATAGCCAGTGTTAACCCCCAATACAGGGCATTCTGGGGTAGGGGTGGAGCTGAGGATCAGGTGTATCCTATGACAGTTCAACTACTAGTGATGGGCCTCATCTGGGTCTCTCTACTGCACCAGTGGGAAGCTGGCCCAGCAAAAAAGAGTGCAATTACTGTCCCACCCCTTCCACCCTGACCAGAGTGACTGGCAGAGCTTTGGATGTGTTGGTGGTTCTGATGCTTTGATCCACTTACTGTTGGGATCATGTCATGACTTCCTAAATATTGGACCTACAAATTGATAACTTAGGAAAGACTAAACCCATAACTTCAAGTGGGAAAGCTCAGCTAGGATCCTTCTTCCTGAGTTGAAGGAATGTTAGTATGGAGTGGCTTTCAGTCACATGAGCCCTCATCTACAGTCTGAACTGACCAGTCCAGATATCATCTCAATTTATCATCTCAGTAAGAAATACACCTGATTTGTAGTGCCATTAGAATGGGTTTCTATTACATATCAAGTGCAAAGACTATACCAATATAATTGGCTCCACCATAATCCAAATGATTTTCAGATATTACAAAGATCAAGTATCATCAGTCCTGATTCCATATATCCACTATCATACCTCTTCTCTAGCCATGTGACAGCACTCACAATGCAGCTGCCAAGGATGGTTGGCCCCTCTGACATCACATTTGCTGGTGTGATGTCACAAGATATATTGCAACAGTAGTGCTGCATTCATCATACCCCATTTAAATACAAAACTGCGAGAGTCGAAGCAAAAAGGATCAGGCTCTTGCACTTCCGTACTTTGGACAAGTAACAATTGACACTATCAGCTGTCAGTCATCATTATAAAATAGACTGTAAGCAAAATTATGAAGCATTACAAAGTTCAGCCAGTCAGGCTGAAAAGTGTTCAAAATCTGTAATTTGGCACACTACAGGATTCTTGTGATTTTATTAGAGTGTTTTATCTTGTGCTTTGAAACAAATTATTATAGTTCCCAGGAGGTGGCTCTTTTATTACCTTCACAGCTCATGATCATGAAACAAATCTAGCTTTGCACTCATATGTGCTGCTGTCTTCTTGCCAGAAATTCATGAGGTACCTTCCTAAAGTACCCTCTGGGCATTTTATAAAGCAGTATTAATGGTTTCCTTGAGATCAGATTAGCAAAAAAGAACGCTAGCTAAAGCTGCCAGAATGTCTGATGGACTCAGTGAAGAGGTTGGTTTCTATTGTGGAGCCAAAAATTTTATTTACTTCGGGGTTTTGTTGCAAAGCTCCACTAAGGGTATAAATTCCTATGCCACTGAGTTAATATTTACAACTGGATTGCACTTAACTGTCAAACAAATAGCCTACTCAAATTCAGATACTAGGGGTAGGGAAAAAAGCAACACCTCTTTTTTTTTTAAATAGGGCTAACTGTTAATGTTTTCTCACCAGTAAAAGGATTCTTGGCTGAGTCAATGAGAAGATACTTTATTTGCTCACATCACAGAAAATGTAATAGTGTGAAACATAAGAATTTCTTTGCTTGATCAGACAAAGATCTATCTAGTCTACTATTCTGTTTACAACAGAGGTTAGCCAGATGCCTGGAAGCTCAGAAGCAGGGCAAAGAGCTTCCCCCTGTTGTTTAACCCCAGTGTAAAAGGCAGCAGGAGAAGGAAATTATGCCTAGCAAGGCTTCTCCACAGCTTAGCCTCAGGACAAAGGCCAAACTCAAGGCCCTTCTATGCCTGACAGCCACCTGTCTCTGGATGTGAGGCAACTGTGGGGATGTTCTTACTAAACATCCCACCATGCCTTCTTCCACTTCCTTATGTGAGGTTGCACAAGACATGCACCCAGGTGCGTTGCCCAACCTCCAGGTAGAAATCTGTATCCCTGACCTCTTGACCTGCCACCCCTTCCTTGACATCTCTTGTCTTGCCACCACTCTTTACCAACCAGCTGGTTAGCCTCATCTGCTCCCGCTCATTAAACAATACTCATATACTGCTTCTGAGCGGGGGATTTTCTTTTTAGTAACTATGGCAGGTAGATGTTGACAGATCAGCCTTAAAGACAAATGTATAGAGGGCAGACAAAGTAAGCTTGCTTATTAGGAAGCTAGTACTATTGTACAAAGTGGGACTGACTTCTGATTAAACATGTTTATGACTGAGTTCCAAGACCTTCTTTGTTTAAAGGTATAGCAAAAAATGACCCCTCTTATATTATCATAATCTAAGAAGAAAAAGGAATTAGTAATTCAGACCAACATCTAAGTTTCCCAGCTGGCATAAATGCTCTCTTTTTATTAAAATACTTCTAGTCATAGCAATTCAAATGTTAAATATATACGGGCCAAACCAAATGAACTTTAATAATATTTAAATTACAGGATTAACATTTCCTTACAAACTGTAAATCACTTATGCTCTGGATGAGCTTGAGTCGTGTCAGCCTCCCCCTCTCCCTGAAGTGGCATTTTCAGCACCTCACTGTTTTTATCCTTTCACTCAGATCCATTGCATGTAGTGACTCATTAACTACAATTCATTGGCACACACTCTTCATAAAGACGATTAAGAGCCTCTTGAAAGTCTAAAACCTGCTGACAGTACAGATTGGCACATTCTCGTACACCCACGATAGCCTGCCTATTGCCAGAGGGTCTTTAATCAGCCCAGCCTTTGATAAGTGTTTAGTGGGTCAAGGAGACAGCTTGCTACAACATTGACCTGTGCCTCCAACAAGCTCTGAATACTGAGGAAGTCAAGCACTCTCACATTTCAAACTGTCTTCTTTAAAAGAGGAGAGCTCTTTGCAGATAAAGGTTCCCATTAAGAGCTGTTCTGCTTTTTTGTTACTTCAATGAGAATAAACCCTATCATCATCATATTTTCTGATTGTATAAAGCAACAGCACTTAGAGTACCAGCTGGAAAAAGCATCAAGAAGATGTAAGCGCTCAGAATGCAAATGACCATTTCATGTCACTTCATTGGATCTCTTTATGGTAGAGAAAAGTTGATTATCTATAATATATGGGTCAAAGCTACACCTTAAACTCATCAGTTTAATTCCAGCTGACACATTCCAGGGAACTTTGGTGATCATGCCACCTATCTGCAGAAGAACAAGAATAATAATATAAACACTTCAATGCTATTAACCAATTCCCAAATGGTTCCTGATCATGGGTTTTAGTTGATAGTGTCTACTACTTCACTGTGATTGATTTAAACATTTTTTATGCAAAACTGAAGATGAATTCTGTCTCAGAAGAACATGGCTCAGAGTAAAAATTACTGGCAATCTTCTGCTTTGTTACACTCTGCAATTATTATTTATGTATTCTTGTAACTCATTAAGGCTTCAGCTCAATTGGGTTTTGATCATGATTGGTGCCTTTTAGCACTACTACTGTAAAAATCAACAGTAAAAATTATAACTGTAGGAAAGGCAATCGGACCTCCCCAGAACCTTGAGAGTACTTGTAAATCTTGGAGTGCTCTGGCCTTTGTTTCGTCTTGCCAAGGTGCATAATCTGGGCAGCAGTGCTAGGAAATAGGGCTTTCTGTACATAGTCATGAGACATATACATGGACAAATAGCATGACAAAAGAATTATTTTAACAATTCACGTCACCACCATATACGTGCTCATGTATGATCTTGTAAACCAGAAGCAGGGAGGCTCAGGGACCAAATGCAGCTCTCCTGGTGAATCTATCTAGCTATTGGAACATATCCCCTCTTCCCATACCATCGGCCCTGCTCCATGCCCTCCTCCAGCGCTTTTGTCTAATCAGAAGGTGCCCTTGAACTGTGATAATGCCTCCTACTTGCCTGGATGGAGATGTGTGTGGTAAGGGAATGTGGCTGACATTTGTGTGGATGGAAACTATAGCTCTACCCACTTTTTGCCTCTGACTTTGACCACCACTGGCATGTGGCCTCTGGAAGGTTGCCCATGAGGAAATGAAGATCTAAGCCTGAAAAAGTTCCCTCACCTAGCCCAGCTGTAAACATTCTTCTATGCTGTTCAGAAGGAAAACAGGAAGTCCTCAAATCTAGGGAAGAGAAAAAAGGAGGACTGGTTCCTGGTTTGCCTTCTAACTATACTGGAGGAAGGAGAAGGGAGTTCATGGCATCCTTGCTTTGTGTGCCACAGAAAACTTGTTAATGAAACATTTTAATCAATTCCCCATGCATTTGACAGATGTGACGGTGTGTATTTTATGTTGTGTATCTGCAAATTCCTATGGAAATTATTTTCATGTAGGAAATTAATCATGCAGAAAACAGTCCTTAACAGTGCAATCCTGTGCATGCCTACTCAGCAGTAGGCAGCACTGAATTCAATGGAACTTACTCTTAGGTAAATGTGTATAGGATTGCCATCTTAGGGTGCTACTTACAGTGTACTTTTGCTGTATTAATTGTGGCTAATATAAAAGAAATCCTCCTCTAATTCTCCTTGCAAATATCTGTCCATTCTTGTTCCTATCTAAGTTGCAACCTTAATCAAGCTTAATATCAAAGAAAGTTCCTCTGATGTCAGGAAGACTAAGGCTGGTTCAAACAGTCACTATACTGGAAATATTATATATGCAGTGGGGCAGTATTATATATGCAGTGGATGTAACACCCCCAAATGTATCCAAAATATAATGTGTTATACAGACTTGTGTCCAACTACTACAGTTCTGCCTCCTAAAAAAAGAAAGGATGCAGAAGGATCATGGAAATCCGGGACATCATAAATCCATGTGAGCCTGCATCCCAGGTTGCACCATACACAAATCTACTGTTTCACCATATACAACTTCTGATCCTCATCTTGCTCAGTCAGAACATGTGAAGTAAGCTGTGAAACACCTAATTATCTGAGTTCCTAAGATGCCAGGAATAGAAGCGAAGATTGCTGCAGGCCTGAAAGAAAGCCAGCGTGGTGTGGTACCAAGTGACAGATTTGTGAAACTTGGCTCCATGCACTAGAGATGGATGCTGCTAAAGTACTGAATCTTCAAGGGAAGACTAAAAAGAAAAAGTAGCTGCCATATTACACAAGCTGTTTTTCCTTGCAGTGTGTCTTTATTTTTCTCATGCAATAAAAAGAAATTGGAAGATAGAACTCGGTTGGTAGGACCCCCTCCCTATACACACATTCTAGAAAAATACGGCTGCATGGTTTTGGAATGAGTATGTCCCTCTAAGAAGAGCTTTGCTGTATTAGGCCAAGGATACATCTAGTCCAGCATTCCGTTTCCCACAGTGGTCAATCAGATGCCTCCAGGAAGTCCATAAGTGGGGCATGAAAGCCATAGCCCTCTCCTATTATTGCTCCCCTAGAAACTGATATTCAGCAGCAAACTGCCTCTGAATAGGGACATTTCATTTAGTTATCATGCCTAATAGCATTGATAGACCTATTCTCCATGAATTTGTCTAACTGGGAAGTCATCTAAGCTTGTGGGCATCAATACTGCATGGTGGTACTAAATGCTGGGCGTCATGGTTTGGCAATGGTTCAAAAGTAGGGATGGATGAATCTGTCTATTTCTGTTTCGCCTTTTTTCAGTCTTTAGTACTCCACATTTCTGCCTCAGTTCATCAGCATTTTAGTATGCATTTTTAGAAGCAAATTCCCCTAATATAATGCATTTTTATATGTTGTTTTCAATAAAATTTACATTGTTATGCACACTTCCCCCTAATATACATTTTTGTGCACATTACTTGGTTGGACAACTGTATCACAAAATTCAGAGAAGTACAAAGCTGGATTTCAATTTGTGTATTGTTTCGGAAAGTGCAGATTAGGTAGTTTCAAATTAAAATGCAAAACAAACTGAATTTCTCTCCCAAGCTATTGAGGAGCAGTACTCGACAGTATAAGTGTAACCATAAAATGTCAAAGAACAGCAGATTAAATATGAACAAATCCAGAATAAATGATTAGGTAACCTAGTATCCAAACCTGTCCTATCAGTATATTGCTATGAATATAAGAAATAATTTAAAATTTAAATAAACTGTAGCATATAATCTATCTGGATTTGTCTTATATGAAATTACTGGGTTAGGTCCAGTAAAGAAACTACAGAAAAACAAGGCACCTGAGGTTGCAAGTGTGAGAGAGTCTCCTTGGGAATAGGCTACGGCTTGCTGGAACACAGTAGGACCTTTTAATCCCCCCCCTTTCCCTTAATCACAAGTCAAATTTAATACCTGCTCTCCAAGTCTCAAACATAGCTTATCATATAGTGCCAGAAGCTGCTGTTAAGGCAATAAAAGAGTTGGGGAAGCACCACGGCATTTGTGGAGCTTGCTGTGTGGTTGCCTGGATCATAGCCACAGAGTTTGCAAAGATTTAGAATTCATTTCAATTAAACCTGAGGTATGTTGACTGCAAAACAAAGTTCCTGTGAAATATTCAGAAAATAATTGAGTTTAATGATGTCCAGAGGAAATGGAACAATACTGCTTAAAAAGAGATCAAACAAAGTTATTTTGAAGATTTGCTACGTGAAAAAGCTTGAGCAGATAGAGATTCTATTCATTTAACAAGAAACAAACTATTAACAGCTGGAGCAGGGTCGGGGTCTTGCTATCATGGTAACAGCCTCTTCTCTGTTAGCTTTAAATTCTGTTCTATTCAGCAAAATAATGGATTACAATATGATGTATTGACAAACATCCACTATGTACCTTAAAGTTACTTCTGTTGTGATCAGCAATTTTGGACATTATACTAGGACAAGAAATAACTCTAAAAATTGTGGCTAAAATTCTATAGGAAATAAAGCACATCTCTTTTAATCATGCTAGGCTGACAATAAACCAGCTTAATTGCACATTTATCTTAGGAAAGTGGAAGGAACCAACCAGAACCACAGAACAGCATGGGACCTTTCTCCTTTGAAGAAATGTCACAGAAGTTTTGCCTGAGCCTGGCTTGTAAATGAACCTGTGGGGACCTTAAAAGGATGTCTCCAAGGACAGACAAGCTTCTTAGAACGTCTTCCCTCAACATTTCCCCGACTCAGATCAATATCTGTGTCAAGAAAGGGTCCTGGCCTCCCAAAGAACCCTCCTCACCTTTCCCCTTACTTACTTGCAAGTGAGATGGTGGTGGTAGCAGAAGAAAGTGGGGAGAAGGAAGTTTTATCCCTTCCATCCCCCCCTCCCCGTCCTCCTGACATGCTCCACAGTGTGTCAGGTCTGAAAGAGAAATTGGTTTGGGGGTGTGGAGTCTTCCCAGTGACTACCGCAATGACATCCTTTATGGGGAGGGTTTACTTTTACTAAGCATCATTTTAAAAGCAGTTCATTGTTATCAGTTGATATAGTTATTCTGCCTCAGATCTTCCTCACTTCCCAGCATCTCACCTCCTCTTCACTCAGCAAACAGAGATGCTCTTAAAAAGTACAGCCATATGTTTCAACTAAAAACTGTCATTCTTATATAGCAGTCATTGTCAAACTGTGTGTCAGCACATTAGTGTGACCTGAGAGAACCAATAGGGTGCTGTGAGAAATGAGCAAAATAATTAAAGACTCTTGTGAGGCTCTGCATGGCTCCTTCCAAACAGCCTCTTTCTAGAGAAGATAATTCTGGTTTCTGCACTGGTGTAATCTAGCCTTCTGCAACAGTAATGTCCTGGCTGGAGCTGATGGGAGTTATAGTTCAAAATATCTGGAGGGCACCAGGTTGGAGAAAGCTGGTGTAATCCAATTTTCCAATCACACCCGTTGCAAAGGCAGCAACTTTTGGGGTATGAGGCTAAAGCGTGCCTTTAAATGTAGAAAAACAGTGTGACAGCTTTCAGAAATGTCAGAATTAGACCCAAATGTGGATGCTTGCTTCTGCCTGCACAGGTCATCCCTGCTAGAGTGAGGCTCAAGTATCCAGGTTTGGGCCAGGAATGAAATCTGTAGTTTGAGACTCACAAAGCTGAACAAAAGCAGAAGCAACCATTCTGTGTTTATTTGACTGTGAAGTCTACACTGATTGTATCTTGGGGCAAACAATGTCTCTGCTGACTGCTGCTTCACAGCCATTTCTCCTCAGCCGCTAAATATACAAATGAGCATATTTTTTTCCACAAAGATTGCAAATTCCAGTACTTTCTCCTCTTTTAAAACACTGATGTGAGGAAAGCTGTGTGGAACTCTGTAGCATGGAAGAGGAGAAAACAGTAGCAAAATAATGTCAAAAGCAAACCCACGAAACATATTATGTGCAGTCTTATTTTCCACATAGGGGATCCAAAGGAAAACTCACAAATCTACTGCACTGACATGCAATTTCAAAGAAAATGAGCAAGATGGAAATAAAAGCTTATAAATTGACCACAAAGATCAAAAGCAGTAGTTCCCTTCTCTCAGAGGGAAGGAAATCAATAAAAACGAAAGCCCCCAGTTACAAAACAACCACAATAGTTAAGCATAAACTCTTTTTTGAAAAACCTTTTTTATTTTCATGCTCATTCCCACCAAAAGCTTAGTTTCATATTCTTGAGTGTAATCAACTTAACTTTTAATAATATAGTATATGCAACTAGAATAATTGCTAATAGTTCTCTGAGTTAATACTTTGGCCATAATTCAGCCAGTGTGTGGAATATATTTTGATCATGCCCTTTTTGACTACAGCAGCATAAAGCATGTTCTTAATGCAACAGTTATGTATTACTGGATATTTGAAATCAGTTCCTGGGTTATACAACAAGTGATAATGAATCTGGCTCTTCAAACCCCAGAGGGCCTCACTAACAGCCACACAGTTTGGCTAGATATGCTGTTGTGTTCTAGGAACAAAGGCTGTATCCTATTGTGCATCATGCTAATTCAAAGTGTTCACACATGCATCCCCACAATACTGATAAAAGGGTCAACTTGGTTTCTATTATGTTATGTTAGTAAGAAAGAGAAGTAAGGAAGCTGCTTTCAAATACTCTTAGCTAGCTTACTCTTAGCTTGCATCCAGCAAATAAATTTGCAATATTTACCTTAAAATTCATGTATGTTTACTCATTTCTATAGGGGTACTATGGCACCTATAGGTTCTAGCTAAAACCACACCATTATCTTCAGTTTTCTACAGCTCATCCTGGCGCTGCTGAGCAGCTCAGTTTAGCTGGAACTCTGCACATGCCCTAAGACTCTATCTGTGATTCAGATTTACTCTGAACCACCGCAGTAGAGGACAATTGTGGTGGAGTAAGCAATGGAGTAAGTGTTAAGAAGTAACAATCCTCAGCTCAAGCATGAGAATGCTCTGTCATCTAATTAATTCCAAATTCCAATACCAAAGCTAAAGCAAGATAGTACCTGAGAAATTCAAGCTCCTCCCCCTCAGCAAGGCAGAGGTGCTAATTGTTCTTTTTCTGCATTTCTTTTTAGCACCTGAATTCACCCTCCACCCCAGTTTTCACCCTGTGGCACATCAGTTAATTAACTCTGCTCCTAATCTTTCAGGAACTTTACACCCTTGCCTACTGATGTCACTCAGGTGCTAACCTGGGGCCCTTTTCAATACATCCCTTTATTTATTTATTTAGGCTATCTCTATACAGCTTAATAGATATGTGCAAATATCTCTGAACAGTGTACAGAGGGTAAAATATTATAAAAATATACAATAAAACCTTATTACAAATACACTCATAATACATAGTACCAATTAATAAATAAATATTAAAACAATTCCCCCATATTTCTCTCACCCTTCACCATGCAACATCTGTTAACCTCCTGGCTTTCACCCAGGATACCACCCATCCACCTTTGCTCTCACCCCGGGCTCAACAAACACAAATCATCCCCAAAGTCTCACAAGAAGGAAGGCTCCAAGGCAATCCCAAAGATGGAATTTAAGACAGTCTTTATAGGCCTGGGAACAATTTTGAATATTGGGTCTTTGTCTCCCATGAACTTGTTGAGTTCTTTGTTGAACACTCAAACAGGAGCCTGGGATTGTTGAGCCAACAAGTGGCTACGTTCTGAGTTGGCCTGATCTATTAGTCTTGTGCTTGGGCTGCTCAACTTTAGCTGAGAGCTGCTGCACCAGAACAATTTTGCCCTCACCCTTCAGCTCACACCATAGGTTGTGCCCTTGTCAGGCATGAGGTTTAAATACCTGAGGAGGTTGGAGAGAGGGGAAAAAACACTCTTCAGTCAGCTGCATCTTCTTCCTCTTTTAACATTCTGGGGAACAGTTAATCAATCATTGCCCTATAAATGGGCAGCTCCGAGTCTGCAGATTGTTCAGTCTTGCCAATTGTTGGTGACAAGGTTGTTTGACACCACTCTGTTTCAAGAAGTGTTGCCCTCACTGCGGATTGTGCGTGCATTTTTGCTTTCTTTCACTAAGCCTTTAGCTAGACCCCTCCTTGTCTTGCACGTTCCCCCATTCCCTTGTCTCTAAGCCACGTTTGTTGTCTTGCTTTTGGAACTAGTAAGGAATCTTGGGTAGGGGCACCAGTTAGTGTCTTTCCTGTGAGGGAAGATTTTTATGGTTTTGAACTGCACTAAAGGGCTCCAATGAGCAAACACAGTAATATTGGTCAATGCTAAATTCCTGCAAGTTATGTAAGACTATATAAGCCAGAGTCATTGTATCTCTGGGTGTGCAATTGTCCAGGAAAGATGCCAAGGATATTAATAATAATGCTAATTCCCCAAAATTAGTCAAAATACTTGTATGCATGGGCAAATGCTTGAAATTATGCAAGATCTGATCAGGTAACACTGGACTATGAAACTTCCCTCTCAAAGGCAAGGTGGTAGTTCTGTTCCCTAGAGATAGTCCCCTAACCCAAAGGTCCACAATCTTGGTGTTACCATTGAGAACGACCTGCTGTATACTACCATTCTCTGAAGTTGTGATGGAGAGGGAACATGGAGGAGGGCTTCCATAGATGATTGAAGATGGGATAATAATACCTTACAGAACTGTTGTAAGGATTAATAAAGAAAAACCATGTTAAGTGCATTGAACATCTGGGAAAAGATCTATATAAATGCTAAGATTCAATTTTATCATGTATCTCCATGCTCATATCACATCTTAAAACGATTGTGTGCCATCATAAGGTAGGAGTGATGTCATGTCTCTGTTAGAATGAAATACATAACAATCCAGGTAATTTACATAATTTATTTTCCTTTTTCCAACAATTTGTTCACCACCCAAGATAATAAA
Organism: Rhineura floridana; assembly: GCF_030035675.1. NCBI lineage: Eukaryota > Metazoa > Chordata > Lepidosauria > Squamata > Rhineuridae > Rhineura > Rhineura floridana. The sequence continues at coordinate 53,185,930 of NC_084484.1, forward strand.
TCATTTACTTTGTGGGAAATGAGCTAATAAAAATACGGTGCCAGCCAAATGTAACTGTTTTCTGGAAGAACAGTTCATCACTGATAATTCTATGATTTACCATTGGGAATGAATAAAATCCTAATTCCATTTCCATTTTTTAAAACAATCAGACCCTTTGATTCAAGAAGTCTGTGGAAAAGGCATCCCACAAGAGCTGATTAGAACAAAATACAGTTTTAAAATAAGCTCATGAAAACAATGAAAATAAAACGAATACACTCACTACACTATTCTGTTTAGGGGGTTGTGTGTGTTTTCTTTTTTAAAAAAACCAGAGGTAAAGTATCTGAGCAATTAAGAAAAGATTAAACGTGAATTCTGAGCTTTTTGCCTCAAAGCCTGGGACATTCAGGAAATTTACTGTACACATTCCTGTGTGACAGACATTGGACAGGCCTTTGAGCAGCATTCCTTCTAGCACAGTCCTTGTGTTTCAACCCTACATCTTAGAAGCAAGCTGAGCTTAAATAACAACAGAAATCCACATAGCCAAGATATGAGTAAGAAAGAATGCTGCATTTATTTTTATGACTTTGGATGCAGATCAGTTCTGGAAGGCACTGTAAGCAGTTGGGGAAACACAGAGGTTATTTATCTGTAACTTTTACTCAAAATGAAATATCTGTGCAGACATACTTCCAAATACTTCACTCTCTGGGAATAACCTTGAAAAATACTAACACAGAGATCCCTATCCAATAGTCTGGCCTATCATCTAATGGGTGCCCATGTTAAATCACATTGAACTGTAAAGACTTGTTTATTCAGGTATACAACAGAAATGAATGATGATGTGCTTGTCCCAGGCTAAAATCTGTAAGACCTTTACTCTGCAAAGCACTGTCTATCGCTGTGCGTTTGAGTAGGATAATGTACTAAGGCTCCTTGTAGGGCTGTTGGCAATCAATTACAGCAGAATGTCAAAGTCTGGAGCCTTCAAAGATTCAATCACATCCAATTTAAAACCAAATTATCTGTGATACCACAATATAGGTCACCATGCACCAAATACATAGCACAAAAACAAAAACAAAACAAAATCCAACCAATCAACCAACCAACCTCCCCCCCCTCCGGAAATATATATAAAAAAGATAATTGTATCATGGTTTTCAAATTTCCTTTTCTTGAGGACATGTCACATCAAATTTATCTGTATTGGCCTTGAAAGTGTATTCATTTTTTTTTTATTGTCGATGCTTGTATTATTAAATCACTTTGGGATGGTTCATGGGAAGCGATTCATAAACAAAAGAAATAATGAAAAAGTTGTTCTGTTCAGGAATCCCTCTGTCACAAACCCCCATGTGCTGTGAATTATTCTGGGCATGTTGTAGGGTGCAAACTTAATTAACATTAAGCACTGTCTAAGCCTTCTGTGCCTTAGCTAGGGTGGCCATGTGAAAAAGTGGACCTCTTGCACCTTTAACAATTGTCTATAAAAGGGAATTTCAGCAGGTGAAGATGAAACTTCCTCTTCTATACAATTAGTAAAAGAATATTGTGTTCTTTTTTACATAAGTATCCTAGGCCTCACCATCTCCCTTAGTGAACTATTAGTAGGTAGCCATTTTATTATTGTTCTGTATTGTTTTTAAAGGTTTGTGATAGGGTTGCCAGGTCAATGGCCTGAGACTGATCCTGTATCTTTAGGAGAAGAGAAAGTCAGCCAAGTGCAGGTGTTCTTGCAACACTGTAATGGGAAAAACCACAAGGTGGAATTCTCCCTCCCCCCTCCACAACTTTTAAAGATACAGAAGACCTCTTGGAGGCTGGGCCTGGCAACCAAGAGGTCTTCTGTATCTTTAAAAGTTGTGCAGGGGGAAGGGAGAATTCCACCTTGTGGTTTTTCCCATTACAAGGTTGCAAGAACACCTGCACTTGGCTAACTTTCTGTTCTCCTAAAGATACAGGATCAGTCTCAGGCCATGAACCTGGCAACCCTAGTTTGTGATGTTTTGCAGAAGGGCAGTATAGAAATAAATAAATAAATAAATAAATAAAGCTAGAATGCACCCCACTAACTATCCTGTAGCTGTATGTTGCAGGGGACGTTCACTAGTGATAAGTAAGCTGCTGTTTAGAACAGCTTAGCTATCATTACTGACTTTCTAGTTGAGAAACCTTGTAAGCTTCCAAGGAGCCCTAGGCTTACCTGGTAAAAAGACGAGCGCTCTAAAAGATATAATCAAAAGGTAAACAGCTGGAGCTCTTTAGCTATCCTTATTCACACAGGTAAAACCAGCACCCATTAACCCAGAAGTGCCTTGCTGAATGGGACACAACCACTAATCTAGGTGGGTTGCTTTTGCTTATTGGGAAGGAGAGGAGGTGGGGATTGCAAATGCAATGGAAGGAGCATCGGACAGGTTCCACAGCTGTGTATCCACTGTGCTGACCTCCCCACCACCTTGCCCCTCCCACTCCCAGTAAGGAACAGTGACCCACCTGCTGGGAAGCTAGTGTAGTGGCTCCACCTTCCCGGTGAGTCACTTCTACATTAACTCTAACACCCAAGAAAGGAGTGATGGGATTCTGGTGCCCACAATATGGAACAAAAAGCCTAAGGTGTCTTAATGCAAGATCGCACCTCAGGCACAACTTCTGCTTCTATAACTAACCATTTGTAAAAATAGTTCCTGCACTTCCCAAAACAATATGCAAACCAAAACACACCTATCCTTCAAACTTTGCACTTCTCTGAATTTTGTGATGCAGTTCTCCAATGAAATAATACGCACAAAAATGTTTATATTAGGTGAAAGGGTACACAAACACAAGTATTTGTGAAAATAACCTACAAAAATGGATGATATTAGGAAATGTTACTTGCAAAAAATGTGAACATTAGGAGAAATGTGCACAAAAATGTGGGTGAATTTCTATGTGGGCTTTTTTTAAAAATCGTGGAAGTGTGCAGAACTGAACCTAAGACTGGAAAAATGAGAAACTGAGAGAAATCAGGACTGACAGATTTGTCCATCCCTGAGTGCTTATCAAATGTTCTCAGGATGTGTGTATGCACAGATATATGAACAAGTATGTAGAGATTGTCAAAGTACAGCATTTGCTTTGATTATTTTTTTTCTTTTCAGCATGCAGATGCATGAACATCTGGCAAAGAATGCAAGACATCTACTGCCTAGCTTATGTCTGGCTCTTAATTGCACTCTACTTCTCTCCCACCTCCCCAAATCTAGGCTTTCTTTACATCATTGAGTGGCAACGATGTTCTTTAAAAATGTGTGAATCTGTCTGCTCAAATATTCTCCCAGTGGGAAAGTCATGCCAGAACTAACTTCATTAAATCCATCATAAATCTTGCACACAGCAAAAAAAAAATCAAGTTGAAATGCCAGGGGAAGTTGCTTTGCAGGTTACATGCAGACAATGGAGGGGAATGAATGATTATAGACATGTGACTGAAGAATAAAACAGAGCGAGAGTTAAGAGAGCCAGCAAAATTTATTGCTGATTATAAAACTATCAGTAATACATCCCCCTCTCAATAAAGCTGTGCCGCCTCTTGTTTCAAAAAATTAATGGTATTCAGACCTATGGATATAGTTTTAGAACTTAAATTTAGCATATATGATCCCAGATTTTTTTTAAAAATCACATATGTGACCTAATTTAGACTTTGATTTTTACACTTTAAAAAAAAATCAAGCACAAAATGAGATCGAATGTTGCGGTCTGTTTAAGAATTACTTTTAAAGAAAACAGCCTGTTCATGGCTAATCCATACACAGGATAACACTGAACAAGTTGTTCAGCACCAAGGCTGTATCATGCACTGAAGAATCACAGCTAATTCACGTGCTTTACAGGAGAATCCTGTTATGTCTACTAGATGGGATAGAATTGGTATTAAATGCCCTTGTACTGGTATACTACAATGATACCCACTGGCATTTATTCCAGTGAATTCATTCATTCTTTTTACATTGTAGTGGAAGAGCAGTGCTATGCTAGAATCCAGAGGTCTAATGAGACATATTTGCTCACTACTTTTAAGTTAAAATTGGTTGTGTTCATTTCGACACTGCCAGTTCAGCAGTCCAGACTAGTTTAGGGTTATGGAATGAATTTAAGTCATTGCAACCTTGAACATTGTGCTTGAAAGAATGTGACCTACTAGCTGCTTGCTTTCCCCTTCCCCTTCCTGGCTTATTACATTTAGCAAGAGAGGGTGGACTGTCTGGGTCCAGTAGGTAATAAACACTTCATTACAAGATGGGGTGGTCATCTGCCTAGAAAGAGGTAATTGTGAGGCCACCCCTAAAGAAATTGTCCTTGGACTTCAAAGACTATACTGTCGTCTGGTTGCAAATATCTCCTTTTCAGGCAAGGTGCTTGAACGGGTGACTGCAGTACAACTCCAGGTGGATGAAACGGATTATCTGGACCCATTTCAGTCTGGTTTCAGGTCTGGTTTTGGTCCAAGGGTTCAATTTATTCTGGTAATAATCACTCCAAGGGGCTACAAAAGTGATTGCTACCACATCAAAAGTGGATGCATTCAAAATGGGATATAGAACAACTATTACCTGTAAAACAAGACTGTTTTGGTTTTTTTAAAGCAGCCCTTGGGTCACCTTGCACAATTTGGAAAAGTGCAAAATCAGAAGGGATAACTATGCTTAGATCCACACATTAGTTCTGGAGGTATGGATCAGGTATGGGTGCCCTGGAATGCATGCATCAAATTCCTCAAGCATCCCTAAACACAGCACCAGAACCCAGCAAGGGAACATGGGTCATATTAAGATGCAGGTCATGGGGCTATGTCACTCTGATCCCATGTGAATGTGCACACACAAGTGGGAATTTGTTGATGGGGAACTTTGGTGAAATTGAGCACTTTGCACAAAGGGAGCACTTTGAACAAACAACAATCAATCATAGGTAACTATAACAAAGTAGGGAGAGTAGATGTAAAAACTAGCAGAAAGCTTGCTTCCCTCACAGAGACACCAATAAAAATGTGTGCATTGTATATGCATTAGAAGCCCTGGTACCCCAGTGAAACTTAAACCCTTCTGGAACACATGTAGCTGCCATGCAAGCCTCCTCACAACTGGAAACACAGAGAAGGAAGCAATTACAGCTGTTTATGGCAGTTTGGTTGTGCACTGTGTTTTGGGGGGTATAGATTGGTTCTGTCATGTCACAATAGTATTCCTGTACCCTGTTCTACTAGGGCTCACAGAGGAAGTGGTAGCAGACTTACTTAGGAAAGGGCACATCAGGTATAGTCTTAGTAAGCAGGGTCATGTCAATTAAGGTTTCAGTAAGCAGGATCATATGGCATAATATCAGGTTCTAAAGAATGTAGAATGTAGAGTTTTAAAGAGAAAAGTCACTGGGGTTTGACAGAGTTAGACAGCATTTGGGTTCAAGAAGAGAAAATCTAGTTAAAAGGGCTGTGGGTTTGGGGTAGGATTTCATTGGGATTAGTGGGGTAGGATAGGTAAGTAGGACAATAACAACTTATTCATTTACTGTCACATTTAATATCTTGTATATAATAAAGTTTATTTGTTTGATTCAAAATTGCATGTGACAGCTTGGTCAAGAGCACTATCATACTAAGGTCTTATTCTGTACCTATATCAATTTTACAAACAGATTACACCAGCAGTCACCTTTTGGGGAAAAAGTGGTGGGGCTGAAGCTTGTGGTTCAGCTGGAACAGCCTTTCCCAACCAGTGTGCCTCCAGATGGACAATTCCCATCTTTCCTGACCATTGGCAATGCTGGCTGAGGCTGATGGGAGTTGTGGTCCAACAACATCTGGAGTCACACTGGTTGGGAAAGGCTGAGCTAGAACTTCTAAATCATGGGGCACAGCTTTATACATAAAAAATAAAATGAAAATAATAAAGGAAGATATAGCAAGGCAGAATAGTAAAAGTTGAGGTGAAGGATGAGTTAATAAATACTGCTAATGTGTCTGCTCCCAATATTAAGTAATTAGATTTTTTACAAAAGGCTAAGTAAAATTATCAACGCTTTTGGCAATGAGGAATGGATAATAGGGAGTGATATTAATTTAATTATGTTCAATTGTGATGATAGATCATCCTCAAAGGCAAGCTGTTAAAAAAGCACTGGAAGACCTGATTAAGAAATTCTTCTTAAGTGATGTGTGAAGAACTCTGTATGGCAAGAAAAGAGACTACGCTTTCTAATGTGCCCCAAATAAGACATATTCAAGAACAGATATTTATTAGTAACTTTGAGCCTATTGTGGTATTTAAACAAATGCAAATAAAACCAAGTATACATGCAGACCATTGAAAAATTTGGAAAGATTGGAGGTTACAAGAACTCTAATATTTTTATTTATTTATTATTAAATTTATATTTATTTATTAAATTTATATCTCCTAGTATATCTTCAGTAACACATATTTGGCAAACTTTGTTCAAACAAATGATACCCAAGACATATCTAGAACAACACTGTGCAATGCTTGTAAGCATTGCAACCTTTCAGAAGTGAGAAAACACAAACGTAGAGAAGCCTACATAAAAGAACTAAAAGAGCTAGAGAAACAGAGAGAAAACAAAATGAGAGAAGACATAGAAATAAGATTAAAGGAAGTGGGGAAGAAGTTGGCCATCATACATACATAAATGGTATAAAAAGTAATGTTGTATACCAGAGGTGGCTAACTCCCTCAACCCTGACTATTGGCCATGTTGGCAGGGGCAGATGGGAGTTAGTCCAACAACATTTGGAGGACTCACCTCTGTTGCATGTGAAAGATGAATTTTGAATATGGAGACAATGTAAGCAAATTGTTAGGGACCAAAACCTTGATTAGAAACTAGGGCTCCTCCACTCCCCCATGGGTTGTGAGAGCTTCCCCTTCCCTTCCCCTTGGACTGCTACAGCTGCCTCCCGCCCAGCCACCTGTCCTGCCTGAACCAGTTGAAGTCAACACAGACACGAAGGTGTGCTTTTCTTTAATAGATTTAATGGAAAATTTCAGTTCAGAGCGCTTAATGAATCTGCTTACAGATTACACAAGCTTCAGCATCTTTACTTGGAATAGCTAGGCACAACTACACCGTATTAAGATGTCGCAGCAATTAGACACACATCCTTACCAGCCTTAAGGAAGGATGGGTGGGCTCCCTACTTGTGTAAGAAAGTATCACAGTTTGGAGTGGACACACATGCAAGTGCTCCTCCACAGAGGGACAGTGGGAACCCTTTGTGCCTGCTGGTGCCACAGTTCAATGTGAGGGCAGCTGGACCACTTCAGCAAGGTCCTCCTCAGGAAGAGGGCTGTGGGGTGGCAACGGTGGAGTGAGCAAGGAAGTAGGATTGAGGGCTACGATCTGCCCCCTCTAGGAGAAGTTGCCACATCTCAAAGGTGTCATGGATGGCTAGGAGTTCCTTTTCCCATACTGTGTCATTTTGCTCAGAGTCAATCAGCTGATGGGAGAAGTACGCACAGGGATGAAATCCCCCTCCCTTTTTGGAGGGCTGTAGCAACACTGCTCCAATGGCCACGCCAGAAGCATTAGTTTCCACCACAAAAGGCTGGTAGGGGTCAGCATAATGTAATATTGGCTCAGAGGAAAATAAGTTTTAAGGGGGTCAAAAGCTGTTGGGCTGCCTCACTCCATTGAAAAGGGCCAGGACCTTTAAGACAGTCTGTTAGAGGAGAAGTCATTTGGAAAATCAACTATGAATCATCTGTAATAGTTGGCAAACCCCAGAAAAGGTTGCAAGTCCTTCTTGGTTTTAGGGGGGGGGTGCCAGGAGACCACACAATGCATCTTCCCCAGATCCATTTCCACCACTGTTGGGGTGATACAATAGTCTAGGAGGTCCAGGGTGGTTAACTCAAAACCACACTTCTCCATTTGGCATATAAGTGATGCTCTGTCAGTCTCTGTAACACTGCCCTCCCATGAGCATTGTACTGTTATGGAGAATCAGAGTAAATAAGGATGTCTTCTAAACAGACAATCACAATGCATTCAGGGTAGTCTTGAAAGATGTCATTCATAAAATGTTGGAAGACTGTAGGTGGATTTGATAATCCGAAGTGGCTGTACTGAATATTGAAAGCAGTTTTCCACTCAACTCTTTCCCTGATCCCGATAAGGTTGTAAGCCCCGCACAAGTCCAGTTTGGTGTAAATTTTTGTCAATCTCAGACGCTTCAACTTCTCATTGATGAGGGGGAGTTGTTAGTTGTTAGGAATTGTGGTCTTCTTCAGTTCTCTGTAGCCATTGCAAGGATGAAGTTTGCTACTCTTTTTCTTGACGAAAAGCAGGGAGTCCTGCTTCAAACTGACATTAAGGAAATCACTTAAGGTGGCCAGCTCTGCTTGGACAGTGAGTAGATGCGACTGGATGGAATCTGGGCCCCAGGAATCAAATCAATGGCACAGTCGTAAGGTCTGGGTAGGGGCAGCTGGGCAGCCTCCTTGTCAAGCATGCCATGGTAGTCCTGATATTTGGTGGGCAGGATGGATGGTGTAGAAGGAGGCGGGACAGCCATGGCAGCCATGGCTGGAGCTCTGGTGGGCTGGCAGTGCTGTTTGCAATAGTCTGACTGAAACATCATGGATGCATCCCCTCATGAAATCGTAGGATCATGTTGCATCAGCCTGGTCATCCTCAGGACCACAAGAAAACGGGGCAAAGGGGTAAGGAAAAACAACAACAGTTCATGATGCTTAGATAACTGTACAGTCAGCTCCACGGTTGCCTGAGTACCTACCCTCGAGGCTAGGGGGTACCAATCAATGCTAAAGGTGTATCTGGTATAGTGATGGGAATGTTATGTTGTTTGGCAAAGCCTAAGTCCATAAAGTTGCTGGACACCCCCAATTCCACCATAGCTTGTACTTGGATGCTCCAACCTGAGGGTAGTCCCAAATAATGCACAGCTGGCTTTGGCGGAGTGGGAACGTTGAGAGGTCCTTTGCTCACAGTTGATCCCAGCTTGTGGATCTCTATGAGAGCTGGAATTTGGTGCCTCCCCTTTCTTCAGTATAGCACAGCCTCTCCCAGCAATGCTTCTCTTTCTCCTCCTCCGTCAGGCATGGCTGCACCCCTCCAATTTGCATGGGCTCCACCCTTGACTGAGCAGAGCTTCCCATGCTGGGAGAGAAGTGCATGTGGGGGAGAGGTATGGAAGGTAACAGTCGAGCTGAGGAAGCCTTGCACTCTAAGTGACAACCTGCAAGCCTGCTATCAATCTGTAGATACAGCTGGATGAGCTCTGAAAAGGTGTTGGGAGTTGGAGTTTGCCTCAATTTGTCCAGCACCTCGTCACTGAGGCCCTTCTGGTATTGATACATTGGGCCAACTCATTCCAATCCACTTCCTGCACCAAAATTCAAAAGGCATTGGTATAAGCTCTGACTGAGTCCTTGCCCTGGCTCAGGTTTCCTAGTGGGTGGGCACTATGACCTTTCTCTGAGGATCTTGAAGATTTCAGCCAAGGCAGCAATGAAATTATTATATTGTCCCAATACAGGTTCATTCCATAACAGCAGAAGGGTAGACCACTGGGCCACTTCCCCCTTCAACAGGCTTATCACAAAGGCCACTTTAAGCAAGTTGTTGGGAAAGTCCAACTGCCGCACTCTGATGTACAACCCATACTGCGCTTTGAATGTCGTAAACTTCTCCCGCTTATTGCTGTATCTGAAGGAAAGTCCTACGGGTGTCTTGTTACAAGAAGTTGGCACTTGCTGGGCTGGAGTGACCTCCTCTTGCAGGGCCATCATGTTATGCCTGAGCTGGACTTGCAGGTTTTGATTCTTCACTCAAAGAGTTTGAGTCTCAATTCAAAGGTTTGGGTTTCAGCTTGGAGTTTCTGCAGCTTGGCTAGCATGGTTTCCAAGGTGCACTGCATGTCCTCCTCTGCCCCGCCACTTGCTTCCATCTCAGTCATGGGGTTGTCAGGTAGAGAAGGTAGGGGCTGTGACAAACTGTCCTGCCTGAACCAGTCGAAGTCAGACACAGGTGTGTTTTTCTTTAATACATTCAATGGAAAATTTCAGTTCAGAGCACTTCATGAATCAGTTTATAGGTTACACAAGATTCAGCATCTTTACTAGGGATAGCTAGGCATGACTATGCTGCACTAAGATGTTGTTGCAGCAGTTAGACATGCCTCCTTACCAGCCTTAAGGAAGAATGAAAAGCCTCCAAAAACCATTAAGAGTTGAATCTGAAACTGCAGTTTGATATAAAATCAGACTGATTATAATGGGTATGGTCAATTAAAACATAGAGCACACCTAGAAATTTGATAGCATATATTTCACCTACCATTGTTTTATCTTGTGCAAACTGAGACACTCCTCATGTCCATTGGAGACTCTTTGGCAGAATAGTCAGTGCCATTATTCCACAATGCTTTTGGGAGTTTTTTTTAGTGTAAATTATGCAAAGTGTTGCTGTACTTCACATATTCATAAACAGAAGCAAAAGAAAATAATTACTATAGGAAACTTCACTAAAATTGCAGAGTAAATCCAACATATTTAAAGTGACTATCTGAATTATATCAAATTTCTTAATATTGTTTCTTCCTCCCTACTAAAACAAGATCAGCACAGCACATGTCTTGTTTCTGTTATTTGGGCTGATTGCAGGTGTTGCCACCACTCACCATATGCTCAGAGGCACATCTTACCAAATTCTTCCAAGCTACACAGCAAGTGGATTGGACTGTGAAAGACCAACTCAAATTGTGTTTGCATTTTTACAAATTTATAGGGCAGTACAGTATCTCAGAGAGGAGGTCAGGTCTCCTGCTCCCCTGGTGCATTCACTATAGCTGCCCAATTTCCCTGCTTTTTAAAGTTTAATAGAAATATGTTGGTTATAGGTACGTTCTTAAACTGCAAGGCTTTTTTTTTTTGCCTATAGTGATTTAATTTAAAAGGTGTATTCATATTTTGGGTTAATGGGGGGGAATTGTCTTTGGATTAGTTTTTATTCTTTCTTGCTGCTATCTGCTCCGCCTTGCTTTTACATGCTTTGCTCAGCTGAAACTTCAGGCCTATTCAATCATAAATAACTATGACTTTTTATCTATCCACTATCTAACTACATAATACACTGTCACACATGGGGGAGGGGCATGGTGGCAAGATGGTAGGCAAGCGAGGTGAAGGAGTCAGGGAAGCAAGAATAGCAGGCAGGTGAGTGTAGGGCAGGCAGGCAAGTGAGTGGGGGGCAAGCAAGTGCAGGGAGCGTCAGAGAAAATGGGGGATGCTGGTGAGCAGTTGAGGTGTGGTGGCAGTGGCAGCAGCCTTGCCAGGCAGGAGGGCAGTAAGCTGCCTAAATGGGGCAGCAGCAAATGTTTGGGGGGGCATTTTGGGAGTTGCCTGGAGATGGGGTTTGGAGAGTCTCCTGAGGAACTGGGGGCAGTTTTGGGACTTGCCTGGATGTGTGTGCATGTTTGAGGTGCCTAGGAATCTGTGTGTGTGTGCCCTGCCCATCATCGAAAGACTCAGTTGCAGACGTTTCTGTGGTTTTTTCCTCTTTTGATTAAAGTTATGGATACATTGAAAGCAGTACGCCTCATTAACTTAACTAAGCTTGCTAGGAACTTTGGCCCTAAACTAACACTGACTAAGCATGCTAACGCACCACTAAGATGTTGACTCAGCAACAGGGCTCCCCCGAGTCAGCTTAAGTAGGGTTGGATCACACACGCACACAGAGGCTCCTCCTCAACTCTGCCTATTGAACTTCCTGCCTCTGGCACCTCTGCGTGTGGGTTGAAGATGGTTTGATCTCTGGCTCCCCCTCTGACTGACAGGGGCTTCTAACAGTCAGTTCGGGTGTGGGAAACTGAGCAGCACTGGGCAGGGAAATGTCCTACGTGCTCGGCTGCATCTCAGAGGTGGGCAGTGGGGGTGCGTCCCACTGGGGAGTGTCTGATGAGCTAGGTGATGATTCGGCAGGGAAACTCGGAATAGGGGGAACTGTACCGTCCAAAACGCGGTTGGAGCATCCTGCAAGTTCTCCCCATTGTCCTCCCCCACCTCGGGCTCCCAGTCCAAGCCCTCTTCTTCTGATTCATCTTTGACCAAGCTCCTCCCTTCTGCCTGGCTCATGACAGTGTGTATGTTTGGGAGCCCCTGATGGGGTTGGAAGTCCATGTGTCGGTATGTGTCTCTGTGTGTGTGTAATTGGTGCGTGAAGCCAACTTAGACCCAATACACAAGTAGAAGGGCAGGAGGAAGTTAGGTGGAAAATTGCTTTGCTTTGCGAATGCTACCTTTAATAATAATTCTAATGTTACAGGTTCATATTTTTATGATGTTATTCTTAGATCATCTCATCTTTAACCATTAGTTGGCTTATGCACATATAGAACTTTAAGGTTACTGTCTAAATTGTTTCATATATGTTATCATTCCTATAACACCATTAAAATTATGCAAAAATATATATTAGTTATTTAAGATACTGTTTAAATAGCTTTCATGTTATCTTTGTTTTATATTCTATTCTATCAGTTCTATAATAATATTTTCATTAAATTTCTGAGTTTTATATAATAAAGCAGTGCATTTGTTTCAGTTACAGTTTTGAATTTATTTTTTCTATGGTCTTTCTGATTCTACTGGGTTGCTACTGAGCATACTACACCAGGATTGAAAAGGTTCAATGAAGGTTGATGCAGGCAAGAATTTGGCATGGTATGCATGGGCCTTGCTTAGATCCACTGTAAAAATTGTTAAAACAACTGGGAGTCAGAATTCCTTGCTGATCTACTTCTAGTTACCCAGAGATCTACCAGTTGATTTTAATGTAACTTCTACTCACCCCAAGGCAAGACACTCAAGCTTCAGGCTAGAAATCATACCTAGCCACCACCACAGTCTTGGCTTTTGCTCTTCAGACTACACCAGGCATTGCACAAACCCTTTCAACCTATATTCACCTTTATAGGGTAGAATCATTTTGTATGTGTGTGTGTGCATCTGCATGCGTGCACACACGCACACACACACACATGATGGCCAAGATTCTTAGGTTGCTGAATTCTCAGTCCAACATCAATGCAAAGTTCCATAATTATGGAACTGGAGAATATGGAGTTCTCAAGTCTAATAAAACAATGCAGTCAGGAGAAATTAGCAACTCATTCCTCAATTTATTTCTGCAACTTTAACTGAACTGTATTTCACACCATGTCCTTTACATTAAAGCAAAGTTAAAAAAATTCTGCCCTCACAACTCTCTCTCTCTCTCTCTCTCTCTCTCTCTCTCTCTCACACACACACACACACACACACACACCAGATTCAGTGGCCATGACTGCCCTAGTACACTTATATCATCCCATTGAGAATTGTAGCTTGTATGTCACGAACACATTGTGTAGCAGTCTTGGGAAAATGTCAGACTTTTTGACAGCATAATTAGTTTCCACACGGCATGTTGTGAGGTGAAGAGGGCAGACTTCACTTTTTAAGAGCCAATTCACATTACTGGCTTTGCTTGACACCAAACATCCCTAGTTACTAGTACCTGCAGGATACAGAAGGGAGATACTCTACTCAAAATCATTATTACTACATGCATACCTATCTCTCCAATACAGTACAGTAGGGCCCCACTTTACAGCGCTTCACTTTACAGCGATTCGCTAATACAGCTGTCTCAATTAGACACAATTAGACTAAAGCCCCACTCATATGGCACTTGTTCTGCTTTTACGGCGGTTCTCGGGCATCGCATGCCATTCTATTCAATGGGTTCCGCTTTACAGCGGTTTTCGCTTTACAGTGGGGGTCTGGAACATAACCCGCCATATGAGTGGGGCCCTACTGTAGTTTATTCCAGCAACAAGTTCAGCACCAAACTGTTAGTGTTTCTTTCTATAGTCCTTATGCTGAGAAGAACCTTTTAATACCCAATACCGCTGGACAGGCGTGAACCGTACAGCATTAGGAGTATGTCCTGTATTTTCAATGGCCAAGTCCCGACTTTAGATCTAAACCTGTCCAGATGTTCCCCTTGCCCCTTCCCTGATGATCTTCCACCTTAGCGTGAAGACCTTCCTTTTCAGATGTTTTAAATGAACCTTGTTTGATGTCTTTTTATTGCTTCTTATGGTTCTACCTTCTGGGTTTTGCTGCTCTGTTGCTTCCTTTAAGTAAAAATGTTTTAGAGTGCAATTCAAACCCTGGGTGTTGCCCAGTGGGGCTTAACAGAGCAGTGGGTCCACTGTTCCACCCACAGCCCTGCCATCCATGTGGGCTGGGGCAGAAGGTGAGGAAGCAGGCAAATAGTTGTGCCAGCCTGGAGCTGGTGTGGCGATCAGGCCTGGATCAGGTCCAATGCAGACGTGACAGCTGTGGGGCCCACTTGGGATCCAAAGGATTCCAGACTAGCTCAGCTCCCCTCCCCCCAATTTCAGAGCTTTTTGCTGACTGCCACTGAGGGTCCTTGCAGTGTTATTTCCACCCACATGCACATTCAGTGAATGGAAGTGGAAGCTTCACACTGATGGGCTGATGCTGGCATAACTCTGTGGGCAGAGGCCAATGGAGGGCAGCAGTGCAGGGCAAAGGGACACCCTTGTCCATTGCACCCTAAATGTTTTATTGTATCTCAACTGTGCATGCATACAATGTATTTGTTTTTCTTTGTTAACCACTTTGAACTTTTGGAAAGGCAGGATATTTCAAATAATGAATAATTAAGTAATTAAATAATATATAAGCTGCCAAAATGAACCCACTGTATGAAGCAGAAAAAAAAGAAGGCAACTCCAAAACACAAGTGTGGAGGAGGAAGAAGGTACAAAGTCTAAGATGAAAGCTTAATGAACTATATAATGCCCAATATGTTTACACCTATACATTTACACCTTCATCAGGACACTACAATAGGAACTGAAAAATATTCTATATAAAACAGTTTATTTTTTCTTTTGCTCACTCTATGAAGCGACAGGATACTCCACGAACATGTCTGACAAGTATGAAAAGGCACTCTGTGCACTGGGATTGTGAGTGAGAAACCCACACACATACACTCACCCACTCTCAATGCAATACAGTAATTACTCATTTTTGCAAAGTTTATTTATTTCATTTAAAATATTTGTATACTATTTTTCATCCAGTTTGGATCCCAGGACAGCATATAACATATACTGTAAATTCCAGTATTTGTGTGCATTACATTTCATAATAGCACCGGGGCAGGGGTTATTAGGTTTTGATTTACAAAATGTGGTGAGTAGGACCTTATATCAGTTTTATTTAAAAAAAAAACAATATGCACAAAGAACAGCCACAGTGTATGATCCACTCAAAATTAAGCACTTTGATTTCAGTATGTGATAGCTAAGCACATGCTTAACTGTCTCTTGCTGAAATAAATGCAATTTTAGAGTGCTTAATGTTGACTGGATCATGCCTTTTACAGAGCACTTTACCAACATTAACTGTCCCCTAGTGTAAAAAAATACCATTATGCTTCAACAGTATTAAGCAGCAGCCGTTTTACTGTTCCCCTGATAGATCATATAAGGCAATTTTCACACTGCCCTGATCAATTTCTCAATGTTTTTGATCAATTCACAAGTCAAGATACATGCTGAAAATTGCCTGCTGAAAATATACTACTTATAAGGAAACACTGTGAAGACATTAAGAACAGTGTTGCAAATGGTTACAGTCTTCCTATAGGGATTGCAGAATTTTTCTTCAACAGGAGCTGAGAGCACAGGCTCATAGCTTACTTCTTCCCTAAACATGAACATGGCGTCACCTCTCTCCCTTCCACAAATCCCTCCTCAAAGCCCTCTTTTTCCATGTGGCCTTCTTTGGTTGATCCTCTTAATACTCATTCCCAGCAGCAAACAAGCTTTCCATACATATAACTGCATTGTCTGTATTCTTCCTTCTGTACCCTTGCTTGTGCCACTCTCCCTCAGTCCCACCTCTGAGGTTATATGGCAAACAGATCTACATATGAGAGAATTGTAATCTAAAGAACTATATGATGATTCGTAAATTTGTAAAAAATGTTTAGTGCTACCAGTCAATACTATTACATAATTTTTCATCTACTTAATGTTTTTGTTACTGGTAGCTGTCAAGGGTACATGAGCAAGGCCAAGAAAAGAACTGACTACCCTAACGACAAGTTATTTAAGGAGGCACATATTTGCAGCTTCTATCTATATTCACTAATAAGGCAAAAAACCTTGTGGATTAAGAACGGACCTATAGCCAACAGATATTTCTATCAAACTTTAAAAAGCAGGGAAATTGGGCAGCTATAGTGAATGACCAGGGGAGCAGGAGACCTGACCTCCTCCCTGAGTTATTGTACTGCCCTGCAAATTTGTAAAAATGCAAACACAGTTTGGGTTGGTCTTTCACAGTCCAATCCACTTCCTGTGTAGCTTGGAAGAATTTGGTAACGTGTGCCTCTGAGCATATGGTGAGTGGTGGCAACATCTGCCATCTCTAAAGATGGAGAATTACATTTTTGTATGTTTGTTGGTGTTCTTCTTACTTTGCTTCTTTCCTGTATCACTACTGTTTCCACAGAGAATCTAACCTAGAAAATTATATTTCTCTCATTATTCATCCTAGAAATCTGTGTCACATTTATTGGTCAATATCACATGATGATAAAGACAGCCTTTTGTGTTTCAACTGGAGGTTATACTCTATATCTATTTTGGGTGCATTAACAGTGGAATCTGAAACTGCAGTTTGATGTAAAATCAGACTGATTATATTATGTTGCTACTTAAGCAATGACTCTAGCTGTTGGAAAAACAAAGTTGGCCTGCCCAAGGTGCATGTTTTCAGCCTGCTATGCTTAAACCACTCCACTTAAGGAAAGGTGGGCATGGTCAATTAAAAACATAGAGCACACCTAGAAATTTGCTAAAATATATTTCACCTCCCACTGTTTTATCTTGTGCAAACTGAGACACTCCTCATGTTTATTGGAAACTATTCTGCAGAATAATCAGTGCCATTTTTCCACAACTATTTTTGGAGCTTTTTTTAGTGTTGCAAACTGTTGCTATACTTCACATATTCACAGAAACCGAAGCAAAAGAAAATGATTTACTATAGGAAACTTCAGTAAAATTGCAAAGTAAATCCAACATATTTAAAATGACTATCTGAATGATATCAACTTTCTTAATGCTTTCTCCCTACTAAAACAGGATCAGCACAGCACATCTGCTTCTGTTATTTGGGCTGATTGCAGGTGTTGCTACCACTCACCATATGCTCAGAGGCACATGTTACCAAATTCTTCCAAGCTACACAGCAAGCGGATTGGAGTGTCTCTCCTCATAAGTCTCTCCTCATAAGGCTTTGTTTCCAGTCCCCTGATCATCCTTGTTGCCCTCCTCTGAACTTGTTCTAGTTTGTCTGCATCCTTCTTGAAGTGTGGAGACCAGAACTGGATGCAGTATTCAAGATGAGGCCTAACCAGTGCTGAATAGAGGGGAACTAATACTTCACGTGATTTAGAAACTATACTTCTGTTAATGCAGCCTAAGATAGCATTTGCCTTTTTTGCAGCCACTTCACACTGTTGGCTCAAATTCAGCTTGTGATCAACAACAATTCCAAGATCCTTCTCACATGTCGTATTGCTGAGCAAAGTATCCCTCATCTTATAACTGCAGGGTTTTTTGCAGTGCGTGCAGGGTTGCCATCAATCAAGATGGCGGCCGAGGTTTCCGTAAGGGGCTGAAGCCTCTCCCGCCATCTTGGTTGATGGCAGCAATGCGAGCGCGTGTGTGCCATCAACGAAGATGGTGGCAGAGGCTTCAGCCCCTTATGGAAACCTCAGCCGCCATCTTGATTGATGGCAACCCTGTATGTGCAGTGCGTGCAGCTGCAAAAAACAGCAGAGAAAGGTAGGTGAAGCGGGGGGATAGTGGGGGATGGCGGGCAGCTTGGAAGCTCCTGTCCCGCGATCCGAGCTGCTGCCGCAGGTCACGGAGGAGGAGCGGAAGGGCCCGGGGCAGGCTGGTGCCCAAGGGCCCCGGCATGCCTGGAGCCAGCCCTGTATCCAGCCCACATTTAGCTAGCTTGCTAATCAGAATATCATGGGACGCTTTGTCAAAAGATTTACTGAAGTCGAGATATATTATGTCCACAGCATTCCAACAGTCTATAAGGGAGGTTACCAAATCAAAAAAATGAGATAAGATTAGTTTGGCAGGATTTGTTCTTCATAAATCCATGTTGGCTCCTAGTAATCACTGCATTGTTTTCAAGGTGATTACAGATTGACTGCTTTTTAATCTGCTCCAGAGTTTTTCCAGGGATTGATGTTAGGCCGACTGGTCTGTAGTTCCCCAGTTCCTTCTTTTTGCCCCTTTGAAGATAGTGACAACATTAGCTCTCCTCCAGTCATCCGGCACTTCACCAGTCCTCCATGATTTCGCAAAGATAATAGACAGCAGTTCTGATAGTTCTTCAAGCCAGTTCCTTCAATACTCTGGGATGCAGTTTATCGGGCCCTGCTGATTTGAACTCGTTTAAAGTGATTAGGTATTCCTTGATCATTTGTCTATCAATCTCAAGATCCAATCCTGCCCCTTCATATTTCCTGGGAGGGTCAGAGACCCTTTTTTTGGAGAAGACTGAGCCAAAGTAGGAATTCAGCACTTTTGCTTTTTGTCATCTGTTATCATTTTGCCATACTCATTAAGTAGCTGTGCCACTGTTTCTTTTCTCTGTCTTTTAGTATGGACATACCTGAAGAAAGCTTTTTTGTTGCTTTTAGCATCCCTCGTTAACCTCAGCTCATTCTCAGCTTTAGGCTTCCTGACACCATCCCTGTAATTCCGTGATACCTGCCTGTACTCTTCCTTTGTGGCCTGGCCTTCTTTCCGCTTCCTGTATGTGTCCTTTTTTGTTTTCAGGTCATCTCTAAGCTTTTTGTGAAGCCACATTGGCTTCTTCTGCTGTTTCCCCCCTTTTTTCCTTGTTGGAATTGTTTGCCATTGCGCTTTTAGAATTTCCTTTTTTAGAAACTCCCACCCATCTAGGACTCCTTTTCGCATTAGGGTGGCTTGCCATGGAACCGTACTAACAATTGTTCTGAGTTTATGAAAATCAGCTTTCCTGAAGTCCAGGGTGCGCGTATGGCTACTCTCAGCTTTTGCTTCTGTTAAAATCAAGAATTCAAGTATGGTGTGGTCACTTTCCCCCAGAGTTCCCGTAACTGCCATTTCATCCACCAAATCATCTCTATTGGTTAGAATCAAGTCCCGGATAGCTGATCCTCTGGTTGCTTCCAGAGGATCAGAAAGTTATCTCCAACACAAGTCAGAAATTTCTTGGAGGGGCCGTGTTTTGCAGAATTTGTCTCCCAACAGATATTGGGATAATTGAAATCCCCCATTAATACTACATCATGCCTCCTTGAAACATTCGCAATTTGCTTTTCAAAAGTTTCATACTCATCTTCTGCTTGATTGGGTGGTCAGTAATAGACTCCAAGCACCACATTCCTTTTATTACTTGTCCCATTAATTTTTTTAATGGAGACTGGGTGAGTGGGCACTGGGCAGAGGGCAAACCCCTTTCCTTTCCAAAAGAAAACATTATGAACAGCATCATTCTTTTTCAGGTTTCCCCCACCTTTTTATTCTATAGCAGGCACATGTAGCCTCTCACACAAATTTAAATCAAAGGTGTCCCTGGCTATATCCACACCAGACCTTTCTTTCTTTTAAGACAGTCATGGCGTCTCCCAAAGAATCCTGGGAAGTGTAGTTAGTGAAGGGTGCTAAGCAGGGCTGTGGAGTCGGTATGTCAAACCTTCGACTCCGACTCCTCTATTTTTCTACTGTCGAACTCCGACTCCTCTATTTTTCTACTGTCCGACTCCGACTCCTTCATAACTGGCAAATGTATATTAATTTTTCTACTGTCTGACTCTGACACTGACTCCTTCATAAATGGCAAATGTATATTAATATTAATAAATTAATATTAATATTAAAATGTTAATCTTATTTTGAAGTTGGAGTCAGTACATTTCTACCGACTCCACCCAAAATTGCTTCCGACCAACTCCACTCAAAATTGCTTCTGACTCCGACTCCACGACTCCGACTCTGACTCCACAGCCCTGGTGCTAAGAGTTGCTAGGAGACGCCTTGTTCCCTTCACACAGCTTCAGTCACAGCAACTGACTGTTAAACCACTCTGGCCACTGGAGCTCTGTCAGGGGAATAGTAGTCTCCTCTCAGCACCCTGCACAAACTATACTTCCCAGGATTCTTTGGGGGAAGCCATGACTGTCTCAAGTGAAAGAAAGGTCTGGTGTGGGTGTGGGCCCCTGATTAGGCAAGCCCAGCAGCTGTGAGTCTGGCTTTTAGAACAGTGACAGTTGGTTCTTACTGAGCATGCCTAGGCTTATCAGTAACTTCAATGCTAAATTTTGTAAATTAATTAAAAATCAGCCAGGCATTTTTTAAACTTTTAAACTGCAGAAGATGGAGGTCAGAATATGGGGCAAGGTCAGTAATAGGATTACAGGTACTCTGTGAACATGGCTGATTTTTTAATTAATTTCAATAAATTATGAGAACTCTTGACAGAAAAAAGTCCAAAAGGGGGCTGTTTTTCTCTCTCTCTCTTTTTACTTTTGAACTCTCAATTCTCTGACTGTTCTGTGTATCACCATGAAAATGTACAGGGTTGTTAAGCAAGCATTTCTGAGTTCAGGACTATAAGTTTTGTAACGTTTTGTTTTGAAATGAGCTTATGGGAATGGTCAGAATGGCATGGCGGTATTTTCAATTTAACATTGTGGAATGCAAAAACCCCATGCTGGCTGTATAATAAACTACTACCATGAAGGTGTACAAAATTGAAGTATGATGAAGGCTGATGCCTCATTTCTTCATTCACGAGTGATAAATGCATAGAGCTGCCTCACCCATTGAGATGAATACTTTTCAATGCAGGGGAGTTCCCTGTGTGTATTGGAATCCCCATACCTTCAAGCCACAAAATGCTTTCCCAGACAGGAGCATTTAACAGTTTCCAAATATACTTGATGGGCAGGGATTATGAAAGGACATAAAAGGGAGGAGGTATCTAGGGGTTGTAGGAATTATACAATGTGTAGGTTGAATAGGTCTTGAATGATGCTTCGAATTGTGTTTAAGTATGAGAAACTGGTGCAAATTCTAAAACACTGTAGGCTTGGTGGTCCCACTCCCTCAGGAAGTGAGCAGGTGTATTCTGCATAGCTGTGACCAAAAGCAGTCTTCTAAGGCAGCCTCACCTCAAGCACATTACACAAGTGTACTCTAGAGGTTACAAAAAAGGTAATAGGGTTTGCCTGTTCAAATCATAGTAAATGCTTCTTCCTGAAGACTATCTCAGCAAAGACATAAACACCTGGAATGGAGGGGTGCAAAATTCCAGGAGGATTGGGATCCCTAAGAAACTCTTTAGTGTTGCCTAATTAAGGATGGTGGATCAGTCTATTTCCAGTCTGTGTTAATTTTGCATGTGTATAATAAGTCCGTTCTGTTCCATTTCTGCATTAATCAGCTTTTTAAAAACACACACACACACACATTTTGTATTTAAATATGCATGTTATGTCAGCATACATATTTCTATATTTTTATCCTAAAATATGCATATTTAATACATTTTAGTATGTTTTTCAGCCAATCTATTGCAAAATTCACTTTGAACTGAAGTGCAAAATCCAAAGGATAATTTATGTTCCAATCTGTGTATTAGTCCAGGAACTGAGCAGCAGGTCAGTTTGCATCAGAATTCATTGACTTTCTCAAGCATCTCTGTTCCTAATACCCAGAAGTGTAGTCATCCAAGGTCTCAGAGGGTCTTAGACCCTTTACTTTTTGGGGAACAGGGTCTCAGCAGGGTCTCTATGTCTCCAGGATCCTTTGAGTCAATCACCATGAAAGGGGAGTATGTTAGCCACTGAGAAGAGTCTTCTAACATGCTTCCTTGTCCTTTTCTGCTCATTGGAGCCAATCAGAGTGACAGGAGGTGAGTTAGCCACTGAGACTACTGTTTTCAGTAGGTAACACTGTCTCCTTTCATGCTGATTGGCTCCTATGGACATCTGGTGTGGTGGGGGAAGGCATTAACAAGGATCTCATTCTCAACCCAGCAGCAAATGGAAAAAAGGGGGGAGAGGGTTTTGCTGTGACTCTCATGAAGGGACCCTGCACTTTGCCACTACTTTACTGCTAATACCTACCAAAACCCCATACCTAAAATAGTGTCTCTCAAACTGTGGTGCAACACAATTAATGTGTTCAGTAGATTGAATGTTTACATCGGATTTGTAGAGTGAAGTAGAAAATCTGCTACTTTCCCCAATCATCCCAACCAATTTGGGAATAGCTATTGCTATGCTCTAATGGTGCTTCCCTGTCTGGATTTTTAGGAGAGGTCAGAGATGTCTTCTTGTATACCCTACTACTTCTAATTCTAGTGTTGGATTAGTGCCACAATCCACAGAATCGTATATATAGCAGTACCCTACATTCTTTGCTAAGAAACAAATGGTTAATACCAGAGTGAGGTTAAGGCTTCCAGAAGGTAAAATATGTTTGGAAAGGGGGGTGGCAAGCTCAAAATAACCACAGGAATCCTTCCATTGCTATTTGTCCCTGGAGTGACTCATTATTGTTTTGAGAGAAAGTTCACTCCTGTGCAAGTACATAAGAAACATTCTGAGTGTTTCCATGTGAATTAATTTTTCTTTATTTTTATGATACTACAGTATTATCAACCCCCTTTAGGTGCACACCTTAATGTGGTGAGGGGGTTTGAGAGTGTTGAAGAAAGAAACTGAGAGCAATGCTGTCAGGAGTCTAGACCAAAAGGCTAGACTCCTAGCAGGGGCACCCAAGACGGAATGGTCAAAGCTGAGAAATCTGACTAAAATGCATCCAAACTCAGAGGAAGGCAATGGTAAACCACCTGTAAATACCTCTTACCATGAAAATCCTATGAAAAGAGTATCCAAAATGCAACGCAACATAGTGCTGGAAGATGAGACCCCCAGGTCAGAAGGCACTCAACGAGCTACTGGGGAAAAATAAAGGGCAAGTATGAGTAGCGCTGTGACTAATGACGCAGCTGGGTCAAAGCCGAAAGGAAGCCCAGCGGCTCATGCACACAGATGTAAAAGGAGAGTCCGGAGTTGTATGATGCACACAATAGGAACATGAGAAGCATGACCCAGGGAAAGTTAGAAATTGTCAAGCAAGAAATGGAACGTATCAACATTACAATACTTGGTGTGAGTGAATTAAAATGGACAGGAATGGGACATTTTCAATCAGGCAACTACAAAATACTTTATGCAGGAAATGAGAAATTAAGAAGAAATGGGGTTGCTTTGAGCCAGTATGGTGTAGTGGTTAAGGTGTTGGACTACGACCTGGGAGACCAGGGTTTGAATCCCCAGATAGCCATGAAGCTCACTGGGTGACCTTGGGCCAGTCACTGCTTCTCAGTCTCATGAAAACCCTATTCATAGGATCTCCATAAGTTGGAATCGACTTGAAGGCAGTACATTTACATTTTAATAGTGAGAAGTGATGTAGCAAAAGCAATTAGGAGCTACAACGCAAGGTCTGAGTGAGTGATATCAATGAAATTAAACGGGAAACCTATTAACATAACGATTATCCAAGTCTATGTTCCAATGGCAAATGCAGAAGAAGAGGAATTGGAGAGATTTTATGCAGAAGTACAGGAAGAAATTGATGACACAGCAAAACAAGATGCGCTGAAATTCATGGGGGACTGGAATGCAAAAGTAGGGAACAGAGAAAAACTAGGAATTATGGAAAAATGCAGCTTAGGAGACAGAAATGAAGCAGGAGAAAGACTTATTGAATTCTGTGGAGCCAATAATTTGTTTCTTGCAAACACATTTTTTGAGCAACAGAAAAGACAACTGTACCTGTGGACATCACTAAATGGTCAATATAGGAATCAAATTGATTATATAATTGGAAACAGAAGATGGAGAAGTTCCATACTTACTGCAAAAACAAGACCAGGAGCAGACTGCAGTACAGATCATGAACTGGTCGTATCGAAAATCAGAGTAAAGCTAAAGAAGAAGAACAAAGCAATCATAATGCGAAATATAATTTAAATAATATCCCAGAAGAATATAAAGATCAAATAAGGAACAGATTTGAGGCTTTAAACTTAGTTGACAGAGAACCAGAAGAACTATGGAATGAAATCAGAGACATTATCAGGAAAGAATGGAAAAAGACAATACCTCTAGTTAAAAAGAGAGAAAGACCTCAGTGGATGACTGATGAAACTGTTACAATGGTTAAAGAGAGAAGGAAAGCAAAAGCAAGAGGAGACAGAAACACGGTCAGAAACCTAAATGCAATAATACAGCGACTAGTATGTAGGGACAAAGAGAACTATTACAATAGTTATTGTATAGTAATACAAGAAGACAGCAAAAAGGGAAGGACAAGAGCCCTATTCCAAAAATAGGGATGTTGAATAATCAACAGGGGAACATACTGACAGACGGAGATGAAATATAAGGAAGACAGAAGCAATACACTGAACAACTCTGTAAAAGAGATGCAAGGATGACAGATTCATTCATGGAGGAACCGTATGATGAAGAACCAGAAATTTTAGAATGCGAGGTGAAAGCTGCTCTTCAAATACTTGGAAGAAACAAATCACCAGGAACAGATGGCATACCAATAGAGGTGCTACAAGCTACTGAGACTGAATCCGTCCAAATTTTGACAAAAATTTGTCAAGAAATATGGAAAACTAAACAATGGCCCACAGACTGGAAGCATTCCATATACATCCCAATTCCAAAGAAAGGGGATCCCAGGGAATGCAGTAATTATTGAACTATTGCCTTAATATCCCATGCAAGTAAAGTAATGCTCAAGATTCTACAACAAAGGCTCTTACCATATATGGAGCGAGAAATGCCAGACGTCCAAGCTGGATTTGGAAAGGGAAGAGGCACCAGAGATCATACTGCAAGCATATGTTGGGTAATGGAACGGCCCAAGGAATTTCAGAAGAAAATCACCCTGTGCTTTATAGATTACAGCAAAGCCTTTGATTGTGTAGATCATGAAAAACTATGGATGCTTTAAAAGAAATGGGGTGCCACAGCATCTGATTGTTCTGATGTGCCACTGATACTCTGGACAAGAGGCTACTGTAAGGACAGAACATGGAAAAACCGATTGGTTCACAATCAGAAGGGTGTGAGACAGGGGTGTATTTTATCACCCTATTTGTTTAATCTATACACAGAACATATCATATGGAAAACGGGATTGGACCAAGATGAAGGAGGTGTGAAAATTGGAGGGAGAAATATCAATAATTGAAGATATGCATACTGCTAGCAGAAACCAGTAATGATTTGAAACGAATGCTGATGAAAGTTAAAGCACAAAAGCAGGACTACAGCTGAATGTCAAAAGACTAAAGTAATGACAACAGAAGATTTATGTAACTTTAAAGCTGACAACAAGGACATTGAACTTATGAATACCTCGACACAGTCATTAACCAAAATGGAGGCAATAGTCAAGAAATCAGAAGAAGGCTTGGACTGAGGAGGGCAGCCATGAGAGCACTAGAAAAGGTCCTCAAATGCAAAGATGTATCACTGAACACTAAAGTCAGGATCATTCAGACCATGGTATTCCCGATCTCTATGTATGGATGTGAAAGTTGGACAGTGAAAAAAGCGGGTAAGAGAAAAATCAACTCCTCTGAAATATGGTGTTGGAGGAGAGCTTTGTGCATACTATGGACTGTGAAAAAGACAAATAATTGGGTGTCAGAACAAATTAAACCAGAACTATCACTAGAAGCTAAAATGATGAAACTGAGGTTATCATACTTTGGACACATAATGAGAAGACGTGATTCACTAGAAAAGAGATTAATGCTGGGAAAAACAGAAGAGAGTAGAAAAAGAGGAAGGCCAAACAAGAGATGGATTGATTCCATAAAGGAAGCCACAGACCTGAATTTACAAGATCTGAACAGGGTGGTTCATGACAGATGCTATTGGAGGTCACTAATTCATAGGGTCGCCATAAATCAAAATTGACTTGAAGGCACATAACAACAGTATATCAATAATTTAGATTGGGATTTTGAGGATGGGAACACGGGCTGAAATAATCATAGGGTAAGATGATACCCAGGGCAGATTTAATCCAAACTCCTACTTCTAAATTAAGGCTATAATTATATGCATTCTCGGTAGCAGCTCCCAAAATGTGGAGCTCCCTCACCATACAGGTGCATCAAACATCCTCATTATATAGTTTCTGTCATTTGCTGAAAATACACCTCTTTACCCTGGCCTTTGGGAGTTAAGATCTGTGTGATTTTTGTAGGGCCATGCCTATTGATTGATGTACATTCTGTGGTATGCTTTAAATTGTTTTATTGGATTTTAATGTTGAATTTATATATTGATAGCTCTTGCTTTCATAAAATTACAAGGTGATACGCAACACAAAAGTCAACATTACAATAAAATCAATGAAAAACATCAATAAAACATCAATAAACACTAGTTGGTAAAAAGAAATCCACATCTCAAAGCCTGTCTGAATAACACAGTTTTTAGAAGACATCTAAAAGAAGGCAGGGATTATTCCTGCTGAACCTCTACTGGCTGGGAGTTCCACAAGTCAAAGCTTGCCACACTAAAAGCTCAGTCTCTAGTAAAGACCACCCAAAACTCAGGGATATGGGGAACTACCAAAAGTGTCCCATCATAGGACCTCAGTGATCGAGATGGAGCTTAAGGAATCAGGTGGTCCTTACGACACTTTTGGCCCAAGTTGTTTAGAGCTTTGTGAATTAACACAACAACCTTGAACCTGGCCTGGTAACAAATTGGTAAATTATATGCTTGTAACCCACTCTGGGACCTTATAGGGAAGGGAAGGGAAGAAATATCTTAAAATGAATAAATAAATATGCACTCTTACTCAGGAATAAATCTCTTTAAACTCAGTGGGACGTCTGCATAGAATTGCTGTTTTTTATATCTAATAAATTGTTATCTTAATAATAAAACATACAGTGGCATTGGCTGTTGTGCCTTTTTATTTAAATCACTTACTTCAGTTGTACAGTACTCTAACTATAACATGTTTTGCTTCTCCTCTTGTACTCTTACCCAAAGTTATCTGCAGCTAATTTTGTGAATAAGGAGCAACTTGTTATGAAAGACAACATACCCCAAAGTTCAGATTTAGATGAGACCACAACTTTTCTGCTCTTAAGTAGAAATCAAGAGGATCGTTCCCTCTCCAGTTTTGAAACAATTTCAACAAGGCAAAATGGAATAATATTTTAACTGGGTCACTTGGGAACCATGCACATTTGAATTCCTGATTTATGCTAATGACTACCTGAAAACTTTCTCTTTTCTCCTTATACCATCTTCATTTTATGAAATATGCAAGGGAATAACATACATTAATGTTGGAAGCATAAGTAGTGCAGTACCTAGTTGTAGAAAGTATAAGTAGCCCAGTAGCCCAGTTGTAGCAATAAGAAGACACCAGATAAACTGCCACAGCTTTGTTAAGGAGAAGCTTTACTTGAGACACATGAATAAAGTTCTCTGGATACACAGGATCATACACGAACATAACAGCACCTTCAACATACAGCACCTTCATCCCCCACACCTTTGCTGCAGCCACCCCCTTTCTTTTATGGGTCTTTCCTTAATTGCTCTAAGGTCCTGCAGCTGTGAATCTGATGCAACCGGCTCCTTATTAAGCATTGCTGTTAACTCTTGGCTTCCCTGTATAACCTGCCATCTATAGGAATCACAATAAAATGCAAGTCATGATGACTGCTAACATTCCCCACCCTTGTGTTTTCTGGTGATTACATCGAGATGCAGGTTACAGTATACATATCATACATATTATACACAATATACAGAATACATGTTGCATACAGTATTTATTTGACTCTCTTTAGTTCAGACATGTTAGACCCAGACTAGTATATCTTTCTGTTCCCATTAGTCTCTGGAGTCTCCAGTCACTATCCCCATCTAACATTTGCAACCATTGTTCATAATCTTGATGGGTCCATTCATCAACATCATCGTCTTCCTGTACAGGTTCGTTATTGTTCTGGATGGTTTGTATTGCAGCTATTTTAAATCTATCAGGAGGTTTACCTATGTTAGCTCTCTGTGACCTGCGCAGTTCAGTAACTGCTGTCTGGCTGGTCTCACCCCCCTCTTCAATTTCAGCTGCCTCTTGTTTTACTGATTGAGTGGGCGGGTCAGTAGGCATTGCTGTGATCTCTTCGCTACAGTCCTCAACCTGTTCTACTTTTGAATGCCTATGTTCCGGCTTATCTACTTTATAATCATACCCAAAATAGACTATGTCTTCCTTTTGTTCTGGGGTCACCTCATATTTCTTTTGTACAAAGGGTTTGTGTTTCTTACTAGTAACTCCCCGGCCTGAGACCACTTTGTGAGAACGGAGTAACCACACCCTGTATGCTATACGTTCATACCCAAGGATTATTCCTTTAACCCATGATACCTCAGTTTTGTCTTTGATGTCAGGTACACGCGCCCAACATACTTCACCGAAAGTTTTCAAGTGTGCATGCTTTGGTTTCTTTCCATATAACATTTCATAAGGAGTCATGTTAACAGCTTTAGAGAACAGTCTATTAATTAAGTGGTTCGCATACATAGCAGCCTCACCCCAAAACCCTTGTGACAAACTGCTGCCTTGTAGCATAGAATGCATCATGTTTTGCAAACATTTGTTCCTGCGTTCGGCTATCCCATTCTGATGAGGAGACCAGCTGGCTGTGAGAGAGTGCTTAATGCCTCTCTCCTTAAGGAACCGCTGTAAAGACAATGAAAGGAATTCCCCACCTCTGTCTGAATGTAGCTGTGCTACCTTAACTTGATGCTTGGCTTCCACCCACTTAATGAAATGACATAAGTTGCTCTCGGCTTCAGCTTTTGTTTTTAACAGATATACAAAGCTGTATTTTGTATAATGATCCACTATAACGAAATAAAATCTTGCCCCTCCTTTTGACTTTGGGAATGGACCGGCTAGATCCATACTGAGTATTTCAAAAGGTCTACTCGCTTTACAGTCGCTGCCTTTGTTTTTAGGAGCAGCTTCGGCTTTCATTTCTTTGCACACTGAGCATTCTAGATACAGTTTACAAGTTTTAAAACATATATCAGCACTATGTTTAGGCATTAATTGCA
The DNA here is from genome assembly GCF_030035675.1 of Rhineura floridana. NCBI lineage: Eukaryota > Metazoa > Chordata > Lepidosauria > Squamata > Rhineuridae > Rhineura > Rhineura floridana. Next base: position 53,215,300 of record NC_084484.1, read on the forward strand.
AGGTTGAATAGCTTGCATGTCCCAATTTATTTTGGTAATCATGGATGCATCCTTCATGGGCCGGTTTATTCATTACTGCTTTAACTTTTTCTTTTGGGTTTATATCTATTACATAGAGTGCATTCTTTAAATAGCCTTGCGCCTGCACTTTTCCTTTTCTACTTATGGTACATTTTCCCTTAGTAAACATAACATCATAATTCATTCTGTTCAATGCAGACACAGACATAATGTTTGTTTCCATCTGAGGAACAAAAAACACATTGGTTAAAGTAGTTTGCAAACATTCCACAAATACAATGCCTGTCCCTCGTACCTCCAATTTCGAGCCGTCAGCTAAATAAACGTTCTTGCAAGTTGAATTAAGTACTTTAAATTGTTCTTTTGAGTTACAGAGAAACGTTGTTGCCCCCGAATCGATCACCCAAACGGAATTGTTTCTCTCTGTCTTTTCACACTTGTTGCTGTTTGTTACAACCCGTATAGACATACCATTTTCTGTTCTGCTTTGTGCTTTGCAATCTTTACGAAGATGAGAAGTTGAGCCACATCTGTAGCATTTTCTTGCTGCGTAGACTTTCTCTTTGTCTTTGGTCTTTGAGGAACCGGCGACGGCTTGTTGCATTCTTATCTCAGACCGTCTCTCCGCCTCTTGGAGCAGTTTACAGGAAGCATACTGCATGGTTAACTCTTCGTCTCTCATGGTTTCTAATGCTGAAACCATGGCATCATAAGACTTATCCAATGAAGAAAGCAACAAATAAACTTATAATTGTTCAGCAAATATAACGTCTCTATCCTGTAGCTGTGCAAATAGACTACGTATAGTTTGTATGTGAGCATTCATACTCACACCTTCTTTTAGACGTGTCTGGAACAACTTTCTCGAGAGTAGCACTTTGCTTCCTGCAGTAGTCTGAATATGGACATTATGCAGCGCATCCCAAACTTCCTTGGCTGTCTCCAAGTTTCTCACGTCTATTAGCTGAGAATCTTGCACACCAAGTATTATCGTGGCTCTTGCCTTTTGATCTTGGCGATGCCATTCCTCTGTGGGGTCATCTGGCGTTTCATCCTCTATAACATGCCATAAATCGTCACGGATCAGCAGCATCTGCATTTTTACGTTCCAACTAAGATAGTTAGAATCACTGAGACGTTCAAACGGCATTCCGGATGCATAGGGAATTGGCGTGGCCATCCTCGCCTCTTACTTTGAAGGAGTAGCGGTGCTTGCCTTCTCTTGCAGCTCTCCAGTACTGGCTGCGCTTTAGGCTTTGAAGCTGGGCTTTCATGCTCCGACTCTGGGCTTTCACGCTTAGGATCTGCTCAGGATCTGGGCTTTCACGCTTAGGATCTGCTTAGGATCTGGGCCCATAACCCGTTGTTGGAAGCATAAGTAGTGCAGTACCTAGTTGTAGAAAGTATAAGTAGCCCAGTAGCCCAGTTGTAGCAATAAGAAGACACCAGATAGACTGCCACAGCCTTGTTAAGGAGAAGCTTTACTTGAGACACACGAATAAAGTTCTCTGGATACACATATGTATTTTATTATTCTAGAAGAAAATACCAAGATTATTCTTTCTCCTTGTGTAGTTTGATGAAATTACTTCTGTTTGGAAAGTGTTGCCTATTTCAGTTTGAAGATCCCAGCACATTGTCTATATTCTATTCAATTATTTTTCTGTCATCTCTGGTGTTTCTCCAAGTAACTTAATGTATATGGCCTTTATGTTTGAACTCTCCCTTTTATAAATTAGCTACAATTTAGAGATGAAAGATTCCCAAGAATTCATGGGATTAAAAAAAATTGGGGGGAGTGGAGGGTATACTGAAAAACTGTCTTCCAGGGTCTGCAAACTGTTTTCACTTCTGCAGTGTTTTATGGAAAGTAGTCTGAACCAAATACCGCTCTCTCAACTGTCCCACCCTGGGAAAAAGTTTCACTTCTAAGAATTCACCAGTACCTTCTTTCCCCCCCTTAGAATGCCCCCACCTTTAACCCCAATTATTGGCTTAAGTTAGTGGTTGTGTTCTGTGGTTCCTCAGAAAGAAAGAAACTTGCCTATGATTCCTGATCTTCTTCAGCAGTGTGTGCCTGCAGAACAATACTGAGTATATTCTAGGGCAAGGATGATGAATCTGTGGCCCTCCAGATGTTATTGGATTCCAACTTCCGTAAGCCCTAACCAGCATGGCCAATAGTCAGGGATTATGGGTGCTGGAGTCCAAAAACATCTGAAGGGCCAGAGCGTCCCTCCCCATCCCACTTCTAGGGCAGACTTTCAGGAGCACTGAATTTTCCTTCAGCTGTGAATGGAGCAAACTCCTCCTCCACTTCTGACCTAACTGCAACCTAGTTAGGTTAAAATATATCCATTGTTTCTTTATCCTTTATGTAGCCCATATGTCCCTGGCCACAAAACAAAACCACCACCCTTGACATTTTGCCTATAATCATACCATTTATCTATGCAATGATGGCATATTTTGTTCTTTAATACTTTAGCCTTCTTGTGCCATTTTAGATTGTTTTGTACATATTAATGGCTCTCAAAAACATTGCAGATGGTTCTGGGGAATGCTGCAATTCACATGGAGCACTGGGTCTCTCTTCATTGCCCCACATAAACTGAGAGAAAGTGACAGGGCAGAACCTGGCAGGCCATGACCAAAGTGCGGAGCTTGAACTGTAGGCCAATAAGATCAGCATCATTTGCTGGAGTGGGGGGGCATGGAAACTCCTTCCTGTGAGAATGCCCAGATGCACCTGGCTGGTTGGCAATTGGAAACAGAATGCTGGATTAGGCAGATCGGTCAGATTCAAGAAGGTGATTCATATTTATATTGCTTTGGATTAGGCAAGACTAAATAAAATTAGTTGACCATTTTGTAAGGACTCCCTTACCATCTGCTAAAGAGGCATTTCCCCTTAACAGCCTCCCAGAATTCAAGATGGGCAGATTAAACAGAGTCCCTTCATTTATATTAATAGAGCCATAGCATAGAGGGTTCTGCAAGTCTCCTCCTTTCGGAAGTTATTTCTTGTTAATAATTCACTGCCTATTGACAGAGAAGGGCATGATGGAGCTAATTCAACAATTCTTTGGTCGGATTCTATTCATATCTGAGTGAGTATCAGTAAATAAAAGTGAAGCATCATTTATTACATTGCTGGAATTGTCACAGGTTACGTTATCATATACCTTGTGCTCATGGCAGGAAGATTAATTTCCAGTCCTGTTCACATAAAAAACATTCAGCCCAGGTGACCTGTTATCTCAGAACCATTGTCCTCTAAATATATGGCTTTCCCCCCACAACATTTTGCTGAGAAAAGTGAGGCAAAAGTAGTTAATATAGCAATTTAAATTGAACTGTTAAATGCAAACTTTCTGCCTGTTACGATGGAACTATGCACACAATCTGTATCTTAATCAACACTCTTCTCATTTAATATTTTTTCACTCCACTTTTGTGCTAGCTACCATACAGAACACAAAATTGATGCTGGTTTGTGATGCTCTCTCACAATGAGTGCCAAAGCAATGTTTAGCTTCCCCGGATTTCCTAGGCAATGAATAGAAACATAGGAAGGTGCCTTATACTGAGTTAGCTCAGTACTGTCTACAGTGACTGGCAGCAGCCTTCCAGGGTTTTAGGCAGCAGTCTCTCCCAGCCTGACCGGGAAACATAGAATTGTAGAGTTGAAAGGGGCCTATAAGGCCATCGAGTCCAACCCTCTGCTCAATGCAGGAATCCAAGTTAAAGCATACCCAGCAGGTGGCTGTCCAACTGCCTCTTGAAGCCCTCCAGTGTTGGAGAGCCCACTACCTCCCAAGGTAATTGGTTCCATTGTCATACCGCTCTAACAGTTAGGAAGTTTTTCCTGATGTTCAGTTGAAATCTGACTTCCTCTAACTTGATCCCATTATTCCATGTCCTGCACTCTGGGATAATCAAGAAGAGATCCTGGCTTTCCTCTTTGTGGCAACCTTCCAAGTACTTGAAAAGTGCTATCATATCTCCCCTCAGTCTTCTCTTCTCCAGGCTAAACATGTCCAGTTCTTTCAGTCTCTCCTCATAGGGCTTTGTTTCTAGTCCCCTGATTATCCTCTTTTCCCTCCTCTGAACTGGTTCCAGTTTGTTTTTATCCTTAAAGTTTGATGTCCAGAACTGGATATAGTACTCAAATGAGACCTAACCAGTGCCAAACAGAGGGGAACCAATACTTCACACGATTTGGAAACTGTACTTCTGTTAATGCAGACTAAAATAGCATTTGACTTTTTTGCAGCCACATCACACTGTTGGCTCATATTCAGTTTGTGGTCAACAACAATCCCAAGATCCTTCTCGCATGTAGTATTGCCGAGCCAAGTATCCCCCATCTTATAACTGTGCATTTGGTTCTTTTTCCTAAGTGTAGAACTTTGCACTTATACCTGTTAAATTTCATTCTGTTGTTTTCAGCCCAATGCTCCAGCCTATCAAGGTCACTTTGAATTTTGTTTCTGTCTTCCAAGGTATTAACTATCCCTCCCAATTTTGTATCATCTGCAAATCTGATAAGCATTTCCTGCACCTCCTCATCCAAGTCATTGATAAAAATGTTGTAGAGCACTAGGCCCAGGACCGAGCCCTGCAGTATCCCGCTCGTTACCTCTCCCCAGTTTGAAAAGGAACCATCGATAAGCACTCTGAGTACGATTCTGGAGCCAACTGTGGATCCACCTGATAGTTGTTCCATTCAGCCCACATTTAGCTAGCTTGCTAATCAGAATATCATGGGGCACTTTGTCAAAAGCTTTGCTGAAGTAGAGATATATTATGTCCACAGTATTTCCACAGTCTACGAGGGAGGTTACCCGATCAAAAATGAGATAATATTAATCTGGCAGCATTTGTTCTTGAAAAATCCATGTTGGCTTCTAGGAATCACTGTATTGTTTTCAGGGTGCTTACAGATTGACTGCTTTGTAATCTGCTCCATAATTTTCCCTTAGGTCTTGATAGACACAAACACCTCTAATGATCCAGTGTAATGTAGTGGCCAGAGTATTGGACCAGGACCTGGGAGACTTGGGTTCAAATCCCTCCTCAGCTTCGAAGCTCACTGGGTGACCTTGGGCTAGACAGTGTCTCTCAGCCTGACCTACCTCACAGGGCTATTGTGAGTATAAGATGCGAGAATCATGGATGCCACTTTGAGCTCCTTGGAGGAAATGTGGTATATAAATGTAATAATAAATATAAAAACAAAATAATGATGCCTGGGATGTGTACCTTTTTGACGATGCACCTGCCTCTGACCCTTGTTCACTATGCTGCAATTAGACCTTGCATGGTTTGGATGATGTACCTGCCCGTCTTGGACACGTGGACAGTTTCCACTGGGTCACAGAACTTGATGGTCTAGATCAGGGGTGGCCACTCTGTGGCTCTCCAGATGCTGCTGAACTACAGCTGCCATCAGTCTCAGCCAACACAGCTCATGGTCAGGGATGATGGGAGCTGTAGTCCAGCAGCATCTGGAGAGCCACGGAGTGGCCACCCCTGGTCTAGATACAGTCTGAGCGATACTGAGGCCTGACAAGCCCCCTTCTAAGGAGTCAGTCCTGTGGTAATGCTGCATTACATCAGAAACAGTGTGTTTAGATTGATTCACATTTGAAAGCAAACCCAGAAGAATCAACTAGAGTACTGTACATCTTAGATGCGCTTATACATTTAAGATTAGAAGGCATCTTTTAAATTTCTGTCTGCACATTAATCTATAACCACCATGATAAAGGGCAAGAAGTATAATCTGCTGTTATGCATGAGGGTGGTAGATCAGTCCCAGTTATCTAACCTGACAGTGAACATGATGTTGATTATGGCAGCTTATTTTATTCTGATAAGATAACTTAGCACATCATTATTATGGAATGGTTGACTGAGTAGTCTGTGTGCATTTATTACTGGTAAGTGCTTTTATACATCAAATTACATATATGAAATTAAATATCGGATCCATGTTAATGTAGATCAGCATTCCCTAAACTAGATGTTTTCACCTACAACTCTCATCAATCCCAGTTGTGCTGGCTGAGGAGGCTGACAGGAGTTATTGGCCAAACCTGGGGAATGCTTTACTGAGATTAGTATTCAGCTGGTACTGGGTCCTAAACTGCAAGTAACTGTGGTGCAAACTAAGGTAGGTACTAATGACCATTACCATCATTTTCTTTTTGTGGTTACTATTGTTTCACATTTGGTGTTTGTGTTTTTTAAAAGCAAGATTAAAAGAGAGAAGGCTAAAGGGGAAGAGGGTGGATTAGAGAGTAGGAGAAACAGAGGGTGAGAAAGGCCATCTGAAAGACTGGGAAAAAACACAGGAGGAAGACTGACCTACAGATGTCTACTTTGTAAACTGGAGGTTTTAAGTCTGAAAAAGTTGAAGATTACTGATATGACAAGACCAATAGTAATATGCTATCTGAAAATGCTGTGTAGGATGGATATAGTCCAGTTTTGAAAACATGTAGAATTACAGATCTGATTTTTTTAATGTACTACTATAGATAGTATTGGCAAAATACCTACCTACCTACTATAGGTAGCACTGGCAAAAATGTGAGATTGCATGACTACACACCACAATTTCTTAAAATGTAGGGAGAATTAAAATCAAGTAATTTCTTTAACTTGCCTGTATTTACAAAGTTTCAACGACCAAGTGGGCAACATAATTCACATTTCTATGAATGACATCACTTTTCCAGACTTGAGAGGAACCTGAAGCTATCCAAGGCTAAGAACAGGTGCTTTTAATACCTCCTTCCTACTAAATCAAACACTCCAAGATCCATAATTCATAACAATGTGCAAGACTTGATGCACAAATATTAATACGAAGGAAATGCAAACTAGTGTGGAAAATTGAGGAGCTAGACAACTGCACATGTTAGCAAAGTTCATGATGCTAAGGATGTGATTTATTCTACAGCTTGCTCCATTCATTACAATGTCATAGTCCATTTGAAGTTAGTGCTATATTAAAAATCAAGTCATGCAAAAAGGTGCAAAGGAGATTCACCCATTCTAATACAGCTCATCAATCAAAAGTGATGTTTGCATTGACTTAAATCTCTAATAAAGGAAAAAATCGTTCGCTCTCGTTACCAAGGGTCATTACTTTTAGGAAGTGCTGAATATGAAACACCGTCCCCCCAAGTTGCAGTCTGTTAAATTAGAGGACACAGAAATCTCACCTTCTTAAACATTTTAGAAGAGTGTAAGGGAGTGTTTTGAATTGTGAAAGATACTGCAGTTAATTGGCATAACTTGGCACTAAAGGTTTATTATAGTGACTGGGTTTTTAGAGCATGCCACTAGAGTTTATTTTGTATTCAGCAATTCACAGGTGTCTCCATAGTCCTGAGGCTGCTTTTAATGACTCCACACATTTATTATTCTCAAATACATTCTGGGGTAATTTTAACAGCCATGCTAAGTTCAGGAAGCCATCTCCTTATTTATACCCAAGTAGGTATGAGTTCCTACATTTCCAGAAATAGTTATGAAATAGTTTACATAGAACTCATTTTCTTGTCCAACACACTTCACGTTTTTCGCAGGATAAAGTTTTCAACAGTTAAGCATGATTCTGTAGGTGGCAAGTGCTGTCAATTAAGAGCTATTAAACAGAAGAAAGTTTTATTGAGGAAAATATGGCATGTCCAAGAATCATAACACAGCAATCGGGATTATTACTCCATGGGTAACTGAGTGGAGTGGGGGTAAGGCTACCTATTTATTTTTAATGTTAATTTTTCTTCATCTGGGTCCTGTGTCATACACTGACACACAAAATGTTTTCCATCTTGAGTTATGGTGAAATGCTCAACTACAGTTGACTTCATGGGAAGCTTCTTTGACATTTTGAATTTATATTTTTAAAAATTTGTCAATCAAAATTTATTTTGAAGCTGGAGTCGGAGTCGGTACATTTCTACCAACTCCGACTCCAACTCCACCCAAAATTGCTTCCGACTCCGACTCCACGACTCCGCAGCCCTGGTTAAAATAAGCAGTGGTTTTCAAGTTTTCAGCAGTAAAAATCAAAAGTACTGCAAAAAACAAGAATAACAAAAGGGGGAATCATTAAGCAGCGTATTGGTTAGCTTGAGGCAAGAGACAGACTCAGTGGGCAATTATCTGCCTAATTGACATGTAAATACGGGGAAAACCCCACATTCTAACATCCTAAGCATTTTCATTAAAAATTACGGTATTATTTTCACTAAAACTATCAGCAGATCAGTGCGAAAGTGCGAAAGCAAATGGGAACAAAAAAAGGGTGGATTGGGAAGGAAAGACGGACTCTTGGAATCCAAGTGGATCGGAACTAGGCAGCAAACCCCATACCTAACTCACACACTCTTTTATTTTCCAAATGGTTTGGATAAAAGTACAGTAAAACATATTTTCTTCAGATTGAAAATGGAAATGGACTGCCTTCAAGTCGATTCCGACTTATGGCGACCCTATGAATAGAGTTTTCATAGTAAGCAGTATTCAGAGGGGATTTACCATTGCCTTCCTCTGAGGCAGAGCTTGGAAGTAACTAGTTACAAGTAACGAATTACTTGTAATTCATTACTTTTTTGAGTAATGAGTGGGTAATTCCTTTATATTTTGATTGTAATAGAACTAGGAGTAATTTTACTACTTCTGTGGAGTAATTATAACGTTTCCAGAATTACTTTTGGGCATTACTTGGGGGGGGAGCAGAGGAAGTCTTCTGCTCCTCTGATTTGTGGATGAAAATCATGTGCCTCAAACTGGGCTTCTGTGCAGTGTCGTTCTTTCCTCATGCTCTGTGGATGGGTAGGAGGCGACGAGGGACGAGGCGGAGAGTGAGACGGGGTGGAGTGGAGAAAACAATTATTTAAAAAAACAGATAGTGGTGGTGAAGAATGGAGTGAAGGGAAAAAGGATCCGGAGGTCAAGAACACGGATAAAGGAGGAGAAGGAGGCAGCAGCAGAAGGGAGATAAAGAACTGTGGAGGTGAAAGATGACAATGTACGTGTGTGTGCACGCATGCGCACGTGCACACTTGGCACACGAAGTGGCCTCCACCACCCTCTCTGGCTACTGCGCTGCATTTGCAATATTTTAACTTTTTTGCATCTCAGGGGAAAATGTTTGCTTGAGTGAGTGTCCCTTAGTTGGTGGCAGGGCAGGGTCTGGGAGGTGGTTAAGTGAGAGAGATTATGCTGGCTGGCTGAGTGGGGGGGGTTGCATTGGTTTGACGTGCAAAGATCTGAGTAGTGGCCTCAGCCTCTCTCCCCACCACCCTTACCAGCGGAGAGACCACCATTGCTGTTTTATGAATAAAAATATTTATTCTACTACCTCTGTATGTGTTTGTTTATTTTTAATGTTGTTTTAGGCTACTTAGATGTGCAGCAGCCAAGGCCAGCACCTTGTAGGCGTTTTTTTTTAAAGTAACTGAAATGTAATTGTAGTGACTACTTTGGAGGAAAAGTAAAGTAATCAGTTACTTTCAGAGTAATTGTAATTGTAACGGTAATTAGTACTTTTTGGGGCCATGTAACTGTAACTGTAATTTATTACGTTTTAAAAGAAACCTTCCAAGCTCTGCTCTGAGGCCGAGAGGCAGTGACTGGCCCAATGATTTTAAACTGGGTTCCCCAAAAGTCCCCACCAGAGCTAGATTGCACAGTAAAAAAAATGTTAAAAAGTGCTTGAAAGGACCAAAAAAACATTGATCCAAGGTAATGATCCTCATAGATCTTCATGCTTTTTACAAAGAATGACCCAAAACCACCAACAAACCACATAACACAGTTGAGGACACAGAGGTGACCAATGGTTTGATGGTAGTTTTGAAGGGGATCCCTTGCAAAAAATATGAAAATCCATAAGGTTCCATGCTTCGGATCCACATTTTTGTGCTACAGCAGCAATGGAAAGTATCAGACACATGATTTTTATGGTTCAGTGAAAGGGTGTGATTTGCAGGGAACCTATAAAAAAAGTATGCAGTTTCAATAAAAATGTATGCAATTTTCCTGAATCCAACTTGTGGGTACATGGACATGCCCCCCCCCCTCACTCCATTTTCTTCCCCTGGCTGCCCTGTTGTCGTCCTAGATCACATCCCTCTCCCTCCTATTACTTCACTCTGTTTAGCACCTCTGATGCTGATCTAAGCCTTGAAAGGTACCTTGTGTTGAAAGTGGAACTGGGATAGAACGTTGCTCTTTCAATTTCCTCCTTCAGCTCTATATACTTTTCAAGGGAGAGAACGACAAGGGGGCAGTGATGAAGGGGCATTTGGGGAGGGTCTCAGAGGCTTTTGCAGGCACCAGTAGACTCCTCAAGGTCATGGTGCGCCCATAGACATCGTGCTGGCAACCCTAGGCTTAATTGGCTCATTTAATCTATAAATTTTCCCATGAATAAACAAACATACCAAAGGAAAAAGGGAAATACCTTGAGTTTCAGATTATGTAGACACACACTACAGTAGGCACCAACTTAGAAGAAGCAGTCCCTCCAGCAGGGGTCACCAACCTTTTGGACCAGTTGGCACTCTTTGGGCCAGTGAATACTTCTTGATTTTTGAGAGAGTGCTGTGGGTGCTAGTCACAAAATGGCTGCCACGGGAGCATGGCATTACAGAACATGGCTTTATTTCTAGAAGGGCTAGATATTTATGACAACCCCTGCTGTACTGTATGAAACAGAAGGAGGAATGACTCCTACAAAATCATACCTGTCATCCGTTGTTTTTATAAATATTTATCTTTTCCTAAAAAAAACTAACTGATGCCTCAGAGGTATCTTTTTAATCCATCAGATTTTTTAAATCAATCTAATTTACTACTTGACTAAACCTGGAGAAAGTTCAGGCACAGACTGAGCTTTAACTGAACCTATAAAAATGAAAAAAAAAAAAGCAAAACTTGCTTACCAGCCAAGTCAGTATCTATTTATATTTCCTGCCCCATGTTTCCAAACAGGTTTGTTATGATGACTATTTTTCTAAAATGGCACCACTGATCAATTACCCACCAGACATCTTGCCCCTCTTCTCCAAGGGAAAAATATTGCTCATGAACAGGAAGTTGTGTAACTTAATGGTATTCTGTTCCTAATGCTGCAATCCTAAATTCACCTACTAGGGAGCATATCCTGCTGGACTTCTGAAAAAAAAAATGTTTAGGACTGTGCTGTAGATTAGGTAAAACATAAGGCCCCCAGCTAATTGGTTTAGCTGATGCACTCTAGCACCAGTTCAGCTCACTGCAAAGTTATATTTGGTATACTTTGGAGCTGAGAGCGATGAAACAGTATAGGAGACAGCTTGAGTGCAGATGGAGGCAAACTCCTGATGGATGCAATCATGCACTGGTAAGTGCCTATACTAAGTTGTATTTAGGGGCAGTGAGGGCAGCAAAAAAGCAACATTTTGCTGCCACTATTAAAGCATCTATCTGCCGCCCAGCGGAGCTTTTTAAAATTGTCCGAGGGCTACTGCATTCTGGCCCTACGGACATGGTGGAGTCATCTGAGGCGCGCTGGAATGAATTTGCTAGGCACTTCCAGGAAAAAATCTCTTGCATCCACCAGGACTTGGACTCCAATGTTATAGCAGTTGAATCAAATGGGGTGTCCAGAGCACAATCTTGTCCTGATTCCTTGGATGAGTTTCAGTTGGTACAGCTTGAGGATGTTGACAAGGTGCTTGGACTGGTGCGTGCAACCACTTCTAGGTTGGATCCTTGCCCTTCTTGGCTAATAAAAGCTAGCCAGACCGGAACAGCTGGCTGGGCCAGGGAAGTGATTAATGCCTCATTGCGAGAGGGAGTGGTCTCTGGCCACCTGAAACAGGCGGCAGTAAGACCACTTCTGAAGAAACCGTCCCTGGACCTGGAAAATTTTAACAATTATAGGCCGGTAGCTAATGTCCCATTTCTGGGCAAGGTCCTGGAACGAGTGGTTGCCAGCCAGCTCCAGACACTCTTGGATGAAACTGATTATCTGGATCCATTTCAGTCGGGCTTTAGACCCGGTTTTGGCACGGAGACAGCCTTGGTCGCCCTGTATGATGACCTTTGTCGGGAGACAGACAGGGGGAGTGTGACCCTGCTGATCCTCCTTGACCTCTCAGCGGCTTTTGATACCATTGACCATGGTATCCTTCTGGGACGACTCACTGATCTGGGAGTAGGCGGTACTGCTTGGCAGTGGTTCCGCTCCTACTTGGTGGGCCATCTCCAGAGGGTAGTGCTTGGGGAGCATTGCTTGGCACCCTGGGACCTCCAGTATGGAGTTCCGCAGGGGTCAGTTCTGTCCCCCATGCTGTTCAACATCTACATGAAACCGTTGGGTGCGGTCATCAGGAGCTTTGGAGTGCGTTGCCATCAGTATGCTGATGACACGCAGCTCTATTTCTCCTTTTCATCTTTTTCAGGTGAGTCTGTCGACGTGCTGAACCAATGCCTGGCTGCAACACTGGACTGAATGAGAGCTAACAAACTGAGGCTTAATCCAGACAAGACTGAGATGCTGCTGGTGGGTGGTTCTCCTGACCGGATGGCGGATGTTTGACCTGTTCTGGATGCACTCCCCCTGAAAGAGCAGATCCGTAGCTTGGGAGTCCTTTTAGAACCATCCCTATCACTTGAGGCTCAGGTAGCCTCGGTGGCACAGAGTGCTTTTTACCAACTTCGGCTGGTGGCTCAGCTACGCCCCTATCTGGACAGAGAGAACCTCGCTTCAGTAGTTCATGCCCTGGTAACCTCTAAATTAGATTACTGCAATGCACTCTACGTGGGGCTGCCTTTGAAGACGGTTCGGAAACTGCAGCTTGTGCAGAATGCAGCGGCCAGATTGTTAATGGGGACCAGACGGTCCGAACATATAACACCGGTTCTGGTCCGCTTGCATTGGCTGCCTATATGTTTCCGGGCCCCGTTCAAAGTGCTGGTTTTAACCTACAAAGCCTTACACGGCACAGGACCACAATACCTGATGGAACGCCTCCCCCGATATGAACCTACCCGTACACTCAACATCGAAGACCCTCCTCCGAGTGCCTACTCATAGGGAAGCTCGGAGGGTGGCAACAAGAAAAAGGGCTTTTTCAGTGGTGGCCCCTGATTTATGGAACAATCTCCCTGAGGAGATATGCCTGGTGCCAACACTGCTCTCTTTCCGACGCCAGGTTAAAACTTTCCTCTTCGCCCAGGCATTTTAATATGTTTTTGCATGTGTTGGAACTGTTTTTACCTTTTAAAACAATTTTTTAAACTTTTAATGTGTTTTAAATTGTTAATATATGTTTATTGTATTTTGATGCTGGTCTTGTGAACCGCCCAGAGAGCTTCGGCTATGGGGCGGTATATAAGTTTAATAAATAAATAAATAAATAAATAAATATTATCACACATAGCAAAATGCTACAATAATTCTCACTATCACAAATACAATATAGATGTGCACAAACACAACAGCAATACCACTGAAGGAAACAAAATGAGATGCTAGTTTGGTTACAGAAACTTTTCTGAGCCCCGGGATTTTAAGTATCTGTCCGTCAATATTGTTTCTGTGCACCATATAATTAATGAAGCAAAAAATATGGAGAAAAGCAGAGTTAGTGGCTTTATGCAGAATAGAGCTGGCAGATGGAAAAAGAATGAAACAAAAATGATCACCATACTGGTTAAATTTATGATGCTTCAATAGCAACAACAGGATGATCTGCATTTCATCAGTGTTATTGCTTCTTTCTATGCATTTTGTCATATTATACAAAGTGTGTGTGCTGAGGAAGGGGGAATCGGAGTCAAATACAGTTTCTTATAACATGACCCAGTTTCTCTTCCTCCAACTTGTTCCTGGCCTCATACACATATTGAGTAAAAAAAATAAGATAAAAATGTTTAAATGAGCATTTTCAAATTCTGTCAGAATATGAACAAGTCAAAGATAACACTGTATGACTAGAAGAGAACCATTGGATCATTTATTGCAACACCCTGTCCTTAAGCACGGCATCCTACACCTAAAAGTATCCCTGAGACAGATCCAAACAATACTTTAAAAGTGCATCCCACAACCTCGCTGTGCATCTTGACCTATATTGCTCTACAGATTAACAACATTGCTTTTTGTCCTGCCCATGATAAGAGATACGGCTCCCCCTTCCTCCTCCACTTTCTATTTCAGATTCCCTGAAATATTTCAAGATTGACATCATAGCCTTCCTATAATCCCATTTTCTCTAGCCGAAATAAAACCAGTTTGCAGGTTTAAGATTTGCATTCAAGACACTTTCTGACCTTCATCTCCTCTGAATTCTAGCCAACTTGTTAGCATCTTTCTTGAATTTTATCCCCCCCAAATCCCAGATCTCCTTGTCATACAAAGCATGTTGTATTTGACTAATGGAGGGTCAAAGAACTGCAAATACTGTACCAAGAAGCTTTCAGAAAGAAGATATTTAAGAAATATATATGTGTGTCTGTGTATGCGCATATATGTTTAAGCATTATGCGTGTGTAATGATTTGCTGTTCTGTTATCCCATATTTACAGAGATGCAACATTCATTCCTAAACATTAGAAGGACACAAACACCCTGGTATTTTAGACATGAACAGCTGTGTGCACCATGTCACACACTGATGTAGCCACAATGGCATGTTCTACAAGACGACAGGGCACTGCCCACCCTATTATACAGTATAATGGTTACATCTGCACTATCGTACCTCAGATATGTGGGGTTAGGAAGCTCTTAGAGGCAAAAAGTCTTCCTTCAGAAAATGGAAGTCTTGTCCGAATGAAGAAAATAAAAAGGAACACAAACTCTGGCCAAAGAAATGCAAGAAGACAATAAGGGATGCTAAAAAAGAATTTGAGGAGCACATTGCTAAGAACATAAGGAGATTGCAGAGAAGCTAAATGAATTCTTTGCATCTGTCTTCACAGTGGAAGATATAGGGCAGATCCCTGAACCTGAACTAACATTTGCAGGAAGGGATTCTGAGGAACTGAGACAAATAGTGGTAACGAGAGAGGAAGTTCTAGGCTTAATGGACAATATAAAAACTGACAAATCACCGGGCCCGGATGGCATCCACCCGAGAGTTCTCAAAGAACTCAAATGTGAAATTGCTGATCTGCTAACTAAAATATGTAACTTGTCCCTCGGGTCCTCCTCCGTGCCTGAGGACTGGAAAGTGGCAAATGTAACGCCAATCTTCAAAAAGGGATCCAGAGGGGATCCCGGAAATTACAGGCCAGTTAGCTTAACTTCTATCCCTGGAAAACTGGTAGAAAGTATTATTAAAGCTAGATTAACTAAGCACATAGAAGAACAAGCCTTGCTGAAGCAGAGCCAGCATGGCTTCTGCAAGGGAAAGTCCTGTCTCAGTAACCTATTACAATTCTTTGAGAGTGTCAACAAGCATATAGATAAAGGTGATCCAGTGGACATAGTGTACTTAGACTTTCAAAAAGCTTTTGACAAGGTACCTCACCAAAGACTTCTGAGGAAGCTTAGCAGTCATGGAATAAGAGGAGAGGTCCTCTTGTGGATAAGGAATTGGTTAAGAAGCAGAAAGCAGAGAGTAGGAATAAATGGACAGTTCTCCCAATGGAGGGCTGTAGAAAGTGGAGTCCCTCAAGGATCGGTATTGGGACCTGTACTTTTCAACTTGTTCATTAATGACCTAGAATTAGGAGTGAGCAGTGAAGTGGCCAAGTTTGCTGACGACACTAAATTGTTCAGGGTTGTTAAAATAAAAAGGGATTGCGAAGAGCTCCAAAAAGACCTCTCCAAACTGAGTGAATGGGCGGAAAAATGGCAAATGCAATTCAATATAAACAAGTGTAAAATTGTGCATATTGGAGCAAAAAAATCTGAATTTCACATATACGCTCATGGGGTCTGAACTGGTGGTGACTGACCAGGAGAGAGACCTCGGGGTTGTAGTGGACAGCATGATGAAAATGTCGACCCAGTATGCGGCAGCTGTGAAAAAGGCAAATTCCATGCTAGCGATAATTAGGAAAGGTATTGAAAATAAAACAGCCGATATGATAATGCTGTTGTATAAATCTATGGTGCGGCCGCATTTGGAATACTGTGTACAGTTCTGGTCACCTCATCTCAAAAAGGATATTATAGAGTTGGAAAAGGTTCAGAAGAGGGCAACCAGAATGATCAAGGGGATGGAGCGACTCCCTTACGAGGAAAGGTTGCAGCATTTGGGGCTTTTTAGTTTAGAGAAAAGGCGGGTCAGAGGAGACATGATAGAAGTGTATAAAATTATGCATGGCATTGAGAAAGTGGATACAGAAAAGTTCTTCTCCCTCTCTCATAATACTAGAACTTGTGGACATTCAAAGAAGCTGAATGTTGGAAGATTCAGGACAGACAAAAGGAAGTACTTCTTTACTCAGCGCATAGTTAAACTATGGAATTTACTCCCACAAGATGCAGTAATGGCCACCAGCTTGGATGGCTTTAAAAGAAGATTAGACAAATTCATGGAGGACAGGGCTATCAATGGCTACTAGCCATGATGGCTGTGCTCTGCCACCCTAGTCAGAGGCAGCATGCTTCTGAAAACCAGTTGCCGGAAGCCTCAGGAGGGGAGAGTGTTCTTGCACTCGGGTCCTGCTTGCGGGCTTCCCCCAGGCACCTGTTTGGCCACTGTGAGAACAGGATGCTGGACTAGATGGGCCACTGGCCTGATCCACCAGGCTCTTCTTATGTTCTTATGACAGTTTAATTAGCTCATCTTATCCAGATGGTGCATAACTGTCATGCCCATCTCCATCCCATCCTATCCTCATGTACATGAGGCTGCTGCTACATCTGGCATAACATCCTAGGCCAGCCTGCAATACCAGTATAATGGCTGGAGCAGGAATGCCATCCATTCCTTTTTATTTTTTAGGCACCTAATATTGCATTCTGAGCACATTTCCTGGTGCAGTTACTAGTAGGCTGTGAAATTTATTTATTTATGTATTTATTGAATTTCTTAGTCGCCCATCTGGCTGGCTATCCAGAAGCCTTCAAATATATCTCTATGCAGAATTCCAAAACAATTGAGATGTTCATGTTTAAAACTGAACCATGTTCCTACAGAAGAGTGCATTTCTACAGGAACAATCTCATTCATTAATGGACAATGGGAATCAGAAACATTCCCCAAGTAAATAATAAAAGGCAAAATAAAGTACATGAAATCACTCCTCAAATAATCACACTAAATTTGATAGACCTTTTATCTATAAAGTTATTTTTCACACTAGGGGAAACACAGTCAACTGTCCAATACATTGTATTGCAGCCAAACTACATGTTATATGGAGCACGTGTATCTCTTCACTGTTCTTTCTTTCTTTCTTTCTTTCTTTCTTTCTTTCTTTCTTTCTTAAAATTAAAAGCAGCCTCTGGAGGCTACGAATTTCACTGGAGTAACAGCAGTAAGGAGGGAAAGTTGCTTAACCCTTTTCCTTTCAAATTAATTTTTTGCTCAGGTTTGCCACACATCCCTGATTTTTGCCCAACAATGAGAAAAGATGTGAGATCTGTATCTTTCCCATGTGGTGCAAAATGCTGTTTGGAATGAGGAAATAACCAGAAAGGAAAGGGTGGAGCTAACGCACTACCTCCTGCCACCATCCCTCCCACAAAATGTGTAGTCTCCAAGGCTGCTATTTTTAAAAGGCTGAATGTAAAGTGTTGTTTGGTCCCTTTAAAAACATTTTCTACCTATGGCTGTAACATACATGTTACAAAATTTTTAACTACTTTGAAAATGTAATGCAGGTAATGAACTGCATGAGATAAACGTTATCTTAATCATCCTCTGTTCTGGCAAATACCTCTGTGGCTGCTCATGTCTGTTAATTTATGAGAGAATGAAGAAAATGGCTTTGCAGAATCATCATCACCTGCGTGTATATGCTTAAAATGAAAGCCCAAAGGAAACCAGGTTAAGGATATAACTCTGTGCACCATTACTCCAGAAAGTGTACTTTTCTTCCCCACATATTTGTTTCAATTAGAGTTCACTGAATCATCTTCACAGCCCCAGAGAGAGAACCTCCAGCAAGCACTGCTCCTGCTAAAAGATAATTTAGGATGTTTCCTAGAATATTTGTTCTTTCTAATCATCTGTGCCACTGCTCTTTTTACTATGTTGCCACTCAGATACATGAGAATGGAAAAGTGAATCAAAATGAATAAGAGCACACTGGAATTTGACAATTATGTGCATGCAAATGAGTTTGACTAATAAGGAAACCTAACCTTTCTTCAGGCAGTATTTCAAGCACTCATTTAGTCTTAGCCTCAAAAGAATGTAATATTCTTCTATATTATTTGAAACTCCCCACTAGAGATAGAGGGAGAGAGTTTTACCTTGTGTCTGACATTTAAAATGTATTCCTAACTATTAAGTGAACCAGTATTCTCTTCAGGGCCCTTTGCATTTTGAAAGTTCTTTATAAGGTATGCAAGTTAAAGGGTGCTTGAGCCATGTGTACGAAAACATACACCTTTATCTAACACCTGCTAAACAAACAAATCCCAGAACACAAAATAGTAGCAACCACGAATTTGTTCTAAAGCAAACTTACACAGGTTCACAACAAAATAATAATAGACTAAACAGGCAAAATAAATCTTTACTTAGCCCAAGTAAAATGTGTACTTCAGCTCTTTATCTCAAGGTGATTAACTACAGCGTGAAAATTTTAGCAGCTGACAACAAATGAGTTGGAAGAGGTTTAGAGCCAGATCCTGATCTCAGTTGTGATCCTAAATCCACTGTAACTCCATAGGTTTTAAAAGTATTATTCTATGCTAACACTGGAAGAGCTCAGACTAGATGATCCAGGAACAATCAATGTGGATTTCTTTTTTAAAAATTATGTTGTCCAAAAGGCATAAGACAGAAAAATGCAGCCTCTTTCTTAAAACACTCAGTAGTGTGGTTGAACTCTTCAGCTTTCATAATCTTGATGCATCTTTCAATAGTGAGGCTTTAAGAAATGGTGAGAAAAAACACACAATCAAGAGTCATTTCAAACACACAGGTTAGGCAAAAATGTGTGTCACAAAAATACTTCAGAATGTAAATTAAAAATCCATTCAGATAGTTTGCCATGATAAAAATATCAATGGCAATTCTTATCTAGATAATTCTTATCTACTCCTAACTTCAAGGCAGATAAATTCTAACTGTATTTGCAAGCCTTAATGCATATTTGTGAAAGGAAAATTAATTTACACTTTTAATTGATAAGTGTGTCAAGGCATGACCCTCTGAGATTTCTTTGACAAAAAAGAAAGAGACAGGATGGGCTGCAGTAGCATTATGACTTGTTTCATTTAATTAGTGTTGCAGTCTAACCCTGCTGTGCCAGGTCAGTCAGTAATATACTTCCAGCAAAAGTATATTTGTTCTCATATACACCATAATGGTGTTGCAATAGCAGGAGCCACCTAAGGAGGCCCATGGATAGTTAACAGCTAGCCCACCAGTCACATACAGTAATCATATAGTCATTTCACAGTCATACACAACATGAGATGATAACTGGTATAATGAAGAGGCTAAGAAATTGGGCTACAAATTAGGAAGTTCTCAGTTTGAATCTCACCTCTGCTGTGAACTTACTGAACTAGTTCTCATGGCACCCTAAGCCAAACCTTAGCTTAGCAAGACTGCACAATTGTGCAGGATTGGGGAGAAGAGCTCACAGCCACTTTGTTCTCCCAGGTCCATTTTGCTGCTGCACCATACTGAGCTAAACCAAGCATGTCATCCAAACTGGGACTTGTGGTTAAGTTCTTTTCTTACTAACAAAGAGCTGTTTTCAAGAACAAACCTAGGTGGCCTTAGGCAAGCCACTTTCTCTCAGCCTCAGTCCGCCCACCCCATCTTCAAAGTGAGATAAAATAACAGCAACTGGGCAGAGGTGGGAACCTGTGGCTTTCCAGATCTTATTGGACTACATCGCCCCTGTTCACTGGCCATGCTGGCAGGGGCTGTTGGGAGTTGGAGTCCAACAATATCTGGAGGGCCTCAGGTTTCCCATCCCTGCTTTACAGGGTTCTTTGTAAGGATGACAACTAGATAGCGTTGTTTGCCAGATACTCCGGTTTTGCGCTTGCTCTTCTGATCTCCGGTCAGACTGGCCCCTATGTTCAGAAATCTCCAGCTTTTGTGGACGTTACTGGGGGGGGGGAGCAAGCAGAAGTCTTCTGTTCCTGTGACTGGTGGACAGAAGACATGTGCTTCACACTGGGCTTCTGCGCAGGCTCGCTCTTCCCTCGTGCTCTGTGTTAGGCGGCACAAGGGAGGAGGTGAAGAGGCGGGGGGGTGGAACGCCAGAGAGAAAAAAATGGACGGTGGAGGAGAAAGCCAGGGCAAGGATGACGGAGAAGAAGGCAGCTGCAGAATGGAGGTGAGTGATGATGGCGTGTGTGTGTGTGTGTTACCCTGTTCTCTCCCCCCACCTGCCCTCCCCACTGGTTTAAAAGTAACATCGCTCACTCTCCCTGTCCCCCCACCCCCATTCTCTCCCCCCGCCTGCCCCCCCAACTGTTTAAAAGTAAAATTGCTCACTCTCCCTGTCCCGTAACCCCCGTTCTCTCCCCCCGCCGCCACTCCCCACTGGTTTAAAAGTAAAATCCCTCACTCTCCCTGTCTGTCGGAAGGCAGAGCTGGGGTCCCAATCCCGGGGAGCTGGATCCCGGAGAGTTGGGAGAAGAGTATTCGGATGGATGGCAGAGGGAAGGGGGAGGAACTTCCCCCCTTTGGAGCGAAGACGAAACAGAGGAACTGCCAGTGATAAGGTCGCTTAGCAATGGGGAGCCTGAGCCCTCCCTGGACATTCTCACGCCTCCCCCTCTTTCAGGCTCAGAGCAAGAGGGGGAAGAGGGAGGGCTGCTCACAGCAGAAAAGCGGGGAGGCAGTTTACCATCAGCCCCTCCCCTATCCCCCATCCTGGAATCGGAAACTTCAGAAGAGGAGGGGGTGATGCTTCCCCCCTCACCGCGCACACGCAGACAGCTGAAAAGACAGGAGAGAAGGGGGGAAGGCAGGCAGTACCTGAGGGGCAGTTAAGGAGGAGCGAAAGATTGCGCGCCCGTTTGACCCCTTCTTAAAGAACAGGCGGGAAGAAGTCCCTTGCTCTGTCAACTTTCTCCCAATGCCGCAGGACCTGTATCCCTGTATTGCTTCATGAGAAAACGCAGTCTTTGTTTGGACATTACCCTAATAAAACACGAATTAACTACAACCGCTGGTCTGGTTCCTGAGTCACATCCTGGGCCTGACAGCTTGGCAGAGCCACCTAAATCACCCTCAACGCTCTCTTCACTTGACTGGGACAAGATGTCAAAGGGAGCAGCGGGGGGGACGAACCCCACTTCTGAGACGGAAGAAGTGAAACTCTTGAGGACTAAGGTAGCTGATTTGCAGACGGATGTTCAAGCCCTGCTAGCAGCAGTCAAGGCGCTGAAGACGGATAATCAAACCTTGAAGGCCACGATAGACCAGATGCAAACAGCCCCTCCAGCTGCCGTAGTAAAGGTTCCCATTGGATTGCCCCCAAAATACGCGGGACAAAGTGATCAGTTGGCAACTTTCGTGGCTCAATGTGAGTTATATCTGGATGTCAGGCACACGGAATTTCCAGACGATGGGGCTAAAGTGGCCTTCGTGATCAGCCTCCTGGAGGGAGAAGCTGCAAAATGGGTGACTCCGTATCTCATGAGAAAGGATACTGTCTTAAGAAGGTACAGAGGATTTATACAGGAGATGACCGAGATGTTCCAAGACCCGCAAAGAGCTGAAACAGTAGCGCGGCAACTAGGCGCTCTGAAGCAAGCTAAAGGGACTGTTGCCGAGTACACTAACGCTTTTAAAATTCTGTCCCAGGAAACTGGTTACAATGATGCCGCCCTGATGTTTATGTACCGGAGTGGATTAAATGCTGAAATCCTGGATGAGTTGGCCAGGACCTCCCCCCCCGCTGACCTACTAGGGCTCATCCGGCTATGCCTACAGATAGATCACCGGATGGAAGGAAGGCGCCTGGAAAGGAAGCAGGAGGTCCCGAGATACTCAGCCTCGGCATCCCGCAGCAAGACCCTTCCCTCTGCAGGGATGGCAGGTAATGCAACTGAGGGACAGGGAGGGGCTAGGCCAAGATTGTCAGAAGAAGAAAAGGAAAGACGACATCGAGAACGTTTATGCTTTTATTGTTCAAAGCCGGGCCACATGGCCAGAGACTGTGGACTGAAAGGGGGGAAAGCCGAGCCGTCAGGAAACTAGAACACCCAGTCCACGTGCAGGCCGGTGGACTGGGGGCAGCGTTGTATAAAGGCCCCCCAACGATCCAACCTCCCTCAAAGGGGGTGTTGGTCTTGCCTATTCGGATTACAACTTCCAGAGGAGTGGTGTTTAATTCCACTGCCTTAATTGACAGTGGAGCCTCCACAAATTTTATTGATGCAAAGTTAGTCAAGCGTCATGGAATTTCCTGGTGGAAACTGGACGCTCCCCTAGCTGTGGAGACTATCGATGGGAGACCCCTGAAGTCAGGAGGGGTGACACAAGCCACGGAGGAAGTGAAACTTCAAATCCCTGGGCACGAAGAGTTCATTTCGCTATACGTGTCAGATCTCTCGAACTTTGAGGTGATTCTGGGAATGCCCTGGCTAGCAAAGCATGAACCCAAAATAAGTTGGAAGGAGGCGGTGGTGTGGTTCACCTCACAGTATTGCCAGGAGAACTGTCAACCTGAAGGAATCAAGAACACCTTAGCGGGGGCAGTGCAAGAGATCGAGCAAGTGACCCTGCCGCCAAAGTATGAAGAATTCAAAGATGTGTTTGATGAAAAAGAGGCAGAGACTTTACCCCCCCACCGCCCTTACGACTGTGCGATTGATCTAGTGCCAGGAGCCAGCATCCCATCAGGGAGAATCTACTCTCTCACAGAGAATGAGAGGGAGGCCCTGAAGGAATTCCCGGATAAAAACCTGAGGCGAGGATTCATACGCCCCTCACAATCCCCTGCTGGAGCCCCACTATTGTTTGTGAAAAAGAAGGGGGGGGAACTCAGACCCTGTAACGACTATCGCGCATTGAACCGGATCACCATCCCAACAGCTACCCGCTGCCCCTGATCTCAGAGTTGCTGGACCGACTGCGCTCTGCAAAAATCTTCACGAAGTTGGATTTGAGAGGAGCGTACAATCTGATCAGAATGAAGGAGGGAGATGAATGGAAAACAGGATTCTTGACCGCTTACGGACAGTATGAATACCTGGTCATGCCGTTCGGGCTTTGTGAAAGTCCAGGAATTTTTCAAAAATTCATGAACGACGTGTTTAGAGACTTGTTGGACACGTATGTAATCTGTTACTTAGATGATATCCTGGTGTTCTCAAAGAACCAGGAAGACCACGACCAGCATGTGAAGACGGTGTTGAAGAGACTGAGAGAAAATCACCTGTATGCTAAATTAGAGAAATGTGGATTTGACCTCAAGTCTCTAGACTTCCTTGGATATCGAATCTCAGCGGAAGGCGTGGAGATGGACCCAGGGAAAGTAAGCTGCATATTGGACTGGGGCCAACCTGTCACCAAAAAGGATGTACAACGGTTTTTGGGGTTTGCCAATTATTACAGAAAGTTCATTCCAGGGTTTTCCAAATTAACAGCTCCTCTGACTGACTGTTTAAGGGGGAAGAAGAAGTTTCAATGGACAGAGAATGCCACCGAGGCCTTTGAGGAGCTGAAGAGAAGGTTTGCTACTGAGCCCATTCTGCGCTTTGCTGATCCGAACCGCCCTTTCGTAGTGGAAGCAGATGCTTCAGATTTTGCCATCGGGGGGGTCCTGCTACAATTAGACCAAGAAGGGAAGGAGCTGCACCCCTGTGCGTACTTCTCTCGGAAGTTAAAGCCTGCAGAGAAGAACTACACAGTTTGGGAGAAGGAGCTGCTGGCCATCAAGGACTCTTTTGAAAACTGGAGACAATACCTAGAGGGGACCTCTCATCGAATTGAAGTGCGCTCCGACCACAAGAATCTTGAAAGCCTCCAAACAGCCAGAAAGCTGAACCAGAGACAGATAAGATGGTCCCAGTTCTTCACTAGGTTTAACTTCCAGATTACTTACCATGCTCAAGCCAAAAACCAGAGAGCGGATGCCTTATCCAGACAGCCACAATACAAAGAAAGTGAATCCGAGGACCAGCCTCAGCACGTAATCCCGCCAGAGAAATTAACGTTGGGAGTATGCCAGCCTTCATGGGAAGAGGAACTCAAAAAGGCACAACAAGAAGATGCAGACATGCTAAAATATCAGCAGGAGATGGGACAAGGTCAAGACTGAGAAGTAACCTTTCACTGGAGAAATGGACTGTTATGGTTCAAAACCGCCAGATATGTGCCAGAAGGGGAATTAAGGCTCAGAATCCTACGCCAGTGTCATGATTCCATCACAGCGGGACACTTTGGGATTTACAAGACCATTCAGAACGTGGCCAAGGACTTCTGGTGGCCTAAAATGCGTCCGGATATTGAGAGTTATGTAAAGTCCTGCTCTGTCTGTCTGCGGACAAAAACACAAACAGGGACACCAGCAGGACTGTTACAACCGTTGCCTGTCCCACACGAACCCTGGAAGGACCTCTCCATGGATTTTATAACTGATCTACCCAAGTCCCAAGGAATGACAGCCATCTTAGTAGTGGTGGATCTACTTACCAAAATGGCACACTTTCTTCCTTGTGCAGGGGCCTTAGAGGCTAAAGAAACGGCCAAGTTATTCATAAAAGAAGTCTACCGGCTGCATGGATTGCCAAACAGCGTAGTCTCAGACCGAGGAACTCAGTTCACAGCCAAATTTTGGAGAGCAATGTGGAAACAGTTGCAGACGGAATTAAAACTCTCCTCCGCCCATCAGCCCCAGACAGATGGGCAGACGGAATGCTTGAACGCCGTTTTGGAAAGATATTTACGAAGTTATGTGTCCTATCAACAGACTGACTGGGTATCATATTTGCATTTTGCAGAGTTCGCCTACAACAATTCTCTGCACTCCAGCACTCAACAAACCCCGTTCTTCGCTAATTATGGATTCCATCCTAAAGTCTTTCCAAGCAGCTCAGAAGGAATGCTGGTACCGGCAGCTGAGAACTTCCTTAAGGAATTGCAAGCGGCGCAACAGACACTGAAACAGCAGTTAAACGAAGCCAAAATGGAGTACAAGCGAGTTGCTGACCTGCACAGGAAGGAGGGCCCCCCCTTCAACCGGGAGACCAGGTATGGCTGTCCACCCGCTTCCTCCAGATGCCGGGCAAATGTAGAAAATTACAAGACAAGAGGGTGGGTCCTTTCGAAATAGAAACTCAAATTAATCCCGTGGCGTACCGACTGAAGCTGCCTGACACGTTTAAAATACATCCTGTGTTCCATCGATCCCTCTTAACGAAAGCCGCTCCTCCCAGTGAGTTACGGCCGGAGGAACCTCCCGGAGCTCCACTCCTGGTAAATGAGCAGCTTGAGTTTGAAGTTGAGGAGATCTTAGATTCCAGGATCAGACGTCACAAGCTGCAGTACTTGATTCACTGGAAAGGCTATGGGGTGGCTGACAGATCATGGGAAGATGCAGCTGATGTGCATGCTCCAGAATTGGTAAAACTTTTCCATCAACGTTTTCCCCACCGTCCCAAGCCAGACAAGGGGAGGGGGGCACAGCCTGGGAGGGGGGATGGTGTTGGAAGGCAGAGCTGGGGTCCCAATCCCGGGGAGCTGGATCCCGGAGAGTTGGGAGAAGAGTATTCGGTTGGATGGCAGAGGGAAGGGGGAGGAACTTCCCCCCTTTGGAGCGAAGACGAAACAGAGGAACTGCCAGTGATAAGGTCGCTTAGCAACGGGGAGCCTGAGCCCTCCCTGGACGTTCTCACGCCTCCCCCTCTTTCAGGCTCAGAGCAAAAGGGGGAAGAGGGAGGGCTGCTCACAGCAGAAAAGCGGGGAGGCAGTTTACCATCAGCCCCTCCCCTATCCCCCATCCTGGAATCGGAAACTTCAGAAGAGGAGGGTGTGATGCTTCCCCCCTCACCGTGCACACGCAGACAGCTGAAAAGACAGGAGAGAAGGGGGGGAAGGCGGGCAGTACCTGAGGGGCAGTTAAGGAGGAGCGAAAGATTGCGCGCCCGTTTGGCCCCTTCTTAAAGAACAGGCGGGAAGAAGTCCCTTGCTCTGTCAACTTTCTCCCAATGCCGCAGGACCTGTATCCCTGTATTGCTTCATGAGAAAACGCAGTCTTTGTTTGGACATTACCCTAATAAAACACGAATTAACTACAACCGCTGGTCTGGTTCCTGAGTCACATCCTGGGCCTGACACTGTCCCCCATCCCCATTCTCTCCCCCCGCCTGCCCTCCTAACTGGTTTAAAAGTAAATCTCTGTGAACCTTTCCATTGGAGCCTCTGGCTTTCCTTGCTTCCCTGCCAACTCACCTCCTGACTTGTCCACTTGTCTGTTTCCTATTATGTTCATTAAATATGTTTCACTTGATCCTTTTGAGACCTCCTTCTCTGGCTCCTGTTATTCTGTTTGTGCCCTGACTTGCTGTGTCAAGAAGTACATTTGCCAGATATCCTTTGTTTTAAGGAACGTACATGTTTTAAGAAACATTGCCTGTCCCCCCCCCTTCTCCTAGTAGCTACTATGATTTTTTTTTGGAACATACCAGTGGGGATATACTTTGATACAAGAAGCACTTGAAGCCACAGACCCATGGTTTCCCTTACTTTAAGTCTGATCTTCCAAGCCTTTTTGTGCTTATAACAGGGGTAGCCAACATGATGCCTTCAGATGGTGGTGGACTACAGCTGTTGTCACCCCTGTCCTTTGACCATGATGGCTGAAGCGATGGGCGTTGTAGTGCACCAGTATCTGGAAAGCAGCACATTGGCTATCCCTGCTTTATATGATGGTTGCAAGTGGGAAACAGGGTTGCTTGATATTTCATTACAAAAACTGTGGTTTTTTTTAAACATGGAGCTAAATTCACACCTTTTGCAAATAATTAATCCACACACATCATCTTAAACTTTTAGATTTGAGATAAACTTTGTATTGGCACGGAGGATTAATTCTAGGTGAACAGAGCAGGCTCTGCCATTCTCTTACTGGGGTCTGATGTCTTAGTAAACAAAGCGTATGTGCTAACTTCTCTAATGACTAAACTGCATACAGTAGGGCCCCGCTTATACAGCGGGTTCCGTTCTGGACCCCCGCCGTAAAGCGGAAATCGCTGTAAAGCAGAACCCCATTGACTTTAATGGGGCGCGTCGCATGAAAATGATGCGAAAATGCTGCAAAATGCCGCAAAAGCGGCTTTAAAAGAGGGGAGGAAAGCCGCCGCATTGGTGGAACGCCTGTAAGCGGAGTGCCGGTAAGCGGGGCCGTACTGTACCTGTATTGAATTGTTGTCTATGAGATCAATGTAGATAGCAGCATCTGGTGGCAAATATTTCACATTATTGCTTCCACACCACGACATCTGAATGCAGCTATCTCTATAAAACTATGAAAACTAAAGAATAATGAACAGTAATTGAAGAGTATGGGATAAGGAATATGCATATAAATGCTGAGTAAAGGTATTTGCTATAAAATTACATAATGTAACAATCAATATGTTTTTATGGTTGATAGTTTATTTTATAATGAATTTAAAATGTTGTGCCTACTATCGTAATGAATTATTTATTTGGATTGCTATATTATGTTTTGAAATGAATTAGCCTTTTGACTTTTCATGTAATGATACATCATTTACATTTTTTGCTGTCATGTTGTGAGCCACTTTGGGCACATTTGTGTGGGAAAGTGGCATACAAATTGAAATAATAATAATAATAATAATAATAATAAAATCACTCACTCTCCCTGTCCCCCCACCCCCGTTCTCTCCCCCCGCCTGCCCTCCCCACTGGTTTAAAAGCTCAGTCGCCCTGTCCCCCCGTCTCATTAGGAAAAGACAAACAGCATGTGTGTGTGTGTGTGTGTGTGTGTGTGTGTGAAGTGACCTGCGTTAGGTAGCAGAATCAGTGGGATAGATGAAGGCAAGAATTATTTTTTGAATGGTGCCACGAGATTTTTTCTATTTTTAATGTTGGCCCTTCCATTGCGGAGGGTGGGGATTTGGGCTCCTAACACGAGAAGCAAATGTTGTTTATTTACTTTTCAAAGCTAGCATAACTCAGTGGCTGAGCAACTGAATACTGAATCAAGAAGCCCCTGTGCCATGCATTGTGACTTTACTGTGGGATAGCCTGGCTTCAGTGATCCATGCTCTGATAACTTCCTGTGTAGACTACTGCAATGCACTCTACATGAGGCGCCCATTGAAAACTGCAGCTGGTGGGGAATGCTATGGTTTGGCACTGAGAGGGCTGGGTGGGGAAAAGATATCCCTATTTCTCGGACTGTTGCTGCGGCTTCTGGTGTGTATTAATTTGAATAATCATAAAACAAGTATAAACAGTTGCAAAACAGCTTAAAGTGGCACAGTTCTGAATTTTGGGTTGGGTGAATGAAGTTTATTTATTTATTTAGTATTTGATTCATATCCTGCCCTTCCTCCCAGTAGGAGCCCAGGGCGGCAAACAAAAGCACTAAAAACACTTTAAAAATCATAAAAACAGACTTTAAAATATATTAAAACAAAACATCTTTAAAAACATTTTTAAAAGCTTTAAAAACATTTTTTTAAAAGAAAATGTTCCAAAGCGTAGGTGCTGCCACTTCGTCATCGTTATGTGCCTTCAAGTCGATTTTGACTTATGGAGACCCTGTGAATCAGTGACCTCCAAGAGCATCTGTCATGAACCACCCTGTTCAGATCTTGTAAATTCAGGTCTGTGGCTTCCTTTATAGAATCAATCCATCTCTTGTTTGGTCTTCCTCTTTTTCTACTCCCTTCTGTTTTTCCCAGCATTATTGTCTTTTCTAATGAATCATGTCTTCTCATTATGTGTCCCAAGTATGATATGTGTCCAAAGTCAGAGGAAGGCAATGGTAAACCACCTCTGAATACCTCTTACTATGAAAACCCTATTCATAGGGTCATCATAAGTCGGGATCGACTTGAAGGCAGTCCACTTCCATTTTCCATCCATGCTCCCTAAGACGGTGAGAAGGAATGACCTTGTCACTTCAGCTGGACCTGGGAACACCCTCTTTTAGGTAAGATTTCTATTTTAATTTCCAATCAGAAAATTTTTTTGGAATGGTATGCTGCAAGCAACTGTGGTTGATACTTAATGTATCATGCTTAATGACATCACTAGGGCCTACCCCATGACATCACTAGGGCCCACCCCATGACATCACTAGGGCCCACCCCATGATGGCACTAGGGCCCGCCCCATGAAAGCACTAGGGCCTGCCCCGTGATGTCGCTAGGGCCCGTCCCATGATGGCACTAAGGCCCTCCCCATGACATCACTAGGGCCTCCCCATGACATCACGAGGGCCCGCCCCATGATGTCACTAGGGCCCACCCCCGTTTTCTCAGGTTTTTGGATGGTTCCGACCTGGCAACCCTACAACTAGATAATGTTCGTAAAGGACTTTGAACTATATCTCAAAATCTATCATGTAATCTTGTTTCCTATACTTTCTTAATATCCCCTTATATTGGCATTGTGTCTTATAGATAAAATGGGGAAATCTAGCATATAATACTCAAGTAGCCACATTCTTCTCCTAATCTGTTTATGCTGCATTATTCACATAATCATCTGTATATCTGCTCTATGCCTGCTAACGTGCAGCACCAAAACCAAAACAACAAAACACAGAGGACCCTCAGGTAATTTATTAGCACTATGTAGGAAATACCCAGCTTTTTTTCTCAGGGTGCTGAACCCATGAAAATTTGAAATTGTTCTGACTCAGATGTTAAGCAGTCATTATGAAAGTAATGATATCATTCACATGCTCAAAGTTAAGCATGAGCTTTGCAGGATCATTTATTTGGGATAGCAGCATTCTCATTTTCACTTGGAAGAAGGAACTACCTATCCAAAGCCAGATAAGTGGATTCTATAGTTACTAAGAAGCTATTGGGTGGGATAAATTATATAATTTAAAATATGGAAAGTGTATGTATTTCCATTTTGAATGCTAATGGTCACATTCTCTCTGTCTCTCTCTTTTTGCAGTGTATACATAAGGACAACACCTGACTGTGGAACTGGGTCATACGAAGGGGAAGGGATCTATTGTGTAATGGTCTCTGATGGCACCTCTTCAGACTACCCAATTTCTTACAGATCTCAGTGCATAGTAGCTGCAAAAGTCCGTCTCAAGACCATCTCAAGCAATTCTAACTGTTAATGTTCTGAGAAGGTTGAGTGATGATGAAGAACTCAAGAGTTTCTGACAGACCAGGTCCTGGAGCACTTGCCACAACAGCAAAAAAACTTGTCCAAATCCATGGGCTGAGATCCAAAGAACTATTTAAGACTAGCTTGATCAGTGGAATTTTAATCTCACCCTTTGAATGACAGACTGCAAAACCATACCACAAATTGTTTATCTAATTCACCTCAGTTTCAAAATAGGCTTGCTGTGCAGCATGTTCAATCCTGCTTTGGGCACACAAAACGGATGTGGCTCTTTGGATACAGCCCACAAACTCTTTCAACCATAACTTATTCTTACATACACTTCTGTTTATCTAACCTCACTATAAAAATTTGTTTAAGTAAGTAAGTTTTTAGAGCCTGCCTAAAAGCAGGTAGAGAGGAGGATTGGCAGCTCTTACCAGCGAGAGCATTTCAGGGTTTAAGTGTCAGCACCAAAAAGGGCCCATCTCTTACACCTGTCCACCTAATGGTGACAGGTCAGAGAATATGACATTAGTGGCTAATCTCAGGCAGGTCCAAATAGTAGAAGGTGGTTCTTGAGTTATCCTGGTCCCAGGCCATTTAAGCTAAGGAATTATGAATATCCCTCAGAGTGCCCTGAAAGAGGTCACACTTTGCTCATGTCCAAAGTGAATGCTTGTGAAGCCTTAGGCACTCAAAGAATCCATGCTCCACTGCTGCTACCGCCTTCCCCTTCTCCTGTCCAAAGTAAAGAAACTTACCTTTGGGCAGGTGAAGGAAAAGGCAGCAATGGTGGTAAACATTCTAAGACTCCAGTAGAAAATCTTTTAGCTGCTGAGGACTAGAATTACCAGTCCGAGAATGCCTGGTGGGAAAATGACACTGTGTGTGGTGAGAAAGCAATGCTCCTCAGCTGGTATGACATGCACATCTGCATTGTACTGCTGGGGGTTCAAAGGATGGTTGTCTCAGTCTCAGGTCTGAAAAGATGTTCTGCCAGGGCCTGGGAGCACCCACAGCTGTTACCTCTTCACCTACCCCAAGGGAAGTTTCTTTGGTTTGGGCTAGAGGAAGAGAGCAGTTCACAGGATTGGGGCAACCTAATCCTGTTCACAAGCATTTGAGGAGTTTTTGCCTATGCAAACACCTATCCTCAAATACACAAGGGGAAACCCTCTGGATGTTGTTGGACCCCAACTCTCAGAAGCCTCAGATACCATGACCAATGGACGAGGATGATGTGAGTTGTAGTCCAACATCATCAGGGAGGGGAAATAACAAGGGTTCCCCATCCCTGCTCTAAACTCTGACACCATTATTTTATTTTGGCAAAGAAACATATATGCAACCAATACAGCTGGTATAAGGTTAGAGACCAATATCCTATATCCAGTCAGCATTCTGGAAGCCACATTTTGGACGAGATGCAATTTCCATATGGATGCTTCCAGATAAAGCAAGGTGGTTAAGTATTACACCTGTTGGGTCATGTTGGCTTCTCCATTTACTGAGGTATTATACACCTAAAGCATATCTACACTATAGACATAGTATAATGGGATCTCTGGTAACTTTAATTCTGTGAAGTGTTAGAGACAAATTCCCAGCAGCCCCCTCAGTCTACAGTTGTCTGGATTTCTCAGGTGAAATGATGACAATTGCAATGGTATAAAACCAATATTACATTTGTTTGTTGTTATGTGCCTTCAAGTCGATTACGCCTTATGTCAACCCTATGAATCAGCAACCTCCGATAGCATCTGTTGTGAACCACCCTGTTCAGATCTTGTAAATTCAGGTCTGTGGCTTCCTTTATGGAATCAATCCATCTCTTGTTTGGGCTTCCTCTTTTTCTACTCTCTTCTGTTTTTCCCAGCATTATTGTATTTTCTAATGAATCAGGTCTTCTCATGACGTGTCCAAAGTATGATAACCTCAGTTTCATCATTTTAGCTTCTAGTGACAGTTCTGGTTTAATTTGTTCGGACACCCAATTCTTTGTCTTTTTCGCAGTCCATGGTATGTGCAAAGCTGTCCTCCAACACTACATTTCAAATGAACTGATTTTTCTCTTATTCCCTTTGTTCACTGTCCAACTTTCACATCCATACATAGAGATCAGGAATACCATGGTCTGAATGATCCTGATACAGTGATACATTTTTGCATTTGAGGACCTTTTCCAGTGCTCTCATAGCTGCCCTCCCCAGTCCTAGCCTTCTTCTGATTTCTTGACTATTGTCTCCATTTTGGTTAATAACAGTGCCGAGGTATTGCCTTGACAAGTTCAATGTCCTCATTGTCAACTGTAAAGTTACATAAATCTTCTGTTGTCATTACTTTAGTTTTCTTGACATTCAGCTGTAGTCCTGCTTTTGTGCTTTCCTCTTTAACTTTCATCAGCATTCGTTTCAAATCATTACTGGTTTCTGCTAGCAGTATGGTATCATCTTAAATTATTGATATTTCTCCCTCCAATTTTCACACCTCCTTCATCTTGGTCCAATCCCACTTTCCGTATATGTTCTGCATATAGATTAAACAAGTACGGTGATAAAATATACCCTTGTCTCACACCCTTTCCAGTGGGGAACCAATCGGTTTCTCCATATTCTGACTTTACAGGAGCCTCTTGTCCGGAGTATAGGTTGTGCATCAGAACAATCAGATGCTGTGGCACCCCCATTTCTTTTAAGGCATTCCATAGTTTTTCATGATCTACACAGTCAAAGGCTTTACTCTAATCTATAAAGCACAGGGTGATTTTCTTCTGAAATTC
The DNA here is from genome assembly GCF_030035675.1 of Rhineura floridana. NCBI lineage: Eukaryota > Metazoa > Chordata > Lepidosauria > Squamata > Rhineuridae > Rhineura > Rhineura floridana. The sequence goes on from NC_084484.1 coordinate 53,248,552, forward strand.
CTTGGTCCATTCCATTATCCAATGTATGTTTGCGATATGATCTCTGGTGCCTCTTCCCTTTCCAAATGCAGCTTGGACATCTGGCATTTCTCGCTCCATATATGGTAAGAGCCTTTGCTGTAGAATCTTGAGCATTACTTTACTTGCATGGGATACTAAGGTGATAGTTCGATAATTACTGCATTCCCTGGGATCCCCTTTCTTTGGAATTGGGATGTATATCAAACACTTCCAGTCTGTGGGCCATTGTTTAGTTTTCCATATTTGTTGACAAAAGATATTATGAGAGATACATGACTTATGTAACATTAACTGGTTCCTGAAATATGATAGTTAATGCAGATTAGTTCTGGAAGCTTCAGACAAAATATATTTTTTGTGGCTGGAAAAAGATTGCAACAATATATATGTTACTTACATTCACATGATTTTTAAAAATCCAGTAATAATGCTTCTGATGCTGATTTGTGTAAAGCTATAATTGTGGCAGCCTAGATTTGAGCATCTGTGCAACACCTCTGCTGCCCATTTCTCATGCATGTTTTCACAGTATAGTATAAGCTTGGCTAGTTCCAAAATTCATTTTCAAGCTCATGAACAATCTACATTACAAGTCAGTGTGATCACAGCTGATTATGAACCAGCTGGTGTGCTTATTTATACAGTCCAAGTCGTCTCTGTAAACGGGTGTGGGCTGCATTTTCCTTCACTCTCCCTAAACTCCTCACCATAAGATTATTATGACAAACAACTGCACTATATTGTTTTGGGTCCATGGAGTTCTACTATGCCAAATTTACTGCACATGAGAACGTGGAGTAGCTTTACATGCACATTGGCGCCGATCATTTTATTTTTGGAACAGGACTATAGTAATTCTTCTCAATGAAGAAATACTAGCTTCGTTTAATTTTTATTTTGAGACACATGGTTGGAAAAAGCAACTCCATTGTTAAAAACAGATAAACATATCTATCCAGCCCTCTGAAACATGTAGAGTTTTGTCTGATTTCTCCTGAAAAAAAATGTGTAAGTCATAGATAATGTGGAAACAAAAGTATAAAAATATTATTATTATTATTAACTTTATTTATACCCTGCCGTTTTTCCAAATTGGAACTCACGGCGGCTTCCAGATAAAAAACAGATACAATTAAAACCTACCAAAGTTAAAAACATATAATACATAAATAAATAAATATAGACAGATATAATTAGAAAATGAACTCTTATTTAAAATAGCATTAAACTGTTCTTTATAATTAAAAACTATACTCATAAAATCAGAATAATTAAAAATAAACAAGCAAGAACAATATAACCTCTTTTGGGGCCTATCCTTAGCCGCCTTCGGAATCAAAGCCTTGCTGAAATAAGAAAGTTTTTACCTGTCGACGAAAGGACTGCAGGGAAGAGGCCATTCTTATCTCCTTAGAGAGGGAATTCCAAAGCCTAGGGGCAGCCACCGAGAAGGCCCTATCTCGTGTCCTCACTAGTTGTACTTGTGCGGATGAAGGTATTGAAAGAAGGGCCTCTCCTGAGGATCTCAGGGCCTGGGCAGGCACATAGAGGGTGATGCGGTCTGACAAATAGCCTGGACCCAAGCCGTGTAGGGCTTTATAGGTCAGCACCAGCACTTTGAATTGTGTCCGGAAACAAACTGGCAGCCAGCGGAGCTTTTTTAACAGGGGAGTTGTATGGTCCCTGTAATCAGCCCCAGTTAACATTCTGGCTGCAGCACGTTGTACCAGCTGAAGTTTCCGAGCAGTCTTCAGAGGCAGCCCCACGTAGAGCGCGTTACAGTAATCTAAACAGGATGTGACTAAGGCATGTGTCACCGTGGCCAGATTGGACGGCTCAAGGAACAGGCGCAGTTGGCGCACTAATCTCAAATGTGCAAAAGCCCTCCTGACCACTGCAGAAACCTGGGAATCCAAATTTAAAGCTGAGTCCAGGAGGACACCCAAACTGCGAACCTGTGTCTTCAGGGGGAGTATAACCCCATCCAGCACAGGCTGTATCCCTATTCCCTGATATGCCTTACGACTGACCAGGAGCACCTCTGTCTTGTCTGGATTAAGCCTCAATCTGTTCACCCTCATCCAATCCACCACTGATGTCAGACACCGGTTTAAAACCAAGACGGCTTCCTTGGAAGAAGGTAGAAAGGAGAAATAGAGTTGGGTGTCATCAGCATACTGGTGGCACCGAACTCCAAACGCCCGAACAACCTCTCCCAGAGGTTTCATGTAGATGTTAAATAACATAGGTGACAAAACTGAACCCTGAGGGACTCCACAGGCCAACGGCCAAGGAGTCGAACAGGAGTTCCCCAATACCATCTTCTGGGTTCGCCACTCCAGGAATGACTGGAGCCACTGCAAAACAGTGCCTCCAAGTCCCATCCCAGCTAGGTGGTCCAGGAGGATACCATGGTCGATGGTATCGAAAGCCGCTGAGAGGTCCAGCAGAACCAACAGGGACACGCTCCCCCTGTCCAGTTCTCTGCGTAGGTCATCCACCAAGGCGACCAAAGCCATCTCCGTCCCATACCCAGGCCTGAAACCAGATTGAAATGGATCTAGATACTCCGTTTCATCCAGGAATCTTTGGAGCTGGGAAGCCACCACACGCTCTATTACCTTACCCAAGAATGGAATATTGGACACTGGCCGGTAGTTATCCATGTTTAAGGGGTCCAGGGAGGGTTTTTTCAATAAAGGTCTCACAACTGCCTCCTTTAGGCACCTTGGAATTCTGCCTTGTTGTAAGGAGGCGTTGACCACTCCTTTCACCCACTCAGCCAGTCCCTCTCTGGCGTTTTTTATAAGCCAGGAAGGGCAAGTGTCCAGCAGACATGTGGTGGCTCTCACCTCTCCAAGGATCCTGTCCACATCCTCAGGCTACACAAATTGAAAAGAATCCATCAATATTGGACAGGCAGGCGCCAAAGTTACATCCCCTGAGACTGTATCAATCCTAGCGTCTAAGTCGGAGCGAATCTGAGCGACTTTACCCGCAAAATGTCGTGCAAACTCTTGACAGCATAAACTAGCAAGAGGACTGACAGTGTGTACGTAAGTGCAGGATCATGAAGTGTGTGAATAAGAGAGAACATATTTGTCTGTATGTGTGGAGAACATGCTTTCCCATTACAGGCCTTCATAAGAAGTCCCTCCTTCTCTCTCCTCCAGGAACAAGGAGAGCAGATTGAGAGCTTCCAATTTAATGTTAGATTCCCTATTACACTTGAGCTCAGGGAACCGTAGTTGGTTCTAACAGTGGTTTATTAATAAGCTAGGATATATCAAGCTATGATGTAGAAGAACGAATTTCAGCTTCTGCAGTTTTTCTTTTTCTTGAATGACAAGCTGTACCTGTTAAAAATCCCTCTTCCATACAACTATTCAAGGTACAGGGACCCTGCCCTACGTATTTCTCTGTCCCACTACACTCTGTGTTCAGACAAGCTTTGCTGGTTTTCAGACCACTACAAATGTTTGCAAGACCAGTTTGACCAGAGACCATAATGGGACAGAAGAAATGAATGCACATGCCAATTTAAGCTCGCCTAGCACCCAAATGCCATAAGAGCACTCAATATAGCCTCAGTTGGATTCATCTTTACTGATGGCTCTATACTTTGGGGATCATAAAACTGCCCATTAATCAGATGAATTCTTCACTGTTTACTCTCAGCTGGTGAAGATCCTAGACATCTGCAGTTTCAGTAATCATTTAACAACAATAACCCCAAACAGCTGTTTGTGTACAGTATAGGATAAATACTAATAAAAACTGAATAGCAGTACTAAAAGTAGCTTTAAAAACCACAAATGGGTGTCATTAACAACACTAATGCTATGATCCTAAACCTATTAGTACAAAGTAAACCTAATTGTTTAAATCGGAGCATAAGTAATAGCCAGGATTCAGTATTCTTTTCACCCATCCCTTCCAGTAGCTGTTCCCCATGCCCTCTAACCCTTCCCCTGCCTCCCCAGGTTGAGAGTCCTTTAGAGTGGCACCTAATACAGCATGAGATGCTGCCATCAGAAGAAAATATTATTGCCCTGTATGTGCACATGAAAGTGCTTTTCGCTCATGCATTGTATGTGTACATATATATCCCAGCTGATGTTTCTCTCAGATTGGAGTGCAAGGAAATGCATAACAGCAATCCACAAACATACAAGACAACATATTTATATTTATGAAATTATAGGATCTGAGACAGAACACATGGTAATTGGCTAATAGCTTTTAAAAAAACACAGTTTTGTTCAAACACAAATTAAATAATGTGAAAAGGAGCTCACCCATGACAAGTGAGATCTCTAACTAGAAATAAAACAGAGGGGAGTCTATTAACTTCTTCTATAACCTTCATGGTTGGCTTTGAACAATCAAATTCAAGGCAAGCAAAACGGTTATGGCTTGTTCAGAAGTTAGACCACTGGAAATCATCTCCTCATCCATTTAGTTAAAGCCTCAAATTAAGGACATAGCACTAGGCTTCTGTTATATTTCTGCGAAAGTTAACTTCTTCACTCCTGAGAAAAGCATTTGCTGCATACACTAGGCCCTCTTAAAGAGACAGAAACTGTTATGATAGACCTATGGCCATTGGCCTCATTGACAGAGAACATCAGTTGCTTAGAGGAAGGCTTAGCGATGTGAAAATCTGCCAGAAACAAATTAGGTTTCATTCTAATCCCAGGGTGCTAATGGCTGTCTGAAAATTCTGGCAATGAAATACACAACCTCAGAACCAATAATATATTACTGTATCCTAAATATTTTATTTGAATTTTTAAAAACTGTTGGCTGTGAGCGTCAAAGATGTCAACTGACTATGAGGAGCTGCACATCAGTGTGTTTGTAATTTATTGCATGACATGTGCATGCACACAATTTCTTTACTATGGGGGATATTCAATATATGGGGGATATTGAAGTTATATTGAAAGTATAGCCACTGAAATTAGTGGAGTTAAGTTGTCATTGTTTAATAGATTAGTTAGTTGCTTGCTACCTGAAGGTCTCCAAGCAACTTACAACACTGTTAAAAACAAAAACGAATACATCATTCCATAAGAAAACAAAACAGCAACAACAAACACCCCCAGATAGCCACAGAAAGCTTTGGCAGCACCCTAATAACAAAAGTATCATCCTAGTCTATCAAAAGCTTGGGGAAAAAGCCCTCACTGGGGAGTGCATTCCACAGACATGGAGCCACAACTGAAAAGGCCCTCTCTCTTGTCACTACTCTCTGAGCCTCCCCCAGAGGGAACCTGGAGAAGGGCTTCAGAAGAAGATTTAAGGGTCGGGGTAGGTTCATATCGTGAGGAATTCCAGAAGATATTGGGGACCTTAGCCATAAAGAGCTTTATAGGTCAAAACCAGCACTTTAAATTGGGCTCAGAAGCTACAGACTGCCAGTGTAACTGGAACAGAATTGATGTTACATGTAGGGTTGCCAGATTCCTGACCTGAGACTGATCCTGTATCTTTAGGAGAAGAGAAAGTCAGCCAAGTGCAGGTGTTTTTGCAACACTGTAATGAGAAAAACCACAAAGTAGAATTCTCTGTTTCCCCCTGCACAACTTTTAAAGATACAGAAGACCTCTTGGAGGCCGCATACCACTCAGCCGACCAGAGGAACCACAACAGCATATCAGTCTTGTCTGGATTAAGCTTCAGTTTACTGATCCTCATCCAGTCCATTATTGCAACCAAGTACTGATTCAGCAGCAGGTGCTCCCAATACCCTACTCAGACTGTTGCCCCAGAAGGATACCATGGTCAATGGAATTAAAAGCAGCTAAAAGATCAAGGAAGATCAACAGAGTCACACTCCTACTGTCTGTCTCCTGACACAAGTCATCATACAGGGTGACCAAGGCTATTTCCATACAAACCCCAAAACTCAAAAGCAGAAGTGCAAACATAGCAAAAACAGTGTTGCCTATCCAACACTGAATTGGTTTCAGAAGCCTGGCCAGAAGGGTGGTGAGTGGTGGTCTGGAGGGAGGGGAAATGGTAGTGTGCTGCCTGCACAGGGTTTAGAATTGTATACAGCAGGGCCCCGCTTTTTGGCGGCCTGGTTTTCGGTGTTCCGCTAATACGGTGGCTAAAATTAGAGTAAGGCCCCACTCATACAGCACTTGTTCCATTTTTATGGTGTTCTTCAGGCATCAGGGGCCATTTTAATGAAGGAGTTCCGCTTTTTGGCGGGTTTCATTTTTCGGCGGGGGTCTGGAATGTAACCTGCCATACGAGTGGGGCCCTACTATAGGGAGACTCCTTCTGTTGTGCTAAACAAGGCGTTTATTAGGTTAGAGTTATGGAACTCTAGAGGTCTGTCTCTATGCTCCCTTAGCCTTATAGTAACTTCCTGTCAGGTGACCTCTCTTTAATTGGTTACTTAGTTTTCCCTCCAAAACCTGCCTCAGTAAGTTTGTTTCAGTCATCAGTGAAGCTAGCAGCAGGCTTAGTAGCCCCAGAGGACAACACTCTTTTATTACCTATCGCTCTCTCTCAGAAGTTATTTCTCTGCCAGAATTGCCTCTTCCAGAAGCTCTCTCTCTCAGAAGTTACCTCTTCTCCACTGAATTCTATCTCTTCAACAATCCTACAATATAATCACCTGCTATGAGCCTTCTCCATCATCATCACCATCCTCAGTTCACCAGAGACTGTATGTTTTCTTTGAAGTTTCTGTATACCTTTATGTTTTCTGGTTTAATAAAATAGTTCTGATTAAAAGAGAGAGAGATTGAGTTGACTGTATGTAGGGTTGCCATATTGCCCGGTTAGCTGGGTTTGTGATGTTCCTGTATTAGTGTAAATAGGGTAAGTGCTGTTTGTATAGGAGATACATGGTAAGTAGAATGAAAGAGGAAGGGGGAGTGAATGGGCAGTAGAATGCTGGATGATTGGCTGAATGTTTAAAATGGCTGACAATATAAAAGGAAGAATGACAGTGGAATCTAGGAGGTGATGAAAGTGAGTGGGTTGTTTTGGTGGGTTTGAGAGAGTTGTTTGTCAGGAGAGCGTGGAGAAGGAGGGGGTGGAGTTCAGATTAGTATTAGATAAAACCATATGCTTATGTGCCTTATGAAGTAATCTTGTTATCTTTGTTATTTAATAAATATATTTGGTTTACCAAAGGCCTGATCCTTGGCTGGGGTTTCACAGACCAGAAGGGAGGGCAAGGTAAATACCAAGGCTGAAGGGTAATAAATGGTGGCAGTGGTGAAGGGGATAATATAACACCACAAGTATTCAGAGCAAACCAGAATTATCTGCATTGATACAAAGGGAGTGGGATGTGAGGCGTCCTTCCCTGGCTCTCCCTGTCAGGTTCCTACCTGCACGTGGCTACTGCCTGTCACTAGGCACCACCAGGGACTCCACCAGTCCGGACCGCTCTCTCTTATGGTTTCTCTCCCCGCTCTAGCACAGATCTCAACAGATCCCCCTGCTAGGCAACCACCAGTAACGTCCCAATACTAGTATTCCCAGAGACTCTGAATACTGGTATTGTTATTCTCTTCACCGCTGCCACCATTTGTTACAGTTCCCCTTCAGCCTTACCCTCCCTTCTGGTCTGTGAAACCCCAGCCAAGGATCAGGCCTTTGGTAAACCAAATTAAGTATTTATTACAGATAACAAAGCTAACAAGATTAACAAGATTTCTTCTTAAGGCACATAAGCATATGGTTTTACTCAATACTAATCCGAACTCCACCTCCCTCCTGGTAAACAACTCTCTAAACCCCACCAAGCAATCCACTCTTTCTCTTCTCCCCCCCAGATTCCACAATTCACCACCTCACATTCCCCCAGATTTACCTGTCATCCTTTCATTTATACTGTCAGCCATTTTAAACATTCAGCCAATCATCAAGCATTCTATTGCCCATTCACTCCCCCTCCTCTTTCACTACTTACCATGTGTACTCTAAACAACCAGCACTTACCATATATACACTAATATATAGGAACATCACATGGGACAGCTTAAGCACGCAGTCACAGAGGTAACCTGATAGAGAGACTCAGGCAGAGTCACTGGGAATACTGGTTATAGGACGGGACTGGTGGTGCTGCCTAGCAGGGGGATCTGGTGAGGTCTATGCTAGAGCGGGGAGAGAAACCATAAAAAAGGACAGTCTGGACTGGTGGAGTCCCTGGTGGTGCCTAGTGACAGGCAGTAACCACGAGCAGGTAGGAACCTGACAGGGAGAGCCAGGGAAGGGCGTCACAGGGTTTTACCCAGATTCTTTGCATGCCACCCGGCGCCCGTTTAGCCCCTCAGGTGGCCCGGATTCTCAGCTTTAATTAAAAAAAAGTTTCTAGGTAGTGAATGTAAAAAAGAATTGTGTTTGTGTTCTAACTCTTTCTGTCCCCCTCTCCAGTCCCATTTTAAAGCAAGTAGGCAGGGCTTACTTAGGTATTACAGGTTTTATTCTGTAGGAAACTAATATTGATTTTTTTAAAACTAATACTGATTTTTCTGCAATGACCAACTGGTTTGACAATGAACTATTATATGGGCTGTATGTATTTATACATCTGCAGTGTGTGTGCGTGTGCATGTATGGAGTGTTTCCAACAACCCTGTGAGGTAGGGTTGGAAACCGAGGCAGCTCACAACAAGAAATAAAGCCATTTAAAATCCAATAACCATAAAAACAAATATAAACAGTTGCAAAACAGCGTAAAGTGGCATGATTTGGAATTTTGGGTTGTGTGAATGAAGTTGCTTATCACTTGAGGTTGCATTTCTGTCCCTGTTTGAATAAGCCCCACTGAATACACTGGGACTTGCTTCTGAATAAATAAACCTAGGATTGCACTATAAATATCTTTACAGTTTGTGTAAATAATAAATATATTTGATAGTCATGCTTATATAAATATTTCTTCATTTATCATATTTTTGGTTTTTGGTTAGGAATCCTGACTGGTTGTGAGATGCTTAGTTTCCTGCCTTACTCATAGGAATCTTGTTGTGGTTGGTATGGTATTACATTTAGGAAAGTGTTACTGCCTTTTGTGTTGTTTTTTTCCTATTTGCATTTCACTTATCTTTAACCTCACTCCATTACAGCCATAGAAGCAACAGCAGCATATGCAAGATAATTAACTCCCATTAGTGATAAGAGCAAAAATTTATAATTATTATTTTAATTAAAACAAGAGGCTTATCAGTACTTTGAAGAGGACCAGATATTTATTTTCTTTCTGAGCCCAGGACTGGGTCTTTCATGATGCCCGCGGGGGGGGGGGGAGCAGGAGAGTAGTCGATAAGACAGACATCCTGGCATTGGTAATCTAATTAGCAAGGTTTGCCCAGTTTCATTTTGAGTATGGAGGTGGAACCTGTGTAGATGTGGTTGATCAAAGGGAGAAGAAATTTTGAGTTAAGCAAAGCTCTGCTTTTATAAAACCTAAGAAACATACAGATACTTTGAATGTCTTGAGTGCCTGCACCAGTGGAATACTGGAGGAACTTGTAAAACTTGTTGCCACAGTATTTAGAACTGAGCATGTGGCGTGAAAGACTCCTTCTCCTAACATTTTGGCTTCTTGTTTTTCTCCACCCACCACATCTCTGAAATATATCGTATATGTAATGGTTAACCATACTAAAAAATGTAAATAAGTTTATTTCGGTCAATGACCAGCAAAGGTTAACCATACTGCTGCCCTGGCTTACTTTATGTTTGTTGCTATTTTGTGTTTTTATTATGTTTTTATATTGCTTGTGTATTTTTATTGTTTTTATTATATTTGTAAGCTGTGCTGAGCTCTGTTTTTAACAGCAGAAGGGCAGGATATAAATACTCTTAATCAATCAATCAGTATTCCATAGTGTTGGAAACTAGAGTCTAGGTATTTAAGGCTGAAAATGTTGCTTTTTAACAAAAGATTTCTCACATCTTTCCCCAGTTTTTGGTGGTAATTCCTAGGCACAAAAACAAAACAACTGGACAATCCAAATATTAATATGAATTTGCAAATAATTTGCATAATATGCAAATTAGCCTGCCCAGATTTGTGGAACTGGAATATGGCAACCCTAACTGTATGGCAAAGTGGGTTTCAGAACCACGGCCTCAAAACAGGTAGTGTTGCCACCCCAGAAGAATGTATTTTTCAACAGATCAAGAACAGGACAGGTATTCCAATGTAAGTTCTGTAAAACATTTCTGATTAAATTTGTGCTAGATGACACACTTTAACTTGGCTGACTCTCTCTCTCTATATATATATATATCATGCTGATGAGATTGTATAAGTATACATATCATGTATCAGATATGAAGGGCAAATGTGTGCATTTTCTACTGCATGTTCCTTTAAAATACATGCAAGCAGGAGCCCAATCTCTTTTGCATACTGTTTATATGTAATTTTAAAAAGGCAAGGCTAATCTCCCACCACCCCAGAAATATGCACTACATACCATACACAGTGGTAACATACCAATTACAAAAAGTAAGAATAAAAACTTGTATGAAGCTGGCTCCTAGTGTGTCATTAAAACAGAAATTGGGAGGAATGCAATGCCATTTTAAGTTTTTACTTAGATGCAAAAATGTTTAAGGCAGGCACTGGTATTAACACTTTACTTTAGCTATCTCCTATAGGCTTCAATTTGCATTTAATAACAAGCTGTGAAAAAGAAACATTGCCTCTTACTTCCGTGTTTATTAATGCTCACCAGCCCATATCAGGGAATGGATATGTGACCAGAATGGATAGTGCTATAGATTTTGAGGGACGTCACAGAAGCTCCTCCTATACACTCAGATTCTTTCATGTTAGTGATGAATTACTTCTGTACCCTGCTTTTTAATCTAGCTGCAATTATGAGATAAGAGGAATCTGACTGCATTTCTGAAGCCACCTGTTGCAAAGGGCTTGAAACAATGCATACTGAAAGCAGCAGATGTTTACTGAATTGTGCTTTATTTTTAAAGCCAGAAATTGCTTTACTAGTTTCAGAAATGGTGCAATCAGTACAATAAATAAACCAGCATTGAATAAAGGGAGGAAACACTGACAAGGCTGAAAATATTGCAGCAGAAATCTTTTTTTAACAAAACTGGAAACCTACTATGCATTACTCCCATACTAAACTCTAACAAGACTAGACCTGACCTTATCCACACAAACTATCAAAGACTACTCAAATGACTAATAACAGTGTAAAAGGCCTTGCTTTTATTACCATAGCAACGTCTTTCAATAAATCCATCACTGTCACTTACTTCACATTCTATTCAATTGTCTGTATTAAAACGAATTCTGTCATGTAAATGTGGCATACAATAAAGTAACTACCCAAAGGAAAGCTGCATTCTTATAACCAATAATTTTGAAAGCATGGGTTATGTAAAATATTTACCCTTTGTATAGAATATTTAATGTTTATAAACCCCACTTAGGGTTGCCAAGTCGGAAGCATCCCAAACGCTGAGATTTCAGGGCATGCCCTAATGATGTTGTTGTGTTTGAATTGAAACCCCCAGTGCCAGTGTTGTGTTTAAATTGAAACCCCAGTGTTAATAAAACTATAATTCACTGGTCTTACCTAAACCAGCTTAGGCTTCATGAGAAATAGAACCAAAGTGGCATTTATCTGACTTTCGGTATAAAACGTAGATTTATTTCCTTGTGACCTGACCCTTACCGACGTTCCAGTGGCTCATATAATAAAAGCCGGATTACGCTGGAGACTCCCCTACTATGCATTTCATATCGTATATATGCTTATGGCTTTGCTTATTGCTGTCAAAATGTTTCACACAGAAATGTCTGTGTTTAAAGACTGCTTTATTGTCCCTCATAGCTCTCGAGTTGTATCCCTCCCTTTTGATATGCAAGACATAATGATACCATGTCTGTGTTTGAGTTAGAGGGCGCCCGGTTGCAACTGAACCTCCTCTTCCCATACGCCTTTGTCCGTTCCTGCATAGTGCTTATCTCAAGGACATGTGAAATATGTAGACAAGTTGACAGTGCAATGTTTCCACTTTGTTCTTCTCCTGTACCCCTTTTGTTTCTCACATATGTCCTAAAGCTATGGCAGTTAGCAATTGTTTCTTTATGTTTTATGACGTGAACATGATACTGTAAACTTCGGGGTAAGCCTATATAAACCCCCATCTATCAATAAACGCGGTTCCCATGCTCACCTGCTTTGGCTTGTAAGTATTGGGTCCCCTTTGCAAAGGCTTTGTTTTGTGTTGCTTGATCTCTGATAGTGGGTTCATATTTACTCAGCTCCGCACTCTCCCGGGGTGTAATAAGTGAGCTGGGATAACAGGACAGCTTGCGTGTTGGGTTTGGATCTAACAATTGGGGGCTCGTCCGGGATCCCTTGTGCGGACCCCCTTTTTGCCATTGCACCCCTTGAATTGATAACAGGCGCCACGAGGATTTCCTCGGTTATCAACACAAGTGGGCGGCTTTGACATTTTGGGGATAAAGCACAGTTGAGGAAAACCCGCTATCAGACGTCATGGGAAATAAAGGGAGTGTGCCGGTAAAGGACAGCCCTTTGGGAATAATGTGTATGCTGTGGCAAGAGGAGGACTTGCCTGTGCGTAAGAGAGGCCTGAAAAAGAGAAAGATGATTGAGCTCTGTGCGGTAGCGAGACCGCGGGTAACTGCAGTATTGGCACCGGGTGAACGGTAGCCAAAGAGCGGCTCCTTTAAACCCGTTCCTTTAAGAGGAGTAGGGGAGCGGATTGAGGTAAAACATTCAGATTAATTGCATTTCTGGCTCCTATGGCAGATGGGAGTGCAGAGATTGCAGGGTTTTTACAATGCTGAAAGACAGATCTTTGACCGGTGAGGCCCCCCCTCCAAGTTATTTTTCTAAGGATGACTCAGATGGAAGAATGATTTTAAGTCGTTCTATTATGCTTTCCGCGCCAGCGCCGCCTTCCAGCCCTGAAGGCGGGGCTCCTCGGCCGGCGCGGAAACAAGTCTCTTCCGATTCAAGTGCTGAGACGGAAGAGAAGGATCCAGGAGAGGGGCCCTCAGGGGGGAACGGTCACGCGCTTGCGAAAAGGAGAAAAAGAGAAAAAGAGAAACGGTTATTGACTAAGGAAACGCCATTGATTGTGCGAGACCAGCCGTACCTGGACGCCCAGGGACGGGTCAGACTCCTAGGTGTGTAAGGCTTGTGTTTTCCCGGGAAGTAAGAACGTAAGAATGGTAATAGGAAGGATTTGCATAAAAGAAATGTGTATGAGTTGGGTACCCAAGTGAGAGGTTGTATGCGGATAGCTTTTTTTTTGAGTGTATGTATGAAAGTTTTTCTGTGGGTTTGCTTTCAAGGGAACTTTCCTTCCATTACTGTTGTTCATAAATCATGCTGATTTTACCTTTTCCTCTTTTAACTGCTTGGATCAGCTGCGCTGCCCACCTGTTCTCTTAGTAGTTCTTAGCATTTTTTTTTATAGAAAGTATAGGATTTGAACTAAGCGATTCCTTTTAGAATGTCTGGGTTTCTTTCTCTTCTGTTCCTGTACTGGGTTAACTCCTTCTTCCCTACCTCCTTATTTGATATGAATTTAGATTATTAAGGGTTTTTGTGTGTGTGTGTGTGTGTGTGTGTTTGTCTGTCTTGCTTGCTACAGATTACTTGTGTGCATCTTCCTTCCTGATGTAATGTTTTATATCTTCCTTATCTCAGTCCTTGCCATTGAGGAACGTTTTATTTCTTTGGAGCTCCCTTCCTTTTCAAGCTTCTTAAAATTGTTTTCTCCAGTCTGCTTAAACAGTGGGATGATAGTTTTCTCTGCAGCAGTTTTATGCTTTAAGTCTAACGTGATCCCTATGGTTTACTATGTTTTATATAAAGACGGATTGGCTGTGTTTTCCTAATTATTGTGCTGTCTGTTATGTGATTGTAACTTATTAAATATAATTTCTTATTTCAGCCCTTGCCGTTTGACATTAATCCCAATAGCAGATGTTCACAGAGGGGGGGATATTTTTGTCTAGAATAAGTTTTGCTTTTCATTATTTGTCAGTTATTTCTTATCTTGTAAATGTTACGTTTCTTTTGACGTGGTTCTTTTTTTGTTTGTTTGTTTGTTTTGTTACTGCATGTTGAGCCAGAATCACAGAAAAGGGAAAGAAATTGGTTTCCCCCCCTTTGTTAAGATACTAGAGTTCCTTTTGTTTAGATTAGACCTGAACCTTTGGCTGTTGCTTGTAGATAAAAGCCTGGCACAGTTAGTTTTTCTGTCAGTGGCCAAAGGGGCAAAAATAACAAAATTACTTTTGAAACTACTCTACCCATTTACCTGTATATAAAGGGAGGCAATTGTAAGTGCCAACTAAATTTGTATGTAGTGCCTTGTGGGTAGAATTCATCATTGTTGGTAGATTGTGGATTAGAACCTATACCTGTTGAAACTTTTGAACTTGAGTAAAATATATATATATATTTGGAAGTCAACAACAAAACTTCCTGAAGGGTCTTTCTTCCATAAGGAAAATAAAACCTCTTCTTGAGGTACTCGATCCCAGGTAATTGTTTTAAATTTGTCTGTGAAATGTATAATTTGCCCATTTCCTAGATAGGCAAAACTGAGGCCACCTTGCTGTTTAAACCTAATGAGATGCCCTCTTGTGACTAGGTAAATTCATTAGCAAAAGGGGACCAAAATGCAGAGCTTCCAGCCACAGTAATTGTCTACCTCATATTAGAATTCACATTGGGAATCAATATTACTTTGCTTCCAAAACAGAAACTCATCCCCAGTTGCTCTTTGACTGAAGATGGACCAGGACTTTCAACAGGAAAATGCATTGTCATACCTTGTGCATATAAATCACACTATTACTAATGAACTTTTTTCTTTTAAAATGATGTTCGCAATTATAACGCATGTTAGTGCATTTATTCCTTGACGGGCACTTAGAGCAACTGCTCTGCATACAGGATGAGCACCATTGGAACACCCTGCTGATTTGGAACAGAACTTAATCTATTTGTGCCACTAACATCTCTTTGTTTTGTATTCATAGCAAGAGGTATAAATCCTTTTTCTCTGCTTTCCGTGGCTGCTTTTCATGAGCAAGGCTCTACATAGCCAGAGGATGGGGAAACTCAGGAGTTTAGAATATGTTGTACTGTTGTGTGTTTTGTCTGTCTGTTGCAAAGACAATATTTTGGTTTTGTCCACTTTAATCAGAAGTCTCATCTGTGGCCATGGATGTTTTATTTTTATATTTTCCTTCCTGTACTGAAGTGTTTTCTCCCCAAGGAACATTTTCCTTTTGCGTGTGTATCATAGAAGATTTTTTATTTTGAGACATTTTGGACTCGATCTTTGAAGTGCTCCAGGACCATAACACGATATGCAACTGGCATGCTATTTTCCTGTATTGCTGCAATAACAGCATAGAGGCCTGCTTCATTCTACCTAACCACAGAACTATTTTCGGGCCTATATTGGCCAGCAACCTGAAACGGGCACCTTGTGCAAGTTTGCAATCTTTTCATACAGTCACTCGGGGGAAAAGGGGGGGGGAAATGAAGATTCTTTCATTATTTCAGTTTCTCTGCCTAACATCAGCAAAAGACACACATGTTCAGTGGAAGCTGTAACTGAACATGAACAGGAACAGGATGAACTTTGTGCAAGCCATCCCACAGTGTGTTTATTTGTTTTATTTACTTGCTTTCTTTGTAATATTTCCATTGTAATATTGAATGTAACTGTTTATGCATTGTCCTTTAAGAATGTGTTGTTGTTATTGTTTTCCCTTCATAATTTATATGTTATGGCTGTTTTGTTCTTTAGATGTTTTTACTTTTCAAATCCTTCTGAGTGATTCTGTAATAGGGGTTTTACTGAATTTGGCTACTTCAGATGTAAGGTTCATCAATGTGAAGTTTTGACCCATTTGTTTATTTTCTCACTCTGTCATTACAATGGCTAGGAATAGGTAACAATTAATGTGAATGGATGTCAACACTTAAGAATCTAGGAAGATGATAGTTTGGAATTCCATCAAGATTGCTTTTCTCTCAAAATGATTAATGTATCTTATGGCTTTTTCATGCTAAGAAATGAATTAAGTTCAACTATTGTATATTCTGGACATGGGTGTATGAGCCTTAGAATATTTTGTGATTATGATGTTATTGATAAGTACTATATACAACCTATGCTAACATTTCAATAGATGCCTTTGTGGTATTAAGGTAGGATGTGACTTTCCATTTAAAGTCCATGTATGGATCATCCAGAGAATATTAGTTAATCCAGATTTGTTTCAACACCTCAAACCCATCACATTAGGTTATGACCTAGCTAATCTTCAGACACTACTTTCTCATCCTATGTACAGAAACAATTAGAAGCAGTTAAACAAATGGAGAAGCAAGTACACTCTAGATAGCACATGATTGCCATACAGTCATTTACATTATAGATAAGCACTCACAGATATAGTAACATGGATGTATTTGGAATTCCCTGTTTGGCTGGGATAAGGATGCCAAAGAAGGTTTAACACTTATAATGCACCCCATTGTGGTGATTTGAATTCTGATCTTTGTCTAATTAACCCTTGTAATGTGTATTCATCTCGTATGGCACAGTCACACCCTGGAAGTCAGTATTGGAGCCTATGTGAAAGGTCATCTGTGTACATCTGCCTTTCACATAAAAGGAGGGAGTGGTACGGCTTGGCTAACCCCGTTTTGGTTCAAGTGGAATCTAGGAGGTGCAAAAGCCAAGAGCTATAACTTCCACTCCAACTCACACATACCCCCACGGCTGGTAATGCGTTCCAGAGGTTTTGTGCATAGAAAAACAAGGGCAGAGTTAAACGCTGTCGCATAAATGTTATCTTAATCCTTGGCGGATACACCCCCATCCACAGGGAATCCCATTGCTCGTTAGAAATAGCATTAGTTTTCCTTTTTTCTTGACTAGAAACACACATATCAGAAAATATATACAGACATAGGGGGTCTTCTTATATTGAGACCCCCCCCACTGGCCTGGATTTTACAGAAGACAGGGACAACCAAAACAAGGAACACACACTTCACCACATGGATAAGTGGGAGCTCCCTTTGTCACTTAAGGAGTACAGTCTCCTTTGCTTCCTGCTACAGCTTAAAGGAGGCAGAGGAGGGCTGGGTGATAAGCGGTTTAGTAAGAGGTGAGGTCTGTATGACCAATACATGTGATATACCCACTTGAAAATGGCAATTGGACTTTGAAGAATGGGACATAAAACAGTGGGTAAGGTAATATTACTGTTGAGATGGTAGCATTTGTTGCATTTCATTTTCCTCAGGTCACTGACTTGTTCTTTTCCTATGAGGCTTAACGGGTCGCCAAATGCCTGCTGGCCCTTGGTGGCTCTGTGAATTTTGGTCTAGCTGGCAGAAGATATTGTTTTATGTGATTATAGTAATAGGTTTTTTTTTTATTATTATTATTACTGGATGTTGTTACTTGCAATGTATTTCTAATGTTATTCAGTTAATCTCTATAGGTCTCTGAGTTTAGTTTTAGGGACCAAAACCAAGCAAACGGGCCATTCTAGTAGTATCAAAAGGCCCAGTCATACTTGACAGTTCCTTGGTCGATGTACTGAAAAGGAAGTTGAGCAGACTGACGCAAGATTGTGTTTTATGTTGTAATAGTTATAGTATTATTAATAGCTGTTTGTTGCTGTATACAATGCATCCCAAATTTAATCCAGCTTGCTTCCGCCTGCCTGCATAGGCTGATTTCTTCATTTTCCCGAAAGCCTCAATCTGCTATTCCAAATTTGATGCAATTGGCCTCAGTCTGTATAAACAAGCTCACACTGTCATTTTCCGAAAACCGCAACCAACTTACATGGAAATGGCTTTAAGGCCGATTTGGCAACCCAAGCAAGGTGATACAGCTACCTGAGAGACTAGCTAGTCTCTCAGGGCTGAAAGGGGGGATTGTTGTGTTTGAATTGAAACCCCCAGTGCCAGTGTTGTGTTTAAATTGAAACCCCAGTGTTAATAAAACTATAATTCACTGGTCTTACCTAAACCAGCTTAGGCTTCATGAGAAATAGAACCAAAGTGGCATTTATCTGACTTTCGGTATAAAACGTAGATTTATTTCCTTGTGACCTGACCCTTACCGACGTTCCAGTGGCTCATATAATAAAAGCCGGATTACGCTGGAGACTCCCCTACTATGCATTTCATATCGTATATATGCTTATGGCTTTGCTTATTGCTGTCAAAATGTTTCACACAGAAATGTCTGTGTTTAAAGACTGCTTTATTGTCCCTCATAGCTCTCGAGTTGTATCCCTCCCTTTTGATATGCAAGACATAATGATACCATGTCTGTGTTTGAGTTAGAGGGCGCCCGGTTGCAACTGAACCTCCTCTTCCCATACGCCTTTGTCCGTTCCTGCATAGTGCTTATCTCAAGGACATGTGAAATATGTAGACAAGTTGACAGTGCAATGTTTCCACTTTGTTCTTCTCCTGTACCCCTTTTGTTTCTCACATATGTCCTAAAGCTATGGCAGTTAGCAATTGTTTCTTTATGTTTTATGACGTGAACATGATACTGTAAACTTCGGGGTAAGCCTATATAAACCCCCATCTATCAATAAACGCGGTTCCCATGCTCACCTGCTTTGGCTTGTAAGTATTGGGTCCCCTTTGCAAAGGCTTTGTTTTGTGTTGCTTGATCTCTGATAGTGGGTTCATATTTACTCAGCTCCGCACTCTCCCGGGGTGTAATAAGTGAGCTGGGATAACAGGACAGCTTGCGTGTTGGGTTTGGATCTAACAATGTCATGGGGACATGCCCTAGTGATGTCATAGGGTAGGTCCCAGTGATGTCATGGGGCGGGCCCTAGTGATGTAATTAAGCATGATATATATTAAGCATCAACCACAGTTGCTTGGAGCATATCACTCAAACAAAAACATTTCTCTGATTGGAAATTAAGATAGAAATCTTAGCTAAATGAGGGTATTTCCAGGTCCAGCTGAAGTGACAGGATCATTCCTTCTCATCTGCTTAGACAGCTTGGGTAAGATACATTTATCTAGCCTACTTGCTTCTGGCAAGAAGGGTTTAAGTGCCCTCAGGCTAGGCCAGTCACCAGAAAGCCATTGTAGGAGGAAGGGAGCCTAATGTTGTAAAGATGTTAGACGGGACCACTCAGGAGTAAAGATGGATGCCCCCGAAGGCTGCAATTCTCAACACACTTACTAAGGGACTAAGCCCCATAGAACTCAGCAGGACCTCTGAGTACATATTATGATTGTGCTGTTGGTAAAGCTTCACTAGGGATCCTCTGCAACAATACAGTAGGGCCTCACTCATATGGCAGGTTAGGTTCCAGACCCCTGCCGAAAAGCAAAAACTGCAGAAAAGCAGATCAGCTGTAGTGCGGGGGTCTGGAACCTAACTCACTGATTGCGCCAAAGGAGATCAGTTGTAGCGCGCTACAGCTGATCTTCCCCTCCTCCAGCGAGATCAGCTGAAGTGTGGGGGTCTGATCGCCCCGAGGAGAAGAAGATCAGCTGTAGCATGCTACAGATGATCTTCCCCTACTCCAGCACGATCAGCTCCAGCGTGTGAGTCTGATCGTGCCAGAAGAGGAGGAGATCAGCTGTAGCTCTCTACAGCTGATCTTCCCCTCCTCCGGCGAGATCAGCTGGAGCGCGGGGAGCTCCATCCCCCCCTCCAGCTGATCGCCCCTCTGGTGCCGTATTAACGGAACGCCAAGAAGCGGGGCCCTACTGTATCCATATCAAAGCAGAGTTGGCAGCCCCCTGCATGGAATGCCCTGCCTGCCTTTTAATATGGGTGCTCCAAACTTCTTTACAGATTTGACCCTTCACTGCAGAGAGAGCTTTGAAAAACGAATGAGTTAAGAAGATTCTTTACTCTTTCCTGCCTACTCTGTGGGGTGTTATAAACTCACTTTGACAGCCAACCCAATTCCAGTGAGTAATAATTGACAGAGAGAAAATATACATGGTTTGGTCTACCTTCACAGGCAGTAGATTGGGAACAACAGCAATTGAAGCCACACTTCCCAGTATGTGAATTTTCTTTTACCACTATTGGGCAAGAAACAAACCATCATGCAAATGACAAGGTGCATTATCAGTGGGTTTAAGGGAATTGAGCTGACCACATGGAACCACTGTTGTTTTGTTATATGGATGTAAGGGAGTAAGGTCAGAGGTAAATGAAATGCAAATAGAAAAAAAAATAGAGTGATGATTTCCTAAATGCAATACCATACCAGCCACAAAAAGATTCCTGTAAGAAAGAAAACTCAGCATCCTACAACCAGTCAGGGTCCCTAACCAAAACTAAAAAGCCAGTCAGCCAAGGTCACAGAAATCCTCATGCAGCACAAACTGAACCGGGGGCTGCAGTTAGCACAGAATGCTGCGGCATGATTGTTGACATGAGTGAGACCCTATCAGCACATAACACGTCTGCTCTGAAATCTGTACAGTTACCGATTTGCTACAAGGCCAAGTTCAAGGTGTGCTTTCCATATTACGGGTGCCACACAGTACTTGTCCCGCTCTTGTAAGAAATCAATCCTTTAGTGTGGCAGTACCTATGCTTTGGAACTCTCTGCCTATTTACATTAGGCAAGTGCCTTCACTGTACTCATTTTTGCCACCTGCTAAAAACATTTTTGTTTAGGCAAGCCTACCCAGGCATGCAGAAGCTATTATGTTTTTTATGTTTTTAACTCATTGTTGGTTTTATTATTTTGAATGTTTTTAAATACCTTTCTTTAACTGGTTTTGCCAATTTTATTGTTTCAAAATTATAAACAGATTTGATGTTTTTTTTTTACAATAAACTAGTATATAAACGTTGTAAATAAAATACATAAATAAATTTTGGAGTCACTGTGGCCCTTGGGTCTCTTTCCTCTTTTGTACCGAGTCAGGCCATTTGGTACTGATGACATGGAGTAGCATTGGC
Source organism: Rhineura floridana (assembly GCF_030035675.1). Lineage (NCBI taxonomy): Eukaryota > Metazoa > Chordata > Lepidosauria > Squamata > Rhineuridae > Rhineura > Rhineura floridana. Next base: position 53,269,582 of record NC_084484.1, read on the forward strand.
TCACCAGGATTCCAGGCAATAGTCTCTTCCAGAGATTGAATTTTGGACCTTTGCATGCAAAGCTTTTGCCCTACCACTGAGCTACAGTCCTGTTTAAAAATAAATCTTTTAACATTGTTCTTTTCAGTTCACTAATAAATGCACAGCATACTAGGGCAGGTCGAAACCATACATTTAAAGCACGTTCAACATACATTTGAGGCACATGAATTCCACTACAGAATCCTGGGAACTGTAGTTTGTTAAGGGCGGTGGGAACTATAACTGTGATAGGGGAACATTTCCCAGGATTCTTTGGAGGAAGTCATGCACTTTAAATGTCAGTTGGATGTGCATTAAATGTATTATGTGATTCTGCATTACTTCATAAACTTTTCCTACGTATAAATCATTTTAATTAACTTTTAAAATGTAAATAAGCTAGAAAGTATACTGGGTGACCATGGGCTACGCCCAATATTACAGTTGCCACACACTGGCTCCTCCTACCGGCGCACCTCCTGTACATGGGTGGAGTGTTGTAACTCAATTCATTAGAACGTTTGTGGGTTGGCTAGAGATAAGGAGTAGGGGTGGAGCTTCTGTACAGTAGGGCCCAACTCATATGGCAGGTTAGGTTCCAGACCTGCGCTGAAAAGCAAAAACCAGCAAAGAGTGGATCAGCTGTAGCGCAGGGGTCTGGAACCTAACCTGCTGATCGCGCCAGAGGAGGAGAAGATCAGCTGTAGTGCACTACAACTCATCTTCCCCTCCTCTGGCGAGATCAGCTGGAGTGCTGATCACCCCAAGGAAGAGAAGTCTTATCTTCCCTTCCTCCGGCGAGATCAGCTTGAGCGTGGGAGTCTGATCACCCCAGAGGAGGAGAAGATCAGCTGTAGTGCGCTACAGCTGATCTTTCCCTCAGGCAAGATCAGCTGGAGTGTGAGGAGCTCCGCCCCCCCTCCAGTTGATCACCCGCTGGTGCCTTATTAGTGGAACGCCAAAAAGCAGGGCACTGAGAAGCGGGGCTCTACCGTATTATATACATAGAGTATTGCAGTGTGCTGGTTATTGCTTGGCCTATTGTGCTCCTCAGGGTGAAAACAACAGAGTGAGGGACCATGACCACCCCAAGGAAGAAGGGCATACTTAAAATGTAGAGGAAATAATAATTTACAACCATAATGTGAAATCAGATACATATGAAAACATAGTATGAAAAAATATTTATATAAGCATGAATGTCAAAGATGTGCATTATTTACACAACATGTAAAGATATTTATAGTGCAATCCTATGCATGTTTACTCAGAAGTCCCAATGTATTTAATGGGGCTTACTCAGACAGGCAATGCATAGGGCTGCAATTCAGTGATAAAGAACTTCACTCACCCAATCCAAAATTCAGAATCATGCCACTTTAAGCTGTTTTGCAACTGTTTTATATTTGTTTTATGGTTATTGGAATTTAAATTGCTTTGTTCCTTGTTGTGAGCTGCCTTGGTTTCCAACCCTACCCCCACAGGGTTGTTGGAAATATTCCATATACACAAAGGAGATGTAAATATATATATACAACCCATATAATGGTTTATTGTCAAAACCAGTTGGCCATTGCAGAACATTTTTTAAAGAAATAAGTATTAGTTTCCTGTCAAATAAAAGCAGTGACACCTAAAGTAAGCTCTGCCTAACTGCTTAAAAAAAAGGATCGGAGGTGAAGAGAAAGATTTATAACACAGTCCTTTGTTATGTTCACTCAAAAGTCCCATTGATTTTCAGCATAATCCTAACCATGTCTACTCAAAAGTAAGTCCTACTGAATTCAATGGGGTTAATTCCCAGGTATGTGGAATTAGCATTGCAGCTTTACTCCCAGAAAAGCTTCATATTGGGACGGTTTTCAAAACAGGTTATGAATAAGACAAATAAACTGCCCTCTTTAACAGTCCAGTAAAATGTAAACTTATTTGACTCCCAAATTAGAAAACTATAACACTGCAGCATGTACACTTTTCAAAACCTGTTCAAAAATTATTTGAAAGATAAAAAGTATGATATGCCATTTTTGCAAGTAATAACATATCATTACACTTTTATGCCTACCAAGATCCAGCTGTGATTTTCTGTTGCAGTGAAATCCTATGCATGTTCACTCAGAAGCAAGTCCCAAACCTGTACAGAGAAAGTACTCTTTAGGCTGCTGAAAGCAATATATTTACTGAAGCAGGAAAAGGAAACTGTTTTCAGAACTTAAAATGGGATTTAGGCATTGCTAATGTCAATCACAACCCTGACTTCACTTATTGGCTAAAAACCAGAAAGGGCGGGGATTAGTGCAGTCGGTACCAACAGAAGTTGTGGGGGGGGGCTGACATTTTGGTTTGTATGTCTTGAATCAGACCACCTAGAAACTTATTTTTTTTAAAAAAAAAATGAAAGCTAAGAATCCAGAGATTAAGGTGACTCACCTGGAGACTCAGAGAGGACCCCCAAAACCTGGGTGAATACTGGAGACCTGACAACCCTACAATAAATACCTGTATATTAGATCACAACTGCCCCAGGAAATACCAAGCATTGCCCAAGATTGCCCTGATTCTGTGCCTTCAACAGACAGTAGTTCTATAAAATTATACAGCCACGAGAGTGGCTGTATACTATAATCAGCATGGATTTTTCGCATTCTGCAATGTTAAATTGAAAATACCCCCCATGCCATTCTGATGCTTCCCATAAACTCATTTCAAAACAAAACCTTACACAACTTACAGTCCTAAACTCAGAAATGCTTGCTTAACAACCCTCTAAATTTTCATGGATATACAGAAAACAGTCAGAGAGAATCGAGAGTTCAACTTGCAAAAAGAGAGAGAGAAAAACCAGAGCCCTTTTTGACTTTTTTTCTGTCAGAGTTCTCATAATCTGTTGAAATCAGAGCTTGGAATATTACTTTTAAAAAGTAATAAATTACAGTTACAGTTACATGGCCCAAAAAGTAGTAATTACAATTACAATTGCTCTGAAAGTAACTGATTACTTTTACTCAAAAGTAATCACTACAATTACATTTTAGTTGCTTTTAAAAAACAAATTGCCTACAAGGTGCTGGCCTTGGCTGCTGCACATCTAAGTAGCTTGAAACAACATTAAAAATAAAAACACACACACAGAGGGTAGGTAGTAGATTTTTTTTATCTGTAAGATTAATAGAATGGCATAACAGAATCTCACATCACCCCACCCCACCACCAGCAATGATGATACCCCAATACATATAATTCACTTGAAATCAAATTTTACACTTGAAATGCTGGTTTTACAATACATTTCTGTTATGTCTCAAAAGAACAGGATGCTCAAAAAACACGTCAGACAAGGAATGTCTTTTTACAGATTATGCTGCCACCAGTACCGAACAGGCGTTCTGCGGCACTTGAAGGCATGACTGTGTTGTGCTGTCAAAAACAACGCAGCACCCCTTTCAACTAAAACACATTTTGATCAATATGGCAATCCCCTATCATCAAAGAAAAATGCAAACTTTAGTACTTTACTAGTTGCCTTTGTAATTTTTTTTGTCAACAGTATAATTTAGAGATAACTTAATCCTGTACACGCTTACCAGGGAGTAAGTCCCATTGAACTCATTGGGTAGACATGTATGCACAATTGAACTGTCAGAAGCAGAACTTAAGAGACATAGCATAGGTAAACAGAAAATGCATATATCAAAAGTAATCCACCAGCATAAACGTTATCTCTTCTCCTGCAAGTAAAAATGTGGTCTTGCCCAGCATATAGTGAAACTATGGAATTTACTACCACAAGAAGCAGTGATGGGCACCATCTCGGATGGCTTTAAAAGAGGATTAGAGAAATTCATGGAGGATAAAGCTATCAGCGGCACCTAGCAATGATGGCTATGTTCTACTTCCACTGTCAGAGACAGTCTGCTTCTGAATATCAGTTGCTGGAAATTCAAGTGAGGAGAGTGGTTCTTGTGCGCTCAGGTTCTGCTTGTGGGCTTCCCTTTAGGGCATCTGATTGGCCACTGTGAGAACAAGGTGCTAGGCTAGATGGGCCACTGGTTGGATCCAGCAGGCTCTTCTTATGTTCTTGTATGTATTGCAACAACAAAAGTTACTTGTGGGGCCTTACAGACCAGGGATAGCCAATGTGGTACCCTCCAGGTCAGAGCTTGGAAAAATTACTTTTTTGAACTACAACTCCCATCAGCCCCAGCCAGCATGGCCACTGAACTGGGCTGATGGGAGTTGTAGTTCAAAAAAGTAACTTTTCCAAGCTCTGCTCCAGGTGTTGTAGGACTACAGTTTCCATCATCCTTGATAATTGGTTATGTTGTCACGACACTGAAGTTGGTTCCTAGTTCCCAGTTCCTTATGTGCTTGAAAGTTCAAAACACTAAAAAACAAGAAAAGTTCACAGCTACAGCAACTCCATAGAAAAGTTAACATGTCTCTGAACCACAAAATATATGTTGGGGTACCCCATATCATATATCTCTGTGATCTGGGGACTCTCACCATCAAGAATAACAATAAATTTATTCAATCAAAATTATCAGGCTTCTGAAATGCTCATAAATGCATAGTGATGTCATAAAAAATAAGTAACTGAGGGTGCCCACAACAAAATCTGCTCTGGGCTGGGACAAATCATACACCCCAGGAAAGGGGAGGGTGTCCTCTACCAGATGCCAGTACTTCCCACCTGGCCCACAACTTTTGCTGGGTGCAGGGCAGGGATAAGGGCATCTATGCACAACCAAAAGAGACAAAAAGCAAAGAAAAGAATAAGTATCTGGGGGTGCTCACCACAAAGTCTTCTCTGGGCCAAGACAAATCAGACACCCCAGAAGATGATAGGGTGTCCTCTATGCTATGCCAGTGCTTACAGACAGTGCTTATGATCTATGTGGATTTTTTTTTAAATTGTATTGGTCTTTCCTGTTACTTACTTTGTTATAGCTCAATTATTATTTTTAAAAGTCATTAATGTTGGTGACAGAAGGACTTGTGGCAGGGACAACAAACAATGATTTCTTGAAGAAGATGTAATTTCATAGATGACACTCTAAAGTATGCATGGATGGCATCTCATAGAACACACTCTCCCAGATGCATGGAAGTATGATATGTGGTGCCCCAAACCATCTTTTAGGATGGGCACTCCAGTTTCTTATTTTCTTTCCTCTACATATTTGCTATTTTTCTAATACATATATGCCCTTGTCTGTACCATACATACAAAAGAAGCTCTGAACTGGGTGGGAACCCTCTCCTGCATGCATGGATGCATGACTTGTAGTGCCCAAAGCATGTTTTGGGGTGGGAACCCACAGTTCCTTATATACTTTCTACATTTTTGTGCATAGATGCACATATCCGTTTTGTGTGTCCACAAGAAAATCCATTCCAGGCAGGATGCAGAGGCATCTCATTGATCTCACTCTCCCCTTTGCTCAGGTGAATGATGTTTCATGACCCACAGCAGATTTTGGAGTGGTCACCCCAAATTACATATTTTTCTCTACTTACTCTTCATTATTTTAGTTCTGCACAGATGACGTTATGAGTGCCCTGTGCCCAGCAGAAACTATAGGCCAGGTGGGAAGTACTGGCATCTTGTAGAGGCCACCCTCCCCTTTCCTGGGATGTATGATTTGTCATGGCAGCAGGGGTGTAGTTGTCCAGGGGCTCAAGGAGTCCCCTTAGTTTTTTTGGGAGCAGGGTCCCTATGTCTCCAGCATCATATGAGCTGATCGGCATGAAAGGGGAGTGTTAGCCACTGAGAAGAGTCTTCTACTATGCTTCCTTGTCCTTTTCTGCTGATTGGAGCCAATCAGAGTGGAAGAAGGTGAGTCAACTACTGATAAGACTCTTTTCAGTAGCTAATACTCTCCCCTTTCATACTGATCATCTCCTAGGGACATCAGTTGTTGTGGGAGAAGGCATTAACAAGGACCTCATTCTCAACCCAGGAGCAAAGTAAGTGGGGAGGGGGGTCTGGCTGTGGCTGAGACTATCATGAAGGGACACTGCACTTCTGAATTTGCCACTACACTACTGCCTGGCACAGTGCAGATTTTTGGGTGGGCACCCCCAGTTTCTTATTATTTTCTGCATATTTTTGTCACTTTGGGTTGTGCACAGATGCTCTTATCCCTGCCCTGCAACCAGCAAAAGCTCTTGGCCAGGCAGGACACACTGGCATCTCGTAGAGGACACCCTCCCCTTCCCTGGGGTGTATGAGTTGTCCTGGCTGAGAACAGATTGTGGGGTGGGCACACCCAGTTACTTATTTTTTATGATTTTATGACATCATTATGCATTTATGAGCATTTCAGAAGCCTGATAATTATGATTGAATAAATTTGTTGTTATTCTTGACAAGGAGAGTCCCCAGATCACAGCAATATATGATACAGGTACCCCAACATATATTTTGGGGTTCCGAGCCATTAACTTTGGCTTGGAGTTATTGCAGCTGTGAACTTGTCTGTTTTTAGTCTTTTTAACTTTCAAGCAAATAAGGAACTGGGAACTAGGAACCAATTTCAGCATCGTTATGTTATCTGGGACTGATGGGAGTTGTAGTCCAACGACATCTGGAGGGCACTATGTTGAAGACACAATTAGATTAACACAACTCCCTTCCTACCTACCCATCTGTTTCAAACACATCCAGAAAAGTATGTCTCTTAAATTCTATGTCTGACAGTGTGTTCCTTTCAGAAGTAAAAAATAATCTGCAGTCCTATATACTTATCCATTTAACTCAATGAGGCTTAATTTGGAGTAGACATATATAGGACTGGACTCCACCAGAATACATTTCAGCATTTCAAGGGCTATACTATATTAATGCTGTACCAACTACAACTACCAACTTCCGCTTATGTACTTATATTGTCTCAGCCTAAGCTACCTCACAGGGTTGCTGCAAAGATAAATGCGGGGAGGGAATGGCAGTGGTCATGGCATTCACAAATCAAAAATAAATCTGGGAAGGGGGGCACACACAAGTAATAAGATGTCTGACAGATAGAATGTTAACAAGTGAAGCTTTCCCCATAATTGTATTTTCATACAAAAAAGGCTTACTCCATTTAATTTCTACCTGCCCCACAGCAAGAGCCTGATCTCCTGCAGTGCCGCCCCTAAACAATGCAAACAACTCAAGTAAAAAAAAAAAACAACCACAGAATTTGGGCATTTTTTTTTAAAAAAGAACATCTGTAACAGTATGAAATACGACATTCTCAGGCAAAAAGAAGTTATGAGACAGTAGACATAAAAAACCAACCCACAAAGAGCAACAAAAATACTCTGAGCATGAGCATTTTCACATTTTAAATTTTTACTCATCATTGTTTTTGGTTATTTATTGCCTTGGGCCTGTCCCTAACTCTCAGACTAACCTACCTCACAGGCCTGTTGTGAAGATACAGAAGGCAGAATTAAAATGGGAAAGAAGGAAACTAAGGCTGCAATACAATACGTCTACTCAGAAGTAAGCTTTATTGGGTTCAATGGGACTTACTCCCAGGTAAGTATGTACACAATACACACTTGCCTGGGAGTAAGTCCCATTAAACGCAATGGGCCTTACTTCTGAGTAGACAAGTACTGGATTGCAGGTTAGTCCTTGCATTACATGCATCAAATTTTACTTGCCTCAACCAGATTGATGCATCTTTGTACTATTGTCAGGCCCAGGATGGGACTCAGGAATCAGACTCGTGGTTGAAAGCAATTCAGTTTTTATTAAGGTAATATCCAAACAGAGACTGCGCCTTCTCATGAAGCAACACAGAGTTGCAAGTCCTGCGACTTAGAAAGAGAGTTGACAGAGCAAGGCGCTACTTTCCCGCCTGTCTCTTAAGAAGGGGGCAAACGGGCACGAAGCCTTTCACTCCTCCTTAACGGCCCCTCAGTCACCGCCCTCCGTCCCCCCCTCCTTTCTTGTCTTTTCAACTGTCTTCGGGTACGCGGCGACGGGGGAAGTACGGGCCCCTCCTCTTCTGAAGTCTCCGACTCCAGTATGGGGGAAAGGGGGGGCAGTTTCAAAACTGGCTTGCGGCTTTTCTGTCTTGAGCAGCCCTCCCTTTTTCCCCGCCTGTTCTGAGCTTTGGAGCAGAGGAGGTGTGGGAACTTCAAGGGAAGACTCTGAAACTGTAAGGCCTTCAAAGTCCCCGTTGCTAGGTAACGCTATCTCTGGAATTTCCTCTGCTTCGTCTTCACTCCACTCTGGCGATGAAACCCCCTCCCTTCTCTCCGGTTCTTCTGAATCCAGTTCTGCTGAATCCCAGGGACCCCAACCCTGGACATCATCCCCTCTCCCAGGCTGTGCTCCCCCCCCCTGACTGGCTTGGGGCGATGGGGAAAACGTTGGTGAAAAAGTTTTACCAAATCTGGAGCGTGCACGTCAGTTTCAGCTTCCCAAGATCTATCTGCTGGCCCATAGCCCTTCCAGTGAATTAAATACTGCAATTTGTTGTGTCTTATTCTGGAGTCCAGGATTTCCTCAACTTCAAACTCAGTCTGCTCATTGATCAGGAGCGGAGCCCCCGGAGGCTCCTCTGGCCGTAACTCACTGGGAGGGTCTGCTTTCGTTAGCAGAGATCGATGAAACACAGGGTGCATTTTAAACGTGTCTGGTAACTTCAGTCGGTACGCCACGGGATTGATTTGAGCCTCTATTTCAAAAGGCCCCACTCTCTTGTCTTGCAATTTCCTACATTTGCCTGGCATCTGAAGGAAACGGGTGGACAGCCATACCTGGTCTCCTGGTTGGAGGGGGGGGGCTCTCTCCTGTGCAGATCAGCAACTCTCTTGTACTCCGTCTTGGCTTCATTTAACTGCTGTTTCAACGTCTGTTGCGCAGCCTGTAATTCCTTCAGAAAGTCTCCTGCAGCGGGCACCAACACCCCTTCTGAGCTGCTTGGGAAGGCTTTAGGGTGAAATCCATAATTAGCGAAGAACGGGGTTTGCTTGGTGCTGGAGTGTAAGGAGTTGTTATAGGCAAACTCTGCAAAATGTAAGTATGACACCCAGTCCGTCTGTTGGTAGGACACATAACAATGTAAATATCTTTCCAAAACAGCGTTCAGTCGTTCCGTCTGACCGTCTGTCTGGGGATGATGAGCTGAAGAGAGTTTTAGCTCCGTCTGCAGCTGTTTCCACATTGCTCTCCAAAACTTAGCTGTGAACTGAGTTCCTCGATCCGAGACTATACTGTTTGGCAATCCATGCAATCGGTAGATTTCCTTGATGAATAACTTGGCTGTCTCTTTTGCCTCTAAGGCCCCTGAACAAGGAAGAAAATGCGCCATTTTGGTGAGTAAGTCTACCACTACTAGGATGGCCGTCATTCCTTGTGACTTTGGCAGATCAGTTATAAAATCCATGGAAAGGTCCTTCCAGGGTTCATTTGGGACAGGTAGCGGTTGTAACAGCCCTGCTGGTTTTCCTGTTTGTGTTTTCGCTCGCATACAGACAGCACCGGATTTTACGTAGTCTTCAATATCCCGACGCATTTTAGGCCACCAAAAGTCCTTGGCCACGTTCTGAATGGTTTTGTAAATGCCAAAGTGCCCCGCGGTGATGGAGTCATGGCATTGACGTAGGACTCTGAGTCTTAATTCCCCTTCTGGCGCATACCTGGCTGCTTTAAACCATAACAGTCCATCCCGCCAGTGGAAACTTACTTCAGGGTCTTGATCCTGTCCCGCCTCCTGAATATATCGTTGCATGCCTGCGTCTTCCTGTTGGGCCCTTTTGAGTTCGTCTTCCCATGAAGGCTGACATGATCCCAACGTTAATTTCTCTGGTGGGATCACGTACTGAGGCTGGTCCTAGGACTCGCTTCCTTTGAATTGTGGCTGTCTGGATAAGGCATCTGCTCTCTGGTTTTCGGCTTGGGCATGGTAAGTAATCTTGAAATTGAACCTAGTGAAGAACTGGGACCATCTTATCTGTCTCTGGTTCAGCCTTCTGGCTGTTTGTAGGCTTTCTAGGTTCTTGTGGTCGGAGCGCACTTCTATCTGATGAGAGGCTCCCTCCAAATATTGTCTCCAGTTCTCAAAAGAATCCTTAATGGCTAGTAGTTCCTTCTCCCATGCTGTATAATTCTTCTCTGCAGGCTTTAACTTTCTAGAGAAGTACGCGCAGGGGTGCAGTTCCTTCCCTTCTTGATCTAATTGAAGAAGGACCCCCCCCCCCGATGGCAAAATCCGAAGCATCTGCTTCCACGACGAAAGGGCGGGTTGGATCGGCAAAACGCAGAATGGGCTCAGTAGCGAATCTTCTTTTCAGCTCCTCAAAGGCATTTGTAGCGTTCTCTGTCCATTGAAATTTCTTCTTTCCCCTTAAACAGTCAGTCAGAGGAGCTGTTAATTTGGAAAACCCTGGGATGAACTTTCTGTAATAATTGTCAAACCCTAGAAAACGTTGTACATCCTTTTTGGTAACAGGTTGGCCCCAGTCCAGTATACAACTCACTTTTCCTGGGTCCATCTCCACTCCCCCCGCTGAGATTCGGTATCCAAGAAAGTCCAAAGACTGGAGGTCAAATCCACATTTCTCTAGCTTAGCATACAGATGATTCTCTCTCAGTCTCTTCAACACAGTTTTCACATACTGATCATGGTCTTCTTGATTCTTTGAGAACACCAGGATATCATCTAAGTAACAAATTACATACGTGTCCAATAGGTCTCTAAACACGTCGTTCATGAACTTTTGGAACACGCCTGGGCTCCCCGAAAATCCGAACGGCATGACCAAATATTCAAACTGACCATAAGAAGTCAGAAATCCTGTTTTCCATTCATGTCCCTCCTTCATCCTGATCAAATTGTACGCTCCTCTTAAGTCTAGCTTCGTGAAGATTTTTGCTGAGTGCAGTCGGTCTAGCAGCTCTGAAATCAGGGGCAGTGGGTAACTGTTAGGTATGGTGATCTGATTCAATGCACGGTAGTCGTTACAAGGCCTGAGCTCCCCCCCTTCTTCTTCACAAACAGCAGGGGCGCTCCAGCGGGGGACTGTGAGGGACATATGAATCCTCGCTTCAGGTTCCTTTCCAGAAATTTCTTCAGGGCCTCCCTCTCAATCTCTGTGAGAGAGTAAATTCTTCCCAATGGAATGCTGGCTCCTGGCACGAGATCAATCGCACAGTCGTAAGGGCGGTGGGGGGGTAAAGTCTCTGCCTTCTTTTCATCAAATACATCTTTGAATTCCTTGTACTTCAAGGGGAGGGTCATTTGCTCGATCTCCTGTACCGCCCCCGCTAAGGTGTTCTTGATTCCTTCTGGTTGACAGTTTTCCTGACAATACTGAGAGGTGAACCACACCACCGCCTCCTTCCAACTTATTTTGGGTTCGTGCTTGGCTAGCCAGGGCATTCCTAGAATCACCTCAAAGTTCGAGAGATCTGACACGTATAGCAAAATGAACTCTTCATGCCCAGGAATTTGCAGTTTCAATTCCTCCGTGGCTTGTGTCACTCCTCCTGACTTCAGGGGTCTCCCATCAATGGTCTCCACAGACAGGGGAGCGTCCAGTTTCCACCTGGAAATTCCATAACGTTTGGCTAACTTTGCATCAATAAAATTTGTGGAGGCCCCACTATCAATTAGTGCAGCAGAATTAAACACCACTCCTTGGGAAGTTGTAATCCGAATAGGTAGGACCAACACTCCTTTAGAGGGAGGTTGGATCATTGGAGGGCCTTTATACAACGCTGCCCCCAGTCCACCGGCCTGCACGTGAACTGGGTATTTTAGTTTCCCGATGGCTCTGCTTTCCCCCCTTTCAGTCCACAGTCTCTGGCCACATGGCCCGGTTTCGAACAATAAAAGCATAAACGTTCTCAACGTCGTCTCTCCTTTTCTTCTTCTGACAATTTTGGCCTAGCCCCTCCCTGTCCCTCAGTTGCATTACCTGCTGCTCCTGATGTGGAAAGGGCCTTGCTGCGGGATGCCGAGGCTGAATATCTCGGGACCTCCTGTTTCTTTTCCAGGCGCCTTCCTTCCAGCCGGTGATCAATCTGCAGGCACAGCCGGATTAGCCCGGGCAGGTCAGTGGGGGGGGGGTGGTGGCCCTGGCCAGCTCATCCAGGATTTCAGCATTTAGTCCACTCCAGTACATAAACATCAAGGCTGCATCATTATAACCAGTTTCCTGGGATAAATTTTTAAAAGCATTAGTGTACTCGGAAACAGTCACTTTTGCTTGTTTCAGAGCGCCTAGCTGCCGCGCTACAGTTTGAGCTCTTTGCGGGTCTTGAAACATCTCGGTCATTTCTTGTATAAACCCTCTGTATCTTCCCAGGAGGGCATCCTTTCTCACCAGATACGGAGTCACCCATTTTGCAGCTTCTCCCTCCAGGAGGCTGATCATGAAAGCCACTTTAGCCCCATCACCCAGAAATTCTGCATTCCTGATATCCAAGTATAACTCACATTGAGCCACGAAAGTTGCCAACTGATCGCTTTGCCCCGCATACTTTGGGGGTAATCCAATGGGAACCTTTACCGCAGCGGCTGGAGGGGCTGCCCGCATCCGATCGATCGTGGTGTTCAAGGCCTGATTATCCATTTTCAGCGCCTTGACTGCTGCCAGCAAGGTTTGAACGTCCGTCTGCAATTCAGCCACATTAGTCCTCAAAAGTCTCACTTCTTCCGTCTCAGAAGTGGGACTCGTTCCCCCCGCCGCTCCCTTTGACATCTTGTCACGGTCAAGTGGAGAGAGCGTTGAGGGTGATTTAGGTGGCTCTGTCAAGCTGTCAGGCCCAGGATGGGACTCAGGAATCAGACTCGTGGTTGAAAGCAATTCAGTTTTTATTAAGGTAATATCCAAACAGAGACTGCGCCTTCTCATGAAGCAACACAGAGTTACAGGTCCTGCGACTTAGAAAGAGAGCTGACAGAGCAAGGCACTGCTTTCCCGCCTGTCTCTTAAGAAGGGGGCAAACGGGCACGAAGCCTTTCACTCCTCCTTAACGGCCCCTCAGTCACCGCCCTCCATCCCCCCCTCCTTTCTTGTCTTTTCAACTGTCTTCGGGTACGCGGCGATGGGGGAAGTACGGGCCCCTCCTCTTCTGAAGTCTCCGACTCCAGTATGGGGGAAAGGGGGGGGCAGTTTCAAAACTGGCTTGCAGCTTTTCTGTCTTGAGCAGCCCTCCCTTTTCCCCCGCCTGTTCTGAGCTTCGGAGCAGAGGAGGCGTGGGAACTTCAAGGGAAGACTCTGAAGCTGTAAGGCCTTCAAAGTCCCCGTTGCTAGGTAACGCTATCTCTGGAATTTCCTCTGCTTCGTCTTCACTCCACTCTGGCAATGAAACCCCCTCCCTTCTCTCCGGTTCTTCTGAATCCAGTTCTGCTGAATCCCAGGGACCCCAACCCTGCCCCTGGACAACTATAAAGGGTAGTATATTTTTCTCTCCCCCCCATAAATGGGAGTAAGCTCCATTAAACATAAAGATTCTTACTTCTGAGTAGACTTGTATATATTGCACTGTAAGTCAGCTATACAATCATTTTTAACAAGTGCCTGTCTGAAACTCTACATTTGCTATGGGGAGGAGGATTTGCACAAAAGAGCTTCCAGGGAATATCTTCACAAGAAAGGAAGGGCAGGGAAGACAACTGGAAGAAGCAGCTCTTTAGGACCCTGGCTGCTTGCTGCTGCAACTTCTGCCTGCACTTCACTCACCCTGAAGTGTCTCCCTCGTGTCTCTCTCTGCTGGTAAGAGAGGAGAGGTGGGGAGGAAGGCAGAAGCCACCTTGAGCTTTGCACACCACACATACACATTCATTCACACATACACGTCATTGTCTGTCACCTCCACAGGGAGTTCTTCATGTCCATTTTTCTGCTGCCTCCTTGCCCTCCAGCTCTTTTCTCCCTCTACTCCTGTCCATTTTTAAACAATTGTTTTCTCCACCCTGTCTTGCTCTCCACCTCCTCCCTCATTGCCTCCTAAGCACCCATAGAGCACAAGGGAAGAGTGACGCTGCACAGAAGCCCAATTTGAAGCACATGATTGTTATCCACAAATCAGAGGGGCCAAAGACTTCCCCTGCTGTCCCCTCCCAAGTAACGCCCAAAAGTAACTCTGGAAATGTCACAGTTACAGCTCAAAAATAATGAAGTTACTACTATTACCAGCAAAATATAATGAAGTTACCCACTTGTTACTCAAAAAAGTAATAAATTACAAGTAGCTCGTTATTTGTAACGGGTTACTTCCAAGCTCTGGTTGAAATTAATTAAAAATCAGCCATGCTCATGTAATCCTATTACTGACCTTGCCCCATATTCTGACCCTCATCTTCTGCAGTTTAAAAGTTTTTTAAAAATGCCTGGCTGAGTTTTAATTAATTTAAGAAATTTAGCATTGAACTCAATGATAAGGCCGGGCATGCTCAGTAAGAACCAACTGTCACTGTTCTAAAAGCCAGACTCACAGCTGCTGGGCTTGCCCAATCAGGGGCCCACACCCACACCAGACCTTTCTTTCACTTGAGACAGTCATGGCTTCCCCCAAAGAATCCTGGGAAGTATAGTTTGTGAAGGATGCTGAGAGAAGACTACTATTCCCGACAGAACTCCAGTGGCCAGAGTGGTTTAACAGTCAGCCGCTCTGATTGAAGCTCTGTGAGGGGAACAGGGCATGTCTTACCAACTCTCAGCACCCTTCACTAACTACACTTCCCAGGATTGTTTGATAGAAGCCATGACTGTCTAAAGTGAAATAAAGGTCTGGTGTGGATGTGGCCAGGGATACATTTGGTTTAAATTTGGGTGGGAGGATACATGTGCCTGCTGCAGAATAAAAAGGTGGGGGAAACCTGAAAAGCAATGATATTGTTCACAATGTTGTCCTTTTGGAAAGGAAAGGGGCTTCCCCTCTGCCCAGTGCCCACCCATCCAAGCTCCTCCCCTCCTCCTTCCTGCCCTCCTCCTCTCCTTCTTGCCCCTCCCTCAGGCCAGTTTCACCTATCCTAAGCATGACTGCACAGGAGTAAATCCCACTGAACTCAAAAAGCATGCAAATGATCAAACCTGCCCTCCCCTCCTCCTCCCTCCTATCCACTCCCTCTTGCCCCTTCCCTCCCCCTTCCTTCACCCCTCCCTTCCCCATCCCCTTCCAATCCCCTCCTTCCCCTCCCCTTCCCTCTTCTCTCCTCCCCCATAGTCTCCCCTCCTCCTCCCTCCCATCACCTCCCTTTTGCCCCTTCCCTCTCCCTTCCCCCCTCCCCTTCCAATCCCCTCCTCCCCCCTCCACCTGCTTCTGCTCCCCTCTCCCCCCTTCCTCCTTCTCTCTACTCTCCCATCCCCTTCCTCCTCCCCCATGGTCAGTTTTACCTATCCTACCCATGATTGTATGGGAGTAAATTCCACTGAACTCAATAAGCATGCAAATGATCAGACCTGCCTTTCCCCACGTTACCAAATTCTTCCAAGCTACGCAGGAAGTGGATTGGACTGTGAAAGACCAACCCAAATTGTGTTTGCAATTTTACACATTTGTAGGGCAGTACGATCAGAGAGGAGATCAGGTTTCCTGCTCCCCTGGTACATTCACTTTAGCTGCCCAATTTCCCTGCTTTTTAAAGTTTGATAGAAATATCTGTTGGCTATAGGTACATTCTTAAACCACAATAACTTCACTTAATTCTATCATAAATTTAGTAGGATTCTACACAGTGTGTAGTTTTTTCAGCTACAACCCCTTAACATTCCCTGTGACTTTGAATAAAGTCTTATTACTTTGAATCTGTGCACATAAAACAGTTCAAAGTTTGTGTCATTCAGTTTAATGCTACCACAAAAGCTTCATTGTGAAATCCTGCTCCCAAACCCCACAGCATAAATCAAGGTAGAGTCCAAGACGAACTTCATCATTATAACCTCTTTCAGTAGCTTGCTCTTTTGTCTAGTCACTGCAATAACCATGTAAATCATCTTCAAGTGATGCATGCACATTTATAACTGATGATGTGCTCTGGGTGAAACAACTACCTTTGGAAAAAACACAGAAAGGGGACTTCAACAAAGCAATACAAAAGGCAATTAATTGAAATGTCTTGCAAGACAAAGGTGAACCAATGTTTGCTACTGTACAGAAATACATATTTCCAAAGGGGATTTTGGAGAAGTGCTATTATTGGTAAATGAGTGATGTATCCCATTTCAAATTGTCACATAAAAGTATTATATCTTTTTTTCAAATTTCAAACTTCATTTTTTTTTCAGATTTAAAAAACCATAGTCAAAATGTTAATGTTAAATCTTTTAGATTTTTATGTTGGAACTTGGAAGATATACATCTGTCATTTTTATTCACACATGCCACTAATTTTATAAGAGTTTTAAGAATGTGATGGAAATGGAAAGCTTACATTATCAGCCAGATAGCCAAGATTACAGGAATAGACTTTTCTGATATTTAATATATGTTAATTTATGAATGGATGACTATTCATATTTGGACAAAAGTATTCTGAATATTACACAATGAAATGGCAATAAAATTTTAAAAATGCAATAAAACACATGGGATTTTAAAGATCTGCTTTATATTTAAAATCAGTCACTTCAATCAAACAGAACCACTTATAATTTAGCTGACAAGAAGAGCAATCCCAACACCCTTTGCATCAGGCTGGGGGAAGGGATAGATTGAGTGGAGGCTCTGTTGGCCTCCTGCTGGCTCCTGAGTGACACCAGTCACTCTGCTGAATTGGAGCTCCCTCTTCTACTAGCTGAGTGGGACCCTGCTTGCAGGAGGCAGTGTCAGTGACAAGCCATGAAACTAAGCTTTTGGGGACAGGGCTGAGCCTGCCTGGGACCTGGGCCCAATTGTTGCATCAGCCTGGGCGCAGTGATGTGACTGCCATCCACCTTCTACACTGGCCACCATTGTTGATAGGGTTGTGGATGTGGCAGTGGCAGTAGGCCTGTAGACTGGGGGTAGGGGAGATTAGGATTTCACTTTTAGTATCATCAACTTCACTGTCTCTACTGACACTGATAAGAGCAAACTGACTCAAATCTAAGTGTGCCATCTTTACAAGATTTTTAAATGTGGATGTTTGAAACAGAAGTTCATTCATTTGAAAATCATGTCGAGTGACTCCTGCCTTCCAAAGAAGATCTGCTTGGGCTAGCGTATACAGTTTAAGGTAGAACAAGGGTCAGGCTTGCTTATATAAGCTTACAAAAGTAACAACATGCAGACTGCCGGAGATGCAGGCAAGGAACATTTTATCTGCTCCCCTGTTCAAACCAAACCAAGGTCTGTTACATATGTACCACAAAACAACAGCCACATCAAAGAGGGAGGTATCAGCAGACTCGGGGTAGCCCAACATTTACAGAAACACAAAAAATCTTTAGGTAAAAAACCTATAAGGTTTCGGCCCAGTCTATCTAAAGGAGTGCCTCCAGCATCATCAGCTATGCCGCCCAACAAGATCAGCCTCAAAAGACCTTCTCTTCATCCCATCAGTCAAAACAGCCAAACTGGTGAGGACTAGAGAGAGGGCTTTTTCAATTGTGGCCCCCACCCTGTGGAACTCCCTCCCAAATGATCTCCGCCATGCCCCTTCTATGATGAGTTTCTGCCGGGCCTTGAAGACCTGGCTCTTCAGGCAGGCTTTTAGGGTGGGCTAGATTTTATCTTCATTGTTTTTAGATTTTCAATGTCTAGGTATTATATGCCTATGTTGTACATCGCCCAGAGTGGCTGGACAGCCAGCCAGATGGGCGACTAAGAAATTCTATAAATAAATAAATAATGGGAGGAAACCCCATTCAATAGCCCAATGTGAAGTGAGTATGCTAAGTGTCCACAAAATGCTGACCGACCAGTAAAAAGAAAAAAAAGGGAGGAGGGGGAGATGGAATGAAGTGACTTTGAAAGGAGGATGGAGAAAAAGACGCATAAATATAAAAGCAGCCAGGTGTTCATTTCCGGGGGGGGGGGCTCCTGTCCAAGCAGAGGAAATGTGGACCGTGCATGCTCAAAGGCCACAAAATGCTGACTGGCAGAGGGTTGGGGATGAAAAATTGGCTGGGAAATGGCATGCAGTGATAAGTACATGAAGTACATTTTGTTTCAGGCCCCACTTGTATTCATATATTTTCAAACTTAAATTAGGAAATCCATCACACATTCTATTAAAAGATGTTTTAATGATGCATGTAAATTAGGATACCCTTTATAAATCTTGTATTTATCAAATAATTACACAGCTGCCGGGACCAGAAAATAAGTTTATACAGTTCAGAAGCTGGTTTTTTCACTACTCCCTCTGAACACACTATGTATATGGAATGTTCAGAGGGACCATTACCTAAATCACATCCATACAGGTAATACAAATCATGGAGATGAAATTACTGGCTGTTTGGCACCAGTCCTCTCTGTAGATAATTCCTTTTACACCATGGAGTTATGATTTAGGGAAGAGCACATAGGACTTGAATTACTCAATATTTTCTTGATTGGTTTTTATGTTTAAATTTTAAAGTGTCTTAGGCTGCAATATAAAGCTTACTTGAACCAATACATGTGTAAGACACCCTTCAGACTGGCAACAAAGTGGTGTGTGGCTAGTGCCTGTGTCAGCCCCTAGCAGGCAGGACTACCCTTTTTTCTTTCTTTTTTTGAATCCCCCTTTTTTGGGGGGGGGAGTAAATCCAACTGAAATCAACAGCTTGACTTTCAATTAACACAGAACCAGAGTGTTAAGCTTATGACTTAATGCATTTAAAAATGGCTTGGATCTTAAGCTTAGTTAACCTAAGGACACTCACTGAAGGAAAGTTTCCCTGCCTCCCTTCTGCAGCCCTCTATAACCACCAACCCTCCCTAGTGGGTCAGAGGAATCCTCCTGAATAATGTTCAATGGGGAACTGAGGGAGGAAGGGGGAACACCACAAATTGGGTTTGGATCCTAAGATCAGTTAACTTAAAAAAGTTGAGGGAAGGAAAGTTCCCCTTCCTTTCCTACAGACGGCAGCTTCCCACACCTCATCCTATATTGTTCATGAGGGGCTTTGACCCTCAAGAGAAGCTTTTTGGTCATCATAGTTGACTGCAGCAGGGAAGGAGGGGATGGGAAACATTCATTCCATGGATTTTCTTAAGTTAATTATCCTGTTCTGTCCAAGAACAATGACTGCTGTAGTGACTTGTAAGACAGAAGCTAAGCTTTATTCGAGCAGACTGACAGTGTAAACACAGCAATAAGAGAAGAGTAGAAATTAGTCCAGATGCCCTTAGGCACCACTGATGAGGTAGGATCAAACCAACACAGCAGAAGAGCTTCAAGGTTTCCAAAACGCAGTTCAGGAACGAGACCAGGGGGTCAGGATTCCAGGATCAGGAGCTGCAATCTGACACTGTACAGGAGCATGAAGTTGTTCCAGAACTGATCCTGCCTACCTGCTGTGCTTTTAAACAGAGATGGGGAAAGCCCAGCTATTCATGAGAATGCCTGTCATGCCAAGAGCTCCTGGTCCGAAGCCAGGCATGTCTCCTTGGAGGCAGGGTCTGCTCCTGCCTCTTGAGGTGCTGCTGTTGCCTTGGAGACAATGCCTACCTTCCCTCCTCCCCTGACAGTTCAGTCTGTGCCATAGAGCTTCCCTCCTCCCTGGCACTGGATTACCCTGCCTCCTCTCTCTGAGCCAATAAAGAAGGGACCTGCGAGACTTCCGGAGGGAGAGTCTAAACAGGAGGGCCCGTCTCTGAGTCAGAGATTGAGTCAGGCCTCTTCCTCCTACTCATCGTTCTCATCAGAGTCCTCGGAGAGGGCCATGGCATTAATTTTTATGTTACGATCCAAGCCAACTGTTTTCTTTGTAGTTCTCTGCCTTTGTTTTTCTTTATTGTTCTGAAATGTCAGAAATATATGCAAAGGACCTTCTAGTATTCCAGAGGATGCAAGCCACTACATTGTTTCCTCTTTCAACAAGCCTTTTTAAGCAGATACTTATCCTGGGCTGCATCTGTACTGGAATTTTTTTTTAACTTGTTTTTAGGGATGTTTTGTTTTTAAGAGCTTTCAGTGCTCTATCATCTGTTTGCTGCTCTGGGCTCCCTTAGGAAGAAGGAATGGTGGGATAATTATTAATAATAACAACAATAATAATAAACCATTGTCCTGAACTCAAAACATGCTGTTGAGGCATTTGCCCATAAACTGTTTTCATCTCCTATCACAATGCCCCAATTACTTTCCACTACCTTTCTATTTTCACTTCAGGACTATTCAGAATTACACTGCTATGAATGCAGGGAGGAGGCAACACCTATTGTCCTATCCACCAATATCAACATGCATGCTGTCTCCTCTGACCTCTATGCATGTAAGAGAAAATCTGAACCAAGAACCTATGCTCATATACATATAGGCTCCTCAATCAGCTTGAGAACTCTGGGTGTGTAAGGGTTTCCAGATTGTGTGGAGGAGCTACATGCATACAGGTGTTGAGGTAAGGTCCATACATGACCCCACTGCCCCTCCATGCATTCACTAAATACATGGAATGACATTTCTGAAAAGGGGGTCCCCTTCCATTCTTCATCAAACATTCTATTTATAGCTATTTATAGAAAATTCCCTCCAGGACACAAGAGTCCTCTGTATCAATTTCTCTACTACCTGTATGGAATTTTGCCATGCTCATATTCCCTGTCTTATCTAAACAAACGTTTGGTTCCTTTAGAATCAAAGGAGTGGTGGGTGGGGCCAAAGGAAGAGCATGCACTTCAGATGGCACTAAAAAAAGTTGAAACAAAGATTTGCTTTGACTGACAAGAATAAAAGTGACCTACATGTTTCTGCAGAGGGCCAGTGTGGTGTAGTGGTTAAGGTGTTGGACTACGACCTGGGAGACCAGGGTTTGAATCCCCACATAGCCATGAAACTCACTGGGTGACCTTGGGCCAGTCACTGCCTCTCGGCCTCATGAAAACCCTATTCATAGAGTCGCCGTAAGTCAGAATCGACTTGAGGGCAGTACATCTACATCTTTCTGCCACTCCAGGTGGCCTGAAGAGTATTATTAGGAACAGAGAAATCTGAGAAACCATCACAGACATTGGATCCTTAACTACTGGAGCCACTGACTGATGTGGGTGTCTGCACTGAAGAGATCCACCATGGGGAAATGATGATATAAAGGAATAGCTTTTATGTATAACATTAAGAGTAACATGTACTCTTCAGCATCTTAAATTATTTTGCGTCACAGCTTCTTTCTTTCTTCTTTGGTTCTTTTTCATAAAATTCTTTTACTAAAGCTCCTGCTTTGTGTTTATGGCTTATCCTAGTATAATTTTTATTTGGATTATAATCTAATATTGATTCTGTTAATATTGGAGGCAGGTTATTAGTGCAAAATAGCTAATATTAAATAAGCTTATATGGACAAGTTACATAATACTGTCATGTACTATGCTTTTCCAATTTACCTCCAGTCTATTTTATGTCTGGTTTTGAAAAACTGCATCCTGCACAAGCAGAGCTTGGAAGATTACTTTTAAAAAGGAATAAATTACAATTACTGTTGAAAAAATGGAAATGGACTGCCTTCAAGTCAATTCCGACTTATGGCGACCCTATGAATAGGGTTTCCATGGTATTCAAAGGAGGTTTACCATTGCCTTCCTTTGAGGCTGAGAGGCAGTGACTGGCCCAAGGTCACCCAGCGAGCTTCATGGCTGTGTGGGGATTTGAACCCTGGTCTCCCACGTTGTAGTCTAACACCTGAATCACTACACCACACTGGCTCTCACTACAATTACTGTTACATGGCCCCCAATTGTTCTGAAAGGATTTGATTACTTTACTGTTACTCCAAAGTAATCATTACAATTACACCTAAGTTACATAAGTGCTGGTCTTGGCTGCTGCATACCCTAAGTTACCTAAGACAACATTAAAAATAAGCACACACACACACAGAGGTAGTAGAATAATTCTTTTTATTCATAAGATAGCAATGGTGGTCTCTCTGCTGGTAAGGGAGGCCAGGAGGGAGGCAGATGCCACCGCTCAGATATTTGTGCGTCCCACACACAAGTGCAACCCCCCCATACACACACACTCTCAGCCAGCAAGCATAATCTCTCTCACTCAACCACCTCCAGGACCCTGCCCTGCCACCAACTAAGGCACACCCACCCAAGCAAACATTTTCCCCCAGGGTGCAAAAAAGTTAAAACACTGCAAATGCAACAAAGCAGCAGGGAGGGCAGCGGAGGCTGCTTTGCATGCCAAGTATTCACATATACACACATGCACGTGCATTGTCATCTCTTACCTCTACAGTTCTTTATTTCATTCTGTTGCTGCCTCCTTCTCCTTTATCCATGTTCTTGCCCTCTGGCTTCCTTTCTCCCTCCACTCCATTCTCCTCCACCACCATCCATTCTTTAAAACAATTGTTTTCTCCACTCCACCCGTCTCATTATCCACCTCCTCCCTTGTTGCCTCCTACCCACCCACAGAGCACGAGGGAAGAGCAAAGCTGCGCAGAAGCCCAGTTTCAGGCACATGATTTTCATCCACAAGTCAGAGGAGCAAAAGACTTCCCCTGCTCCCCCCCCAATAATGCCCCAAGGTAATGCTGGAAACATTACAATTATTCCTCAAAAGTAATAAAATTACTCCTAAACAATGGCCCACAGACTGGAAGCGTTCAATATATATCCCAATTCCAAAGAAAGGCGATCCCAGAGAATGCAGTAACTATCAAACTATTGCCTTAATATCCCATGCAAGTAAAGTAATGCTCAAGATTCTACAACAAAGGCTCTTACCATATATGGAGTGAGAAATGCCAGACGTCTAAGCTGGATTTAGAAAGGGAAGAGGCACCAGAGATCATATCACAAACATACGTTGGATAATGGAACGGAGCAAGGGATTTCAGAAGAAAATCATCCTGTGCTTTATAGATTAGAGCAAAGCCTTTGACTGTGTAGATCATGAAAGACTATGGAATGCTTTAAAAGAAATGGGGGTGCCACAGCATCTGATTGTCCTGATGCACAACCTATACTCTGGACAAGAGGCTCCTGTAAGGTCAGAATATGGAGAAACCGATTGGTTCCCTATCGGAAAGGGTGTGAGACAGGGGTGTATTTTATCACCCTATTTGTTTAATCTGTACGCAGAACATATCATACGGAAAGCGGGATTGGACCAAGATGAAGGAGGTGTGAAAATTGAAGGGAGAAACATCAATAATTTAAGATATGCAGACAATGCCATACCCTTAGCAGAAACCAGTAATGATTTGAAACGAATGCTGATGAAAGTTCAAGAGGAAAGCACAAAAGCAGGACTACAGCTGAAAGTCAAAAAGACTAAAGTAATGACAACAGAAGATTTATGTAACTTTACAGTTGACAATGAGGACATTGACTTGTCAAGGATTATCAATACCTCGGCACAGTCATTAACCAAAATGGAGACAATAGTCAATAAATCAGAAGAAGGCTTGGACTGGGGAGGGCAGCTATGAGAGAACTAGAAAAGGTCCTCAAATGCAAAGATGTATCACTGAACACCAAAATCAGGATCATTCAGACCATGGTGTTCCTGATCTCTATGTATGGATGTGAAAGTTGGACAGTGAAAAAGGCGGATAAGGGAAAAGTCAACTCATTTGAAATGTGGTGCTGGAGGAGAGCTTTGCGCATACCATGGACTGCGAAAAAGACATATAATTGGGTGTTAGAACAAATTAAACCAGAACTGTCACTAGAAGCTAAAATGATGAAATTGAGGTTATCATACTTTGGACACATCATGAGAAGACCTGATTTACTAGAAAAGACAATAATGCTGGGAAAAACAGCAGGGAGTAGAAAAAGACGAAGGCCAAACAAGAGATGGATTGATTCCATAAAGCAAGCCACAGATCTGAACTTACAAGATCTGAACAGGGTGGTTCATGACAGATGCTGTTGGAGATCACTGATTCATAGGGTCGCCATAAGTCGTAATCGACTTGGAAGGCACACAACAACAACAACAATATTTTGAAAGCCTTAATAATTAAAACAGTTTCTTATGCCATGACCTTTTTGAGTATTTTACATGATATGGGGGGGGGAGTGATTTGTTCCTCTTTTCATTTCCTGAAGTCATTCATCTTGAGTGATTTTTTTTCCTGGTCTTACAACATGTACATGTGATTGTTCACCAGTGAATGGGAAGTCCTGAAGTGATTAAAATGAAAGCAGTAATTCAGTAGCTGTTACTCCTCTGTTCAGTAATGAATGAGAAACTCATCACAGTCACTGTGCATGCAATTTCTGAGAATTAAACCAGCCATCAGCCATTACTTGTGCTCATTATAGAGGCATTTACACATTACACATTTGTAAAATGATGAGGTGTTAAGAGAAAAAATGAAGCCAGGTTCTTGTAGCTATATAACATATTCTGCTTTCACAAAATTGCTCCATAATTTTTATATATGTTAACCACATTTAACCATCCTGTGCTGAATTATCGATCAGTATTACTCAGTAACAAGAAAGTACAATTTTTCATTATTTAAAAATTGCCATTTTCTATGGATAGCACATAAGTATAAAAAAGAGTTGCATCACAACCAAAATCACAAAGAACCCAGAAGACTCTGATATAAACTTCACTGACTGAAATATTTTTATTACGGATGATAAAAATAATAGCTGTAATTCAATGCAGTTTTAAGTGTATGTATGTCCCATTACAGCAAACATAACTGAGCACAGGATAACGGCCACTGGCACAAGTTGCTAGCTCCTCTCACTTAGACTACTGTAATGCACTCTACGTGGGGTTGCCCTTGAAAACGGTCCGGAAATTACAGCTGATACAGAATGCGGCGGCACGTTTGATTAAGAACAGCCGTCGCCGTGATCATATCACTCTGGTGCTTGTAGATCTACACTGGCTACCAGTTGTTTACCGGGCCCAATTCAAGGTGCTGGTGTTGACCTTTAAAGCCCTATATGATTTCGGCCCAGTTTACCTGAAGGAGCGCCTCCAGCATCACCAATTATGCCGCCTGACAAGATCAGCCACACAAGACCTCCTCTCGGTCCGACCAGTTAAAACAGCTAGGCTGGTGCAGAGCAGAGAGAGGGCATTTTCGATTGTGGCCCCCACCCTCTGGAATTCCCTTCCTTTCGACCTTCGCCATGCCCCCTCCTTGATGGGTTTCCGCCGAGCCTTGAAGACCTGGCTGTTCAGGCAGGCCTACGGGATCTCTGGGGTGGGTTAGTTTTTAATGTTGTTGATTAAATGTAAGAGGGGTGATTAGTTTAATTATTGAGTGTGGTTGTCTTGGTTTTATATTGCATTTTATTTTATTGTATTAATGTACGTCGCCTAGAGTGGCCGTTAATTCGGCCAGATAGGCGACTCAAAAATAAAATTTTATTATTATTATTATTATTATTATTATTACTTATACCCAAAAGGCCTTTGAATATTTCACCTAAATCAAGCCACATAATAACCTGTTTGAAACGAAAAACAACCCCCCCACACACACACACAACTCAACAGTAGCTGGCAATGTGGTGCACCCAACAGGATATGGAAAGGCTCCTTCTGCTAAAAGAAATATATGGATGGTTTATATAATGCTTTTATATAAACTTATAAAGCAGTTTATACTTGGCATTCCATTAATCCACCACATTCCTGCTTTGTATTAAGACAACATCGTTTTTTCTCAGGTGGGAGAACTGAGAGAATTTCATTAAAAATGAGTACTACTTACTGTTTGCTCTACAAACAGAAGAACATGAATTTAAGAGAATTTAGTCCCACAGATGTCACAGGGGCAAACTCATATTTTAGCATTCTCATTCTAAGAAAGTTTGCAATGGCTTGATTTAAACCATCCCAACCATGCTGGAAACCACTTCACACAAACACTTGCCAAGGGGCAGCTGTGTAATAGGCAACCATGCATGAACAAATGCCTATGTGAATATGGCCTCAGCTATGATTCTGTCTTGCCCTTGGTCTCCTAACCAGTATTTTCTAAAATCCATGAGTAATGGAATCTGCAGAAAATTCATCAGGGCTGATGCATAAGCAGAAGTACTTTGCTACTCATGCATTTTGGATCAAAGCCATTACGTTTTTATGATATGATCATTAAAATTTGGTCAGAGGCTATGGTCAGAAGGTACATGAGGCCAGCACCCGGTCCGGTCAGTGCCTGGATGGGAGACCGCCTGGGAACCATATATAAGCCGCCTTGGGTTTCTATCATGAAAAGAAAGGTGGGGTATAAATGTAATAAATAAATAAAATTGGCCAAGATTTTGTCTTAAAACAGGTTTTGCTGCATCCAAGATTATTATTACTCACAAAATACATCAAGGGTTCCCAACGTTATTCTGTGTATCAGCAGGCAATATGTGATCTTCCTTTATTTTGGTATATTTGTACAGGGAATAGAAATGCATATATTAAGGTCTGGCAATTTTCTTCCATCAAGGCATTTTTAAGTAATAGTTGTGTATCCAAATGGCCATCCAGTCCTAGCTTTTGGACACCCAGTGGACACAAGTGAACAGACACATAAAATTGAATCAGTGAACCAAGAACACAAATTCAGCCTGGAAGACACTGAAACGCTGACTAGAGGTATGGACTTGTAGTGAAATTTAATAGAAATAGTAAAACACAGGGGTCTATTACACAATCATTCTTAGGGTTAGTACAAACTACCAATCTTTCTGAAAAACCTCTTAACAAAATCTCTCTCCCTGTACACTGCAATGTCAGGTTCTTTGTATCTTGATTATTTTTTTCTCCCCTGTAAGAATTCTGCTTCAGCAGGGAGTGAATCTTACATAGCAGTTTTTAATCTTCTTTTTAATTCATGCATTTACTGGTGATGGGCAGGCTAGTAAGAATTTTGCTAGGCTAATACTTGCTTAAATGCATCTGTGAGTAGGGTGCCAGGTCCATGACACTAAAGGCTCGATTTCGTGTTGATGTTAAATGAGCCTCACCAACTCAGGGGATGACCAAAGCTGCTCCTGCAGAAGATCTCAGTGATCGAGCTGGGATATATGGGTTTAGGTGGTCCCTAAGATACCCTGGACCTAAGTTGTTTAGGGATTTGTAAATTAATACAAGGACCTTGAACCTGGCTCGGTACCAGATGGGCAGACAGTGCAGATGTTTTAAAAGTGGTGTCACACGTTGTCAGCCATATGCTGCCATCAACAATCTGGCCACTGCATTTTGCTTCTGCTGGAGCTTCCAAACCAGAGGTAAGGGCAGCCCCATATAGAACACATTGCAGTAATCCAGCCTTGAGGTTACCAACGCATGGACTACAGAGGCCAGGCTATTCCTGTCCAAGAACGGCTGTAGCTGATAAACCACACAAAGCTGGTAAAAGGCACTCCTAGCCTCAGAGGATACTTGGGCCTCTAGTGACACAGATGATCCAAGAGTACCCCAAGGCTAGAGACCTAGTCCTTCAGAGATAACCTGCCTATCTCCTGGACATGGGAACCACCTACCCAAAGAGCCTCCGTCTTCCCAGGATTCAAGCACAGTTTTTTGGCCCTCATCCAGACCACTATAGCATTCAGACACTTATCCAGAGGGTTCACAGCCTCTCCTGATTCAGATGTTATGGAGAGATAGAACTGCATGTCATCAGCATATTGCTGACACCTTGCTCCAAAACTCCTAATGACCACTCCCAATTTCATATAGATGTTGAATAGCACTGGGGAGAGAACAGTACCCTGTGGAATCCCATAGCACAAGTGCCAGGGGGCTGAGGAACACTCACTCAGTGTTACTGTCTGGATGTGACCCTGAAGGTAAGAGTGGAACCACCATAATACAGTGCCTTCAATACATATCCCACTGAGTTGGTCCAGGAGGATACCATGGTCAATGGTATCAAATGCCGCTGAGAGTTTAAGCAGAAGTAACAGGGTCACACTCCCCCATCTCTCACGATAAAGGTCATCCATCAGGGCAACCAAGGCTGATTCTGTTCCAAAACCAGGTCTAAATCCAGATTGTGATGGATCTAGATAATCAGTCTCATCCAGGAATACCTATATCCCTTTTCTTGTAATTTGAATCCATTGGTCCTACCTTTCTGAAGCAACAGAAAACAAATTTGCTTCATCATGTGACAACCCTTCAAATATCTGAAGATGGCTATTATATCTCCCCTTAATCATATCAAATTACTTCAACTTTTCCTCATATGACAGTTTCCTGGCCCCTCACCACTATCATTGTCCTCCTCTGGGCACATCCCAGCTTTTAAATATTCTTCTTGGTAAACAAGCCAAGATCAAACAAACAACTGCAACACCACCAAGAATATAAGAAGATTCCTGCAGAACCAGACCAAAGACACATCTAGTTCACCATCCTGTTCTCAAAGTGGTCAACTAGATGCCTATAGGAAGCCCACAAGCCATCACTATCCACTTTCTCCACACCATCTTATACACCTCTATTAATTCCACCCTTACTCATCTTTTTTCTAAACTAAAAAGCCCCAAATGTTGCAACCTTTCCTCAGCCTCTTGATCATTTTGGTTGCCCTTTTTCTGATCTTTTTCCATCTGTATCCTTTTTGAGATATGACAACCAGAATTGTATACAGTATTCCAAGTGTGATCACAACATAGATTTGTATAACATAATTATGATATTCATAGTTTTTATTTTTAATCACTTTCCTGATGATCCGTAACATAGAATTCACCTTCTTCACAGCTGCTGCTCAGTGGGTTGACATCTTCATTGAGTTATCCACTATTACCTCAAGGTCTTGTTCCTGGTCAGTCACGTCCAGTTCAGACCCCATGAGCATATATGTTAAATTTGGACTTTTTTGCCCCAATGTATGTCACTTTATACTTGCTTACGTTGAATTACATGTGCCAATTCAGAGCCGGCTCCAGGCATGCCGGGGCCCTTGGGCCCCAGCGTGCACTGGGCCTCTTTGCTCCCCTTCCGTGATCCGCGGCACAAGTACGGATCGCAGGACAGGAGCTTCCAAGCCGCCTGCTATCCCACCCACTTCACCTACCTTTCTCTGCTGTTTTTTGCGGCTGCACACACTGTGCACGCAGGGTTGCCATCAATCAAGATGGCAGCCGAGGTTTCTGTAAGGGGCTGAAGCCTCTGCCGCCATCTTGGTTGATGGCACGCACGCACATTGTTGCCATCAACCAAGATGGCGGCAGAGGCTTCAGCCCCTGCTCGAAACTTTGGCCACCTTCTTAATTGATGGCATCCCTGCTCACACTGCAAAAACCAGCAAAGAGAAAGGTAGGTGAAGCGGGGGGATGGCGGGCAGTTCAGAAGGTCCTCCTGTCCTGCAATCTGCGCCTCCTGCCACAGATTGTGGAAGGGAAGCAGAGGGGCCCCTCAGGGGCCTCTGTAGCTCCAGGGGCCCTCGGGCCAGTGCCCCACCTGGTTGCCCTTTACAACCGGCCCTGTTTGCCATTTAACTTCCCATTCACCCAGTTTGGAGAGATCCTTTTGTAGCTCTTTGCAATACCTTTTCTGTTTTAACCACCCTGAAAAATATGGTGTCATCACAAAACTTGGCTTCCTCTAACTCTACTCAATTCTAACTCTAGACCAATAGAAGCAACCAGAGCTGCTCTGAGCCCCAAGTCATTTCAAGAATTCTCTTACAATGTTTTCTGCTTTTAGAGTTAAAAATATTTAAATGATAAAAGTGTGTTTATTTTAAGTGTGTTTATTTTATTTTTTTGCGAGCCACCTTGAGGGCCTTTGGCCAAAAGGCAGCATATAAATAAATAAATAAATAAATAAATAAATAAATAAATAAATAAATAAAATTCTGAAAAATCAAGACTATAGAAAAGCTTTAAAAATATGTTGGGTATTTATGTGTGCAAGAGTTAATTTTCATCCAGATGACACTTGGAAGATAAAGCAGAACAATTAAATCTTCAATTTCTTTGCATTTTTCTTCAGTATTTCACATCACAGTGAATACACAGAGGGATATATGATGAAAATATATGTGAAAGGTATTTCTATCTGAAGATTCTTCTCTTCTGTCCCAGCAGATTTGCATGTGTTCAAACATTAGCACACCAAGTCCTACTAATTAAGAAATTCTTTTTATAGCAGGCTAAGGGAAATCCTATCGCTCCCTTGCATACAGCAAGCTGTGTTATCTAGGCCAATAAAAAAAGGGGGGACAAATAAAGTTTTCTGCCCGCTAAACAAAAACTGCAGGACAGCTATGGCTGGTCTACACCAGTAATACTCAAAGCAGTGGCATTCAAACAGGGCACATTCAGGGCCATGCTAAGCCATCAGGTTCACCCAACAGCTGTATTATTTAGTAAGGCACATGGACTGGAATGAAGGTTGGAGTTGGAAAACAAGAGGTATTGGTTAAGATTTGCAAAGTTCTTAAGGAAGATAAAATAGATCTCAAAGAAAGGCAAGCTTGACCACTGAACAGCTAGCTGTTTGTCTGGAGAAATGACTTGGAACAAAATACTCAACTGCCCTTTAGCAGGGCTGGCTCTATTATTAGGCAAAATGAGGCATTTCCCTCAGGTGGCAGGCACAGGGAGTGGCAACTTTGTACCCCCATGCCCCCACTTGCTTGCCTCACCAGCCCATGCAAACATCCAGCCACCATCCAGCTACCCAGTCACCCAAATCATTTATGATTCTCCAGAGTCATCCTATGCCTTTTTCCTTTCCATTGCCAGCCCTCTGCTAATTGCTCTCCCCAATTGTTTTGTTGCTGCTAATATGGCAGCAACACTGGCCATGCTTTCGCCTCTGGCGCCCTCCCTCTCCCTCCTCTCTCGCTGAGGAAAGGCTGGGGGGTTTTCAGAGCAAAGCATTCTGGGCAAGGTGGACCAGGAGGCTGCCTGCATTGCAGCAACTTTGCTGTTGTGGGTAAATATCCTATTTTAAATTGGGTTAAAATTTAGTAACATTAAACTGTTCAACTATTAGCTGCCAAACAGAGCAGTAGAATACAGACTCAGAGAAAAGAGAAGGTAATAGCTGTAATCCCAATTCCTATATTTTTACCCATCACAATCTACAGAAATTCTTTTTTCGAGTTTCATTATATTTTGTGAGTCCAGTGCTTATTTAAAAACCTTCAATTATTAGATTTAAGGAATAATTAAGAAACTGGTTCCCTTCCAACAATGCCTTACTTGATATTTCCTGCAACATAGATATGGCAGAGTTCTTAGAACTGCATAAGGGAAATCAGTGACATGCATGTTTCTTCACATCCCTGTGTTCAGTTCTGACCATGTAGGGTTCAAAATTGTGCAGGAAGCCCCCACAAGTACAGCTGGCTCCCAACTGCAGATATTTGTGCTCCAGTGCAAGGGGAACATTGGGACATGATGTGCATGTCACTCTGCCCTTCATTGTCAGACAGACAAACACCTGAATAGGGTTACAATCACTTGGTTATAAAAACAAGTCTGTAGTCCCTATTCTTTCTTTTACTATATGTATATCCCAGAGGTTGCCAGGTCTCCATTTTTCACCTGGAGGCTCTGGATTTTTGGGGCTGTCTCTGGGTGAGTCACCATAATCTTTGGACTCTCAGCTTTCATTTTTTTAAAAAGAGAGTTTCTAGGTGGTCTAGTTCAAGAGATATACACCAAAACATCACCCCCCCGTTATTTAACTTTTGTTAAATGAGCTCATAGGTGCCTGCTCTAACCCCACATTTTCAGTTTTGTAGCCAACAAGTGAAATCAGAGTTGTAATTTGTTGACCTCCAGGCAGTAACTAAACCCCACTGCAAGGCCAGAAAACAGTTGTTTTTCCTGCTTATCTGAAAATCATAAATTGAGTAAGTGTATAGCTTTCAGTCTTTTTGTCCTGTCTGAAGTTGAGAGACTCACTCAAACTCAACAGAGGTGTTTTCTCTTTTTATTAAAGTAATAGACAGATGCACTGCAGAGCGCCTCATGAAACTAGCTACTCTTTCTAGGAACTCAGTTTCTCTCTAGCACTAGCTAAGCATGACTTTGCGACTCCAAGACATTGACTCAGCAACAGTTCTCCCCACTTGAGTCTGCTTAAGTAGGTTGGGAGATCATGCAAACGGAGGCTCCTCCTTAACTGGGTCTGTTGAATTTCCCGCTTCAAGCGTCTTCGAGAGCGGGGCAAAGGTGGAGCCTCAGCCAGCCTCTCATCTTCCCCCTCTGATGGAAAGGGGCTGCTGTCACTTCAGGCATGGGAAGCGGAGGTGCTCCCGGACTGGAAGCGTTTGATGGGTCTGGTTGAACTCCTGCAGTAGAGTTGCGGGGGCTGTGGTGTCAAAGAAAGGGTCGGGGTGCCCTCTGGGTCCCTTCCATTGCTTGACCTATCCTCAGGTGATTTGTCCCAGTCCACATCCTCATCCTCTGTCTCACCCCCACCCGTCCACCCTTGCCCAGTGGGGCTCATGAAATCTTTCCCCCACTCCATGCCGATTCCCCACCCCCACCCCAGGGGCTTGGGTTTGTCTGGGTAAGCTTCATGAAACTATCTCACCAATTCCAGCACATGAATGTCTGTAGCTGCTTTCCAGGATCTTTCTTCTGGACTGTATCCATGCCAGTGGATTAAATACTGCAGCTTCCCTCTGTGCCGGCACAAGTTGAGGATCTGCTCCACCTCGTACTCCTCTTGTCCATCGACCATGATTAGTGGTGATGGGGTCTCAGGTGCCCGATCAGGGTCCGGTGTCACCTGAGGAATGTAGGTAATGGAACCTAGCAAAAAACTGCACCCCACAGCACATGCCATTGGTTTAACTTGCAGGCCTTCTGAAGACTCTCTAGATCCCGATGGTTGGTACAGACCTCCACCTCATGTTGAGCTTCTTCTAAGAGGTGGCACCAGGTCTCAAACGCATCGCGGATGGCTAGTAGCTCCTTTTCCCAGACAGTGTAATTTCTTTCCACACTAGTTAGCTTTCACAAGAAGTAGGTGCAGGGCTGAAACCCACCCCCTTTTTCATCTGGTTGTAATAACACCACTCCGATGGCTATGTCCAAGGCATCTGTCTCCACCACGAAAGGTCGATGGGGGTCTGCATGCTGGAGTACGGGTTCTGAGGAAACAGCAGCTTCAGTTTCTCGAACCCCTGTTGGGCTGCATCAGTCCAACAAAAGGGTCCAGGTCCTTTCAAGCTGTTAATTAATGGGGCCATTGTGATGGAGAAGGCAGCAATGAAATGTTGGTAGTAGTTGGCAAACCCCAGGAATGTCTATAGATCCTTTTTGGTTTGGGGAGGGTGCCAAGAGAGTACAATGTGTAACTTCCCTGGGTCTCTCTCGACCCCCGTGGGGGTAATCCGATATCCCAAGAAGTCCAGGGTGGTCAAGTCAAAGCCACAGTTCTCAAGCTTGGCATCCAAGTGATGCTCTCTCAGCCTTTGTAACATTGCTTGGACATGTGCTTCATGCTGCTTTGGGAAGTCAGAGTAAATAAGGATGTCATCTAAATAGACTATCATAAAGCAGTCCAGGTAGTCTGGGAATATGCCATTCATGAAATTTTGGAAGACAGCTGGAGCATTCGATAGTCTGAATGGCATGAACAGGTATTCAAAGTGAATATACCAAGTCTTGAAGGCAGTCTTCCACTCATCTCCCTCTCTGATCCTGACTAGATTATAGGCTCCACACAGGTCCAGCTTGATATAGATCTTGGCTGTTCACAAACGCTCCAGCATTTCACTGATGAGAGGCAAGGGGTAACTGCTGGGGATGGCAATTTTGTTTAAGTCCCAGTAGCCATGATTGGGACGTAGCTCTCCACTTTTCTCCTTGACAAATAGCAGTGGGGCCCCATCAGGAGATGTGGATGGTCAGATGAGACCTGGCTGCAGATTGGTGTCTAGGAACTCCCTCAGTGCCGCCAACTCCGGCTCCAACAAGGAATATATTCGCCCCAAGGGAACGCTTGCCCCCGGAATCAAGTCTATGATACAGTCATAGCAATGGTAGGGTGGCAGCTGATTGGCTTCCTTCTGATCAAAAATGTCCTGGAACTCTTTGTATTTTGTAGTCAGAGTATTCTCTTCAGGCTGGGGTGTGGCCGCCAATGTTGCCAAGGTGGCCATCTCTGGAGGATGACAATGCAGCTTGCAGTAATACAATTGCAAGGTAACTGTAGCCTGCCTCCCAGGAAATGACTGGATCATGTTGGGCCAGCCAGGTCATCCCCACTACCACTGGGAACTGGGACAAGGCAGCTAGGTAAAACAATGTGCTTTCCATGTGACCTGATGTCTCCAGTCATAGCTCTATTGTGGCCTGAGTGACTATACCTGATGTCAGGAGCCGCCCATCTATAGTTTCTACAGACAGCATCATCTCGAGCTTGATGACTGGCACACTGTGCTTCTTGGCAAAGCCCAAGTCCATGAAGTTGCTGGATGCACCCGAGTCCACCATGGCAAACAACTGGAGGTCTTGACCCAATGGCCAGCTTATGTGGACTGGCAGATGTAAGGCAGACTTTGGTGGGAGAGGCTTAACTTGGGGTTGCTGACTCACAGTTGACTGCAGCTCGTGGACCTCTACAAGAGCTGGAAATTGATTTTTCCTACAACAGGGATTTTTCCGACTTGGAGGGGCACGTCTTAGCCAGGTGCTCCGACTTCCTATATAGGCACATCCCTTTCTTCTGACGCTTCTCTTTCTCCCCCTCTGTCAGGTGTGGCCACATCCCCCTATCTGCATGGACTCCACCCCCAGCAGTGTTGAGGTTCCCATGCTGGGGGAGATGCGGGTGCAGGGGAGAGGTATGGGAGGCAGGGTTCAAGTGGCCTCAGCTTTGCACTCCTGGCGATGACCTTCAAGATGGTTGTCTATCTGCAAACACAGCTGGACCAGCTCTGGGAAAGTATTTGGCTGTGGGGTGCGTGCCATCTCATTAAAGATCTCACTGCTGAGGCCATTTTGGTATAAATACATTAACCCGAACTTGTTACAGGGTCAGAACATGAAAGCTGTTTGTGTAAGTCCCAACTGAGGATTTTTCCTGCCTCAGGTTTCCCAGTTGGCAGGACACAGTTTCTTTTCATTGGGAGTCTCGAAAGATCTCTGCCATGGCTTCAATGAAGTTGGTATACTGGGTCAACATGGAGTCATTCCGGAGCAACAGCAGGGTGGCCCATTGGGCAGCCTCTCCCTCTAGGACGCTGATGATGAATGCCACCTTCAATGAGTTGTTAGGAAATCTGACTGCTGCACTTGCATGTAGAGCTCGCACTGGGCTATGAATGTGGTGAACTGCTCTAGATTCCCACCATAGCGGCCAGGCATCCCCACCGGTGTCTTGACTCGGGGCACTGGCACGGGCTGGATGGGGCCGTGCCCCTGCTGAATGGCATTCACCTGAGCCCTCAACTGAGTCACTTGGAGGTGCAAAGTGGTTCTTGGTCCAAAGGGACTGGATTTCAGTTCAGAGGCTCTGTAGTTCCGTTAACAAGGTCTCGAAGGCTCTCTGGTAGTCCTCCCTTGCCGTGCCGCTTGCTTCCATTTCTTCCATCATGGGGCATCAGTTGATGGAGATGGTGGCAGAGTAAAACTGCCCTGCCCAAAGTTGAGACGGACACTCGACAGTGGTGTTTTGTTTTTTTATTAAAGTAATAGACAGATGAAATGCAGAGCACCTCATGAAACTAGCTACTCCTTCTAGGAACTGTTTCTCTCTAGCACTAGTTAAGCATGACGTCACGACTCCAAGACACTGACTCAGCAACTGCCCCCCCCCCGAGTCTGCCTAAGTAGGTTGGCAGTGCTTGCACAAACGGAGGCTCCTCCTTAGCTGGGTCTGTTGAATTTTCCACTTCAAGCGTCTTCGAGAGTAAGGTGAAGGTGGAGCCTCAGCTAGCCTCTAATCTTCCTTCTCTGATGGAGGTTGGCTGCTTACTGTCAGTTCAGGCACGGGAAGTGGAGGTGCGCCCAGGCAGAAAGCATCTGACAGATTTGGTTGAGCTCCCGCAGGGGGACCTAGAGTTGCAGGGGCTATGGTGTCAAAGACAGGGGTTGGGGCACCCTCTGGGTCTGTTGTGCTGCTTGAGCCCTCCCCAAGTGATTCATCCCAATCCACGTTCTCATCCTCTGTCTCACCCCCACCCGTCCACCCTAGCCTGGTGGGGCTCACAACACTTTTTCTCTCTTGTGTGCAGGAGTCAAACAAGTTTACATTTTCCTGGGCTGTTGAAGAGGGCAGTGTTTTGAAAAACTTCCCAATATGAAGCTTTAATCCAATACTTATTTTTCTGGGAGTAAAGCTGCAATGCTAATCCCACATACCCAGAGTAAACCCCGCTTAATTTAATAAGACTTACTTTTATGTAGACATAGTTAGGATTGTGCTTTTGAGATAACAGGGCAAAGAATTGTGTTTGTGTTGTTAATCTTTCTCTGTCCCTGCAATCCTATTTTTAAAGCAATTAGACAGGGCTTACTTAGGTATCATAGCTTTTATTATGTAGGAAACTAATACTGATTTTTTTTTAAAAAATGTTCTGCAATGACCAACTGGTTTTAAACGATTATATCTGGTGGATGTATTTTTACATCTCCAGTGTGTGTGTATGTAGAGTGTTTCCTACAATACATAGAGATCAGGAATACCATGGTCTGAATGATCTTGACTTTAGTGTTCAGTGATACATCTTTGCATTTGAGGACCTTTTCTAGTTCTCTCATAGCTGCCCTCCCCAGTCCTAGCCTTCTTCTGATTTCTTGACTGATAATCCTTGACAAGTTCAATGTGCTTGTTGTCAACTTTAAAGTTACATAAATCTTCTGTTGTCATAACTTTAGCCTGCTTGACATTCAGATGTAGTCCTGCTTTTGTGCTTTCCTGTTTTACTTTCATCAGCATTCATTTAAGATCATTACTGGTTTCTGCTAGTAGTATGGTATTGTCTGCATATCTTAAATTATTGATATTTCTCCCTCCAATTTTCAAACCTCAAACCTCCAATCCCGCTTTCAATATATGTTCTGCATGTAGATTAAACTAATAGGGTGATAAAATACACCCCTGTCTCACACCCTGTCTGACTGGGAACCAATCAGTTTCTCCATATTCTGTCCTTACAGTAGCTTCTTGTCCAGAGTATCGGTTCCATATCAGGACAATCAGATGCTGTGGCACCCCCATTTCTTTTAAGGCATTCCATAGTTTTTCATGATCTACACAATCAAAGGCTTTGTTGTAATCTATAAAGTACAGGGTGATTTCCTTCTGAAATTCCTTCGTCCGTTCCATTATCCAATGTATGTTTGCAATATGATCTCTCGTACCTGTTCCCTTTCTAAATCCAGCTTAGACATCTGGCATTTCTCACTCCATATATGATAAGAGCCTTTGTTGTAGAATCTTGAGCATTACTTTCCTTGCATGAGATATTAAGACAATAAGCAGCTGCAAATCAGCTTAAAGTGGCATGATTCTGAATTTTGGGTTGGGTGAGTGAAGTTCCTTATCACTTGAGGTTGCAGTCCTGTGCACGCTTCCCTGTTTGAGTAAGCCCCATTGAATACTTTGGGACTTGCATCTGAGTAAACAAACATAGAATTACACTATAACTATCTTTACACATTGTGTAAATAATAATTTGTAAGTAATTTGAAAGTCATGCTTATATAAATTTCTTCATACCATGTTCCAATAAGTATCTGATTTCACACTATGGTTGTACATTATTATTTCCTCTACATTTTAAGTGTGCCCTTCTTTCTTGGGGTGGTCATGGTTCCCCTCTTTTGTTTTCATCCTGAGGGACAGAAAGGTTGAGAGATGAGAGTAGTTCACTGTCACCCAGTAAACTTTATAGCTCATTTCCATTTTAAAAAATTAACTAAAATGATTTACATGCAGGCAAAGTTTATTAAGTACATCCACACAATACATTTAAAGCACATCCAACTTGCATTTAAAGCACATGACTTCCCCTAAAGAATCCTGGGCAGCGTATCCCCCTCACATTTGGAATTCCCACCACTCTTAACAAACTACTGTTCCCATGATTCTGTGGTGTGATTCATGTGCTTCAAATGTGTGTTCAATGTGCTTTAAATGAATGGTGTGGATCTGCCTTAGGTATGATGTGCATTCATTAGTGAATTGAAAAGAACAATTTAAAAGATACTTTTTTAAACAGGGGAAGGGTTGTAGCTCAGTGGTAGGGCATATGCTTTGCATGCAAAGGTCCAAAATTTAATTTCTGGAAAAGACTACTGCCTGGAATCCTGGAGAACCAATGCTAGTCCATGTCATCAGTACTGAGCTAGATGGTACCAAATGGTCTGAGTAAAGCAACCCAAGGGCTACAGTGGCTCCAAAATTTATTTATATATATTTATTTACTATATACCGCTTTATTGTAAAAAAATCTCAAAGTGGCTTCCAGAAGGAATTAAAACAATAACATTATTGGCAAAAACATTTAAAGACAGGTATTTAAAAACATTCAAAATAATAAAACCAACAATGAGTTAAAATCAGATAAAAAACATAATAGCTTCTACATGCCAGGGTAGGCTTGCCTAAACAAAACTGGTTTTAGCAGGAGCTGAAAAGAGTACAATGAAGACATCTGCATAATGTCAATAGGCAGAGAGTTCCAAAGAGTAGGTGCTGCCACACTAAAGGAATGATTTCTTACAAGAACAGAACAAGTGCTATGTGGCATCCGTAACATGGAAAGCACACCTTGAACTTGGTAGCAAATCAGCAACCAGTGCAGATTTCAGAGCAGAGGTATTATATGCTCATACACTCTTGTCAGCAATCGTGCCACAGCGTTCTGCATTAACTGCAGCTCCCGGGTCAGGTCGTGCTGCATGAGGTGACTGGCTGCCAGGAATTGTTTAGCTTGGTTTTTGGTTAGGATTCCTGACTGTTTGTGGGATGCTGAGTATTCTGCCTTATTCATAGGAATCTTATGGTTGGTATGGTATTGCATTTAGGAAATCATCTTTTTTTTCTATTTACATTTCATTTACCTCTGACATGAGTCCCTTACATCCATAGAAGCAACAACAGTGTTTCCATGCACTCAGCTTAACCCTCTTAAACCCACTGACGATGCACCTGGTTGTTTGCATGATGGTTTGTTTCTTGCCCAATAGCGATAAAACAGAATTCACATACTGGGGAGTGTGGCTTCAATTGCTGTTGTTCCCAATCTACTGCCTGTGAAGGTAGACCAAACCATGTATATTTTCTCTCTGTCAGTTATTACTCACTGGAATTGGGATGGCTGTCAAAGTGAGTTTATAGCAGCCCACAGGATAGACAGAAAAGGGTAGAGAATCTTCTTACTCTTACTCATTTCTCTGTTATCACTTGACTTTCTAAACTGAATCATCATCATCATCATCATTATTTATACCCCGCCCTTTTTCCAAAACTGGAACTCAGGGCGGCTTACAACTAAAAATGGGTACATATAATTTGGACATTTAAAATAGAATTAAACTCAGAGTCACATCTGTACAGAAGTTTGGAGCAGCCATGTTAAAAGATAGGGTCAGGACATTCCAGGTAGGGGGTTGCCAACCCTGCTTGGATATGGATATCTTTGCAGAGCATCCTAGTAAAGCTTTACCAACAGCACAATCTAAACTATATCTACTCAGAAGTCCTATCAAGTTCTATGGGGCTTAGTCCTTTAGTAAGTGTGTTGAGAATTGCAGTCTTCGGGGCCATCCATCTTCACTCCTGAGTGTTCCCATCTAACATCTCCACAACACTAGGCTCCTTTCTTCCTACAATGGCCTTCTGGTGACTGGCCTGGCCTGAGGGCATTTAAACCCTTCTTGCCAGAAGCAAGTAGGCTAGATTAAATGTTCCTACCCAGGCTCCATCTTTTAGCAAAGAATTCTATCGTAATTTCCAATCAGAGAAAATTTTTTGTTTGAATTGTATGCTCCAAGCAACTGCAGTTGATACTTAATGTATCATGCTTAATGACATCACTTGAGCCCGTCCCATGACATCACTTGGGCCCACCCCTGAAATCTCAGGGTTTAGGATGCTTCTGACCTGGCAACCCTGTTCCCAGACAGTCTGTCATAGACTTAATAAAACTTACGTACAATGCAGTTCATTTTCAATTTGAATAGCCCCTTTTCTTTTTTTATCAAATAATTCATATTTTATTTTTTCAATTGTGTCGTATATTGAAGGCAGAACATCAATTGAATAGTGAGACTTCTTACTCCAGACATTTAAAACAAAGTTTTCGTTGTGTCTGGCACTACAAAGGAATTAAGTGTCTTTGCTTCTCCATCAGTCTTAATAATCACAATGTTTGAGCAATGCTTTTTTTGCTTTCTTTAAGATCTGTTTGGGTTATTTGACTTTTAGTACGTTACACTAAACAAATCTTGATTACCAGCACAATTGTTGCCTGTAGTCACTAGTACCTTGTGCACATCCCATTTCTCATTTTTTCCGCTGAGAGCGAGCGAATGTCTATCGCTTCTTACTGTAAACAAATATATTTATATAAGCCTGTGTTATGAGGATTTAATAATAAGGTTTGGGATCACGTCAACTCCTAAAAACAATGCAAAACTGTTTCTTCATGTGTTTGTCACTTACCAATACATAAATGATTTTTTTGTGTGAGAAAAAGTGGGGTGAGAGAAAAGGATAAACCAAAATTAGAAAATTTGAGGTGTCTTTGGGGATCGAAAAGAGACTGAACTCAGTGCTACAGCTTCACTTCTTCTTTGCTTAATTTTATTTTTTTTCTTAGCTCCAAGTTTTTCTAATGGATGTTTTATTGTTATGAGGCCTTTGGAGTCCAATTTGCCATTTTAATTTTCTTTTAGAGGAGAGGGAATTTCTTAGTTTGGCCACTATCTCTGAGTTAGCCTTTGTAGGCCTAGACATTTCGCTCAAGAATAGTTCTGAATATATTCAATTTTTATTTTCCTTAAGTCCTTTTTTTATTTTCCTTTCTGTTTAATCCCCTGTGAGGCTCAGACTTCACTGTTCAATTTTTATCAAAACTTATTTCCCATTTGAACCATTCTGGATCCTGGATTAATCTTTTTCAACTTACTCAACAAAATCCACAGAAATAATTTATTTAGGTCCCTGCTGGGATTGGTAGCTATAACCCAATTCTCCTCCCTCCCTTAATCTGTAGGTTAAACTTCTATCAGGCTGGGAATTTAGCAAGCTTTTAACTAGTTTGGTTGGTAGATGTTTACACTAAAGTCAGGATCATTCAGACCATGGTATTGCCGATCTCTATGTAGAGATGTGAAAGTTGGACAGTGAAAAAAAAGGATAAGAAAAAAATCAGCTCATTTGAAATGTGGTGTTGGAAGAGTGTTTTGTGCATACCATGGACTGTGAAAAAGACAAATAATTGGGTGTTAGAACAAATTAAACCAGAACTATCACTAGAAGCTAAAATGATGAAACTGAGGTTATCATAGTTTGGACACATAATGAAAAGCCACGATTCATTAGAAAAGACAATCATGCTGGGAAAAACAGAAAGGAGTAGAAAAAGAGGAAGACCAAACAAGAGATGGATTTATTCCATAAAGAAAGCCACAGACCTGAACTTACAAGATCTGAACAGGGTGGTTCATGACAGATGCTCTTGGAGGTCACTGATTCATAGGGTCACCATAAGTCAAACTCGACTTGAAGGCATATAACAACAAGTATATATGCTTTCTTGGTAGCTATTTGGCTAATTATTTTTATTTGGCAGTGATGTTCCCACATTCACATTGTGGTGAGTTTGCCCCCCCCTCCCAGCAAGGAGGACTCACGATTGTCACTCTGGATTAGGTAAGGGAGTGGGGTGAGGTGACGTCGTTCCTTAGTGGGAGGGAGTGGAGCGGTTGCATTTAAAACCGCTCCACCTCCTAATTCTTATCCTTGCGTTTGATCAAGCGATTGGAGTTCCAGGACAGGCCAACACGAGGCCTGTCTTGAGCTGTGGCCTTGGGAGCCCTGATAAGCGCGGCAGACAGAGGTGGCGGCAGTATTCCTTCTCCCGTGGCAGCGTTGGGCATCAGGAGTAGCAGTGCTTTTGCGGTGGCACTTTCTTCTCTTCCTGGCCCCCCAAGTGGCCTTGGGGAGTTGTTTGGTGCTAGCACGCTCACTCTACTTAAACCCCGTGGTCACTGGGAGTTGTTAGGTGCTAGTGCGCCTCCCCAGTTATCCCCCCACATGGTCTTGGGGAGTTGATTGGGGCTAGCGCCCCCCAGTTAACCCATGTGGCCTTGGAGAGTTGTTAGGTGTTAGCGCGCCTCCCCAGTTACCCCCCTGTGGCCTTGGGGAGTTGTTGGTGCAAGTGCTCCCTTCCAGTCCCCCTCCTTGTGGGCCTGCCTAGTTTTTGTGCCAGAATACCATCTTGGTTCTAGGCCTTCTAGGCCCAGACATTAACCCAGCATCAGTGGGTGGCAGCACTCTGGCCTTATAGGCCTAGCCGTGCGTGAGGCTTTCTTATCTTTTGATCTTTTGGCCTTCTCAGTGGTGGCCCCCAAATTATGGAATGATTTTTTTGATGAGGTGCGCCTGGTGCCAACACTGTTACCTTTTCAGCGCCAGGTCAAGACTATCCTCTTCTCCCAGGCATTTTAGCATATGTTTTTAAATTGTGTTTAAATTGTGTTTCTAAATTGTTTTTGTGTTTTAATATTTATTTGTTTTTAATGTTTTTAATTGCTGTAAACCGCCCAGAGAGCTTCGGCTATGGGGCGGTATATAAATGTAATAAATAAATAAATAAATCTTTGCTGATCCAACCCTCCTCCTCCTTATAGGCCTAGTGCGCAAGAGGCTTATAGGATCTTCACCTTCCTCTTTT
This sequence comes from Rhineura floridana, assembly GCF_030035675.1. Lineage (NCBI taxonomy): Eukaryota > Metazoa > Chordata > Lepidosauria > Squamata > Rhineuridae > Rhineura > Rhineura floridana. Next base: position 53,312,503 of record NC_084484.1, read on the forward strand.
TTCTTCAAAGTGTTAAATCAGACTTATATTAGTCTTTTCCCAGTATCCTGTTAAAGGATTTGAGTCTGGGTTTGCTTTAGAGCTAGCAGTTCTTGTTTGGTGCTCTCTTTGTCCAGTTTTACAGGCACCTGGTGGTTTACCGGTGTATGGTGGTTCATTTGGTTACCCGTTTCTTCAATTTTCTTGCAAACGTGTACTTTAGTTAATTGATCATTCCCCCTAAGAAGGCCAAACAGAAGCAAGGGGTGCAGGTGGTCAAGCGGCCAACGAAGCGCTCACCTGCAGAACATCAATCATCAGATGAAGAGTCTGATATAGGCTCCATGAGGGACTTATTGCCAGGATAGAAGCCCTAGAGTGTCAACATACAGCGCCAAGTGATCTGGGCTCTGGCCCTAATATTCCTACACCACCTAAAAAGTCAGCCAGGCTGTCATCTAGGGCTAACCTTGTGCATTCTTTGTTTGCTAGGGTCAGTGCTTTAGAGGAGGAGGCTACCAGCAGACATCAGGTTGATTCAGCTGTTCCTGTGGCACCAGTTACCATCCAGGCAGTTGGTACAGCAGCAGGGGCTGAGGGAGGGCCCTCAGCGTCCGCTCCACTGGCATTCCCAATGTCTCCAGCGCCAATGCCTACTACCTCAGGTGCTGTGCCCCCACCAGCCTCGCAAGACCCAGAGGTGCTTGTTTCCCCATCAGCCATTTCAGGTGAGTCAACCAGCACACAGGTACAAGGGGGTCAGACTTTGCTGACTGGTACACCTGGCGCACACATACCTTCTACACAGCTCACCTACATGGGGGAAGTTTTGGTCCCAACCTAGCCACAACTTCCTCGGCCGGCATCAGCTATCGCTCCGTGGGAGCCACCTAGTACTAACCCCCCTTCTACATAGCGTCCTTTCCCCCTTCCTATGGGTGTTTATCCCCAGGGAGACAATTCTCTCCCTCTTGGGGATCATCTCCTTCAGTCCACTAAAGAGAAGATTTGGAGGGGTGAATATGTTGATATATTCACTCTCTTGTTCAGGGAATCTGAGACGAAGGAAAAAGAGGGGGAAGAGGCCAAAGACAAGGAGGCTGCAAAAAAGAAAAAAGTGGATAGGGTTTGGCCTAGTTGTCTAAATGCCTATACCGTCTATAGGGCATTATGACCCAAGCCTACCCCTCAAGGGAGTTGTCCCTGATTAAATATCAGAACATCATACAGAGGGCTTTCAGAGATTTCACTGGGACTGCATGGTTGTGTTATGATGAAAACTTTCTCCAGCGTGTGGCCCTTGGTCCCACAGTGCATTGGGACGTTGAACATCAGGGCATGTGGCTCTGCTGCATGACTCCAGCCTGGCCAAAACAGCGGGAAAGAGCAGACAGTGGCCACCTTTTATCTAAGGCACAGGTGACAGCTTCTGGTGGGTTCGTTCCCACCAGGTGTGCTGGAGCTATAACAGCTCAGGATGTTGGACCTGGCACCCATGCCTTTTCAAACATGCCTACAGAGTATGCAGCGGTGGTCATCCAAGCTCTGCCTGCGTTAGAGCCTGACAGGGCAAACCCAGTGGCCCAGATCAGCAGCAGCCCCAAAAGGCAGCTGGTGGTGGCCCTGGAATGCCACAAAGCCAGTAGCCCGATTTGTGTTGCCCTGGTGGCACACCTTCTGGCAAGGTATCCCAACAGGGACTCTGCAGCTTACCTCCTTGCAGGCTTTTTGGAGGAATTTAGGATCCTGTATGAGGGACCCAGGATTCTGATGTGGGCACCTAACCAGGCTTCGGTGGCCATAAATCTTGCCAAGGAAATTGCTGCCGATAGGGACTCAGGTCCCTTCCCTCACACACAAACGCCAGAACTTGGCATCTCACCCCTTGGCATTGTGCCTAAAAAACAGCTGGGTGAGTACCGCCTCATACATAATCTCTCCTTCCTGAAGGGATTTTGTGAATGATGGCATCTCTCTTGAAATTGCCTCTGTCAGGTTCACATCTTTTGACGAGGCTATCAGAGTGGTCAGAAGAGGTGGCAGGGGGGCCCTGATGGCAAAATGTGTCATCAAGTCGGCCTTTCACCTCCTGCCTGCATACCCCAAGGACATTGACCTTCTTGGCTTCCAGTTTCGTGGACAATACTATGTGGACTGAGCCATGCCTATGGGCTGTTCCATATTGTGTTCTGCTTTTGAAGCATTTAGTACCTTCCTGGAGTGAGCTGTGTGGGAGTGGGCTGGCTCTTCTTTGACAGCGCACTACCTTGACAATCTTTTTGTTTGTAGGCCCTTCTGACACCAGTCAGTGTGCCCAGCTAGTGGCAGCATTTACAGCTCTTTCGGATCATTTAGGTGTTCGCCTGGCCCCTGAAAGTCAGAGGGCCCATCTACCTGCCTTACATTCTTGGGTATTGAGCTGGACACTGACGCACAGTGTTCGAGGCTGCCTCTACAAAAACTTCAGGCCTTGAGAGACAGATTGCAGGTAGTGGTGAGTGTAAGGAAACTCACTTTGCGGCAACTGCAGGAGATTGTAGGCCATTTGGTCTTCGCGTCAAAAGTTATTTTGCCTGGCAGGGCATTCCTCAATGCCTCTGCAATGCCATGAGGGGCATTCAAAGCAGGTTCCATTACATTAGGGTGTCAGCTGGCATGCGAGAGGACCTCCAGACCTGGTGGTCCTTCCCTTATGAGTTCAATGGAGTCTCCTTCTGGCATCATGAGATACCGTTGGAGGCAGAGCTTCAGGTCCGGTCTGATGCAGTTGGAGGCTTGGGATTTGGGCTTATCTTCCATAATGAATGGTGTGCTGAGAGGTGGCCTGTTGACTGGCATGAGGAGGGAGTTCTGATTTAACCTTCTTGGAATTTTTTCCCATTGTAGTGGCTGTGCACATCTGGCCTCTGGCATTCCAGAACCACACAGTGCGGTTTTGGTGTGACAATCAGGCCACCGTCCATGTTATTAACACTCAGACTTCTTGGTCAGCATGAGTAATGCACCTGGTTCGGGTTTTTGTTTTGCAGTGCTTATGTTTTAACAGACCATGTTCCTGGTCTACAGAATAGCATTGCTGATGCACTTTCTCACTTCCAGATGGAGCGTTTCTAGAAGTTGGCTCCCGGCACTTCACCCGTCCCGACCCAGATACCCGCCAGCCTCTGTAGCCTTGGCAGATAGAAGCAAGTATTGCCATGGCCTCAGCATTAGCACCCAGTACCTGAAGGGCCTACCAGCACACTTGTACTGAATTTTGGGAGTTTCAAGAGGATAAAGGCCTACATCAGCAGTAGCCCATCCGTGTTAGCCACCTCATGCAATTTTTAGTTGCCCTAAGGGCTAAGGGTAAGGCAGTCAGCACCCTTACTGGCCAATTGTCAGCACTGGCATTTCAGTCAAAGGACAGGGGCTTTACTGAGGCTACAGCTGACTTCAGGATACGTAAGATGCTTGAGGGTTGGGCCAGAATATCATCCACCATCCCTGATAAGAGGCAGCCATTTACTCCTGATATTATTGTGCAATTGCTCACAGTCTCAGGGCCTCTGTTCCTCTTCATTCGAGGTAACTCTATTTACTGCAATTGTTCTTACAGCTTTCTATGGGGCATTTTGCTGAGTGAGCTGTTGGCTGCATCAAAGGGGGACCTCTCTATCAGGGCCCTACAGTTTAGTGACTGTGTTTTATCGGAGTCAGCAGCCTGTCTTAGACAGATCAAAAGGCCAGAGTTGTTTTAAGCCCTTGCCCCATTCTGCAGTTGCGCCCCATTACTGCACTGAGGGCTTATCTGGGAGCACGGCCTACAGGACATGGCTACATTTATTCATTTATTCATTTATTTATATCCCACCCTTCCTCCCAGCAGAAGCCCAGGGCAGCAAACAAAACCACTATTCATCAGGATGGGATGTCACTCACACAATTTCAATTCTGGGCTATCCTCAAGCAAGCTTTGTTGTTATGCAGCCATGACCCAGCGGCTTTTGGTCTTCATTCCTTCCGGATAGGATCGGCTACTGCCATGGTCCTGATGGATCTCCCAGAACCCTAAATACAGGCTATTGGCAGATGGCGATCTGCAGCGTTCAAAGCATACATACAGTATTGATGGTGGTGCACCTGGCACGGAGGCAGTTGGCGATATCTGAGCAGTAGTGCACTAGCCGGCACACCCCACAGGCAGATAGCGATTTGCATTTTCATGTTCATGTGGATGTTGGTGTGCACTGAGCTGCAGCCAAGGGCAGAGAGCGATCTGCACATTTTGTACTGTTGGTACCTTGACATTGTTAATTGTTTTTTCTTCTCTTCCCCGAGGTGTCAGGATCTTACCAGATCCCGTAAATGACTTGCTGTGTGGGCACTCCATTCTCTTCTGAGTGTCATTCTTGGACATGGGAACCCAGTTCTGTCTTTCCGCCAGGGCCAATTTGCGCTGGCGGGATAAGAGAGGCATGCTATGGGGTGAACTTCTCCTTACGCTGTGTCGGGCATTCTCAGCTGGCCACCCAGTTGACATCTTAGTTGTTCATTTGGGCAAGAACGACCTTGTTCAGCGACCTGGTTTAGACCTGTTCTATAGAGTGGTGCAAGATTTGGGATGAATCAGATACAATTTTCCCCATCTTCTGGTCGTCTGATCCACACTACTGGAGTGGTGGGTCTGGAGGGAAGCAGTTCACCCTAACAAAATTGATTGGGCTAGGTGAGGGGTGAACTGGAGGATTAAGAAGTTTGCCCTGGAAAAAGGGTGGGGTTACATTCCACATCCAAGAATTTGCATTAATTTCCCCCATTTATTCAGGGAGGATGGGGTTCACCTCTCTGAACCGGGATGTGATATGTTCTTGGAGGATTTGCACAAGGGGTTGTTGGAATTGTTGGGGTTAGTAGGACGAGGTGTATAAGCATGAGCTTGGGCAGGTGAGGAATTTGGGGGAGAGAGATATAGGTATACTGAGGCATTATTGGGTAAGGATGCCCCTCAGGCCTCTTACAGGCCTCTGGTCTGTGAGTAACTGGGGGGTGCCCATGTGGACTATCATGTGCATTAGGGTGAACACATGTACAGCAGGGACAGGATGCACATGAGGGATCTGCTCCCAAGGCTCACTTAGCCAGGGGGGAGTCTTAGCCCATATCCTTCCGTGAGGAGCCACTGCTATCAGCTGTGATACATGCTCAGGGGTCTGGGGGGATTCTATCCCCACCAGAATAGTTCAGTTCCTCACTTACATGTGTGTTATAAGTTGTTGATTGGATATGATTGGATATGTTTACATTCTGATTCGAAATACATTATATTTCATAAATATAACACTTAAACCAATGCAAGTCTTCTTTGAGGGTGTGCAGGCAATCTACTATTGTTTTCCATTTATAAATTGCTCTCATATTTCATTCATACATTCTCATGAGTCTTCTTTGCAGGTGTGGGGGCAATCTATTATTGTTTTCCATTTATAAATTGCTCTTATATTTCATTCATATATTCTTTCTATTCTTATATTACAGTTATTGCTGAGTTTGTATATTTTTATCATATATTTGCTCTGATGTTTTAAAACAACATTTCCAGTTTCTTCTTATTTTGGAGTCTGACTCTGGTTCCTTTCTGATTAGCACCACTAGCTCACTGGAGCAAGCTCAACAGAACAAAATTTAAGAACCTATTTTCATACACCTAAGTAGAGCAGGACCTCTTACCACGAAAACCCTATGAACAGAGTATCCAAACTGCAATACAAGATAGTGCTGGAAGATGAGACCCCTAGACCAGAAGCCACTCAACAAGTTACTGGGGAAGAACAAAGGACAAGTATGAGTAGCACTGTGACTAATGACGCAGCTGAGTCAAAGCCAAAAGGAAGCCCAGAGGCTGATGCGCACAGATGCGAAAGGAGAGTCCAGAGTTGTACGATGCACACAATAGCAACGTGGAATGTGAGAAGCATGAACCAGGGAAAGTTAGAAATTGTCAAGTAAGAAATGGAACGTATCAACATTACAATACTTGGCGTGAGTGAATTAAAATGGACGGGAATGGGACATTTTCAATCAGGCAACTACAAAATATTTTATGCAGGAAATGAGATATTAAGAAGAAACAGAGTTGCTTTAATAGTGAGAAGTGATATCACTGAGCGAGTGATATCAATGAGATTAAATGGGAAACCTATTAACATAACCATCATCCAAGTCTACGTTACAACGTCAAACGCAGAAGTACAGGCGGAAATTGATCACACACCAAAACAAGATATGATGATAATCATGGGGGACTGGAATGCAAGAGTAGGGACCAGAGAAGAACCAGGAATTGTGGGGAAATTGGGCTTAGGAGATAGAAATGAAGCAGGAGAAAGACTTATTGAATTCTGTCAAGCCAATAATTTGTTTCTTGCAAACACATTTTTTGAGCAACCGAAAAGACGACTGTACACATGGACATCACCACATATAGGAATCAAATTGATTATATAATTGGAAACAGAAGATGGAGAAGTTCCATACTTTCTGCAAAAACAAGACCAGGAGCAGACTTTGGTACAGATCATGAACTGATAATATAGAAAATGAGAGCAAAGCTAAAGAAGAACAAAGCAATCATAAAGCCAAAATACAATTTAAATAACATCCCAGAAGAATATAAAGAACAAATAAGGAACAGATTTGAGGCTTCAAACTTAGTTGACAGAGAACCAGAAGAATTATGAAGTCAGAGACATTATCAGGGAAGAATGCAAAAAGACAATACCTCTCGTTAAAAAGAGAGAAAGACCTCAATGGATGACTGAAGAAACTCTTAAAATGGTTAAAGAGAGAAGGAAAGCAAAAGCAAAAGGAGACAGAAACACAGTCAGAACCCTAAATGCAATAATACAGCGACTAGTACGTAGAGACAAAAAGAACTATTACAATAGTTATTGTATAGAAATAGAAGAAGACAACAAAATGGGAAGACAGGAGCCCTATACCAAAAAATTAGAGAAATTAAATGAAAATTTAAACCAAGAGTAGGGATGTTGAATAATCAACGGAGAACACACTGACTGACCAAGATGAAATAAAAGGAAGATGGAAGCAATACACTGAAGAACTCTATAAAAGAGATGCAAGGATGACAGATTCATTCATGGAAGAACCGTATGATGAAGAACCAGAAATGTTAGAATGTGAGGTGAAAGCTGCTCTTAAAATACTTGGAAGAAACAAATCACCAGGAACAGATGGCATACGAATAGAGTTACTACAAGCTACTGAGACTGAATCTGTCCAAATTTTGACGAAGATCTGTCAAGAAATATGGAAAACTAAACGATGCCCGACAGACTGAAAGCATTCCATATACATCCCAATTCCAAAGAAAGGGGATCTCAGGGAATGCAGTAATTATCGAACTATTGCCTGTATATATCCCATGCAAGTAAACTAATGCTCACGATTCTACCGTAAAGGCTCTTACCATATATGGAGCGAGAAATGCCAGACGTCCAAGCTGGATTTAGAAAGGGAAGAGGCACAAGAGATCAAATTGCAAACATAGTTGGATAATGGAACGGAGCAAGGAATTTCAAAAGGAAATCACCCTGTGTTCTATAGATTAGAACAAAGTCTTTGACTGTGTAGATCATGAAAAACTATGGAATGTCTTAAAAGAAATGGGGGTGCCACAGCATCTGATTGTCCTGATGGGCAACCTATACTCTGGAGAAGAGGCTACTGTAAGGACAGAATATGGAGAAACTGATTGGTTCCCCATCGGATAGGGTGTGAGACAGGGGTGTATTTTATCACCCTATTTGTTTAATCTGTATGCATAACATATCATACGGAAAGCGGGATTGGACCAAGATGACGGAGGTGTGAAAATTGGAGGGAGAAATATCAATAATTTAAGATATGCAGACAGTACCATACTCTTAGCAGAAACCAGTAATGATTTGAAAAGAATGCTGATGAAAGTTAAAGAGGAAAGCACAAAAGCAGGACTACAGCTGAACATCAAGAAGACTAAAGTAATGACAACAGAAGATTTATGTAACTTTAAAGCTGACAACAAGGACGCTGAACTTGTCAAGGATTATCAATACCTCGGCACAGTCATTAACCAAAATGGAGACAATAGTCAAGAAATCAGAAGAAGGCTTGGACTGGGGAGGGCAGCTATGAGAGAACTAGAAAAGGTCCTCAGATGTAAAGATGTATCACTGAACACTAAAGTCAGGATCATTCAGACCATGGTATTCCCAATCTCTATGTATGGATGTGAAAGCTGGACAGCAAAAAGCAGATAAGAGAAACTCATTTGAAATGTGGTGTTGGAGGAGAGCTTTGCACATACCATGGACTACAAAAAAGACAAATAATTGGGTGTCAGAACAAATTAAACCAGAACTGTCACTAGAAGCTAAAATGATGAAACTGTTATCATACTTTGGACACATAATGAGAAGCCATGATTCACTAGAAAAGACAATAATGCTGGGGAAAACAGAAGGGAGTAGAAAAAGAGGAAGACCAAACAAGAAATGGACTGATTCTATAAGGGAAGGCACAGACCTGAACTTACAAGATCTGAACAGGGTGGTTCATGACAGATGCTATTGGAGGTCATTGATTCATAGGGTCGCCATCAGTCGTAATTGACTTGAAGGCACATAACAACAACAAAGCAGAGCAGGCAGTCAGGTTGGGCACTGGCTGAGAGACCCTGCTGCTGGGACTGGACAGATATAGAGCCTGCACTGCAATCTGCATTAGCATCAGAATGCTGGCATGGATGGCAGAGTGGGAGTCTCCCTCCCACAGTCTTCCACTACTGGCATAGGCTGGTTATCTCGCCTCCTACGTTGTCACATCAGTATGCTGTGTGCACATGATTACTATCACCTGAGATGGCAATGGGGAGTGGGGTGGGTCAACACAACCAGGCCTATATAAGGCCACCAGTCCAGTGCTGGCCCTGCCTAAACATGCCTAAATAGTTCAGCTATCAAAAACGTCTCTTCTGTTTTGGCTACATCATCAACTTTATGTACCTGCTTTATGTAAACTTCTGCTGGATATTAAAGAACATACTATACTACTAGTTAATGAGTATGAATAAACGTAAATAGATAAATTCTCCTGCAGATCTAATGTTGTGCATTCCCTCCTATTACTGCATTTTCCTTGTGTGAAAGGAGCTATGTCCTACATTGATATAAATGGGAAAGCACTTGTGGTCAAACATGGTTCACAGGCACATCAGAGTTCTAAATCCTACACGGACAATGTTCAATAGGGGACTCTATATTGAATCCTTTTTCATAATAAAAACCATACCAAAAGCTATTGAGATTTTATTCTTCATCTTATGCCGTTGTTATAGTTACAAGAGATCAAAAATAACATTGAAAAATTGGAATTTAGAGGAGACCAGTCAATAATATGACTGTTGATGGGATGTGTGTGGGTGAAATACCTGTCACAATAGGGTAAAAAGACATAGCATATTAGCCTAGGAAAATTACATAACATAATTATGGAACATAAGTAATTAATGAAATATGGTACAAAGCTGCCTTAGTTAGAGTGGTAACCAATTGTTTATGTGGATTTCATTCTTGCACTAAAGGAAGAAGGAAGAATTTTCTAAAAAAAATGAAAACAAAAGATTAAAGAAAAAGCAGAGGTTCTCATCATTGTTATAAATCAAATAAACATCCACAACTGATGATTTAAATGTTATACATTACTCCAATGGATTGTGAGGCTGTTTCAAGCCAGATTTATTTCATAACAATTGGCTGCCAGCAATAATACACAGAGGGCGGGTGAAAAGGGATGGAGCAAGGAAATATACTTTTCCATCACTCTTTTTCCTACAGGTCTCCAGCTCTTTTGGAGCCATATCTATATTTACCCTCCTTCCAGTGCTTTCTGTTTTTGCTTGTTCACACACTGAGATTAGGATCTCATAAATGTTGCTTATTCAGAGGAGATATATGATCACTACAAACCATTGCATGTGATAGATTTCAAACAGTAGACCTTGACATTCATAGTGAACGCTGTCAAAACATTTAGCTAGGCTGTAGGATTCATTTTTTGTGGCAAAAAACCAACATTTTAGTGGACATGAAGTCTTTTCTGATAGAATACTGCAGCATTTTGAAAAATGCCTTTTACTATGAAAATGGGAGGCTCCATTTTGGCAATCTTTCAGGAGGTGTGAACACTGATGACAATGGTCACCACCTTTACAGATGGAGATGAATATGATCCATAAACAGTGTTATTCAAGTACAAATAGCATTGCTTATCATAAAGAGAATGGCTTTGACCTAAGATAAGTTAACTTGAGGAACTTCACAGAAGGAAAGTTCCTGTTCCTAAGCACTGTGGAAGTGGCATAGAACGCTCCGAGAGCACCACCCCAATGCTTTTTGGAGAGTGCAGGTGAAAGGGAAAAGGAGGAGATGGGAAACTTCTGTGTACATCTTGTTATTGAAGCCAATCCATATGTCATAATAGAAATGTAAATGTACAGGTTATTGGTTAACCTTATTATAGAAATAACTTTGGCAGCAATCTAAACTCCCTATTTGCCAGGCTGGAGAGGGTTGGGATGAGATGTCCCTCCATTCAGCCCTGCCTGGCTCCACTGGTGTCCAGCAGTGGGGAAGCTCCAGTGGTGTGGAGCACTTCAGTGCACCCACTCAAACAGCAGGCAGGAAGAATCTACCATCAGTGATATCCCAAGAAAAACCCCAAGACTGAGCACTGTGTTGGGAAGGAAGGGAGCGGAGCTGAACTTGGAAGGGGTCTGCTGGAACCGGAACCAGCCCTGCAGCCTGGAAACTGGCATAATGAAAGGTTCTGCCCTCCCTCCCACTGCCAGTTTTGGATTGCAATGCCCATTAACTTAAATTATTTTAGATTTATTTTTATTTTCTTTGCCTGTATATAATAGGCAATAATTCATGGATCATATTGTTTAATATAGGGGTGAGGAACTTTCTGGTGAGGGGCTGTATTATTATTATTATTATTGTTGTTGTTGTTATTGTTATTGTTATTGTTATGATTATATCCCATCCTTCCTCCCAGTAGGAGCCCAGGGCGGCATATGGGGTACAGCGTCAGCAACAGGACTCAGCTGGCAAAATAGCTTGGACTAGCCCTTCTTGCAGAGGGTTCTCAACTCTCATCATCACTCCATCCATTCCAACCCTCTCCTCTCCTTCTCTCCCTTTGGGCATGAAATAAAGCTGAGGGCTGCAAATTGCCTACTGCGATATTAACTGATATAGTGAAGATGACTCTCACTGAAATCTTATACATGCCTACTCAGACATAAACTCTACTGAGTTCAATGGCACTTACTCCCAAGTAAGTGTGCACAAGATTACAGCTGTAATAAAGCTCACCCATCACTTTCAGCTACTTCCGATTCATTGAAAAAGGCATAAATGTAGCTTACTCAAGTTATTTAATCTATATAGTTAGGTTCCTCTGCTTGTTTGTAAAAGACTGAAAGAATAGAGTGGTTCAGAAGAAGTGAGAATGCTTTACAACAGAACTAAAAATCATTTTCAATGGCAGCCTACACTTTGCCAAGTTTCCTTAGAGACTCAACTATAAAAAGGGTTAGTCTTTATTCAACAAGCTGTCTAAAATGCAATCTGTTGCATCCAACATGTTTTTCTTGTCAGTCTAATTTGTTATCCTATTTTCTTAAGATATGTGAAAACCGACTCTTCCAGAATTTTACACATAGAATTTAATCTATGGTTAAAGTATGAAAATACAGTACTCTAATCCAGCCGACCTTTTCATCATTTTGCTCCTCCATACAGTAAATTAGCTTATCAACCTTTCACAGAACTCAAGCATTACGCTAATGAAAAATAAGGGCAAACCAGTGAAACATTTCTATGGAGAGATTTTGGGCTGCAGTAATTGTAGGTATCAAACTCTGTTCTGAATATGTTAAGAGCCCACTACCTAACATATTTAAATAGTGACAGCATGCTATAATATAGATTTGGTCAATATACATCTTTAAATACTACACGTTTCTCCCCACTAAGGTAACATACTGAAGAGTAACAGTTATTATTGGCAGTAGCCCTTCAACACCATGCCTGTCTTGTGCAGTTAATGGGTCAGTTTCTGTTTGACTGGAACACGGCCTTTCCCATTCTCAGAGCCTGGAGAGAAGCCTCAGCAACTACATGGGGCCTTTGAAGATCCTGTAGGAGGACAGTCTTTTGGTGTCCAGAATAGTTACCCTTATTTGTCCTGTAATAAGCCAGCCTGACAACTGACATCAAACTGGCCACTGCAACTTTTAGTATCCACCCCTCCTGCGTGTGTTAGTCTGAGGATTATCTCAATAAATAATTTATTTTGCAATGTTAAAGTCTGCATGCTTTGCTTTGTTTTTTGCTATCGTTATTGGCCTATTGAGAGCAAGCAGATATTTGAACCAAGGTCTTTCCATTAAAGTACACTTGATCCACTACACTATTCCTTGGTCATGAAAATTAAGCCAACCTTCAGTTCCAGTCTGATTGGCATGGGGAGAATTTTTCAATAGCCTTAGAATTATTCTGATTCTGTGTATTTCCAGTTGTGTATGTAAGCAGAATGGCAAGTTCCTGCAGTAAAAGCACAGCGGCTGGCAATAAATGGGTTTAATGGAAAGCCATCTTTGATTCCTTGTCAATAGCTCATTGAAATTCATCTGCTAAAAATCACTGAAGAAGATACAATGCTAGTATTTAATTCCCACTTCCTCCCAGCAGGAGGCCAGGGTGGCAGTGCCTCCAATGTTGGAGAGCCCACCATCTCCCTAGGTTGTTGTTATTGTTATTATTTATTTAATTTATATTCCACTCTTCCTCCCAGTAGGATCCCAGAGCGGCAAACAAAAGCACTAAAAACACTAAAAAAATCATAAAAACAGACTTTAAAACATATTAAAACAAATATCTTTAAAAATATTTTGTTAAAAAAATATTTTACAAAAAACATCTTTAAAAGCAATTCCAACACAGACACAGATTGGGATAAGGTTTCTACTTAAAAGGCTTGTTGAAAGAGGAAGGTCTTCAATAGGCACCGGAAAGATAGCAGAGATGGTGCCTGTCTAATATTTAAGGGAAGGGAATTCCAAAGGGTAGGTGCCACTACACTAAAGGTCCGTTTCCTATGTTGTGCGAAAAAGACCTCTTGATAAGATGGTATCTGCAGGAGGCCCTCACCTGCAGAGTGCAGTGATTGAATGGGTATATAAGGGGAAGATGATCTTTCAGGTATCCTGGTCCCAAGCTGTATAGGACTTTATAAACAAAAACCTAAACATTGAACTTAGTCCAGTAGTAGGCAGCCAGTGCAATTCCTTCAGCAGCAGGGTGACATGTTGGTGATACCCTGCCCCAGTGAGCAATTTCACCACTGCATTTTGTACCAGTGAAAGTGTCCGGACCAACCTCAAGGGCAGCCCCACACACAGCACATTCCAGTAATCCAACCTGGAGGTTACCATAGCATGGACAACAGTGGTGAGTCTATCCTGGTCCAGAAATGGCTGCAGCTATCTTACCAGCCAAAGCTGGTAAAAGGCACTCCTAGCCATTGAGGTCACTTGGGCCTCTAGCGACAAAGATGGATCCAGGAGTACACCCAGACTACAAACCTATTCTTTCAGAGGGAGTACGACCCCATCCAAAGAAGGCAACTGATCAATTATCCAAACCACCAACCCACAGCCCGTCTTGCTAGGATTCAGATACAGTTTATTGGCCCTCATCCAACCCACCACTGAGTCCAGTCACCAGTCCACGGCTTGCATGGCCTCTCCTGATTCAGACGTTACAGAGAAATAGAGTTGGGTATCATCAGCATACTGCTGACACCTCACCCCAAATCCCCAAATATAAATGTTAAACAGCATGGGGGACAAGATGGTACCCTGCGGCACCCCACAGCACAACTGCCAGGGGGCCAAAAGACAATCTCCCAATGCTATTCTCTGAAAATGACCCTGGACGTAGGATTGGAACCACTGTAAAACACTGCCTCCAATACCCATCTCACCAAGTCAGTTCAGAACAATATCATGGTCAATAGTATCAAAAGCTGCAGAGAGATCGAGTAAGAATAACAGGATCATAATCTCCCTGTCCTTCTCCCAATAATGGTCATCCACCAGGATGACCAAGGCCGATTCAGTCCCATAACCAGGCCTGAACATAGATTGGAATGGGTCAGATAATTTGTTTTATTCAAGAGTACTTGGAATTGCTCTGCCACAGCCCTCTTGATCTCCTTCCCTAAAAAGGGGGTATTTGCGACTGGGCGGTAGTTGTCAGAAACCAATGGGTCCAGGGTGGGTTTTTCAGGAGCGGTTGAATCAACACCTCTTTCAGAGTGGCTGGAACCATTCCCTCCTGCAATGATGCATTGACCACACCCTGAATCCACCCAAACTCCCTCTGCAAGCTTTAATAAGCCAAGAAGGGCAAGGGTCAAGAGGTCCTGTTGCTGGCCGCATCGTCACAAGCACCTTGTCCACGTCATCAGGCCGCATCAACTGAAACCAATCCCAAGAACTTGCAGCAGATGTCGCAATGGACACCTCACTGGGGAATACACTAGATGTGGACAGGGCATCAACATTGCTACAGAGGTGAGCAACGTTACCCTCAAATTGCCTTGCAAACAATTCACAGTGGGCCTCCAAATTCTTGATCCACAAAAGGACCTCTCCTCTAATTCCATGACTGCTAAGCTTACTCAGGTGTCTTTGATGAGGTACCCTTTCAAAAGCTTATTGAAAGTCCTACTGGGCTCCTACTGGGAGGAAGGGCAGCATATACACCAAATAATTAATAAATAAACAAATAAATAAAAAGCCCAAGTACACTATGTCAACCAGATCATCTCAATCTATATTATACAGCCACGAGAGAGGCTGTATACTATAGTCAGCATAGATTTTTCGCATTCTACAATGTTAAATTGAAAATATCCCCCATGCCATTCTGATCCTTCCCATAAGTTCATTTTAAAACAAAATCTTACAAAACCTATAGTCCTGAACTCAGAAACGCTTGCTTAACAACCCTGTAAATTTTCATGGTGATACACAAAACAGTCAGAGAGAATCAAGAGTTCAAAGAGAGAGAAATAAACCAGAGCCCTTTGGGACTTTTTTCTGTCAGAGTTCTCATAATCTGTTGAAATTCATTAAAAATCAGCCATGTTCACAGAGTACCTGTAATCCTATTACTGACCTTGCCTCATACTCTCTCCTTCATCTTCTGCAGTTAAAAACTTAAAAATATGCCTGGCTGATTTTTAATTAATTTAAGAAATTTTGGTTTGAACTCAGTGATAATGTTGGGCATGCTCAGTAAGAACCAAGTGTCAGTGTTCTAAAAGCCAGACTCACAGCTGCTTGGCTTGCCTAATCAGGGGGCCACACCCACACCACACTTTGATTTCACGTGAGTCATGGTTTCTCCCAGAGAATCCTGGGAAGTGTCGTTTGTGAAGGGTGCTGAGAGGAGACTTTATTCCCGACAGAGACCCAGTGGCCAGAGTGGTTTAACAGTCAGCAGCTCTGACTGAAGCTCTGTGAGGGGAACAGGGCATCTCATAGCAACTCTCAGCACCCTTCGCTAACTACACTTCCCAGGATTCTTTGGGAGAAGCCATGGCTTCCTAAAGTGAAATAAAGGTCTGGTGTGGATGTGGCCAGGAACAGCTTTGGTATAAATTTGGGTGGGAGGCTACATGTACCTGCTGTAGAATAAAAAGGTGTGGGAAACCCTGAAAAACAATGATTCTGTTCACCATGTTTTCCTTTTGGAAAGGAAAGGGGCTTCCCATCTGCCCAGTACCTGCCCACCCAATCTCCTCCCTTCCCTCCTCCTTCCCCCACCCCTCCCCCAGGCCCGTTTCACCTCTCCTAAGCATGATTGCACAGGGATAAATCCTACTGAACTCAAAAAGCATGCAAATGATCCAGCCTTCCCTCCCCTCCTCCTCCCTCCTGTCCCCTCCCTCTTGCCACTTCCCTGTCCCTTCCTTCACCCCTCCCTTCCCCTCCCCCATTCCTTTCCAATCCCCTCCTTTCCCCTCCTCCTCCCCTTCGCCCTCCCCCGGATCAGTGTTACCTATCCTAGGATTACAACCTGGGAGACCAGGGTTCAAATTCCCACACAGCCATGAAACTCACTGGGTAACCTTGGGCCAGTCACTGCCTCTTGGCCTCAGAGGAAGGCAATGGTAAAACACCTATGAATACCACTTACCATGAAAACCCTATTCATAGGGTCAACGTAAGTCAGATTCAAGTTGAAGGCAGTCTATTCCATTTTCAAGCATGATTGCACGGGAGTAAATCCCATTGAACTCAATAAGTGCAAATTATCAAACCTGCCCTCCCCTCCTCCTTCCTCCCATAACCTCCCTTTTGCCCCTTCCCTCCCCCTTCCTTCGCCCCTCCCCCTCCCCTTCCAATCCCATCCTTCCCCCTCCCACTCCTTCTGCTCTCCTCTCCCCCTTCTTCCTTTCCTCTATTCTCCCCTCCCCCTCATGCTAAGTTTTACCTATGCTAGCCATGATTGCACAGGAGTAAATCCCACTGAACCCTCCTTTCCCTCTCCACTTCCTTCCTTCTCCCTTCTTGCTCTCCTCCCTTCTTCCTTTTTCCTCCTCCCTTGCCCACTCCAGGCTTCCCTCCCCATGGTCAATTTTACCTATCCTAACTATGATTGCACGGGAGTAAATCCCACTGAGCTCAATAAACATGCAAATGATCAAAGCTTCCCTCCTCCTCCTCCTCCTGCCTGCTCCCATTCCCCTCCTCCCCTCTCCATCCCCCCCTGTGGTCAGTTTTACCTATCCTAAGCCTGATTGTAGGTGAGTAAATCCCACTGAACTCAATAAGCATGCAAATCATCAGTCCATTCTCAGCAAACTTGCACCAGATCTCATTTCCTACCTCCCGGACTAAAAAGCAGGGAAATTGCAGGTATTGCCACCATTCACCATATGCTCAGAGGCACATGTTACCAAATTCTTCCAAGCTACACAGGAAGTGGATTGGACTGTGGAAGACCAACTCAAATTGTGTTTGCATTTTGACAAATTTGTAGGGCAGTACGATCAGAGAGGAGGTCAGGTCTCCTGCTCCCCTGGTGCATTCACTATAGCTGCCCAATTCCCCTGCTTTTTAAAGTTTGATAGAAATATCTGTTGGCTATAGGTACGTTCTTAAACTGCAAGATTTTTTGCCTATTAGTGAATACTTGTTAACACTCTCAAAGAACTCTAATAGATTAATGAGACAGGGCATATCCTTGCAGAAGCCATGTTGTTACATGGGCCATCTTCCAGTTCTCAGGTATGGAGGCGGTCCTGAGGGACAAGTTACATATTTTTGTTAGATCAGCCATTTCACATTTGAGTTCTTTGAGAACTCTTGGGTGGATGCAATCTGGACCCGGTGATTTGTTTTTATTTTATCTATTAAGCCTAGAATTTCCTCTCTCATCACCAATATCTGCCTCAATTCCTCAGACTCCCTTACATCAAAAGTTAGTTCAGGCACAAGGATCTGCCCTATATCCTCCACTGTGAAGACAGATGCAAAGAATTCATTTAGCTTCTCTGAAATCTCCTTATCCTGCTTGAGCACACTTTTGACTCCCTTGACATTCAAGGGTCCAACCACCTCCTTAGATGGTCTCCTGCTTTTAATGTATTTTAAAAATTTGTTGTATGTTTTTATGTTTTTAGCAATGTGCTCCTCAAATTCCTTTTTGCATCCCTTATTGTCTTCTTGCATTTATTTTGCCAGAGTCTGTGTTCTTTTTTATTATCCTCATTTGGACAACACTTCCATTTTTTTAAAGGAAATCTTCTTGCCTCTAATAGCATCTTTGACTATGCTTGTTAACCACACTGGCATGCTCTTGGCCCTGGTAGTACCTTTCCTGATCTGCGATATACACTCCAATTGAGCTTCTAATAATGTGCTTTTAAACAACTCAAATATTTTGGAGTGATTTGACCCTCTGGACTTTGCCTTTCGACTTCCTTTTTACCAGTCCCCTAATTTTTGGAAAGTTTTCTCTTTTGAAATCAAATATGAGAGTGCTGAATTTCCTTGGCAATTGGCCATTTACATGTATGTTTAATTTAATAGTACAATGATCACTGCTCCCAATCAGTTCAACAACACTTATATCTTGCACCAGGTTCTGGGCATCACTGAAGATTAAGTACAGGGTGGCTGTCTCTCTCATTGGTTCCATGAGCAACTGTTCTAGGGTACAATTATTCAGAATATGTAGAAAGTTTACCTCTTTGTCATGACTGGAACACATATGTAGCCAGTCTATGTCAGAATAATTGAAGTCACCCATTACTACAACATTTCCTCGTTTGGATGCATCCTCAATATAATTTTTCATCTCAAGATCTTCCTTAGCATATTGGTCAGGAGGACAACAGAACCTCTCCAGAACTCTTAGGGTCCGGTATCACCACCCACAACGATTCTGTTGAGGAATCTGGGAGTTTCTAGCTTGCTGGATTCAATGCTCTCTTTCACGTATAGAACACCACCACCACTAATATGTCCTTCCCTGTCATTCCGATATAGTGTATATCTAGGGATAACCATGTTCCACTGGTTTTCTCCATTATACCACATTTCCATTATGCTCACTATATCAATACTGTCCTCTAAGACCAAGCACTCCAGTTCTCCCATCTTGGCTTGGAGGCTTCTAGCATTAGCATATAAACACTTGTATACACTTGTCTCTCTCTTCAAGTATCTTTGGCACTTTTGGTTTGACCTGTGGTACTTTTGCCTCTCTGGATTGCTATCTTGTGCCCCTGCACTCTCAGTGCCTAGTTCAAGGCCTACCTCATTTAAAAATTCATCATTTTTGTTTGGTCTTTATACCAGAAAGGGAGATTTGTTCCAAACGGGACTCTCCTCAGCTCCTGTTGGTTTTCCTCCCTCAGTCAGTTTAAAAGCTGCTCAGCCACCTTTTTAATTTTACATGCCAGCAGTCTGGTTCCATCCCACTTCAGGTGGAGCCCTTCCCTTTTGTACAGGCACGGCTTGTCCCAAAATGTTCCCCAGTGCCTAACATATGAAAAACCCTCCTCCTGATACCATTGTCTCATCCAAGCATAGTGACTACAAAGCCGTGCCTGTCTAATTGGCCCTGCACATAGAACCAGCAGCATTTCAGAAAAAGCTACCTTAGAGGTCCTAGCTTTTAGCATCCTACCTAGCAACCTGCAGTGTGCTTCCAAGACCTCATGACTGGATTTCCCCATGTCATTGGTGCCAATGTGCACCATGACCACTGACTCCTCCCTAGGACTATTTACCAAGCTACCTAACTGATGGGTGACATCCACAACCTTCATGCTACACAGGCAAATCATCTTGCAGTCTGCACGCCCATCACACATCCCATTATCTATGTTCCTAATGACTGAATCACTCACTACTAGGATCCTTCTACCCCCTGGAGAAGTATCCTCAGCACAAGATAATATCTACTCATCCCCTAAGGAATGGGTCCCTTCTATGGGATTGTTTCCCTCTTCATTGGATGGATGTGCTCCTTCCCCGAGGCCCTCTTTTGGTTAGACACAAGTCAAGGATAGCTGATCCTCTAGTTTCTTCCTCCACTTTCTGTAGGAGAAAGGTATCAGCAACACAAGTCAGGAATTTCTTGGAGGGGCTGTGTTTGGTAGAATTTGTCTCTCAACAGATAATGGGGTAATTGAAGTCCCCCATTACTACAACATCATGCCTCCTCAAAATATTGGCAATTTGCTTTTCAAAAGTTACATTCTCGTCTTCTCCTTGATTGAGTCGTTGGTAATAGACTCCAACCACCATGTTCCATTTATTCTAATCCAGATACTCTTAAGCCTAAATCTAGAGTTGAAGAAGGTGAGTTTATAGAAAGAATTTATAGGAAAATTAATAGTCAGACATATAGCTATTCTGGATAGGTCACACTTGCCAGCTGAGACAGTCAGTCAAAACTTCTTTGGTGTGTTACAGCAGAATCCTGTAAAGGCCCATTTAGAAGAATGCTAGTCCTCAGTTTAAAACTTCAAACAATAAAAATGATCACCAGTTTTTTTATTCTACAGGTAATCAGTCAAAAGCCATATATTTCAATTAACATTTTGCTAGAAATGTTTTTTCCTGCTTTAATGTTATCTCACAGTCAATTTATTTATAGTCCTGCTATATGCAATAAACCCTAGCAGCATAAATGTCATAAATAGGAACACAATTTCCATATAAATGTGTGATATCAGTCCCAAGTGGACAATAAGCCTCATAAACTGGAAGGAGGAAAAGATATATTGTTCAATGCAAATTTGATCGAAGAGGTTTGTTTTTAATATGGCGATAGCCAAAATTTTGTGTATATATATATATATATATATATATATATATATATATAATATAATATCTCACTATGGTTTGAGTGATTTTGTTTCTTTAAGTATAGCAGCTTGGACAAGAGAAAATGCAAATTTAATGCAATTTCTGCTGCCCTTGTATCATTCAATCCAAAATATTCTGTCAAGATGTCCTTATTAAAAATCAAAAGAGGTCTACTATGTTAATTTTAACCATCTGCACCATGAATCTGTCACTTTGTTCTCACTGAATAAAAATGACTAAAAGCACCCAAGACTATTTCTAGTTATTGCAAAACATTTTTCTTAACCTTGTTTTAATTGAGTTTTCAAAACATATCATTTCTGTTAAAACTATTAACCAAAAACATAAATAACAGAAAAATCCTCCCAACATTTCCCCCAAATAAAACCTTCTAATTAAAAATAAAGGAAGGACATGGGCAAAGGAATATGGTTATTTTGAGTAGGGGTGGTAGATAAAAACAAAGTTACAGTTTTGTTTTCAAGTTATGCTTATCTCTGGAAATTAAAGAATGTGTCTGACAACAAAAGAATTGACTTCACTCTATTTTCAGTAATTGTACATCTGCAAATGTATAGGTTTTTGTTTGTCTCTACATTTGCATTTAGTTAAGACCAATAATCTGTTCAGTTCCAATGTTTTCTATTTGTGAAGCGGCTGGACTTTTCTACTGAGCAGTTGCTACCAAGTTACAAATTCTACCCCAGCCCCCTAACTACAGTTCAAACTCAGATGAGCCACCATTAAGACTCAGATATCGTATATTTTTTAATTGGGTCATAAGGCAAATTACATACCTGTTTCTTTCATATTTTCCAACAAATGCAACTTCAGCATCTGCTTGATTATACTTAATATATGAGACCAATTCTCAACCATGTTTTATTTTTGTTACTCCAGTCTGGAGCTAATGCAGCAGAAACACAAAGAAAAACAACCCCCTCCCACCTTTCCATCATGTCTGATGAGCCAGCAGAGCTTGAAATACAGTGGTGGATCTAGTGCTCCACTTCTCTCCAATCCCCCTTAAGATTTCTGTGCCTGAGAAGCTTGAAGTGACAAAATTTGTGAACTCCCACTTTATTTTAATTCCTGCCTCTATCAGTGAATACCCAGCAATAGACAAACTAGATTTGAAAGAAAACTAGATTTGAAAGAAAAATGTGATTCCAAGGATCAAAGCATTGTATTTGTTTTCTGAAAATGAGTAAAGAGAAGCTATGCATGATTATAGATAGCTCAGCACAACTGTAACATTTATGGATATTTTATATATTTTAAAGAAAAGCAGAATATAAATCTTAATAATAAATTTCATCAGGAGTTAAACTAATCTAAATGGCCTAAGAAAATAGAAAAGTTTTCTCCTAATGTTGGAAAGAAACAGAGTGAGTGCCAGGCAACCCTCCCTGAGGAGAAGCTGTATACCTAGGTTGTTTATTGCTTTATAAAATGGAGATCCTTTTTCCTACATGTTTGGAATTTGGCAGATTTGATCTGGAGCATAGAGAGCAAAATACCTGAAAATGTAATGATGATTGGATGGAAAACATAGATATCAGATCACCACCTGATTAGGTTTAGACTTTGTGCCCCTGATAACCTCTGCAGGGGTGATGGGCCGATGAAGATGATCCGCCCCTGGAGACTTATGGATCCTGATGGTTTCCTGAATGCTCTGGAGGATGTTCCCAACATGGCTGGCGCTACTGCCAAAGCCCTGGTAAACCTCTGGAATATGGAGTGAACACTATCACTCCAAAGTGCCCTCTCTCACCAGGGAAGGCCCGTAATACACCTTGGTTTACTCAAACCTTGAGCCTAATGAAATAGCAGGGACGATGGCTAGAGTGATAATGGAGAAAAACTAAATCTGTCTTTGACCAAACACTGGCTAGAGCTCATTTTCGAGCCTACCATGTGGTGGTGAGGGCGGCGAAAATAGCCTACTTCTCTGCCACCATTGCATCTGCCCAGTGCCATCTGGCGATGCTTTTTCAGGTGGTCCCTGGTCTTTTGGGCTCTGGCCTGACAGCAGACTCTGAACCAACAGTTGCTCTCTGTGAGGTTTGTGAGGCCCTTCGCAGATAAAATTGCTCACATTCAGATTGACTTGGACTCCTCATTAATTACAGTTGTGCCAGATGTCCCCGTTACTCCCTCTGGTCATTTTTCCATGGATACTTTTCAGCTTGTAAAGCCTGAGGATGTGGACAGGATTCTGGGAGAAATGAGGACCACTACCTTCTCGCTTGATCCTTGCCCACCCTGGCTAATTAAATCCACCAGATTGGGAGTGGCTGGTTGGTTGACATATTTGATTAACATCTCCCTAAGGGAAAGCTCTATGCCAACATTGTTGAAGGAGGCTGTGATTAGACCTTTGTTCAGAAAGCTTTCATTAGATCCTGAGGATCATAATAATGTCTGCCCAGTCTCTAATCTCCCCTTATTTGGTAAGGTAAGGTAATTGAGGGTGGCGGCAGCTCAACTCCCCAAGTTTTCCTGGATGAATCGGATTATCTAAACCCTTTTCAATCAGGCTTCAGGCCTGGTTATGGGACAGAGACTGCCCTGGTTGCCCTGCTTGATGACCTACGCCGGGCATCTGACAGGGGGAGTGCATCCCTGTTAGTGCTGCTGGACCTCTCGGCGGCCTTTGATACCATTGATCATGGTATCCTTCTGAGCCATCTTGCTGGGATGGGTCTAGGAGGCACTGTTTTACAGTGGCTCCGTTCCTACCTGATGGACAGGACCCAGAAAGTGATGCTGGGAGACTACTGCTCGACCCCCTGGCCTTTAGCCTACGGGGTACTGCAGGGTTCCACTCTGTCTCCCATGCTCTTTAACATTTATATGAAACCGCTGGGAGAGGTCATCCGGAGATTTGGAGTGCAATGTCATCAATATGCTGATAACCCTCAACTCTATCTCTCCCTTCTGTCTGATGGCAGGGTGGGAGTGCTCATCCTAAACCAGTGCCTGGAGGCTGTGAAGGGCTGGATGTGGGCAAACAAACTGAAACTTAATCCAGACAAGACAGAAGTGTTGCTGGCCAAGGGGAAAACTGCCCCAGAGATAGAGTTGCAACTTGTTCTGGATGGGTTGCACTCCCCTTGAAAGAGCAGGTCTGTAGTTTGGGAGTCCTCCTGTATCCTGCCCTGCTGCTAGAATATCAGGTGGCTGCGGTAGCCAGGAGTGCTTTTGGCCATCTCAAACTGGTCTACCAGCTGCGTCTGTACCTGGAAGCAGCTGACTTGGCACAGTGACACATGCATTGGTGACATCGAGGCTTGATTATGCCTTTGAAAATGATTCAGAAACTACAGTTGGTCCAAAATGCAGCAGCCAGAATGTTAATGGGAGAACGGCGCAGGGGCATATCACCCCTGTGCTTTATTGACTCCACTGACTCCCAATTTGTTTCCGAGGCCAATTCAAAGTGCTTGTTTTTGACCTTTAAAGCCTTAAACTGCCTTGGACCAGTGTACTTAAGGGGCCGCTTACATCCATATGTTCCTACCCTGGATTTAAGATCATCTGCCTCTGGTCACCTCTGCGTGCCTGGAATGAAAGAAGTTAAATTGAGAGGCACGCGGGAGACAGCCTTTACAATTGTGGCTCCCAAACTGGAATTTCCTGCCCCAAGAAGTCCGCTTTGCTCCCTCCCATGGTTTTCCAGAAACTTGTAAAAACTATGTTAATTTATGCATTGTAGCATTCCTGACACTGCCAAAATTCTAACCCTTCATGCCATCACAGTCTGCATATCAAACACAGAGAAATTATCATATACTTTACGTTTCCAATAATGTCACAGTGTTACCTACCTGTAATTTAGGAAATGTGCAGAATCAAATACATAGTACAGAACAAGGGTGGTCAGAAGTTAGATTGGAATCTATATCTGAATGATTTGCAGAAGATCACCAAGGATTCTGGCTCCCAATTCTTTAACAATAGCAACAACAAAACAAATTCTTTTTGCCTAAATTAAGCTGCTGAAATGAAGAAAAGTAACAGGAGTGGATTTTTCTGCGAAAGGACTGAGTTCAGCAATTCTAGTACTCAAAACAAATTCCTGTTCTCAGAGACACCCTGTTGTTGTTGTTTAATTCTAACTATATGTCTTTTGCACTTGGCACTGGCTGGTACATCTTGGGTTTCTGGTAAAAAACAAAGCAGATCTGACAAACCAGAAGTCAGCCACTCCCTGGTATAAGAAACAGTTAAATTTCATATGATTTTATTTACTTGGCTAAACAATACAGGAAAAAATCATCTATTCACAATAGCAACTGTGATTAAAATACAATGACAGATGGCAAAGTATACATAAGTGTTTAGAAGATAAGGAGCAGGGGGATGGATTAAGTATGACTTTAAATTCTCAGCCACGTACACCAATTATTTTTTCAATGAATGTATTGTTTACAATATGCATTGTAGCATTCCTGACACTGCCAAAATTCTAACCCTTCATGCCGTCACAGTCTGCATATCAAACACAGGTTTTGGAATCTGTACACAAATCAGCACAATTATGTCTTGGCACAGAGTCCTTATGGTTACTAGGCCAGGAAACCACTCTTTCCCATCTGTTGTGAATGGTGCAGGGGTATATCTTGGCAATTGCGTTCACAGCAGAAGGTCTTTGTGAAAATCTGAATTTAGAAACAAGTTCATTACACAGACTTAAAGAAGGGTTGTGTTCTTTGTGCAAAATACTCACATGATAATACCAAAAGGAGAGAACAAACTATAATATATCTTGGCATGAATAAGGTTTCATCTTTGTTCAACATGGGTCTTAACATGTCTTAACATCTTAACATGAGTAGCTCAGTCTAGCAAATATGTCCACAGATGTTACTAGTCCATTTTTTTTTACTAAACTACACTGCCTGTTTGTAGCATATTGACAGCATAAAAGAAAGAGAGCCAATTTGTTCTTTTCCAGTTTACAAAACCTCCTTTTTACCTAAAGGCTATTTACAAGCCCTGTATAACACAGATGCACAAAGTTATTGAACCAGTAGCATTCCTCTGTATTTCAGTCCTATGGCTTAGTTCTACAAACATAAGCATACAACTTCTAAATTGTTCCTACACAATATAGGGGATGTTCTGTGATCAATCTTCCATTGTTTTCTGTTTTGCAGTCTTGCAGGAGGCTGGAAATTTGATTGCAGCAGTGGCAGTGAGGAAAGGGATGCTTAAACCTTTTCCTGCAGGCCATTTTTACCAATCAAAACTGCATTCTCGAGGCAATTTCCTCTCCATGGATGGGAAAGCAACTTGGGGAGCAGATTTGGATCACAAAGACATTATGTGAAGAAAAAGGTAAGCACCCCAACCTGCTTTCCCTCCTGAGAACAGTGATGGTGGGCAATATTGTATTTCTCAGTAGAAGGGAAAATGATTGGGGGTGGGGGACACCTGATGACAAAAACAGCTTCTAGGAAAGTGTTAAACACCCTTTTCTCCATCACACTGCTGCAATCAAATCTGCAATCCCCTGAAGCTGCATTTCACTAGAACTAACAAAACAAAAAGTCAGGAGAATGCCCATGGTTTGATGTGATTAATATTTAGAACTGGGATATCAATACCAACCTAAGGCAGGCCTGGCATCAGTACATGGCATGGTCAGGCAAATGCCAGGGGCCCAGAGGATCTACCACAGCTGATGCCGGTGATAAGAAGAGAAGTGGCAGACCAGGGATGAGGGCCCTGTAGCCCTCCAAAAGATGTTGGACTCCAATTTCCATCAACACGTCCCAGCATGGTCAGGAACAATGGGATATGTAGTCCAACAACATCTGGAAGGCCACAGTTTCCCCACGCCTAGGGTTGCCATATTGCCCGGTTAGCCGGGTTTTACCCGGATTCTTTGCATGCCACCCAGCGCCCGGCTAGCCCCTTAGGTGGCCCGGATTCTCACCTTTAATTTAAAACAAAATTAAGTTTCTAGGTGGTCCGGTTCTGGAGATATACAGAAAAACATCAGTCGCCCCCCCGACTGTTAAATCTTTCTTTAAACAGTACTGTATACAGTACTATAGCACTTCGTAGCTTTAACCCTGCCCATTCAGCATTGCAGCCAATCAGAGAAGCCAGGATTGTTTCAGTTTCATTGACCTGAGGCAGTGTCTAGAAAACAAAATGGTGGTTCCCCCCCTCCCATTTATCTGAAAATCTCATAAATTGGGTAAGTATATACATTTCAGTTTCTTTTCCTCTTGTGTGCAGGAGTCAGATGTTGGGCAGTGTTTTGAAAACCTTCCCAATACTTGCTTTTTGTAAAAGCAATGCTAATCCCATATGTTGCTTATCACTTGAGGTTGCATTTCTGTCCCTGTTTGAGTAGGCCCCACTGACTGCACTGGGACTTGCTTCTGAATAAATAAACCTAGGATTGCACTATAAATATCTTTACAGTTTGTGTAAATAATAAATATACTTGATAGTCATGCTTATATAAATATTTCTTCATTTATCATATTTTTGGTTTTTGGTTAGGAATCCTGACTGGTTGTGAGATGCTTAGTTTTCTGCCTTACTCATAGGAATCTTGTGATTGGTATGCTACTACATTTAGGAAAGTGATACTGCCTTTTGTGTTGTTTTTTTCCTATTTGCATTTCACTTATCTTTAACCTCACTCCGTTACAGCCATAGAAGCAACAGCAGCATATGCAAGATAATTAACTCCCATTAGTGATAAGAACAAGAATTTATAATTATTATTTCAATTAAAACAAGAGGCTTATCAATACTTTAAAGAGGACCAGGACTGAACCCAGGACTGGGTCTTTCATGATGCCTGGTGGTGGTGGGGGAGCAGGAGAGTAGTCGATAAGACTGACATCCTGGCATTGGTAATCTAATTAGCAAGGTATGTGTGGGGTTGTTGCACACTTCCAGGCCCAGTTTCATTTTGAGTATGGAGGTGGAACCTGTGTAGATGTGGTTGATCAAAGGGAGAATAAATTTTGAGTTAAGCAAAGCTCTGCTTTTATAAAACCTAAGAAACATACAGATACTTTGAATGTCTGAGTGCCTGCACCAGTGGAATACTGGAGGAACTTGTAAAACTTGCTGCAACAGTATTTAGAACTGAGCATGTGGTGTGAAAGACTCCTTTTCCTAACATTTTGGCTTCTTGTTTTTCTCCACCCACCACATCTTTGAAATATATCGTATATGGTTAACCGTACTGCTGCCCTGACTTACTTTATGTTTGTTGCTATTTTGTGTTTTTATTATGTTTTTATATTGATTGTGTATTTTTATTGTTTTTATTATATTTGTAAGCTGTGCTGAGCTCTGTTTTTAACAGCAGAAGGGCAGGATATAAATCCTCTTAATCAATCAATAAATACTCCATAGTGTTGGAAACTAGAGTCTAGGCATTTAAGGCTGAAAATGTTGCTTTTAAAAAAAAGATTTCTCACATTTCCCCAGTTTTTGGTGGTAATTCCTAGGCACAAAAACAAAACAACTGGACAATCCAAATATTAATATGCAAATAATATGCATAATATGCAAATAATATGCAAATAATTTACATAATATGCAAATTAGCCTGCCCGGATTTGTGGAACTGGAATATGGCAACCCTATCCAGGCCTTCTCTAGACCAATTTTCACTACCCTCTGTGACTCTATGTTGGGACCCAGAAGCATTCTAGGGAAATGAAAATGGCAGCAGCTGCCTGGTCTGGAACTTCTCATTTCAATGCTGGGATGAGGAAGTATCAGGCAGCTGACATTTCTGCTCCTTTCAGCACTGCCACCCATCCTTGCCATTGCCTGCCACCCCTGTTACCTGGAAAGTTTGCTATGGGGGTCAGACCAGAGAGGGATGGCACTTTGCCCAAGGCTCCCTCACAGCTGGCAGCAATCCTGTTGCACCATAATTTTATTTATTTATTTATTTTGTATCCCGCCCTTCCTCCCAGCAGGAGCCCAGGGCTGCAAAGAAAGCACTAAAACACTTTAAAACATCATAAAAACAGATCTTAAAATACATTAAAACATAACAGCATTAAAAACATTTTAAAAAACAACCTTAAAAAGGGTTAAAAGCATTATTAAAAACATATTAAACAATTCTGACATGTTATAATGTTATAGTTACACTGGTGCATTGCATTGTCAGATATCACTGTTTTGGAGACTAATCTTGAACAGTGGGCATA
This sequence comes from Rhineura floridana, assembly GCF_030035675.1. Lineage (NCBI taxonomy): Eukaryota > Metazoa > Chordata > Lepidosauria > Squamata > Rhineuridae > Rhineura > Rhineura floridana. Next base: position 53,341,189 of record NC_084484.1, read on the forward strand.
AGGAGGCATGTAAAGAAAATAGTTTGTATGAAATATTTGAAGTTTGTTTGTGAAACCATTAAATATTCTTAGGAAACTATTAACAATGTGTATGCTAACCCACAGTGGTACCAAAAAAAATGCATAAAAACACACGTCATCAAGAACATATCTGAAATTCAGTCTGAAGTATTTTGTTGTATGTTGACACAAAACGATTTAGTTCCAGTAAAGAGTATGAGACTTATGAATTGAGTCTATAGGCCTACATGATTAGGCAGTTCTTTCAAATGGATATGCAGTCCCGCACCTCTGCAGCTCCTACTCATATTTATCTCTTCCTAAACATTCTTTTCTAGAACAATCTCTTTGTTTCTCTTGTTCCTAATCTTTCTAGCTACCCTAACCCCTTTGTGGAACTGAAGCAGCTTAGCAAATATCAACCAGAGAACCTTCAACAGGAGCATTAGGGAATCTCAGTCAGTCACTGCCAGAGGTTTCATTGTCACTATAAAAACTCCTTGCACAGGCAAGTGGGACGTACAACATAATGTTGTGGTGCAAAACACTCCTTTTTAGTGCAGCCAAACAAGCCCTTTTCCAGGACACTCCATTCCATCACCCCTCCCCTTGGTTTTGGCTACACAAGGATCAACACTCAAAGAACAAGTTCACTATTTTTAATAGGCTGTGTAATTTTCATAAGCTGAAGTACAAAATCCTTTTGTTTTAACTGGCAGTGTAGAGATGGACTCTATAAGCTTAACTGTTTTTTGGTTTACTTAACAGAACTGATGTTATCTCACTTGACTAATGGGTAACTTCATTTAAATTTGTTCAGCCTGGTTTCCTTATCAAATATTAATACAATAGCTAATTAATACAATAGACATAATTTTATATTGCTTGAGTTGTGATAAATTTAATTTTTACTCTTACTGATAGCATTTGGTTTAATGGACATCAAAGCACCAGAACAAAATGAAACTATTAATTAACTTATATGGCAATGGCTCTCTTAAATATTCTTAAATATTTAAAAATATATTTTTCTTTATTAGCATCAAAGGCTCACATACGACACCATTCAGGTAAACATTGAAAATGCACATTTTCATAATATTTGTTTAGTGCTTGTTGTGATAATCTAATTTAAATGATCGCAAAAATCCCAACTACAAATATGATTGTGTTTATAAATTGGAAACTACTGTTTTTCAATCCAAAGCAATATTTAATGACAAAGAAGACATATGGAAAAGCATAGCACCACACTGACTAAAGAATGAAAAGGAAAACCTTTTTTGCCAGTTTTGATTAATTATTAATTTGTAGCATCCCCAACAATTAATATACTGTATGTGTTTCAATAAGTTAAATGTTTTGCAATTAGCCATCTATAATCCTAGTCAGGCAATAAGGTCCTACATTATGGTGCCCGGGGAAGAGATACTGGGACTGTGTCGCAGGCTTGAGCATTCTTTGATCATGCCAGAAAGAGAGTTTTACAAGTTGAACCTGCCACAAAATGTGCAATGCAGACCATTTCTGTTCAAGGTTCCAGTCAGCTAGCCATTACCTCTTCCAGGATACACCATTTTACTTCACCTCTCCCTTGGTTTTCCATTCCCACCCCCAAGCTATTTTTGCCTCCCCCATTAGGTTTTTTTTTAATATTTCTTTTACTTCTGTAAACTATAGTGTTCCTCCATCCTACTGATGCTTCTGCCTTGTGTATGGATATTTGGGATCCACACTCAGACAGTCAATATGCTATTAATGTATAGGGTCTCTTAGGGTCAGTGAAGTATCACACTTAAATAAGCCAGTTCTTTCATTCATTTTTCTGCAGGGAGGGAATGGGAATGGTTCTATGTAATTCAAATGCTTATACATTCTATAATCAACAGGAAACCTTACCCTCAGAACTGAAAGCAAACAGTACCACAATGTGCATTTTCTATGCTTAATAGCTTAAGAAGCATCATAGCAGAAGTAGATTTTAAGAAACAAATTTAAAAGTAAAAAATAATCAAGAAGCCAATGTGGATGCAAGAAAAGCAGATACACAATTGTCCAGACACACTGGCTCAGTTCATACAATTATTCAAAGCTTCATAAACCATAGTTAATGAAGCTGTGGACAATTATCTACACTGAGCACTCCTCCCCTTGTTCCTCCTCTTCCCCCACTCATCACATGCCAGTTTAAGCACAAAGATCCTGAGCTGTTAAGTGAGGACTTCCTATTATATCCAAACCAGAGAACTCTAGTTTAATATTGGTTAGCAAACCAGGCAGATAAACCAGAAAATGATACTAGATTATTTACTTGGTTTGCTAACCAATATTAAACCAGAGTTCCTTAGTTCAGATATAACACAGAACTTTAGGTCAGGGGTAGCCAATGTGGTTCCCTCCAGATATTTTGGACTATAACTCAGATAATTTCTGACTTTGGCCACAGTGGCTGAAGCTGATGGGAGTTGTAGTCCACAACGTCTGGAGGGCACCACATTGGCTTCCCCTGCTCTAGATTATACAAGAAGTCAGGATCTTTTCATTGAAACCAGCCTGCTTTTGGAGAAGGGGAAAGGGAGGGGAGGGGAAAGGGAGGAACAGTCAGGGCTAACACTTGGTCCCAGCTTCACAAGCCATAATTTATGAAGCTTCAAACAATTGTCGAAATTGAGTCAGTGACGGGTAACGTAGGCAATGTTGTGTGGAAAATCTAAGTGTCAGACTTTGTTAGATGATGACAAGGAAATGTGTTGCAAGCCAAACCAAGAGTTAAGATACTGAATGTAGATGTTAAGACATCAAACAGGACATGGAAGCTTCACACAGCATTATTTGCAGCAATCTGATTTTGTCGCCATATAACCACTACGACTACCATACAGATAAATACCAAAAGAAAAATGTATAAGTGCATCAACCTACATATATTTATGTGTCACAGAATTATTTAAGGGGGAAGCGGGGAGGGGGGAATGGTTAGAAATCTATTCTCCCATAAGAAGAAGCTGTCACGGCCCTAAGGCAAGTCACTAACTCCAAGGATGCATAGCAATATCTTTCCACTGTTTATTACCATGTACATTAAAAAGCAGACATTGTTAAAAAAATAGGACTAATATTCTCTGCATTGTTCTTTGACATTATAAAATAATTTACATGAGAAATACGGCACTTTTAAAATGCCCTTTTAAAGAAAGAGAAAATATAAATCATTGCATTTTCTATAAAGAAAAACAAAGAAATAAAACCATACCCCATATGAAGAAATGTACCTTATAATGTACATGAGGTCTTATTCTTATCTGCATACTGTGAGATCTGAAAAACATCTACCAATGTCAAGTTGCATACACTGTTTCCGGACTGGCTATTTAATGAAAGTGGTGTTTATCTGCTAGCTAAACCAGATAAATTTAATCCAAAAGGAAAAGAAGGGGGAGATGAGAAAAATGACAATATACAGTGTGGGAGGATTAGCACCTGATAACTGAATGACTGAATCAAGTGATAATGTGCTCTCAGTCCCTTAGCAGCTGATCACTGAAAGACTCAGTCCAGTGATAATGTGCTCTCAGTCCCTTTCCTTCTCTGCCTTCTCTATCCTTCAAGGCCATGAAAAGAAAAGAAAATAACATGGATTCTAGCGGTAAAGAATGTGAATACATGAGCCTTCCCGAATCTGGTACCCTCCAGATGTTCTTGGACTCCAACTGCTATTAGCCCCAGTCAGTATGGCCAATGGCCAGGGATGATGAGAGAGGCTGGCTCAGCAATTGAAGCCATAGCCTCTGGGCAGGAGCATCCCTGCCATTTACTGAGAGAGAAGGCTAAGGTGGCAGAAAGGTCATGGCTGCATGACACACCAACAGAAGTGCCAGATTGGCTCTACCCATGCACCACACAGCCCCATCCTCCACACAGCCCCATCCTCCACACAGCCCCATCCTCACCCCAACCTTCCTGGTAAGTGGCAGCAATCCTGCTGCCGGGAGTCTATGGCTGTGGCTTGGTTAGCTAACTGATATAGTCAAATACCTGAAGGGCACCGGCTTGGAAAAAGATTGGAATAAGCCATGACAATGAATTATTTGCTGGGAGGTACAACAAAATATAACTATGATGCCTCTAACTCCATCAGTTCAAGAGTTACTAGCTGAGCTTACCTTGATCAATGGATACTTCTATTATAATAGGCATCCACATTATTGTGTTGTCAAGAGCATGGAATGCATTTCTGAATTTGGTTTTATGCAGTATCCAATCTACTAATAAAATTATTGTCAGAATTAGGGCTCATCCAGACGACTGTAAAATGTGTGACATGATCACTTTGTGTTTTCATTATTTTTCGGTCGTCCAGATGACACCTCACGCTTTTGCGCATTTTCGCACGGTTAAATCCTCTCCTGCAATACCACAAATCATGCGATTTGCTTTTTTAAACCGGGAATCATCTGTTGTACCTTCAGGCGCTCGGATGCAATACCGCAGACTTTACAGCTGTGGGCGTTTGATGGGCAGTTCTTGAGCAGTTCCCCATATCCCTTCCCTCATTCTCAGCCAATCACGTATTTCCACTGTTGCGCATGTGCGTGAATGTCCGGGGAAAGCCCGGGAAAAAGGAACCTATTAGAGCAATGGTGTGGTGTTGGGGGGCCCCCCTGCAACTTCTACTGTGCAGATGCAAAAAAGCGCATTTGCACAGAAGTAGCAACAGCGGTTAATTTTTAGCCAGCATGCAAACTGGGCAGCCGCTCAGGGTTAGATCTGCAATTGTGGTTGTTTGTAAACTTTTTCAAGGGAGAAAATATTTATCTTTGCCTAACCTCCACCTCCCACCCCTCACCCCCCGCATCAAATGCCCTTCTTGAATGTATTGGTCTTTGCTTCCAGGCATCCAGAGTCAAGGGAGAGGGCGGGGAGAAGAGAAATAGAGGCTTTCCTCTTGGATTACAGACACTCATGCACCCTTAGTCAATTTTGCTTTCCTGCCTGCAAGGCTACTCTCTTTGAGTCTTGTCAATTTCAACCACAGCCTGCAGGTTCTCGCAGCCCAGCTGAGCTGAAAAGCATACAGTTGCTTTTGCGAAATATCGCAAATACAAGCAAAAAACCCACAGGAATTATTGGCATATAAGTGGTTTGCTAGAGCATCTCAGCCACCCGCAACCATAAAGACTGGTGGTCTACCTTCCTAGACATGACACATCGTTACTTGCTGTTCTGGAGAAGTAAGTGGAATTGCAATCATGTGTATCTCCAGAAACATTAAAGGTAGAAAAGCATATAGTTGGTTTTGCGAAATATTGCAGATACAAACAAACAAAAATACAGGAATTATAGGCATATAAGTGGTTTGCATGTTTCTTTTATCAGAGGGAACACCGCAAAGCCTGTGCTGGTTGCTTCAGCACAGATTGACACAGCAGCACGCGGGGCTGTTTGCCCGCATTCCCTGCCCGAGCCAAGGGCAGCCACCCGTGGGGGGGGGCTGTTTGCTTCCCTCAGGGGCAGCATTCCTGCCGCTGAGCCGCATAACGGTCCAGGGCTGAACCCTGCAGTGAATGAGCCCAACGGTTACGGGGGGATTCGCCCGGCGATTACAAGCGCTGATCCCTTGCACTGCCCACAATCCCCCTGGATGGTCAGGGGCACCTGGAAACACACACCCTGACTGGCGCTGCTCCAGAGTGATGAGCAACAAGGAACTCCATTACAGCCACTACTACCAAACCATCAGGAAATTCAAACTTTCGCGCTCAAAACGTTCAAGCGCATGCACCTTGTTGTGCTTTGTTGCAAAGGGGGAGAGGAGCATACATCATATTTTTGCAGACCAATTGGCTGATAGGGGGAGTGTTATGGGCGGAGCTGGGAAAACGAGAAGAAGTACGGGTCCTCTCACTGCGTGTGTGGGCACAAAAAAAGTGGGTTTTTTATTGGGAAAGAGTGAACAAACAGGCAAAGTGAGGACTGTCAGATGACGAACCGGATATGGAAAACGTGGATTATCCTGCTCCGTTTGGATGAGCCCTTATCCAGCATTAAACTTTACAAAATCAAGGTCCATACATCTGTTAGAAGAGAGGAGTGTGCATATGAGGCTGCAACATGCTTTTTTCCAAACTGTTTTTTTGGAGATGGAGTTTCCATGACATTTGGATTAAGCCATAATGTCTGGAATTTGTCCTAAACAAAAATTGAGCTGATGGTTCTACAATTCTCATTATATCTTCCACTGTACTTCTTGCTTGGTAATGTAACAGGAAAATGTCAATAACTGAACTAAACAACTCAGTCAGGAACACTGGCAGAATTCCAGAGACAGGCTTTTTAATTTTTTTATACAGTTGACTGAAAGACTTACTAGCTCTGAGCTATGTGTTGTCATGGAAATCCTCCTCTTCCCCCAAAGATGTTTAAAGAAAACAGCCACCTTTCTGCCTTCCCTCCATTTTCATGAACAACAGCTTAACTGCTAACACGACCTCTATCCACAGGTGGTTTTGGCAATTTAGGGAGTTTTTCTCATACTTTTTTACTTAAGCCTGGAATAGAGGTCATGCTATTCTTTTCTAATCGCTAACCTTTCTTCCCCTCAATTTCTTTGAAATTCCAGCTGCCTGAAAAACTGCAGTGCTAGTCATTCATTCATTTAGGTGTATTCAAAGACAGAAATAACTCTCTGTACTTAGCAATTTCCTTTCTATTTTCAAAGCCACATCACAATTAATATCTACAAAAAGTGGCATATATTTTTAATCGCTTAAAGGAGGAAAGTGCTTGCTATACATATGCAGTGAAAATAATTTCCTCCTTTAAAGAGGCTAACAGTATTTAGAAACATCTGTGCCATCGTCTGAATATTTTGCAATCCATTCCAATGCATGTTTGAATTTAATTGTATTTTTCCCAGAAGAGGACTACTACCACATGTCTACTTATTTGAAGTACAGACACGCACTGTAAGTGTATGGGGAACCTTTTATGTTCAGAGCATTAGTCCCTCATAGTTAATCTCTTGAGAGGCACATACTGGGGGTGGGCAGGCCAGAACCATTAAGTGATCAGAGCCATTCCACTTTTCTCTCTCCCCTATACTTTTCTTTCACTCCTCCTCTCTTTTTCCCCCTTCATTGCCTTGCTCTCTTTCTCCCCTTCTGTCTCTCTCCCTCCCTTACAAAAGTCAGCTAGTTGCAGGGGGAAAAACTTTCATTTGTGCAGATAGAAGTTTAGCTTTATTTCTAAACCTAATTGCCACCAAGCAATTTGAGGGGAGAGGTGGAGGTGGGAAGTGTTACAGCACACAAGGAGTGGAGAGGTTCTTGCAGCTTCAGAGGTTTCTGCAAAACTCAGCATGACCAGAGAGGCTGACCTTTTCTTTTGTGTCCTATACACATATCAGAGGATTTGGGAGAGACAGAGCTGGCTGGGGTAACCACAAGTAACAGCTAGCTATTAAATTTGTGGATCCCTGGTCAAGCACAAGATTAGCTGTGATTGTTGCTTGTAAACAATGTACACGTGTCTGCTCTATGTTGAACAACCAGGATAAATTAATGTCACTTCTACCACATCTTTGCTCTTTGCAGTATCAGTTTCTGCTACAACAAAATCCAGTCTTGCTTTTTTTAAGTTTGTATCCCACCTCTCTACCAAATGATGTTCAAAGTATCTTATATCAATAAAATGCAAAGTAAAATGCAAAATAATTTTGATGTATACCAAGCTATAAGGCCCCATGAACTTCTAGGCATGACACTTCTAGGCCTTCTTTTAACAATACCGCAATTCTTGATTGCAATATTTATTTCCAAAATATTTCAGTTCATGGGACAAGCTCAGTTCAGACGCCTTTGTGGAATGCAGAACCTGCACCCATTTACAGAGCAACTTTGTTAGATCGCACTCTGTACATAACTGCAAAAGCACTTTCAACACTATGTAGTATTATTTGAATCTTAATTACTTCATGTATTATGTTTGAGGCAGAATCCAAAGGCAACCCCTTGCAACCCAAAAATCATCCCCAGAGAGTTCCAGAACAGCATGGAAGGTGGCGTGGGGGAAGGTGGAACTGGTGAAAGTTGCCTTATCTTTCACATGCTCTTTCACAAGTGCAAGAGCACCAAATGGATTACCTCCTATATTTTTTTTAGTTATCTTTGAAACAAGTAATTTTGAAAAGTGACTACAATAACACAGGAAAATATAGTTTTGAAATTAAAAGATAACATCTATATATTATTTTATGCAGATATTTCTCTTGATGGAATTTACAAGTTTCTGTCTGTTTTCTTTGCCAAATTTCCTTTGTAATTGTCATTCCTATAGGATTGGAAGAAAAAGTACACAAGAAGGAAGAGCTGATTTACTGAAATATGTGGCAGAAAGATTTTAAAGAACCTTTTTAATTATATGAGAATAGCTACATTAGCTCTGAGTTAACCCTGAAAAGACCTATAGACCACAGTATCCAGCAATATTCCGGGGGGAGTGGGGGTTGAAAACCCTTTTTAAAAAATCAAATGACTGGATCATCATACCTATGTTGACCCAATGTGTGACTCCTATGAAAAAGGTGCATTCCATGTTGGGAATCATTAGGAAAGAAATCAAAAATAGAATCTGCAAATATCATTATGCCTTTATACAAATCTATGGTGTGAACACTCTTGGAATACTGTGTCTACTCATCTCTGCACCTCAAAAGAGATATTCTAGAACTTGAAAAGGTGTATAAAAGGGCAATCAAAGTAATCAGTGAGCCAGATGCTTGCTGATCTGATCTCAGTTGGTACATGGGCTCATATATGGAAAAGGAGATATGTGGGCCCCATATTTCCATAAAGCTCCATATGGCTTTAAAGGTTAAAACCAGCATCTTGACCTGAGCCCCGAAAACAGCTGGTAATCACCATAACTGGTGCAGAACAGATAAATCCTCTTCCCAAGCTAGACAGGTACATTTTGTACCAGTTGAAGTTTCTGTTATGTAAATTTGTATAAATGAGCAGAGATCGTCAATGGACTGAGATGTGTGTGTGCCAGTGTGTGCGTTTACCTAAGTAGCAGGCTTTTACCCTGCATTGAGATCACTGAGACTTAAGACTTAGTAAAATAAAAGCTACTTTATTTATAGAAATACATCGTAGATAGGAAAGGCATACCTAGTTCTAACTAACTAAGTTGGAGGCACAACACCCAATGTGGGAGTTGTCCTCATGGCTCCAGAGAGCAAGCAAAGATAAAGGTGTCTCCTCTCTCTTGGACAGTCGAAGAAGAGAAGGAAGAAAGGGCAGAAGGAGAAGGGGCAGATAAGCTTCCCTAAGCATATCAGTCTGCGACAGAAGGAAGTCAGTCAGAGCATCACAGGTAAAGGTAGTCAAGCCTAGCCATCTGGAGGACCCTAACTCTATCTCCCTTCTGGAACATAAATAAAAGAACAAAACAGGAGTTGTTCTTGCCCCCATTTCCAACAGTTTCCAGGTAGAACACATTGGAATAAAACTGTAAGTTACAGGTGCATCTTTATTTATTTCAAAATGTTTACACTCTACCCTTTCTTCAGATTGAAGCACAGAGTGGCTTACAATACAGCACAACATCAACAGTAAAAGCATACATTCATTATAAAAATAGCAACATGAAGTCTAAACTCAAACCTCCATCAAGAGCATCACATTCCAGAGGTCTGTGCAAATAAATAAATTTTAATTGTCACCAAAATATAGGTAATATGCAGATTGTCATATCTCAGTCAGAAGGGAGTTCCATAAATGGGGTGTCACCACTGGGAATGCCCAGTCCTGTCCTACTACACTGGCCAGCAGAACCATGAAAAAGGGACTCTTTGGCAGATCTTAAGCCTCAGGGTGGCAAGTACTGGGAAAGGAGTATGGTTAAGTATCTAGGCCACAAGTTGTTTAGGGCTTTATATGCTAACATCAATCCCTTAAATTGGGCCCAGTAGTTTGCCAGTAGCCAATGCCTACAGAACTGGAGTGATGTGATCCTGTCTGGCTATATCTGGTAACAACCTAACTGCAGCATTCTGCACCAGCTGCAGCTTCCAGACAGTTTTCAAGGAAAGCCTCAAGTAGAGCACATTACAGTGGTCTATACAGGAGGTTATTAAAGCATGGATAATTGTGCCCAAGCTTTCCCTATCCAGGAATGGGCTGCAGCTGGCAAACTTGCCACCTGCATCACTTGGGCCTCCAGCGGCAACCTGGAATCAAGAACCTGAGAACCACTGACCCACAGAACCTTCATCTTGTTGGGTTCAGCTTCAGTTTATTAGCTCTCATCCAGCTCATCATTGGATAAACACCTATACAGCTTCTCCTGATTCAGATGGAATGGAGAGATAGATCTGGGTATCATAAGCATATTGCTCCAGACCTTTGGATGACACCTCCCAGTGGTTTCATATATATGTTAAACAGAATTGGAGAGAAAACAGAACTCTGCAGGACCCCAAGCATAAATCCATGGGGCCAAGCAAGAGTCTCTCAGTGGCAGCAGCCCTACAAGTAGGAGTGGAAACACTACAACATAGTAACCCCAACATCCAATTCACCAGGTTGATGGCAGGCCAATGGTATCGAAAGCTGCAGAGAGGTCAAGCAGAATCAACAGAATAGCACCCCTCCTATTTCACTCCCAATAAAGGTAATCAATCAGCGTGATCAAGTGCCGTATTATTTATTTATTTATTGTATTTATATACCGCCCCATAGCCGAAGCTCTCTGGGCGGTTTACAATAACTAAAAACATTAAAAACAAATATACAAATTTAAAAACACATCTTTTAAAAACAATTTAAAACACAATTTAAAACAATTTAAAACACATGCTAAAATGCCTGGGAGAAGAGTAAAGTCTTGACCTGGCGCCGAAAAGATAACAGTGTGGGCGCCAGGCACACCTTGTCAGGAAGATCATTCCATAATTTGGGGGCCACCGCTGAGAAGGCCCTCTCCCTTGTTGCCAGGCTCCCAGTTTCCCTCCGAGTAGGCACCCGGAGGAGGGCCTTGGATGTTCAGTGTAGTGTATGGGTGGGTTCGTATCGGGAGAGGCGTTCCATCAGGTATTGTGGTCCCAAGCTGTGTAAGGCTTTATAGTGTCCCGTCCAGAGTCGGACCCAAGAGGCTGAGACGTTGGTGCAAGTAAATCTTGTTTTATTAGAGTAATGGATACATCAAAAGCAGTGCGCTTCATAGAGTTCCTACAATAACTCACTATAATTCCCTAACAACACTTTAGACATGCTGTGCAATGTAAAAGAGAGTTAATGTAACACCCCCCTCCAAACTCAGCAGACTTATATAGGGGAAGTTTTGGAGCGGAATCTCTCACTCCTTCGTACCCCTGCCCTCTGACCAGTACGCTTTTCCCGCCGTCGAGAGCGAGGTGAAGGGGGGCAAACTTCCAAGGGCTCTTCTGACAAAACAGGGTCCTTATCAACAGACAGGGAAGTAGAAGGCGGGGAAGCCTCAGACATCTCTAAGTTACGGGTGGACAAAGGGGGAGTTACTGCTCTTTCAAAGCTTGGCAAAGGAGGAGTTACTGCTCTTTCGGAATCCTCCCCTAACGGCTCTGAGAGGGCGTTTGGAGGCTGAGCACTATCCTGAAAGGGGGAGGGTTCACCCGTGGGAATTGGCGGAACATCTAACACACTTCCTTCCTCCAAGGCTGGAAAAGACACAACAACAGCTGGACCTTCCGCGCCTTCTGGCCATGGAGGCGCCTGCAATTCATGTCTTCCCCCTCCCTGCTTGTCGAGAGAGTGCGGAGGCTCGACATATAGGTTAAAACCAGCACCTTGAATCGAGCTCGGAAACATACAGGCAGCCAATGCAAGCAGGCCAGAATTGGTTTTATATGTTCGGACCGTCTGGTCCCTGTTACCAATCTGGCTACTGCATTTTGCACAAGCTGTGGTTTCCAAACCATCTTCAAAGGCAGCCCCACGTAGAGCACATTGCAGTAATCTAGCTTGGAGGTTACCAGAGCATGGACAACTGAAGCCAGTTTATCCCTGTCCAGAAAGGGGCGTAGCTGGGCCACCAACCAAAGTTGGTAGAAAGCACTCCATGTCATCGAGGCTACCTGAGCCTCAAGTGACAGAGATGGTTCTAGGAGAACCCCCAAGCTACGAACCTGGTCCTTCAGGGGGAGTGCAACCCCATCCAAGACAGGTTGGACATCCACCATCCAGTCAGAAGAACCACCCACTAGCAGCTTCTCAGTCTTGTCTGGATTGAGCTTCAGTTTATTAGCCCTCATCCAGTCCATTGTTGCAGCCAGGCACCGGTTCAGCACATTGACAGCCTCACCTGAAGAAGATGAAAAGGAGAAATAGAACTGCGTGTCATCAGCGTACTGAACAGCATGGGGGACAGAACTGACCCCTGTGGAACCCCATACTGGAGAATCCAGGGTGCCGAGCAATGTTTCCCAAGCACCACCTTCTTGAGCAGACCCGCCAAGTAGGAGTGGAACCACCACCATGCAGTCCCTCCCACTCCCAACTCCGCCAGTTGTCCCAGAAGGATACCATGATCAATGGTATCAAAAGCCGCTGAGAGATCAAGAAGAATCAACAGAGCCACACTCCCCCTGTCTCTCTCCTGACAAAGGTCATCATACAGGGCAACCAAGTCTGTTTCCGTGCCAAAACCAGGCCTGAAACCCAACTGAAATGGATCCAGATAATCGGTCTCATCCAAGAGTGTCTAGAGCTCGCCCGCAACCACTCGTTCAAGGACCTTGCCCAGGAATTGAACATTTTTAATATTTCTACCCCACCTTTCGGCCAAAAGACCCTCAAGGCGGCTTACAAAAGAGCACAAATATAAAGATACATCAATAAAACATCAATATTACATCAACAGAACATCAGTAACATCAATAACATAATTTGCCACCGGCCTATAGTTGTTAAGATTTTCTGGGTCCAGGGAGGGTCTCTTCAGGAGTGGTCTCACTACTGCCTCTTTCAGGCAGCCAGGGACCACCCCCTCTCGCAGAGAAGCATTAATCACTTCCCTGGCCCAGCCGGCTGTTTCATCCCTGCTAGCTTTTATTAGCAGGAAGGGCAAGGATCCAGCACAGAAGTGGTTGCATGAACCTGTCCAAGCACCTTGTCAACGTCCTCAAGCTGTACCAACTGAAACTCATCCAAGAAATCGGGACAAGGCTGTGCTCTGGATACCCCGCTTGATTCACCTGCTATAACACTGGAGTCTAAGTCCTGATGGATGCTAGAGATTTTATCCGGGAAGTGCCTAGCAAATTCATTACAGTGGGCCTCAGATGGTTCTACCATGTCCCTGGGGCCAGAATGGAATAGTCCCCAGACAATTCTGAAGAGCTCTGCTGGGCGGAAGATTGATGATTTGATAGTGGCAGTAAAATTTTATTTTTTTGCTGCCCTCACTGCCTCTAAATACAGCTTACCATAGGCACTTACCAGTGTATAATTGCATCCACTAGGAGTTCCACTCCATCTGCACTCAAGCCATCTCCTATATTGTTTCATCGCTCTCAGCTATGGGGTATACCATGGAGCCATACGAACTCTACACAGGAGAGAGCGCTCAGGAGCAATCATGTCAACCGCCTGGGTCATTTCTGTATTCCACAGTTCAACCAGGGTTTCGACAGGAACGCCAGCCCTATCAGCTGGAAAACTCCCCAGAGCCCTTTGGAAACCATCCAGATCCATTCGTCTCTGGGGGTGGACCAACTTAATAGGTCTCCCACCCTTGCAGAGGGGAAAAGCCACTGTAAGTCTAAACTTCAGCAAGCAGTGATCTGCCCATGACAGAGGGACTGATGTAAAGTCCCCCACATTCAGATCACCAACTCCATGTCCAGTTGCAAAAAACAAATCTAGAGTGTGCCCTGCTACATGTGTTGGGCCAATGGCATACTGGGATAGTCCCATGGTTGTCATGGAGACCATGAAATCCTGAGCCGCCCCAGATAAGGTGGCCTCAGCATGGAAGTTGAGATTCCCCCAGAACCAACAGTCTGGGGGATCTCAACAGTACACCCGAGACCACCTCCGTCAGCTCAGCTAGGGAGTCTGTTGGGCAGCAGGGTGGGCGGTACACTAACAGAATCCCCAGTCTGTCCTGCTGACCCAGCATAAGGTGCAAACACTCCAGACCAGTAGTCACATGGACAGGGTACTTACAGAGGGAGATGCTCCTACAGACCACAGCAACCCCCCCCTCTTCGACCCTCAGGTGTACCCTGATGCTCAACCAGGTACCCTGGTGGGCATAGCTGGTAGAGACTGACTCCTCCTTGCTCACCCACCCAGGTCTCAGTTATACATGCCAGATCAGCTGCCTCATCCACAATTAAATCATGAATGAGGGATATCTTATTATGTACCCATCTGGCGTTTAGGAGCAGCATCCGGAGGTCTGAGAGCTGGCTGATAGGCAACCCTTACCTGGCAAGTCCTCCTCACAATGCCATATCTCCCTCTACCCGTCACTACACTAATTGGGGGCCCCTCAAGTCTCCCCACTTGGCTCTCAGTCCTCTCTCCCAGGCACGACTCAAGACCCACAAACAGGCAGGCAAAGCAGGAGCCACCTCAGCCAGCCAGCTTATATATCCCCTCCAGAGAAGGGACAGGTGGAAGAAATAGCAACAGCTGGGGCCTGGTCCTGCAAGGCGTGACACCGGCCGAGCAGAAGTCCAACAGGGAGAGGGTGGTGGTGGTGGTAGCCGAGCAGCAGCAGCAACAGCAAGCAAGGAAGCAGGCAAGCAGACAGACAGACAGCAGCAGCAAATGGCTCTCCTTCCCTGGACGATGGTGGTCCCCTTCCTCCTGCAGGCACTGGGTCTGAAGCCAGGTCTGAAGCCAAACTGGAATATCTCTAGCAAATCTGTTTCATCCAGAAGCATCTGCAGTTGGACAGCTAAGCACAAATATAGTTTGGGGAAATATAGCAAGGAATAACCTGTCCCAGAGAAAGATCTTCCATACTAAGTGCAAGGGGCAAAAAAGCCCTGCCCTTTCTACAACAGATGATCTAGGCCTGGGTCCAGGAATAACCCAGGTCCTTTACCTGATTGGATAGGGTAACCGAATATGGTAACAGTAATGCTATATATCACAGGCAGACTCATTCCTTCCAGACTATGAGGCTAAAATGCAACTTCCCTAAAACCGCTTGTAAAAAGTTGTAAAATCTGCCAGAAAATGGGCTCCTCTTTTTATTCAGCCACCAACAAGAGTGTTAACACCAATTCTAAGCAGTTGCTTGCCCAGCTGACACACATCTCTAATCCCATTCCTTTATTTTCCCCAATTCTCCCATTTTTCTCTTCTTCCCACTTCTTATTTCCCTGTATGAAGACTTGACTGTGAATCCAGATATTAAAATAGCAAACATGCTTGTGTACCAGCTAAAGAGAATATTTATTTATTTCTCATTTCATAATTTTTACTTCTCATGCCAAGGCTCCTGAAAAAGCCCACCCTGGACCCACTGGTTTGCGACAACTACCGCCTGGTCACAAATACCCCCTTCTTAGGGAAGGTGATTGAGAGGGTTGTGGTGCAGCAATTGCAAGTACTCTTGGATGAAACAGATTATCTTGACCCATTCCAGTCTGGATTCAGGCCTGGTTATGGGAATGAATTGGCCTTGGTCGTCCTGATGGATGACATTTATCGCGAGAAGGACGGGGGGGTGCAAACCCTGTTATTCTTACTTGATCTATCAGTGGCTTTTGATACCATTTACCATGGTATCCTTCTGGGACAACTGGCGGAGTTGGGAGTGGGAGGGACTGCATGGTGGTGGTTCCACTCCTACTTGGCGGGTCTGCTCAAGAAGGTGGTGCTTGGGAAACATTGCTCGGCACCCTGGATTCTCCAGTATGGGGTTCCACAGGGGTCAGTTCTGTCCCCCATGCTGTTCAGTACGCTGATGACACGCAGTTCTATTTCTCCTTTTCATCTTCTTCAGGTGAGGCTGTCAATGTGCTGAACCGGTGCCTGGCTGCAACAATGGACTGGATGAGGGCTAATAAACTGAAGCTCAATCCAGACAAGACTGAGAAGCTGCTAGTGGGTGGTTCTTCTGACTGGATGGTGGATGTCCAACCTGTCTTGGATGGGGTTGCACTCCCCCTGAAGGACCAGGTTCGTAGCTTGGGGGTTCTCCTAGAACCATCTCTGTCACTTGAGGCTCAGGTAGCCTCGATGACATGGAGTGCTTTCTACCAACTTTGGTTGGTGGCCCAGCTACGCCCCTTTCTGGACAGGGATAAACTGGCTTGATGAGATGGGTATTGGTTCCGATCCTATCTCCAGGTTCATTTTCAGAGAACAGCATTGGGAGATTGTCTTTTGGCCCCCTGGCAGTTGCACTGTGGGGTGCCGCAGGGTACCATCTTGTCCCCCATGCTGTTTAACATCTATATGAAGTCCTTGGGAGCAGTCATCAGGAGATTTGGGGTGAGGTGTCAGCAGTAGGCTGACGATACCCAACTCTATTTCTCTGTAACATCTGAATCAAGAGGGGCCATCCAAGCCCTGGACATACACTTGCTGCACCACGGACAGGAATGGACTTTTAGTGTAGTGGCACCTACCCTTTCGAATTCCTCCCCTTAAATTAGACAGATGCCGTCTCTGTTATCTTTTTGGTGCCTACTGAAGACCTTCCTCTTTCAACAAGCCTTTTAAGTAGAGACCTTATCCCAGTTTGCGTCTGTGTTGGAATTGCTTTTTAATATGTTTTTAAAACTTTTTTTAAAGATGTTTTTAAAGTATTTTTAAAAAATGTTTTTAAAGATGTTTTGTTTTAATATATTTTAAAGTCTGTTTTTATGATGTTTTAAAGTGTTTTTAGTGCTTTTGTTTGCCGCCCTGGGCTCCTGCTGGGAGGAAGGAGTCATCTCAATATCAAGTTTTAGACATGGAGAATGGTTACCAGGTAAAAATCTGAAAGATACTGTCTCAGCATCTCCAGCTGAAAGTGTCTGGTACACATCCTGTAGCCATAAATCTAAAATATAACAACAGCTGCAGAACTGTTCCAGGGATGTATATGTTAAGGGAAATGTAAGCTGAGCAGTTAATGTGCATAATAACCTCCCATTGTGCACATTTGCCAGGCCTTACGGAGAATCTGCATATTAAGCTTCTATGAAGAGGAAATTGTGCACATTCTCCAGTCAATGCCAACAGGCCTTGTGAAATGTACAAAACTCAGGTGATATATGCACATTCTATAGGATGTTGGGCCCAATGTCCTGTACGACCCTGCAGAGTTGTGTAGCGGAACGGAGAGTATTGAGAGAGCTTGTGTGTGTGTGTTTGAATCTTTGCTAAGATTCTACCTTCCCTGCAAATTAGTCAGACAGAGGCTTTAAGCTTTAAAATAAGAAAGAACTACTTTATTCTGAAAGTACATACTTGATAGGAAAGAGTTCTAGATCTAGCTAACTAGCTATGTTGGAGCAGCGAGCACTGCGCCCAGTACTCGCCCTCATGCTGGTGGAGAGGAGAGACAAAGAGAAGATGTCTGCTCCCCTCTCGAGAAAGAAAAAAAACGACTGGAAGGAGGGAAGGAACTGAGATCAACATCCCTTGCATATCAGTCTAGCAGGAAAGAAGAGACAGCAGGAGATCAAAGGACAGGTATAGCATAGCAACCAAGAGGTCTCCTCTCTAGCTACGCCTTTAGCCCCATGCAGCCTCAACCCACAAGCTGGAGTTGAACCTCATATATTCCAACACATTCTGCAACCATTATGCATAATCCCCAACAGGCTTTAAGTAATGTGCATATATCAACTGAATTTTGTACATTTAGTTCATATATGCACATTCCTCAAGGCATGTTGGTGACTATGTATATTAGCCAGAGAACGTATAAATTCACCTGAGATATGCATGTTCCCCAAAGCCTATTGAGGATTATGGATAATGGCTGAAGAATGTACAAAATGTAGCAGTAGGTACCTACTTACTAAGGTCTGAAAAGCCAACAAACTTCAGTTCTGGCCTGACAGAGATTTTTTGACATTTACTTCAACTCAGTACCCACCATGTTCCAATCTGATCTGCCAGGTTCTGCCCTGACCTGGTATATATATTGATTTGTATTTATGAATTAATGTTACTTAATTAAAAAGAGCATATACTAATTATAAGAAAACAACCAAGAGAGACAATAATTGCTATCAAACTACAAGCACCTTTATCAGGGAAAATGTCCTTTTAGTGTTTTGTAGAGAAAACCGTCACAAAAATAAATTGCCTTGGTCATAAACAGATACAGACTAGTCTTTTCATCTGTTGAAAAGAGAGCAATAACAAATATTAATTACCTCCTATGAACTGCATCTACTGCAGCCTCTGTGAATTGACATTCAGGAACCTTGAGGATTAATTACAAGTAATGAATCTCATTTCTGCATTGCCCAGTTAAACACAACTTTTATATCTCGAGTGATTTTTACCTTTTCTGCGCCCTGTATTATTACTTGCCCAGAATCTCTTGTCCAGAACTGGATTATCTACAGTAAACATGTTCACTGAGAAACAGGCTAATGCATTCTCATAGTAATTAGTGTAATGTTATTTTTACCAAGAAAAAGAATTATTATAGAGAAACCTTCTTTAGAAGGAATGTTCTTCAACACCTTAACAGAATAATAAAATAGCTCTAAAATTAATATATTCTATTGTACCTTCATATTCATAAACTCAGTGAAACCCTTGCAGAATAGGCCCTCATAATCATGCATAACTGGTGGAGATGGCCTTAAGGCACAAAGTTCAAACCTAGATTTGATGTGCCCAGGGATTTGGCTCAAGTAATAACAATAACGGGATTCTTGCCAGCCTAAACACAAAAGGTTCGGTATAGAGGACACATTCCTTATTTATCAAAATGGTTTGTTGGGTACTCCAAAATTTGGGGGTTGATTCACATCAAGGGTGGGAAACTTGTGGTCCTCCAAATGATGCTGGACTCCAATTCCCATCATCCCTGACCACTAGTCTTGCTGGATGGGGCTAATGGGAGTTGGTATCCCCCATTCCTCATTCTCATGTAAGTCTCTTAATGAGACATGTCTCTGTAGTAGCTACTCGTTCTGAAAGCCATTACAGGAACCTATGGATGGAGTGTTTCCTTTTAACCCTGCCTTAACCCATGTTCAGGCAAGAAGCACTACAGTACTCACCATCACTGTTTCTTATTGGAAGAAGAAAGTGGAGAATAGAGTGAACGTAGCTCAGTGGTAGCTCTCCAGTTTTTAAGGATCTTGGATATCAATGCTGGCAGAAGACCTCTGCCTTAGGCAGTGGAGAGCTGCTGTCAGTACTGAGCTTGATTGGCCAATAGTTACACCCAATATAAGACAGCTTTGCATATTCATATGCTCCCTTGCTGTTTTCCTTCCTTTTTTCTGTAGGTAAGTGGCTGCTTCTAGTCTTCTTCCAATTGCAGACAAAGGCAGCAGATTCTGTTATGATGAGTGGGAAGCAGCAGTGACTTTTTTCTGTTCAAATGACTTGCTAAGGAAAGGCTGGAAGAAAATATTCTAGTCAAAAGTGCATGCAATTATTTTCAAAACTAATGGCCATTACAGGTGCTTTAAGGCTTCTACACATGTAATGCATCATTAAGGCTGCAGTCCTATGCATTCCTACCTGGGAATAAGTCCCATTGAATGCTTACTTACTTCTGAGTAAACATGCATAGGATTGTGCTGTAAGGGACTCGGAATACAGGAAGCTGCCTTATACTGAGTCAGGGCACTCATGAACTCATCTAATTTGCACCTTCTGAAACAATACATGAATGAAAACACAGCCTTCCTTCAAAATGTGCACTTCTCCAAGTTTTGGAGAAACTCCAGTCAAGTAATGTGTATAAAATGCATATACTAGGATAAAGTGGGCATATAAATGCATATATTAGGGAAATAACATAAAATGTATTATACTGGAGAAACTTATTTTTGCAAAAAGGTATATATTGGGCAAGATTTCATTAAGAAAAATTCACACTAAAATGCTGGTGAATATTCAGTAAGACTTTTTTTAAAAAATTACAAACTGATGTGGAAAAGTGATGGACTGAATTTAAGACTGGAACAATGAGAAACTTAGAGAAATCAAAACTGACAAGATAGGGACAGTGGTGTTCCTAGCCACTGGTCCATCTCGCTCAGCAATGTCTATACTAAGTCACAATGGTTCTCTGGAGTTTCAGGCAGGAGACATGGAGATGCAATGGACTGAACCTGGGACCTTCTGGATGAAGATCAGATGCTGTACCGCTGAGCTATGGCCTTTCCCCAGACTAATATACTGTGTGCTTGTTTCCTTCAAACAATTATTTTAAAAAAATAAACTTCAAAATAGTTAAATGTTGAACTAGATTATGGATACTACCTATTTCCTCTGGCTAGTAGATATTAACTTCAGGATTATTTGGTCTAAGCGCTGCGTGATATTATATTCCCCCCCCCCCCGAATATTTTATTTCTTTTTGGGTATACAAATATCCATACAGTATAAAGCAATATAATGCACAACAAAAGAAAAAAAAGAGCATTGATCACATTGTAGCATCTGAAGAAGTCCTTATTTTGTTGAATGTTCTTGTTTAGTAATTGTTCTCTTTTTATTTTATGTTTTCTTATACAGTATTTTCAGAGAAGTCCATGTATAGAATGCAGTTGCCCATTACATATATAATTATATATAATTTCTTCATAGAAATGTAGATGCCTATTACAGTGTACTAACATATAGCTTACACAATTAAAACATATATACATATATAAATTAAGAAAAGAAAAAATGCTGACAAAAAATAAAAATATTATTATAATCAATAATAATAATAATAAAGAGGGAGAGAAGAGAGTTAGTGAGATTAATATAAGCTTCAAAAAGCATAACATTTAATACATAGAATGCAATAGAGATTTAGAAACTCACTACTGGTAGACAGAGTTAGCCACAATAAGCTCTAGAGACTGCCCAAAGACATCCCTCCATAAAGAGGCATGAGTTTATGGCTGATAGAAATTATGCTCACCCACTGCTACATAGCTTATAAACATAAACCATTTAATATGAAAATTGTCTTTGTTATTTGGATTCCCGCCTCACCAACCTTTGTTGTGTTAACTTTTCCATCAGAGCTATGTTCCATACCTGAGAATACCATAAATCTATTAAATTATAGACATTTTTTTCCAATGACGATCAATTACAATTCTTGCTGTCACTAGTAAAGTACGATTAAATCCTTAGAGTGCAGAGATAAATTATCTCCTTGAAAAATAAACAAGAGAGCCATAATAGGATCAGATATAATGTTCTGCCCTGTGATCAACCCAATCTCATGAACACTTTTTTCCAAAATGCCTGAACAGCAGTACACATTCACCACATATGAAAATAATTTCCAAGCTCTCCACACCCCCTCCAACACATCAGTGTAGCAGTATTATTGATACTATGCAAAACTAATGAAGTTAAACACCACCTATGAATATAATCTTATGAGTTTTCATGCAGCTTTGCTGATATAGAATGAAATGGGAATTTATCCCATAGACTTTCCCATTTTACAGAATCAATCTCCATACCAACATCTTCCTCCCATTGTTGTCATAGACTATCTAGATCCCCAGTATTATATAGCAGTTTCCCTGCTTTTAAAGTTTGATAGAAATATCTGTGGGCTATAGGTACATTCTTAAACCGCATGGTTTTTTGCCTATTAGTGAATTTCATTTTAGGTAAGAAATGGGATCCTGTGCAAGTTGCTGAGAATGGACTGATAATTTGCATGCTTATTGAGTTTAGTGGGATTTAATCCCCTGCAATCATGCTTAGGATAATTGAAACTGACCACAGGTTATGGGGAGGGGAGGAGACAGAGGAGGGAGGGCAGAGGAGAAGAGGAGGATGGGAACAGTCAGAAGGGGGAGGGAGAGGACAGGTTTGATCATTTGCATATTTATTGAGTTCAGTGGGATTTACTCCCATGCAATCATGCTTAGGATAGGTAAAACTGAACAGGGGGGAGGGAGGGAGGACTGGAGTAGGCAAAGGAGGAGGAAGAAGGAAGAGAGGAGGGGAGGAGAAAGAGAGAGGAAAGGGGAAGGAGGGGAAAGGCAGGTCTGATCATTTGCATTGAGTTCAATGGGATTTACTCCAATGCAGTCATGGTTAGAATAGGTAAAACTGACCACCTTCCCACCCAAATTTAAACCAAAGCTGTCCCTGGCCACATCCACACCGGACTGTTATTTCACTGTAGGCAGTCATCGCTTCTCCCAAAGAATCCTGAGAAATGTAATTAGTGAAGGGTTCTGAGAGTTGCTAGGAGACACCCTGTTCCCCTCACAGAGGTTCAATCAGAGCTGCTGACTGTTAAACCACTCTGGCCACTGGAGCTCTCTAAGTGGAATAGGAGTCTCCTCTCAGCACCCTTCACAAACTACACTTCCCAGGATTCTTTGGGGGAAGCCATAACTATCTCTAATGAAATCAAAGTCTGGTGTGGGTGTGGCCCCCTGATTAGGCAAGCCCAGCAACTGTGAGTCTGGTTTTTAGAACACTGACAGTTGGTTCTTACTGAGCATGCCCAACATAATTATTGAGTTCAAGCCAAAATTTCTTAAATTAATTAAAACTCAGCCAGGCATATTTTTAGGTTTTAAACTGCAGAAGATGAAGGTGAGAGTACAGGGCAAGGTCAGTAATGGGATTACAGGTACTCTGTGAACATGGCTGATTTTTAATGAATTTCAACAGATTATGAGAACTCTCAGAGAAAAAAATCCACAATGGGTCTGGGTTTTTTTCTCTCGTTTTAGACTTTGAACTCTCGATTCTCTCCGACTGTTTTACGTGTCATCATGAAAATTTACAGGGTTGTTAAGCAAGTGTTTCTGAGTTCAGCACTATAAGTTTTGTAAGGTTTTGTTTTGAAAGCATCAGGATGGCATGGGAGGTATTTTCAATTTAACACTGTGGAATGCGAAACATCCACACTGGCTATAGTATACAGCCACTCTCGTGGCTATATAATATTTATTATATAATACATATATAATATTTTATATAAAGATGATAGAGAACCCTTATCAGTGAACAATGTTTCCACCAAATACTTCTCAAAGTCAATTATTTCTGTCCCTGCTCCTCTACAAAAGGTATTGCTATAAAGTGCTAACCTGAAATAACTGAGCAAGTACATTGATGTGGGTATAGTTTATCCTGAATTTGTTTTAGAGTAATTGGAACTCCATTCATGAATAAATCACGTAATGCGTAAAACCATTTTACCTCCTAACATGTGAAATCTGAGAGCTCATTCTGATAATAAAATAGTGGATGATAAAGAAATGGAATAATAGGAGTTGGCTGAGATATCAAACGCTTTCTGCAAAACTTCCAAACAGTCTGCTCATAATTGTTGGAAGTGGGGCAAGAGCAACTCCTGTTTTGTTCTTTTGTTTATGTTCCAGAAGGGAGATAGAGTTAGGGTCCTCCAGATGGATAGGCTTGATTACCTTTACCTGTGATGCTCTGACTGACTTCCTTCCGACTGTTAGACTGATACATCTTAAGGGAAGCTTACCAGCCCCTCCTCCTTCTGCCCTTTCCTCTCTTCTCTTCTTCACTGTCCGAGAGAGAGGAGACACTTTTGTCTCTGCTCTCTCCTAGCCATGAGGGTAACTCCCAAGCCTAGGCATTGCACATCCAACTTAGTTAGTTAGAACTTGGTATGCCTTTCTATCTACTATGTATTTCTATAAATAAAGTAGCTTTTCTTATTTTACTAAGTCTTAAGTCTCAGTGATCTCAATGCAGGGTAAAAGCCTGCTTTCTTAGGTAAACGCACACACACACATTGGCACACTCGCATTTCAGCCCGCTGTTACTGTCTGCTTAACTAATTTACACCACAACAAGGGTTATGGGCTCAGCAAAGTAAGTTGAATTGCAAGTTGTGCCTAGAAGCTGCTGACTTACAGACTTTTGTGATTTACAAAAAAAGGAGACTTTAAGTTAGAAAGAAAAACAGAACAAAAGATAGGAAAGGATGGCTGAAGTATCAACACTTGAGAGACGCATGTTGAGGCTTGAAAAGGACTATTATGCAGTGTGGAATCTTCGGTTCACTGCGCTCCTTGAAGGGGAAGATTTAAATGGAATTCTGACTGATCCTGAACCCTCAGCAGAGGATGAAACTGCTACAGCATCCTGGAGACGTAAGCATCCCAAAGTGAAGTCTCTGCTTATTTCTGCATTATCAGATGAGGCACTAAATGTTTGCGTAGGATGTAACAATGTAAAACAAATGTGACAGAAGCTACAAGAAATATACGATAGGAAATCTAAGAACCACATCATGTACCTTTACAAGGAGTTGTTTTCTCTGAAGGAGACTGCTGAGGGAGGCAGCCTGAATGCTCATATTCAAAAGTTTACAGAGCTCCTCGCTAAACTTGAGAGATGTGGGAAAGATCTAGCTGATGATGTAATGAAAAAGGCACTACTCTTGAGCTCTCTTCATCAGCATCATAAATTAATCTGCTGTATGCTAGAAAATTCTGACCAAAACATGAGTCGGATCATATCATATTTAAAGGACCAGGATTTTAAGGAGAGACAGGAACACAATTTGTCTCAAAAGGCAAACCTTACTAGAAGCAGAGATAGAAAAGACAGAGGGATGAATCATCGCCCGAATCCACAAAAGGGCATAGACAAACACAGCAACAGGGGTTTCATATGCAAAACTCCAAATCAGACAGCAGCAAGGCCTGACTTTAAACAAAGGCAAACTGAAGTGAGAGAAGCCGCTAGGCAGAGAAATGCAAAAACAAAGGCTTCCAGTTACCATGTATCTGGTGAGAAGAAAGATGATTGTAAAAACAGATCTTTAATTGATTCAGAAAACCATGAGTAGTAAGCCAAGATCAAACCTTGGTTACTACTTGTATCTTGTCTGGAGGGAAAAATGGACTTCAGATGACACAACAAGCCAGACTTTGGCTTGTTCACAAGCAGCGTGGCAGCAGCAAGAGTAGGAGAGAAGCGAAGTGCCTGCAGTTTCAGCAGCATGCTGTTTGTTCACATTAATCCATGGTTTATTTTAGCTATGGTTTACTGTGAGGGCAGATCTGTCTCATACTTTAGAACTGACATTAGTGTTGACTGCTTGTATTTTATTCTGTAATTATATTGTATTTTATTGAATTTTAATATGTACGTCGCCTAGAGTGGCTTCGGCCAGATAGGCGACACAAAACTTAAATTTATTATTATTATTATTATGGCATTCTAACCAAAAACATAGGCCACCAATACTGACTAAGATTATGGCCTAGTTATTACTTCACTGACAAACCTATTTGCAGGGTGTACCACTTCATATTTCAAGTGAGGGTTCACATAAGTGAATCTTCCTCGCTATCAAAAAATACAATTTCCTTCATATAAAAACTAGGTGTCATGAAGATTTCTGGTCTAACTTTCTCCCTGATCTGGTAGCATTCTATGTGGAGAAATTTTATATATATGGTAGACAATATGGTGAGTCTGTCTGTCTGCCTGCAATCTGAAGTGATCACATGCAATTCAGTTTCCTACTAAATCTAGGCTAATGATTTCTCACAAACTAAGAACTTAAGAAGAACCTGCTGGATCAAGTCAGTGGCCTATCTAGTCCAGCATCCTGTTCTCCCAGTGGCCAACCAGACACCTGTAGGAAGCCCACAAGCAGCACCTGAGCACAAGACTCTCCCCCACCCCCGATTGCCAGCAACTGGTATTCAAAAGTATACTGCCTCCGATTGTGGAGGCAGAGTATAGCCATTGTGGCTAATAGCCTTTGACACCATTATCCTCCATGACTGTCTAATTCTCTTTTCATAAAATCATAGAATCATAGAATACTATAAGGCCATCAAGCCCAACCCCTACTCAAGGAGGAATCCAAATTAAAGCATAGCCAGCAGGTGGCTGTCCAACTGCCTCTTGAATGCCTCCAGTGTTGGAGAGCCCACCACTTCCCTAGGTAACTGGTTCCATTGTTGTACCACTCTAACAGTTAGGATGTTTTTCCTGATGTTCAGCCAAAATCTGGCTTCCTGTAACTTGAGCCCATTATTCCATATTCCGCATTCTGGGATGATCGAGAAGAGATCCTGGCCCTCCTTTGTGTGACAACCTTTTAAGTAGGTTGAAAGAGTGCAGTTATATCTCCCCTCAGTCTTCTCTTCTCAAGGCTAAACATACCCAGTTCTTTCAGTCTCTCCTCATAGGGATTTGTTTCCAGTCCCCTCCTTGTTTGTTTGTTTATTATTTATTTATAAAAATATTTGTATACCTCTATTCATTAAAAACATCAAAGCAGGTTACAACATGTTTAAAACAGCAATGACGACCATAGAATAAAAAAACATTAAAAATACAATAAAAACAAAGGTCAATTGCTCTGAAGGCACATAAAGCCAGCTCCCTGGTGAAGCTAAGCAGGGTCAGGTTTGGTCAGTGCCTGGATGGGAGACTGCCTGGGAACCATATGTAAGCCACCTTGGGTTTCATGAACAAAGAAAGGAGAGGTATAAATGTAATAAAATAAAATAAATAAAAAGCATATTCTTAATTGCCTGCTTAAGTCTGGCGAAACAGAAAGGTTTTCAGCAGGCACTTAAAACTTAAAACAGACGGCACCTGCTGCATCTCTGTTGGCAGAGCATTCCACAGACCTGGACCAATGACAATGAAGGTTCGATTTCGTGTTGATGTTTAATGAGCCTCGCCAATTTGTGGGACGACCAAAGCCACTCCTGCAGATCTCAGTGATCAAGCTGGGATATAAAGGTTCAGATACCCTGGACCTATGTTGTTCAGGGCTTTGTAAATTAATACCCGGTACCTGGCTCGGTAGTAGATGGGCAGCCAGTGCATATGTTTTAAAAGTGGTGTCACATGTTGTCGGCTATGTGCTCCCATCAGCAATTTGGCTGCTGCATTTTGCACTAGCTGGCACTTCCAAACCAGGGCCAAGGGCAACCCCACAGAGAGTGCATTGCAGTAATCCAGCCTCAAGGTTACCAAAGCATGGACTACAGAGGTCAGGATATCCCTGTCCAGGAACGGCCGTAGCTGACGAACCAGACAAAGCTATCAAAGGCAACTCCTAGCCACAGAGGATACTTGGGCCTCTAGTGACAAAAGATGAATCCAGGAGTACCTCAAGGCTATGGACCAGGTCCTTCAGGAGCGTGTCCCCATCCTGTTGCCCTCCTCTGAACCCGTTCCAGTTTGTCTGCATCCTTCTTAAAGTGTGGTGTCCAGAATTGGACACAGTACTCAAGATCAGGCCTAACCAATGCTGAATAGAGGGGAACTAGTACTTCACTTGATATGGAAACTATATTTCTGTTAATGCAGCTTAAAACAGCATTTGTCTTTTTTGCAGCCACATTGCACTGTGCTCATATTCAGCTTATGATCAACAAAAATTCCAAGATCCTTCTCACACATAGTATTGCTGAGCCAAGTATCCCCCATCTTATAACTGTGCATTTCGTTTCTGTTTCCTAGGTGTAGAACTTTGCACTTATCCCTGTCAGTGGTGGCACCCGAACTATGGAACAGTCTCCCCGAGGAAGTACGCCTGGCGCCGACTCTGCTCTCCTTCCGGCGCCAGGTCAAAACCTTCCTATTCTCTGAAGCATTTTAAGTTACACTGATTTACTTTTAAAAATGTTTATTGTATTGGATTGTTGATTGTATTTTAGTATTATTTTGTTATTCATTGTATTTTTATGCTATTTTATGTTCACCGCCCAGAGAGCTATTGCTAGTCGGGCGGTATATAAATTTAATAAATAAATAAATAAATAAATTTCATTCTGTCATTTTCAGCCCAATGCTTCAGCCTATTAAAATCACTTTGAATTTTGTTTCTGTCCTCTAGGGTATTAGCTATCCCTCCCAATTTTGTATCATTTGCAAATTTGATAAGCATTCCCTGCACCTCCTCAGCCAAGTCATTAATTAAAATGTTAAGAACACTGGGCCCAGGGCCAAGCCCTGCAGTACCCCACTCATTACCTCCCCGCACTTTGAGAAGGAACCACTGAGTACAATTCTGAGGCCAACTGTGGATCCACTTGAGAGTTGTTCCATCCAGCATATATTTAGCTAGCTTGCTAATTAGAATATCATGAGGCACTTTGTCAAAAGCTTTGCTGAAATCGAGATATATTATGTCCACAGCATTTCCACAGTCTATTGTGGAAATTACCCAATCAAAAACTGAGATAAGATTAGTCTGGCAGGACTTCATAAATCAAAGTTGGCTTCTAGTAATCACTGCATCGTTTTCAAGGTGCTTACAAATTGACCACTTTATAATCTGCTCCAGAATTTCCCCAGGGATCAATGTCAGGCTGACTGGTCTGCAGTTCCCAGGTTCTTGCTTTTCGCTGCCCAAGTTGGTGACCATCATTGCTTCCTTTGGAAGCAAGTTTCATAGTTTCTTTTATCTACCCTGAATCTTCCAGCACTTAGTTTCAGTAATGTCCACGAGTTCTAGTGTTATGAAAGAGGTGAAAAAACTTCTTTCTATCCACTTTCTACATGCCATGCATAATTTTCTTAACTTCTAGCATTCCACCTCTTTCTTGCCTTTTCTCTACTCTAAAAAGCCTCAAATGCTGTAATCTTTTTTCATAGGCAGTCACTCCATCCCCTTGATCATCCTTATTGCCCTTTTTTGAACCTTTTCCCAACTCTACAATATCCTTTTTCAGGTGAGATAACCAGAACTATATACAGTATTCCAAATGTGATCACATCATAGGTTTGTATTACGGCATTATATCAGCAGTTTTACTTTCAATACCTTTCCTAATCATCCCTAGTATGGAATTTGCCTGTTTCATAGCTGCCGCACACTGATCGACATCTTCGTTGAGCTATCCACTACGACCCCAAGGTCACATTCCTGGTCTCTTAGTGCTAGTTGCAACTCCTGGGTATATAT
The DNA here is from genome assembly GCF_030035675.1 of Rhineura floridana. Taxonomy (NCBI): domain Eukaryota; kingdom Metazoa; phylum Chordata; class Lepidosauria; order Squamata; family Rhineuridae; genus Rhineura; species Rhineura floridana. The sequence goes on from NC_084484.1 coordinate 53,370,277, forward strand.
GTGAAATTTAAAAAAATTTTGCCCAAACATGCATCACTTTATACTTGCTCACATTAAATTGCATTTGCCATTTTACCTCCCATTCACTCAGGAGAGGTCATTTTGGAACTCTTCACAACCACTTTTTGTGTTAATGTCCCTGACCAATTTAGTATCATCAGCACACTTGCCCACCTCACTACTAATCCCAAATGCTAGATTGTTTATGAACAAGTTAAAAAGCACAGGTTCCAGTACTGATCCTTGGAGGACTCTACTTTCTACATCCCTCCACAGAGAGAACCGTCATTTAGGGCAGTGGTTCCCAACCTGGGAGCCGTAACCCCCAGGGGCCCCGCAAAGTAATCCAGAGGGGGCCACGAACAGTAAAGAAATGAATTCTTTATAAAAAAAATTTTTAAATCTTCACTCCCTGGACGCTGTCTGCTCTCCACTGCTGCTGCAGACAACACCTCCCCCTTGCTCCAAATGAGAGAGAAGGACTTTTCCTGAAGCGCCAGAGTGTCTTTCAGGCGTGCTGAGGGCAGGCATCTGCCTATAAAACACATGGCAGATGCCAAAGGAGGCTGAGGCTGGGGCTACCAGGCAGAAGAGGGGGTTATTATCACCAACTCCTGTCTCCTCACACTGCCGCTGCTGACGACGCCCTTACTCAGAACAAGAGGAGAGGGCTTTTCTTGAAGCAAAAAGTAGCAAGGCTGCTTTCCCTCTTCCTTCCTGGCAGCCAACCTACTTACCTTTCTTGGCTCCTGCTTTGCTGCCACCTCCTTTGAAAAATTCTTATTTGCGAGGCCACACAGATCTCGCCTTCGGCACAGATGGAGCCAAGAAGCAGTGAGGAAGCTCAGGACTTGCTCACCCCCCATCTCTGAGGCTAAATGTGTGTGCCAGCTTCCCCCATTTCTTTCACCTACACTCCACCCCACATCTCTCTCTCCAAGATGCTGCAGCAGTTGAGGGCTTCCTCCCTCCCACATGCCCAAATGCATGCACGCCTGCAGATACTTGCAGGAGGGGCAGGTGTGTTTGTGTGTATGCGTGTGCTGATCTGTCTTCTGCTCCACTCTCATTCCACAAGTGCACACTCACCAAGTCATCATTTCTGATGATCATCTTAAGGCCTAAGAGCACTAACCCCACCCCACTCAATCGATCCTCCCTTTTGTCTTCACAATCTAGCATCCCCACCACAACTACATTGCTGCTTCTTGAATTATTATTATTATTATTATTATTATTATTATTATTATTAAAAAGGTCATCGGGTTGGCTGAGGCTGGGATCCACATACTGCAGCTGAAATGCATTTATTTATGTAATTATTGCTTTTATATCCCACCTTTCCTCCAAGTTGCTCAAGGTGATGCACATGGTCATTTCCATTTTATCCTTACATCAAACCTGTGAGATAGGTCAGGCTGAGAGACTGTGTCTGGTCTAAGGTCACCCAGTGGGCTTCATGGCTGGGTGGGGATTTGAACCTGGATCTTAGTCCAACAATGTAATCCACTGGTGTTGGGAGACAGGCCCGTACATCTTCAGACTATGTGTGTGTGGGGGGGAAGGGTGATACCAATTTGATGAACCTTTGCATTAAGAAAAGAAAGCAACACCTTCCTGCCTACAGGGAGCTTTTTATGGAAAGGGATATTTGAAGACGAGATTATGCCACACTCCTTTTTTTTTCAATTAACAGAGGCTAAAATTACAATTAATGTGGGGGGGTCATAAAATGTTTTGAGCTTAAAAATGGGGTCCCATAAAGGTTGGGAATCACTGATTTAGGGTATATAGAAATTCTTCCTCTTTGTCATGACCCGAACACAAATGCAGCCAGTCTGTGTCAGGGTAGTTGAAGTCACCCATTACTACAACATTTCCTTGTTTGGATGCTTCTTGATTTCATTTTTCATAGGATGATAAAACGTCTGCAGTTACTCTTACAGCCTGATATCACCACCCATAACGATTATATGGAGGAGTCTGCGTCTTTGAGGATTTCTAACTTGCTGGGTTCAATGCTCTCTTTCATGTATAGAACAATACCACCTCAAGTATGTCCTTCTGATACAGTTTATATACAGGGATAACCATGTCCACTGGTTTTCTCTGTTCTACCATGTTTCTGTTATGCTCACTATATCAATGCTGCCCTCTAACTGGAGGAAACCACAAGAGTCTCACAAAAGGAAGTCTAATATGCTTTTCAGAATCAGAAGTTTACCACCTAAGTGGAAAGTAGGTCTATACTAAAATGAAGTGATACTGAAGCTGTGATTAAATTTTGTTTGCCATTCTCTGAGCGCTTCTCTAGAACAAATGTACCCTTAGTAGACACTGTATTTATAAAAGCTTGGTCCTAACTATGCGTACGTACATGGAAGTAAATCCCATTGATTTCAAGGGGATTTACTTCCAAGTCTGTGCGCTTAGGTGGTTACAAAGGAAGACCATAAAATATGCACAGTCCAGTTGGGTACAACACAGATGCCAAACTACGAGAAAAAATTTAAAGGTCTCTAGGGAAAGCAGCCTTACAGGTTAGAGGAGATTCAGATATAAAGGATTATTTCATTTAATCTTTCTATTAAATTGAATCTTGCTTGTCTCTGTATTTTATATCCCACAAGCTAATTTGTGGTTTAAGGTAGCTGAACTATTCAATAACTCATACAAACCACATACAATTCAGATTCTTACTAATTCCAGGTTAATGATGCCTTGCAAATGAACTGAACGAAACTGCAAGGTAAATGGGTCTCACAAAATGATAAAGTCTAATATGCTAGCTTAAATCAATGCATTCATGTCATTATGGGACAAAGAATTAACAACATAAAAATATATTATACTTGAATCTCCCTCTCCCATCCTTTCCCTTGTTAAGAAACATCTTAGTACCGCAAATTTCTTTTTCAGAGGTTCTTTTATACTTCATGCTTATTTCATCTAAATGTAACCTATACTGAGATGTACTTATAAATCATCCAAGGGGAACAAGGCATGAGCAGCTTGCCAAAACCCACAAAATCTTGGCATGTGCACAAAACAGGATTCCACAGCTATAGAAAGAAAAAAGAAGGAACCCTTTTCTATCATTTTAGGATATAGGAAAACAAACTTATTTTTTGCAGTTATGTGTTTTTCAGAACCATTACCATATCTAATATGACTACATAAGAATAAATAAACAATTGCTAGCAGACACATAGTGCAATGAAAAACACATTGGCCACAATCCAATGCAGAGTGAAGCCTAGCAACACCAATAGGCTTAAAATCTGTGGTGCATTGAGGACATTACTTGGAAGTTGTTTCACTGAATTAACGGGACATTTTCAAATATTGTGGTTAGTAATGGATGCAGGGTTTTAGATGAGAACTAATGTAACTTGATGTAAACATTAGCAAAGATTTGGAAAACAAAGAGAGATGAGAATGGCGCAAATAATGAGAATGGGACTTTAACAGCCTTGCAGTATACCTGTTCAGGTTAGGTGTTCTAATATATAGTTATTTTATGTAAATGTAAATAAAATGAACTATTATATTTAACTGTAGCCATAACTGACTGCATTCTTCTCATGTTAGTTAAAATAAATTAACACAAAAGTTTTGATTGAATTCTGCCACGCTTACACTGCTTGTCCACAAATGCGTGACCACCAAGGGCTGTTCATTAGGGCCTTGCTAAACCTTTTGTATTTGCTACTTGCAAAAGCAAAAATAAAGAGCCCCAAGCACTATTAACTAGAGAATATGCCTGGTGGTCTGCCTTCAAACTGGCGAGTCCTAAATTACAGTATATTAGCTGTCCCATACCTGGCATTGCTCAGGAATTCTAAGAACTCCCCCCCCCAAAAAAATCAGTGGTTTTGAAAGATTCAGTCCGTCTGGATTGAAAATTGTGTCCAATTCTATCCAAGCATAGACAAAAACCCGTTCCTTGACCTCAGGATCAATCACACAAGATTTGGTTACAATATCATAAGAGGTGTTAAAATACATGGCAAACAAACTGATTTCCAAAATATATAATGGACTAACATGATAAATGATTTATCCAATAACACATTGCAGTCTGGTTAACATAGGGTTCCCAAATAAGAAGCATCCCAAACCCTGGGATTTCAGGAGTGGGCCCAAGTGATGTCATTAAGCAAGATACATTAAGCATCAACCATGGTTGCTTGGAGCATACTATTCAAACAAAAATATTTCTCTGATTGGAAATTAAGATAGAAATCTTAGTTAAAAGATGGCGCATGGGTAGGGAACATTTAATCTAGCCTACTTGCTTTCGGCAAGAAGGCCCTCAGGCCAGGCCAATCACCAGAAGGGCACTGTAGTAAAAAAGGAGCCTAGCGTTGTGGAGATGTTAGATGGGAGCACTCAGGAGTAAAGATGGATACCCCTGAAGGCTGCAATGCTAAGCACACTTACTAAGAGACTAAGCCCCATAGAACTCATTAAGACTTACTTCTGAGTAGATATGGTTTGGATTGTGCTGTTGGGATCTTCTGCAAAGATATCCATATCCAAGCAGGGTTGGCAACCCTGTGTCTGAGATGCCCTGCCCTTACCTTTTAACATGGCTGCTCCAAACTTCTTTACAGATTTGACCCTTCACTTCTGAAAGAGGCTTGACAAATGAGTAAGAGTAAGAAAATTCTCTACCCTTTTCTGTCTACGCTGTGGGCTGCTATAAATTCACTTTGACAGCCAACCCAATTTCAGTGAATAATAATTAGTGTTACCAGATGTCCGGGTTTTGGCCGGATACTCCGGCTTTTGAAGTTCCTCTCTGGGTGAGTCAGCTTACTGTCCAGACTGTCAGCTTTTATTTAAAAAAAAATTAAGTTTCTAGGTGGTCTGGTTCTCAAAATATACACCAAAACGTCAGCCTCCTCCCCCCCACGCAACTTCCATGAAATGATCTCGTAGCTGGCTGCTCTAACCCCTCACTTTCAGGTTTGTAGCCAATAAGTGAAGTCAGGGTTGTGATTGACAAGGTATTTCTGGGCCTCCAGGCAGTCCTTAGACTCCATTGCAAAAGTAGAAAATGAGTGTTTTTTCCTGTTTATCTGAAAATCTCATAAACTGAGTAAGTATATAGCTTTCAGCAGTACCAAAAGTATTTTTTTTCTCTTGTTTTCATGAGTCAAACAACTTTAAATTTTCCTGGGCTGTTGAAGATGGCAGTGTTTTGAAAACCTTCCCAATATGAAGCTTTAATCCAATACTTGCTTTTCTGGGAGTAAAAATGCAGTGCAGATCCCACATACCTGGAGTAAACCCCATTGAATTCAATAGGACTTGCTTTTGAGTTAGGATTGTGCTGTAAATTAATGGGACTTTTGAGTGAACATAGTAGAGAACTGTGTTTGTGTTGTAAACCTTTCTCTCCCCCTCCAATTCTGTTTTTAAAGCAATTAGATAGGGTTTACATAGATATCACTAATTTTATTATATAGAAAATAATACTGGTTTTATTTATTTTTTTAAAAAATGTTCTGCAATGATCAACTCATTTGGACAATAAACAATTATATGGGGTGCATGTATTTTTACATCTCCAGTGTGTGTGTGTATTGAGTCTTCCCAACAATCCTGTAAGGTAGGATTGCGAATTGGAAACCAAGGCAGCTCACAACAAGAAATAAATCCCTTTAAAATCCAATAACCATAAAAAGTATAAACAGTTGCAAAAGAGCTTCAAGTGGCATGATTCTGAATTTTGGGTTAAGTGAGTGTTCCTTATCACTTGTGGCTGCAGTTTTGTGCATGCTTCCCTGTTTGAGTAAGCCCCATTCCCAGGCTATGGTCTGAAGGAACATGAAGCCAGCTCCCTGCTGAAGCTAAGCAGGCTCAGGTCTGCTCAGTGCCTGGATGGGAGACCGCCTAGGAATCATATGTAAGCCGCCTTGGGTTTCAATCATGAAAAGAAAGGCTGGGTATAAATGTAATAAAATAAATAAATAAATACATTGGGACTTGCTTCTGAGTAAACAAACATAGGATTGCACTACAAATATCTTTACAGGATGTGTAAATAATAAACATATTTGACAGTCATGCTTATATAAATATTTCTTCATTTAAAGCACATGAATTCCCCTAAAGAATCCTGGGAAGTCTACTTTCCTCCTCACAGTTATACTTCCCACCACTCTTAACAAACTACAGTTCCCATGATTCTGAGGTGGGATTCATGTGCTTCAAGTGTGTGTTGAATGTGCTTTAAATGAATGGTGTGGATCTGCCCTAGGTATGATATGCATTCATTAGTGAACTGAAAAGAACAATTTTTTAAAAATACTTTTTTAAACAGGGGAAGGGCTGTAGCTCAGTGGTAGGGCATATGCTTTGCATGCAAAGATCCAAAATTCAATTTCTGGAAAAACTATGGCTTGGAATCCTGGAGAGCCAATGCTAGTCCATGTCATCCGTACTGAGCTAGATGGTATCAAATGGCCTGAGTTGGTATAAGGTAGATTCCTTTGTTCCTAAAAGTGGAAAGAGACCCAAGGGCCACAGTGACTCCAAAATTTATTTATGTATTTTATTTACATTTATATACTGCTTTATTGTAAAAAACCTAGAAGTGGTTTTCAGAAGAAATTAAAACTATAAAATTATTGGCAAAAACAGTTAAAGACAGGTATTTAAAAACACTGAAAATAATAAAACCAACAATGAGTTTAAAACAGATAAAAACACAATAGCTTCTACATACCTGGATAGGCTTCCCTAAACAAGAATGTTTTTAGTAGGTGCTGTAAACAGTACAATGAAGGTGTCTGCCTAGGGTTACCAGGTGTCCGGTTTTCAGCCAGAGTTTCCGGTTTCTGGGGGTCTCCTCCAGGTCTCCGGCTAACTCACCTTAATCTCCGGACTCTCAGCTTCAATTAAAAAAAAAAAGTTTCTAGGTGGTCTGGTTCCCAAGATATACACCCAAAACGTCAGCTGCCCCCCCTGCAACTGTTAAATCTCTTTAACGTATCTGTATAGCAGCTCCTAGCTCTAACCCCGCCCTTTCAGGATTGTAGCCAATAAGCAGAGCTTGGAAAAGTTACTTTTTTGAACTACAATTCCCATCAGCCCAATCCAGTGGCCATGCTGACTGGGGCTGATGTGAGTTGTAGTTCAAAAAAAGTAACTTTTCCAAGCTCTGCCAATAAGTGAAGCCAGGGTTGTGTTTTGTTGACCCAGACTTCATTGCAACATCAGGAAATGGTGGCTTTGAGATCTTCAGTTTGAGTAAGTAAGAATATGGCTTAAAGTTTTTTTATCTTGTGTGCAAGAGTCAGACCCTTTGCTGTTGGAGAGGGCAGTACTTTGAAAACCTTGGCAATATGAAAGTATTTGGAGTAAACCCCATTGAATTCATTAGGACTGACTTTTGAGTACACATGGTTAGGATTGTGCTGTAAATTAATGGGACTTTTGAGTAAACATAACAAAGAATTGTGTTTGTGTTGTAAATATTTCCCTCCCTCTCCAATCCTATTTTTAAAGCAATTAGGCAGGGTTTACTTAGGTATCACATCTTTTATTATGTAGGAAACTAATACTGATTTTTTTAAAAATGTTCTGCAATGACCAACTGGTTTGACAATAAACTATTATATGGGGTGTATTTTTACCAAGTGTGTGTGTGTGTGTGGAGTCTTTCCAACAAACCTGTGAGGTAGGGTTGGTGATTGGAAAGCAAGGCAGCTCACAATAAGAAATAAATCCCTTTAAAAACCAATAACCATAAAACAAGTATAAACAGTTGCAAAACAGCTTAAAGTGACATGATTCTGAATTTTGGGTTGGATGAATGAAGTTTATTTATTTTTATTTATTATTTGATTTATATCCTGCCCTTCCTCTCAGTAGGAGCCCAGGGCAGCAAACAAAAGCACTGAAAACACTTTAAAAATCATAAAAACAGACTTTAAGATATATTAAAACAAAACAACTTTAAAAACATTTTTAAAAGCTGCAACTCCAAAATTTATTTATGTATTTTATTTACAACAGTTATATACTGCTTTATTGTAAAAAATCTCAAAGCGGTTTACAGAAAGAATTAAAACAATAAAATCATTGACATAAACAGTTAAAGACATGTATTGAAAAACATTCAAATTAATAAAACCAACAATGAGTAAAAAAACAGATTTAAAAACACAATCACTTCTACATGCTGGATAGGCTTGCCTAAACAAAAATGATTTTAGCGGGTGCTGAAAAGAGGCAGCTGCCTAATGTCAATAGGCAAGGAGTTCTAAAGCGTAGGTGTTGCCACTTTGTTGTTGTTGTTATGTGCCTTCAAGTCAATTTTGACTTATGGCGACCCTATGAATCAGTGACCTCCAAGAGCATCTGTCATGAACCACCCTGCTCAGATCTTGTAAGTTAAGGTCTGTGGCTTCCTTTATGGAATCAATCCATCTCTTGTTTGGCCTTCCTCTTTTTCTACTCCCTTCAGTTTTTCTGTATTGTCTTTTCTAGTGAATCACGTCTTCTCATCATGTGTCCAAAGTATGATATGTACCCAAAGTCAGAGGAAGGCAATGGTAAACCACCTCTGAATACCTTACCACAAAAACCCTATGAACAAAGTATCCAAAATGCTGCCACTTTACAGGACTGATTTCTTACAAGAGCAGAACAAGTACAGTAGGGCCCCGCTTTACGGTGCTTCACTTTACGGCAATTCACTAATACAGCGGTCCCAATTAAACGCAATTAGACTAAAGCCTTACTCATATGGCACTTGTTCCACTTTTACGGCGGTTTTTGGGCATTGCGCACCATTCTATTCAATGTGTTCCACTTTACAGCGGTTTTTGCTTTACAGCGGGGATCCGGAACGTAACCCACGGTATGAGTGGGGCACTACTGTACTGTGTGGCACCTATAACATGGAAAGCACAGCTTGAACTTGGCCTGGTAGCAAATCAGCAACCAATGCAGATTTCAGAGCAGAGGTATTATGTGCTGATAGGATCTCATTCATGTCAGCAATCATGCCTCAGCATTCTGCATTAACTGACTGGCTGCAAGGATTTTTTTTGTTTGTTTGTTTTCAAAAACCGCGCCTCTTTCAACCCCCCCCCCCGCAGAAGGAACAAGCAGAGCTTTTGAATAGAAAAGGTGGGAAAAGAAGCAGTCTTCTAACGGCAGCAGTAGGTGAGAGTGCTGTGTGAAAGACCATTGCACAAAATGCTGCTAAATTGGTACTGCAGTGTGAAAGGGATTTTTGAAATCCGGAACGAAGTGCTAGATTTTTAATCCATTAAACTAGCGCTATTAGCCCCATGTGTGAAAGCAGCCTATGTGTGTTTTCTCTCTGTCAGTTATTACTCACTGGAATTGGGTTGGCTGTCAAAGTGAGTTTATTACTCATTTCTCAGACCTCTTTCTGAAGTGAAGGGTCAAATCTGTAAAGAAGTTTGGAGCAGCCACATTAAAAGATAAGGGCAGGGCATTCCAGGCAAGGGGTTGCCAACCCTGCTTAGATATGGATGTCTTTGCAGAGGATCCCTAGTCAAGCTTTACCAACAGCACAATCCAAACTATATCTACTCAGAAGTAAGTCCTGTTGAGTTTTATGGGGCTTAGTCCCATAGTAAGTGTGTTTAGAATTGCAGCCTTCAGGGGCATCCATCTTTACTCCCGAATGCTCCCATCTAACATCTCCACAACACTAGGCTCCTTCCTTCCTACAGCGGCCTTCTGGTGACTGGCCTGGCTTGAAGGTACTTAAACCCTTCTTGCCGAAAGCAAGTAGGCTAGATTAAATGTTCCTTACCCAGGCTCCATCTTTGAGCTAAGATTTCTAGCTTAATTTCCAATCAGATTTTTTTTAATTGTATGCTCCAAGCAACTGTGATTGATGCTTAATGTATCATGCTTAATGACATTATTTGAGCCTGCTCCCGTAACATCACTTGGGCCCGCCCCTAAAATCTCAGTTTTTGGAATGCTTCTGACCTGGCAACCCTATGTCTGCCTAATGTCAATAGGCAGGGAGTAGGTGCTGCCACACTAAAGGACTGATTTTTACAAAAGCAGAACAAGTACTATGTGGGACCCATAGCATGGAAAACACACTTTGAACCTGGCCTGGTAGCAAATCGGCAACCAGTGCAGATTTCAGGGCAGAGGTATTATGTGCTAGTAAGATCCCACTATTGTCAGCAATCGTGCCACAGCATTCTGCACTAACATCAGGCCCTAGGTCAGGTTGTGCTGCATGGGGATTTCTGTGACCTTGGCTGACTGGTTGCCAGGATTTTTTTAGTTTTGGGTTTTGGTTAGGAATCCTGACTGGTTGTGGGATGCTGAGTTTTCTGCCTTACTCATAGGAATTTTGTTGTTGGTGGTATGATATTGCATTTAGGGAATAGTGTACTGGCCCTCCAGGCTTGCCATACCAGGAACTGCTGAGTCAGCCCCAGGCTGTGGCCGTTTCGGTTCCAGGCCTGCCTTACAAGCAGCACCATGCTGTGGGCCTTGTTCTTTGTATATGATTAGTTATAGTAAAGTTCTAGTTGTTTAGATCCTCTGTGTGGCCTCTTCCTTCATGATACTTTCAGAAATCATCACTGTCTTTTATTTTTATTTCTCTATTTGCATTTCATTTACCTTTAACCTCACTCCCTTACATCCATAGAAGCAACAACAGTGGTTCCAAGCGCTCAGTTCAACCCCCTTAAACCCACCTTGTTGGTTGCATGACAGTTTGTATCTTGCCCAATAGTGGCAAAAGAGAATTCACATACTGGGGAATGTGGCTGCAATTGTTGTTCCCAAGCTGCTGTCTGTGAAGGTAGATAAAACCATGTGTGTTTTCTCTCTGACAATTATTACTCACTGGAATTGGATTGGCTGTCAATGTGAGTTTATAGCACCCCAGAAGGTAGACAGAAAAGGGTAGACAATCTTCTTACCCATTTCTCAGACCTCCTTCTGAAGTGAAGGGTCAAATCTGTAATGAAATTTGGAGCAGCCATGTTAAAAGGTACAGGCAGGGCATTGCAGGCAGGGGGTTGCCAACCCTGCTTTGATATCAATATCTTTGCAGAGGATCCCTAGTCAAGCTTTACCAACAGCACAATCCAAACCATATCTACTCAGAAGTAAGTCCTGTTGAGTTCTATGGGGCTTAGTAAGTGTGTTTAGAATTGCAGCCTTCAGGGGCATCCATCTTTACTCCTGAGTGCTCCTATCTAACATCTTCACAACACTATGCTCCTTCCTACAATGGCCTTCTGGTGACTGAGCTGGCCTGAGGGCACTTAAATCCTTCTTGCCAGAATCGAGTAGGCTAGATTAAATGTTGCCTACCCAGGCTCTTTCACCTAAGATTTCTATCTTAATTTCCAATCTGAGAAATGTTGTTTGAATTGTATGCTTCAAGCAACTGTGTTTGATGCTTAATGTATCATGCTTAATGACATCACTTGGGCCCACCTCTGTGACATCACTTGGGCCTGCCCCTGTGACATCACTATGACCTGCCCCCATGACATCGCTAGGGCCCACCCTTGAAATCTCAGGCTTTGAAATGCTTCTGACCTGGCAACCCTAAACTTGACAGAGAGAAAACACACATGGTTTGTCTTATACCAAACTCAGGCCATTTGGTACCATCTAGTTCAGTACTAATGACATGGACTAGCATTGGTCGTCCAGGTGTCGGTCTCTGCTGACTAAAGGAAACAGTTTAAGGCAGCAGTAAAGTAATTAACAAATAACGGCCAGCAGCCAGGCTGTAAATCTGTCAGGCTTGAGGCAAAGAGGCCCGCAGCTACAGTCAGTGTAAATACCGAGACAGTGAAGAACAGACAAGTCCTTGGAAAATCCATAGCCAAGGTACCAGGGATCCAATTAGATGGGGCAGGATCAAAGACATGCGATCACAAGCTGGGCTGGCTACAAGGAGTCACAAAAGGTCAACCTTGTTTCCAGCAAGAGCCCCAAGCCACTCACAGTCTTTTAAGCTCCCCTCCCTGGTTCAGGTGCTAGCAATCAGCCCTCCGACTACCCGGAGCTTGTAGCCTTAAACGGCCAGAATGCCTGTGTTGCTCTGCTACTTGCTGGCAACTTCATTCTGCAGGGAGTGGAGGGGCCTCCTGTTCACTCCCTGGTTCTGTCTGAGGGGGCCCAGCTGTATCCTGACATCTTCCAGTGGTGGGAGGTCTGGAACTGCTTCTGGGGTCGGTCTACTTGTTCCCTTTCCTGGGTCTGCTCCTCATCCTCTGATGACTCATCCGAGGGAGGCATGACATTAGGATTCCAGGCAATAGTCTTTTCCTGAGATTGAATTTTGGACCTTTGCATTGAGCTACAACCCTTCCCGTTTAAAAAGGTATCATTTAAAATTGTTCTTTTCAATTCACTAATGAATGCAGAGCATACCTAGGGCAAACCATTTATTTAAAGCATAAATGAGGTGTCCAGTGCAACGTCAGCTGCAAATTCTTGGGAACGGTTTCAGTTGATGCAGCCTGATGACGTGGACAAGGTGCTTGTGATGATGTGGCCAGCAACGTGTCCACTTGACCCTTACCCTTCTTGGCTTATTAAAGCTTGCCGAGGGGATCTGACCGAGTGGATCCAGAGTGTGGTCAATGCATCATTGTGGGAGGGAGTGGTTCCAGCCACCTTGAAAGACGTGGTGATCCAACCACTCCTGAAAAAGCCCACCCTGGACCCATTGGTTTGCGACAACTGCTGACCGGTTGCAAATACCCCCTTCTTAGGGAAGGTGATTGAGAGGGTTGTGGTGCAGCAATTGCAAGTACTCTTGGATGAAACAGATTATCTTGACCCATTCCAGTCTGGGTTCAGGCCTGGTTATGGGACTGAATCGGCCTTGGTCGCCCTGATAGATGACCTTTATGGGGAGAAGGACAGGGGGAGTGTGACCCTGTTATTCTTACTTGATCTCTCAGAGGCTTTTGATACCATTGACCATCGTAGCCTTCTGGGGTGACTTGGTGAGATGGGTATTGGAGGTACTGTTTTGCAGTGGTTCTGATCCTATCTCCAGGGTCACTCTCAGAGAATAGCATTGGGTGACTGTCTTTCGGCCCCTTGGCAGCTGTGCTGTGGGGTGCCGCAGGGTACCATCTTGTTCCCCATGCTGTTTAGCATCTATATGAAGCCCTTGGGAGCAGTCATCAGGAGATTTGGGGCAAGGTGTCAGCAGTATGCTGATGATACCCAGCTCTCTTTCTCTGTAACATCCGAATTGGGAAAGGCCATGCAAGCCCTGGACCGCTGCCTGGACTCAATGGTGGGCTGGATGAGGGCCAATAGACTGAGTCTGAATCCTAGCAAGACGGAGGTGCTGTGGGTTGGTGGTTCCCAAATTTGGATAATTGGTCCATTGCCTGCTTTGGACAGGGTCGTACTCCCTCTGAAAGAGCAGATCCGTAGCCTGGGGGTACTCCTGGATCTATGTTTGTCGCTAGAAGCCTAGGTTACCTCAGTGGCTAGGTGTGCCTTTTACCAGCTTCGGCTGGTAAGACAGCTGTAGCCACTTCTGGACTGGGATAGCCTGACCACCGTTGTCCATGCACTGGTAGCTCCAGGCTGGATTACTGTAATGCACTCTATGTGGGGCTGCCCTTGAGGTTGGTCCGGAAGCTGCAGCTGGTGCAAAATGCAGCAGCAAGACTGCTCACTGGGGCAGGGTATCGCCAACATGTCACCCTGCTGCTGAAAGAATTGCACTGGCGGCCCATTTGCTACCGGGCCAAGCTCAAGGTTCTAGTTTTGGTGTACAAAGCCCTATACAGCTCAGGACCAGGATACCTGAAAGACCATCTTACCCCTTATATATCCAGTCGATCACTGCGTTCTGCAGGTGAGGGTGTCCTGCAGATACCATCTTATCAGGAGGTTTGTTCTGCACAATATAGGAAACGGACCTTTAGTGTGGCAGCACCTACCCTGTGGAATTCCCTCCCTTTGAATATTAGGCAGGCGCCATCTCTGCTATCTTTTCAGCACCTTTTGAAGACTTTCCTCTTTCAACAAGCCTTTTAAGTTGAGACCTATCCCAGTCTGCGTCTATGTTAGAATGCCTTGAGACTTCCCGGAAGGATTGCTCCGCCTGTGGCTGCCTCTGAGATGAGCTCTGTCTCAGAGGAAGCTTTTTTCAGTTTAAAATCAGTCAAAAGGGAACTTTGACTGGTATAAATGTTCTCCCAGGCAAGGGTGAACCGAAGAGATTATCCACAGAAACTTGGTTGGGCTGTCGGTGGCTGGAATTGATCAGGAATTCCCTGGGAAAAGAAGGCATACCTAGCAGCCGAGGACGGAGTTAGGACTTCCAGCAAGCTGGACTGGAAAAAGCGAGACTTTTTCTTTTAAACGATCTACAACAGGCGAGCTTTCTTCTGTCTAATCTTATCATTTGGCTTAAATTACTACAGTAAAAGAGATTTGTTTAAGAATCAGCAATCAAGATACCTGGGTGAGTTACACTTCTCTCTTTTATACAAGGAATTAAGGAGGAGGAAAGAATTTTTTAAAAAAATCTTACCTTATTTTTTTATGGCAAAAAGCCGGCCTGAATTTGGAAACTATAAAGATTAAAACGGATGAGGGGCAACTTACCCGAAGAGAAAATCTGATTTAGATGATTATTTGATTGATATATGTCTGGGACTATTTTTTCTTGGACTACTTTCTTTAGACGAATCTGCTGTTCATGTATGTTACTAATTGTTCGGCGCTGTGAACCAAATTTGTTTTGCATTCTTGGACGTGCGGGAGATAAGAACTGTGCTGGCCAGATGATGTCAACAGGCATGGAATATTAACTCTTTTGTTGTTGGAAAAAAGCCTTTATGTTTGGGAACAGTGGTTAATATCAGAAATTAAAGGCTTCTTTTAAGAATGACAACCAGGATTGCTGGAAAAAGAAATAAATTGCTCTTTGCTTGGGAATAGTGGCTATATTGGAAATTGAAGGGGTTTTTTTTCTCGGTCTTAAGAATGACAATCAAGAAAGTGGCTGAGACCCTGGAGGTACAGGAAGGGGTCCTCTCTCTAAATATGTTTGAGAAAATAGTGGATGAGATTGAGATGGCCAAACGGGAGCTGAGACAGGGTAGACAAGAGATGAAAATTGAATTTGGCAAAATGAAGCAGGAGCTGAAAGGAATAGGGGATTCTATGAGAGAGGAGGTAGATGAGATCAAAGATATAACTGGACAAGCAATAGAAGATGAAAGAAAAATTAAAGGGAGGATGCAAGTCCTGGAGATTGGAACAGATATATCAAGTGTGGAACTGGAAAAATATTTGGAGTTTGTGGATCCTGGAGATAAAGATTACTGTTTGGAATTCGGCGTTGTCCCTGGAGAAATTGATGAAGATATCAGAGATAAAGCTATCAATGTTTCGATGGAATTTCTGGACTGGAAGGATTTGATGGAACTTGAAATAGAGAAAATTTATAGAATTAATTCCAGATATGTGACAAGGGAAAAACTCTCAAGAGATGTGCTAGAGCATTTCGTAAAAAAGAGGAACAGAGATATGACTTTACAACAATATTTCAGCAACACATTCAGAATTGATGGCAAGGAAATATTTGTGATGAAGGAAATTCCCATCAGACTCTTACTATATGACTATGACAGCAAGATTATTATGGGTGCAAGGATGGAAGTTGGAAGATGGAACTAACACTGATAATGGAAAAATGGCTATTGAAATTACTGGACCTAGCAGATTTGATGAGATGGATTAATTGACATGTTTATTTGGAGAAAAATTGATGGATATATTTCTCAAGGAGTGGAAACCTCTCTTTGACTTTTTGCGGAAAGAATAAAGTGATGTTAATGAGATTTGATGATTAATTAAGATAACTACAGGAGGAAAGTGATTTTGTAATATATTAAGAGACAGGTTTGCTATATATCATAGACATATAACTGATCTGCGACAAATCAGAAGTCAACATTTTATTTTATTGTTTAATTTGTTTCTTTCTTGTTTTGTTTTGTTTTGTGTTTGAAAATTTGAATAAAATTAATGATAAAAAATAAAAAAAAGAATTCCTTAATGTGTTTTTTTAATGTTTTTAACCCTTTTTTAAAGTTGTTTTTTTAAATGTTTTTAATGCTGTTTTGTTTTAATGTATTTTAAGACTTGTTTTTATGATGTTTTAAAGTGTTTTTAGCCCTGGGCTCCAGCTGGGAGGAAGGGAAATTAAATAATAAATAAATAAATATTGTAAGACCTTAAACGTAGTTTTAGGGCTAAGCACTCTTTGTCAAACCATTTGGGGCGATTTTGATTGATGGATTTGTACTCTGATGAACAGGGAAATAATAGGGTACATAGTGTAGAGGATAAAGATTCGTATGTGAAAAGGATCTCATTAGGAGAGTTCGAGTTCATCAGCAAGGAACGCAAGGCTACAATACTCGGGGAGAGCAGAAATTTTTCTATACGTGAAGCTAGGGGAAGTGACCAAACAGGTCTTTTATGGTGGGAAGAGAAATTATCTGAAAAATTATATTTATGAACTAGGCAAATTCCTCCTGGGATAATACATGAAAAGTTTAAAGGAAGGTGGTAACTATTTAGTTTTGTTCCAATAGAGAATTCATCAATCATATTTATAAAGTTTTGGGAAATTAAAACATAATCGATTGTACTACAACCATGATTGGAAATATAAGTGTACTCTGCCCAATCGTCAATGTTCTTAAGACCATTTAAAATGGTCATATGATGTGTAGCTACGAAACGGGCTAGATTAATTCCCCCATAATTAATCATCGTATCTTTCGAATTCCTTTCGTAGGGAAAGGCTGAGAAATCACATTCTTTGCCTCGCCAAAGTTTTGAGGAGAGAAGTTCGTTATTGTTAGAGCCTATTCTTGCGTTGAGATCTCCCATAATTATCATTTTCGCATTGGGATAGGAGATATCAAAATTTGAGATATACTGATCAAATAGCTCCCAGTTATGATCTGTGGAGGCCTGATCTTTGGCCGGAGGAATATAGACATTAACAAGTATAATAGAGTATGCAACTGTTACCAAGAGTAAAGAGAGCGCAAAAGGGGCGAGGGATTGTAAAGTGTATATTTTGATGTTAAGAGAGGATGAAATTAAGGTCAATAGGCCCCCTTTTGCTCTGCCACTCGGAGAGGGTATAGCAGGGAGGTTAAAAGAGGAGAAACCGTTTAAATCAGGTGTATAAGTAACCCAAGTCTCCTGCAAAACAATAATATCAAAACTGGAGAGATATGTAGACCATTCTGGGTCTGCTACTTTTGAGCTCCAACCAGCAATATTCCAAGAAATTAAACGTAAGAGGTTTGTTGCCTTATAGGACCGCTCAGAATCAGCTAGAGGAGCATTACTGGGAGATGGAAAGGGTTGTCAATTAAGTTCAGCAATTAAATTTAGTGAACCGTTGACATCATTATAAATTGCACCATTTTTGGTGTGGCATTTATGTTTTGGGAAAGAATCTGTTTAGGGAGGAGGAGAGTTCCTTTGGTTAGTAACAGCGTAAAAATGTTCCAAGGGTAGTTGAGAGTTAGTACTGCGCCGTCCTTCGGGGTAGTGCAAAGAAATAGCTTTGAAGTCCATAGTGTTCTGACCTTTGTTGTGCTGAGATAGTTGCTCAGGAACCGTATTTGGCGCAAAGTTGTCTGAAGAAGAGTTAGATAATGAAGACATCTGTAAGCGAGAAATCAATCGTCAAAATCTGTTTATGAGGGATAGTCTTTCCGTTTCAGGCAGAGTAAGGTATAATTCAGCCAATTGACTTTCTTCGAGATCCAATTCCTGGAAGGACGTCTCATGGAATTGTGCAGGGGTCGTTTGCTCCTGGAAGCTAATGGGCCGTGCCAGGAAATCATTTGTAGACGTAGAGGAGGAAAGATTGCTTATGTTAGCTTCTAACACATGAGTGCTATTGGAACTAGATTGAGAAAACGGATGCATTAGAGGAGCTGGAGATGAGATGTTGATGTAGTATCTCTGGACTGTAAGGCCAAATTTAGACAAGGAATTCCTTATTTGGAAAATATGGTTAGTCATAACCCGCAAGTGGCATGTAATGATCAATCTCCATTCGTAGAAGGATTGGGCTAAGATTTTCATAGATCTTATGAAATTCATTCGTCTAGGGGCCGCCATAGATTTACTGAAGCAAGTGTCCAGAAAAGTAATACTGGGTAACAGCAATCTGGGGGCATTGGAATTGCCTTTATAGAAGATCACCAGCTTGTCCGGTTGTAATAATAATTTCCAAGGAATTGGAGGAGTTCGGAAGCAGACCTTCGGCGGGGGAGAGCAGTTGCACAAAGCTTGGTGGTTGTTTGTTTGAGCCATAACATGATTATTTCCAGATCCGCAGTGAGCTGGAGCTGAATAAGAAGAGGTCTCAGAAACAGGGACATTGTCTTTTTCACGTTTTTTCTTATTGTGGTGGTTAAAAGTTGGCTTTGTTTTTTGAGGCTCAAGAAGTTTAAACAGAGGTTGGTAATTCAGTTTGTTAGAAAAGTTAGTTTTTTATTTTTTATGTTTTTGGATTTTTTGGAGATCTTAATTTGTTGTGGTAATTGTTTTGTTTTCCTCGGGTTCTTATTCGTACCTTCTTTGGGCACTGTTAAGGGTTGCTGAGAGGAAGACAAGAGAGATCGAACAGTCTGAGCAACTGTATTAAGTAATTGGTTAGTTGTTAAAATATAGTCTTTGATAAGTTTTATTTCGTCAAACAGTAAAGGATGGATGGACAAATCCGACTTCAGTTCAGCAGAAATTTTTCTTTTTTCCTTGTAGACAGGAGATGGCGATGTTGAGTCATTAAAAGGTTGATACGAGTCAATTGTGAGAAGAGATGAGGGAGGCGTTTCAATCTCAGAAGATGGATTTAACAAGTTATTGAAACCGGCATCTTGTAACTCTTCTGCAAGATTCTTAGGGGCAGAGGGATCCAAACAGAAGTTAGTAAAAAGTTGTTGGTCAAGGAACCACTCATGATGGACAGATCTCGGAGTAGGTGAGTGTAAACTTGGTGTAGATAAGTTCGCTGGAAAACTTGATTTGATCATAGGAGCAAAAAAACTTGAAATTTTAGCTTGTATGAGACGATTGGGTGCAGCAGCAAAATTATTTTGGCTATCATTTCTCGATGTCATTGTCAAGTAAGGATGAGTGCAAAAGATAGAACAAGGGTGTAGTAGCTTTGCTAATTTAACTGATGCAGTTCGGTTGTTATGAGGACATTTAAAACGCTGTATCTTGGGTCAATAAAACAATAAAATAGTGAACGGCAATAAAACAATAGGAGCCGTCGAAGAATGGTGGCGTCTTGAACTCAAAGAGAGCTATCGGAGCTGGGAGTGTTGCGATTGAAAGGTCTAAAGGGAAAACACTTTAGCTAATTTTTGAAATTCGCCATGACTTTTAAGCAGCCGGGAGCCTATAAAAGGCTCACAAGGATTATAAAAGGTAAATAAATGGATAAAAAAGAACCATTTAGGCAGAAAATCAGAGACGAAAAAGTAATGTGTCCTACCGGAAGCTGAACCGGAAGTCTCGTTCCTCAAGAACCACTACTTTTCTACAACAAATGACCAATAAATATTGTAAGTATATGAATCACACCACAGAATCATGGAAACTGTAGTTTGTTAAGAGTGATGGGAACTATAACTGAGGGGGAACTACTCTTCCCAGGATTCTTTAGGGGAAGCCATGTGCTTTAAATGGAGTTGGATGTACTTTAAATTTATTGCATGGATCTACTTAATAAACTTTGCCTGTATGAAAAATATTTTAATTAATTTTTTAACATGGAAATGAGCTATAAAGTTTACTGGGTGACCATGGGCTACTCACTGTCTCTCATCCTAATCTGCCGCTCAGGCTGAAAACAACAGAGGGGAACCATGACCACCCCAAGGAAGAAGGGTATACTTAACATGTAGAGGAAATAATAATGTACAACCATAATGTGAAATCAGATACTTATGGGGACATAATATGAAGAAATATTTATATAAGCATGACTGTCAAAGATGTCTATTATTTACACAGGCTGCTTTCACACATGGGGCTGATTGCGTTACTTTAACGGATTAAAAAGGTAGCACTTTTGTCCCAATTTCTAAAATCCCTTTCACATTGCAGTACCTGTTGCATTAAGGAACAGCAGCTTTTTCAGCCGATTTCGCGCAACTGTCTTTCACACAGCTTGTTTTCATCCCTCACCTATGTGCACTGTTCCCCACTGTGCAGGAGGTCTAAGATCTCATCCTGTCACCATGCAAGCCCTCTCCCTTTAGGATCGGATTTTTTAAATTGTTTTAGTTGTATCAAGACAGGTGTGCGTGTGGGAAATCCTGCTGCTATCTGTGCTGATGCCGGAATACCAGTACAACGTTCATCAGGCAAAAAGAAAAAGTGACTAAAGGGTGGGAACTCACTACATGATGGGATGCCTGTCACGTGAGCTGCAGCAGCTAGTGAAAAACTTCTGCGATCTTCCGGGTTCCCAGCCTTGCTAACAGATTATTTCTGGTATCATTTATCATGGAAATTTGCGCTAAACCTCCACTACATTCCACTAGAATTCTGGAGCTAGCTTGTGCGTCATGTGAAAGATCAAATATAGTAAGAAATCATTAGAATAACAGAATAAAGTGCAGTGTGAAATCAGCCACAACCTGTAAAGGTATTTATAGTACAATCCTATGTTTGTTTACTCAGAAGCAAGGCCCAATGTATTGAATGGGGCTTATTCAAACAGGGAAGCATGCACAGAACTGCAACCTCAAGTGATAAGGAACTTCACTCACCCAACCCAAAATTCAGAATCATGTCACTTTAAGTTCTTTTGCAACTATTTATACTTGTTTTTATGGTTATTGTATTTTAAAGGGATTCATTTCTTATTGTAAACTGCCTTGGTTTCCAATCACCAACCCTACCTCACAGGGTTGTTGGGAGGACTCCATATATGCACATACACCCCATATAATACTTTATTGTCAAAACCAGTTGGTCACTGCAGAACATTTTTTTTAAAAATCAGTATTAGTCTTCTACATAATGAAAGCAGTGATACCTATGTAAGCTGTGCCTAATTGCTTTAAAAATAGGATTGGGGAGGAGAGAAAGATTTACAACACAAACACAATCCTTTACTATGTTCACTCAAAAGTCCTATTAATTTACAGCACAATCCTAACCATGTTTACTCAAAAGTAAGTCTTATTGAATTCAATGGGGTTTATTCCTGATATGTGGGATTAGCACTGCAACTTTACTCCCAGAAAAGCAAGTATTGGATTAAAACTTCATATTGGAAAGGTTTTCAAAACACTGCCCTCTTCAACAGCCCAGGAAAATTTAAACTTTTTTTATTCCTGCACACAAGAGAGAAAAAGACTTCTGGTAGTGCTGAAAGCTATTCACTTAATTTATGAGATTTTCAGATAAACAGGAAAAAACAACAGCTTTCTGGCCTTGCAATAAGATCTGTCTACTGCCTGGATGTCAACAAATCTCTTGTTAATCACAACCCTGACTTCATTTATTAGCTATAAACTTGAGGGCGGGGTTAGAGCAGCCAGTTATCAGCTCATTTAACAGAAGTTGCAGCGTGGTGGCTGATGTTTTCATGTATACTTGTGAACCAGACCACCTAGAAACTTAATTTAAAAAAAAAAAAAAAGCTGAGAATCCAGAGATTAAGCTGACTCATCTGAAGACCTGGAGAGGACCCCAAAAATCTGGAGTCTCTTGCTGAAAACCAGAGACCTAACAACCCTAGGTTAGCACAACCTATGTGTGAGATTCAGTACAGCAAATAACGCTGCTCTAGTCTGATTCCAATCACTTTCTTCAGAAATACAAATACACTTTGCAATGAACTGGTTTTTGTTTAAACCTGTCATATAAGAATTATGAGTTATACTCTATTCTTTATCACTGCAGAACAGACAATTAAATCTCTACACAGAGCTGTGGAGGGCCCAGTGGAGGCACATAACTTGAACATATTTTTGTGATTTCTAACTACAGTTCTTCTAGCTGTTACTCCCAGTAAATTGTTACTCCCAGTCTCTGGCCCTTAGACATCGCGGTGGGAATGTGAACAAGCAACTTTCAACTGCATCAAAGAGCATTTTTGAGTCCTACTTACTTTGTGAACAAATCTTTTCGGGCAAAGCGCTTTAGTTCCCTGTTTAAAAAGGACCCAAGAATTTTATTATACTGCATAGTTAGATATTGCTCATGAGAACCTGTAACAAAGCCTTTAGTTACAAGGAATCCACTCTGGAAGTATCTGACGTTGTAGCACTGCTGAAACTCAGCAAATATACACTGATCAGTACCTTGAACAAGTCACCTTTGGGAGTCCATCTATATGGAAACAAATCTAAATATATATCATTTTAAAAGAACACTGCAGTGAGCTAGTGGAAAACAATTACTTCATATTTAAAAATCAGATGATTCAAATATTAAAGTACTAGCAGTAGCAGTTAGAAGTGATATAACCTTGGTGCCTGATAAGAAGGTATTCAAAGCAAACCACTTCCTAGGTTTCTGAAACAGCTACTGTATATCTGTAATGAAACAATGATTTGTACATGATAACTAAAGTATAATTGTATTTGTTGTTATGTGCCTTCAAGTTGATTATGACTTATGGTGATCCTATGAATCAGAGACCTCTAATAGTAAATAATTATATTATGCACATGTAATATAGTTATCCAAGCAAATCCAGATTGCAAGTTCAGAATAAAATAAATATGTAGTACATGTCCTAAAATTTCAGCTGAGACAAGAAGAGCCAAATGAACAATAACAGCTAAAGTAAATTGTGCCTGCAAAAATTGAATCAAAAGTAATATTGATCCTAGAAAAAATATAGTAATTGGAAAAACAAGAAATATGGGTCATACTGAACATGTGATATTTTCATGGAAGATGTTTAGATAAAACTCACTAGTGCAATTCAAGTTAAAATGAAACAGTGTCTGAAAATCTGGATTGATTTCTCTTTGTTAACAGATTGAGATTTTTTTTAAAAAAAGGAGGCAGATCACCAAATTTTCTCTTCTTTTTTTTAACTGACAGAATATGGAGAAACCAATTGGTTCCCAATCAGAAAGGGTGTGAGACAGGGATGTATTTTATCACTCTATTTGTTTAATCTACATGCAGAACATATCAGACGAAAAACAGAATTGGACCAAGATGGAGATGTGAAAATTGGAGGGAGAAATATCAATAATTTAAGATATGCAGACAATACCATACTACTTGCAGAAACCAGTGATAATTTGAAACGAATGCTGATGAAAGTTAAAGAGGAAAGCACAAAAGCAGGACTATAGCTGAATGTCAAGAAGACTAAAGTAATGACAACAGAAGATTTATGTAACTTTGAAGGTGACAATGGGGACATTGAACTTGTGAAGGATTAGCAATACCTTGGCACAATCATTAACCAAAATGGAGACAATAGTTAAGAAATCAGAAGAAGGCTAGGACTGGGGAGGGCAGCTATGAGAGCACTAGAAAAGGTCCTCAAATGTATCACTGAACACTAAAGTCAGGATCATTCAGATCATGGTATTCTCGATCACTATGTATGTGAATGTTGGACAGTGAAAAAAGCGGATAAGAGAAAAATCAACTCGTTTGAAATGTGGTGTTGGAGGAGAGCTTTGCGCATATCATGGACTGCGAAAAAGACAATTGAGTGTTATAAAACAATTAAACCAGAACTATCACTAGAAGCTAAAATGATGAAACTGAGGTTATCATACTTTGGACGCATAAGGAGAAGACATGATTCACTAGAAAAGACAATAATGCTGGGAAAAACAGAAGGGAGTAGAAAAAGAGGAAGGCCAAAGAAGAGATGGATTGATTCCATAAAGGAAGCCACAGACCTGAACTTACAAGATCTGAACAGGGTGGTTCATGACAGATGCTCTTGGAGGTCACTGATTCATAGGGTTGCCATAAGTCATAATCGACTTGAAGGCACATAACATCTTGCTAAATTAAATTCAATCACTTACATGTATCTATCCATTCTCTCTCAGGACAGCAGAAATGTACTTGGTCTGCTACACATTCACTCTTCATAGCTGAATAAATGGGAAATTACATGCCCGACACATCTCCCTTGGACCTCAAATCAATTTCTGGTTCATACTGCATTTCCCTCCAGCTATATTTTTTACAAGGTCCGAAGCTAAATTTATTTTGTAATATTTTGGTTCTCTAGCTCTAATAATATCATTACCTAAATGACAAAACATTTCTGATTTTCCCTGAGTGCTGCACTGCTCTAGCTCCACTTCTGCAGGAGCAGAATTATACTCACATTATCTTCACATTGTTGGAAGTGGGGCAAGAGCAACTCCTGTTTTGTTCTTTTGTTTATGTTTCAGAAGGGAGATAGAGTTAGGGTCCTCCAGATGGATAGGCTTGATTACCTTTACCTGTGACGCTCTGACTGACTTCCTTCCGTCGTTAGACTGATACGTCCCAGGGAAGCTTATCTGCCTCTCCTCCTTCCGCCCTTTCCTCTCTTCTCTTCTTTGACTGTCCCAGAGAGAGACACTTTTGTCTCTGCTGTCTCCCTCCTGAGCCATGAGGGCAACTCCCAAACTTGGGCATTGCGCCTCCAACTTAGTTAGTTAGAACTAGGTATGCCTTTCTATCTACTATGTATTTCTATAAATAAAATAGCTTTTCTTATTTTACTAAGTCTTAAGTCTCAGTAATCTCAGTACAGGGTAAAAGCCTGCTACTTAGGTAAACACACACACTGGCGCACACCAGTTCTTACCAAAAATTGGGAGGAAATCTGCATTCCAGAACTGGGGAGAGAGAGAGAGAGAGAGCACAGTCTTCAAACATAAAAAGAAAACTACACAGAAAATAAACTAGTTGTTTAAAATGGTAAAGGAACAGGAGATGTTATCTTGGCCCAGTTCTGAAATATTTAACCATAGTTTGGTGCTTAAACCTCAGCCTAAGCACTCCCCCATTTCCCCCCTTCCTAGAGAACACCCCCGAGGAAGAGACTGGAAACATCCCTACCTAATTTAAAGCAACCACGGTTTGTCATTATGGAACTGTGGTTTCTGATCCTAGCTTGTTCCAAAAAAATCATTAAATGAAATTAACCACAGTTTTGGTTCAGAAGTAATAATGAACGGCGATTAGCTTAAACCATGAAGCAGTTGCTTCCAATCTTTTCCTCTGGTGTGCACCAGGGAAGGAGTGCATATTTCATTCTCTAAATCTGATACATGTATAAACTTTTTCTGTGTTTTGTGTTACTTGTGGGAGGTGTGGGAAGAGATTCACATGTGGGAAGCAGCCTTCCATTAGTTTTCCCAAATTAGGTATGAGATCCTGAAATGGCCCATTATTCCAGCAAGAGCAAGCATTTATTTCCACACACACATCCTTAGACAACAACTGCTGCCCAAGAACATGATTTACATGACCCTTTGCAAGGTATCCTTTTCAAGGTGCACTTTTTGTCCTCGAATTCGCTGTTCAGTGAAACCTTAAGAACCACTGAACCTGACTGCTCAAACCACGCTGTACACAAATTACATACTGTCTCCATCAAACAATTTACCTCCCGTACACAGTAAGAAGAAAGCACAAGTCAATTTAGGTAATCCAGCTATGAAGTGGGAGTTTTCAAGAATTTCCCCCAAAATATATGTAGATCACTTGAGGACTACAAGCTGTCCTCCCCGATATAGTGACAGAATAATGCGGAAGAGATTTTGTGGCAATGATCAGCATGTGTTTGCCTGCCCAGATTTCATCCAACCCACTTATCAGCTGCTACATCCCATACAACCTGCCTCTAGTCTCCCCACAGGACTAGGGTTGCTAGGTTATATGTTGCATATCCTTTTAAAGGTGACAAGGTTGTAGAAGATGATGCAACCATGGCTTCTCTTGCTCTGCATTTCCATTTGTACCCCCACTCAAATGCCATCTCCACCTGCTACAGCAGACAGGATTCCAATTCTGGCACACAGTAGGCAGGGGAGAAAATGGAGGAATAAGGCAGGGCAAGTACAGATGCGCTTTACTTCTCTTGCATTTCCAGAGAGAACTGTTCTTATTAAAATCCTCATTCCTGCTGATATTGAAAGAGTCATGCTAGTAGTCACATATGCTAAAACAAATAGAAATATCAAGCACAGAAGAGCCCATTCTGGTTGTACATGTACTACAAAATCTCAATTACTATGATGAGCAATGGGTGGAAACAAATGCCAGTACAGCGAAGACCTTTCAGGCATGCATAATTCATCATGAAAGGGAAGAAATCAGTTATTATTATGTGAAAAGGAGGATTAAGCAGAAATACCTCTGGCTATGTTTTTATTGATTAAGGCCAAGGAGTTGAAATAGTCCAAGTAATCAACAGAGACTCATCAAGCATTAGCACTAGGGCTATCTAAAACCATTCTGGAAAATTTTAAGACAAGCTTTCCTGGTTTCTAGGACTGCAAACACACTAGCAAAAGGGCAAAGCAATCCTAGCCCTCGATCTGTGCAGCTGACCAGCAGGAAGGAAGTTTTCCTGCACCCATCTCAGGCTCCAAGACATGATAAAACAGGGAGGAATGTTGCTGGTGCCAGCCACAGATCAGCTGGATCCTATGCTGGTCTAGGAACCAAAGTGGCCTCTCTGCTGTGCCAGCCAAAGTAGCAAAAATTAGATGCCCATCACCACCCTCTACTCTGGCCAACATGGGCAGCAGGGCTTTGGATGCAGCAATCAGAAGTATTGCCAGGTTTGAGGAGGCCATGGAAGAGATGCATTCCTAGGGGTCCCCACTCTGGCCACTGCACCATTCATCCTCCCTCCTGGCCCAACTTTTAAAACTTTTATTGCATAGTTTTGCGTTTTAGCTTGTCAATGCGTGCTGCAAAGGAAATCACCAGCCACCTGCTCCAAGGCTCCAACTGCCTGTCATTTTACAATTTCTAACCCCATGTCAAGGGTAGCAGTGAGCTCAGCCAAACACCAGCTTGGAGGCCGCAGGGCCAATGAAAATGCCAAAGTATTGTGAGGAAAGGCTGGACCCCCTCAACCTGTCCCCTCACTGCACCCATTGGCCCCATGACCCCTGATTGGTTGAGCTTGCTGCCACTCTCACTTTTGGGTCAGCTAGAGTCTCAGAAGGCAGCATAGCCTTCGTGTTACTCCTGCTCAACTGCTGCTAGGAACTGCAACATAACTGAAATTCCTATATAGATAAACCAATTAGTAGTGTGTCTTGTAAACACCATTGCTCTCATCCCATGCAAAAACTTGCTTTTTTCCACCACTCCTGCTTGAAGCAACTGATCATGCAAAACAATGCTTTTGTTGCAATATGCTTACTTGACCAGAATTGCTGGTGTGTGCTTTTTAAACCTGCTGCTCTTTGCAGTGACTTTTCATCCAAAGATATAATAGTTGCTCATTAAAGTATCTAGTAATTTAGAGCAGGCCATACCTCAGACTTGGGGGTGGAGGTGATTCAATTCCGTTTGCATTTAAAGGTGAACCTAATTCACACTTACCGAAACGTGCAAACTGAAATACAGCCATCCTTCAAAATTCACGTCTCCAAATTTTGCAGTGCAGTTATCCAACCAAACACGAAACACTTGTACAAAAATGCACATACTAAGACAAAGTTTGCATAAAAATGTATATTATGCATAAACGTGCATATCAGTGATAAAACATGCAAGATGAATTATACTGGATAGGAAACAGTATTTTTGGAAGTTATTTTGTGAGTTTTGCAGTCTTCAAGCCTATGGTTTCATCATATAGGTGACTGTTCAGTCAGGGTCATGAATAAGGAGTGTTAATTTTC
The DNA here is from genome assembly GCF_030035675.1 of Rhineura floridana. Classification (NCBI taxonomy): domain Eukaryota; kingdom Metazoa; phylum Chordata; class Lepidosauria; order Squamata; family Rhineuridae; genus Rhineura; species Rhineura floridana. The sequence continues at coordinate 53,398,206 of NC_084484.1, forward strand.
CTTAATGATTGGGGATGGGTTTTTTTTAATGGATGGGAGATCTCTATTCTGCCACTGGAATACAATACCAATCATAGCTAGTGGGAGGGTAGGTAAATAGTATGTATAAAGTTTAATCTAAAGCTGTACATTTAGATGGACTGGTAGCAGTTCTGGACAAGAGAGCACACTGTTGCTTTGGGAATTTGATGCAAGATTGGCAGTTTTACCATGCTGTGCTTGTATATTTGCATATAATATAGGTATAATTTATGTATTACACAAACGTTATAAGTCTCTAGTGTTCTCTCATTCAAATGAACCTACATTCTTTATCTATGCCCCTGGACTTCTCACCAATCAGGGAAGCAGGGAGCATTTAACATAAATTTATAAGCTTACATTTGGCAATTATAACTGATGCTGGCACAATATAAAGCTTTTGCTTTATAACTCCATTTCATTAAAAAAGTGTCCATTACAAAAACCTTCTTAGCATAAACATACCCTTTATTAGTTCAGCAACACCACTGATAGGTATTTCTGTTGCTGAAGTAGGATCCTTGTCTTTCTGTGGTCACAAGAAGATCCATACCTAGTGTGAAATGTTTTGTGATGAATCAGCAATGGAAAACCTATACAGATGCTTCCCATACTCATTAGCACTTTTGCTTGGTAATGTTAATCATGACAATTAAATTTAATTGTGCATTGGTATATTGCAAAAGACTGTTCAGAATGTTGTTATAAAGGCTGTTGATTGCTTAACAAACCTTCCTACAAATAGCTTTCTGGCACTTCTTATAAACAAACACATTCCAAAACTTCAGTGTGATGTTCATAGTCCTCCAGAGTATAGCTAAAATGGCAACCAATTAGCAAGCACCATAAATGCAATGCTCAAATTTCAATTAGGGACATTTTCATCCTGAATCTAAAAACCCTTTCTATATTGAAATCATGTTTAAGATTGTTTATATGTCACACATTTAAAACAGAAAATAAAGACTTTCCAAATGGGGAGAAAAAGTTCATAATGAGTAGTTCTCTCAAACAGTCTATTTCTAGAAAACACACACACATTGGCTACATTAAGACATCATAACTCTGATCTTCCAAACCATGGTTTTGAGGCTGTGAAATAAACAGCGAGCTCAAGCACTCTCTCCTTCCCTTTCCTTGTACCTTAATAGAAACTCCCTACTTTCCTCAACTGCAGTTTCTATGAAGTAGCTTGAGCAACCTCTCAACATTAGGATCGCCAATCACTATTGGTTATTTATTAATTTTCTTACATGTACATCCCAGGTTTCTTCCATCACGGAACCCAAGGTACCTCACATGTCATTCTAAGGTAGTTCCCATTGAAGATGCAAGCCCTGGAGATTGGAACAAATGTGGAACTGGAAAAAGATTTGGAGTTTATGGATATTAGAGATAAAGTTTACTGTTTGGAATTCAGCGTTGTCCTTGAAGAAATTAATGAAGATATCAGAGATAAAGTTATCAATGTCTTGGATAAACTTCTGGACTGGAATGATGTGATGGAGCTTGACATAGAAAAAATCTATAGAATTAATTACAGATGTGACAATGGAAAAACTCTCAAGAGATGTGCCAGTGCATTTCATAAAAAAGAAGAACAGAGATATGATTTTACAACAATATTTCAGCAACACATTCAGAATTGATGGCAAGGAATTATTTGTGATGAAGGAAATTCCCATCAGACTCTTATTATATGACTATGGCTATGACAGCAAGATTATTATGGGACACTGATAATGGAAGAATGGCTACTGAAATTACTGGACCTAACAGGATTATTATGGGTGCAAGGATGGAAGATGGAATTAACACTGATAATGGAAGAATGGCTATTGAAATTATTGGACCTAATAGATTTGATGAGATGGATTAATTGACATGCTTATTTGGAGAAAAATCGATAGATATATTTCTCAAGGAGTTGAAACCTCTCTTTGACTTTTTGTGGAAAGAATAAAGTGATGTTTATGAGATTTGATGATTAATTAAGATAACTACTGGAGGAAAGTGATTTTGTAATATAATTTAAGAGACAGGTTTGTTATATATTGTAGACCTATAACTGATGTGCGACAAATCGGAAGTCAACATTTTACTTTATTGTTTAATTTGTATTTTTGTTTTGTTTTGTTTTTGAAAATTTGAATAAAAATTAATGATAAAAAAAAATAAGGTAGTTCCCATTGAGGGAACTGTCAATACCCAGAGCTGCTTAGCTTCAACAAGGTGCTGGGCCTCAAGTCCCTTCAGATCATGCCCTGGGATCCTTTTTACCCTGATTTTTAAGAACTAGTAGGGTATACTCACTGTAAGTGGTTCCCACTAACAACCTAGCCACCGTATTCTGAATCAGTTGAAGTTTTCAAAGGCAGCTTCACATATAATACATTGCAGTAGTCAGGCCTAGATGCTGCAGTGGGTACACCAACAGAGCTGATGAAAGCCACTTCACCAGGCTTCAGGACACATCAATGACACCTCACTCCAAATTTATTTATTTATTTAGACTATTTCTATACCGCTTAATATATAAAAATATCTCTAAGCCGTGTATAAGCAAAAAGAACACAAGAAGTATTATAAAAAGTACACAATGAAGCCATAATACAAATAAACGTATACTTAATACGAATTATTAACAAATAAATATACCAACACAGCAAATTCCATCACACTTCCCCTCTTATCCCCTGCCCCGCTCTGTTCCAACAACTTGGAAGAGAGTCCTATCGTAAGTCATGGTGCATTCAACGAGGCTACCCTTCGGCCTCTGTTGTTTCAGTCTCCAAGACGACTTCGCAATACTCCACCTCCTTGAGAATGAGGCCATCTGGTGGCGCAATGGTGTTCCGGGGGTAAGCCATCAGGTCTCTGGTCTCCAGGGGCTCCTCTACATGGCAAGGTTGCAGCCAGTTCTGGCCAACAGCCACCAAAACGCTGGCCATGCACTGCACCGAGGGTCTCCCCACCACCATGGCCATACTTGCGCTGGGGTCTGTGAGTGCAACTTATATATGGGCAACCTAACCTAGTGGTTTTACATACAATTTTAAATATTCTCTCTATGAGAGTTATAGCATAAGATTCCACACATTCTGGAAGCCTGTGCAACTGCACGAGCTTATGTGATGGAGAATTTTTATTTTCTCCTGTGGGATCTTTGCTGGGGGACCTTTAAGTAATGTATGACACAGGCTTAAAGCAAAAAGGTAGGCCTTTATTCTTTACAAGCATATGCAGGGTCAGTCTCCCAGAAAATCTGAAGAGGACTGCAACGAGGTACAGTCTGCACGGATCTTTTATACAGTATTGAATACACATGTGACATTAGTTTACCAATCGCATAAGTTCCTTCCCACATAACATCACAGTTCTTCCCTCTTGCAATATTTCCAACCAATCAGATAACTTTTATTAAAATGAATATATGTATATTCATCATTTTGTAGATACCTCCCATCCCATTGTCTTATCTCTTTTTGACTAATATCTCTAATCTATCCACTGTCTACTTGACCTGGGTTACCACTATTCTCCTATCTTACGTTAAAAATGATTTTCAGCCATTTTGAGGCCAGTTTGTACCATACATTCCATTCCATCAGATCAGCCAAGCTGGCCAGGAACATGTTAGGACTTTACAACATGTTCTTTTAAGTGATACCATGATGCAAGTCCAAGTTTGGTTCCCCTTAGAGTGATTGGAAGTTTCTATATGAAATTCCACTTATAACTACACTGCTATAGAGAAAAGGTTACATTCTTCTATCTTCTATTATAAAATACATAGCTTAAAAGAAAGGATTACATGCAAAACACATTGGCCTGCGTTTCAGCCTAGAGGAGGCCTAACAAGAATAAAAAACTACCCACTTACAAAGCTGTATTCCACTTATCAAAAGTAAAAACCAACACACCGAGCCATCCCAAGAATGCATGCCAAAGCCCATTGCTTAAAACAATACTCAAATTAATGACCTGTCAGTTACACACTGGCCAATTTTGGCACAGAAAAGAGCACAGGAATTCATAGCAAGGTGAACCTGAGGTCTATCCTTCCCTGCTGCAGATGTCTATGTTCAATATGTGGCTGTTGGGGCAGGACTAGAGAAAGCTACGCAACATTGGGATAGGGCCAGCAATATGGCCCCACTGTCCCTTTCAATGTGTGGATTGCCCTTACATGAGTACTGTGCAAAGGAACTAGTACGGAGAAAAAAACAGAACCATGAAGAACTTGGTAGCATAAAAGCCATGGTAAAGACTAAATGTTCTGCACACTCCACCTGGTACCAGTGTGCCAGTTAAAAGCTTAATCACTAAGGCACAGTGCCTGTCCCTCCCAAACCTGTTAGTCGGTTTGGAAGGATTCCATGGAATCAAAAGGCACCAAAAGGCCCAGGTGAATCAAGAGGGTAATGCTCTATCTGCCTTACAGAGAAGATTATCCACAAGGGCAACCAGGGCAATTTCTGCCCCAAAACGTTTCTAGAAGCTGAACTGAAAAAGGACTTGGTAAAGGCATAGGAACTCTTGTAAAATCTGAACCTGGCAGCCATACTGAACACACTCAGCTTACAGAAATTTCACAGAATATTTTCTAGCATGACAAAAGATTTCCTATCAGATATAATGCAAGACATGATTAGATATAGGGGTCCTAGCAGCAGTAATAGAAAGCACTTTTAAGACACATGCGGCTGCTTTACCCTTCTCGGAGCACACTTTTATTGCACAATCCCTAGCAATGCAAAAATGATGGCACAAGGTACTTAAAGTTAATAATATAGGATATTAAAAGATAGCACTGAAAAATCACAGGTGCATGACCATCTGGAAAAAGTAATTCACTTCGTGGGGGGAGCCACAACATTAGCTTCCCAGGTGCACAGGCAGGAACACTAGATTGGCTCAACCAGTGCATTTGCACCACATTGACCTCCCCACCATCTTGACCCTTTCCTCTTCCTTACAATAAGCAGCAGCACCCCTCCTGCCAGGATGCTTCCATTGTAGTTCCATCTCACCAGGTGAGCCACTTCTGCCATCTAGTCTCCAAACAATTTAATATCACAGTTTGGGCCCATGGTACCTAAAGGGTACCTAAACACCTACTTCATGAATCTGGCTGCCTATTGAAGTCTTACTTCAGGTTTGGCTGGCAGCAACCTGGGACAGGACCCTTTCCATAGTGGTTAGGTTATGGAATTCCTTCCTTCTGGAGGCCAGGCCTGGCAACCAAGAGGTCTTCTGTATCTTTAAAAGTTGTGGAAGGGGAAGGGAGAATTCCACCTTGTGGTTTTTCCCATTACGGAGTTGCAATAACACCTGCTCTTTGCTGACTTTCTCTTCTCCTAAAGTTGCAGGATCAGTCTCAGGCCAAGAACCTGGCAACCTAATCACAGGTCCTGTTGCATGTTCCATATCCAACAGACTAGCTTGTGGGTAACCAGGACCTCCACTGTTGGAGGGAGTATGCCTCTTAACACTAGCTACTGGGAACCTTAAGTGCTGTTGTGCTCAGGTTCTGGCTATGGGCTTCCCATGGGCTTCTGGCTGGACATTGTGAGAACAGTGTGCTGGACTAGGTGGGCCTTTGGACTGATCCAGCAGGCTCTTATGTTCTTAAGAGTCTTTTCTGCAGCAATGCCCCAATTGTGGAACTCCCTTTCAAAGGAGGTAAGGGTTGGCCCCACCTTTGCCTTAGGTTTGGATGGGTTGTAAAAACTGTTTTGTTTCACTGGCTTTTGTTGTTGTTATGTGCCTTCAAGTCGATTTCAACTTATGGCGACCCTATGAATCAGTGACCTCCAAGAGCATCTGCCGTGATCCACCCTGTTCAGATCTTGTAAGTTCAGGTCTGTGGTTTCCTTTATGGAATCAATCCACCTCTTGCTTGGCCTTCCTCTTTTTCTACTCCCTTCTGTTTTTCCCAGCATTATTGTATTTTCAAGTGAATCAGGTCTTCTCCTTATGTGTCCAAAGTATGATAGAGGCAAAAGGGAAAAGCACCAAACTGAAGGCAGGAAAGAGAGACAGGCTCTGGTGCTGAGTAGATTTACTGTAAGCTCGACACGTTTTGGAATTATCCTTTTCTTCAGGAGCTAAAAACATTAAAACAAACTAAAATCAATGTCATAGAGACAACACCACACCATGGTCTGAAACATAAACAAAATGCTTTTAAAGACCACATTCCATATAACTCACTTTACATACATTTTAAAATGTTGTCATTATGTTGTATCCTTAAGCATTAACATTAAACTAATATCTTATGCAACTGTGATGTGCAGCTCAAACAAAGCAAATTCTTGTGCTAGCCAGCTGTGACACAAAACTCTCTCACCCTCCTCAGAAGAAGCAAAGATATGCCCTATACTGACCAGCAGAGATCTGTGTTCTTTACTCTGTCCAGCCAATTCAAATTCTTTGTCCAGCTCCACACTAAACACAAACCACAAACCAAACTCAAATGCTGCTGGTGTCCATAGTGAATATATAGATGAGATCAGCTGCTCAATCGCTACACTTACAAATTTGGCTGATCCAGCTGGTACTTACAGTGACTGGCTGACATGTTCAGTGGTTACAGAAAATCAGCCAAATTTCAAATAGGACCCTTGTTTTAGATTTTATTTAAACTCAGAGAAATCCAAATCCTCATTCAACCCCAAAGGTACCAGACTTTTCAAGGAGATAATCCAGAATAGCTCTCTCCTGCTGAGTAGTCTATCATGTTACCAAATTCTTGCAAGCTACATAGCAAGTGGATTGGACTGTGAAAGACCAACCCAAATCGTGTTTGCATTCTGACAAATTTGTAGGGCAGTCCAATATCTCAGAGAGGAGGTCAGGTCTCCTGCTCCCCTGGTGCATTCACTATAGCTGCCCAATTTCCCTGCTTTTTAAAGTTTGATAGAAATATCTGTGGGCTATCGGTACGTTCTTAAACCGCAAGGTTTTTTGTCTATTAGTGAATATGTGCATAGGATTGTGGGCTGAACCTTATCAAATGGATACTTTCCCACCACCTAGCAGTGGGTCACTCACCTCCAAATTTATTATTCAAATACGAATAGTATAAATTAAGTAATCTTATATGGAAGTTCATACAGACATTGATGTGTTGGTAGAATTTATGCTCCAAAGCGCAGAACAGCATGAAATTGAAATAGACCAGTGTTTAATTTATACCTTTTCCCAACAGCGCAGTTCAATTCATGCTGCAGTACATCTCTGGAAATGTGATACGACACTGTACTCAGCAGGAAGCTTCATTCATCATCCAGTCATTTCTGTGACTGTCATTGTGCCAAACTGAAAAGTTGAATTTTCTTTCTCATCTCAGCTCAGAAACCATAGCACTACTTGTTGCCAATATGAGAGCCTTGCCAGAATTAATGGTGAGAGTCTCAAAGAGTATTGGTTTCCTAGCATGACCATCTCATTTACTTTACTTTGATCTCCAACCAGCCAGCTTTCATTTCACCAAGCTAATTTTTAATAAACTTTTCTTTGACATAACCTAAGCATGATAGTGAGTTTGACAGCTATGAGTTCCATTAAGTTCAATAAAGATTTGTGATCAGGGACATAAATGTTTAAGCTGACAAAGTCTGCCCTCTTAAGCACATTTAATTCCTAAGACCAAATTCCATTGAATTAAATTAGGTCTTTCTCCATAGTAAGACACAATTTAATTCAGTACTCTTGAGTAAACACATTAAGGTCTAATTATACCAGTTTTTCAACTGCCTTCTCTAGCTGTGTCGCTAACAACAGTGTGAATATGATGGTTATAGTTGGTCATTTGCTTATCTTCAGCTGTGAAAAAAATATGTTATTACTGCAATAAGCATAGTTTGAGTTAGGGTAATATTTTTGGTTGGGCCATATTCTAGTGCAGGGGTCACCAACCCATGGCACCTGTGAAGGCCTTCTTTGGTGCCCCTGGGATGAACCATAATTCCCAGACTCCCAGCTTTCGTTTTTATGTAAAAGGAAGCTTCTAGCATTTTAATAACCTGAGATATGGGGCTAAACAGTCACCATTCTTCTCATCTTTTATGAAAAATTAGCCTGTTCCACCATTCAGTGTCCCTCCCCTCTCTAGAAAAAATCCTGCTAAGTATGCATTTGTGTGAGAGAGGGAGAGATGCACTTGGGAGAGAGAGGGAAAGATGGGGGGTTCAGAGAAAGGGGGAAAGGAGCATATTATGTATGTTTGCTCTGCAAAAAAGAGAGATGTCTGTTGTGTGTGAGAGGGGGGGGTAGGTATGTATAAACGTATGATCTGTTATGTGTGGTCTGTGTGAGAGAGATGTGTAAGTGAAGTATGTCTGCATGAGTGACTGAAAGATGCATGCATGTCTGTATGTGTGCAGTGAGTGTGTGTATGCACATGGGCGTGTGAATCCGGTGTAGCCACCTTGCATATTTTTCCTGGCACTGGGGAATGCTCTCTGTTGTTATTAGAGAGTAACATCATAATTGTGTGCAGGATGGGGGAGAAATTAATATTGTGTGATCTTCACAATCAGGACCAGCAGCACATAGCTGACTTCTCATAGTAAGCCTAAGATTGTCTGGGACAGGGGAGCAACAATGACTGTACTCTCTATAATTTTGTGTTATACCATGCCCCCATGGCAGCCATTTTGTGACTGGTGCCCATGGCACTTTCTCAATATTCAAAATATGTCCAATGGTTCAAAAAATTTGGTGACCTCTGTTTTATTGGGTATATCTGGTCCAGAGGCTACAGCTGGTACAGAACGCTATGGCCTGAGAGGTAAGTAGTGCTTCCTAGTGCAGCTCTGTAGTGGGGGGAAGTGGGATTTATTATTGTTGTTATTGTTACTATTATTGTGACATGACAATGAGAGCCTCCATTTAAAGAATGACAACTCGTTTTAAGAAAACGAGCAACTGAAGAATAGTACTCTCTGAAAAATTAAGAAAAGCCTCCTCTGGAAGAGCCCCCAAAAGTCTACTCAGTCAAGACTTTCCCTGACTGAGGATGCATTTTTCATGATCGCAATCACCCTATAATTTCTTAAGTTATCCTGAAAAAAACAGCCTGCATAGTAACATAACCTTGAAGCATTAATTAGAACTTGGTATAATAGGCTAGAGTTAGACTCCATCCATTAGACTTTGCTCTGCTTTTCAGTTTCAGTTTCAATTTCAGTTGTGTTGTCCACCCAGCCAGCGATAAAGAAGCATGTTTGTGTTTGCCTGCAGTAAGAAACATGAGCTTGTTTATTCTGCTGTTATGGTGAATAGAGCAGGGCTTTGAACTTATTGCTAAAGGGTGAAGTAAGGAGATGACGTAAAAGTGATCTGAACAAATATTTTATTTATTTACTTATTTATTACCTTTATATACCACCCTTCATCAAGAGACCCCAGGGTAGTTTACAGCACAGGGTTACCAAACAATATAAGTCTATGCTTAATATACAGTAGGGCCCCGCTTATACGGCAGGTTAGGGACAAGACCCCTGCCGTAAAGTGAAAATCGCTCAAAAGCAGAACATCGATCAGCTGTAGTGTGGGGAGCTCCAGCTGACAGCACTTGGCCCCTGAAGCTCCCCTCACAACAGCTGATCGATGTTCCGCTTTTCCGTGCATCGCTCTCTTCCCCGCTCGCTCGCCCTCGTTATGGTGGGGGAATAGTGTTCCCCTTCAGCGGCACAGCCTGCTGCAGATCACAGGGAGGGAGCTGCCCACCCGCCCATGCCTGCTCATTTGCCCTCTTCTGCCTCCCTGGCTCGTCCCCCCCTTGCCCGCTTGCCCTCCCCCCTGCCTGTTCGCTTGCACGTTCACTCACCCTCCGCTACCTCTCTCGACAATAAAATGGCACCGGATGCCCTTCTCAGACTCAGCTGCAGAACGCGTCGTCAGAGCTTGGAAACGTTCCTTGTTTCAACTACAAATCCCATCAGCTCAACTGTAGTTTAAAAAAGGAACGTGTCCAAGCTCTGACAACACGCTCAGGGCGTCAGGCACCATCATGATGTGCTCAGGGCGTCAGGTGCCATCATAACGCGCTCAGGGCGTCGGGCACCATCAATTCGTGTCATGCCGCAAAATTGCAGCAAAAATGGAACAAGCGCCGAACATATGGAACATGGACATAATTCAAAACCGCCACATTAGTGAAGCGCTGAGAAGCGAAGCGCCGTAAAGCGGGGCCCTACTGTAAGTATTATATCTATACTAAACAAATATTAAAGCAATTATAATAAGAAATAAATAATAAAATACAGACTCTCAAAACATCTATTATTACTATTTACTTATCTTTGCCTTATCTTTACTCCACTTTGCCTGCCACTATGAAGCAGCAGCTGATTTGGTGTCCCATGCACCAAATCAACAGCAAATTAGTGTTTGGAAGCGGAAAAAAGTTAACAGTCTTAGAGGGTAGCTTCAGCCATAAAGAGCAGAGAGTAAGATGACTAAAGGTCACCTCCCTTTTTTCTTTGCTTGATAACACGGCTATCAGCAACTCTTTTGTTGTTGTTGCAGTGTGCCTGCAATGTGCCCGGTTTTCTCTCTCCCCACCCTGGAAACACATCCTCAGGCTGGGTGGGGTCCAACCATCCAACCTCTACACAACAGCAGCCAATTAACACTGTCCTATACACCAAGTAGCTGTTAAGTTTGTGCAAAGAAAAAAAGTCTTATACAGTAGCTGCAGCTGCAAAGGGCATGGAGCAAGATGTTTGAAGCTCATATCCTTTTTCTCCTTCCTTGACAACGTGGCTGCCAGCACCTCTGTTGTTGCTGCCGCCAAGATGTTTCTTCCTTGTTACCCTTTACTCTTTTAAATCACTCATTATACTCACATCCATCGTGGCTATTTTTTCTTCTTTTTCTTGAGTGCTTCATGGCAAAGGATGAAAACAATCCTAGACAACGTGTGCAGCTTAGCATGAGGCCTATTCAGGGTTTCTGGCAGAAAAATAAATCCAGCAACCAGTAAAAAAAAAAAAAACCTAATGCTTTCCACAATTAGTTTCCAATCACTAGGTTAGTCCTTTTATAGCAACCAGTTAAAACAATTTCCCTGGATTTTCCAACAGGAAGGAAAATCCAAAGGTCAAGAACAAGATTAGAAGGAGGGACCCTCAAGCAGGAGTTAACACATTTTTGCACGCCCTTGTTCACTGTATTCTTAATATCCTTTTTTCTTATGAAACAAAAAGTATGCCAGTCATTTATTTCCTGATGTTCATACTAAATTTTCTGTTAACTTGACCTTTACATAGCCCATTATGTACGTTAACACACTTACTGCATGCAGGAAGAGTGAGAGGAAAGTTCACTGCCTTTCCCTTCCCCTGGCCTGGCCCTCATGACCTACCCCCCAATTCAGGAGGGGGAATTGGCTGGTGCTATGCAGCTTTCCCTCCACAAAAAAAACCACCTAGAAATGTGATTGCCCCCACCTAACAGACAAGGCTGTCTACAGGGCTGCACATATGATGCCAGTGATAAGGGATCTGCACTGACAGCCACCAAACCAGTTTTAAGGCCCCACTACTTAGATATAAAGCTCTGAACAACTCTGGACCAGGTTACCTGAAAAAAACATTTTACCTTCCATAGCCTGTTAAGGGTATTAAGATAAGCTAATGGAATTTGGTTAGTTGTGCCACAGCCTGATTAATATCGGCTTGTGGTAAAACAGAGGTAGGCTTTTTCACCAGTTGCACCAGTATTATAGAATACAAGACCCTATCAGTATTGGAATTCTGCCAGCTCTTGAAGACACTCCTGTTTAAACAAGCATTCCCCTGAATTTGAACTTTCTCATCTAATTATTTTAATTGTTCTTTTAACTGTTTTAATTGTTAGGCTTTTTAACGGGCTTGTTTTATTATATATTTTAATTATGGATGTTTTTAATGCTTTGATGGAATTATTTTATTGTGTATTTACAATTGGTTTTATACCACTTAAAAGCCATTTTGACATATAGGCGACATATAAATATGGTGGTGATGATCATGATGATGACTATTTATTTATTATTATTAATAGCATTTGTTAGTCACTTTTTTCCAAAAATAGGACTCAAAGCGACGTACAAAAAGGAAAACAAAAACACACTGCATATAAAATAGCTTACAGCAAGTCAAACAATGGCAAAAACAATTTCAAGTGAAATACAACAATAGAGAAAAGACAAATGGCAGATATAACAGCAAGACAAAAACCATACCAACACTATAAATAAAACATAACACACTGTACCAATCCTATTACACAACTAGTCAATATGGCAAAAGTAGAAGAGAAGTAACACAATTTCAACTTCAACTTAGCTACTAGAACCACCTCACTCATGATGTTATTCACAGTCTCATACTTCTAGTAACAAAAAGTCCTTTTAAACTTCACCAGTCTCCGCCAACCTCCCACCGTAGCTCTTCCCTGGTGGCCCGATCTCAAGCCGTGCAATCGAGTGACCAACAGCACCAGTGCGCCTCCGGGACAGTCCTGCTCGTGAGTCCGCCGAGCAAGGAAGGCTCCTCAATCGCGCTGGGGTAGTAGGCAGCGAAGATGAACGTGGGGAGCAGGCCAAGAGCTGCCGCCGCCACCACAGTCTCCACCCACACATTGGGGACGGCATACCTGCAGACCGGTCTCCCTCGCATCCCCCCTCTCCACAAGGAAAAAGCTCCCTGAAGAGCGGAGTCACGGCTGCAGCAGCCGAGGATAAGTTGGCCCTCAGGTGCCCCTCCACCAGCTTCCCTCATGGTGTGAGACCACCTCGGCGGCCTTGGTGACAAACAAGAGGCAACTGCTCCACCGAGATGGAGAACCACTCAGCCGGGGTAAGGGACCAAACTCCATTGTCCTCCAGTCTCTCCTGACCCATTTTTGTGCCGCTGCATCGGTAGTGCCTTCTGTGGAGGACGGAGCAGGTGGAGGCAGCCGCTGTTACCAATGACCACTCTCTGTCTGCAGGTAACCAGTAAAAAATTATGCAGGGCTCAGCATGACCTCCATTTCCAGGCTGCCACCTATCTCTGTCTTCTGCGCAGTGTCCGGGAGCACTTAGCATTGCATAAAGAATAACATGGCAAAGGAGATTGGTCAAAGGAGATCGGTCAACAGTGTAGCCCCAAGAACAACTTGGGGGAGGGAGGCAGTTGTGAAGCCACTACTGATTAGGATTATGCATACATAATTTAATACATTGGACTTAATGGTTTTATGACACACACACCCTGTCAGATGATAATGTATATTACTTCACTTAGTTCAAAATGTGGTAAGCCAGCCTTGCTGTGTTCCCTGTCCCCCTGCTCATTCTGCTGATTGGGGCCCTGGTGTTCTACCCTAAAGTCCTACCCTGCCAGCCCTACTGGAATGATCCTGCTAGGGTGGCCAGATCCACCCTATGCATACTTACACAAAGTTCTGTGTGACTAACATGTTTTCCCAACATAGAATTTGGTCAAATGAAAGATATCTTTAGCTATTTTATATTTCTTATTCCTCAGGACCAAATACTTCTGAGGCCATGTTGATAGTTAAGGAGCAGGATGCTTTTCTGTTGTGACAGCCCTCATCCTGTCATTTTTTAAAAAAACACAGGAAAGTCTTTATAATCCACAGGGCTTCCGGAGGTGGTAACTGTATTAGAATAAGAACAGACCTGCTGGATTAGGCCAAAGGCCCATCTAGTCCAACATCCTGTTCCACCGTGGCCACCCAGATGCCTATGGGAATCCTGCAAGTAGGACCTAAGTTCATCTGTACTGTACCCACTTGTGATTCCCAGTAGCTTGTACACAGAGGAATACTGCCTCCAACAATGGAAGTAAAACATAGCCATTATGGCTAATAGCCACTGACAGTCTTAATCATCCATGAATTTCATCTGCTTGGTCTTGATGCTGCTGTTATTTATTATTATTATTTTGATTTTGCTGACTTTCTATTGTTTGCATTTGTTCTTAGTGTAGATCTGGTTTTAATATTTTATTTGTCTTATATTTATATTGTGAACTACCTTGAGAATCTTTGAAGTGATAAAAGGTGCTATATAAATACTATATATCTTGCTATTAGCAAGAAAATTAGGAATTTATCATTCTCCTTCTCTGTTCTGATATTGTTTGCCTATAACACTTGCAGAAGAGAGCATCAGAATAAATGAGGATACATTGTAAAGGAAAGGAAGAAAAGTACTGTTCAGGGCTGGAAAAGTGACTATATTTCAGTTACAGACTTGAGAACATTTAGATATTTTATTTCAGTAGGCTAGTGATCCTACTGCTGAATAGAATATAACCAAGCCTGCTCCTGATTCCACTGCATGCAGCGTACAGGCTCTGGAAAGTGAATGTTAACTAAATAGGCTGATCACAATATAGGGTGAACGTGGTTCTCTCATAGAAAATTCTATGAAATTTTGTGTCCTTTAAGAGCCCCCTTGCTACTTATTTAGTGCTTTAAAATGCTGCCACTGCATATCTCTTTTAAATATCAGTGCACTTCTACTACATAAGATTCTGAACTCATAAATATAACCCTTGTAAGGGTAAGATAGAATCATTCCCTTGTTTGCACCTGGCAATTCCCAAAATTACCAGTTGTTACACAATCTGCAGGTGGATTACAGCACACTTTTCCAGAAGGATTCACTAGAGTCTTACTTTAGCTTTATGTGTCAAAACTGGGGAGAATGCTTAGAGAACAATGAACCAAAACATTTCAAAAATTCAAGATCAACATCAGTAGTAGACCAGATGGCATGTGCAATAAAAAGACAACCTGCAGGCAGTAGTAAAAAATATTTTTCACAGATGGCAGCACAGTAACGGAATTCTCTAATGACACTCAGGGAGGAGATCTAGTTTTTGGGACTACCACTGAATTTATGATTTTATTAGCTATGAAGTAAATGGTTATTCAATTTTATTAACTACTAAATCTGGGATCTCATGTTACCTTTTGCAATAGTGATCACACATTTTAACACTATCATCTTGAATTGTTGCCAAAAAATGGAAGAGCGAGAAAGTTTACATTTTAATCCCTTTACATTTTAGGATTATGGTTATACTGGAAAAATTCTGTGCTGAGAAGATGCAGGATGATCAGGAAGTGAATAGCACTTTCTGAACGTAGGTTCTGCCTTCTACCTGGTCAGTCTATTTCTCCATCAAGTCTATAGACTTTATTCTGACTGGTAGCAGCTCTCCAGGAGAGGGCTTTCATATCACCTCATTTTTATATATAACTGAATATGCCTGGAATGGAACATGGAACCTTCTGTCTGCAAAGCATTGAGCTATGTGTTGGAAATGTGACAGAGCAACTCAGCTTGAAGCCTGGGAGGGGACTGAATGCCACATGGGAAGTGGAGAGGTAGAGAGAAGTCATCCTAAATTCCTAGACTGTTCTGTCCACTCTCACCTAAACTCACCTTTCCTCCCAAGTGTAAACTGCTATCCTCAGAGGAAACAAATATTCCTTTCTGCTCCTTCTCTGATCTCAGGGCCGGTTCACATGGCGATTTAACATGAGATGGGTTCTACTTGCATGCCCATTTAACTCGCTGCAATCACATGATGTAGGAGGCAAAGGGAAGGCATCCGGGTGCTTTCAGCTTTTAATCTGCAGCAAATAAATCCAAGTTTAATCTGAAAAGGGAAGGAAAAAAGTCTGTGCTTCGTATCTCTAGGTGCTTATAGACGCTTAGCTCCAATGCTTTTGTGAGTTCACACCTCCTCCCTTCTCCTCCCTTTGTTATGTCAGTTCCTGCAGGCTCCCATTCTGCAAGCCTGCTGCAAACAGTGTTTTTTTTTCTTTCCCCCCTAACTTGTACAAAAAAGCATAACATTGTTCAAACAAATATTTGTATTTCTCCTGGATTCTGAAAATATAAATAATCAAACTTGAGGTTTTTTCTTTTTTTTATTAAACTTACGCTGGAACAAACTGAGCATGCTCGGTTGCCAAGGTAACCAGAGAAAGTGATTGTTTGACTTTAAGTGGGTGTGGTCATTAGGAAACTGCGTGATTGGCTCTTTCCCTTCAGTATGAACGGAAAACAGCGACTGGAAGGTAGGAAGTGTGATCTTTAAACTCCCATTGCGATGGAAAACGCTTTGTCTTTAAAAGAGAGTTCAATTCCAGTGTGAATGAGCCCTTAGTCTTCCTTTGTTCTTGCCAGCATGGCTCCCTGAGGAGGAGCACAGATGGAGCAGACATTTCTTCTGCAGCATCTCCTCTCTTGTTAGTCAGATGTAGGCCTTTTCTATATAAATGTATTTCCTGCAATAAACTTAGTTTGTTATTTTTCTTATACCAGACTCTCAGTGTAATTTTTACCAAGCTGAAGTGTAGCTACTACTTAGTGTTTACTGCACACGCTTAATTCCACAAAATACCATTATAATCCGACCCCTACCATTTCTGTAGATTCTAATACTGCAGCTAACCATGTCTAAGACATTATTGCAAAGCTGCTTTCTCTGCTCATTATATACATAATTCCACCCAAGCCTAAAAAAAGTAAGTTAGGTCCATTTGCTAGGAGCAAAAGAGTGAAGAAAAGGCCAAGCTGAAACCTACAACATCTTATCATCATGACTACAAGACAAAAATGGTACAAAGAGTGAATGTCCAGCAGCAGTTCTATTCAATTTCAAGGCAGCACCAGTTGCATCTCTCCCTTTCCAAAAAACCTACAAAAACTAGCATTAAGACATTAAAGAGACATTAAAGAGAGCATTGGCTATGGGGCCGTATATAAATGAAATAAATAAATAAATAAATAAATTATCTTGAGGTTGGTAGATAGTGCAAGCCCAAAATCCTGTCTTTTCTTTCATAGTGTCCTGCAAGAGTAAAAAACAATGTAGTTGCAGCTTTTTACTACAATGGCTTAAATTATCTATTTTATGAAATGTTTTCCCCTCCTCTAAGTCTAATAGTAAAAAGCAAGTCTTTTAATAAAACTCTAGTTAACTATATCAACCAACAGTTTTTTTATCATTTCTGCATTTTTGTTGTGAACCGTATAAAATAACAATTTCCATGCTGATTAAATTAACTAATATACTGTTATCAATATTCTTTGTGTCCAATAATTTTCACGTTTCTACTAAGTCAATAAATTATCTTTATTACATTATTCAGAGAATTTATTCAAAAGTATAGTGATTTGGAATGAAATGGTATCTATCATTGCTTGCAGAGTAATCACAATTTTTATTTATAATGTCACATTAAACATGACAAATTACAGATGAAAGCAGGTTCCACAGGGGCAATCATGTTAAGTCTCTTGCAGCATGAACAAACAAGACTCTTGTAGTTTATTCATATTTAAAGTTACTGTGGCTAGTAATGGAGGAGAAATTTGGTTCAATTTGCATTTTATTGCAAACCTACCTAATTTGCACTCCACAAAATATGCAAACGGAAAACAGCTATCCTAAATTTCCAGTACTCCAAATGTTGTCAGGGAGTTACCCAACCAAATGTACTTAAAATGTATATATTAGAGGGAAATTTGCATTTAAATTCATATATCAGTGAAAATAACATACAAAAATACATTATATTAGGGGAAATTGCTTGTAAAAATGTGAACATTTAAGATAAATCCACACTAAAATACTGGTGAATTTTCATGAGGACTTTTTTTAAAAAATTGTAAACTAATGGAGAAATGTGGGGAGCTGAAGTTAAGACTGGAAAAATGAGAAATGGAGAAAACCAAAATTGACAGATTTGTCTATTCCTAACTGTGGCAAAGCAACCTATAAAAATCACCTTCCATGTAATAAAACACTGAGAAGCATGTGATGAAGCACAATAGACACTAGGCTTTATGAAGTGTACTCATCTCAGTGCCGAGTCAAATATTTTAGGAAAATCTGAACAAGACAATAAAATTGCATTGGCATACCATAAAATATTAATTTTAGCTTGAAAATAATATTAGTGAGCTTGGTAACGTGAGATTGGAACATAGCTGCTGTAGCTAAGTAACACTGGGGCCCAATAAGTTTTATATTTAATTATTCATGAGCTGCACTGTGGGCAGAAAACAAGAGACCAAGAAGCAATGCCACACAAAACAGAAAATGAATCTTTTATTATAAATATAAATATTCCCTTTTATGTCATGTTGTATTCACTAAATAATATGCACCAGCAAGTGCAAAACAAACAAATGGAAAGAACACAACTCTTTGAAAGTCCAGAAAAGAGGTTAATACAGAAAAGTAGAAGGAAAAGTAGTGTTTAAAAATGTACCACCACCATCAGTGGAACCACTGCCAATGGCAACTGTTGACAGGCCTGTTGTACAGATGATCAGGAACTTATTACAAGTAGGAATGTACTAGAATTCCACCCAATTCAGATATGGTACTGAATTTTCCATTAATTTGCTTATTCTGTATTATTGCAGATTGGATTTTGATGTAATGATTTTCCACAGCTTTTTTAAAAAATGGATTTTAAAAACCCTCTAAAATACTGATTTTAAGAACAATAATTTTATTGATATTTCCTTTCATTTATTGATATTTCCTTTAAAATTATTGATATTAATATTAATATTTTTGCACAGGAAAAAACTGATCAGTAAAAGCAGCAACTAGTGGCCAAAGAACAAATTCAAATTGGTAACGGCCTATTAGGTCGATGGAATGCTTTCAAACTGTCACCGGCCAATGGATCCCATCCCTAATAACTGAGTTCTATATTTGCTTTGTCAGCACCCAAATAAGTTCTTCATGTCAAATAATAATGGACAGACACACTGTGCATAGGCTTATGTTCAGTGGTGCCAGTAATAAAAAAAAACCTCACACTGAAACGGTCACAACATAGATCCTTGCGTTTGGCAGCAAGCTGCATTCATTCTGCTGCTCGTGGGAATCTGCACAAACACACCCACACCCATCAGATGGCCCAGGCTGTCAGAAGCTGACCATCTTGTAAGGCGGGGTGGGGAACCTGTGGTCCTCCAGATGTTGCTGGACCCCACTCCCATTATCCCCCAATCACTGGTCATGCCAGCTAGGACTGAGGGTAGTTGAGTTCAGGGTCCATAGACTACCATGCACCCAAGCATTTGATGTGGAGTTTTAACCGGTATTGCATTATTTTTCCTGCATAGCTGCTGATCTGGATACAATCGATACATTGAAGCTTGTAAAGTGTGGAGAGATTACTCTTGCTGGAATAGGGAAGCTGTGTCCCTGGTGCACTGTATTAATTAGACCCTAAGTAACTACACCATTGCAGTTGACTCAGTACCACAGTACTATTCTGAGCAGCTAAGTCTGTATGTTCACTATTGATGTTCACTATTATCTCTTATTTGCAGTTTGTAAGTGTTAATGTTATTTCTCTTGTTTTTGGTTTGCAAAAGAAAATTAGTACTTTACATGAACCTCTAAAAAATACCATCATCCTTCCTGAAGGGGTGAAGCATATGTATTTGTGCCCTACAGAGATTTACGTTTTATGGGAACAAAAATGAGCTTTCCAAATCCTAGGAGGCATACAACGTCTTCATGATGTGAAAATAAATCATAACTGTGAAACAGTCACTCTCTTTTATTCTCTTCCAGGTAACAGTACAGATGCTCTAGCTTTCGCATGGCAAAAAACTGGCCTCTTTCATATTATGTTGAAGAGGACCAAAGACTTGTGTTACCTGCCTGGGAGGGATCTGTATGAGTTGCAGCCCATCTGAAAATAGCAGAGGGGTGGAGCAGGAAGCAGTTCAGACAAGAGAGTTCTTAGCAGTTATCCTTCTGGAACACATTAGCTGCTCCAAACTCCCAAATGCCCAGACTAAACAACCCTGTAAAGCCTTGATTTTAATCATAGGCCGGAAATTGTTTATAGTTAAAATAGTGGAAAGATAGCTATGCAAAGCCACTTACAGACACTCACTTGACTGTACTTGACTGTAAAATCATCCATGCCTAAAAATTCCACAGCTGTGTAGTGATTTTCCTTTCTTTCCCTTTTTGCAGATTCTAATAGCACAGGACCATTGCTATATATACTGATGAGAAATAGACTGGAATTGCCTACTGAGACCAGGGCTTAGAAATTAGCTGTTCATGTAAGAAGGAACCATGCAAATCCGGTGCTGTGCATATGTCCTGATAGCAGAAACATATTACAAAAGTTCAATGACACATTCAGAACATCAAAGTAGTACTTACGCAGATCAGAACTGCACATGGGGAAAGCTGTAGTGTCTTTGCTTTATCATAGATAGTTCTGTAGCATCTTAGCACATACAGTAGTCTTTCTTTGAGAGTGGCTGTATACTATAGCCAGAGTGGATTTTTCACATTCTGCAATGTTAAATCGAAAATACCCTCCATGCCATTCTGATGCTTCCCATAAGCTCATTTCAAAACAAAACCTTACAAAACTTATAGTCCTGAACCCAGAAATGCTTGTTTAACAACCCTCTAAATGTTCATGGCGATACACAAAACAGTCAGAGAGAATTGAGAGTTCAAAGTGTAAAAAGACAGGGGAAAAACCCAGATCCCTTTTGGACTTTTTTCTGTCAGAGTTCTCATAATCTGTTGAAATTCATTAAAAATTAGCCATGTTCACAGAGTACCTGTAATCCCAAAGAATCCTGGGAAGTGTAGTTTGTGAAGGGTGCTGAGAGGAGACTCCTATTCCACTGACAGAGTTCCAGTGGCCAGACTGGTTTAACAGTCAGCCGCTCTGATTGAAGGTCTGTGAGGGGAACAGGGCATCTCCTAGCAACTCTCAGAACTCTTCACTAACTACACTTCCCAGGATTCTTTGGGAGAAGCCATTACTGTCCAAAGTGAAATAAACACCTGGTGTGGATGTGGCCAGGAACAGCTTTGGTTTAAATTTGGGTGGGAGGCTACATGTGCCTCTCGTAAAATAAAAAGGTGGGGGAAACGCTAAAAAGCAATGATACTGTTCACAATGTTTTCCTTTTGGAAAGGAAAGGGGCTTCCCCTCTGCCCAGTGCCCACCCACAAAATCTCCCTGCCTCCTCCTCCTCCTCCCCTCGTTGCCCCTCCCCCGGTCAGTGTTGGACTATTACCTGGGAGACCAGGGTTCAAATTCCCACACAGCCATGAAGCTCACTGGGTGACCTTGGGCCCGTCACTGCCTCTCAGCCTCAGGGGAAGGCAATGGTAAAATCGCTTCTGAACACCATTTACCATGAAAACCCTATTCAAAGGGTTGCCATAAGTCGTGACTTGAAAGCAGTCCATTTCCATTTTCAAACATGCACAGAAATAAATCCCATTGAACTCAAAAAGTATGCAAATAATCAAACCCATTCTCCCTTCTCCCTCCTATTCCCTCCCTCTTGCCCCTTCCCTCCCCCATACTTTGTCCCTCCCTCCCCCTCCCCTTCCAATCCCCTCCTTCTCCTTCCCCCTCCTCTTGCTCCTCTCCATCGACAGTTTTACCTATCTTAAGCATGATTGCACAGGAGTAAATACCAATGAATTCAATAAGCATGCAAATGATCAGACCTTCCTTTCCCCTCCTTCCTCTCTCCTCTCCCTTCCTCCTCGCCTCGCCTCTCCTTTCTTCTTCCTCCCCTGCCCTCCTCAGCCCTCCCTCCCTCCCCCCAGGCAGTTTTATCTATCCTAATCATGATTGCACGGGAGTAAATCCCACTGAGCTCAATAAACTTGCAAATGATCAAACCTGTCCTTCTCCTCCCCTCCTGCCTGCTCACATTCCCCTCCTCCCCTCTGCCCTTCCTCCTCCTCCTCTTCCCTTCCCCATCCCCTGTGGTCAGTTTCACCTGTCCTAAGCATAATTGCAGGGGAGTAAATCTTACTGAACTCAATAAGCATGCAAATGATCAATCCATTCTCAGCAAACTTGCACAGGATCTCATTTCTTACCTCCCGGATTAAAAAGCAGAGCAATCTACTAGTAGGCAAAAAAACCTTGCAGTTTAAGAACGTAAGAACATAAGAAGAGCCTGCTGGATCAGGCCAGTGGCCCATCTAGTCCAGCATCCTGTTCTCACAGTGGCCAACCAGGTGCCTGGGGGAAGCCCGCAAGCAGGACCTGAGTGCAAGAACACTCTCCCCTCCTGAGGCTTCCGGCAACTGGTTTTCAGAAACATACTGCCTCTGACTAGGGTGGCACAGCACAGCCATCATGGCTAGTAGCCATTGATAGCCCTGTGCTCCATGAATTTGTCTAATCTTCTTTTAAAGCCATCCAAGCTGATGGCCATTACTGCATCTTGTGGGAGCAAATTCCATACTTTAACTATGCGCTGAGTAAAGTACTTCCTTTTGTCTGTCCTGAATCTTCCAACATTCAGCTTCTTTGAATGTCCACAAGTTCTAGTATTATGAGAGAGGGAGAAGAACTTTTCTCTATCCACTTTCTCAATGCCGTGCATAATTTTATACACTTCTATCATGTCTCCTCTGACCCACCTTTTCTCTAAACTAAAAAGCCCCAAATGCTGCAACCTTTCCTCGTAAGGAAGTCGCTCCATCCCCTTCATCATTCTGGTTGCCCTCTTCTGAACCTTTTCCAACTCTATAATATCCTTTTGGAGATGTGGCGACCAGAACTGTACACAGTATTCCAAATGCGGCCGCACCATAGATTTATACAACAGCATTATCATATCGGCTGTTTTATTTTCAATACCTTTCCTAATTATCCCTAGCATGGAATTTGCCTTTTTCACAGCTGCCACACACTGGGTCGACATTTTCATTGTGCTGTCCACTACAACCCCGAGGTCTCTCTCCTGGTCGGTCACTGCCAGTTCAGACCCCATGAGCGTATATGTGAAATTCAGATTTTTTGCTCCAATATGCATAATTTTACACTTGTTTATATTGAATTGCATTTGCCATTTTTCCGCCCATTCACTCAGTTTGGAGAGGTCTTTTTGGAGCTCTTCGCAATCCCTTTTTGTTTTAACAACCCTGAACAATTTAGTGTCATCAGCAAACTTGGCCACTTCACTGCTCACTCCTAATTCTAGGTCATTAATGAACAAGTTGAAAAGTACAGGTCCCAATACCGATCCTTGAGGGACTCCACTTTCTACAGCCCTCCATTGGGAGAACTGTCCATTTATTCCTACTCTCTGCTTTCTGCTTCTTAACCAATTCCTTATCCACAAGAGGACCTCTCCTCTTATTCCATGATTGCTAAGCTTCCTCAGAAGTCTTTGGTGAGGTACCTTGTCAAAAGCTTTTTGAAAGTCTAAGTACACTGTGTCCACTGGATCACCTCTATCTATATGCTTGCTGACACTCTCAAAGAATTGTAATAGGTTACTGAGACAGGACTTTCCCTTGCAGAAGCCATGCTGGCTCTGCTTCAGCAAGGCTTGTTCTTCTATGTGCTTAGTTAATTTAGCTTTAATCATACTTTCTACCAGTCTTCCAAGGACAGAAGTTAAGCTAACTGGCTTGTAATTTCCGGGATCCCCCCTGGATCCCTTTTTGAATATTGGCGTTACATTTGCCACTTTCCAGTCCTCAGGCACGGAGGAGGACCCAAGGGACAAGTTACATATTTTAGTTAGCAGATCAGCAATTTCACATTTGAGTTCTTTGAGAACTCTCGGGTGGATGCCATCCGGGCCCGGTGATTTGTCAGTTTTTATATTGTCTATTAAGCTTAGAACT
This sequence comes from Rhineura floridana, assembly GCF_030035675.1. Lineage (NCBI taxonomy): Eukaryota > Metazoa > Chordata > Lepidosauria > Squamata > Rhineuridae > Rhineura > Rhineura floridana. The sequence goes on from NC_084484.1 coordinate 53,421,929, forward strand.
TCCTCTCTCGTTACCACTATTTGTTTCACTTCCTCAGAATCCCTTCCTGCAAATGTTATTTCAGGTTCAGGGATCTGCCCTATATCTTCCACTGTGAAGACAGATGCAAAAATTTCATTTAGCTTCTCTGCAATCTCCTTATCGTTCTTTAGTACAAGTTTGACTCCCTTATCATCCAAAGGTCCAATCGCCTCCCTAGATGGTCTCCTGCTTTGAATGTGTTTATAGAAGTTCTTGTTGTTGGTTTTTATGTTCTTAGCAATGTGCTCCTCAAATTCTTTTTCGCATTTCTTATTGTCTTCTTGCATTTCTTTTGCCAGAGTTTGTGTTCCTTTTTATTTTCTTCATTTGGACAAGACTTCCATTTTCTGAAGGAAGACTTTTTGCCTCTAAGAGCTTCCTTGACTTTGCTCGTTAACCATGCTGGCATCTTCTTGGCCCTGGCGGTACCTTTTCTGATCTGCGGTATGCACTCCAGTTGAGCTTCTAATAGAGTGTTTTTAAACAACTTCCAAGCATTTTCGAGTGATGTGACCCTCTGGACTTTGTTTTTCAGCTTTCTTTTTACCAGTCCCCTCATTTTTGTGAAGTTTCCTCTTTTGAAGTCAAATGTGACCGTGTTGGATTTTCTTAGCAATTGGCCATTTACATGTATGTTTAATTTAATAGCGCTATGGTCACTGCTCCCAATTGGTTCGATAACACTTACATCTCGCACCAGGTCCCGGTCCCCACTGAGGATTAAGTCCAGGGTTGCCGTCCCTTTGGTCGGTTCCATGACCAACTGGTCTAGGGCACAGTCATTTAGAATATCTAGAAATTTTGCTTCTTTGTCGTGACTGGAACACATATGCGGCCAGTCTATGTCCGGGTAGTTGAAGTCACCCATTACTACCACATTTCCTAGTTTGGATGCTTCCTCAATTTCATATCTCATCTCAAGGTCTCCCTGAGCATTTTGATCAGAGGGATGATAGATCATTCCCAGTATTAAATCCCTCCTAGGGCATGGTATCACCACCCACAACGATTCTGTGGAGGAGTCTGTAATGTTCCTCTCCTGGTACCACCCGTCAGGCTCCCACCCGTGGCTACCACCAGGGAGAAACGTAGTTTTTATTTTTCTTTAGCTCACCCTAGCACAGATCTCACAAGATCCCACTACTAGGCAGCACCACCAGTCACTCCCTGTAAACAATACTGCTAGAGAATTCCCTTTAGTCTCCCTTCTGGCTTATTGTTACTTTGTGTCTGGGTGCACTTGCAGGCCACAACCCCCCTGTATCTTTGTGCCAATAAAGCATACAGCCCTGGGTTGCCCTGGATACTTGATTATACACTATCTCTTCACCACTGCCACCATTTGATACTGTTTCTCCGCCTTGGTAAATACCCTGCCCACCCTTCTGGTCTGTGAAAGCCCCAGCCAAGGATCAGGCTTTTGATAAACCAATAGAATATTTATAAACACCAGGAAATAACAAGATTATGTAAGGTATGTTTAACAAGCGTATGGTTTCATATAGTGTCACTCTTTATGTTTCTGGTCATATACATATTGCCTAAATATCAGCCAAATACAATCCAAGCCTCCCTCAGAACTCTGCCAACCAACTCCTCCAAAATCCCTCTCATCAACCAACCCACCTCCTCAACAACTCTTCCCCCCGACTCAACTGTCATCCTCTCATTTATACCTTCAGCCATTCAAACACTCAGCCAATTATCATCCAACATTCTCCAGCATTCTAGCCCATGTACTCCCCCCTCTTACTCAGTCACTTACCACATATCGCTTAATAAACCCGCACTCACCATATTTACAGATATTAAAATACAGGGACATCACAGGCACCCCAAAGCCATGGTGCAGAGAGCCAGTCTCTCTGCCTGCCTCCAGTTCCCAGGCTTTCTCAGACACAACTCAAAACACAAGCCTCTCCTCAGCCCCAGGGAGGGGGGCTGCTCTCCTGAAGAGTTTCAATGACAGAAGGGTCTCTCTGGCCCATTCACCAGTTGATGGGCACCTGATAGACCCATTAACCCACCTGGCCACTCTATTAGATTAACGAAAGAAACTCATCTGACCAGCAGAGTGGGTTTCTCTCCCCAAGACACAGGATTCCAAATCAGAGGCTGGAAGGGGACTCATAGAAATTATCTATCTCAACCCCAAAACCCATAACAATATCATATTAATCATTATTAAATGTATTTATGTCCTGTCTATCCTCCATTGAGCTCAAGGCAGTGCACAACATTCTCACCCCATTTTTCATCTTCACAACAGCCCTGTAAGATTGGCTAGGCTGAGATGGTGACTAGCCCAAGCTCACTCAGTGAGCTTCATGGCTGAGTAGGTATTTGAACCCAGAACTCCCCAATCCTACTCCAACATTTAAAATCCACCAAACTGGCTCATCACATAAGCAAAGCAGGTACAGCACAATCTGCACAAGTGAAGATAACTTGATGTCATTATGGTAAACTATGGTCCGATTTGCATGTCACATTAAACCATCATTTAATACAAATTATGGTTTAATATAAACAAACAACATGCTGCTATATGCTACTCAAAGGTTCTTGCAGTGGTCTTCCCCTGCTCCTGCCATGATGCCACAAACAAAATAAGCCAAGCTCTGGCTTGTCCTTTCTTCTGAATCAGGGGTTGTGATTTGTTTCACTCCAAACAAACCATGAGTAGTAGCTAGGCTGTTTTGGAAAAACAAACCATGAGCCCAGTTTCAGCTGACACAACAAGTAAGACTGTGGCTGGTTTCATTGGTGGCATGACAGCTGTAGAGGCAGTGGAGGAATGTATGGGAACTTTTGAACAACATACAGCAGCAAGCTGCTCATTCATATTAAACCATAGTTTGTTTTAAACTATGATTTCATGAGACGTGCAAACTGGACCTCTATGTTATAATTTACCTTCTGTTTTCTGGCACTTGCTGAACCTCCTGTTTAGCTCTAAAGTTCCAGAAGTACAGGAAATTCTTGTAGAGATATACTCTTAACTTTCATCCAACATTATGCACCTACTGTTACAACATGTAGTACCTGTATCTTTTCCCCAGCACATCTGAAGATGGCCTGGGGCACGGGGAGAGGGAGGAAGAAATCTTCAGCAGTAAATGGCATGAGGACAAAGATGCCTCTTCCCCGCACCTTGTGCCAGTCTTCCATTTCAAATTGAAGCTCTGAATTAGGGACGAGAGAGAATTCCAGTAAAAATCGAACATGGTACCAAACTTCTTACAGTTCACAAGTTTGCTATCATTTATAAACCGACCTTGTATGCCTGCAACATCCGAGCTTCTGCTGTTTTTCCCAGCGCTGGACTGGACTTTTTTTTTAAAAAAAACCAACAACCCAGCATCGATGACCCTTCATTTACTGCAGCCAGAAGCCCCAAGCTCACTTACCACTGCCTCTTCCCCTACTCTGCAGGAATCTCACATGCCACAACAATAGCCTGGCCTGGTATCAAGGCAGTTTTTGAAATGCAGATAGACTTGTCTTAAGCAGCCACCTTGGTCCTGATACTTTATCTCATATTTGCCTCAGCCAGCATTCAAGGTGGGGTGGGGTTGACGGGTACATGGAAGAGGTGCTTTTGTTTCTCATATGAGCTGTTTCCGGGGGGGGGGGAGAGAAACAGAAAAAACACCTAAAAACAACCTCAAGAAGAGTGCCAAACACACAACGGACTCACTATATGGGTGGGCATAAAAAATCACTACAGAAGCAGCAACGGCGGCAGCACCAGGTTGGGGAAGAGATTAAACTTGCACACAAGCTGGAGAGCCTCTTTGACTTCATTCAGTCACAGGCTCTTTCCACCTTTTGCAAGTATAGCACCTCTGCTGCTGCTGCTCCTCTCCTGCTGTGTCCTCCCCCTCCTGCTTCTCCCCTCCCCACTCTTGTTGTTATGTGCCTTCAAGTCAATTACGATTTATGGCGACCCTATGAATCAGTGACCTCCGATAGCATCTGTTATAAACCACCCTGTTCAGATCTTGTAAGTTCAGGTCTGTGGCTTCCTTTATGAAATCAACCCAGCTCTTGTTTGGTCTTCCTCTTTTTCTAGTCCCTTCTGTTTTTCCCAGCATTATTGTATTTTCTAGTGAATCAGGTCTTCTCATTATGTGTCCAAGATATAATAACCTTAGTTTCGTCATTTTGGCTTCTAGCGACAGTTCTGGTTTAATTTGTTCTAATAACCAATTATTTGTCTTTTTTGTGGTCCATGGTATCTGCAAAGCTGTCCTCCAACACATTTCAAATGAGTTGATTTTTCTCTTAACCGCTTTTTTCGCTGTCCAGCTTTCACATCCATACATAGAGATCGGAAATACAATGCTCTGAATGATCCTGACTTTAGTGTTCAGTGATACATCTTTGCATTTGAGGACCTTTTCTAGTGCTCTCATAGCTGTTCTCCCCAGTCCTAGCCTTCTTCTCATTTCTTGACTATTGTCTCCATTTGGTTAATGATTGTGCCAAGGTATTGATCCTTGACAAGTTCAATGTCCCCGTTGTCAACTTTAAAGTTACATAAATCTTGTGTTATCATTACTTTAGTCTTTTTGACAATCAACTGTAGTCCTGCTCTTGTGCTTTCCTCTTTAACTTTCAACAGCATTCGTTTCAAATCATTACTGGTTTCTGCTAGTAGTATGGTATCGTCTACCCCATGAGTTCTTATCCACCAGCTTCTCATCCCCTCCTTCCTCCTCCCGCAATTTTGAGGCTCTGCAAAATGATGGACACCTGAAGATCTGCTACTCCAGTGATAAACCTTCCCCCCACCTTAAAATCCATTCACACACACAAATGCACAATCACAAGAAAGTGGAGGTAAGAGAGGGTGAGCAGAATGAAGAAAGAGAGGAGAGGGAGGGAGGTAGAGAAGGAGAGGGGGACACACAAACACACAAACAGAGGGGGAGACAGAAAATTAAAAGGGCAATGGAGGAGGCTGCAGATGGGCAGGCAGAGAAAGGGGAATTGGGGGAAGGAAAGAAAAAATGAAGCACTTAAGCGAAGAGAGGCTCTTGGGTTGCTCCTGCTTCCTCCTGGGCATTCCCCCCCCCCCACTTCACATTCTCCTCCTTGGTTTAATGGGAGATCAAATATATTTTTTAAAAAACCCCAAAGGGGCAGATGCAGGCACAAAGCAGGGGCAAAGGATGGCTGCCCAGCAAAGGATGGTTTTCTTCTCCTTGGCAATGGGGGAGGGGTAATTAACCTTTACCTAAATGAAAGAACAATAAGAACATTATTTTGTTCTTGAGAGGGAAAAACAAATCAATAAAAGGGGGAAGCGGAAAACAAATGAACATGAACTGTAACCGCCCGCCAATTTGTCAGAATAAGATCCAAATTGGCACCACCAAGTGGATTCCAATCCTAGTCTGAATTTCCATCCTCAGTATCATCTATGCTGATAAAATAAGGAAGTGGGTTAGTGTTCACTGGTGCTGAGGTTACACCAAATTTTTGCCAAAGATAATGTTAAAAGGGACAAGGAGTGACAAAACCTAACACTGGCCACCACCCAAGGGTGGCACTCCAACTGGCCAGTTGGTGACAAACATTGCTATAGCAAGGGTCTGTCAGAATGAAATCAGATCCTTGCCTTATTGCCATGCCAGCTCTGCTTACCTGCTGTAAACCAATATAGTTGTGGCCTGTTTCATCCCATAAACATTGTTGGCTGTATTTATTCCTGGTAGCTTGGGGGGGGGTAGTGTGACTGCCTCATAAATCTCACCCCTGTGCTATTCAGTGTGGGGTTCCAAGCAGCAATGGGCATGCTTCTTCCTACCCATGATTGGGCTCTCGCAGGACCAAACATGATCACAGGCAATCCCATGGGAGTTTGGACAAGGGGGTGGGCCTAGACCTTAAAGGCCACAGCCCATCCCCAGTCAGGGGTCATTTTGTTCCTTTGTTTCCCCACCCACCTGCCCCCTCAGATTTAGTGCATCACTGAGCTTTTTGTGTCACTAGTTGACAGGGCCAGATAGGAATTTTTCCTCCCAAACAAAATTGGCACCCAGAGGAGAAGGTTTGTTTGCATGTCCTTCAGTGATTGTTTCATCATTTGTTAGGCATATATTTCTTATGTCACATCTTGAGGCCGAAATGGCATTGGGCAGGATCAGGCATAAAAGAGACCCCCATAAGGGTTCTAGTGTGGATACACGTGGGCCACGCCTCTAGCTCAGAAGGGCCCGTGTCTTCTCCATCATGCATCCTCCCCAATCGTTGCCCAGTGGGATCTCAGGGGCATGGCTTGTGCCACACAGGGATCTAACACTGGCCAACTCCCAAGGGTGGAGGTCAATGGGGCTTTCTCCTGGGTAATTGTGTGCAGGATTGCAGCTTACGTATCCTCATGATCTTGTTGCTGATCTCTTCTCCTCAGTTCTCTGTTAATCAAACACTATTCTTGTTTAGCTAATCATGAGAGGACCAAGGAGATATACAAAGGAACAGAAGCCTCACCCCTCCCTATTGAAAATCTTACTCATCAAGTTTTCTAGCTTCAGCAGATTTGATCCACATACACAGTGCTAGAAATTTGCTCTCTTTTTAAAAATGAAAGTTCAGATTCTCAGGGAGCTGAATTCTGTGTGGGTACACCCTGTAGATCAGGAGTGGCCAATATGGTGCCCTCCAGATTGTGTTGGACTACAACTGCCACCATCCCTGGACATTGGCCATGCTGGCTAGGGCTGATGGGAGTTATAGACCAAAAACATCTGAAGGGGACCACGCTGGCTACCCCTGGGGTAGATTCTCTGTGCTCCTGTGGAATCTCAACATACACACATAGCCCTACATTTGGGGGCTGCCCCATATTCAAGCCTGTTACCACTGTACAGGATATGAGGATATCTTTGATTTTATACCTCATTCTATTAATAAGACCCCCTGCTGCCTCTTATGTTTAATATAGAGCTTGGAAAAGTTCCTTTTTTAAACTACAACTCCCATCAGCCCAATCCAGTGGCTATGCTGGCTGGGGCTGATGGGAGCTGTAGTTTTAAAAAAGTAACTTTTCCAAGCTCTGGTTTAATATTTTAATCAATTCAAAGATGTAGGTTAGCTTTCTTATGAATGAAACTACAGAGAACATTACAAAACATTTTTAATGAATTAGTGATATGTGTGAATGTCCAATTTTAGGGAAACTGATAATAGGATGACTTTTTGTTCCCTTGCAGAAGACTAAGAAGACAGGCATGTCTTTCCCAAATATAAATTATATTTTAATGCAGAAAAGGAGCCCTTGGATAGAGTTGTAATCAAGATTCATAGTAGATCTGCTAATCTGATTTCCAAAATGAGCATTCGTTGTGTTATTTCTACACTGGGAACAAGCAAAAATTAAGCCATGCTTATCCTGAAAAAAACCAGTCTTGCTCTTGGTTAACTTCTATGCTGTTTAATAACTGGTGTCACTGTACATTTCAAGAAAATCCTGAGTATAAGAGAAACAAGAGTTACAAAACTATAGATAGGAAAAGCAGAGACAAACCATATGTGAGCCCATAAACTGTTATGCGGCTCTGCTTCCATACTAATCTCAGCTTTCAGACCTTTTTTGTTTGTGTTATTCTTCCCTGCAACACCAATGCCAGAATGGCTGTGTCATCTTTGCTGAAGCCTGCCAAGTTCAATAAAAGACTTCCTCAGCTATTAAATTACTCAATTCTAGTTTCTTATCACCCCAGTAATTTTTTTAAAAGTACAAACCATAAATCAAACTGGATTCAAAGCAAATTTTCAGGACAGATGAAAAATTCAGAAAAATTAAGAAGGAAAACATGTAACAGGACCATATTGCAATAATATCTGTGGTGCCCCAATCCTACACTACTGAGCATCTATGGGACTGATTCACACTTCATGTACATCACAGTCTTCCATCCCTGGATTACTGAATGTGTGAACCAATTTAAAAAATATTGTTTGAATTTACATCAGATGATGTTCTATCTGTAGTAATTAATCTGTGATGTTCATTCACATATCCAAGTAATGCCTTGATGCCACGGCAAAAGATAAATATGCAAGTGTCAATCATCCATGTAGTACATGTGCAGAGTAAAAGAAACAACACAGATATAACATAACTCCCAATATAATCTTATACATTTTATTCAGAATTGAGAATTCAATGGGGCTTCCTCCCAAGTAAGTGTGCAAAGGCTTGGAGGCTTACCATGCAATCCTGTCTACATCTACCCAGAAGTAGCACTGAGTTCAATAGGGCTTATTCCCAGGTAAATATAGGATTACATTCTTAATAATTTAACTTAGCACTAAACTATAATGCATATTGATGATATAAGACCTCAACTTGTATAGATGTGGCTATATACAACTCTTATCTTGAGATAATTATTTGAAATGATTATATTGACACCCTTTACACCATCTGAACATGTTTCCATATAAATTGGCATGCTAGTCAGTCATCAGTGTTACTTTTTAAAACATTCTCAACTGCGAGTACTGCTATGCAACTACAATTCATTTAAACCTGCCCGTACACTACGTTCTATATCGAAGGCCCTCCTCCGAGTTCCGACTCATAGAGAAGCTCGGAGGGTGATAACTAGAACTAGGGCCTTCTCAGTGGTGGCCCCCGAACTCTGGAAGTGTCTCCCTGATGAGGTGCGCTTGGCGCCGACGTTACTGTCTTTCCGGCGCCAAGTCAAAACCTTCCTCTTTTCTAATTTTCTGTGGGACCGCAGTATCTTGTGGAACGCCTCTCCCGCTATGAACCGACCCGGTCACTTTGCTCAGCGTCTAAGGCCCTCCTCCGGGTACCAACCCATCGGGAAGCCCGGAGGACAGTTACTCGATCTAGGGCCTTTTCTGTAGTGGCCCCCGAATTGTGGAACAGCCTCCCCGAAAAAGTACGCCTGGCGCCGACGCTTCTATCTTTTCGGCGCCAGGTTAAGACCTGGCTATGCTCCCAGGCATTTTAATGTGTTTCATGTTACAATTTTAAATCTCTTTGTTTCAGTTTATTTATTGTGATATTTTGTATTTCTGTATTTTTAATCTTTTGTACACCGCCCAGAGAGCTATTCGCTATGGGCGGTTTAAAAATGAAATAAAATAAATAAATAAATAAATAAATAAGGCATTTTAATCTAACTTAATTTAGTTTTAATATGTGTTGTAATTGCTTTTAGTTTTCTTATTCTTTTACATTGTTGTTGTATTTTACTATGGAATCTTTGTATATTTTTGCACTTTGTTGTACACCGCCCAGAGAGCTATGCTAGTCGGGCGGTATAAAAATCTAATAAATAAATAAATAAATAAATAAATGGAGCATGTATAGAGGTCTCAAACAAACCCAATAAAATGAACAGGCAGAGGATGTACACTGTACATGTACACTGTATTCAAGCAGTCCTGTGAAGGAAGGAAGCCATAACGTAAATATCACCTACTATAATTCATATTCACTGGGATCTGAAAAAGTAGGTGTTGGGAAAGATAAGAAAAAGTGATAATAGTCAGAGGCAGCATGCTTCTGAAAACCAGTTGCCAGAAGCCTCAGGAGGGGAGAGTGTTCTTGCACTCGGGTCCTGCTTGCGGGCTTCCCCCAGGCACCTGGTTGGCCACTGTGAGAACAGGATGCTGGACTAGATGGGCCACTGGCCTGATCCAGCAGGCTCTTCTTATGTTCTTAAATGGGCAAGAAACATTCAAAAAGGCAAATGAGGAGGAAACAAGAAAAATTGCAGGATTCAGGGCAGATATAAATTCAGGGAAGGTCAGGACACATCAAGGAACAGCTTTAGTAAAGAACAGCCAAAGAGTTCAAAAAAGGAGATATGCCAAGCCTGCCAAAAATCTCTTCCTCAGAGGTGTAGTCTTCCAGGGTCTCAGTGAGTCTTAGACCCTTACATTAATCAGAGCAAAAGGAGGTGAGTCAGCCACTGAAAAGATGCTTCTCAGTAGCTAACACTCTTCACTTTCATGCCTATTGGCTCCTCGGGACGTCTGTTGTTGTTGAAGAAGGTATTAAGAAGCATCTCATTCTCAACCCAGCAGTAAAAAAGGGAGAGAGGGGGCATGGCTGTGACTATCATGAAGGGACCCTGCTCTTCTGAATTTGCCACTACACTGCTGCTCTTCCTGCTTCCATTTATTGGGGACTGTTTAGAGTCTGCTGCCAAAAAGTGCAGAGAAGCCCAGTCTTGCATTCCAAGTCTGAGGGGTTCAGAAGCAATTCCTGATATGCCTAAACTGGGTTTTTGTGGGGAACTGAATTTGGCAGCAATGGCATAATGGTGCCAGTCCTTAGTTACGTCTAAACATTGGAATTCTGGAGCAGGCTGGTGGTGGGAAAGACAAATATTTATTGCTTTTAGAGATTTATGTTTGCATTGTTTCCACCTTTTAAACAAATGTGTTATTCTTAAATAAGAAACAAAGGATGTCAACAATTGCTCAGTTTTGCAAATATTTAGCTGATCAAAACTTGGTGTGGAGGAGAAGGAATCTGGAACACATGTTATTTTGACTTGGCAAGCGCTTTCCCCTTATGCTTCCTGCCCACAGCAACGTGGGCCTGAATCTGTGGCAGAAGTGGACATACTAGGAAAGAAAATGTGGATAATATATTGTAATTTTTGAAGGAAAACTGTAAGATAGAATACCACAACATAGTTTTTATACAAAACTACTTTCTGAGACAATCATAAACACACTAAAGCTGCAATCCAAGACATGTCTACTCAGAAGTAAGCTCCATTGGGTTCAACGGGACTTACTCCTAGGTAAGGGTGTATTGGATTGCAACCTAAGGCTTTAATGCTATACGCACTTACCTGGGAATTTAATAGGGCTTAATACCACTGAATTTAATAGGGCTTACTTTGGAGTAGACATGCACAGGATTGCACTGTATATCATTCATAACTAGGGTTGCAAGTTCCCAGTTTTTGCCTGGAGACTCTGGTTTTGGGGGGTTCTCTCCAGGTCTTCTGGTGAGTCACCCCAATCTCTGGACTCTTAGCTTTCATTTAAAAAAAAACTAAGTTCCTAGGTGGTCTGGTTCAAGACATATACACCAAAATGTCAGCCACCCCTCCTCCTGCAACTTCTGTTAGTATCGGCTGTTCTAATCCCCACTCTTTCAGGTTTTTAGCCAATAAGTAAGGTCAGGTTTGTGATTGACAAAAGGTTCACTGACCTCCAGACAATAGCTAAAACCCATTGCAAGTTCTGAAAACAGCTTCCTTTTCCTGCTTGTCTGTTGTTGTTATGTGCCTTTGAGTCGATTACGACTTATGGCGACCCTATGAATCAGTGACCTCCAAAAGCATCTCAGGAATTCAGTAAATGTATAGAAAGAGTAAAGAGTACTTTCTATGTGCAGGAGATCTAGAACAGAAAATCACAGCAAGATGTGGTAGCTAGGCACAGTAAACAATTTCAGTTATAATTATAATAAAATTGTACATGCAGATTTTTAATTACTTGCACAACATAGCATATTATACATTTTATCTTTCCAATAATTTTTGAACAGAATTTTTTAAAAGTGTTCATGCTGCAGTTTATGATGCCACTATAATATGTTATACTTTTCTAATAATAATGAGTCAAATAAGTTTAACTTTTCCTGGGCTGCTGAAGAGGGCAGTTTATTTGTCTAATTCATAGCCTTTTTTTAAAATCTTCCCAATACGCTTTAATCCTATACTCACTTTTCTGGAAGTAAAGCTGCAATGCAAATCCCACATACCTGGGAGTAAACCCCATTGAATTCAGTAGGACTTACTTTTGAGTAGACACAATTAGGATTCACTTTTGAGTGAACATAGAAAAGGATTGTGTTGTAAATCTTTCTCTTCCCCTCCAATCCTTCCCCCCCCAAGCAATTAGGCAGGGCTTTAATTAGGTGTCACTGCTTTTACTTGGTAGGAAACTAATATTGATTTTTTAGGGGGAAATGTTCTGCAATGACCAACTCGTTTTGACAATAAATTATTATATGGTATGTATGTATTTTTACATCTCCAGTGTATGTGTGTATGGAGTCTTTCCAACACCGCTGTGAGGTAGGGTTGGAAGCCAATGCAGCTCACAACAAGAAATAAATCCCTTTGAAATTCAGTAACTATAAAACAAGTACAAAACAGTTGCAAAACAGCTTAAAGTAGCGTTATTCTGAATTTTGGGTTGGAGGAGTGAAGTCCCTTATCACTTGAGGTTGCGGTCCTGTGAATGCTTCTCTGTTTGAGTAAGCTCCACTGAATGCATTAGGACTTGCGCTATAAATATCTTTACAGGTTGGGTTAATAATAAACATCTTTGACATTCATGCTTATATAAATATTTCTTCATATTGTGTCTCAATATGTATCTGATTTCATACTATGGTTGTACATCATTATTTCTTCTGCATTTTAAGTGTGTCCTTCCTTGCGGTGGTCATGGTCCTCCTCTGTTGTTTTCACCTTGAGGGGCAGATTAGGCTGAGTAGCCAATAGCCACTAAGTAAACTTTCTGGCTGATTTCTTTTTTTTAAATTAATTAAAATTATTTCTATGCAAGCAAAGTTTACAAAGCAATGCAGATCCACAAAATACATTTAACGCACATCCAACTCACATTAAAAGTGCATAATTTCCCCCAAAGAATCCTGGGAAATGTAGTTTCCCCCTCACAGTTATTGTTTCCGCCACCTTTAACAAACAACAGTTCCCATGATTCTGTGACAGGATTCATGTGCTTCAAATATACGTTGAATGTTCTTTAAATGCATGGTGTGCATCTGCCCTAGGTATGCTGTGCTCTATGAGAGAACTTTGCTCTATGAGGGAGGTGTATAAATGTGTTGCAATATGGCGGCGCACGAGGATGCTGTGATCAGAGCTGTGATGAGAGCTCTGTCGCCTATCTTATTTTAACATCTTTTCCACCTTTATTTGGACCTAATTGGTTGCTCACCCTCTTCTACATCTTTTGCAATCTTTTGCAAGTGTGGGACTGTGTTGGTGGGTTTGGTTGGTGGGTTTGAATGAAGGTTGGTGTGTATATGTGATTGTGCTTGGAGTGAGTGCGCACGTGTGTTTGTATATAAGTTTTTATTATGTGCCTGGGAAAGAGGCTTTTCCATCAATCGGGGGTACTTGAAGGGGCCCCAATTAGTGTAGTGACGGGCAGAGGGAGGTATGGCGCTGTGCGAAGGACGTGCCAGGTAAGGGGAACGCGGACCAGACATGTAGTGGCTGTGCCTTGTTTCGGTCCTTCTCACATCCGCAGGGTTGTTGGTTGTCCTCTCAGCCAACTCTCGGATGTCCAGCTGCTACTGTTAAATGCCAGATCGGTCCATAATAAAACCTCCCTCGTCCATGATTTGATTGTGGATGAGGCGGCCAATCTGGCATGTATAACCGAGACCTGGGTGGGTGAACAGGGAGGAGTTAGTCTTTCCCAGCTTTGCCCACCGGGGTACTTGGTTCAGCACCATGGTAGATCTGAGGGTCAGGGAAGTGGGGTCGCTGTGGTCTATAAGAGTTCCATCTCACTCATCAAGCACCATGTCCATGTAGTTACTGGCCTGGAGTGTTTGCACCTAGTGTTGGGCCAGAGGGACAGACTGGGAATCTTGTTGGTGTACCGCCCACCTTGCTGCCCAACGGCTTCCCTAACTGAGCTGACGGAAGTGGTCTCCGAGGTATTGCTGAGATCCCCCAGACTATTGGTACTGGGGGATGTCAACATCCATGCTGAGGCTACTTTATCCGGGGCGGCTCAGGACTTCATGGCATCCATGACAACCATGGGGCTGTCCCAATACGTTAGTGGTCCAACGCATGTGTTGGGGCATACTCTAGATCTTGTTTTTGCCACTGGACATGGAGATGGTGATCTGGATGTGGGGAGTCTTACAACTCTCCCGTTGTCATGGACAGATCACCGCTTGCTGAAGTTTAGATTCACAGTGGCTTTTCCCCTCTGCAAGGGTGGGGGACCTACTAAAGTGGTCCACCCCCGGAGACTAATGAATCCTGAAGGTTTTCAAAGGGCTCTGGGGGATTTTCCGGCTGATAAGACTGGCGCTCCTGTCGAAGCCCTGGTCGAACTGTGGAATGCGGAGATGACCCGGGCTGTTGACATGATCGCCCCTACGCTCCCTCTCCTGTGTAGAGCTCATACAGCTCCATGGTACACCCCAGAGCTGAGAGCGATGAAACAAGATAGGAGACGGCTAGAGCGGAGGTGGAGACGAACTCCCGACGGATGCAATTATGCGCTGGTAAGTGCCTCTACCAAGCTGTATTTAGGAGTGGTGAGGGTGGCGAAGAAACAACATTTTGCTGCCACTATTAGGTCATCTCTTTGCCGCCCAACGGAGCTTTTTAGAGTTGTCCAAGGGTTGCTCCATCCCGGCCCTCAGGACATGGTAGGGTCATCGGTGGCCCGTTGTAATGAGTTTGCTGGACACTTCCAGAATAAGATCTTATGCATCCACCGGGACTTAGACTCTCAGTTTATAGCAGTTGATCCTAATGAGGTGTCCAGAGCTCAGTCTTGTCGTGTGTTATTGGATGAGTTTCAGTTGGTTCAGCTCGAGGACGTGGACAAGGTGCTTGGACAGGTGCGTGCAACCACTTCGGTACTAGATCCTTGCCCCTCTTGGCTAATAAAAACTAGCAGGGATGGAACAGCTGGTTGGGCCAGGGAAGTGATAAATGCCTCTTTACGAGAGGGAGTGGTTCCTGGCTACCTGAAAGAGGCGGCAGTGAGACCACTTCTGAAAAAACCTTCCTTGGACCCAGAAAATTTCAACAGCTACAGACCAGTGGCGAATGTTCCATTCCTGGGCAAGATCTTGGAACGAGTGGTTGCTGGCCAGCTCCAGACGCTATTGGATGAAACCGATTATCTAGATCCATTTCAATCGGATTTTAGGCCCGGTTTCGGCACCGAGACAGCCTTGGTCGCCCTGTATGATGACCTATGTCGGGAGAGGGACGGAGGGAGTGTAACTCTGTTGATTCTCCTTGATCTCTCAGTGGTTTTTGATACCATCGACCATGGTATCCTTCTGGAGAGGCTCGCAGAGCTGGGAGTTGGAGGTACTGCTTGGCAGTGGTTCCGCTCCTACCTGGCGGGTCGTCTCCAGAAGGTAGTGCTTGGAGAACATTACTCGACACCATGGGTTCTCCAATGTGGAGTCCCGCAGGTGTCAGTTCTGTCTCCCATGCTTTTTAACATCTATATGAAGCCATTGGGTGCGGTCATCAGGAGATTTGGAGTGCATTGCCATCAGTACGCTGATGACACGCAGCTCTATTTCTCCTTCTTATCCTCTTCAGGTGAGGCTGTCAATGTGCTGAACCGTTGCCTGGCTGCGATAATGGACTGGATGGGAGCTAACAAACTGAGGCTCAATCCAGACAAGACTGAGATGCTGCTGGTGGGTGGTTTCTCTGATCAGATAGTGGATATACACCCTGTCCTAGACGGGGTTACACTCCCCCTAAAGGAACAGGTTCATAGTTTGGGAGTTGTGTTAGATCCTTCCCTGTCACTCGAGGCTCAAGTAGCCTCGGTGGCACGGAATGCATTCTACCAACTTCGGTTGGTAGCCCAGCTACGTCCCTATCTGAGCAGGGAGGACCTAACATCAGTAGTACATGCTCTGGTAACCTCGCGATTGGATTACTGCAATGCGCTCTACGTAGGGCTACCTTTGAAGATAGTTCGGAAGCTGCAGCTCATGCAAAATGCGGCAGCCAGACTGATAACGAAGACCAAGCGGTCTGAACACATAACACCTGTTCTGGCTCGCTTGCACTGGCTTCCAATATGCTTCCGGGCCAGATTCAAAGTGTTGGTTTTGACTTATAAAGCCTTACACGGCGCGGGACAACAATATCTGCTGGAACGCCTCTCCCAATATGAACCTGCCCGTACACTGCATTCTACATCGAAGGCCCTCCTCCGAGTTCCGACGCAGAGAGAGGCTCGGAGGGTTGTAACAAGAACTAGGGCCTTCTCGGTGGTGGCCACTGAACTGTGGAATAGTCTCCCCGATGAGGTGCGCTTGGCGCCGACTTTGCTATCTTTTCGGCGCCAAGTTAAAACCTTCCTCTTTTCTAAGGCATTTTAATCTAGTTTTAATTTTAATTTAGTTTTAAATTTGCTATACTGATTTTAGATTTTTCATTTTCTTATATGTGTTCTTGTTGTATTATTATGGGTTTTTATTGTATGTATCTGTATTTTTGCTGTACACCGCCCAGAGAACTATGCTAGTCGGGCGGTATAAAAATCTAACAAATAAATAAATAATAAATAAATTAGTGAACTGGAAAGACCAATTTTAAAAGATATTTTTTAAACAGGGGAAGGGCTGTAGCTTACTGACAGCACACATGCTTTGCATGGAAAGGTCCAAAATTCAATCTCTGGAAAATACTATTGCCTGGAATCCTTGGCAGCCAATGCTAGTCCACACCATCAATACTGAGTAGATGGTACCAAATGGTATAAGGCAGATTCCTTTGTTCCTAAAAGTGGAAAGAGACCCAAGGGCCACCTTGACTCCAAAATTTATTTATGCATTTTACTTACAACATTTATATACCACTTTATTGCAAAAAAACCTCAAAGAGGTTCACAGAACGAATTAAAACAATAAAATTATTGGCAAAAAACCCCTAAAAACAGGTATTTAAAAACATTCAAAATAACAAACCAACAATGAGTTAAAAACAGATAAAAAACATAATAGCTTCTACATACTAGGATTGCCTACACAAAACATGTTTTTAGCAGGTGCCGAAAAGAATACAATGAAGGTGCCTGCCTAATGTCAATAAGCAGGGAGTTCCAGAGTATAGGTGCTGCCACACTAAAGGACTGATTTCTTACAAGAGCAAATCAAGTACTATGTGGCATCTGTAACATAAAAAGCACACCTTGAACTTGGCCTGGTAGTGCAGATTTCAGAGCAGAAGTATTATGTGCTGACAGGGTCTCACTCATGTTGGCAATTGTGCTGCAGCATTCTGCACTAACTGCAGCCCCCAGGTCAAGTTGTACTGCATGGGGATTTCTGTGATCTTGGCTGACTGGCTGCCAGTTTTAGTTTTGGACATTGGTTAGGAACCCTGACTGGTTGTGGGATGCTGAGTTTTCTGCCTTACTCATGGGAATCTTGTTGTGGTTGGTATGGTATTACGTTCAGGAAATCATCACTGTCTTTTATTTTTATTTTTTTATTTGCACTTATTTTACATCTGACCTTACTCCCTTACATCCATAGAAGCAACAACAGTGGTTCAATGTGCTCAGCTCAACCCCCTTAAACCCACTGATGATGCACCTTGTTGGTTGCATTATGGTTTGTTTCTTGCCCAATAGTGGTAAAAGAGAATTCACATACAGGAAAGTGTGGCTTCAACCGATGTTGTTCCCAAGCTATTGCCTGTGAAGGTAGACCAAACCATGTGTTTTCTCTCTGTCAATTATTACTCACTGGAATTGGGTTGGCTGTCAAAGCGAGCTTATAGCAGCTCACAGGGTAGGCAGGAAAGGGTAGAGAATCTTCTTAACTCTTACTCATTTCTCAATCCTCTCTCTCCAGTGATGGGTCAAGTTTGGAGCAGCCACATTAAAAGGCAGGGGCAGGGCATTCCAGGCAGGTGGTTGCCAACCCTGCTTTGATATCAATATCTTTGCAGAGGATCCCTAGTCAAGCCTTACCAACAGCACAGTCCCAACCATATCTACTCATAAGTAAGTCCTGCTGAGTTCTATGGGGCTTAGTCCCTTAGTAAGTGTGTTTAGAATTTCAGCCTTCAGGGGCATCCATCTTTACTCCTGAGTGCTCCCATCTAACATCTCCACAACACTAGTCTCACTTCTTCCTACAATGGCCTTCTGGTGACTGGCATGGCCTGAGGGCACTTAAACCCTTCTTGCCAGAAGCAAGTAGGCTAGATTAAATGTTCCCTACCCATGCTTTCTAAGCAGGTGAGAAGGAATCCTGTCTCTTCAGCTGGACCGGGGAACACCCTCATTTAGCTAAGATTAATTTCCAATCAGAGAAAATGTTTTGTTTGAATTGTACGCTCCAAGTAACTGTGGTTGATGTTAACATATCATGCTTAATGACATCCCTAGAGCCCGCCCCTGAAATCTCAGGGTTTGGGATGCTCCTGACCTGGCAACCCTATTCATAATGCGGTTTCATTTCTGTATAGCATTTACCCAGAAAAACAGATTAAATTGTTTTGTTATATCACTTTATTCCCTTCTTTATATTCACACACAGCATCCTTTTCTGAGTTATGAAGGATAAACTGAATGCAATTGTTATCCATCTTTCATTAATGGATGTAACAAAGTCAATAATTCCTGAACAGCATCCAACATATAATCTACAATGCAACAAAGCTGCAATAAACTGATTTCCATGAAAAAAAAATCAGTTTCAAACCTTAC
The DNA here is from genome assembly GCF_030035675.1 of Rhineura floridana. Classification (NCBI taxonomy): domain Eukaryota; kingdom Metazoa; phylum Chordata; class Lepidosauria; order Squamata; family Rhineuridae; genus Rhineura; species Rhineura floridana. The sequence continues at coordinate 53,440,442 of NC_084484.1, forward strand.
AAGTTTAACAAGCTGCAGACCTGGCCTAGTCCTATTTTATAGCAGCAAATGTTTACATTTTACACAGAAAACTAGAGTCAGACAATTTTAAAGAGTTAAATATAAATATGGGAAAACATTAACTCAGGATGAGCGGGTTGACCTGGCATGTGTTAGTGAGACCTAGCTGGATGCAGCAATGTGCCCAGTGTTTGGCATAGCTGACACCAGCCAGGTACTCAGTGTAGTTCAGCATAGGGCATCCTGGAATAGCCCAGATCCAACAAGATCTTAGCTTGCTCATCAAGCACCCTATCTGTCATGTTACCTTTGTTTACATACCTGATATTGGGCCCCAGGGGAAAATTGAAGATTCTGTTTGTGTATCATCCACTCTAATGCCTAACAGGACCCCTGACTGAGATCACAGACATGATCTCCCAGATCGATAAAACAAAAGTATTCTAATTCCATTCTAAGGTTTTTACGACTACAGTAGGGCCCCGCTTACCGGCACTCCGCTTACTGGCGTTCCACTAATGCGGCGGCTTTCCTCCCCTCTTTTAAAGCCGCTCTTGCAGCATTTTTGCACAACGCGCCCCATTAAAGTCAATGGGGTTCCGCTTTACAGAGATTTCCGCTTTACGGCAGGGGTCCAGAACGGAACCCGCCATATAAGCGGGGCCCTACTGTACTGGGGGGAAAGGTCAAGGGCACAGAATAGCAGAGCTCTGAAAAACTGAACTGCTCAGGCTTGCAAATCTACCTTCAGATCAGAAATAGAGTCCTAATCTTAAAAAGTAATACATTACTTATACTCTAAGATATTCCCTACAGACACTTTGAAAGCAGAACCCTTTCAATCTTACATGCTGATTTTATCACACATTTTCCTAGTTTCTGAGGTATACGGAAGGAAAAAATGAATATGACAAAGATCAAATTCATTCACCCAACAAGGAAAAGAGAGAGCATGCCAAAATAGAGCAGGCATACACTTTATTTCTTCCTCTTTCCACTCCCTGCCCCACAACTGATTAATCTGGGGGCAATTGGCACAATCCAGCCAAAATTAAACTTTTTTTATATTCCATTGATTTCAGCAGAAAAGAATAAAGCATATTAATTGCACAAATCTCTGATGAAATGTGCTTAATTTTGGAATTGCCAATGTGTCTTCCTATTAATACACAACATACAATTCACACAGACATTTCAGTTGCAAAGGACTAATAAACTATTAATAGCACAAATATGGCCCAGAAAACAGCCTTAAGGTATTAAGAAAATCTGGCTGTAAATTGCCTAGAAGAAAGACCACCTAAGAATCATATTTGTTGTTATTTGATTCATTTGCACATTTAGAGCCCATTGTTCAATATATACTGGCAAAGCAGACAATATACTAAAACCATTTGTTGTTGTTATGTCGACTTCAAGTTGACTCTTATGGCGACCCTATGAATCAGCAATCTCCAACAGCATCTGTCATGAACCACCCTGTTCAGATCTTGTAAGTTCAGGTCTGAGGCTTCCTTTATGGAATCAATCCATCTCTTGTTTGGCCTTCCTCTTTTTCTACTCCCTTCTGTTTTTCCCAGCATTATTGTCTTTTCTAGTGAATCATGTCTTCTCGTTATGTGTCCAAAGTACACCTCAGTTTCATCATTTTAGCTTCTAATGGTAGTTCTGGTTTAATTTGTTCTAACACCCAATTATTTGTCTTTTTCGCATAACCATTACTAAATTAAGAGTAAAAAATTAATCACTTTGAGCAACTTGGATAAAGAGTGGGGTATAACTAAAAAGAATGGGCCAGTTTGTAGTTGTTACAGGCATCGGTACAAATAGGAGCTCTGCCCTTCAAACATCATGCTCATGTTTACCATCACAGGAGTAAGCCAGGAAAGGTTACACCAATAATGTTGATCAACATCAACAATACATCAAGAAAGCAACTTTTCCTTCCACGCATCTTGTCAGTACTGCTTTACCATCTTTTTTCTCCTGAGTTCATTCTTGCAAAGCATTTAAACAGTGACATCAAAATTCAGGCTTCGCTACATGATCTTTTCCCCTTTCAAACTGACTCAGCTGCTATAGAATATAGGCTAAGGATAATGTGCTACACTGTCCAAGACATAAGAAAGAATTATTGAATTATATTACTAGAAAACATTCTGAGGTTAAACCTTTTGTGTTAGGTTTTGACCACAAAGATTCAATGTCAGTAACTAATACTGAAACAACAGTCACTTTGTCTGTATTAAGGAAATGTGATTTTGAAATCCAGAAAAGGTGAGCTCTTCACGACTTCCGGGAAGGGTGACTTCGCTTGTGCCTGCTTTTCGAGACGAGCTCTCGTCTCAGAAGAAGTTTTTTCAGTGTAAATCAGTCAGAACATTCTTTTTGACTGATGAAGATTTTCTCTCGGGAAGGGAGAAACATAGAGATTAACCATAAAAGCCTGTTTTTGTTTGGGAGGACTGGATCTCATTAATTTATGAGAGAAGGTTCAGCCAGCAATGCCGGAGGACGTCCATCACGCTCTAGCTGAATAAACGACACGTTTATCTTTTCTTTAAAGAAGAACGGACTTAAACAAGCAAGCACCCTTCTTTCTACATTTTTTTTTCATTTGGTTAATCGTTGCTGCAAAAAGAGATTTGTCAATGAATCAGCTATAAAGATCTTCTGGGTGAGTTAAAAATTTTCTCCTTTATTCATGAAACTAAGGAGGAGAAAAATTGAAAAAAGCCTATCTTAGTTTTTATTGCAAAAAGCTGGCCTGGAGGTGCATTTTGAAGATAGAAACAGAGGAGGGATTTCTGTTTCGAGGAGGGAAAAAAATAAAAAATAAATTTGATTTATGAACTTTGGAGCATTATACGTTTGGGATTATTTTCTTTTTGGTCTATTTCTTTTTGACGAATCTGCTTGTTCACGACGCCACTAACCCTTTTGAAGCTGGGAACTGGATTTGTTTTGTATTCCTGAATATGAGAGATAAGGCAGGCTGTACTGTCTACATTGTGACTTCATCGAGCCTGGAATATTAACCCAATTGTGACTGAAATAATTTTTGTTTTTGTGGTTCTAAGAATGGCAATCAGGAAAGGGGCTGAGACCATGGAAGAAATCATGTTTCAGAAAATAATGGATGAGATTGAGATAACGAAACAAATCTGGAGACAGGGTAGACAGAAGATGAAAAATGAATTTAGCAAAATGACGCAGGAGTTTAAAGAAATAGTGGATTCTGTGAGAGAGGAGGCTCTGGAGACTGGAACAAATGTAGTATTGGAAAAAGATCTGGAGTCTATGGATACAAGAAACAAAGCTTACTGCTTGGAACTTAACGTTGTCTCTGAAGAAATTAATGAAGATAATAGAGATAAAGTTATCAATGTCTTGGATAATTTTTTGGACTGGAATGATGTGATGGAGTTTGACATAGAAAAAATCTATGGAATTGGCTACAGATATGGGACAATGGAAAAATTCTTAAGAGATGAGCCAGTGCATTTTGTAAAAAAGAAGAGCAGAGATGTGACTTTACAACAATATCTCAGCAACATATTCAGAATTGATGGCAAGAAAAGATTTGTGATGAGGGAGATTCCCATCAGACTCTTATTATATGACTATGGCTATGACAGCAAGATTAATATGGGATACTGATAATGGAAGAATGGATACTGAAAATACTGGACTGAACAAGACTATTGAAGATGGAAGATGGAATCAATATTGATATTGGAAGAATGGCTATTGAAATCATTGGATCAAACTGTTTTGACGAGATGGATTAATCTATATGTTTATTTGGACTATGGCTATGATAACAAGATTATTACGGGATACTGATAATGGAAGAATGGCTATTGAAATTATTGGACTTAATAGGATTATCGATAATGGAAGAATGGTTACTGAAATTATTGGACTTAACAGGATTATTGAAGATGGAAGATGGAATTAATATTGATAATGGAAAAATGGCTATTGAAATTATTGGACCTAGTGGATTTGAATGAGATGGATTGGTCGACATGTTTATCTGGAGAAAAATTGAAAGATATATCTTTCAAGGAATTGAAATCTCTCTTTGACTTTTTGTGGGAAGAATAAAGTAATGTTTATGAGATTTGATGAATAGTTAAGATAGCTACTGGAGGAAAGTGATTTTATAACATAATTTAGGAGACAGGATAGTTATATATTGTAGACTTATAGCTGATCAGTGATAAATCGGAAGTCAACATTTTATTTTATTGTTTAATAATTTTTGTTTTGTTTTTTGTCTTTAAAAATTTGAATAAAAATTAATGGAAAAAAAAAAGAGTGCATTTCAGTCAAGCAAAAGCCCTCAAGGAGGGCATGGAGCAGGGTTAGTGAGAGCTGTGACCTGTGCAGGGAGCATAGCCTGTGGAGAATCTCAAGGGCTGTATAGAGAGGCCTGGAGCTTCGGGCCTGAGGTCCCCCGTGCCTGAGTTAGAATGTCAGGGTAGGACCTGGAAGACCAAGGTTCAAATCCTTACTCAGCCATATCACTCACTGGATGAGCTCAGGCCAGTCATTTACTTTCAGCCTAACCAACCTCACAGGGTTGTTGAGAGGCTAAAAGCATCTTTGTGTATGTGTGGAGATGTGCACTTCCTTGATCTTGTTAAAGAAAAGGTGGAATATAAATGTAATAACAAAGATAAATAAATAACTGTACTCCAAAAAAAAAAAAAAGGTGAGCTCTTCACCTGTGAGTTAATCCTAATACAGAGAATGTCAATAATGACCCATCTTTCCAGTATGATAGTAATTGGTACCTTACATCAAATAGATTGTACAGCAACCTATGTCCAAAAAGCTGAGAGTATATATCTAACCATAATCATATTACGTAATTTATCCTGTTTATATCAATTTTTGTTGGCCTGTGACTATAATAAATTATTCATTCATATCTAAACATCTCCGTGTAAATATACCAGCAAACCTATTAAAGTGCCTCAGTTCAGATGATCCTCCATACCGTGGGAGCACTAGAAATCAGTAGTACAGTAGGGCCCCACTCATACAGCAGGTTAGGTTCCAGACTCACACCGAAAAGTGAAAACTGCCAAAAAGTGGATCAGCTGTAGCACGTGAGGGTCTGGAATCTAACCTCTGGCACGATCAGCTGGAGTGCAGGAGTCTTATCGTGCCAGAAGAGGAGGAGATCAGCTGTAGCACTCTACAGCTGATCTTCCCCTCCTCCGGCGAGATCAGCTGGAGAGCGGGGAGCTCCAGCCTCCCCTCCAGCTGATCGCCCTGCTGGCACCATATTAGCGGAACACCGAAAAGCGGGGCACCGAGAAGCGGGGCCCTACTGTAGAAAGCTTGGGCTTTAGTACCCTTTCATTTTATTTCCCTGCATGCCAGGGGAGGAGATTAGAAGCTTTTATTTCTATCTGCCATTTCATCCAAATGCAACAAAATATGGTTTGTACAAGTCATAGAGTGCCCTTAAACCAGGATTCCAAACTAAACTATTTTTTTTTGCATACTAGAAATAGAAGTTTTTAATCTCCTTCCATCACACATGAAGGAGATAGTGGAGGGAACACACAAGCCTAAAGAGTAGCACTGCAAATTCCTGATTCTCCAAACCATGATTTGGAGAATCATTTCAATGCATCAGGGTTAGCTAACCCATGGCACTCAAGATGTTGCTGGATTCTATGACCTATCAACCTTAGCCAGCAAGACCAATAAATAGAGATGCCAGTTGCAGTCCAGCAACATCTGCAGAGCCACAGGTTAGCCACCCGATTTACATTATTTTCCTTCTACATGATTTTCCTATGATGGACGCACCAGAATTAGCAGAAAATGGAAATCAGTTGGCTAGATAAATTTCAGGCATTATTTTATCTTTATTTTAGTTAGACTTCAGAAGTGCACAGTAAATTTTTGCTGCTTGTTGCATAGCATAAATGATATTCACAAACAGACAATTTAACACAGTGGATTATTTAGCAGCTGGCTTGTGTGCTTTTTTTATATATATTCACATTGCTGAGACACATACTGTCATTCTGCTTTTCTCTGCATGTCCCAACCAGCAGGAGGAAGACCAACGGTTAGAGATTCCACCATAAATAACAAGCAAACAGGACCAGAGATAGGTTTATGAAAATAAGATATTTGTCTACTTATTATAGAATCATAGAATAGTAGAATTCCTATAAGGCCATCGAGTTCAACCCCCTGCTCAATGCAGGAATCCAACTTAAAGCATACTTGACAGGTGGCTGCCCAGCTGCCTCCTGAATACCTCCAGTGTTGGAGAGTTCACCACTTCCCTAGGTAATTTGTTCCATTGTCATACCACTCTAACAGTCAGGAAGCTTCTCCTGATGTTCAGTCAAAATCTGGCTTCCTATAACGTGAGCCTTGAGTCCGGCACTTTGGGATGATCGAGAAGAGATCCTGGCCCTCCTTTGTGTGGCAACCTTTCAAGTTCTTGAAGGGTGTGATCATATCTCCCCTCAGTCTTCTCTTCTCAAGGCTAAACATGCCCAGTTCTTTAAGTCTCTCATCATGGGGCTTTGTCTCCAGTCCCCTGATCATCCTTACTGCCCTCCCCTAAATCTGTTTCAATTTGTCTGCATCCTTCTTAAAGTGTGGTGTCCAGAACTGGATGCAGTAATCAAGATGAGGCCTAACCAGTGCCAAATAGAAGGGAACTAGTACTTCACATGATTTGGAAACTATACTTCTGTTAATGCAGTTTAAAATAGCATTTGCCTTTTTTGCAGCCACATTGTACTGTTGGCTCATATTCAGCTTGTGATCAACAACAATTCCAAGATCTGTGCATTTACGTTCTTTTTCCTAGGTGTAGAACTCTGCACTTATCCCTGTTAAATTTCATTTTGTTGTTTTCAGTCCAATGCTCTAGGCTATCAAGATCACTTTGCATTTTGTATCTGTCCTGCCCAAAGTTGAAGAACTCAGACTCAGACACGGTTGTGGTTTTTTCTTTTATTTTAGTAAGAGACAGCTTCAATTCAGTGCTCTTCATGAATCTATCTACTCTTACTCAGAACTCAGCATCTCTCTAGAACTAGCTAAATGTGACTTTGCGACTCTAAGACGTTGACTCAGCAACCGCTCCCCCTCCAAGTCTTGCACAAACTCCGCTGCCACAGGAACGGCCAGGGTAGAGTTGGAAGAGGTGTTGCCCACAGCAGGCCTGCCCTTAGCATGTACGGGGCCCGGGGCAAACACATAGCTGCCCCCCCATTCTTCATTAAATTTTTTAAAAATATTTTGTAGTCCTTTTAAAAGCAAAACTGTCATACTTAGATCAGTTTCTGTTTTTTGTAAGCTTTTGCTAACGGTATTGACAGCAAGCAACAGTTTATACCAAATAATGGTGGACAGAATAAATTCAAAATTAATTTCATTTTCTGCCAAAGACCAAGATTCACTCTTTATTTGAGGATCTTCTGTTGTTCGCTTGAGGAAGCAGGCAGGCAAACAAAAAGGCACAGCAGAAGCTATCCCCAGCCAAGCCGGCTCCCCTGCGGGAGGGAAGCAAAGCCGGCGCTGCTTAAGGCGGAGAAAGGCCGAGCCGAGAGCTCCTAGGACTAAAAGGGGAACGGCTGCCACCAGTGCCGCTTGGAACAACGGCTCGAAAGGGACTCGTAACCGAGCCAGGGAGGCAGCAGTGCGGGCTTCTAAAACAAGGACAGAAGCCGCAGCCAAGCTCCCGGTGGGGGAGGAAACGACAACGGCACCGCGTAAAGCGGCCACTGCAAGTTAAAGAAGAATAGGGGAAAGGCGGAGGTGAGGGAGAAACAAAAAATACATCAGCACATCAGGAGGACTTAAGAGGGAAAAAGAAAGGATGTACCAAGTCAACAGAGAGAAGAGAGTGAAAGCCAGGAAGGCCCCCAGTCTCGCACACTCCCTCCCACACACACAAGTTCACACAAACACACACACTAAGCAAACTCCTAACTAATTCCTCACACTATGGAGGTACAACTACCCTCAGACATTATCCAAATAAGGCCAAACAAGGGGTTGGCACTCACTTGGTAAAGGTCAGCAGTGCATCAGCACTCCCAGTGCGGCGGCGGGGTCCTCCAGGGTTTCCACCAGGGGCAGGAGGCTTGAACTCGGGCAAGGACCTGTTGTGAAGTCAGCGCCGCTCATGATTTGACGCCCAAAGACCGCAGGGGCCCCCAAAGCGCGGGGCCGGGGGCAACTTCCCCGCTTCCCCGCTTCCTGGTGCCTAGGTGTGGTACTGGCCCAGCAGGGCTGCCTCCCCCTCTAGGAGGCTGATGACAAAAGCCACTTTCAAAGAGTCATTGGGAAAGTCTGACAGCCTCACACAGATGTACAGCTCACACTGAGTGATGAACGTGGCAAACTGCTCCTTATTCTCACTATATCAGGGGAGTAGACCCACAGGTGTCTTGACTCGAGGTGCAGGCACTGGTGGGGCTGGGGCAGCCCCCTGCTGCAATGTTGCCACTTGATTCCCAAGCTGGTTCACTTACTGGTGCAAAGTCTGGTTCTCCGTTTGGAGGGTTTGGGTCTTGGCTCAGAGTTGCTGGAGTTCGGCTAGCATGGTCGCGAAAGCGCTCCAGTAGTCCTCCCCTATCCTGCTGCTCGCTTCCATCTCAATTATGGGGCCATCGTGTGGAAGAGGTGGTGGCTGAGTCAAACTGTCCTGCCCAAAGTTGAAGAACTCAGACTCTGACATGGTTGTGGTTTTTTCTTTTATTGTAGTAAGAGACAGCTTCAATTCAGTGCACTTCATGAATCTATCTACACTTACTCAGAACTCAGCATCTCTCTAGAACTAGCCAAACATGACTTCACAACTCTAAGATGTTGACTCAGCAACCGCTCCCCCCCCCCCGAGTTTCCCATTTGCATGTGCCAATTGTCAATGTTGACAGTGTGCATGTAAGTGAAGGCTCTGCCTTAACTGAGTCTGGTGAATTTCCCGCCTCATTCTCCTCCTGGCATGAGGAGAAGGCAGGACCTCGGCCACTTTCTCATCTTCCCTCTCTGACAGAGGGGGGCCTGGGTACAGGGAGAGGGGGCACCCAGCTGGGAAGCATCTGATGGGCCAAGGTGAACTCCCACAGTGGTGACTGGAGTTGTGGGGGCTGAGCTGTCCATAACTAGAGCTGGGGCACTTTTTAAGTCAGTTTCGCCACTTGGCCCTTCCCCAGGTTGTTCTTCCCAGACCAAGTCCTCCTCCTCCACCTCGATCTGGTTTGTTCATCCCCTCCTGGCAGGGCTCATGACACTATCTGTAGATTCTGTAGCCAATTTTGGATCCACCTGATAGTTATTCCATCAAGCCCACATTTAGCCAGCTCAGCTCCTTCTAGGAGAAAGGGCGAGATCAAAATGTAATGAATAAATAAAATAAACAAAGATAATCAGAATATCATGGGCCACTTAGTCAAAAGCTTTGCTGAAGTCAAGCTATATTATGTCCACAGCATTCCCACAGTCTACCAGGGAAGTTACTCAATCAAAAACTCAATCAATCAATCAAAACTTTATTGTATATAGCCGGACTTCCCAGGAGGAATCGCTCCGCCTGTGCAGCCTCTGAGACGAGCTCCCGTCTCAGAGGAAGCTTTTTCAGTTATAAAACTAGTCAGAAGATTTTTTGACTGGAAAAAAATTTCTCCCAGGTAAGGGAGAAACGAAGAGATTATCCACAGAAAGCTTTGTTTTGTTTGCTGGACTGGAATTCATTGGAATTGCCTATGAAGGAAGGTAGCCAGCAACGTCGGACGGAGCCAGGGATTACAAACAGGCTCTAACTGATTAAGCGAGACTTTTTTTTTCTTTAAAGAAAAACGGAAATTAACAGGCAAGCATCCTTCTGTCTATTATCATCATTTTGTTATCGTTACTGCAAAAGAGATTTGTCAAAGAGACAGCAACAAAGAAGCCCTGGGTGAGTTATAACTTTCTCTTTTACACACGGAATTAAGGAGGAAGAAAATCGAAACAGCCTATCTTTGTTTTTATTGCAAAAAGCTGGCATGGAATTGAGCATTTTAAAGATATAAACAGATGAGAGGCATCTAATTTGAAGAGAACATTTGATTTATTTGACATTTGAGTATTTTATGTCTGGGACTATTTTTTCTGGTCTACTTTTTTTTTGGCGAATCTGCTTACTCTTTATGTTACTAATCATTTGGACGCTGTGAACTAAATTTGTTTTGGACGTATAAGAGATAAGGCAGTTCGTGCTGTCTAGAGGGTGATGTCATCTGGCTTGGAAGATTAACTCATTTGAGAGTGGAAAAAGAAATAAACTGTTCTTTGCTTGAGTACAGTGACTATATTGGAATTGAAGGGGGTTTGTTCTTTTGGTTTCAAGAATGACAATCAAGAAGGTTGCTGAGACCCTGGATGTTCAGGAAGGGGTTCTCTCTCTAAATATGTTTCAGAAAATAATGAATGAGATCAAGCTAACGAAACAAGAGCTGGGACAGAACAGGCAAGAGATGAAAATTGGATTTGGCAAAATGAGACAGGAGCTGAAAGAAATTCAGGATTCTATAACTGGACAAGAAAAAGAACATGAAAGAAAGATCAAAGGGAAGGCTCAAGCTTTGGAGATTGGAATAGATTTATTAAATATGGACCTGGAAAAAGATTTGGATTTTATGGTTGTGATGGATCCTAAAGACAAATATTACTGTTTGGAATTCAGCGCTGTCCCTGAAGGAATTGGTGAAGAGATTAGAGATAAAGATATCAATGGCTCAAAAAAATTCCTGGACTGGAAGGATTTGATGGAACTTGAAATAGAGAAAGTTTATAGAATTAATTCCAGATTTGTGACAATGGAAAAACTCTCAAGAGATGTGCAGGTGCGGACTTCCGGGAAGGGTGACTTAGCCTGTGCCTGCTTTTGAGACGGGCTCCTGCCTCAAAAGAAGCTTATTCAGATATATCAGTCAGATTTTTTTTTTTTTTTGACTGATTAAACTTCTCCCGGGTAGGGAGAAACGAAGAGATTAACCTCAAAGCCTATTTTTGTTGGGACGACCAGATCTCATTAATTTATGGGACGAGGTCCGGCCGACGAAGGTGGGACGGATTTTCAACAACAAGCTCTATCTGATAAAGCGAACGTTCATCTTATCTTCTAAGAGAGAACGCACTAACAGGCAAGCACCCTTCTTTCTATATTTTTCTTTTACTTGACTTAAATTGTTGCTGTTTAAAAGAGATTTGCCAGATTGATCGGTTTTTGACATCTCACTGGGGAGCCATAACTTCTCTCTGCTACTCACTAATTAATAGCTTATCTCTGTTTTTGTTGCAAAAAGCTGTCCTGGATTTGCATTCTAAAGATATACACAGAAGAGGGATTTCTATTCCAGATTTTTATTTTGAAGAATATTATATTGTCTGAGACTACTCTCTTTTTGGTCTATTTTATTTTGACGAATCTGTTTCCTGACGACCGCCATTAATTGTTTCGATCCTGGGAACTGCATTTTGTTTACTTAAGCATGGAGAGATAAGGCTGTCTGCTCTGTTTATACTGTGATGTCACCAAGTTTGGAGTATTAACCCAATTGTTGCTGAAATAAGAAGTGGTTTTCCTATATTTTTCTTTTAAAATGGCAATTAAGAAAGTGGCTGAGAATCTGGAAATAACTATGTTTCAGAAAATAATGGATGAGATTGAGATAACGAAACAAAACCTACGACAGGGTTGTAAGGAGCTGAAAATTGAATTGAGTAAAATGAAGCAGGAGATTAAAGATATAGGGGTCCCTGTGAGAGAGGTGACCCTGGAAGGGGTCCCTGTGAGAGAGGAGACCCCGGAGATTGGAACAAACGTGGAACAGGAAAAAGATTTGGAGTCTATGGACTTTAGAAACAAAATCTATTGTTTGGAGACACAGGAGATTAAAGACATAGGGGTCCTTGTGAGAGAGGAGACCCTGGAGACTGGAACAGGGGTCCCTGTGAGAGAGGAGACCCTGGAGACTGGAACAGGGGTCCCTGTGAGAGAGGAGATCCCGGAGATTGGAACAAACGTGGAACAGGAACAAGATTTGGAGTCTATGGACTTTAGAAATAAAATCTATTGTTTGGAACTCAATGTTATCTCTGAAGAAATTAATGAAGATTCTAGAGATAAAGTTATCAATGGCATGGATAATCTTCTGGACTGGAATGATGTGATGGAGCCCAATATAGAGAAAATCTATGGAATTAACTGCAGCCATGTGACAATGGAAAAACTTTCAAGAGATGACCCAGTGTATTTTGAAAAAAAGAACAGAGATATGATTTTACAGCAGTATTTCAGCAACCTATTCAGAATGGATGGCAAGAAAATATTTGGGATAGAGGTAATTCCCATCAGACTCTTACTATATGACTATGGCTTTGACAGCAAGATTATTATGGAATACTGATAATGGAAGATTGGATACTGAAATTATTGGACTTAACAAGACTACTGAAGATGGAAGATGGAAAATGGAACTAATAGGGATAATAGAACAATGGCTACTGAAATTACTGAATCTAACAGATTCTGATGTGATGGATTAATTGAAATGTTTATTTTGACTATGGTTATGACAATAAGATTATCATAATTAGTAATGAGATGGATTAATCGATATGCTTATCTGGAAAAAAAAAATTGATAGATATATTTCTTAAAGAATTGAAACCTCTCTTTGACTTTTTGTGGAAAGAATAAAGTAATGTTTATGAGATTTGATGATTAAGTAAGATAACTACTGGAGGAAAGTGATTTTATAATATGACTTAAGAGACAGGATTGTTATATATTATAGACTTATAACTGATTTGATCTTTGACAAATGGGAAGTCAATATTTTACTCTTTATTTTTTATTTTTGTTTTTTTTTCTTTTTTTTTTTTGTTTAACTATTTTTGATTTTGTTTTTTGTCTTTGAATGTTTTATGATTTCGTCTTGTATGTTTTATGAAAATCTGAATAAAAATTATTGAAAAAAAAAAAAGAGATGTGCAGGTGCATTCTGTAAAAAAGAGGAACAGAGATACAACCTTACAACAACATTTCAGTAACACATTCAGAATTGATGGCAAGGAAATATTTGTGATCAAAGAAATTCCTATCAGACTCTTATTATATGACTATGGCAGCAGGATTATTGGGTGTGCAAAGATGGAAGATGGAATCATTATGGCAGCAAGATTATTGGGTGTGCAAAGATGGAAGATGGAATCAATATTGATAATGGGAGAAGAGCTATTGAAATTACTGGACTTAGTAGACCTGAAGAGATGGATTAATTGACATGTCTATTTGGAGAAAAATTGATGGATATATATCTCAAGGATTAGTAACTTCTCTTTGACTTTTTGGGGAAAGAATAAAATGATGTTAATGAGATTTGATACCAATTAAGATAACCACTGGAGGAAGTGATTGTATAATTTATTAAGAGACAGGTTTGTTATATATCATAGACCTATAGCTAATCTACGACAAATCGGAAGTCAATAGTTTTTATTGTAATAGTTATTAATTTGTTTTGTTTATTTTGTTTTGTCTTTGAAAATTTGAATAAAAATTAATGATAAAAAAAAACTTTATTGTATATAGCCAAAGGCCTTAACAATGTATACAAAATAATGCTTAAAAGACCCATCATACTCAAAGCTCATATTAAAATAAAACATCCGTTAAAAGGCTAAACACTCGGGCCTTAAAGATAAAATTTTATAATATTACATAATTCTTAATATGGAGAGCTCTCAACTTCTTAGCTGTCAATGCAAACTGGGCTACCAAATATGTGATATATAAATATTTGTCAGCTAAAAGTTCCACTACCATTTCTTGGGGCGTTTCAATCAAAAAATGAGATAAGATCAAAAACAAGATATAGGTGTAAGACATCTATCCCCATATCTATATTTCTGAAATAAGCAGGAATAGCTTTAGACAAATTACTAAAAAGTCTTAGTGTGCGTGCACACACACACACAAATGCAAACCTCAACCCCACACTGGTCTCTGCAAATCCAACTTCCTCCTGATTATCCACATCCTTCCTTTCCTCTCCACTATGAACCTAAATAGATGGTGCCTAATGTTCTTACTGTGTAAAGATGTAGAAGTATTTGCGAGCTAGTTGCTTCTTGCCCATTACATAGTTCATTTTTTCTGTATCCTGATTGTTACAGAAAGTACATAGCACACAAACCTATATCAGCTGCCTAGAGGAATAATTAATTTTTACATGATAATGAGAATTTATCACTAGCATTAGCTTGTAACTGTTCTAAACCACAATGACAACATGAATGATGGAAGGAACCCTGCAGACCCATTCCCAGTTAAATTTGGAAAAGCTACCAATTATGTGGATAATCCTTGTTTCATGGCATGCTCCCTTTGGAACTAATTGCTCCCACTACAGCTGCTTCTGCTGTCCAGTTGCTGTTATATCCTAGCTTCGTCTGATAGCCACATCGTATATCGGCAGAGAGGGGTAAAGCAGTAGCTTCCATTCTGTGGTTTGGCATTGCTGAGGTTCATCATAACAAATGTGTTATGGTGCCAAAAGATAGAATATGTAAAAGGCAGTCATAATGTGCACCTAAACAACGAGGAAGATCAGTCATAATGTGCACTCCATTTCCCACCTGCTACCATTATTATTATTATTATTATTATTATTATTATTATTATTATTATTATTATTATTATTATTATTATTAGATTTATATACAACTAAATGCCAAAACAGGCCTCTAAGCAGTTTACAAAAGATAAAAACCAATTACACAACATTATTAAAATATACATAGTCAAAATACGCAATAAAACAATTCCATTAAAACACAGTGATTAAAACAGGAGATTTGTGTCAAGCGATCAAGGAAATGCCTGTGTGAACAGGTACATCTTCAAGAGCCAGTGAAATGTCATTACAGAAGGGGCCTCTCATATTTCCACAGGGAGTCCATTTTACAACACTGGTGCCATTAGTGAAAAAGCCCACGTCTGCATCACCACAACTCAATAATCATCAGGATGTGGTAGGACTAACCCTGTTCCATGTGTAGACCTTAATGCCTTAACCAGGCAATGGAGGGGAAGTTGATCTCAGGTAACCTGGTCCAGAGTTGTTTAGGGGGCCCTCCAGATGCCTTTTTAATTGCACATTCGTGGTGATTTATGCTCATGATGCTATTGGAGTAGTCACACAAAATGCTACGTTTAATGCTGTTGGCACCTACACATTTTGGAGTGGTCACACTGCTTCATTTTTAATCAGTGAACTGCATATGCCATTAACTTCCTACTGAAATTCTGTAACTTTTTCTAGAACAAATGTTCTGGTTTATTTTTCTAACTCCTTTTATTATGCTACGGCTCCTCCAGACAGCAACAACGTGGCAGCATTGGGAAAACATTGCAGAACAAACTAAAATAGAATAAATCCATCATAATGTACTATTATTGTCTCAAGAACATGTTGCAGAATATACCTGCAATAAAGCACCAGTATGGAGAGGCCTTAGGGCTTTATATGTAAGTAATAAGACCTTAAAACTGGGTTGGTGGCTAATAGGCAGCCAGTGCAATTTCCTTAGTATTGGCTTGCCAAATACTTGCCCCAGTAAGAGGCATCACTCATAGCATGGGCTGCAGCATTCTACACCAGCTGCAGCCTCCAAACTAGCCATAAGGGAAGCCCCCACATTATAGTAGTCTAAACATGAGGTTCCAGCATGTAAGTCACAATGGCCAAGCTATCCCTATCCTGAAAAGGGCACAGTTGATGCACTAACTTAAACTGGCAATAAGCACTCTTCACCACAAAGGCCACCTGGGCCTGAATGGACTGCCTTCAAGTAGATCCTGACTTATGCCTACCCTATGAGTAGGATTTTCATGGTAAGCGGTATTCAGAGGGGGTTTACCATTGCCTCCCTCTGGGGCTAGTCCTCCCCAGCTGGCTAGGGCCTGCTCAGCTTGCCACAGCTACACAAGCCAGCCCCTTCCGTGTCCTCAACTGCCAGTTGGGGGGGGGCAACTGGGCTCCTTGGGACTATGCCACTTGCCCATGGCTGCACAGGTGGTAGGGCACGTAACCCCTGAGCCACTCACTGTGGGGGTGATCTTTAGCTGGCCCTTGACATCCAGGAGACATGAGAAGGGATTTGAACTCACAGACTCTGGACTCCCAGCCAGACTCTCCTCCCCATTGTGCCACCTGGGCCTACACATACCCAAATAACTCAAGGTCCAAGGAGAGCTTTTTTTCCCCCAGGAGTGGACACACCACCACCTCTTTCAAGGCAACAGAGGCCATCCTTCCTTCACAAGGATACATTAACCAAGCTCTGTATCCACACAGCCAGCCCCTCCTGACTTACACGAACAAGCTAGGATAGGAAAAAGTTGAGAAGGCAAGTAATGGGACTGACAGCCTGGCACAGAGCAAAGACTGGTGCAGCACAGTACTTTGCATGTTTTACACAGACATAAGCAACAGTTCATGAGCAAGCACAGGACTACGTCCTTTGCCTTTAACATTCAATAGCATTACAATAGGATTCCACAACAATTAATAGCTCATGGTTCAATTAACGCTACAGAATTTATAAAACTGCATAGAATGGTGCATGATAAACCTGATTTCCTCCAAAGGACATATAAAGGTAAAGGTGTCCCCGCACTTATAGTGCGAGTCATTTCCGACTCTTAGGGTGACGTCTTGCGACGTTTTCAAGGCAGACCGTATATATGGGGTGGGACTGCCAGTTCTGTCCCCGGCCTTTCTTTACCCCCCAGCGTATGCCGGGTACTCATTTTACCGACCACGGATGGATGGACATATAGTGGTTTCCAGAATGAACTGTCTGCCATATTTTTTCCATTGGAGAGTGTTTTAAACACATTTTGATAGGCTTGCTTATTTACTAAGATCTTTTCTCCATGTTCTATCATCAGAAGTAGGACACCCTGTAGTGATGACACCGACGGCCTTTCTGTATTTGTGCCCTGTTTATGGAATGCTCTTTCTTCCTCTCCCCCCCCCCGCCTTAGATGTACAGCTGGTGCTCACTTTGTTATAATTTTGCTTCCAGGTCAAAATTTATTTATTTGCTCAGAATTTTAAAGATGTTAAGTTGCTGATTGTTTAGCTTGTCCTGTTGTTTTAGCTACATTTATTTGTCTTTGATTGAGTGTTTTATTGTTTTATAATGGATTCTTGCACGGTTTCTTTATGCTCTGTACCCACCTTGGCATCTGTTAAGATCAGTGATGGAGAACTTGTGGCCGTCCAGACATTGCTGGACTCCAGCTCCCATCATCCCTGACCACTGGTCATGCTGGCTGGGTCTGCTGGGAGTTGGAGTCCAGCTACATCTGGAGGGCCACAGGTTCCCCACCACTTGTATAGATGAAAAGAGGTCTATGCATATTTTAATAAATAATAAATAAATGATTTCAAACACTTCTATCTTGCCTCTCCTACCCAGTGAGACTGTTTACAAACCTAATTTTAAAATATAGTACTTCTATAGCATCGTTTGTCTTCTTTAAAGAAAAGACTTTCTGCAAGGAAGAAATAATACTTTGGCCTTTCCAAATGGCTCAGCATTGCAAAAAATACAAGGCAAAAATTAAGCCACTGAAGACATCCATGTATTGGGGGGGGGGGCATTTCTTTCAAAGCTGAATTGAGTTGGACTGCATGGACAGAATTTAATAGATAGGCTGGACAGATAGAACATAATAGATTAGCAAATTAAGACATTCTAGATCTGGGGATAGGAATTTTGGCAAGATAATCTATTGTGGCTGCACTCCAAAATCCAAGCAAGATAAATGGCCAATTGCAATTTAGAAGATATATGTCTAGCCAGTAAATGGAAAAGAAGAAGCAGGATTCTGCAAAAGAATAGGAGCAGCCAGCGCTACACCAGAATACCAAGCTTCTGCAGGACTGTGGAACATCAGCCTAACCATCTACCTTTAATAGAGCAACAGCAACCTCTAAAGCCTGGAACCGTTGCAGTGCCTATGCTGAATATTGCACTGGCACTGCTGAGTGCCAGAAACAGGATGGGGTGGGGCGGGACGGTGGTAAGGGCAGGGGATATTAGGGCTGGCAGCAGGTGTAGATGCAGGTGCATGTGTAATTGCACCCACCACCAACCTGGTGCTCCCCCCACCCTTGCAGTTTATAGTGGGGCCAGAAAAAGATGTGCCATGTCCAATCCCAGCAACCAGCATCACCAATACAGCCAGGAGGATGACACAGCAATGGTGTCCCACCTCACACACTTCACCTATCCTGGGGAATGGATATTTTCCATCCCCTGATGGTCTTCATCAGCCCCTTGCCCTTGTCTAGCTGCCAAGTGAAGAGATGCCCCATCATCCAGGAACCAACACACCAGGTGATTACCTGGCCCTGGCTGTAAGGCACCATACTTCTATGAGGATTATTTTCCCCTATGGTCACCAGGGAATTATCAATGAGCAGCAACTGACACAGCATCAGCAACAGGAGCCTCTAAGTTAGGGGTGGGAAACCTCAGGCCCAGGGCTATTTGGCTCTCCGTAGGCCACACCCATCCCTTGGCCACACCTTATTTCCTCATGCCACATCTTTTTCTGGCCCCACTATAAACCGCAAGTGTTTTTGTCTAGCTGGAATGTGTGGATTGTGATAACTCGCCTTGCTTCTTTGGATGGGAGATGGAGAGATGTGTGTGCATGTAGAAAGCTTTGACTTGCGAATGGATGGAATGTCACCTACTGCACAAAGGTAAGAGTCACACATCCACTTTTACATCCGGCCCCACTCACGTTTGCCTCTGGCTTCACCCACCACTGCCATGCAGCCCCTGAAAGGATGCCCATGAAGGAATGTGGACTTTGGGCTGAAAAAGGTTTCCCACCCCTCCTCTGGAGAGAAGACATTTTCCATCATTGTCCCCATTCCCACCCCCACCCGGAAGCCTTCATATGTCACCACTGCTCCTTGGAGGCCTGTTTTCAGGTAAAAAGGTAGGATATAAATATTTTAAATAAATAAATAACATATAAAATTAGATCCTTATTCCTACTGAAAATAAGCCTAACTTTGCATAACTGAATGTGTATTCTTCCCCATATTTACCCTCGGCTCCATCTTCTTTCTCTGCTTCTGTTGTCCCCCTGTGTCAAATTTTAGACTGTAGCTCTTCAGGAGTTTATTTACTGGGTTTACAAATCAGTAGTGTACAAGTATAATCAGGGTTTGTGACAAGTGCTGAAGGCAGCCCAGTCCTCCCTTTGTGTGAGCAGGTAACAGTAGGGTAGTGGCAAATTCAGAAGTGCAGGGTCCCTTCATGTTAATCACAGCCATGCCTTCCTCCCCGCCTTTTTGCTGTGGGGTTGAGAATGAGATCCTTGTTAATGCCAGGGAACCAATAAGCTTGAAAGAGGGGAGTGTTAGCACTGAGAAGAATCTTCTCAGTCTTTGACTCACCTCCTTCCACTCTGATTGGCTCCAGTCTGCAGGAAAGGACAAGGAAGCATGTTAGAAGACTCTTCTCAGTGGCTAACATGCTCCCCTTTCATGCTGATTAGTACTGGAGACATAGGGACCCTGCTGGGACCTGGCTCCCAAAATAGTAAGGGGTCTGAGATACCTGAGTCCCCACATAACTACACCCCTGGCTGGTAAGCAAACCATGCAAAATTAACTTAGCATGATGTCTGAATGTGGGATCATGGTTTGTTTCACCTAACAAACTATCACTAACCAGCCTCAAACCATGGTTTGTTGTTCGCTTAGCCACTGTGATTTCTTCAGAGCTTGGAAGTAATTCGTTAAAAGTAAAGAATTACTTGTAATTCGTTACTTTTTGAGGAACGAGTGGGTAATTCCTTTACATTTTGATTGTAATAGAATTGGGAGTAATTTTATTACTTTTATGGAGTAATTGTAATGTTTCCAGCATTACTTGGGGGCATTACTTGGGGGGGGAGCAGGGGAAGTCCTCTGCTCCTCTGATTTGTGGATAAATATCATGTGCCTCAAACTGGGCTTCTGTGCAGCATTGCTCTTCCCTCATGCTCTGTGGGTGGGTAGGAGGCGACGAGGGAGGTCAAGTGTGAGACAGGGTGGAGTGGAGAAAACAATTGTTTACAAAAATGGATGGTATGGAGTGGAGGAAAAAAGGAGCCGGAGGGCAAGAACATGGATAAAGGAGGCAGCAGCAGAGTGGATATAAAGAACTGTGGGGGGAGAGAGAGAGAGAGAGTGAGAGAGAGTGAGAGAGAGTGAGAGAGAGAATACTGTGTTTGCACTTGGCACACAAAGTGGCCTTCACCACCCTCTCTGGCTACTGTGCTGCAACTACAGTATTTTAAC
This sequence comes from Rhineura floridana, assembly GCF_030035675.1. Lineage (NCBI taxonomy): Eukaryota > Metazoa > Chordata > Lepidosauria > Squamata > Rhineuridae > Rhineura > Rhineura floridana. The sequence continues at coordinate 53,460,862 of NC_084484.1, forward strand.
TTTTTTGCATCTCAGGGGAAAATTTGTGGATTTTTATATATATGTTTTTGTACCGACTTATGTGATTTTATTGTATATACTTCCTGTTGTACACCGCCCAGAGAGCTATGCTAGTGGGGCGGTATAAAAATTTAACAAATAAATTTAACAAATAAAATGTTTGCTTGGGTGACTTAGTTAGTTGGTGGCAGAGTCCAGGAGGTGGTTAAGTGAGAGAGATTATGCTTGCTGGCTGAGGGGGGGGGTTGCACTTGGTTTGACGTGCAAAGATCTGAGTAGTGGCCTCTGCCTCCCCACCTCCCTTATCAGCGGAGAGACCACCATTGCTAAATAAAAGAATTTTTCTACTACCTCTGTATGTGTGTGTTTATTTTTAGTTTTAGGCTACTTAGATGTGCAGCAGCAAACACCAGCAACTTGTAGGAGTTTTTTTTAAAAAGTAACTGAAATGTAATTGTAGATATTACTTTTGAAAAGTGAAGTAATCAGTTACTGTCAGAGCAATTGTAATTGTAACGGTGATTACTACTTTTTTGGGCCATGTAATTTTATTGTAATGTATTACTTTTTAAAAGTAATCTTCCAAGCTCTGGATTTCTTAGAGTAAAATAACAGACATCACACTAGAAAGGAGAAGCGGACTGCATGGACCATCATACAGCCTGTGCACAGGATGGCATACTAAACCATACTTTAAGGCTTAGGGCTTATCCATATGGGAACATTACTTTGTAGCAAAGCCACTGCTCTTACCATCGTAATAGATTTGCAAGATCCACAGTTCGTGCTCAATGGTATCTTCAAATCCATTGTTTTCCATTCACACAAGTAAGCATTGCTCTGGAAAGGATTAGTGTCACTGTTTCCTTGTGGCCCCGCCCTCTAATTTTACATTTTTACTCCCTGCAGTTGCTCAGTTACTGGGCATGTGCAAATATTTTTGACCTGTGCAGTATTTCTGCTCCCTCCTGCCACCCCTTCCTGAAGTTTGGTGGTTGAAAAGAAGATAACTTACAGGTACCTTCTTTCTCCACTGTTCCTTGCTTTTTCTGAGTTAATTTTTCCCCACAGAAAAAACAAACCAACATAATATTGATATTTAAAATAAAATATCAATAAATATTAATATTTTGAGAAAATATTAATATCATTTTCTCAAAATATCAATATTAATATTGATGTTTTTGAGGTGACTTTTTATATAAAATCCACTTTATATTTTTTAGGAAAAAAAATAAGAAACCAGGCGCAGAGAGATATTACTTCAAAATTCTCTCTGCAAAGATAGAGAATATGAGAAAGCATGATCGATGGCAATTCTTATCACTAGTTATAGGGAGTGAAGGAAGTTTACTTGGGGAGAAAGAGAGGAAAGGGAGGGCTGCAGCAAACTGTGAAGAGGGGAGGACAAAGCAGTTGGAAGAACCACCGGAAACAAAATGGAATCCATGGGAAAGTTAGTGGGTAGAGAAAGGGAAGTAGCTGAAAGTGATGATTCACCCACCCACTAAAAACCATCAAAGCAAACCATCTGCAAAGATGAGTGGAGCCATATTGTTCTAAACATTTCATATTATCAACTGATTGGGTTAGTACGAATTTACAGGGGGGAAACTGAGTGATAGCTTCTGTTTGCCAGTAACGTCATGTGAACCATGCAAATTAAAAGTTGTGAGTAGCAAACTCACAGTAAACCACTGTGTAGATGAGCCTTTAATGTTATGTGTCAACATAGCCACTTTCTAAGGTGCTACAAATGTAAAGCACCTTTACATGATAAGAGTAATGAGTGTGGCAGAGTGGTTAGAGTGTCTATCTGGTTAAGATCTCTGCTTGGCCATGAAGTTCACTGGGTGACCTGGGGCCAATCACTGTCTCTCAGCCTAACCCACATCACAGGGTTGTTGTAATAAAACTGAGAGGAGAAACATGTTTGTACACCACCTTGTGCTCTTTGGCTGAAATGTGGGATAGAAATGCTATACTAAGTAAATAATAATGTTACTGAGTCCCTTTCTTCTTATTGTTACTCTGCAGAGTGATATATACATTTATGATGCTATACAAACAATAAATAATACTTAGATCATATACCCTTCAGTCAAAAAAACCACAACCCTCAGCTACAGCCTGTTGGGGAACAGAACGCCCTTAATCTGTCAACAATTCCTGTATGTTTGTTTGTTTATATCCCAACCTTCCTTCTAGAATGAGCCCAGGAAATGTACTGAATAACATTAAAATGAACAGTGTCCTTACAGGCTTATATATTCTGACTGAAATTGACAACCTTGATCAATGGACCACATGGACTCCGGGATAAACCTGGAAGAATTTACCAGAGCCTATGATTCATCTAACCAGCATACTCTGCTCACTCTTGCATTACAAGTCAAAATATCTTATTTAGTATGACCTGTTGGGAAGTCAGCCAACAACCAAAGAACTCTAGAAATTAGCTGGCAATTCAAAATAAAGAGGAGAAATAAAAAGGTTGTCCAGTGGGACTACACTTGAAGCTAGCATTAATATGAACACTGTTTCAAAATGCCTCATAAGCACACAGACCCCTGCCTTTAGAACATTTATCACATACTAAGCTGGTATTCCTAAATATTAGCATTCTGACACCGAAAGAAATATAATGTATAGGGTTGCTATCACATCCTCTTAATAGAGGTCTCTAAAGTTTGTGACCCACCAAGTTGAATGCAGCCTATCACTGATGTATAGTGACCCATACATGTTAATACCTTTTCTGTACATTGCAGATGGACTGCCTAAGGCCAACTTGTGAGTTCATGGCTGAAGTGAAATGAAAGTTAAAGTAAGAAGATACGCTTGGGTACAAAGTACTGCTAGAACTGCACACAGGAATAGCAACAAACACCTTCAAGTGGCACTGCAGTTAAATGATGAAGGCATTCTTTCATCTCCCGCACAGAGATCAAAGCAATATCTGCATATTCAGAAAAGTAGAACAGTATGGTTGGGTTTTTTTCATGACACAATGGACAGAAAGTAACAATGAAAGAATTGTGTTCTTGAATGTCTAACAACTTAATGTGTTACGTATCTTCTTCCAAGCACATCTCTATTTCCCTTTCACAAAAAAGAGTCATAAAAATGCAAATAAAAGTCCAGGGCTGCTACTGCTTTTTAAAATATATTTTGTCAGATGAATGCTAAACAAGTGAATCAAACAATTCAAGGTATTTAGAAAATGCTGAAGCTAATACACAAGTTGTCAGATGAAAAAAAGATATGCTAGTCTTGGCTAAATATAAAAAGTTCTTGCTTAGTCAAATGATAAGACTTGTCAAATGATAAAAAAGAATATTTAAATACTTAGGGTTTTTAAAAAAATGAAATACCAGTTGCCTGAGCCAGCTGGCCAATTGTTAAAAAAAGGTTAAACTACTGCATTCATCAACTGCAACTCTCAGTAATGAGAATCAGGATTTTCTTAACTACACTGATGACAACAATATGATTTTGCTCGCTGTAAGCTCTAAGATACACAAACACAGAATGACAGAAGTGGATGAGCCCAACCCCCAACCTGCATGAGGCAAAATGCAAAACATGCTGCGCCTAAACCAGTAGCTTGCCTATATCTGTCATCTGTACAGCATATGGCTGATAAATCTTCCCTAAGCAACCTATGTACTAGGTTATAAAGTCTGTCTTGGCATTAGGAGTTATTTCCTTATTTTTCATAGATGCATGAAACTACAGGGCATCATGAGGGCTATCTAGTATAACCCTGCCCTGAGACTCCCAACTTAAGTATGCATAACAAATGCTTATTTGATCTGATACAACAACCCTCCAGTAGCTAATCTACTTCCCTTGTTAACTGGTTCCACGCTCCAATACTCCTTTTGTTATGTGGTTTTCCTTTGTCTAAACTTATGCTGTTGCAGTTTAATGTATTTGCCACTTGCCTTTCCCAAAAACAGATGGGACTAGTCAGAATGCAAACATGAAGTAATGGCAAAGAAAAGAAAGGTCAAAACAAGCAATAAATTTCAATGCACCTCTATGGAGTTAATTTCTTATAAATGCAAACAAAGATATGGCTAGCATACTGAAAACAAAATTCTGCGTCTTCGCTTTCTTTAAAGATTAACAAACATTCCACAAAGTGTAATAATACTGATCTTGGACTTCAGTTAAGTTTCATAATGCAACATCTACAATTCCTGTTATTTTCTGTGTCACATAGATGAAAGGGCTTTCTTTATTCTGCCTTTCAGTGGACCAGTCATTATTTTCTGCAAATTATAAGGCCAGGCAAGAAGGTATTTTGGAATATTGTCTAGGATAAATATAAACACCATAACTTGGCAAATATTACTCTCCACAGCAGTCAAGTTTTGTTTGTATATTGTATTGTTCAATACACACAGAGATGCTACAACCAGTTTTCAGGAAAGGTTGCTAACCAGCTGTATCAGCAGCTCTAAGGAGATTATCACCTACTGATTTTTGCTTGAAAAAAACCAGATTAGTTCAGATTTCTTTCAGTGTAATGAACCTTGTAAGGATAGAGAACACTGCATCAATTTCAAAGATAAAGCTGTGAGCTCATCCAAAAGGCTAAACAAACAGGTTCATGGAACCATTTGTGCTCATGCACTCATTAGCCCAAGCAAAGGAATAAAAATGCAACCATCAATCATGACAGCCAAGCAGTGGCTCCTAAAGTCAGGCAAGATGGTCCATCAAACAAAGCATGAGTTGGTCAAGCAAGAATCTAATATATACACCACATACAGATTACTGTAAAACTGCAGTTTTAAAAAAAGGTTCCTTACAGTATTATCTTACTAATGCGGAATAGTAAAAATAGTATATATGTGTACATATGTATGTTATATATACACACATACAATATGCTCATTAGAAAATAAACTTCTTTGAATTGTGCACACTATTAGCCAGTTATGTTCAAGCATTCCTTCAGGAGCAACTCTTCCCTTCAGCACACATTACCCTTCATCTGTTGCTATAACTTCTTGCAATTTGCAGCAACTGGAACCATGTTATACAGCCACGACAGTCCCATACAATGAAATATGATTGTCAGTTTGTATGAATTCACATTATTTATTTATTTATTTATTTATTTTATTTATATCCTGCCCTTCCTCCCAGTAGGAGCCCACATGCAACTCAACTTAGTGAAGAGAGAAACTTTTAGTTGAGTCAATCTGTGCAAAATTTAGCATGTGATGTAGCAGTTATGTTGTTGCTTCCAGGAAAATAGGAAGCTACAGATAGACAATTTGTTCACCCAGCCCAGTATTGTCTACTCTGACTGGCAAAAGTTCTCCAGAGTTTCAGTCAGAAATAGGCCTTTCCATGTATTTATTTAAAATTTTATTTCTAGCCTGCCTTTTTGGGCATAGCCCATACACCTGCTAACGGAACTACAGTCCCCTCCATCATGTGTCTATCCAGGAACAAAGTACAATGTCATCATTCAACTTTTTTAGTTTTATTTAAGATATCCTTCTGTCCTTTGGCATCCTGAGTTTTATTTAAAGGAGCGGGAAAGTAACATGAATCCATTTTCAGTCACGATCATTTCTGAGACGCAAGTGCTGCACAGAACATCTGCCCTTAAACATTCTTAAGGAGAATGCTTGCCCCCACAGAAGTTTACACATTAGAAAAAATACATTCTTATAGTACACACTTTTAAAAATACAAATTAATTCAGGCTTGACTATCCACCATAACAGACAGCTCAAGATAGCATATTGTAACAAAGACATGGCATCCTCTCAGGCGTATTGCACAAAAGTGCATACTCACTACAGTAAAAAAGGAATATGCAGGAAGGGGAGTCAATTTTGCAAGAGCAACCTCCTGCATAAGTGACGCAAATTTTTAACAATGGACTTTTGCTATATTACCAGCAGAAGATCAGGATTCAGCAATCAGGAGGCATGCTATCTGTTGTTTGAAATTAGGCAATGGGTAGTTTATGCATTGTGTGTCCATAGCTAGACAGTGTGCAAGTCAAGTGAAAGAACCACCACCACCACCATGGCACAGATAGAAGAGAGATCAAGGCTGCTATCCCCTTTAATAATAGTGTAAAGAAGGCATTGCGGCAGGTGCAGTTTGCCTTGGTCCTGCAGCTCTGTATCATAAGAACTGCAAGTCCTGCTTTTAAAAAAATTGTACACAAACTTCACCTAGACCAACCAGTGTTCACAGAGCAACCTGTGAACTTTATCAAGTAGCAAAGAAAACTATTAAAAGAGACAAGAGCTGAACCTAAGAATATAAGAAGACCCTGCTGGATCAGGCCAGCGGCCCATCTAGTCCAACATCCTGTTCTCACAGTGGCCAACCAGATGCCTGTGGGAAGCCCACAAGCAGGACCTGAGTGGAAAGAACACTCTCCCCTCCTGTGGTTTCCAGGAACTGGTATTCAGAAGCATCCTACCTCCGACTATGGAGGCAGAGCATAGCCATCATGGATAGTAGCCATTGATAGCCTTGTCCTCCAGTCTTCCAGTGCATCTGCTTTCCCTTCTGCCTAGTGGAAAAAATGTTGGAATGTTGTAAATGTATATTTCCCTACAATCCAGAAAGCATGCTTCCATGCCACAGATGCCCTTGCATTGTGTATTGGCAAAAACTCAAGGCTTCCTTAAGATCTTCACTCCCAGATTTTCAAAGTTCAACAGGAGAGCTAACAAAGTTACCAGATCCAGCAACCATCTAAGCCAAATGGGGCAGGGCAGCCAAATATGTATAGTTGGTAGCAGAGTTGTTGTTGTTAAACAAAACCTCAGGAGAACAGAGGAACATCCTGAATGCAAGGCGTGGAAACAAGGAACCGTATTTATTACATAAGCATAGCTGAACGGGTGGGGATTGACAGATCCAGGTGTGAACAGACAGCCTGTTGGCCAGGGTCAGCCGCTGAACGATTGCAGAACCCACCAAAAAAAGGCGGGAAGGAAAAACACTGCTGAGGTGCTGGTGACTTACCTTTAGCAGGGCACTCCGGCTGGCGGCAGCTAGCTCCCTCAGGCTAGCGGCGGCTGAGACAGCTGCGGCGGCACTGCTAGGGGAGCCAGTGGGTGCAGCCGCCGCCGCCACGGGGTGACAGCCAGGGTTAGCAGCGGGGACCGAATTGCTTCCTCCTCCTGCGGACTTGTCCACACTACTGGTGGCGGCCGCGCTGCCCTGGGCTGTGGGGCTGCCCGGAGCACAACTGCCGCCACCGCAGCAGCCGCCTCCCGCCCCGGTTCGGGGTCTCTGTCGAATGCCGTCTAGCAGGCGGACGAGCAAGATATTGGCGGGCAGCTCGTCCACGCCGCAGCCCACCAGGATGCGGCACTCTGGGCAGCGGAGCTCGTGGCGGGAGCTGACAATGCTCTCCAGGCAGCGGCGGCAGAAAGTGTGCTGGCACGGGAGCACCTTGGCCGTCGTGTCCAGGCGCTCCAGGCACACGGAGCACTCCAGCAAGTCCAACAGCGACGACTCGTCCATGGCCCCTCCGCGGGCGGCGGCGGTTGCTGGGGGTCCCTCGCCGTTGCCGCCGCCGCCGCCGCCGCCCCCTCCTCCCTCTCCCGCTGCTCCAGCAGCAGCCCGCCGCCTCCGCCTCTCCTCAGCTGCCCGCTTCTCAGCGGCGGCTGCCTTGGAGGAGCACAGCCAGGACGCCCCTAGGAGCATTTAGACCAGCAACGGAGGCCGCTGGAGAAGCGGCAGCCACGGCACATGGCAGCTGAGGAAGGGGGCCGCCAAGCCCGCCTGGGGCCTGTCAGAAAGACCAGAGGGCGGGGATTGGAAATACGGTTTTCTCCCCACCACCACCGCCCGTCGCGACTTCCCAACAGGCAGATAATTCCCTTGAGTAGGCTGGGAAGTGAAAAGAGAAGGGGAAATTACACAGGTTCGCCCCGCCCCCCCGTCCTTGTCGTCTCCGTCCCGTTTGCCCTCAATTTAGAGACTCCTCGTCGACTCCTTGCCCCTCGGCAGGATCCTTTCGTGAGGTGAAGTCCTAGCCAGAAAGGGGGCCGCTGCATGCGCGCGGGAGGAGGCTGTCGGCACCTGTTCCCTCCAGGGTTCCTGTCGATTCCTTCAAACAGCGAGCGCCACGGATTAGGAAGAGGGGCTTTCTCGGCGTTGCTCCTCAGAGGAAGTGGCGGGAGGCAGCGGCGAGTATCCTCCTGGGCTCTGGAGAAAGTCTCTTCTCTTCAAGGCATGGTGCGTTGACCTCCTGCTGCCCCTTCTCGTCTCCCCTGCGGAGTTTAGCCACCTTCGCTCTCCCATAGCAGCCTCCCGCCTCGTTACCCGAGGGCAGCAGCTCACTCCAATCACTCCGACTCACAGGCTCACATCTTCCAAATGTTCCAAACGGCAGTGCCTCAGATCCAGGGGAGGCGAGCAGGAACAGACCAGCTTGGGGAGAAAAAAAGGAGGCACCGGCATACCCTTCGCGCAAATGCCGGCGCCTTCTCTTAACCCGCTTTCCCCCGCATCTCAGCAGGGAAAGGAAATACCAACTTCTCGCTCTTCGCTTCCAGGCACGATCCCCGTGAGAATGAGTTTAACTCTGATCAGAAACAACGGGCAAGTTCTGTTGCTCTGAGATCTGGGGGCTTCCTGCCCTTCATTGTTAAGGGATCCTCACGCCGCCGCTTGCTGCAGCTGGCCTGCGCTAACTCACCAGCAGGGCAGTCGCCCAGTCTCCGCCCTCTCCTCCGACGGCCAGTGCTATTATCCCCAAGGGATGCTGCTTGATGCTGCTAATCGAAGGAGGCTGAAGAGTGTGAATCAGCTAAGAGTCTCTTGTGAAAAGGCATCTGCTGTGCAGAGAGATTCCGACGCCAGAAATGTCTCCCATCTAGGAAGATTCAGCATCAGCAATGCCTCTGCTACTCCAGCATTGATCCGACAGTCTAACGTTTTTAGTTCCCACTTGAGGTTTCCGAACTCAGATCCAAAGGAAGTTGGGAAGATGTCAGCTGTAAAATTCCAACTTCGTGCAATAACTACGATGTTGCGACACTGCATAATGTACTTTCAGTCATCATAATGGGGGGGGGAGGTGCTTTCTCTTTTTCGGGCCCGGTCTCAGGCCAGCGTCAGAGCAACGGAAATACGTACCCCTGAAGCAATATGGGAAGATGGGGAAGTTTGCAGAAGTTTGCTCAAATCGGACAGGGAAAACATATTTCTTTCAGTGGACTTCCCTCTAGTGGAATTCCTTGTGAACAGCATCTGGTGTATTTGCTGATGGAAAGAGATTTCAGTTTTTTTCCCCTTAGCAAACTGACTGATCTTAGTAACAATGTAGTATTTGTTAAAATTAATGCTGATTTTCATTTAATTAGCTAGTTTCAGCTAACCAGACAGTGGTGTTACACATCCTAGCAGTCCACGTTAATATGCATGATCTGGTTAATGTAAAACACTGGCATATATATTGTAGATTGGACTGCCAAGTAATTATGTTTGAGAAGTCCTGAAATCTGACTGAAATATTTCTGTATTTTTTAAAAATTCCAATGCTGATATATTCACTGAATAATAACATTTAGTGCAGTAGACTATAATATAAACACAATTGATTAACAAATACCAGACTCCATATTGATTAACAAATACCAGACTCAGAAACTATTGCACTTTTCTTAGCTGTTTGTTTCATTCCACCACCACTATCAACAATATGCTGCCAAGAGGAAGGCTGATGTGACCCAGTTTATTGTTATTTATATTTATTATTTATTTATTAAATTTATTAGTCGCCCATCTGGCTGGTTGTCTAGGCACTCTGGGCGACGCACACATAAAAACATACAATTCACATTAGAGCCTTAAAATCCCAACAATAACACTAAAATCTAACCGACCCCAAAGGCCTGCCTGAAGAGCCAGGTTTTCAGAGTCCGGCGGAAGCTCTATTAAATATTATCATTGCCAGACGTTTGGGGGAAAATACAAAGACCTTTTTGCATGCAAAAAGATAGAAGATGGGGGTAGGGTATGGATAAGGTAGACATGGAATAGGCAGGGGGCAGCCCTATCTTTGCCCATGATTTACTTAGCATCAAGTATGTTCTTGGAATAGGGAATATTCCAAAACCAGCCTTTCAGGCCTTTATCTTCATGCAAATCATTGCTTTCCATAATCCAATCCGCCTGTGCTTGAAAACATTTTGTGGTTTTTAGTCACCCTTCTATTCTTCCCCTGAGTAGCACTTTTAATAAATCATCCGTTAATGATTTCTGTACACAATAACAGCCACACACAGTCCAATTGTCTGATTGTCATATATCTAATATCAATAACGTCACTCCTTGGCATACAATGCAATAGTAATCACAAGAAGATGTTGTCTGTAAGAGAACAATCAAACACAGAGCTGAAGGAACATGAAGCTCTCTGGTCCTCAAACCACACCACTGGAGTAGGCTTCACTCCTTTCAGTATGGATTTGATAAGGCTGCCTCTTATTTAGCAGTCGGATGATCCTTTGTTGCTGTTCAGCAATGTTCAGCAATGTCTTTGCAGAAGAGACCAAACTATCCAATAAGATAAACTATAAATAATACTGATGTACAGAGAAATGTGAAATACAAGTATCAAGGACTTAGGTACTAGCTTAGTAAAACTCAATCTCAGGAATAGAAGCACTGGAGAACATATAAGGATAATGTGCATTAATTTGGATAGGGGAGGGAAATAGAGAAGCACTAGAGATGAGTGTAACAAAATAAGAGGACTCTTCTGCTTCAGCTTATTTCCTTCAAAGATGCAAATTTTAAATTTTGTTAAAGTCACTAGACTTGGTTCTGCTGTTAATGAAGAATCCTATCCTAACTTATATCTCTGAGTTACAGTGGCTGAAGGAGGATAGGATTGCTACCAAATCTTCTATAACTGGGTAACTCCGTGTAGGGCTGGCACAGTGAAGATATAATTACATCATAGAATAACATTCAACAATGTCCACTTCTCTTGCACAACAGGACTTCCCCTTCCTCTTCTCCCCTCCTACAACACCCCACATCCCCCCAAATATGCTTCAAAGGATTGGGTGATCCTCTGCAGCAGATTTTGGGGGGTATGGGGGCTGCAGCCAGAAGGAGAGGAAGGGAAAGTCCTTTTGCATGAGCAGACGTCTGCTTATGTGCTCACTTAGAGCACATACATTATGCCATTGTAATTTTAAGGACTATGTCATCATAACTGATGGCTTGAACAAGGAATCAGATATAGATGGAAACATGGTGGGATGTTAACTAATGCAGTTGACATCCTAGCCTCTCACAGGGCTAGGTCCTCCCAGAGGTAAAGCAATGCTCTAAAATAGCTGTCAAAACCAAATACCCATTCAGATCAATACAGAAAATTCATGAAAGCTGTTCTCACCTTGTGCCCCTCAGCTATACCTGAAGTTAGGATCCCAGCTAACCAACCACAACATAGCACCAGGGTATATAAGCCCCAGGAAGGGAACATAGCATATATCAGAAGATGTTCAGCATGGAACTACATCACTCTGTCTTCACATCTAGTGCTTTTTTTGTAATGGTACCTTCCAGTACGGAGTAGCCACACCTCTTTTTTTGTTGCTCATAGCAGTTATTTTGTGCTGGCACCCACAACACTTTTGTCAAGATATTAGTACCAGCACCTCATTTTTTTAAACCAAAAACAGCACTACCCGTATCTATAGAACTATGGATGCACAAGTGGGGGGTTTCAGTGATGGGGGATTTTGCACAAAGAGCCAGGGCCAATAACAAAGTAGGAAGGGCAAGGAATAACACTTGCTATTTGCCTTAGATGAGTTCATAGTAGGCATACAATGGAAGTGTTAGCCCACTGACTGGACTGAAGGATTGTCTTATCCTGGCTAAAGGATTATCACTAAGTGAATGTCATCATTTTAGAGTTTGTGACCATGATCCTCAGAATTCAAAACTGTCCCAACACCAGGGCTGGATTATCCATTAGGCTTAGTAGGCTGAAGCCCAGAGCTCTTGGGAGCCTGTGGGGCGCTGGCCCAAGGGCCCCTGGAGCTACAGAGGGCCCTCTGCTCTCCTTCCGCGACTCGCAGAAGCAGGACAGGAGCCATGGATCGCGGGACAAGGGCTTCCAAACTGCCCGCCATCCCCCCGCTTCACTTTCCTTTTTCTCTGCTGTTTTTTGCAGTTTTCCATCAATCAAGATGGCGGCCGAGGTTTCCCTAAGGGGCTGAAGCCTCTGCCGCCATCTTAGTTGCTGGCATGCATGCCTGCCTAAGAGGAGAAGGGCCCCCCAAGCACCAGTCAGCCTAGGGGCCCTGCTCAGCTTAATCCGGCCCTGCCCAACACTCACTGCACCAGACTCATCTAAATCTAACCTCCAAATAAGCATTTTGGACATAGGCCGTATAGTGTTAATGCTGAAATAGGCCTTTGTTAAGGATTGGTTAATATTCGATAAATTACCTATTCAATAGATTCTGTTCACAGCATTATGCTGTTACAATCTGTGATGGCAGGGAATCAGACATTTATTTGACCAAAAGGTCTTACAATATATTATTATCCAACCAAGAAAAAAATCCTATGATCAGTGAATAGAAATTCAGCAAGCATTCCCCTTGAACCAGGAGGAAAAAAATTCAACCAAGTTATGGTGCTGCTTTTTTGATCAAAATAACTTCAAAATAATTTGGAATGTGTTTTCAAATGTAACATTCCCAGTGTTTCTTTTTGCCAGCTCATTAGCAATTAAAACTAACATTAGCAATTAAAACTGATCCTCTTTAATGTTGCAGATTTTCCTTTTGCTTTCTGTGTTATTCTAGGTGCAAGGCCGCTTGTTCAGCAGCAGCAGTGTTCTGGAGCAGGGGCAAGATTAAGCAAGAAGTATGATTCACTCCAAAGAGAAGATGAAGGGAATTTTCTCCTTCAAAATGGACTACTGTTTACCTAATTCACTCACATCTGCACCTTTGCACCTTCTATTTGTTTTTATCTCTAAGTAAAGAAGTGTTACCTCTTACTATGAAAACCCTATTCATAGGGTCGCCATAAGTCAGGATCGACTTGAAGACAGTCCACTTCCATTTTCAAAGAAGTGTTAAATTACACACACACACTCAGAGGAAATCCCCACACCACCCCATTTAAGACCATTAGTCATTAATGAACAAGGTGCCTTCCAGATGTTGTTGGGACTCCCATCAGTCCCAGCCAGCAGGGATGATGGGGCTTGCAATCCAACAAAATCTGGAAAGCATAATTTTGGCTACTTCTGCCATAAATGTTTGAATGAAAGATATGTGATTATGCAATAAAACATGCCTCTGTTTATAGTAAGTAAATGCAGCAAACGTGCCTTCTTCATATTGTGTGTAGTAGTCCTAAAAATGGGATGTTAAAATTAAAAAACTTAAACAGCTTTGATAACTCTGTTGTTCCATGACAAAAACAAATCCAAAAGCCACATTATGAAAACACATTTATCAGGGCCAACTAAAATATGTTTTGATTTCTCCAGAACCCTTCTTTGTCCCAACAGACCTTGGGGCAACCTGCCATATTTTGCACCTAGCACAAGCTAATCTCTTTAAGTCTGCATAACACCTCCCACACTCCACTTAAGATGGTTGCAAACCACAGATTTGGGTTTTTTACCAGCATATTTCAAGATGCTTCATAGGAAGTGATTTAATAATCAGTTAGTGATGATGATGATAATTCCTTGTCTCCATCCTTTTTGTTTTCCTTAAGAGTTCTGAAGAACCAGAGAGCTTGCTCACAACTTTGTGACATTTTAGTTAGTCCAACTAAAGATGATACCCTCTGCAGGCTTAAAATTGATATTGTCTGTAATGTGAATATAAAGCCTACATTGATCAGAATGCTCAGTTTGAATTACAAATTACTCTTAACACTGCCTTTTTTGTCTGCATTTGCAGCTATCATAACAAGAGTAGATGAGAGGGGCTCAAAGGTGATTTCAGGTTCATGTATGAAAGAGCTCATAATAGTCTATGTTCATAGCCCAGCCCTGAACACTGATGGCCTGTATGGAAGAGAAGGCTCCTTATAAATTTAAAAAAATGATTCTAGGTTAAGAACATATTTGGAGCAGAGGATAGGAGTTCATTCTTCCTTCAGTTGAACTGTCTGGGGTATTGAGCCACTTCCCATGTGTTACACTTTTTAGTCAGTGCTGAAAATTAATGATAGAAAAGCTCATAATGTATATCTGTCATTCTAAGGCGCCATGAAAATATATTGATTTCTAAGAAAGATGCAAGTTAGTGAACTGTCTGGATTTTCAGTATTCCCTGCTCTTTTGAGGATACTTTTAACATAGCATTGTGCATCATCGGTAGGACAGTGTGGAATATGCATCCATTTATGCATAAGCATGTTGGTACAGCTGAAAATCACATTGAGTTGATGAGATTATTCACAGGGGTTTTGGAAATAGTCAACACCAGCACTACCACATTTCTTCAAGCTGAGAGGTCATTGGGGACAAAGTAAATGCTTTGTAACAGACTATAGGAAATGTAATCCTTCCAGTTTGCAAGGACCTCACTCCTCCGGCAAGGGTGATTAAAGCTCTCATGACTTCAGTTATTTTGAGGTTTCTTTTTCACCACTGGCTACCAACTATATATGGGCAGTACAAGTTTCACCAGAGTTTAGCCAAAATCAAAATGGATTACTCACACACCACTTTATTTATTTATTTATTGTATTTATATACCACCTCATAGCCGAAGCTCTCTGGGCGGTTTACAGTAACTAAAAACATTAAAACAATTATACAAATTTAAAAACACATTTTAAAAACAATTTAAAACACAATTTAGAATTTTAAAACAATTTAAAACATGCTAAAATGCATAGACGTTTAATTTACAGGTGCAAATGGCCAATTTCAAATGCAAAGGAAACGGATATAGCAGGGCAGAGATCTATTATAGTCCAGGGAGGGAGAGAATCCTGAGCATCTTCCCACTATATGACACTGAACTTGACACTGCAAGTTTGACCCTCTCTGTGAACAGAAGAGATTTTTCAGTCCGCAGAAGTTGTTATTCTTGCATTCAGCAGCAGACTCCATGTGAGGGCCTCCACACATTCATATGTGGAACAAATTCTTGATGTTAAGTTGGGGGGAATCCAAAAGGTACAATAAATTCACAAGAGAAAGTTGAGTTTAAAATGTTTGAGAAAGACTGACTTAAGATAAGAAGACCTGGAGTTGCTTAGAGGATGACCGAGAAGGAAGAAAATAAACAGTAGGTAGCATAGTGATTTGGAGGATATGGGATTTCTGAAAATGTTTACTTTAAATAGGACACTTTGTCTCAGCTGACAAAACACCTGGTGTCAAACTTCTCAAGTGTTAAGTAATTATTTAACCAATTAAGTAATGGGAGTAACAGGTTCTTGAAAAGAGATGTTCACACATTTTGAGCATCTTTCCACATTGATCCATGCATCCAAACTATTTTAAAGGTACAGTTGTTAAGGTGCACTCTATACATTTCTTTAATAGAAATATAGATGTTCTGGGAATAGAGGTTGAAGAGAAATTGAGCACACTAAAAAGAATACAAGTCAACACCTCTGAACATAGCCTAACAGACTTGGGCCACATTCACACTACATATTTATTCCACTATTATTCCACTTTAAACAGTCATGGCTTCCCCCAAAGAATCCTGGGAAATGTCGTTTGTGAAGGATGCTAAGTGTGTTAGGAGACTCCTATTCTCCTCACAGAGTTACGATTCTCAGAGTGGTTTAATAGACAGCCCCTCTTCCCAGAGAACTCTGGGAGTTGTAACTCTGGGAGGAGAATATGGATCGCCTGACAATTCTCAGCACCCTTCACAAACGACACTTCCCAGGATTCTTTGGGGGAAGCCATGTCTGTTTAAAGTGGAATAATAGTGGAATAAATGTATGATGTGAATGTGGCCTCGTATTGGTACAAGAAACCCTTTGCTCAATAAAAAATATCGGCTCTATATTATTTTTCTATAAGTGCTATTTTTTTGTAAGTCCAGAAAGATAGTAACCACTGTGCACAATTAGAAGAAAATTTTATTCCATGAGCCATGATTAATGATCAATTAAAATGTGTACTGTACTTCAGAACATGTAAACTGCTATAAAAGCACTAAGTATGATTACTACCCCTAAGGAAGAAAAGCAGTTTTCATATCCAGTAGTAGGAACAAATGCCTATTTAAAAACAAAAACAAACCCTGCTATCTTGTTCTTACTTTCCTGTGCTGGAATAAGAATAACTGAAATGTACTCATACTTAGATATTGATATAAACATCTGAATATTAAGCAGATCCAACAATCTGAACTTTAATGTGGATGTAGAATAGATAGCTATTCTACATCGAAGTTAAAGTTCAGATTGCTTGATCTATTTAATATTCATATGGTTGTGTGCATGCCTCACGATCTGCTTTCAGATTATTGAAATTCTTGAATCAGAAGAAGCAAGTTTTCCTTTTTCTGATGAAAACTATGGAATCCATGAGGGAGATGATGGCACTGACCATATACCAGTACAATGTGCCAATGACATACTGTCATGGACATTTGTCATGGACATATTGTCTTCCTCTCCATACAACTGAGCCTAAGGTAGGAAACTGTATAGATCAATTCAACTGTGTTTACTCAAAAGTAAGTCCAATTGTCCTCAACTGACTTACATCCAAGTAAGCCTGCACGGAGTAGAAGCCTTAGTCTAGAACACTGTTCTTTAACCTTGGGTCCCCAAATGTTGATGGACTACAATTTTCATCATCCCTGACCATTGACCATGCTGTCTGGGGATGATGGGAGTTGTGGTCCAACAACATCTGGGGACTCAAAGGGAAGAACAGTGGCCTAGAACATAACATGTTGATGCTCATACTATGTGACAATCTGAGATTATCTGAGGAAAACTTGCTGAACCATTTATTTATTTATTTATTTATTTATATCCTGCTCTTTCTCCCAGCAGGAGCCCAGGGCAGCAAATCAAATGTATGATCCAGGAATCAAATGTATGATGTGTGTATCAAATTGGTGAAATGGTATGGATATAGAAAGCTTCTTGTTATTCATTCTACATAAGAACCTACTAAGAAATAGCACAGACAAGATGGATCTGTGGTAGTTCTTTAATAAACGAATATAACAGAAGACTATCAATCTAAAATATCTTGTCCTTCATAAGATCTTTTACATCACCAGGGGCATGAAAGCAGATGGAAGAGGTGGCAGTTTAATATAAGGGTACTGCACAGTTACTGACTGGTACCTGAGGATGAAGGAAGGGAAGTCAAAGCAAGTCAGATCAAACCATAGAAATTTTGTGGCTTACATTCCAAAATAAAACAATGTTAATTTGAGCTCATTAAAAACAAATCCTTCCTTAGATGGAGTACACTGTGAACCAATAGTGAAAGATTATCCTTTTCTGATGTAAGTGGTTGAGCAGAGGAATCCAGCCCCCTGATCCGCCATGCTGGAGGGAGTCTGGATGATGCAGAGGTGTCCCTCTGCCCAGTTCTGCACAGATCTGCAGAGCTTGGAGTGGGACTGCCTTCTTGAGCTAGATCTGCTGTTGTCACGTTATGGCAATGGACCCAATTTGACCTCTTTGCTACACCAGTCCAGGAGCTGGTGTAGCAGAGGCATTCCCCCCCCCGCTTCTGCCCTGACTGTCATGAGCAGTGGGGGGTGGATGTGATGGTGGCTATGCTTCCCCATGAAGCCCCGCTGTTGCCAGTTGGGGCTGGATTGCCTTCTAAGTTGCCAATCAGAAATTTATTTAGCAGTTGGTTCCATCTTCTCAGTGCTACTGAACTTCCATTATAAAAAGAACAAGCCAGACTAGTTGGTCTGTTATATCTTGGCTGGTGAAGGCCGGCAGGGCTGTAACCACCGGCTGGGCCAAAGAGGTGATAAATGCCTCCTTGAGAGGGGGAGTAGTCCCTGGTAGTCTCAAGGAGGCAGTAGTGAGACCTCTTCTAAAGAAACCTTGTTTGGACCCAGATATTTTGAACAACTATAGACCGGTGGCGAATGTCCCTTTTTTGGGCAAGGTCTTGGAGTGGGTGGCCGCCGGCCAGCTCCAGGCGCTCTTGGATGAAACTGATTATCTGGATCCGTTTCAATCCAGTTTTAGGCCCGGTTTTGGCACTGAAACAGCCTTGGTCGCCCTGTATGATGACCTTTGTCGGGAGAGAGACAGGGGGAGTGTGACTCTGTTGATTCTCCTTGATCTCTCAGCGGCGTTTGATACCATCGACCATGGTATCCTTCTGGGGAGGCTCGCAGAGTTGGGAGTTGGGGGCACTGCTTGGCAGTGGCTCTGCTCCTACTTAGCGGATTGTCGCCAGAAGGTAGTGCTTGGGGAACATTGCTCGACACCCTGGACTCTCCATTGTGGAGTCCCTCAGGGGTCGGTCTTGTCCCCCATGCTCTTTAACATCTACATGCAGCCTCTGGGTGCGGTCATCAGGAGTTTTGGAGTGCGTTGCCATCAGGACGCTGATGACACGCAACTCTACTTCTCCTTTTCACCTTCTTCAGGTGAGGCTGTTGATGTGCTGAACCGTTGCCTGACCACGAGAATGGACTGAATGAGAGCTAATAAACTGAAACTCAATCCAGACAAGACTGAGACACTGTTGGTGAGCTCTTTACCTGCCCAGATGGTGGATGTTCATCCTGTTCTAGATGGAGTTACACCCCCCTTGAAGGAACAGTTTCGTAGTTTGGGGGTCCTTTTTGACCCTTCCTTGTCGCTTGAGGCTCAAGTGGCCTCGGTGGCACGGAATGCGTTTTACCATCTTCGCTTAGTAGCCCAACTACGCCCCTATCTGGACAGTGACGATCTCGCCTCAGTTGTTCACGCTCTGGTAACCTCTAGACTGGACTACTGTAATGCGCTCTACGTAGGGCTGCCCTTGAAGACCGTTCGGAAACTTCAGCTAGTGCAAAACGCGGGAGCCAGGTTGTTGACGAGGACCTGTTGGTCCGCGCATATAACACCTGTCCTGGCCCATTTGCACTGGCTGCCTATTTGTTTCCGAGCCAGATTCAAGGTGCTGGTTTTGACCTATAAAGCCTTACACGGTGTGGGACCGCAGTACCTTGTGGAACGCCTCTCCCGCTATGAACCTACCCGTTCACTTCGTTCAGTATCCAAGGCCCTCCTCCGGGTACCAACTCACCAGGATGCCCGGAGGATTGTTATTAGATCTAGGGCCTTTTCTGTGGTGGCCCCCGAACTGTGGAACAGCCTACCTGAGGAGATACGCCTGGCGCCTACGGTACTTTCTTTTAGGCGCCAGGTTAAGACCTGGCTATACTCCCAGGCATTTTAATGTTCAATGCTTTACATCTAATGTTTTTCGTTTAACTTGTTGCTGTTTGTTGTTGATTTTATTGTAATATTGTATTTTAATCTTGTTTTGTTCACCGCCCAGAGAGCTACTCGCTATGGGCGGTTTATAAATGAAATGAAATGAAATAAATAAATAAATAAATAAAAAAGGGATTAAGGGGATCAAACATAAAACCCCAGGATATTTGTCTATTCAGGACTTTATCACAGGGTTTTAGACTCCCAGACTCTGTAGATGGCACTCTTGGTCTGTAAAGGTTTATCTCAGTATTCCATAATCTTTATAAAGGTTATAAAGGTTTATCTCAGTATTCCATAATCAGGACACAACAAATACAGAATCCCCAGCAGCACCTGCTTAACAGCCTTCATTGGGAGGTATTGATTCTAAGATTGTCAGCAGCTGAAATAATATTGCTTGAGGACTAGTAAGGCCTGCTTTCATGCTTCCTTCCCATCTGCTCAACCAGTAAGTTTTGTCAATAAACACTTTATTGTACAAGGCACCATAAATCTTCAGGCTTCTCTATGCAGAAAAGAAACTGATCTTGTCAAAGACTGCCCTGTGACTTACTCAGGGACGTGAGGAGCTTGAAATAATATGCATACATGGCAGTTTATAGCAGTGATCAACATAATGCCATGTAGTTGTGCTATATGAAGCACAGCAATAATCTTATACATCCTAAGCATCCATAAATGTTCCTGTTTAAATATGTAAGGAATATTCAATTTGCCTTTTTCTGCCCAATTATTATGAGAAAAATAAGATAATGTTTAGTACAAACTGGGTTCAGCATGCAAGATTTATGAAGCATTAAAAATTAAAAACAGGAGTACAATAATATTTCAGTGCCTTAACGCATACAGTTTTAGAAGTCCTACTGATTATTAATTGAATTGTAGTTGATGATAAATGCTTGATTGTACAAGCAACAACAGGATCAGCATTACTGAACTTAAGAATGTTTCCCAATTTAAATTATATTTCCTATAAAGTTGTTGCTGCAATTGATTTTGACTTAACTTTTGGGGGGGGAAATTAGCTCCATGAATGAAGGCAGTGCAAATTATGGCTATATAGGAAAAACGTTTATTTCTTCATCCAGTAAATGCCAACATTGTTATTGTCTTGTTATGCCATATGAAATGGTTAACATTCAGACTGAATATTTCCATGACCAAGTGACTCATTAGACAAATGCTACTATAGTCAAGTGTATTCAAAAATGCATACATTTCTATAGTAAAATTAGATATGAGTTATATAGGATACTGTAAATAGAAGAGCTTGTATAAGTTACTTTTTTGAACTACAACTCCCATCAGCCCCAGTGGCCATGCTGGCTGGGGCTGATGGGAGTTGTAGTTTTAAAAAGTAACTTTTCCAAGCTCTGGGAAATAGAGGCCTACTTTTCCAAATCAGCTTATCTCCCTTACATTTTTGTTACTAATATTTAAAAATCAATCTACTCAAACATGAAGTGCAAAGCAAAGCAAGCATAAAATAAATTGAGTAAACAAACATACAAATCTATCCAGTTGCTTTTAATGTAATTTACAACCTCCTTTTTACAAAGCTGTTAATGCATCATCGTATAATTCTGAGGTCTGTAGGATTTCAGATTTCTCGAAATAAAAGCTGGAAGTTGTGATCCACAAAGTGTAAAGTAGAGATGGCCCATTAGCAGCTAGAGAAAGATTTTTTTTATATGTGTGAGTAGGAGTGCTTTGTAAATTGCTCTGTTTTTATCTGAGTGGTACTAAATAAAATGTATACATATCTAATTAAAATATCGAGGTTGGCACTGTGAACCTATATACTTTTAAAGCTCGAACTAATGTATTGTCCCAAACCTGTACATTTGCGTGGGATGCACAAATGGAATACGTGTAGAGCCATATGAAAAAAAGCAGATAAGAGAAAAATCAACTCATTTGAAATGTGGTGCTGGAGGAGAGCTTTGCGCATACCATAGACTGCGAAAAAAACAAACAATTGGGTGTTAGAACAAATTAAACCAGAACTGTCACTAGAAGCTAAAATGATGAAACTGAGGTTATCATACTTTGGACACATCATGAGAAGACATGATTCACTAGAAAAGACAGTAATGCTGGGGAAAACAGAAGGGAGTAGAAAAAGAGGAAGGCCAAACAAGAGATGGATTGATTCCATAAGGGAAGCCAGAGACCTGAACTTACAAGATCTGAACAGGGTGGTTCATGACAGATGCTCTTGGAGGTCACTGATTCATAGGGTCGCCATAAATCATAATTGACTTGAAGGCACATAACAACAACAATCATGAGATCAAATGCGTGTGTGTGTTGTGAACATCACCCCTCCCTGTTTTCAGTTATCTTTCACGCATCTTTGTGAAAGGGTGCTGAACTGTTTGTACAGGGGTGGTTAATGGTCTTACCCTCTTTATATGGCAATGTGTATTACTTCACTTAGTTCAAAAAAATGGAAAGCAAGCCCTGCTGTATTGGCGGGGGAGCGTTCTTCTGCTCATTCTGCTGAATTGGGCCCTGGCTTCTGCCCCAAAGTCCTGTGCTGACAACAACACTGGCTGCATGTATGCTCAGGCTTATTAGACCCAGGTGCTACTTCTGTCACCCAAATTACAAGTGTGGCTAATACATTAGATACACTGCATCTTTTACTGAATTACCTCTGAATTACTTCCTTTGAATATGTTTTGAGCTGCTAAAATGGTCTGTGCTCAGCAGCGGAAACTATGAGCTGCCCATAAAGTAAATAAGCAGTTGATAAAGTGCTTGAAACAACTGAAATGGGCAAAATCCTTGCTTGAACAAGAATTAAACCTGCAGCATCAACTACAGGAAAACTTTTCCAGGGGGTGGGGGGCAGGCATGTGTGTCTTTTGCAGCAAAAACAGCAAAGCGTCTTGTGGCATCTTATGGACTAATAAATTTATTATAGTATAAGCTTTTGTGGATTCAATGTCACTTTATTAGATTCATGGAGTGAAATTATAACTGGCAGGCAGATAAAGGAGAAAACGTAAGGTGGGAGCTGACTGGCAATGAGATTAAAAAATTATAGTCAGTGATCATTAAAGTTTAAATGTGTGTTTAAATAGGCACACCTTTAACCTTTTCCAGTAGCAGATTGGTGATAATTTACTCAGCATTGCTGAGATGATTGTATTAACACCTGTAGTGGGACAGAAAACCATGCACAAGAAACAGTACTAAATAGCACAGATATCCTTGAAATAGACACCTTTCATTATATATTGGAACATTACCAGTAACTTGATTATCAGAGGGCTGCAAGAGGCATTTTGCTCATGCCTTCAGAGTTGCCTTTCCTCTTCTGTCCCTGCATGCACCCCAAAACTGCTCCAGGGGGCTTCCCAACCCTCTGCAGCAGGTTTTGAGGGTGTGCTGAGGGCAGCCGAGGAGAAGAGAAAAGAAAAAAGTTCCATTGCATGTTGAAATTGACTATTTGAGCCAGAATGTGGGAAGGAATGCTCACGGAAATGTGCATCCTGTTTGCAAGTAAGGCAGTGAGGATGACATCTGCATTTGGATATGCATAATTTCACAGCATGACTGTCAGTAGGATGCACTGTTTGGATGTGCATCTTGTGAAAAGTGTGACAAGAGCAACTCCCATTTGGTCCTCTTTGCATGGGGAGAGAGATGGAGAGATAGTCCCTGTAGCTACCTAGGCTGCCACTGACCTTGGCTCATCTTTTCTGTCTGTTTTCCTTCCATCTCGTCTCAGGGAGCTATTCACACCTCTGACTCACCTTCCTGTTTCTTCTCTGCTGATCACCGAAGGAGAAGAAGCCATGTTCTCTTTGTCTCCTCTCCTCTAGCATGAGGGGTGATGTCCAGGCATGACCATTGCAGCCTCTAACTTAGCTAGAAAGAAGTAGCACCTTTCCTATCCAGTACATATTTCTATTAATACACTTTTCTCATTTTGAAACCAAGTCTAAGTCTGAGTGATTTAAAGCAAAGAAAAAGCTCACTTTCTCAAAGGTAAAATCACATCCCTACAGCACAGAATGCTGAACAAGCTACACTAAGCTAAACTCTGCTAATTTACTAAAACTCTAATTGGTCTAATAGTCATTGGAGAGCCATCACGTCTGAGTGTTCATTCCTGTCCACATTCTGCTCCAACTTGTCATGCACAGCTATGTACGGCTAGAGCTAGATTGAAAAGAAAGATTTGCCATGCAGCATTGATGGACAATCGACTTTCCAGTGCAGCATCACCAGATAAAGAACAGTGGCTGGATTGCCTGGTG
The DNA here is from genome assembly GCF_030035675.1 of Rhineura floridana. Lineage (NCBI taxonomy): Eukaryota > Metazoa > Chordata > Lepidosauria > Squamata > Rhineuridae > Rhineura > Rhineura floridana. The sequence continues at coordinate 53,484,579 of NC_084484.1, forward strand.
ACAGGGATGCATTCCTTCCTCTCCCCTGAAACAGCAACAGATCAAGGGAACAAGAGCTACAGAATGTGTGAAAGAGTGGAAGGTAGGAACGGTCATGGTTCAGTGGGAAAAGCATCTGCCTTGCATGCAGAAAGTTCCAGGTTCAATCCCCAGCATCTTCAGGTAGGCTGAGAGAAACTCCTGGAATGCCTGAAACCCTGGAGAGCCACTGCCAATCAGTGTAGACAATCCTGAGCTAGAATGGTCAATGGGTCTGACTCAGTACAGGTCAGACCAAACTTGGTTGGGCAGTGCCCCACTTGCCAGAATGGACAAACCTTCATTAGTACCGCTGCAGCTTACCGGGATGGGGATGGGTTAGGGTGGTGGCAAGGTGAGGGCTGTGCAAATGCACTGGCAGGGATGCCAGATTGACTCCACCAATGCATCCATGCAGCCCTGACTTTGCTGCCCAAATTCCATCCAGGTAAGCTGCAGCGTTGCCTGTGTCAAGAAGGCAGTTCCACAGCAGTGCCTCACCTCACCAGTTCCTACTAATAGAGGCATAAAATAATGAGCCCGGGGGAGACTAACTGAAGGCACAATAAAACAAAAAGGTCTTAACTGCAAATCTAAACACCCATAAACACTATGCCAATGTGGTGTAGTGGTTAGAGTGTTAGACCAGGGCCTGGAGACTAGCCATGATGCTCACTGAGTGGCCTTGAGCCAATCAGGCTCTCTCAGCCTAACCTACCTCACAGAGTTGTTGTGAATGGAAAGAGGAAGAATGATGTATGCCATTTTGAGCTTCTTGGAGATATAAATGGGATATAAATAAATAAAGAGGAGGCTAATCAGGCCTCTGAGGAAAGGAAATAACATGAACATCTCTGCAGAGAAAGTCATGCCCTGTGACCCAGCCAATCGTAGCTTTGATGGCAACAAGATGTGGAGCAAGGCCTTAGGTTATGAATCCCGTGGGCAGATGGTTTATCTGAGAGAAGGCAGTGCTTCAAATAAGCTCATGCCAAACCATTTAGGACTCTGGTCACCTTGTATCCCTGATAGATCTTGTAGGTCAACACATTACACTACTGTCAGACCAAGTTATGAGGCACTGAAAAGATATGGGCATGCTTTAGTGAGTATCATGTCTAATACCCCAACGGTGAAATGTGAAAGATGTTTTTGGCGGATCTTTACTTTCATGAGGAATGAAGAACTCAAAAGGTAAATTATTTCCATGAAGACGCTGTCAGGATCATACAACAGCATTATGTACACCAGGGAATTAAGCGAACTAATCTATGCTTACTTGTACTGTAAGATTCCTTGTACTATGAGAACATGACACATTTATCAGTACCCCCACTGGAAGGGTTTTTACTAGTTAGTTTAAAGCCAGAGGCGAACCATTCATTTGGACCATTAAGTTGAATACTGAGCAGCTAACAACAGACTAATTAATGTCGGTATAAAACACATGCAGTTCTTTTTTACAGCAATGCAATTAATTCTCAGTAAGACAAAAATACAACACTTAATTCCAGTCAGAAAACAAATAGATGCACGCAGTTTCATGTTAAAGAAAAAAATAAATTAAAGACTGGGAGAAAGGTCCTAGCCCAGCCTTCTCTCTAATTTTCTATGCAGAGGCAGTAGTATCGTGGCAAATTGAGAAGTGCAGGGTCCCTTTGTGAGTCATGCTACACCTCTCACTGCCACCCCTTCTAAGGTTATACTGTTACGCAAAAAGGCTCTTTACATCTGGAGGAAGCTTCAATAATCACCAGATGAGAAACCAGAGATATAAAACAACACCTTTATTGATTAATTACCTACATCTTTTGCAAAAGAGAGACAAAGCATTCGACTAACGCCAGAATCCTAGTCTGAAAAGCATAGCTGCACAGATAGCTTGATATATGGCTCTCAAGTCCTCCACATACACAGCCCCTCCCATCTTGTTAGCAACACTTGTCAGCGACTCCATTGTCTTTGCATTTAGAGCGTTCTAATCTTGAGCGCTCCCTGTGCTGTTCCTACCTCCCCCAGGCACAGCATATTCTTCGCTCAGTCCCTATCTTCTTGGAAGGTGTCCCGTTACATTGGTAAGCTAGCATTTTGAGCATCAAACAGCAACTAAGCATTTTGGCCTTCTCAGGCACTTTTAGTATCCACAGAAGAATTTTGCTTTTCTGCTTCTAAGTTAATTCAGGTTAATCCATTTTCTGCTGTGTCATATTAACACTACATACTATAGTTTCCAAACTATATATCTCATTTCATATCAATACCACTGACACTCATTGGGCCTTGCACAACTGATTTGGAAAGCTACAGAAATAAAGAAAAAAAACATGATGTTGTATTAGGGTTGCCAGGTTCAAGGCCTGAGACTGATCCTGTATCTTTAGGAAAAGAGAAAGTCAGCCAAGCGCAGGTGTTCTTGCAACCCTGTAATGAGAAAAACCACAAGGTGGAATTATTTCTTCCCCCTGCACAACTTTTAAAGATACAGAAGATCTCTTGGAGGCTGGGCCTGGCAACCAAGAGGTCTTCTGTATCTTTAAAAGTTGTGCAGGGGGTAGGGAGAATTCCACCTTATGTTTTTTCCCATTATAGTGTTGTAAGAACACCTGCACTTGGCTGACTTTCTCTTCTCCTAAAGATATAGGATCAGTCTCAGGCCCTGAACCTGGCAACCCTATATTGTCATCAAGGATTTTTCTAAAAAGCATATTGTGGTTTTAGAAGCCCATTTGTTGAAAGATCCTTCCATGCTTTCTCCACCCCAATGTTAAGTACCTAAAATAATAAAATGACCTTTAACTATCATTCTTTAACTATCATTCTTGTTTCTAATCTTATCATACAATCCAGCAAAAAAAAATAACAACCTATTTTATCAAGATAAATTTGCTATAGTGTCATGCAACCCAATTATTTGCATGTTTACTCATAACCACTGTGATCAATTATGCTTACTCTCAAGTAAACCAAGTTAGCTTTAACATGTTGGCGTTGCTGCCTTCCTAGGTGAGACAATTGCTTCCTCATTTGCTCCTAGGGTTGCCAGGTTCAGGGCGTGAGACTGATCCTGTATCTTTAGGAGAAGAGAATGTCAGCCAAGTGCAGGTGTTTTTGCAACACTGTAGTGAGAAAAACCACAAGGTGGATTTCTCCCTACCCCCTGCACAACTTTTAAAGATACAGAAGACCTCTTGGTTGCCAGGCCCAGCCTCCAAGAGGTCTTCTGTATCTTTAAAAGTTGTGGAAGGGGAAGGGAGAATTCCACCTTGTGGTTTTCCCCATTACAGGGTTGCAAGAACACCTGCACTTGGCTGACTTTCTTTTCTCCTAAAGATACAGGATCAGTCTCAGGCCTTATTTTATTTATTTATTTATTTTATTACATTTTTAGACCGCCCTATAGCAATAAGCTCCCAGGGCGGTGTACAGCATAATAAAACAGGTTAAAATACAAAAACACAATAAAACATAATTAAAAATTTTCAATTTTAAATTCAAATTTGAAAATTTTTAAAATTTTTAAAATGCCTGGGCGAAGAGGTAGGTAAGCTAGCAAAGAAGGCGCCAGGCGTATCTCATCAGGGAGGGCGTTCCATAGTTCGGGGGCCACCACTGAGAAGGCCCTAGCTCTAGTTATCGTTCTCCGTGCCTCCCTATGCGTTGGGACACGGAGAAGGGCCTTCGACGTCGAGCGCAGCGACCGGGTAGGTACATAGCGGGAGAGGCGTTCCGCCAGGTATTGCGGTCCGATGCCGTTAAGGGCTTTATAGGTAAGAACCAACACTTTGAATCTGGCCCGGAAACATATTGGTAGCCAGTGCAGCTGGGCCAGGACAGGTGTTATATGATCAATTTTTTTTGTCCCAGTAAGAACTCTGGCCGCAGCATTCTGCACCAGCTGAAGTTTCCGAACCGTCTTCAGAGGTAACCCTACGTAGAGTGCATTACAGTAGTCCAATCTAGAGGTTACCAGAGCATGGATAACTGTGGCAAGGTTCTCCCTATCCAGATAGGGTCGTAGTTGGGCTACCAGCTGAAGCTGGTAGAACGCATTCCGTGCCACCGAGGCTACTTGAGCCTCCAGTGACAGGAGCGGATCTAATAAGACCCCCAAACTATGGACCTGCTCCTTTAGGGGGAGTGTAACCCCATCTAGGGCAGGTCGGACATCAACCATCTGGGCAGAGAGCCCCCCCACCAACAGCATCTCAGTCTTGTCAGGATTGAGTCTCAGTTTATTAGCTCTCATCCAGTCCATTATCGCGGCCAGGCAGTGGTTTAGTACATTAACAGCCTCACCTGAAGAAGATGAAAAGGAGAAGTAGAGCTGCGTATCATCAGCATATTGCTGGAAACGCACTCCAAATCTCCTAATGACCTCGCCCAGCGGCTTCATATAGATATTAAAGAGCATGGGGGACAGAACTGAACCCTGTGGGACCCCATATTGGAGTATCCAGGGACTCGAGTAATGCTCCCCAAGCACCAGCTTCTGGAGACGATTCTTGAGGTAGGAGCACAGCCACCGCCAAGCAGTGCCTCCAACTCCTAAGTCCGCAAGACGTCCCAGAAGGATACCATGGTCGATGGTATCGAAAGCCGCTGAGAGATCAAGGAGAACCAACAGAGTTACACTCCCTCTGTCTTTCTCCCGACAGAGGTCATCATACAGGGCGACCAAGGCTGTTTCTGTACCAAACCCCGGCTGAAAGCCCGATTGACATGGATCCAGATAATCAGTTTCATCCAAGAGAGCCTGGAGCTGGTGAGCGACCACACGCTCTAAAACCTTGCCCAGGAACGGAACATTTGCTACCGGTCTATAGTTGTCAAGATTTTCAGGGTCCAAGGAGGTTTTCTTTAGGAGTGGTCTCACCACCGCCTGTTTCAGGCAGGGTGGTACCACTCCCTCTCGTAAAGAGGCATTGATCACCTTCTTGGCCCATCCGGCTGTTCCGTTCCTGCTAGCTTTTATTAGCCATGAGGGGCAAGGATCCAGAGCAGAAGTGGTCGCCCGCACCTGTCCAAGCACCTTGTCCACGTCCTTGAGCTGAACCAACTGAAATTCATCCAATAAAACAGGACAGGACTGTGCTCCGGACACCTCATTAGGCTCAACTGCAACCTGGCAACCCTATACACAACGCAGAATCAGGTTTGCAATCCCATCTGTTGTTTGTGAAAATTCAGTCAAAGAGTAGGGTTGCCATATTCCAGTTCCACAAATCTGGGCAGGTTAATTTGCATATTATGTAAAGTATTTGCATATTATGCAAATTATTTGCAAATTATTTGCATATTATTTGCATATTTTGCAAATATTTGCATATTAATATTTGGATTGTCCGGTTGTTTTGTTTTTGTGCCTAGGAATTACCACCAAAAACTGGGGAAAGATGTGAGAAATCTTTTTTTTAAAAGCAACATTTTTAGCCTTAAATGCCTAGACTCTAGTTTCCAACACTATGGAGTATTTATTGATTGATTAAGAGAATTTATATCCTGCCCTTCTGCTGTTAAAAACAGAGCTCAGCACAGCTTACAAATATAATAAAAACAATAAAAATACACAATCAATATAAAAACATAATAAAAACACAAAATAGCAACAAACATAAAGTAAGTCAGGGCAACAGTACGGTTAACCATACTGTTACACTCCCCCTAAAGGAGCAGGTCCGTAGTTTGGGGGTCTTATTAGATCCGCTCCTGTCACTTGAGGCTCAGGTAGCCTCGGTGGCACGGAATGCGTTCTACCAGCTTCGGCTGGTAGCCCAACTACGACCCTATCTGGACAGGGAGAACCTCGCCTCAGTTATTCACGCTCTGGTAACCTCTAGATTGGATTACTGTAATGCACTCTACGTAGGGTTACCTTTGAAGACGATGTGGAAACTTCAGCTAGTGCAGAATGCTGCGGCCAGAGTTCTTACTGGGACGAAGAAATTCAACCATATAACACCTATTCTGGCCCAACTGCACTGGCTACCAATATGTTTCCGGGCCAGATTCAAAGTGTTGGTTCTTACCTATAAAGCCCTTAACGGCATCGGACCGCAATATCTGATGGAACGCCTCTCCCGCTATGTACCTACCCGTTCACTGCACTCGACAGCTAAGGCCCTTCTCCGGGTCCCAACTCATAAGGAGGCCTGGAGATCAGCAACTAGATCTAGGGCCTTTTCAGTGGTGGCCCCCGAATTATGGAATGCCCTCCCAGATGAGATACGCCTGGCGCCTTCTTTGTTATCCTTTCGGCGCCAGGTAAAAACCTACCTCTTTGCCCAGGCATTTTAACCTTAATTTAATGTTAATTTTAAATTTAATTTTATTGTATTTTTTATTTTTAGTTGTATTTTAATTTTGTTTTTAATATGTTTTATAATCTACACTTGCTTGTATTTTAATTGTGGTTTTATCTTGTTGTACACCGCCCTGAGAGCTTGTTGCTATAGGGCGGTTTAGAAATGTAATTAAATAAATAAATAAATAAATAAATAAATACGATATATTTCAAAGATGTGGTGGGTGGAGAAAAACAAGAAGCCAAAATGTTAGGAAAAGGAGTCTTTCACACCACATGCTTAGTTGTAAATACTGTTGCAGCAAGCTTCACAAGTTCCTCCAGTATTCCACTGGTGCAGGCACTCAGACATTCAAAGTATCTGTATGTTTCTTAGGTTTTATAAAAGCAGAGCTTTGCTTAACTCAAAATTTCTTCTCCCTTTGATCAACCACATCTACACAGGTTCCACCTCCATACTCAAAATGAAACTGGGCCTGGAAGTGTGCAACAACCCCACACATACCTTGCTAATTAGATTACCAATGCCAGGATGTCTGTCTTATCGACTACTCTCCTGCTCCCCCCCCCCCGGGCATCATGAAAGACCCGGTCCTGGGCTCAGAAAAAAAATAAATATCTGGTCCTCTTCAACGTATTGATAAGCCTCTTGTTTTAATTGAAATAATAATTATAAATTCTTGTTCTTATCACTAATGGGAGTTAATTATCTTGCATATGCTGCTGTTGCTTCTATGGCTGTAACGGAGTGAGGTTAAAGATAAGTGAAATGCAAATAGGAAAAAAACAACACAAAAGGCAGTAACACTTTCCTAAATGTAATACCATACCAACCACAACAAGATTCCTATGAGTAAGGCAGAAAACTAAGCATCTCACAACCAAAAATATGATAAATGAAGAAATATTTATATAAAAGCATGACTATCAAATATATTTATTATTTACACAAACTGTAAAGATATTTATAGTGCAATCCTAGGTTTATTTATTCAGAAGCAAGTCCCAGCGTATTCAGTGGGGCTTACTCAAACAGGGACAGAAATGCAACTTCAAGTGATAAGCAACTTCATTCACACAACCCAAAATTCCAAATCATGCCACTTTACGCTGTTTTGCAACTGTTTATACTTGTTTTTATGGTTATTGGATTTTAAATGGCTTTGTTTCTTGCTGTGAGCTGCCTTGGTTTCCAACCCTACCTCACAGGGGTGTCGGAAAGATTCCATACACGCACACGAAGACACTGCAGATGTACAAATACATATAGCCCATATAATAGTTTATTGTCAAACCAGTTGGTCATTGCAGAAAAATCAGTATTAGTTTTAAAAAAATCAGTATTACTTTCCTACAGAATAAAAACTGTAATACCTAAGTAAGCCCTGCCTACTTGCTTTAAAATAGGACTGGAGGGCACAAACACAATTCTTTTTTACATTCACTCCAAAGTCCCATTGATTTTCAGCACATTCATAACCATGTCTACTCAAAAGTAAGTCCTATTGAATTCAGTGGGATTTACTCTGGGCATATGGGATTAGCATTGCTTTTACAAAAAGCAAGCATTGGGAAAGTTTTCAAAACACTGCCCAAGATCTGACTCCTGCACACGAGGAAAAAAAACTGAAATGTATATACTTACCCAATTTATGAGATTTTCAGATAAACAGGGGGTGAAACCACCATTTTGTTTTCTAGACACTGCCTAAGGTCAATGAAACTGAAACACAATCCCTGATTGGCTGCAATCCTGAACGGGCGGGGTTAAAGCTACGAAGTGCTATACAGTACTGTTTAAAGAAAGATTTAACAGTCGGGGGGCGGCTGACGTTTTTATGTATATCTCGAGAACCGGACAACCTAGAAACTTAATTTTTTTTTAATTAAAGCTGAGAATCCGGGCCACCTAAAGGGCTAGCCGGGCGCCGGGTGGCATGCATAGAATCCGGGTAAAACCCGGCTAACCGGGCAATGTGGCAACCCTATCAAAGAGTGCATTTGGAACAAATGTTAAGATGACTGCTAGGGATGGTATGACAAGATACCTTTTAAAAACTAATTTTCAGGTACACAGTTTGTGACTATGTATTTTTTACTATTATTCTTTACAGTTATGTCCTACTTTTCCTCAAATAATTTCAACACAAGGTTGAAGACAGTTGTAACATTTAATACATTTGCAGAAATGCACCCAAAAAGTGTTGTAAGGATTTTTGAAAAATAAAAACTGATGCAGAAATGTGACAAACCGAACTTAAATACCGGAAAAATGAGAAAGGGAGAGAAGGTGAAATTCACAGATTAGCTTCAGCAAGGTGGTGGCCTCATGTAACTTTAGACCATACCCTGGGATCATAAGAACATAAACATAAGAACATAAGAGCCTGCTGGATCAGGTCAGTGGCCCATGTAGTCCAGCATCCTGTTCTCACAGTGGCCAACCAGATGCCTACACAAAGCCCACAAGCAGGACCTGAGTGCAAGAGCACTCTCCCCTCCTGTTGACAATTTTTTGTGAGGGCTTTTTATTTTTTTTGAAAATTGCAAACTGATGCAGATTAAGACTGGAAAAATGAGAAACTGAAATTTATAGATCTGCCCATTCCTAGTGGCTACTAGTATTTTATTTCAGCCCCACTTCTCTTATTTCTAATATATGAGTGATTATTTTTGGGAGTGGGGTGGTATATTTCTTTATGACAAGCAAGGAGCCCAGCAGTGGTGAGGAAAGGGTCAGCAGCTTCGTTCTGGTGGGGTATCCAGCTGGAAATCACCAACAGTGTGCTATGGAGAAGCAAGTGAACAAACGAACAATTCATTTTTGAAAGGAAGATGTAAAAATTTGTGCTCCAGTCCAAAATAGTGAAGGATGAAAGAGGAGATGGAATTCCTGTAAGTTTTCCATTGGAAAGCTATCCAAATGTATGTTCCCGCAGGGGGTACCGTTATGCATTTGATAGCAAGTTCCCTTTTGCTATTATAGAAAACTGCTATTAGCTCTGCATGAGGGAGAGTGGTTTGTCTGTAACTTACTGCTCAGTGCTGTCCTCTTTGACTACAGTCTGTTCTATAAACCAGGGTACACTCCTATTCTGCACATGTTTCATTACTCCAGGCGTTATTCATCTATTAATTTTGCAATGCTGGCAGAGGACTCAGGACAAATCTGATAAAACATGGGTTAGAAATTTCAGAGCTTCTAGCCAACACTGCATTGGTATAGAGCCAATCCTCTGAGGAGTTGTGGGCTGTTATACTTTGAAGAACCCCAAACCATTCTCCATTGTGGCATCTCGCTCACCACTTTACTGACAAAAATAACTTAGATCCCTTGTATGCCATATTGATTCACAGAGATAATTTTTATTCTTCCAGGATCTTTGGCTTTGGATACTTTTCAGTGTATGCAGTCTTAGGATGTGGTGAGGATTAGGGATAGAAAGATCTATCAAATTTGGTTCTCTCAGTTTCTTATTTTTCCAATCTCAAATTTAGTTCTGCAGCAATTTGCATTTTTAAAAAATCCTCATGAAAATTCTTCAGCATTTTAGTGTGAATTTCTCCTACTAAACACATTTTGGAATGTCGTTTTGACTAATGTACACATATTTGTAAGGACAGTGTATTTTGTATGTTACTTGGACTAATATATTCATTTTTATGCACATTTCCCTCTTATATCTGCATTTTTGTCAACATTGGTTAGTTAAGGAAATTCATCGCAAAATTTGGATAAGTGCAAATTTTGAAGGATGGTTGTGTTTCTTGTTCTCATATTATTTTGCAAAGTGCAAATGTGATAAATTGACTTTAAATGTGAACTGAACCAAATCCCTCCCCACATCCTTAGTCAGAATCCTTGGAGGACTGCCACTTGTGTACTACTCTTCATAATGTTGATCCCAGAGTGGTTTACAATAGCATGTAAAATAAGCCAATAAAAAATACAATAAACCAATTAAAAGTAATAAGCCAACAACAGAATTGGCATTACAGAGATTAAAGCAGCAATTAAAAACAGCAAAAGCCCAAAACTTCAAATTCCTGCATTTTAAAATATAGCACCCTGTTAATACTGTTCTAAAGTACAAACCACTTAAAATGCCTGTAAGAATAAAAATGTCTCAAACCTGACACCTAAAACATAATAAAAGTAAGCACCAAGCAAACCTGCTCAAGGAGATAGCTCCACAGCCAATCTGGAAAGCTGTCTCCTTTTTACAGTGCAAAATACCACTGAGTTCAAACAGGGCTTATTCCCAGGTATAGGATCTTGTTATAACTGCTACTGCTAGTTATTTTTTTCCAGATCTCTGCTATATTTTATTGGTGTCCTTCTCCTGTTTGGGGCCAGCCAATGGAGAAAGGAAAAGAGCCTTCTGGGTTTAAAATACATTCTGGGAAAGTGGGGAGGGGTAATAATTGGTTAGACAAGGTTGTGTGAACCTTGAATTTCAAAAGGTTACTGTCTTTTGTTTTCTCCAGTCCAATTCTTTAACCTAATTTTCAGGGGTATAGATCAGAAAGCTTCAGAATATCTCTTGCATTTTTCATTGGGCTCGCATGCAACCAGGTTTGGGGGAGACATTGCTAAATCACTAGAGGAGTCTATCCATGAAATAATTCATTATAACAATTTTGCCTTAGCTAAAAGGAGAAATGAAAAGATTTAGGTTGTATTAAAAAGAAAAGGCACTGGAGAGCAGAATTTTCCTCCCCATCCAGCTATCTCAAAGAATTCAGTTATAAGCACATAGCTATGACACAGGATCTATAGCTTGGATACTCCAAAGGCGGTCAATAAAACATATTAAGAAGGTAACTACACTATTTCATCATTGCTATAATGCAGACGAAGCCTCGTTATTCCACATTTTGCCACTCCTCTAACCTAATTTTCCAAGAGTACCATTCTGGAATTATATCAAAGATTATTAAGTTTTATGTCCCTAGACTTTATAGGTTGTGTCTACAGGAAGAGAATTCAAGCCAATTACATAACAGTGAAGACCTGATTAGATTGTAACAGAGGGACAAAATCTATCATCCTAAACTGAAAAGGGCAGAATAGTCACAAAGTGACCTGTACATTTTATGGCAAAGATTAATGTCATATATGTAGAAAAAAACAGTTCACTCGTGCTCCAGAGCACATGTGACCTGCACTGGACAGAGGGGGAAAGCTGCATGAGGATAGAGGAAAGGCAAACAGGCCTCCCAATCCTTCTAATGGCCTTCTAATCCTGCCTATATGAATTTAGGTCAGGAATAGCGCAAAAATTACTACTACTGCTACTATTATTAATTTCATTTGTTAGTTGCCTCATACCCAACAGTCTCTAGGCAACGTACAAAAGATTTAATCGTACAATATAAAACATTTAAAAACATACAATATAAAAACTTAAAACCCAAATAAAAAGGAATAACTAAAACAGCCCACATCAAGGACCAAAGACCTGAGTGTAAAGGAAGCTCTTTGCCTGGCACCTAACAATGAACAAAGAGGGCACCAGGCGTGCCTCCCTGGGGAGAGCATTCCACAGCTGGTAGGCCACCACTGAAAAGGCCAATTCTCATGTTGCCACCCTCTGAGCCTCCTGTGGTGGGGAAACATGAAGAATGGCCTCTGATGATGAACACAGTGTCTGGGCCGGCTCATACAGGGAGAGGTGGTCCTTGAGATATTGAGGTTGTCATAAGAATGACTTATGGTCCTTCCAGGTGGAGACAATAACCACTTGACATGGGTATATCGAGTCCAAGGCACTATGATTTATTGCAATAAATGGCACACCATGCGACACACAAGGGGTGAGGCAAGAAGGAGCGCGCCTAGCCCCTAAAACCAGAGATTTTTATACCCTTGGCAAAACAAGCTGGTTAATTTTACACCCATGTTTGTTATGCTCTACTTAATCAGTAGTCTGATTAATATTTTCCCAAGGGTTCAACAGTTTAATCCTTACTTTTGCAAACGTAAGTTAAAACAGTGAGTCACAGTCTGCTGACCATGCCTTAAGCTTTTAAACAAACAAACAAACAAATACAAGCAGTATCTGACCCTTTGTCATGTTGCTTATGCTGTTTGCACACATCTCGTGCTTACTCATCACCAACTTAAACAGGAGACAGATATTTAGCAAACATCTTAAGCAAAATTCCGTAAATCATTAGGACTTTGCACAGTCTTAAGGCATCTAGGCTTTACTTTACAATCTTAAGGCATCTAGGCTTTACTCTAGCAAATAGCATTCCCAAACAGATACTTTGAAATACCAAGGGCTAAAATTTCCTTTAACATTCCCCCCTTTTCAACATTTTTTTTTTAATGTTGAACTACAGGAATCCTTGCTTAAGTCACAATGCCTTTGTTCTGCTCTTATTGATTCTTTTAAGTCAGCCAGTTCCATAAGAGTGGCAGGAGCATTCTGAGTTCTGCAAAAAGTTCGTAGCAGATTTGGAACGCATTGGATACAACATCCAATTACTATGAGAATTATCATAAAGCCAATAATCCCACAAATTAATGATCGGAGCCACCCCATGTCAGGCAACCATGAAGTTAACCATGACCACAGGGAGTCTCCTTGGAGGTCTTCCTTATCCCTTTCCCATTCCTCTATAGCCTTTTGGGCGGAGGAAATGTGCTGATTGATATATTGGCTATTATCAGGAATAAAGGTACAACATTCTTCCTTTATGACAGCACATGCACCATTTTGAGATGCTAAAATATAGTCAAATGCTGCTCTATTTTGCAAGACAACAAGGCGCATTTGTCTTTGTTCTATACTTGTGGCATTTATGACTTTGAGTGTCTCATTGGCAAACTTTTCAACAAAAGTAGATAATTTATTATACAGGGTGGCCAGTTTCCCTGTACCATAGTGGGGTAGGAGAATCATACCAAATCTGTCACTTTCCGATATGACAGATGGTACTGCTCTGCGGGGCCTTCCAGAAGGCAAAGACTTCATAATTCGGTAAGGGGGAAGAAGGAATGTATAGTAGCAGGAGCCATACCAGCCTCCAGGAAGCCATTTATATGCAGATTGGCCACATACCCACCAGGAATCATCCATTGCTATTGCGCTTGCAAGGCCTTGGGTCCACATTTTTACAAATTCCAAGGAAAGAGTAATCATCATGGGCTGTGTTGAGGTTGCCATAGTGCCGTTTGGATAAACGAGTGGAACAGAAACATTTTGAATGGGGGTCAAGTAATATTCACAAATACTTTCCCCAGCAAACCATTTGGCTTTATTCGTAGAATTCAACTTGAAACAAAGTAGGCCTTTCACTCCACCCCTAAGAAGAATTGGCTTGGGCTTTTCAGAGGGGAAATAAGGATTCCAGGTGGTGTTTTTTAAAACTTTAAAAATTTCTCTAGAGCAATTTTTTTCCCATTCTGTGATGGAAAATTCTTGTTTTTGTTTAAACATCCAATAGTGGCACAAATCTGACCAGTTCCATGACACTGGACGCCAGGGTAATCCACCGGCGTGGTGAGGGATTTGGGAACAGATCCAACAATTTGAAACTTTTAGGATATTAGCCAATGAAGCTTTCATGGCTTCATAGGAGTTAGTTAAGACTCCATGGTCCACTTCTGGGTCTTTCCATGTCCAACTAGATGGTGCTTCCAGCATGGACATAAGAGGTATAGTCAATATAAGAAACATTCCAATAATCGTAAACACCATTTTGACTATATTGCAAGGTACGTTCCCAGGGGTCCAGCTTATTCTATAGGGGACACTGTCAATTGAAACACAGAAACACAAGTACAGAAAAATAATTCACAAGAGAAATAGCCCACTTTTTTCTTTTGGGCAAATGCAGAGTTTCATTTAAGACGAATAAACCGTGTCTTCAGGCCAAGACCCGGAACTGTCTCTGAGAGCCACTTTTCTTCAGGGGTCTTCTCCTTCCCTTCTCCAGCTGCTAGGGCTTTGGCTGCCCTGTCGTCAGCTGCTTCTCGTCCTAGTCCGTAGTTGGCTGCTTCTCGTCCTGGTCCACAGTCGGCTGCTTCTCGTCCTGGTTTACATCTAGTATAGTATATCCAGCTGTCCTTTCCTGCTAGCTTGATCGCAGAGGACCAGATAAGGACCCTCCCACCTTGGTTCTAGCGTCTTATGGTGATATTTCTTCACGTAGACACATTGTCCAGGCTTTATGGAGTGTGCATCTACATCCAAGGGCAAAGGTTGATTCGCAGCCGAATATCTGTGGAGAGATTTCAACTGCTTCTGATAATTTATAAGAAATTTAATAATTGTGGAATCCGATATAACATAAGGTGGTACGAAGGGAGTTACAGCGTTCCATCGCTGAGGTGGCCTTCCAAAAAGACACTCAAATGGAGACATTTTTAAAGTTCCCCTTGGCATAGTTCTAATATTGTGAAGTGCCAAGGGCAGAGCATCAGGCCATCTCAGTTTCGTTTCTAAAGTCAATTTTAAAAGGGCTAATTTCAAGGTAGAATTCATTCTTGCAACTTGACCTGAACTCTGTGGGTGCCAAGGGGTGTGTAATTTCCATTCAATTCCCATTGTCTTTGCAACAATTTGAGTTATTTCTGCAGTAAAATGAGTTCCTTGATCGGAATCTAAGGCTCTTGGCATGCCATACCTGGGGATAATTTCCTTCAGCAAAATCCTAGCCACCTCTAAGGCAGTTGCATGATGCGTGGGAAAGGCTTCTACCCACCCAGTCAGTTGATCAACTATGACAAGGAGATATCTAAATCCCCTACACTTTGGTAATTCAGCAAAGTCAATTTGAAGGCTCTCGAAGGGAGTGAAAGCCCAAGGTTTTCCCCCAGGAGGACCTTATTTTAGTCCTCTTGGGTTTGTCTTCTGACAAATGCTACAATTAGAAACTATTTCTTGGGCTCTTTGGTGCACAGTAGGAGCAAACCATTGTCTTTGAACTGAGTCTACTAATTTTGAGGTTCCCCAGTGCGTTTGTTTATGCATTTGTTGCAATAATAAGCGGATGGGTTCTGGGGGGATACCAGGTATTCCTTCCTGGGTACGATAAATACCCTGGTTATCAGGCAACAATCCACTCTGCTCCCAAAGAGACTTAACTGGCGGGGGAAGGGTTGCGTGCCACCGCTTCAATTCCATTACAGTGTTCTTTGGTTCTAACTGAACTTCCTCTAGGACTGCTTGAAAAGTCAGGGGTTCTAGTAATGATGCCCTTTGAGCAGCTCTATCTGCTCTATCATTTCCCTTCGCCACATCTGTAACATCCACAGAATGTCCCCTGCAGTGCATAATGGAGATAGCTGAGGGTAAATGTATACTTTCCAAAAGGTTGGAGACCAAACGGGCATTTGCTATTTTTGTTCCTGCCGCGGTTAAGAACCCTCTTTGTTTCCATAGCTGGCCTATAGCTTGAGTAATTCCAAAAACATATTTGGAATCTGTGTAAATGTTAACGCTCTGACCTTCTGCTAACTGACAGGCTCTTGTTAAGGCATACAGTTCAGCCGCCTGAGCACTGACGGTAGAAGGAATTCACCTTGCGAAGGTCTTGCACTATCCGGTAAACTGGTTTCCCCTCCTCATCCACCTTTGACTTCTTAACAGGTAAGATAGGAGAGTTACAAGGTGAGCTACAAGGCTCTAGGATTACTTGCAACAAATAAGAATTCACAAGTTTATTCAAACTATCCCTTGCCTCTTGAGGGATTGGGTACTGCTTGACACAGGGATAAGGCAAGTCCTTTCTCACTCTGATTTTAATAGGACTTATGGATTTTAAAAGTCCAACTTCATCACTTTTATGTCCCCACAACCAAGGGGGTAGAGAATCTATAAGTTCTTTAAGATCTTCTGAGATTTGATCTTCCTTTTTCTCTGGCATGGTTAATTCAGAAGCACACTGCAAAATTTTACTACTGGGTATGTCTAAATACAACCCATCTGGTGTGCATTTGATGGTGGCATTTAATTTACACAATAAGTCCCGACCTACGAGATTCATAGGTCCATCTGTCAGCAAAAAAGTGTGTTCCACAGTTAAGGGTCCAATCTGGGCCATCACTGGCTTTGACAGAGAGCAATTTTGGGGTTCTCCAGTTACTCCTACAATTGTCCTCTTTACTTCACTTTTGGGAGCTGCTGTGGTGGGTATAGATGAGAGAGTTGCCCCTGTGTCTATAAGACATTGGTATTGATGATTTCCAATTTGTAAATCTATTACTGGTTGTTTTTGTGGCAATAGCCAGGAAGCTGCTAAAAAACAGGGACCCTCTCCAACTAGTAGTCAGTCTTCTAAAACATCATCAGATGCAAAATCAATCAAGGCTTGTTCAGCTGTATCTGAAACAAACTGAACTCCTCCATATCCTGGGGATCTTCCTCTTCCCCATCCTCTTCCTCGTGCTCTTCCTCTAAAACCTCCTCTGGCCTTCTCTGTGGGACAATCTCTCCGAAAATGTCCTTTTTCCCCACAGGAAAAACATACACAATTCCTGTCTGTCATTTGGATCCCTTTCCCTCTATAGGGTTTTTCGCTTAATTGGGTCAAAGCTGCTGCAAGCATGTGAATGGCCTTCTCTTCCTTTTTCTTTTCTTGTTTACTCTGGCGCTCTTTATTATTGTGGGCTATAGTGGCCCACGTAAGGATCTGAGACATCTCAGAATGGTCATAAGTGTCTTTGTTATTCAGCATCCTTCTAATATGAGGGTCTGTGATGCTCACCTTAAACAGGCCCCTCATTAAAGCCAAATTTATAGGATCTTCAGGGTCCATGCCACCCCAGACCCGTACTGCCTCCTTTAGTCTCTGATAATAATCTCCTGGATGTTCATCGGGTTTCTGCTTTATTTCTCCTACTTTTTGCCAACTGATTTGTCTTTTGCCCGCTTCTTTCATTCCTTCTAAAAAGGCTTGTCTGTACCTTTTAAGGCCCCATTCATGGTCACTATTATTAGGTTCCCAATTTGGATTTCGTATGAATGTCTGGGCGTTTAGTTCTGGGAGATTTGCCATACTAGGGTCTCCTTGATTTCTGACCTGTAATCGTGTTAATATAGGTCCTGCTTTAGCTACAATTTCAACAACAACATTTATTTATTGCATGATCCATAGACCTCAGCAAGTAACAACAATAATCGACATTGGTAGCAATATAACAAAATATAGTTTAAAACAGTAGAACCATGAACCAGATCTATTTATATCAAAAAGGCTCAGGGCCCACATAGATCTTTCCTAATCTGCATGGCTTGATTTATAAATTTAGCCACGGACAGGGTAATTGATGCATTCTGGCCTTGAAGAAGGGTTGTTAATAAAATATCATTGGATCTACCCGGAAATTTTAAAAAGATTGGGAACAGGAGATCTTTCCTGATCTGATCATATAAATTACAATAAAATTGAACATGAGAAATGGTCTCAATCTCTAAATTCTTACAAGGACAGTATCTAAGAATTCTTGGTATTTTTTTAAATCTGCCTTGTAAGAGGTTGGATGGAATAACATTGAAACGAGCCAACGTAAAAGCACGTCTATATTTTGGAACTGTCAGCCAATATAGATATTTTATCCCTTCCGGGTGAGGGAGAATATTCAGACCCAAGGCCCGAGGGGAACAAGGGCCATTTGCCAAACTCATTGATATCTGATTATCTATATCGATTAGTCTGCGTTTTACGGCCATCTTAGCAGAATTATAATCCATCTTTAACAGCTCAGAAGAAGAGAGGCCAATTGATGAGATTTTCTCCTTAACCAGCTTGGACCATGAAGCATTAAAAAAGGGATCATTTAAAAATCGCACCACATAAGATTCAGAAGTTAGTATCTTACAACATCGAATCCAAAAATAAATAGTATGAAGCCATGTTAAACAGTTTAGAGAATTTAACCCAGCTTCTAGAGATAATGAGGTCCCAGAAACACATCTAGGGACCCCAAACAGGGATTTCAGTACTGGGTGGACAATGCAATTTAATTGACCTTTGTAGTAAGGGGTCCAGATAGGGGCTCCATACAGCAGCATCGGGATAATTTTATGTCTTATTAGACGTATGGCAGCCGGGATATAATTTCCACCACTAGTGAAATAAAATCGAATGATTGCACCCATATTTTTAACTGCCTTCACTTTTAGATATGCAATATGTGAATTCCACGATCCCGTTTCTTGGAACCAAAGCCCTAAATATTTATAAGAGTTGACTCGCTCGATTTTATTAGAGCCTAGATGCCATGAGAATCTAACCTTTCTCCTTGAAAAAATCATAATCTTAGTCTTTGCATAGTTTATCGTTAATGAATTATCTTGACAATAGGTCTTGAAACATGATAGTAATCTTTTTATACCTAATCTGGTTTGAGATAGTAGCACCGTGTCATCCGCGTATAGCAGGATTGGCACCTTATCAGCTCCTACTTTGGGGGCATGGGATTGAATATCAGCCAAAACAGAAGGAAGATCCGCCAAATAAAGATTGAACAACATTGGGGCAAGAACACATCCTTGTCTCACTCCCTGTGTGGAGCATATTTCCCAAGAGAGGTGACCTGAGTGATTACAACGGACCCGAGCCATGGTATTTTGATATAATGTTACTATCAGCCAAAGTAGTCTCCTATCAATGTGAAGAGATTCTAACTTATTCCAGAGCCAGCCACGTGGGATGGAATCAAAGGCAGCTTTGAGATCTATAAATGCAACAAATAGTTTGCCTCGGCTTGGCTTAATGTACTTATAGGAGAGCTGAGACAATAACAGGCAATGATCCAATGGAGAGTGCCCTGGTTTAAAACCAACCTGTGCTTGACTCAATATATTATTGGAAGTAACCCATAAGTTCAGGATCTTACTCAGGAAACTGGCATAAACCTTTCCCACTACTGACATGAGACTAATGGGGCGATAGTTGTTTGGATCATTTCTGGGACCTTTCTTGTAAATCGGGATTATAAACGCCTTAAGCCAGGAAGTGGGAATTCTTCCAGAACTGTTGATTAATGTAAAGAAGGAGGCGAGCATAGATGCCCACCAAGTTATATTACTTTTAAGTAGTTCGGGGGTAACGCTATCCGGACCAGCTGCTTTACCATTTTTTAGGTGTATAATTAATTCGGCAATGGTATCTGGTTCCACCGGAGCCCACTCTGGTGTGTCTAATAGATCCGGGAATGAATACAAGATATTTGCATCATCCGTGCTGTTAAACACAGCACGAAAGTGTTGTTCCCAGGTGTCTGCAGCAATAAGGCAATCATAAGTCACATTTTGTTTTCGAAGGGCACCTGAGACTATTTGCCAAAATGTCTTGGAATTACGGGTAGCAACCGCAGCCTCAAGAATGTTCCAGGATTCCCTCATTGCCCCCTGCTTCTTATTAACAATAAGTTTTTAATATTCCTTACATAATGTATAATATGTATTTGGTAAACAACGTTCATTATTTCTTCTGTATTGGCGATAGATGACAGAGATCGTCTTCCTTAAGTTTCTACATTCCCTATCAAACCATCTATTTCGTGGGGCTCTAGAGACTCCAGATTTGGATGTATTAGATCCATATAGCTCGGAGATGAATAGTTGTATCAATTGCTCATAAATAACTAGACCTTCAGTTGAAGAACCTGTCATAACCATTTGAGATACCAGAAGGACTACTTGAGAAGAGTTTACTATTTGAAGAAATTTTTGGGTTAATTGGGGAGACCATTTAACTCTTTTATAAACATCTAGTGTTGGTGAATGTGAATTTAGCATAGGTTGAGTTGTTAAATAAATTTTCCCTTTAATAGTAAAAAAGAATTCTAAAGGTAAGTGGTCGCTATCAATGCGATCTGCTATTTTGAAAAAATGGTCTTGGTATTCTCTCATGGAGGAAATTATTATATAGTCCACTACACAGGACCCTTGGGGGGAATGAAAAGTAAATTCTCCCCAATCATCCCCGTGGGTGCCATTTAAAATATATAGTTGATGTTTAGAAACAAAATGAAGAAGAGCAATTCCAGCTAGATTCAGTAAGGTATCTTTCGAGTGACGAACCTTACTTCTCAAATGCTTTCTGTCCGCATTTATAAGAAACCCAGAATGTACGGCTTCAACTTCGTAAGATCCAGTTCTTGCATTAAAATCTCCAACAAGAATTATATATTATATATTATATATTATATATTATATATTGTGGGTATAAGGACGTCCAGTAAATATACATAGATTCAAAAGTTATCCAACTTAGCATAGTATCTTCCTTATTCAAAGAGGGGATAAAGTATACGTTAAATAATAATATAGACATTTGTAATGATCTAAATTCTAAATATAAGATAGATACCATAAAATCGTTTCCCTCTAACTCAGGAGCCGAGAGCTCAGTGAGCTTAACATTTAGCTTTGACGAGATCGAAATACTCAAGCCTTGTCTAGCCCTCCCCTTTCTACCTTTAGGTAGAGCTGGGGTGCTAAAGGCAACGAAACCGTTGATGTAAACCTGATCCTCACACCAGGTCTCCTGGAATAATATTACGTCAAATTTATTTAAATATGCCAGGAGGCTCGGTTCCCTAGATTTAGATTTCCACCCCACGATGTTCCATGAAAGAATTTTCAAGGGAGGGAAAAAAGGAGGGCTGTTCAGTCAGTCACACTCTTGAATATCGTCTATTAAGATCGCAGGTACGACACAGCAGTTTGCAACTGGAGCTTTTAACGGGATCTGTATTGGAGTTGTTGGAGTTGATAGATGACTCATTCTACCTGGCGAGCCGATCTCGTGTGGTTCCAAATACTGTACTGCCAACCAGACATAAGAGTGTGGAACCGGGTTAGAATAATCATAGTATAGCTCACTTTGAGGGGTCTCCTCTATTGGTTTTAGGCCACGTTGTTGGAGTAAGGATATGGAGTCGTCTTGATCAATTGGAGGGAAGTCACGTATTTGTTGAGCATCTAGGTTGGAATTAAAGTCAGGAACCCCTACTGACAATTGATCCACACTTATATGATCAGCTACGTGAGAATCTTCCTTCTCAGCACTGTTCTTCAGGCAGATCTTACAAGGAGATTGATGGTGGTGTTGTGATTGTTGTGGTTCGTTGTCTGTGGCATTTCCGGCTTTCTTTTGGATTAGCAATTCATGCTTCTGACTTGCGGTTTCATGGCATATTGACAAGGACTTCAACTGCTCCTGCATATGAGTATCAAACAGCCAAGCGATGAAATTCTCAAGTTTTATTATAACATCCTTCCGCTCACTAAAAGGCAGCAAACCAAAGGAATGTAGCAGTGATTGTTCCTCATTGTGAAAAGAGTCGCTAACCCATCCCTCAGATTGATGTCCTTCCCAAGGTTGTGGTACCATACTACCCACTAAGGTCTTAAGGTCATGTTTCTTAGTAAATAAATCCAAGGGGTCTAGATTGGTTGATGTGTCTATCCTTGAATAGGCCTCAGGCTGGGGGCTTTCATTTCGTGAATATAGATCAGATAGTACTAGAGGAAACTGCGATTCCAAAGAGCTTAGTATATCTTTTTTCCTGTTAGATAGCTTCGACTGCTCCAGGTCAATCAAAAAATTAGAGTTAAATTGTGTCTCTGTTTGATGACTTTTGTTTTGTAAATATAGCATTAACTCCACAGGAGGAGCCTGGTTTTCAAAAAATCTTAATACCTCCAAACCCTGGTTGGCCAATGCCTCCTTGTCTTGTCTAATAAGCGTGGCAGTCTCTTGAGAAAGAAAGGTTACCACCGTTGTAATATAAGTATTCTACTTTTTCTACATCGTATAAATTAAGGGGCATAGATAGAGCACCTTGTAATATCTTTTTGAGATGTCGTTTTCTTTCTTCCGGCAAAACACAACCCCTGGGTTTGGGGTAGTTTGCAAACACCAACTTACGGGCATTCAAAACCAGGTTCCACAGAGGTATCATCCTCACTGCAACCTTAGCCACTCTTGCCTGCTCTTCCACAAGCACATCATGCCACGGATCCTGTTGAGGAATGTAATCACCCGGTCTAGTGATGGGAAGAATGGTAGGTACTAACACAGAAGGAGAAGGAGAAGGAGGGCAGAGGTGAAGAGCATTCCCGAGAAGAGTAGATATATCATCCTTGGTAGTTTTCTTTACTGGGGAGAACCTGAGTTTCTTTTCACTTTCCGTTGAAACTTTATCCAACAAATAGAACAGTCTCTTAAAATTCATTTTATTGCCTTTTGTACATTTTTGAGATTTTATATTTTTGCTTTTTTTGGTATTAATTACATTCCGCCTACCTTTTCTGGGTAGCGTACACAGTCCCCCTTTTATCCTCCCAACAACCATGTAAAGTAGTTTAGACTGCAGATAGTCCAAAATCACCTAGTAATCTTTGTGGCTGATCAGGTGTCTGAACCTAGTTCTCCCAATTTGCTAGTCACCACATTGTGTGCATGTGGTACTACTCAGCAGAACATGAGGATTTAGAATCTGAACTGCATGCTGTATTCTTGGCTAGCTAAGATTTTGATGGCCAACCATTTCAAGTCAACCAAACTTTAAATTGTACTCCTAGAGAAGTTGAAGAGAAACATATGTAAAAAACAAAAACCTTATTGGTTTAATGTCACACATAATTAACACAGAGAGCTAATTGCAATAAAAGTCCACTGAAAGAACCTGTGCTCACTTAAACAGTACTGTACTATGATTGCCAATATGCAATTTACACTTCACTGAGTATATCAAGATGAATACAATGTCATCAGCACGGTGCAATATCTAGCCTATTATTTCAAGATGTACATTTCAATGAGAATTAAGCACAAATTACTGCATATAGGATCACGAGACAAAGGGCTGGATCCAATTCTCCTTGTCCATTTGTGAAATACTCATTTATTCAGTGGTTGTCTTTGCTAAACAGAAGAGAAAGGAAGGCTATTTTTGCTGATTCCCACTTCCCAGTGAAGGCCCCTGTGCACTCATCCATATGCTGTGGAGGGCATGGAAGGAGGTGTTGTAAGCTGCAAGGGGAAAATCAGAAAGTGTTGTCTCCTCTCCACTTCCATTAGTAGACTTCTTCACTACCTCAAAGACAGGCCTGGTGCCAGTGGGTGGCCAGGTCAGGCACTGGCATAGAGTCCTTGCAGCTAGCCGAGAGCCCCTGGGGCTGGGGCTGGGAGGTAGGAGCTCCTGGTCTACAATCCCTGCCAGCATCGTGTTATGGGATGAGATCGCCAATCGTGACCAGGCAGTGGTATGGATCACAGAGTGGGAGCTCCATTCTCCCAGGCAACACCACCCCCACATGCACATGCAGTTGGCGCAAACTTAAATATGCCTGGTTGCGCCACTTCTTGCATTGCAGCATCAGCACACTGCACATGCATGCCTCCCATCACCTAAAATGGTGGCAGGAGGGTCAACATGATCCCGCCACCATCTTGGGTTATGGTAGGCAAGCACACTGATGGCAAGAGGTGGCGTGACTGGGTGTATTTAAGCGTGTACCTGGTGGTGGCCCTGCTCAAAGACCCTTCTGCAACCAGGTGTCCTTTTGCCTGCAGAAGTACACCATTTGATACAAATAAATGTATTTAAATAACAAATGGGGAACAGAAGTCAGTAGAAAAATAAGTATGTAAATGTAAATGTACTGCCTTCAAGTCGATTCCGACTTATGGTGACCCTATGAATAGGGTTTTCGTGAGGCTGAGAGGCAGTGACTGGCCCAAGGTCACCCAGTGAGCTTCATGGCTGTGTGGGGATTCGAACCCTGGTCTCCCAAGTCGTAGTCCAACACCTTAACCAGTATGCTACACTGGTACAATTATAAAAATTCACATTGTTTTCATGATCAAATTCATTTTAGTTACCTCCTCTGCTTTAGTCTTGAAATCATTCAGATATTAAATATTATTCAATTATCAAAAAACCTGCCTGTTTAAGATCACAGTTAAGCTCACGTTGGCTCACGCTCCACAAAGCCAGGAAATTGGAAGCTCATTCCTTAACAGATGTGCCCCGTGATCAGCAATAATGCTCTTTAATGTCACAAATTTATTATTTATTTATTATTTAATTTATATCCCGCCCTTCCTCCCAGCAGGAGCCCAGAGCGTTCTTGCTTACAACAAGAGATGAGGGAGAAATTTGATTCAGTTCACATATAAAGGCTAACCTACCTAATTTGCCCTTTCTGACACAATATGCAAACCAAAACATAGCTATCCTTCAAAATTCACATTTCTTTGAATTTTGTAAGCAGTTCTACAATCACGTAATGTATATACTACAATACAGTGTGTATAAGAATGCATATATTAGTGAAAATAATGCTTTATATTGGGGAAAATTGCTTAGCAAAATTGTCCATATTAGGCAAAATTGCACACAAAAATGTGTACATTAGGAGAAATTCACACTAAAGTGCTGATGAAGTCTCATGGGGACTTTAAAAAATTTCAAACAGATTTGGAAACGTGGCAAGCCAAATTTAAGACTGGAAAAATGAGAAACTGAGGGAAATTGAAATTGATAGATTCACCCATCCCTACTTCCACCTACCCTCCACTTTTCCAGGTCCAAATCAAGATGGGGAGGATGAAGTACCTGGGTCCAGCAATTATTCCCCATGTTATGCCCTGTATTGCCTTGTGAAGCACCTGAGCCTTGTTGTGTTGCTAGGGCACTCCTCCAGTGAGTCGACCCATACTGCACTGCTTTCCACATTATACAGTTGCACCGCAACAGAAAAAGACTCTACACATGGAAAGTACTACAGCTTAAACACCATGTCACACTGGCTCTCCACTTTGCACTGCAGCACAACAGTGCTCCTGTCCACATGACCTACCTCACAGGGTTGTTGTGAGATTAAAAAGAATAAGGAACACACCAAGAGTATTCCACACTGCCTTTTCCCACTTTCGAAGGGAGCATTGTGGAGCCACAGTGCATAGTTGGAAGGCAGTGTTTCTAGTAGTTTGACTATCAGGCTGGTTAAACACATGGCATGGATCTCACAGGGATACAATACCACCATCACTATCTCTTTATATTACCTACCTCACAGGGCTGTTGTGAGATTAAATACTGGAAGAAAATTACCACTGTCATTCTGGGAAACCTCCAGAGTGTGTGTTTCAGTTTGGAGTGGGGTGTTTGTGAGAGGGTTTCAGTGTTGGGTAGTGTGTGTGTGGGCAGGATGTGTATTGGGTTGCAATGTAAGGGGGTGCAGTGGGGTGGGGGGGTGCATGGGCCCTTATGATAGTTCCTCAGGTCTTCAATGTGCCCATGGACCAAAAAAGTTTGGTCACCCTTCATCTAACTAGTGCACCACACTGTCAGATGGAGTATGCAGGATGCAACATGCCTGGTTACGGGGTCTGGTCTCCGATGACAGTTTATCAGGTTTCCAAATGTGCCCATGGGCCCAAAAGGTTGACAAGCCCTCATCTAACCACTGCACGGCACTGTAATATTCCATAAGTAAAGGAACAGGCATTGCATGGAGCATCTACTAGGTGGCTGTCTCTGCAAACATTGCAGTACTGGAAGAATCGTTGGCTTTTTTTTTTTGTATTCAGTCCTGCACGACGCTATTTTGCTGGCACTTATTTTTCATAGACCTTAATGGGGTAGGCAAACCTTAATAACTTTTCAACCACTGAGCAGAACTTCCCCAAACTGATGGAAAAGGGTGTCCTCAGCAAGAAGCCTGAATAAGTACATACAGTAGTTTTCACCAAAATTGGAACAAAATATATGATCTACTTTCTTCAAAACTTGGGGAAAGGAATGAGAAAAAATTATGCACCCCCTGTTGCCTTGGGAATAGCTTTTTTTTTCCTGTACAGAAGAACATAGGCAGCTGCCTTCTACTGAGTCAGACTGTTGGTCCATCCAGCTCAGTATTGTCTGCATTGGCTGGCAGCAGCTCTCCAGAGATTCAGGCAAGGTTCTTTCCCAGCCCTACCTGGAGATGCCGGTGATTGACCTTGGGACCTTCTGTAGGCAAGGCAATGCTCTACCACTTTGCTGTAAACCGCCCAGAGAGCTTCGGCAATGGGGCGGTATATAAATGTAATAAATAAATAAGTAAATACGACTGAACTACAGCCCTTCCTCATTCCATTTGAGAGTGAGAAAATGTCATCAAGTATTGTTGCTCTGTACGTATAGTCAAAGCATATGGCAGCCTTGTATCCTAGCTGCTCCAGGTTGTGGGTGCCTGGATGCCCTCTTTTTAGAAGGATTTTTTTAAAAGAGAAACAGGGGCAGTATGCAGCTCTTTGACCTTGTAAGTACTTTTATTTAAGTGTTTTTGCATGGGTTTTATAAAGGATTCCCCATTTAAAGTCCACTCAGGATGGAACTGGTCCCATTCTCTCTGAGAACTGGCACTGGCTGGACTTTAATGGGGCCCACCCATCCCTAGTGGGAAGCGGAGTAAGGATGTGGATAAGTCTAAACTCCACAGGAGGTAATCAAATCAGCAAACCATCTTGCAGTGTAAACATACCAGAATGTAATAAAAATCTGAATTGTAATACACTTAAATTCATTATCAGACACGAAGATTAAACTGTGGCCGTTTGAGAGAGAGAGATGGAAACTTGAACATTAGGAGAGTTTTCTACCTAATACTAAAATTTCTGGTGCCTGCAGGTAAATGCTTTGCATTGTGGTCAGCATTATGATTGTACTGGTGTCATGCCACAAGCCACATTATTGTAAGGTGCCGAGAGTGTGTACCTTAATGTTAGATGCAAAAATGCATTTAAATTGTATCTAGTTTGGCCCTTTTTCTGGTTTGCCTGCAGAGCTGTAATTTCCTGTTTGGGTTCTCTGCTGGCTTTCTTTCCTCAGTTGTGGCGCCTAGCTGCCTCCCCTGGAGTTGCCTTTAGCTGAAACTCTGCTTAGCAGCAGAAAGACACAACCAGCCAACTGCCTGCAGCTGAGCAGGTGGAAGTTGATTTGGTAGTGCCAACACTCTGCAGACATTCCCAGCACCAGTGCCACCCAGGAGACAGATGTCAGTTCTCAGCTATGCCTGCACCTTGGAAGGTGATAAAACCACCTTATACTAGCTTCAAAGGGTAATGTAATAATTTAGACTTGTGATGCTGACAAGATACAGGTGATAACATGTGCATATATATTAATGACATCAACAAATGCAGGAATGTATCATTATGACGATCTTCTAGAGCTGCTGTAGCATAGTGTTTAACCATGAAATCCTACACATGTCTACTCAGAAGTAACTCCCATTGACTTCAATGGGACTTACTCCTGGTCCTGAGTAAGTATGTGTATAGGATCACAAAGATTAACATTGCAGTTGGATACACACATACCTTGGGAGTAAGTTCCACTGAACGCAGTGAGGCTTACCTCAGAGTAGACCTGTATGACTATATGGAAAGAGGGGGATTTGGGGTCTGTTTGCTGTGAGCTGGGGATCACTGAATAAGTCACACATAACTTTAGCATTATGTACTCAG
Organism: Rhineura floridana; assembly: GCF_030035675.1. Taxonomy (NCBI): domain Eukaryota; kingdom Metazoa; phylum Chordata; class Lepidosauria; order Squamata; family Rhineuridae; genus Rhineura; species Rhineura floridana. Next base: position 53,512,384 of record NC_084484.1, read on the forward strand.
GATAATGGACTGGCAATTATTGCTCACACAGGGACCTCTTCAGATTTTCATGGTTTGGCTTCAACAGAATTTCTGTTATTTTAAATGGAAAGCTATTAACTTTTTTTTTTAAAGAAAAATAATATTTGGGTTAATCACTAAGAATAGTTTTCAAGTGCTACTTTGTCAAAAAGCTTCTATTTTTAATCAACTAGAATCTTGACTTTACTTCTCTCAGGGGATGGATGGACCAAGTTAGCTGCACTTAGTTGACGTAAGTTGTAACTAATTCGTCTTACTGATGGGACCTGCGTTCAGCTAACTTAGCCTGGATCTATCCAAATGTATAAAGATGCATTAAGATGGAAATGCCTTTTTGTTCCTTTTCTTAATTTTTTTTAAACATCCTCAGCTCTCCTAGATTGGGATATTTTAAAGCTGATGTTTTCTGAAATTTATTTGTTGAAATCTAGCCATTGCATAAAACAAAAGAATTAATATAGATATTATGCTAACTACCATTCTTTTTATAAATAATTTCACATTTCTCTAATTCTTGATTTGCAGTGGGTTAGAACCCCTTGTTAAACTTTGTGGTTCTTCTGCCTAGCTGCCATTTTTAGCATTACATGCTAGGTGTTTGTTTTTAAGCATTGACAAAAACAAACAAACAAACACATAAATCACGTCAAAGAAACTGAAGCATACTTAACTAGTTCTGTAGTGTGAACCCTGCTAAAAAAAGGGGGGGTCTGCGTCCTATACCAGTAGCTTTTGTTATCCCATGTTAGACCTCTAGGTGGTGCAGGTGAGTTTCCACAGAAGAGAAGCCCCTGAAGCATTTTCTAGTTTTCTGACGTTTCAAACTGGAAGGAAAGCAACTCAGGAAAAAGTTGCTAGGAAGTTCTCTGAACTGCAAAGTCAAGTGTAGGACCAGAAAAGTGACCCCTGACAGACAGGAATAGATCTGGGAACACCCATGCTATATTGTCCACCCACATGGCTTGCCGCATCTGACAGTGTGATGTCCCTTGGCAACTGTGAAAAGTGCTTCAGTTGCTTGAAACTGGATATTGTCAGTGTTTTATTGACATACTGATTGCTTGGCTGGATTTCGGCTTTGTTCTCTAATTCTAAACAAGGTAAGATTTTTACATTAGAAATTTATATTTGGGGAAGCTAGATATTATTTATAGCAGTGATCATAATAAAGCGGTTGGGAAGTGTTTTCAAAATATCTGTCATTTTTCATATTTGGGGTGAAGTACCACTATGTATGGGATGTGCTAAAAGCACTGAATTCCACATTTTTATCCCTCCTTCTCTCTCCCTAAAACAACAGTGTGTTTGTTCTCTGTTTACGATTAATCAAAGTGTGAGATTTCCTTGTGCTTCTTTGCAGTGCCCATTCAATAAAGCATGGAACTTATATCAAACAAGGGTTTTTTTTTGCTGTACAGCTATTTGTAATAATGTGCAAAATAAATTTTGAGGGGTTTGGGAGGGGAATTTCAGAGGCTGAACTGTTTGTCCCGGGACGGGTTTGCACTTTCATTATTTGAGTTGTACAGAACACCAACATTTTGCCTATATCTTTTATGCTGACGGGAACAAAGAATATTACTGCAAGGCACCTCAGCACCCGCTGAGATGAGGTTGATTTAATGTGGGGAATTACATGCCTGTAAATACAAGTTTAGGAGCATGTACGGTTTTGTTTCCAGGAGAAAGTTTTCTCAATACTGCTAGTCAAGAGCAACAGAAGTACTATAAAGAAAATGTTTGCATTCTACTAGATCTTGAAGTATATTGTTTAGCATATCTGGTGGGCAATGGAAAGGCACATGGAGACACTTATAAGTTCCAGGGAATGCTGTTTTTACAGCTATACAAACTGGGAACGTTTAATGAAACTATTTCTGGCTTGACTAGAAAGGATCAGATCCTCAACTGGCTTAAAATCTTCAACAATCTATTGAGGGGACAAAATTGATTTGCACTGTGGAAGGACATAAGAGAAGAGTGAACCAACAATGTAACCAAGTATCCTTTGGCCAGCAGTGGTCACTACATTACTGCAAATGGATAGGGCAAGAACAGGCAGAGCAATTTGCTGTCCGTTTCCATCCGTTTAAAAGGTTGGGGACATCCTGATCATGAGGATGAAGACCTTAAGGCACTGAACATATCTCAGTAGGGTAGAACATGGTATTTGCATGCTAGAGCTGTGTAACTGTGCCCTGACCACTTTGGCAAACAGTTACTAATATCCCTGTCTTTCATTCCCAGTCTGTAATGTATAATTAGTTTTCATTGGATTTAGTGGCAGCATGATTCTACGAATCACAGGGGATGAAAGGATCAATTAATCTAACTGCCTGCTAAAATGCAGAGTAGCCCCTGCCACTTCTTCACCTACTGCCCCAGTCAAGCTATGGAGAGAGCAGGTGCACACCACATGAAAGTTTGTGCAAAATAAATAGCTTCAGATGCAAGCTAGCCACCCATGACTTGAATGCATCAATCTGTCTCGTCACCAGCCAGTCTAACACAGGAAGCAGTTCCTTCTTGGCCTCCGTTCAGTCAGACCCTGACAGTGGGGAAAATCCTCTCACCCTCTAAGTCATCTCAAAGGGAATGTTGTGGGAACTCATTTCCTCATTAGCCAAATCTTGCCTTTGGTTGTTGTGACAGTTGCTTATGATCCCAAGGAAGGTGGGGAAAAACAGTTTTACATGTGGGGAAGGAGGAGCCGTTTCTATATTCCATGGGCCAAATTATAAAATCAGGATTTTCCCACTGTTATATACAGTATATATTGAAGGAACTGAAATCTGAACTATATATGCTGTTGAATTCTTTTGCAGCTGTTGATTCTGTATATATTTGCTATTGATGCTGCTAAAACAATCCACTGTTTATTACTATACCACTACTGAATTACTGCTGTTAGCAGGGGTGTAGTCGTCTAGGATCTCGGGGGGTCTTAGACCCCTTACTTTTTTGGGAGCAGGGTCCCAGCAAAGTCCCTATGTCTCCAGCATCCTACGAGCCAATCAGAGTAAGAGGAGGTGAGTCAGCCAGTGAGAAGACTCTTCTCAGTAGCTAACATTCTCCTCTTCCATGCTTATTGGTTCCTAGGCACGTCTGTTGTTGTGGGAGAAGGCATTAACGAGGATCTCATTCTCAACCCAGCAGCAAAAAAGGGGGGCATGGCTGTGACTAACGAGAAGGGACCCTGCACTCCTGAATTTGCCACTACACTACTGACTGTTAGGCTGAATGTTGTACTAACACATATCTCTGTTCCCTCCAGCTTTTTCTTCCTTCCTTCGTATCAGCAGCTGGAGGATTCTTACTTTCTAGACTCTCAGTGTGGGTTATCCTAGTTGTTAGTTTTCCTAGAGTGTCAATGAACTCTTTGAGGCAATGCGACTTGAATATTATAAGTTGTGCAATGCTGATTTATTCAGGGCTATTACGTACTTCTGATTTCCTGAGGTTTCAATTCTGGGATTTATTCTGTGCAATAGAAAAAAAGCATTACATTATGAGGGTCAATGCTGAATACTTATTGAACAAAGGCTATAGGACTGGGCGTAACAGGAGCTCCTGGGGCTCTTCCTTTTTTCTCCTGGGAACTGTTATGATCCAGTAAATTCTGACTATGGAACTGCTACAGAGTCAGTGAAATTGTACAAAAGCCGAACTAATACTGTGCAAGATAATGAAAATGAAAAAAAATTAATTAGCTCAGATGGGCAAGAGGAAGTCAGCTAAATGAGTAAGATCAGAACTATTTAATTTAATCTTCTTTGGCTGAGAAATTCTGACATATTTCATTTAAGAAAGCCGCCAAGGAGAAAATAATTATTAAATGTTAATGTTTATAATTATTCCCCCAAGACATTTTTTTTTCAATTCTGAGTACTGAGGCAAAAAAACAAAAATCTAAGCAAAGGAAATAAATTACCCCTGGCGGCAGCTTTCTTGGCTTAAAGTTGCACTCCCTGTACCAAAGTTTGACCTTGGTTAAAGATGCAAATCTGAAGTTATACACTTCTCTTTCATTTCCAGTGAAATCATTGGGACTAATGATCTGTGTGGAAAGCCACAATGGGCTGGGGTTTCCTAGAATATGTACATCACATGGGACCACATTTAAAATACAGGCATGTGCAATCTCTGCATGGGATGCATGCTAACCTATGACCAAAAGGGCAAATAACATTCAACCCAATCCTCTGCATATCTTTCTCAGAAGTAATTCACACAATTCTTAGTAGGGCTTACCCCAGGTAAGCATGCATAGAATTGCAGTCTCAAGATTGTCAATTAATTAAAAACTACTCACTATAACATAAATATAAAATAAATGTGAAATCCAATACACAGAGGTGCAAGGTATAGGAGATTATGCTTCCTCTGTATGCACAGTATGTTAAAAGCACTGCTGAAACATTGTGTTTAGAGCTATGTCCATTTTTACAAAAAGATTTAAAAATTTGGAAAGTATTCAAGAGAAGAGTTATGAGAATTTTCAACGACTGGAAAACAAGCCTAGCCACAAGCAACTTAACACGATCAAGCTGTTTATCATATCAAAAAGAAGTTGAAAAGGTGACTTGTCTACAGGGTATAAATACTTTAATGGGATAAAGTATTTCATAATGAAATTCTCTCTAATCTACAAGGGGACGATAAAATATTAAGAAATGTGGAACGTTAGAATGCATTCAGATAACAAGGAAACAAGTTTCTAATGTCAAAGATGATTTCACCATTAAGAAATATTGCTATGCAAGTGCAATTTGGCATCAGCCATGCTACAATACAAGCTAAATTGTATTTCAGAATATGCTTTGGGCCAATGCAATATGCATGATGTTAAGGGCTGCATTTGTAATAAAATTAAGGCTGCAGTCTTATCCTGTGTTCCCTTTCCCAGACTTAAGCCCCATTTCATTGAATGGGACTTACTTTTGAGTAGATATGAATAGGATTGCACTGAAAGTTAGCTTAATGGTTTCTGCAAGAACCCAATAAGAATAAAATTTTAAATAGGCTCTAAGGTGCTACAGCCAGGAGTAGATTCAAACAACCATGCCATACCTATGACAATTACAGCTATAACATAATGGTCTGGTTAAGATGCATATGCAAAGATGAAGGAAGGCAATGGTAAAACCACATCTGAATACCGTTTACCATGAAAACCCTATTCACAGGGTCGCCATAAGTCGGAATCGACTTGAAGGCAGTCCATTTTCATTTTTTAAGATGCACATGCAAAGATGAAGGCTGTAAACACACTAGTCGCAAGAACAAAGAGTTTCTATTAGCCACATTTGAGGGGGGGGACAGGTTGATCTGCTAGATCTGTGATCAGTTGTGAAATCTCTTTGAAGGTGATTTTTTTTTAAAAAAGCACTCAAGCTGCTCCCACCAGGTTTTACAGGGGCGGGTTTTGACTAGTGTCATGTACCCTTGTTTTCAGAAGACAGAACTTAAGACATACTGGAACTGGCAGAACAGTGAGTGTGTTTCTACCCAAAGTCTGTGGAGGAAGCCTTTGCACTAGTACAGCTTCTGTGCATTGCAGCAACTGCAAATGCAAGGTATCACTAAAGAAAAGTATAAGGACTGGAAATGTCACAGGGTATTTCTATGATGCAGTAATATTGTCAACTTTGGCCAAAGCTGGCCAGCTTCTTGAGCTTGCAAGCCTGGTTGGGAGCAAGACAATCTCCCAGCAATGCCATTACTGTCAGGTTCAGAGCAGAGGGGTTTGTATGCACGAGTTATCAAGTTTAAGATGAGAAAGAAAGACATCACAAGTATGCAATAGAAGTTGAGGCATTAACACCATCACTGAAGCTTTCCCCTTCCACTGTCAGGTCATCCTCCTGTATACACCATGTGTTGCAGATCATATATTGCCTTGCCATACAACACAACACACACACACAATCCATACATATTAGGAATTTTGAGGCAAGGTGTCATCAATATGCTGATGACACTCAGCTCTACTTCTTCATAACATCTGAACCAGAAGAGATTGTGGAGGCCCTGGACTGGTGCCTGAACACAGCAGTGGCATGGATGAAGGAAAATAAGCTGAGCTTGCATCCTGGCATGACAGAGGCACTGCAGGTAAGTGGCTTCCATGTCTGAGAAATTGATCAATTGCCAGCCCTGGATGAAGTTGCAGGTATGCAGTTTGGGGGTGCTTCTGGAACCACCTCTGTCACTGGAGGCCCGGATAGTCTCTGGCTGTGTTTTGAAGCGGCTGTGCCCTCTGCTGGCCACACCTCCCTTTCCCACTGCTGACTTCAGACCTTTCAGGACTGATGACAGCAAAGTGTTGGGCCAGTCACTGTCTCTGCTTGAGCCTGAAGCAAAGCATGTCCATTAGCCACACCTGGAAGACAAACAGGTTGATCAACCAATCAGTTGTGAAATATGCCTGAAGCTGAATTTTAAAAAATGCACTTGAGCTGATCCAACCAGGTTTTAGAGTAAAAATGATCGAAGTTTGACTAGTGTTGTGGGGCCCCCATTTTCAGAAAAGAGAGGTAGAGCTGCACTGGAACCAGCATAACAGAAAGTGTGTCTACCCCTCAGTGGCTTTTATCAGCTGCACCTGGTGAGACAACTACAACCATTCCTGGAGTGAGAGAGCTTGGCCACAGTCGTTCAGGCATTGGTGACTTCCAGAGTAGATTACTGCAATGCACTCTATGTGGGACTTCGCTTGCACTTGACCCGGAAACTGCAATTAGTGCAGAATGCTGCAGTCAGATTGCTGACAAGGGTGAGACCATGTCAGCATATAACCTCTGCTCCAAGATCTGCACTGGTTGCCAATTTGTTAAGCCAAATTCAAGGTGTTTCTGCTGTTATATAAAGCTCTTAACAGCTTGGGACCAGTTTACTTGGGAGACTGCCTTACTCTATATGTGCCCACTCGAGCACTTCGCTCTGCAGAACTGGCACTGTTACAGGTGCCACATAATACTTGTTCCACACTTGTAGAAAATCATTTAGTGTGGCAGCACCTAGTCTTTGGAACTCCCTGCCTATTGACATCAGGCAGGCACCTTTGTGGTATTCCTTTCAGCCCCTGCTTAAAACCTTTAGTTTAGGTAAGCCTATCCAGACACATAGATGTTGATCTGTTTAAAAAAAAAATTAGTTAGTAGCTGTTTTAATTATTTTAAATATGTTTTAATTACTTGTTTTTAACTATCTTATTGAAAATGTTAATTTTTTTTGTAAACTGCTTAGAGGTCTTTGCATTCAATACATAAAATAAAATAAATATATGCACTTAGAGAACCTCCTCTACAGGGACAGTGGTGTGGGGGAAGGGCAGCAGAGGTAGATCAAATAATGGTCTAGGGGTGGCCAATGGGCTACCAGTTGGCCATCCCAGATTTAGGCAAAGATAAAAATATGAAAAATGAGCCATGGCTGTTTGCATAGTTACCCTCAATGATGGTGGGTGTCTATGGAACTGATAGGGCGGGGGGCAAGGAAACCAACAGTTGATGGAATCAGAGCCACTGACAGGCAGATCCAACTCATTCTCCTTTTGTCCCTCCCTTCCCCTCCGCTGAGTTATATAAGGTACAAGACTGAGACTAAGGAGGACAGGTAGTGCCCCCCCCATTGGTTGTAAGTAGAAGGCAGGCAGGTGAGGGTTGGCTAAACTTGGTGGGGCAGTGCCCCAGTCATCTAATGAATCCGTCTTCACTGTTACCCTATTTGCCTCTCCTCCAGATATAAAGCTTTTAAGCCAGATCTGGCCGGCAACCAAGCAAGGGGCACAAGATACCTTTTGAAATGATGCTGGGAACCATAAGGCTGAAATTAACGTGAACAGAAGGGTGCAAAAAAATAAGAATGCCTACAAATAAGATTTATTTATTTATTATTAATATTGGTAAAGTCAGCAGAAGGGCTTTGGATCTTCACATTTTTGCTAGAATTGAAACCACACAGTGGTTTTCTGTAATTGTGGTAACTCTTTATTACTAGCCTTTCACATCTGCTGTTACCTAGAGGCAGGAAACTTTCTTTTATTATTCTGTATAGCATCATGTATGCTGATTGCATAACACCAACAGCAAAACAAACTGCCACACTATGGCCTGTCTTCAGTCAGAATATCAGAGCTCCAGGAATATGCAGCATAGTTTAGATTTGGTTTGTCTTCAGATTACCTGCAGGTTGCGGTAGCGTTTCCTTTTGCAAAACATGAATATGCACATAAGATCCCAACGTACCACAAGCAAGCATCCACTTGTGCCTTGGTGCTTCTCCTTCCTCTCCTCTGTGCTGCAGGCTCCCTTTGTCTGCACACTCTCCAAATCTGGCCTGAAGGGTAGGGGGGAGTCCAGAGAAGATACGGGAATGTACGGGGAGAGAAGAAAAACCTGAAGTCCTGTTGCAAGTGAATTTCCATTGCACAAGTGGGCAGCTATCACTGGATGTTACCCATAGGATATGTGCATGGAAAGGTAAATACATGGATCCATTTTTAAGCTGTATGTACATATATATCTTCTTTGTGAAACATGATCTGCTCAAACACACAGATTGGTTACAGTGTCAAGAGATGAACTGCAGGTGTGAATGACATCACACTCAAAAGTTTCATTTAACACTGCATAACTTCAAAACATCACGCCTTTTAATGAGACAGCCCACACATTTGGCTGAAAGTTATCAAATGTTGAGTAACAAAGGGACAAGAGATCAAGTGTGTATACAAAGTCCAAATAAGCCAGCTCATAGATACACTAGGAACAGAAATGCTTTAGCAAATACATATTTGCATAGCTTAAGATCCAGATGCTTTCTTTTGAGTGTGGAATTTTATTTTAAAATAAAGTTAAAAATGTAGGCAAGGAGAAAAAGAAGAGCACTTATAACAGTATAACAGGATCACTAATTAAGCAAAAAGGAAGCTCACAGATTACAGAACTTAGTATATCACAGGTTAGCATGTGGGACAGAGCAAAACTCCCTAAAGAGACACTCCTGAGTCATGAGATAACACAGTGTGATGATTGTTCAAAATGTACAGATGTGAAGCAAACAGTGTGTTTACCACAATCCTCTTGCTAAAGGGCCTGGGGCAGACAGAACGATGCTTAATATCTTCATAGCAGCCTTCCAGTTGCAGTTCTCAAAACACTTATTCTGAAATAGTGCTATTGATCCTAGTGGATCAGCTCCAGAGAAAACCCACCAGCCATATATGGCAGCTCAGTACGGCCTCGCTAAACCTTCTGCTTTTGATGTCTGCCTGGGACTACAAACAGTGCAAACTGATGGTGGTGGCCTGCCAGGTGCTTTTGATGTGATTTGAGAGATAACATACAATTGTAATTACTATTTAATAGTTGATACCTTATGACGCTTCATATTTGAAGATTGCCAGTAAAGGATGCCAACAAGGTTAAACCATTCAAATTCTGTTCCTGCGTTTACAATTTCATGTTCAATATGCAAATGTGAGTTTTGTTTTTGAAATTTTATTCAAAAAACTGATGGGCAAAGTTGTTTCAATCTTATTGGGGACTAAGCTTGCCCCAGCATTCAATGGACTGTATTCTTTAGTAACTAATAGCAGGCAAATGTTGCAGTACCTTATCTCATATCTCTAAAGGGAGAAAGAGGTGGCAGGTAGAATAGTTTTCAGGCTCAGTTTAAAGTGCTGGTTTTAAAGCCCTTAAGTACTTGGAAAGTATATTGGAAGTTCTACATATGTATGAACATACCTTGATATCAGGAAGCTTGATAGCAACTTTCTTGTCTCTCTTAAACAGAATGGTAATAGGAAATTCCTGACTCCACTTAGATGATAACTAAGTCCAGGGCCAACTAAGCTATATAATGACACTGTATACTCACTAAGTCCTAAGACTGCCCTATTCTCTGGTCTACCACCAAATAAGGTCCGGGTACCACAGACAGGGCCTTCTCCAAGGTGGCCCCACATCTTTGAAATGGATCCTGAAATTATTATTATTTATTCTGCCAAGCTTTTCACTGTTTTTATTCACAAAACAGTTTACAAAATAAGAAATTAGGATTAACATTTTAACCCAATAAATATAAAAACAATCCATAAAATAACTTCAGATTAAAATATGATGACTCCATTTAAACTGGATGTTTTATGCACTGCTTTTATATTGTTTTAGGATCAAAACATCAATGTAATAAATAACAAAACAATTAATAAAGCAGCATGTAAAAAGTTTTGACTACATTTAAATCTGATGTCTTTTTTATAGATTGTTTTGATATTTATTTTATTAAAGTTTTAAACCTGAATTCTTATATTGTAAAGCTTGTGAGGGCTTGGTTCCCAAAAGGCAGGATAAAAATGACTTAATGAATAAAATAAACAAACAGGGGTAGCTATTTAGTTCTATTGCTTGTGAAAACACTTCTTTACCACTCAAACAATGTGATAATCTATACTTACAGAAATGTTGTCCCATGCAGTTCCAGCTGCTAATTGCCATTATATATTATTCTTAAACACTCTAGAAGGAGTTAATAATACAGTGGGATATCAACAGCTATCGCTACTGTGAAAAATTCTGAGATACATGAGTCTCTAATCCCAGATAGTTGAAAATCCTTGTCCTGGAAGTAAATTAGAGCTGGATGTTTATAGCATTGCACCAGATAACTTAATTAAATGGTTGCAGAATAAAGTTGTATTTTGACATCTAAAAAATAGTTGGCACTTGGATACAGCTATAACATTTGGGGTACACTGTGGAAAACAATAAGCAGAAAGTAATATTCATGGCTGTACTCTGTTGGGTCTATTGGAGACCCAGTCCAAACACTAGGCCCATTTTGACACAGATTCTAAATGTCTGATCCTTTATACGTGTCCAGCGTCCTGACAACTCTCAGGAGATTTTTTTTCATGCTTGCTAGTTGTGATGTATGATTATTCCAAGAAAGCATCATGTTGATCAGCATAGTTTAAATTTTCCTTTCTCCAACGCTAGATTATATACAGACATATATTTTCCCAAGATGCCTTGAAATTATTACATTGTTTTAAATGCACAAACATTTTAGATAAGTTCCAGTTATGTGATAATGTCCATTTGTACAGATTAGGCTGCAATCCTATGGCCCCTTGGAGGCCCCTGGGAGGGCATCCCATGGGACACAGGATATATCAGCTCTCCCTCTCCAGTATCCATTCCACAATATGTTAGCAAGATTTAGTGGTTTTATTTTAGCTTTGCCCCCTGACTACAGAACTTGCCTTGATCAGAACTGAGACTGGTAGAGGGCTTTTTAATGGTTCAGCCATGTCTTCATAAGATGCCCCAGGTGTGCCCCACTAGATTGATTTTTACTTATTTAGGACAACAGTGAAAGAACATGGATAACTAACTTCAAAAAGGCAACACTTGCCAAACAGGGCTTTGACTGTAAAGTGAAACAAAACCGTTAACATGCCATTATTAACAGCACAATTAGTAACAATAGGAGACCCACAATAATCATAGGTTGTTTGCATTATCTTCAATGAGCATGCTGCATTCACCCACACAATTTACTCACACTAATCATGCATCCCATTCACTTCATTCAAACTATTCAAATATGCACACATAATGATTGCTGTACTAGTGATGCCTCTTTGCTTATATGCATAGCCTGCCACCTTCAGAACTCAGTCCTTTCGGTCCCTAGATGCCCTAAGCAGTTAATTTTGGGTGCCTCCAGATAACCTGTTTATTGAGCATGCATCTTGATTTGTTTGCACAAAGCTTGCATGAAAGGTTTCCTGTTTACTGAGCATTCATCCTGATTTCTTTGCATAAAGGTTATTCTATTCCCCATTAATCTATTGTTAACCCATGCTTTCTACTGCATATAGCTGTCTCTTTACCGCATTTTTTAAAAGAAGTGGGTTTGTTGTCCCAGAGCAATTTAATCTGCATCAATTAGGCAAACCTCAATTTGCTGGTGTGCTATTGAACCCCTTGCACATGTTAGTGACAGTCGGGGGGGGACGGACCTTTATTCCTTTGCAACCAGAATGCTTATGAGAACTCAGAGGACTATAGCAGCTCAGCTAAGGGCAGGGAAGATAAAATGGTTCAGCATTTCAATACTGTAAAACCAGTATGTTTGTAGCCAAGACGTTTTCAAATACTGCAGCCTGCATTTATTTCAGGATTGAGAGAGATACAAACTGAACTAGCATGCCATGGCCTCAATCTGGCGCGTACCACACTAAGGAATGTATTAAGTTGTCCCACTAGCACAAGGACTTCCCTCTCTTCTCCCCTCCCACTCCCTCACTCCCTCTCCAAATCTGCTGGGGGGGGGGCTGGGGAAAATCCAAAACAGATTTGGAGGGCACTGGGGAAAGGAGAGAGAGGGAAAGTTCCATTGTGCAAGACGATTTCCTTGTGCTAACAGGACAGCTTGGTTGAATACAACCCAGATTATTTTGCACATTTTCAATTTTGTGTTAAAGCTTTTTCTTTGCACACATACACCCCAGATGTCACCTTCAATGACAATTCTGCCTATCCTCAGTATTCTAAGAAACCCAAACTCCCATTGTGTGTTTTAAACTCTAATACCTTCGTGTTACTGAAGAAAGAAGCTGAAATGTTTACCACAATAATTGTATACTGATCAATATTTTGTTAGTCACCTATTTTTGTCAATCAATTCATTTCTAGAATTGACTGGATCCTTCTTTGCATTGATTGTAGTAGTTTTTGTTAGGTAAAAACTAAAATTCTGAGCCGTCCTTTTACCCTACCCACCTCACTTCACCCCAGGAAGAGTGCGGAGCTGAGTCTACATGAACCCACTGCCAGAGGCCCAGGAAATGAGACAACAAATACCTTTGCAAAGGGGACCCAAGCCTGTCCAGCAGATGCCTTCCAGAAATGGGAACCTTGTTTATTGAATGGGGTCAGATTATATACCCTCACAGAGAGGTTACAGGTCAGGGGAATGAACACCATAAGACATAAAGAACTACATATCGGCATATAGGTCAAAAAGAAGGGAAGGAGGGGAGGAAGGGGAGGAATTTGCCAGGGACGTGTTGCCCCTTTTGCAAATCAATCCTACGTACTGTTACAGCCTTGAGATAAGAGCTGGTGCCAGGATGTTTAAAACAACTAAGAAGAGAACATCTAAACAAAGACAGAGATCAAAAACAAATACAATCCACATTCTTCTGGGGTGAAAGGCATTCATCCTTTGACACATTCCTGTTAAAGCTCAATGAACATGGGAAAGTGTGGATCCAGCTTTCTGCAAAGCTTCTTGGGATTTGGCTCAGGTCAGGGGCAAATAATCCGACATCACTTTATTTCTTCCTTAAGTCATTTTTAACCCAACAATTTCATTCTGGATAGATAACACAGATACATAGATACATATATATACACACTGGGAAAATAGCTTGCATCTGTAAAATTATGTGGTTTGTGCTTCAATTGATTCATATTTCTGGGGTTGTGATAAATGCATTAAGATTTCATCCAAATACTAACTGGACATGAACAAGTGGTATATGCATCAAAATATTGTAATGTGGGATGCTCTTGTTCAGTGTGCCAGAAAGTAAAGCATGCTCTCCTCAAGCATGCTCTGTTCCATTCTTCCCATCTGTTTTTCCATCCCCCCACCCCTACAGTGAGTCAGCATTCAGTGCCTGCCAAGCGTGCTCAGTTTTAATTGTTTTGTTTTGTTTTTGCCCCTTAAGTTTTCTATTTTTTTTTTGTCCTGCAAACCTCAGGGTTTTCCCAAGCATGCAGTGAGATTGGGTCCTCTTGTGAGTGAGTGGTGCAGTTTTGGCATAAGAATTGGCACTCAGACAATTGCTATTAGTGTATATGATGACGACAATGACTGGGCCCTTCCAAAACAAGCACTATATGCATTGGTGTTGCTATTTTTATACTATTTTCCACAGCCTATAATACAATCTTGATGTTTTTCTCTCTAACCAATATTTTTCTTGGCTTATCTAATGAGTGTTAAAATGACAGCTGTTGTGATGAAAAGCAATATATTTGAATTGACTGGCTCTTAGATGTGTTGATCACCATTCCCTGTTTGATTTTTATCTTATTCATTCTGGAACATAATTTAAATACTGGAAAACCCAAGGCTCGGAAACGAGCCAGCAATGAGCTAGGCAACCATTGAAAAGCACTATGACCTAGAGCTCAGTGCCGGTTAGAGGATCACAATTTTACATTTAGAAACGCTGGACCCTAGAGGAGAGATGGGGAGCCTTCCTCCAGCAGTCGTTGGACTACAGCTCCCATCATCCCTGACTATTGGCCATGCAGGGTGGGTCTGATGGGAGCTGGAGTCTGACAATATCTGGAGGGCCAAAGGTTCCCCGTTCCTGTTTTAGAGGTCATCTGCCCATTTGGAATGAAAGTATAAATTCATTCCTCCTCCTTTGGATAGATAGTTCTCTACCCAAATATAACTAAAAGAGAAATGGGGGCTCCAATATGCATCTCTCAAGTGCCTGAAGAAACAGCTGGTTGAAACAGTTTATGAGCTTATAAGCATTTTGTAGGGGGGAAATGGAACTTAGGACTCATCTACACAGTCATTTACTGTGTGTTTAGTGCTACTCACACATCCTTTTAATTTGCATGGTTCACATGATGTTGCCAGTAAACAAGCTATAATGCAATTTCCTCCCTGTAAATCCATACTAACCCAATCCTCTGATAATATGAAACGGGAAGGAAAAAACATCTTCACTCAGTAGCTCTAGTGCTTGCAGACGCTGTACTCCGGTGCTTTTAGGTGGATGTGCCGACTCCCTCTTCCTCCCTTTGTTCATTTTGTTTCTTGAGGGCTGAAAAGCAACTTCCGGCTGCTCTCCCCCATTCTGCTAGTATTTTTATGTTGCTGCAAATAGTACCTTTATTATCTTTCTCCTCCTAACTTGTGTGCAAAAGCATAACACTGCTCAAACAAAGATTTGTGTTTAGCTGTATCCTACTAGGGAAAACACAGATATTCGCACTTCTGGTTTTTTTTTAAAGAAACCTACTGCAGCATGCTTGGTTGCCAAGTAACTAGAGGGAGTGGAAATGTTAAATTAGAGGGTGTGGGCATTAGGAAACTGTGTGATTGATCCATCCCTTCAGTGTGAATAGAAAACACTGCAGCTGGCATTGAGCCCTTACTGTGGACTGTGCAAATAGAAAATGGAGGTAAAAACAGCATCTTTAGTACAAAGTAATGCTCCCATGTGGATAAGCCCTTAGATGACTTGGAGTTGAGAGAATTACATTGAAATTGCCTAAGACTGTTACAGATAGGCTAATAAAAGACCAGACATTAGATAGTTGTTGCAACTCTCACCTCACAAAACATCCCTACAGTCACCCTTGAAAAAAAGAGTTCTATTTATAGAAATAAAATGTAGGCTTATACTTTTTCCTATAAAATATGTGCACAGCAAGGGCAGGGGGAGTACCTGGACTACTGACCTCCAGGCATATTTATGTGAATCAGCTGTCAGCTAGTTTCCACAACCCAAAAGTAAGAGGTGTGAACATACTGACAATTGATGATGCATTGAATTAATGCTTGTTTTGTATCTTAAAGACACGAGTGCAATCTTACGTCTGCTCAGAAGTAAACCCCATTGGATTCAATGGGACTTACTCTCCAGGTAAGATGATATAGAATTTCAGCCTTAGTGTAACAGTTAGGTGCAAATGAGATGTGATGTGGCAGATCCTTGATTTGGTCACCTGATGTGTTGTTGCTGTTACAAGCAGCTTGCACAGAGCCCTCCAGTTTGGATCAAGGCAACAGCTCTGGGGGAGGGAAGGCAACTGATTCCTTTCAACCTGTTTAAGAGCATGCTATTAGCAGCCTTAGAGGGGAGAAGAGTAGATTGGAGAGAGTGATGTAAGTCAAGGAAATGGCACAGGTGGAAGGGTTAACCCTTTCTCCTTCAGTGCCATGATCTTCATCCTATTTTGGGGACACATAATATCTAGTTTGACCCCCAGCTCCTCAGAAATGGTCATTTACTATAGCAAGTACCAGATAATAGCATTGGCTATATACAGCCAAACACAGCACAATGCACTTTTGAACATCTGGGATAAACCAGTACATCTTCATGTCACAAATGTTTGCGTGAGGAGAAACGACACAATTGCTTTACAATATTGGCCTAAAAAGGAGAGGCACAATCAATGTAGCTAGTTGAATGAGTGACCAAAATGAAGGGGAAACTCATTATCCTAATCTAGGCCCCCATGATGTACTTCAGTGCTAATTAGATCAAAACCATGATTTGTTCTAGTAAATTATTTCCAGTAAATTCACTAGGAGTTAGATCTGGTCATATATGCACACATCTTTTTGATTTTTATGGAAAATCCATATACATGAAAACTAAATAGAAATCCAAAGACTATGAGCCAAACGAGGCATGACACTGTACTTGTCTTTATCCCATGGAGCTAATAACAGCTTTAGGGAGTAGGCAAGGTGTAAAATATTCACAAAATCAGACTTGGTATCGAATTCTGGGATAATCCACAAGTTTGTGTCATTGTCAAACAGGCTCTCACTCTTTGTGTGCGTTCGCGGCTGTTACGAACACCGTAATTTTTTTAAATCCGAGGCGAGAATTGTGTAATTATTTACATAATTATTTTTGTAATCTGCTGCTGCTGTATACATTATGTAAATATACAGCAGCATAAGGAATAATTGAAAAAATTACATAATTTTTTGGGGGGAAATGGGGGGGGGAAAGGAGAACCAGGAATTGTGATAACTAGCAGAACACAATTTACAGTGAATAGGAACTGGCAGCCCATTTGACAAATTGAAAAATGGAACAGAATCAGATAATGAATCCCATCCCTACTGGGGAGGTGATTCCAATCAGGAAAAGGGCAAGGCAGAAGAGTGTCGCTTCCCTGATCTTCAAAGCAGCTGTGTGGGACTGCTAATTAGAAAGAAAAGAAACCCTAACTGTGAGAGATCCTTATCACTAAACACATATTTCCCCCATCATCATCTTTAGTTTGGCCCTTAGGCTTATTGAGAATGAATGCTTTTTGAAACATGGTGCTATATTTGCTTAAACTGTAACCTTTGCTGAAGGAGCTGATGCTACATCATGCAGAACTCAAGACAAAGTCCCAATGTTATACCATCCAAGAGGTATGCACAACTTTTCCCTGTGGATCATGCTGTCCCACAATGAGGAAATCACAAATAAATGTCACCAGCAGGGGGATGAGGTGAGAATAGGGATGTATGAAGGCATCCGTTTCCTTTTCTGCCCTATATTCATCAAATGCAGCGCTGTTTCCATTCTGCAGCAGTTTGGCTTCTGACAAAAATTATGTTATTTGTCTTTTGGCAAAATGTTATCTAATTAATTCTGTTATCATGATGTCATTCCACACCAGACATTTCAATTCAAAGGAAACACAGTGCAAAGGGGAGGAGGAGTAATCAATTACATATTGTGATGTATCATTTGAGGACTGAAAACAACAACAGTGAATACCAAGTGAATTTACTGGATTGATTGGGCATGAGATGGATAAACGAACATTGGCACCCATGGTGCTAATGGGGAAAAAATGCAAGTTTCTGCTCCCATTTCCATTGGAATTCTTTGACATCTCTATGTCAGGAAGACAACAGGAGTCCTGCATTTTCATAGCTGTGTAGAAGGCAGAATGACCAGCGACACTTACAGAAATTCCTACTTCTACACAACTATTAAAGGTGCAGGAGTCTTGTCCTCTTTTGTGCCTGGCCAGTCTACCACTAGAGAAGGGAAATTGCACCCTAAGAAGTTCTTCTTGGAGCTTGTCATTGCATATACATTAATTAGCAGCGGCTTCATCAACCCAATGCGGCTTACTTCCAGGTAAGTGTGCATAGGCTTCACACTGAGCCACATTGAACTCAATAGGGCTTAGACATTGTTAGGATCCCTATATTCCCCAGTGAACTCAAAGGACAATTCACCAACACAATGAAATAAAGGTTTCACTTAATATAAAGCTGCATCTAGGGATCTGGGAGAAATTCCATTCAGTTCTCATTTAAAACCAAATCTATTAAATGTGCACTTTATAAAACAATATGAGATCCTAAACATAGCCATCCTTTGACATTTGCACTTATTCGCATTTTGCGACCAAATTCTCCAACCAATGTTTACAAACATGCATATATTAAGGGACAGCGTGTATTAAAATGAAAATAACATACAAAAATGCATTACATTAGGAGAACTTGCTTGCAAAAATGTGTACGTTAGTCAAAACTGCATACCAACTGCAGAAATGTGGAGAAATGAATTTGGATTGGAATAATGAGAGACGGAGAGAACCGAAATGTACACATCCTTTCACCTGTAGATGCGTCTCTCAGGTTTTATCTTTCCTACTAGGGATTACATTCCCTATCACTGTGGAGTGAAACCAAAGGAACTACACTTTTTAAATGAAGATAGTGTCAGTTTGGTTGTATCTGAAATGGAATTAGCTCATTATTCTTTTGTTGTTGCTGCTGCTGTTATTGAAATATACCTGACTGAAATGCATAACGATATTTTTGCCCTTCAGGTCATGTCAGCGGAAACTTTGAGATGAGACTTGGGGTAAAAAAAAGTTCATTTTATGAAACAAGATTAAAGTTAAGCAATTAAAGGATAAGGATCATATTCAATTTTCTCCCTAAAATGTAATTTTTCATGCAGTGACAACCTCAACCCCTTTTCAAGTTTTATAGCTCGTTCACATTTGGCACAAAGAACAGGAAACCATCTGTAGCAGGCCAAGATCATTGTAAGACTGTTCACAGATATGGGGGGGGGGAGAGATGAAAAGCCTCGAAATGTTAACTTTAAATGAAAGCTTTGAAGGTGTGCAATAAAGGAGACTTGTTTCTGCCTGGGCCCCTTGATCTCTGCAAACAAAAATAGCAAAATAATTAATTATTATTATTTATTTATTGTTATAATAAACAGTTGAGTTTTGTAGTACAAGAAACAAGGAAACGTACAAAGAATGAAGAAAGTTCATATTTTTCCAGTCCAAATCTGTGTATGTTCTCTAGAAAGTAAGCCCCAGGACGCTACCAAGTAATTGTGCAAAGGGAGGTTTCTCCCTTTTTCCCACCCCCAATTCTGTGGCCTGTTGTGCCAGGGATCATTGTGCAGTCAACTAACTGCCACTGATTTGAAATATTTACTTGATTATTTTCAAACATGACAGACAAGTTAAATGCAGATGTCAACAATATAAAACCACATTTCCAATAATTAAAAATTATTAAACTTGAGATTGATTGTAAAACTACTTTTTGTTTCTCCCTCACCTTTTCTAATTTTACCTTTGCTTATGCCTTTGCATGCCTGGGAAAAGGATTCTAGCCTAGCATTCTCCCTGACATGCTAGTTTTCTGTGTTTGGGTTTTCTTGGGGGAGCATTAAGATACTGTATACAATCTTCTACCTATGTTGCAGAAAGGACTCTAAAAATAGCAGCACAATATTTATTGAGTTCTCTAGCATAGGGCTTAGTTGAAAGGGAACATTCTTAGCGAACATTTTCAACAGCATAGAGAAGCACCTTCTGTTTAGGCAGAATTTGGGGGGAGTACATTGAAAGGAAGAAAAAGTGTTCACTCATGAAGAGAGAGGGCAATCAGTGAACCAATTGGCTGAGATTGGCTGAAACATTGCCCTTACTCTCAATTAGCCTACTTTGCTCTCAGTGGCACTGTCATGTAGCCAAATTTTTATCATAATCCTGTCATGGAGACTGGAAGGTCAGAATGAAGAGACAATGGCTTTAGTAAAACAACCTTGAAGATAATTAACAGAAACAGGGACAACTCGGTCTTTCAGCTACAATGCTACATCCCCAAGTAATGTATTAGAACTTATAGATGGGTTGCAAATTTACTTTGGAAATTTTGATTGTGTACACACATTAGATCAAATGCTGATCTCTTCCATCCCTGCAATTACACAATTGAAAGCAGAGAAAATGAGCTTTTCCTCAAGAAGAAAGTTTAAATAAGTGTCAGGTTTTTTTCAGTTTAGAAGTAAGAGACAACAAAAGGCACTTCCAGACCCTTGTTTATAAAGCATTCATCTTGGTTTGTTTGCAGGAAGATTAGACAATGTTGGCTATTTAATGAGCATTCATTCTGATTAGCTTGCAGGGCGGTTAGATGGTGTTATGTCAAAGCAAATGCTACCCCACGCTTTCTACTGCATTTCCTCAACCAAACCAAACCTTTTGTTGTGCAAGAGCTTCCAATCAGCTATAACTTCACTACTTGGATTTGCTGGTATGTGATTGAATCCACCCCCCAAAAAAACCTAAGAGGCACAAGGCAAAAATATATGCTGAGTGGTGTGGAGGGAGTTAACAGAGAATAATTTGGGTATGTCCTGTGAAACGGAGGATGCCTCCAGACCATCATGATTTTGCAGGTGGGATTCAAGTGTATACAGGAAAGTTAAGTTTGTGCAATTAAAGTGGATTAAAGCAGTCTGTCGCTCCAGCACAACACATCCACTTTTAAAAAGAAAAACAGACCTTATAGCTAGGAAAATGAAAGGGGAATGCACTGAAAAGTGTGGGATGAACAAATGATTAACGGGAAAGCATATAAAGCAAGTCAAAATGAATGCTCATTGCCATATAACTGCCCTATAAACAAATTAGAAAGAATGCTCAAGAAGGACTGGGCATCGTCTAACCACAGTGTAAACTTTGTGCAAGCAAATCAGGATGAATGCTGAATAAACAGGTCATCTGAAGGATGCGAACCCTGATCTGGAGTATATCCAGAACAAATAAAAAAGCCCTTATGGAATGCATCTCCACCAGATCTTACAGCAACCACAAGCATAGACAACTTTTTAAAAGGGTAGTACTTTTTAATAGGGGCAGGCCTACCAAATGCTATATTTGGAAATGGACCTTTCATATTTACAGATGGGAACAGCAGGAGATTGCCCTTACCATTGTGTCCAGCTTGAAAGCTTCTCCTAGGGCACCTGGTGAATGCTCGATGACAGTATTCTTCAACCTTGCATCCCCAGATGTTGATGAACTACAACTCCCATCATCCTTGGTTATTGACCATGCTGTCTGGGGATGATGGGAGTTGCAGTCCAACAACATCTGGAGACACAAGGTTGAAGAACAGTGCTCTATGAGACAGAAAGCCAGACAAAGGCTTTTCTCTTTTTGAGCAATGCAGTTCTCAGTTCTTTGGTTCTCATTATTCATGTCAGGATTATAAACTACACTATTATTTGGTTCAGCAAGTTTTAGGATTCAGCCATGCATTTTATGAATGTAGCACCTCAGTGTAGAAAATTACCTTCCAGAGGATTACTTTCCATGTCTAGATAAGAAACATTGCAATTAGTTTTAATTGCTTGCAAATGGCAGCTAAACAATGTATTAGATGTATGCCATTCTCCCAATTTGGGGGAGTCAAGGGTTTTTTTCCAGGCGATTCAGAACAAGTATACCTTAAACTGCATTTGAAGGTAGCAAGCAATACTCCTGCAGGCCCTTGTAGCCTGACATCCCAGTCTCCTATAATGGGAACAATCACCACACTTTATGCAGCAACAGAATCAACAGCAAATTGATTAAAACAGTAAATTCACTAATAAGCAATAACCTTGCGGTTTAAGAACATACCTATAGCTCACAGATATTTCTATCAAACTTTTAAAAGCAGGGAAATTGTGCAGCTATAGTGAATGCACCAGGGGAGCAGGAAACCTGACCTCCTCTCTGAGATATTGTACTGCCCTGCAAATTTGTAAAAATGCAAACACGATTTGGGTTGGTCTTTCACAGTCCAATCCACTTCCTGTGTAGCTTGGAAGAATTTGGTAACGTGTCCCTCTGAGCATATGGTGAGTAGGGGCAGCACCTGCCATCTCCAAAGATGGAGAATGACATTTTTGTATGTTTGTTGGTGTTCTTCTTACTTTGCTTCTTTTCTATGTTGCTACTGTTTCTACAGAGAATCTGACATAGTAAATTATATTTCTCTTATTATTCATCCTAGAAATCTGTGTCAAATTTCTTTTTATTAATTTCAAAGTCTTTTTATTGGTCAATGTCATATGATGGTGAAGACAGACTTTTGTGTTTCAAACTGGAGGTTATACTCTGTTTCTATTTTGGGTGCATTAACAGTTGAATCTGAAGCTGCAGTTTGATGTAAAATCAGACTGATTACAAGATGTTGCTACTTAAGCAATGACTCTAACTATTGGGGGGGGAAACTTGGCCTGCCCAAGATGAATATTTTCAGCCTGCTATGCTTAAACTATTTATTTTATTTATTTGTTAAATTTTTATACCGCCCCACTAGCATAGCTCTCTGGGCGGTGTACAACAAAGAAATACAAATATATACAATAAAATCCCATAATAAAATACAACAAAAATATAAGAGAGTAGGAAAACTAAAAACAGTTACAGCACATGTTAAAACTAGATTAAGTTAGATTAAAATGCGTTAGAAAAGAGGAAGGTTTTGACTTGGCGCCGAAAAGATAGTAACGTCAGCGCCAAGCGCACCTCGTCGGGAAGACTGTTCCACAGTTCGGGGGCCACCACTGAGAAGGCCCTAGTTCTTGTTACCACCCTCCGAGCTTCTCTATGAGGCAGAAGTCGGAGGAAGGCCTTCGATGTAGAACGTAGTGTATGGGCAGGTTCATATCGGGAGAGGCGTTCCAGCAGGTATTGTGGTCCTGCGCCGTATAAGGCTTTATAGGTTAAAACCAGCACTTTGAATCTGGCCCGGAAGCATATTGGAAGCCGGTGCAAGCGAGCCAGAACAGGTGTTATGTGTTCGGACTGCTTGGTCCACGTTATCAGTCTGGCCGCCACGTTTTGCACGAGCTGTAGCTTCCAAACTGTCTTCAGAGGCAGCCCTACGTAGAGCGCATTGCAGTAATCCAATCGCGAGGTTACCAGAGCATGTACAACTGATGTTAGGTCCTCCCTACTCAGATAGGGACGTAGCTGGGCTACCAACCGAAGTTGGTAGAACGCGTTCCGTGCCACCGAGACTACTTGAGCCTCAAGTGACAGGGAAGGATCTAAAAAGACTCCCAGACTACGAACCCATTCCTTTAGGGGGAGTGTAACCCCGTCCAGGACAGGGTGTATATCCACCACCTGATCAGAGAAACCACGCACCAGCAGCATCTCAGTCTTGTCTGGATTGAGCCTCAGTTTGTTAACTCTCATCCAGTCCATTATCGCAGCCAGGCAACGGTCCAGCACATTGACAGCCTCACCTGAAGAAGATGAAAAGGAGAAGTAGAGTTGCGTGTCATCAGCGTACTGATGGCAACGCACTCCAAAACTCCTGATGACCGCACCCAACGGCTTCATGTAGATGTTGAAAAGCATGGGAGACAGAACTGACCCCTGTGGGACTCCACATTGGAGAACCCACGGTGTCAAGCAATGTTCCCCAAGCACTACCTTCTGGAGACGACCCGCCAAGTAGGAGCGGAACCACTGCCAAGCAGTACCACCAACTCCCAACTCCGCGAGCCTCTCCAGAAGGATACCATGGTCGATGGTATCAAAAGCCGCTGAGAGATCAAGGAGAATCAACAGAGTTACACTCCCTCTGTCCCTCTCCCGACATAGGTCATCATACAGGGCGACCAAGGCTGTCTCGGTGCCGAAACCGGGCCTAAAACCCGATTGAAATGGATCTAGATAATCGGTTTCATCCAACAGCGCCTGGAGCTGGCCAGCAACCACTTGTTCCGAGATCTTGCCCAGGAATGGAACATTCACTACTGGTCTGTAGCTGTTGAAATTTTCTGGGTCCAAGGAAGGTTTTTTCAGAAGTGGTCTCATTGCCGCCTCTTTCAGACGGCCAGGGACCACTCCCTCTCGTAAAGAGGCATTTATCACTTCCCTGGCCCAACCAGCTGTTCCATCCCTGCTACTCCACTTAAGGAGAGCATGGTCAATTAAAAACATACAGGACACCTAGAATTTTGCTAGAATATATTTCACCTCCCACTGTTATATCTTGTGCAAACTGAGACACTCCACATGTCCATTGGAAACTATTCTGCAGAACAGTCAGTGTCATTATTCCACAACAGTTTTTGGAGCTTTTTTTTCAGTGTTGCAGTGTGTTGCTATACTACACATATTTACAGAAACAGAAGCAAAACAAAATGATTTACTATAGGAAACTTCACTAAAATTGCAAAGTAAATAAAACATATTTAAAGTGACTATCTGAACTATATCAACTGTTTTAATACAGTTGCTTCCTCCCTGCTAAAACAAAATCAGCACAGCACATGTCTTGTTTCTGTTATTTGGGCTGATAAGTTTAATCTGGGAGGTAAGAAATGGGATCCTGTGCAGGATTGCTGAGAATGGATAGATCATTTGCATGTTTATTCAGTTTGGTGGGATTTACTCCCCTGCAATTATGCTTAGGATAGGTGAAACTGACCACAGGGATGGGGAGGGGAGGAGGGAGAGGGGAACAGGCAGGAGGGGGAGGAGAAGGGCAGGTTTGATCATATGCATTATCGAGTTCAGTGGGATTTACTCCCGTGCAGTCATGCTTAGGATAGGTAAAACTGACCATGGCGGAGGAGGGAGGGGGATGGCAGAGGGGAGGGGAAGGGGGGGAAGGAAGGGATTGGAAGGGGATGGGGAAGGGAAAGTGGGGTGAAGGAAGGGGGAGGGAAGGGGCAAGAGGGAGGAGAGAGGAGAGAGGAGGAGGGGAGGGGAAGTTTGATAATTTGAATGCTTTTTGAGTTCAGTGGAATTTATTCCTGTGCAATCATGCTTAGGATAGGTGAAACTGGCCTGGGAGAGGGGCAGGAAGGGGAGGGGGAAGGGAGTTGGATGGGTGGGCACTAGGCAGAGGGGAAGCCCTTTTCCTTTCCAAACGGAAAACACTGTGACCAGTATCATAGTTTTTCAGGGTTTCCCCCAACTTTTTTTTCTACAGCAGGCACATGTAGCCTTCCACCCAAATTTAAACCAGAGCTGTCACAGGCCACATCCACACCAGACCTTTATTTCACTTTAAACAGTCATGGCTTCTCCCAAAGAATCCTGGGAAGTGTAGTTAGTGAAGGGTGCTGAAAGGGCCGGTTCTCATGGCAATTTAGCATGAGATTGGGTTCTATTGGCATGTTTGTTTAATCCGCAGTGATCACATGATGCAGGAGGCAAAGGGAAGGCAACTTGGTGCTTTCTGCTTTTAATTTGCAGCAAATAAATCCAAGTTTAATCAGAACAGGGAAGGAAAAACTGTGTGTGCTTGTAGACACTTAGCTTGTAGGGGGCTTGTAGATGCTTAGCTCTGATGCTTTTGTGAGTCCACACCTCCTCCCTTCTCCTCCCTTTGTTATGTCATTTCCTGCTGGCTCCCGTTCTGTTAGCCTGCTGCAAATGGTGCTCTTTTTTCCTTCCCCCACAACTTGTACAAAAAGGCATAACATTGTTCAAACAAATATTTGTATTTCTCCTGGATTCTGAAAATACAAATAATCAAACTTGAGGATTTTCTTTTTTTTATGAAACTTACTCTGGAACAAACTGAGAATGTTCGGATGCCAAGATAACCAGAGGAAGTGATAGTTTGATGTTAAGAGGGTGTGGTCATTAGGAAGCTGAGTGATTGGCTCTTTCCCTTCAGTATGAACGGAAAACAGCAATTGGAAGGTAGGAAGTTTGATCTTTAAACTCCCATCGTGATGGAAAAAGCATCTTCTTTAAAACGGAGTTCAACTCCACTGTGAATGAGCCCAGAGTTGATAGGAGATGCCCTATTCCCTTCACAGAGCTTCAATCAGAGTGGCTGACTGTTAAATAACTCTGGCCACTAGAGCTCTGTCAGCGGAATAGGAGTTTCCTCTCAGCACCCTTCACAAACTATACTTCCCAGGATTCTTTGGGGGAAGGACTGTATAAAGTGAAATAAAGGTCTGGTGTGGGTGTGGCCCCTTGACTAGCTAAGCCCAGCAGCTGTGAGTCTGGCTTTTAGAACACTGACAGTTGGTTCTTACTGGGCATGCCCAACCTTATCATTGAGTTTAATGCAAAATTTCTTAAATTAATTAAATATCAGCCAGGCATTTTTTTTTTACTTTTAAACTGCAGAAGATGAAGATCAGAGTATGGGGCAAGGTTATTAATAGGATTACAGGTACTCTGTGAACATGACTGATTTTTAATGAATTTCAACAGATTAATAGAACTCTGACAGAAAAAAGTCCAAAAGGCATCTGGTTTTTCTCTCTCTCTTTTTACACTTTGAACTCTCGATTCTCTCTGACTGTTTTGTGTATTGCCATGAAAATTTAGAGGGCTGTTAAGCAAGTGTTTCTGAGTTCAGGACTATAAGTTTCTTAAGGTTTTGTTTTGAAATGAGCTTATGGGAAGCATGAGAATGTCATGGGGGTATTTTCAATTTAACATTGTGGTATGCGAAAAATCCATTACCTATGTCAGCCTTTCTAACAGCAAAAAATAAAAAAATGAAAAAAACAGATATTCAGGACATCCAACAGCCAAGATTCTCTGAACGGTCTTCTGGCTATCATTAGAATCCTGAGATTCAAATCTGCCAGTTGCTAAAATGTTAGTTCCCAATCCTCATGATTGCAGAGAGAAGAATAAAAATGTGCTCAGGCTCAGAAACTCTAAGACATATTTAGATAAGTCTCACATTAAGTGGTGAGAAACTCATAATACCTAAGCACATTTCATGATTGTGGAGGCTCTGATTTGTCGGTTTCCACATTTGGAGTTAATTCTGAAATAAAAATGTCATAGATGAAGGCCTACATGCCCATTAGCTGTGTCTTGGCACCCATTGTGTTAATGAAAAAAATATGCAGATTTGATGATTTACTGTAACTACACCGAACAGCCCTCCAGGCCATTATGTACTTTTCAATGTGCTCCAAAGTTACACTGAATAAGTTGTCTAACCCTGGGTTAGACTGCAAGGCTTTTGAGCTTGGATGGCTTTCTTCTCAAGCTGTTTGCATAGATTAAAAAGTTGATTTACTTCTTTTAGTCTTGCACACACTCTCAAGCGTAGAGGCTGCTCCACCTTCCCAGTATCAAATGCTAAACCAAGGTATGTTCTTAGACACGGCAAAAGCTTCAGAGCTGTTTCCCTGTTGTGGAGGAAGAACAAAATAAAGGAAGCAAAACAATGATAAGAGAAGGTATCAGAATTAATACTGCTTTACAGCTCTCCATTAAAATTGATATTTTGCCAGCAATACCATAGGTTTAATCCTTCTGTGTACGACAGCCAAAGATAACGAATCTGAAAACAGTGAACAGGTCATAGTTCTAAAATGCAAATGAGTTTTGAAAATTAGTATATGTTTGTGATGTAACGATCTGGTAGAAATGGGTTGTTTTAATGGTTTAAAATCCTGTTGTATTATAAGCATTAATTGATGAGGTCATTTCAGCAGTTTCATAAATTGCAATAAGAAATGAAATGTGCATCTAGAAACAGATTCACACATGCTTAGATACAAGACATAGCCAGGGGTTTCTGCCTCAAATAAGGTTTCTTGGGCTGCAGTCTTATATCCATTTACCTGGGAATAATCCTCATTGAAATTGGGGGTTTACTTCTGAGTCAACACAGAATTGCACTGTTAATCGTTCTTCTCACCCCCATTTGGACACGTTAAATGCTACAGAAGAAACTGCATAAAAACTTTAGATTGGTACTGATTTCACTGAAATTTACATCCATGGACTTAGTACTCAGGACTTCAAGTGCAAGCTAACAAGCCCTACTTCTACGAAATCTCCATTTATTTTAGATGGGCTTTGAGGGGGCAGGATGGTGTATTCTAGTGCCTAGATATTTATTTATTTATTTATTTAATTTGTATCCCGCCCTTCCTCCTGGCAGGAGCCCTGGGCGGCAAACAAGGCAGTAAAACACTTTAAAACATCATAAAACAAATCTTAAAATACATTAAGACAAAACAGTGTTAAAAACATTTAAATATGGTTTTCAATTTAATAAAACAATACATAGGAGGTGGAAAAGGTAGTGTGTGCAAATACTAAAACATAGGAAGCAAACCTTTAGTGTTGTTGCACCAACACTTTGGAATTCCCTCCTCTTAAATATTAGACAGGCACCATTTCTGTTATCTATTCAGTGCCTGAAGACCTTTCCTTTTTCAACAAGCCTTTTAAGCAGAGACCTTATCCCAGTCTGTGTCTGGGTTGGAATTGCTTTTTTAGATGTTTTTAATGCTTTTTTAAAGGATGTTTTAAAAGATGCTTTATTTCAATACACTTTTAAATATGTTTTGTTTTAATATGTTTTAAAGTCTTTTGTATTTAAAATGTTTTAGAATGGCTTTTAGTGTTTTTGTCTGCTCCCCTGGGCTGCTTCTAAGAGGACGGGCGGGATATAAAATTTAATAAATAAATAAATAAATAATACTGCTCATATATCTAATTTCTTTTCATGTGCTTGTATAAAGATGTGTATCACAGAAAAAGTAGAAGAGAGAGTTTGTGCCAATTCAATGTTTCTCATACTTTTTGAACTTGGGTCCTCTTTCTAAATGTACTCATCTATTTTTCTCCCCCACCCATCGTTACCACCCAGCACCAATAATCTGTTTGTTGCATGTGAGATGCAGAGAGAGAGAGAGAGAGATCCTTGCTCATGTGTCATCATGCTTAATATGGTGATCATGTGCAAACAGCTAGTATTTCATGCAAGGAGCTATGAATCTGGATTCTAGTCAGATTAAAAGCAAGTAAATATATTTTGGAGTGAGGCGGAAACTCGCCAATGTACCGCATGTCTAAAACACCACATACTGTGAATGATTTTTTAAAGAGGCAAGTATTTGCTGGCAAATCTAGAGAAAGTGAGCAAATCTTCTGTGTTTATGCTTGCAGAAGTGTAGGCTTCTCTGGAGGGCATAATTTCCTATATCAAAATGACCAGATTCATTGAAGTCACTGCCAAATGTTTGCTGACTTCCGTGGATTAAGGTTACCCCCTTGAGCATACAGGAGCCTACATCCCAGTGCTTTTCAATGTGATATGTATTTCTCCAGGGCCTATGGGTCAAATTATTCAAGCGGTACATCACTGTAGCGGAAGACTCGTACCCTGAAGGGGGAAGGTGCATAATGAAGCATAGCAATTGATTACATATATCACATAGCAGAAGCGTTCCCTCAAATGACTTTCTCTGAAGGACACTAAAGAGCAGATATGCCACTAAATACCTTCTCTGGGAAGACGATATCTGTAGGCAATGACATGATGACATATGGGGGGGAGGGGAAGTATAATATTTAGGAAAGCCAATTAATTTGTAGGTCAACCAAACCCCATCAGGAATATATTTGAAATGCAAATGCTATACTGCAGGGATAGGCAGTAAGTAGATCTGGATCTACTGGTAGATCTCAGGGTGATTTGTAGTAGAACAGGAAGATTTTCATCCCCATTTCAGCCCCAAATGGGCTTAGAATTCTTCAGTTCTGTGTCTTTTGCTCCAGGCTGCAGCTGATGGATCACAGGTTTCCAGTAAAAAAAAAAAGCCAAAGTAGATGATGCAAGTCTAAAGTCTGCTCACCCCTACTATACTGAATGTTGGGTCTCACAGGGAGACCACTGGTGATACCTGAAGAAATTTGTTATGATCAGAGATTTTTTTAACTTTTCCATTTACTATTTTGGTGCAAATAATTTTCACTATGCATTTTGTATCTGGGAACAGACAACCCCAGTGTAAAATACACAGCCTCTTGTTAGTCCAATCCTGTTGTTGTTGCAGCTTCTGTAATTTTCTAATTTTATATGCAAACAGTTAGGAAGCGATACCTTCCTAATTTTGTATGCACACAGTTTTTCTGGCACAGTTAAAGGTTGGTACGTAATTTGTACTGGGATAACTGGATACAAGTTATAACCTTGAAAAGTGGCAGTTGCCTAGGTAATGCTTTGTAAGGGCAGCACTTCCTGTTGTTGTTGTAGCAGCAAATGGAGGAGACTTTGTTTACCCAGGAAGGATTGAAAATATCCCGTTGCTCAAAACCAGAGACATTTATAGCAGGAACCTCTTACTAGAGAGAAGCAATGGGGCAGCCAATGAAGCTAACTTTTGGAAGACTCAGGACAGACAAAAAGAGTACTTAGTTAAACTATGGAATTTGCTACCAGAAGATGCAGTGATGGCCTCTAACTTGGATGGGTTTAAAAGAGTTTTAGGCATATTCTTACAGGATAAAGCTATCATTGGCTACTAGCCATGATGGCTGTTTACTGTCTCCACTGTCAAAGGCAGTATGTCTCTGAATACCAGTTGCCAGGAACTGCTAGAGAGGAGAGTACTGTTCCACTCCGGTCCTGCTTGCATGTTTCTCACAGGCATCTGGTTGGCTGCTGTGAGAACAGAATGCTGGACTAAATGGATCTTTAGCCTTATCCAGCAGGGTTTTTCTTATGTTACCAGAAGCATCAAAAAACCCTGTAGACCCAGAACCAAGCAGGAGTTGTTGGATGGCATTTGACAACAGCCCATGAAGACCCAATAGAAACAAACCTAATTGAGAATCATGATTGCAGAGGCAGCCTGGGGGCCCCATTCAGGAGGCAGGTTCCTATGGGAATGTATGTTTGTGTAGTTAGCCCAACTGGGGTATAACAATTCACAGGCATAGATGAGAAGATGTTACCAAACTCAGGAGATCCAATGCATGTTATGGGCATCATTCAGCATTTCCAAAGAACTTCAAGTAAGCATCGTATTGGTTTGCTCAATTGATCCTGCCAACTTGAGAGAGGCCTTGGATGTTAATGATATGCACACAGGAAGCACAAATGAGCCACACATCTTGTGTTTGTATATATTGGTAGTGATCACAATGGGGACTCAAGAAAATATGTGTTTTGGAAATTCATGTCTTACTGTGGTGGCCTGTGGGCCATATGTCCTATAAGAGCTCATTAGATGATGCTGGTGGCTAGCTTACGGCCATAGTTCAGTGGGAGTGTACCTGCTTTGCATGCAAAAGGTCCCTTACATCTCCAGATAGGGCTGGAAAAGATCACTGCCTGAAATATTGAGATCAGCTGCGATTCATTGCAGATAATTTTGAGTTAGATGGACAAACGGTGTGACTCATGCCCCTTCCGCATCTTTGTGTATGTACAGAAGTTACTATCTTATAGGCTGCCTGGCAGAGATGTGGATTCTCCAGCAATGTACACTGGTGGGGGGGGGAGAAAACAGAATTCCTGCCTCAGTACATAAGATTAGAATATAGTATCTTTGAGTCACTGTCCAGCTTCACGATTCTATAATTTTATGACTACTTGCCATATATCAGGCACCCATAACTTTTTAAATTGCAAATTGTCTTTCCACAATGCTCTCAATTATTGTAACACTTTGAATTCTAATGGGATTGAAAACATTTTGATTACCATACACAACAAAGATGAATTCAAAAAAGGAAGCAAAAACCTCGCCCACTATGTCTCCTGGCACAAAGTGTAAACAACATACCATACAAGATGTTAACAACAGTGAGAGCACCCTTTCCGTAGGACACCAGCATTGCTAACTGATGTGATTAGCTGAGCAGAACAACAACAACAATAATTTATTTCAGTCATTGACCAGATACATAGAATACAAAAAATAAAAACCAATAAAATGCAATACAATTTAGAAATAGTACATCCAATCAAGATTTTACAAGCATTTGACCTGTACCTTCCTACAAGAAATAGAAGCCGCAATATATTTGGCGACTTTATATGTAACTTGTGGAGAGTAATCTCCCAATAAATAATCAGCATAAAAGGATTCTGATCTACCTGGGAAGGAAATTAAAATAGGGGAAATTAGCTGTTGCCTTAGATCACGATAAAAAGGGCATCTCAATAGAACATGCACATTGGTTTCAGTTTCACCTTCGCCACAAGGGCAAATTCTATCACTGTATGGGACTTTATTAAACTTGCCCTCTAAAAGGGCAGAGGGGAGAGTATTCGTCCTCACCAGAGTAAAAGCCCTTCGATACTTAGGGAGTGTCAAATCCGTTAGATAGGGCATGGGAGAAAAACATCTAGGATTGTACCTATGTTTTCTTACAAGCATCAAATGGTGTTGGAAATCTATGTCTTTGATGCGTTGCCGGATGACCACTCGGGCTGTGTCAAGGCCCATTTTTAGAATTATCGGGACAGTGAAGCCCAAATTAGCTATTTTATCTAAAATCTGCTTTTCCCATATTGAATTAAAATCATCGACTAAAATAAAAGGGGAAAGACCTTTTGGCTCAAAAATCAGTTTTAACCACGCATTTATTTTAAGGGCCCAAATGCGTGATTCAACAGATTGCAATCCCGTTTCTAGTCTCAAAATAAAACTAGGTATACAGGTAGAAACAGCTAAAACAGCTCTCATAAAAGTGTTTTGAATAGATTCCAGAGCCGAAAATTTCTCAGAGATGAAAATTTGAGAACCGTATAGCAATTGGGGAATAATTTTCGCCATAAATATTTTAACAACTGATGGGAAGGACTGGCCACCTCTCTGATAGAAAAAGGTCATTAATGCCTTCATAGATCTTTTTGCATTTAAAGTGGCTACACCAGTCTGCAGCCGAAAGGATCCCGAGGCTTGAAAAGTTATGCCTAGATATTTATAATTATTTACCTGCTCAACTGCCTGGCCATTAATACGCCAGAGATGTTTTGTTTTCTTTTTGGAGAAGACTATAACTTTCGTTTTTGCATGATTTATGGTTAACAATTCTGAAGAACAGAAAGATGTTAATGCGGCTAGTAAACGCTTTAAGCCGATGGGAGTCCTAGACATTAAAGCTATGTCGTCCGCATATAATAATAGAAAGCGCGGAGTTCCAGCTAACCTTGGAGGGTGCGACACAATAGGAGCTAGCTTGGATACAACATCGTTAATGTAAATATCAAATAACAGGGGCGCTAAAGGGCAACCCTGTTTTACACCTTTAAAGGTGTAAATAGGGTTTGAAAGATGTCCCTTGTTGGAACATCTAACTTGGAGTGATGTATTTTCATATAGGCCCCTTATTAATGCTAGAAGATGTTTATCAATACCTAGATTGTTTAATTTCTCCCAAAGTCTTATTCTGGATACGGAATCAAACACCATTTTTAGATCAATGAACGCAACATATAGGACGTTACCTTTTCTGGTGGTGTATTTAGTTATAAGATGGTGCAGTACAAGAGCATGATCCGTTGTGGAGCGACCACTGCGGAAACCAGCTTGGCTGAGCAGAACAATAGCATGATTGTCAGAATGTTCACTGCAGATCATTAAAAGAACTTTAGTACTTATGGATTTAATGAAATGTCACTTGCAGTGTGAGCGAGCTGATATCATGTAATGTTATATTTACTTGGCATCAAGGAATAGATTTCTGGAAATGGTTTTAAAAAACAAAAGGATGTCAGCTGTGCACTAACCTGTAACTGAGTCCACTGTACACAAATGCTGGATTCAAGTTTATGGAGGCCATTTCCTTCCTTCCTTCCTTCCTTATTTATTTATTTATTTATTTATTGTATTTGTATACCGCCCCATAGCCGAAGCTCTCTGGGCAGTTTACAGTAACTAAAAACATTAAAAGCAAATATACAAATTTAAAACACATCTTTTAAAAACAATTTAAAACACAATTTAAAAAATGTAAAACAATTTAAAAACACATGCTAAAATGCCTGGGAGAACAGGAAAGTCTTGACCTGGCACCAGAAAGATAACAGTGATGGCGCCAGGTGCACCTTGTTGACTAAATCATTCCATAATTTGGGGGCCACCACTGAGAAGGCCCTCTCCCTTGTTGCCACCTTCCGAGCTTCCCTCAGAGTAGGCACCCGGAGGAGGGCCTTAGATGTTGAGCGTAGTGTATGGGTAGGTTTCTATTGGGAGAGGCGTTCCATCAGGTATTGTGGTCCCAAGCCTTGTAAGGCTTTATAGGTTAAAACCAGCAGCTTGAATCGAGCTCGGAAACATACAGGCAGCCAATGCAAGCGGGCCAGAATCGGTTTTATATGTTTGAACCGTCTGGTCCCTGTTACCAATCTGGCCGCTGCATTTTGCACAAGCTGCAGTTTCCAAACCGTCTTCAAAGGCAGCCCCACGTAGAGTGCATTGCAGTAATCTAACCTGGAGGTTACCAGAGCATGGACAACTGAAGCCAGGTTATCCCTGTCCAGATAGGGGTGCAGCTGGGCCGCCAACTGAAGTTGGTAGAAGGCACTCGGTGCCACCGAGGCTACCTGAGCCTCAAGTGACAGATGGACCTAGGAGAACCCCCAAGCTATAAACCTGCTCCTTCAGGGGGAGTGCAACCCCATCCAGGACAGGTTGGATATCCACCATCTGGTCAGAAGAACCACCCACTAGCAGCATCTCAGTCTTGTCTGGATTGAGCCTCAGTTTATTAGCCCTCATCCAGTCCATTGTTGCAGCCAGGCACCGGTTCAGCACATTGACAGCCTCACCTGAAGAAGATGAAAAGGAGAAATAGAACTGCGTGTCATCAGCATACTGAACAGCATGGGGGACAGAACTGACCCCTGTGGAACCCCATACTGGAGAATCCAGGGTGCCGAGCAATGTTCCCCAAGCACCACCTTCTGGAGGTGACCTGCCAAGTAGGAGTGGAACCACTGCCATGCAGTCCCTCCCACTCCCAACTCAGCCAGTCTTCCCAGAAGGATACCATGGTCGATGGTATCGAAAGTCACTGAGAGATCAAGAAGAATCAACAGAGTCACACTCCCCTGTCTCTCTCCCGACAAAGGTCATCATACAGGGCGACCAAGGCTGTTTCCGTGCCAAAACGAGGCCTGAAACCCGACTGAAATGTATCCAGATAATTGGTCTCATCCAAGAGTGTCTGGAGCTGGCCTGCAACCACTCGTTCAAGGACCTTGCCCAGGAATGGAACATTTGCTGCCAGCCTATAGTTATTAAGATTTTCTGGGTCCAAGGAGGGTCTCTTCAGGAGTGGTCTCACTACTGCCTCTTTCAGGCAGCCAGGGACCACCCCCTCTCGCAGAGAAGCATTAATCACTTCCTTTACAGTCTTTGAGAGCATAGAAAAAATGGGACTTCCCAGGAGGATCCCTCTGCCTGTGCAGCCTCTGAGACAGGCTCCCGTCTTGGATGAAACTTTTTCAGTTTTAAATCCAGTCAGAAGGGTCTTTTTTGACTGGGGATAATTTCTTCCGGATAAGGAAGAAACGTGAGATTTCCCACACAGCTTTGTTGTGATTGTTGGAGACTGGAATTCGTCAGAATTGTCTGTGAAAGAAGGTCTTCCAGCAGCTCGGACGGAGCAAGGATTTCTAGCTAGCTCAGCTGAATAAGTGACCCGTTTTTTTTTCTTTAAAGAAAAACGGTCTAACAGGCAAGCATTCTCCTGTCTACGCTTATTATTTTCTTATCTATACAGCTAAAGAGATTTGTCAAAGAACCAGCAATTAAGAAAACCTGGGTGAGTCAAAACTTTCCTTCTCTTTTACTCACGGAACTAAGGGGGAAGAAAATAAAAATAGCCTATCTTTTTTTATTGCAAAAAGCTGACATGGAAAATAGCATTATAAAGATTACAACGGATGAGGGTTTTCTTTTTGATTTATAAGACTTTTGTGTAATATATGTCTGGGACTATTTTTTCTGATCTACTATTTTTTTGACGAATCTGCTCATTCTTTCTGCTACTAGTTATTTGGACGCTGTGAACTAAAGCTGTTTTTGCACTTCTGGGCATATAAGAGATAAGGGCTGTCTAGAGTGTGACGCCAGTTGGTTTGAAAGATTAACTCCTTTTTAACTGGATAAAGAAATAAACTGCTCTTTGCTTGGGACATTGAAAATTGAAGGAGTTTTGTTCCTTTGGCTTTAAGAATGACAATTAAGAAGATCATGGATGTACAAGAAGGGACTTTATCTTTAGACATGTTTCAGAAAATAATGAATGGGATTAACTCAATAAAACAAGAACTGAGAAATAATAGTCAAGCGTTGAGAATTGAATTTGACGAAATGAGACAGGAGCTGAAAGAAATTCAGGATTCTATGAGAAAGGAGAATAAAGATAGATCTGGAAAACCAAAAAAGGATGAAAGAGAAATTAAAGGCAAGGTTCAAACTATGGAGATTGGATTAAATATGGACATGGAAAAAGATTTGGATTTCCTGGCTGTGATGGATCCTGGAGACAAATATTACGGTTTGGAACTCAGCGCTGTCCCTGAAGGAATTGAAGAGATTGGAGATAAAGATATTATCGGTTCAAAAAAATTCCTGGACTGGAAGGATTTGATGGAACTTGAAATGGAGAAAGCTAACAGAATTAATCCCTGTTTTGTGTCAATGGAAAAATCTTCAAGAGATGTGCTAGTGTATCATGTAAAAAAGAGGAACAGAGATGCGGCTTTGCAACAATACTTCAGTGATACGTTCGGAATTGATGGCAAGAAAATATCTGTGAAAAAGGAAATTCCTATCAGACTCTTATTATATGACTATGACAGCAAGATTATTGGGCGCGTAAAGATGGAAGATGGAAGATGGAACCAATACGGATAATGGAAGAAGAGCGATTTGAAATTACTGGACTTAGTAGACTTGATGAGTTGGATTAATTGACATGTTTATCTAGAAAAAAAATTGATGGACATATATCTCAAGGATTGGAAACTTCTCTTTGACTTTTTGTGGAAGAATAAAATGATATGATGTTAATGAGATTTGTAACCAATTAAGATAACTGCTGGAGGAAGGTGATTTTATAATCTATTAAGATACAGGCTTGTTATATATTATAGACTTATAGCTGAACTACGACAAATCAGAAGTCAATTTTTTTTATATTTTTTTTCTTTTTATTGTATTAGTTATGGATTTGTGTTTTTTCTTTTTGTATTGTTTTGGTTTTGAAAATTTGAATAAAAATTAATTGGAAAAAAAAAAGAGAGAGCATAGAAAAAATGTACAGGCTGAAATCCAGCAAGTGGGTGGGACCTCCAGGGTTTTTTTGAACCAAGTGTCATATGTACAACAAATTGAGCCTAGGATGTGAGTGCAAAAGCATCTTGACTCTCAAAGGGCTTCTAAATGTTGGGCTTCACCACTAACTGATTATTAACTGATGTAGCAGTCAGGTCAAAGGTAATGATTCCCATGCAGATCCCTTCTAGACTAAATGTATCAGCAAGATCAGCATGGGGGCAATAGCAAGCATCACATTTCCTCAGTGGCAGTAATTGCATCTCCGCCACCCCCAATAACCTCTTCTATAAGTTACTGCCCTATTAAGTATTTCTTCTGTGAGATACTTCCTATTTCATTTTCTGGTATAACTAACACAACAGTCACCAGAGTAGTCAACATCTTTGGAGAACAAATGCATTTCATGGAGGCACAGGTGGTTGACATGCAGCAGCTGAAAGGTGTCTATATATCCTTTAGGAGCACTGTAGAAAAATCCCATTCCATGCTGCCAGCACCTATACTGTTGCATCAAATGAAGGCACTGGGGATGGAGACCATCAAAGCGATGAAATGAAAAGCAAATCTTTTAAAAGGAATAATATTTTAGGAGTATTCTGATGCCCCTTCACATTTCTGGGTCTAGGTGGATCCTGTGGGAAATCAGATACAAACACAGATAATTGGGTTTCTGATGGACATACACAATATAGACTTAGCATGATAATGTCTAGAGCAGGGGCAGCCAATGTGGTGCCCTCCATATGTTGGACTCCAACTCCCATCAGCCTTAGCCAGCATGGCCAGTGGTCGAGAACAATGAGAGTTGGAGTCCAACAACATCTGAAGGGCACTACGCTGGCTACCACTGATCTAGAGGGTCAGTATCAGAGCTTGGAAAAGTTACTTTTTTGAACTACAACTCCCATCAGCCCAATCCAGTAGCCATGCTGGCTGAGGCTGATGGGAGTTGGAGTTCAAAAAAGTAACTTTTCCAAGCTCTGGTCAGTATGAGAATGCTGTCAAGGAGTTGGTTGATATGTTATATGTTGCTATCACTGACTTTGGAAAATTAAATGTGGAAGCCAAAATTTAGGATGTCAAGAGTAACAGACTAGATGGACCTTTGGTCTGATGCAATGAAGCAGATTTTATATTCTTATCAATATTTACTTTGCTTTCCACGTGTCATTGATTATATTTGTTGACTGACCGAAATGTTTTGTTGGTTCAGCTTGTTACTTCTACCTAT
This sequence comes from Rhineura floridana, assembly GCF_030035675.1. NCBI lineage: Eukaryota > Metazoa > Chordata > Lepidosauria > Squamata > Rhineuridae > Rhineura > Rhineura floridana. The sequence goes on from NC_084484.1 coordinate 53,550,786, forward strand.
ATAATACATGCATTTTCACTTTTGTAGTTCAACACCTGAAGGACTCTAGGATGTGAATAGTGTGTTTCAGGCTATTGTTATCACAAGATGGCACCTATAGGCTTGCTGAAAAGGAAGTTTCTGATACAGTTGTATTTTATAGAATTTAGCTTTCTATATTACCTCTCCTCTCTCTTTTTTTAAAACCCCACATGTAGTATTAATTTTGCTTTTTCTAGTAGTTATTCAGGGAAGGCCTTAACCACAGGTGACCCCCCCCCGAGTGCCTGGATGAATCTAGCAATGAGAGCACTAGATAGGCATGACCACTGTGTGCAGGATGTAGCTTGATAAGCTGCTCAGGCATACTGTCTCTTCCCTTGCCTTAGAACATAAGAACATAAGAAGAGCCTGCTGGATCAGGCCAGTGGCCCATCTAGTCCAGCATCCTGTTCTCACAGCGGCCAGCCAGGTGCCTGGGGGAAGCCCGCAAGCAGGACCTGAGTGCAAGAACACTCTCCCCTCCTGAGGCTTCCGGCAACTGGTTTTCAGAAGCATGCTGCCTCTGACTAGGGTGGCAGAGCACAGCCATCATGGCTAGTAGCCATTGATAGCCCTGTCCTCCATGAATTTGTCTAATCTTCTTTTAAAGCCATCCAAGCTGGTGGCCATTACTGCATCTTGTGGGAGCAAATTCCATAGTTTAACTATGCGCTGAGTAAAGAAGTACTTCCTTTTGTCTGTCCTGAATCTTCCAACATTCAGCTTCTTTGAATGTCCACGAGTTCTAGTATTATGAGAGAGGGAGAAGAACTTTTCTCTATCCACTTTCTCAATGCCATGCATAATTTTATACACTTCTATCATGTCTCCTCTGACCCGCCTTTTCTCTAAACTAAAAAGCCCCAAATGCTGCAACCTTTCCTCGTAAGGGAGTCGCTCCATCCCCTTGATCATTCTGGTTGCCCTCTTCTGAACCTTTTCCAACTCTAGAATATCTTTTTTGAGATGAGGCGACCAGAACTGTACACAGTATTCCATTTCCTCTTGAGGAAAGAGAGGTGTGGCATTATGCCCAGAGAAGCTGTTCTCCAAAGCATTATCCTCTAGTCAATTCCATTGTGCAAGATGATACTATTATCAGCTCTAATTTCTGCTTAACCAACTTCAGTGCAACACTAAAACGTTGCTCGAGGGTTAGGTGCGGTGTGCAGAGAAGCGCACAGGCCACGTCCCTGCGATGAGGTGTGTTCTGCTAGAAGAGCCAGAGGCATCAGATAGAGACTACCATCTTTTGCCTTCCCTTGGAACTAAGTGGATCAACCATGTGACTCATATCTAACCATCAGGATTCCCATGACATTTTGGCAAACTTCCCTCTTTAGAATGATTTGCTAGACATTGAATTAATGTTTATCTCTCTGCATCCCCATGGAAGCAGATAGATGACCCTGGTGGTCATACTTTGACAGGAATTCTATTGTTTTCAGTGTTGGTTTACTGTAACTGAAGTGCCCAGGCCATAAAGCCTACAGGATGATTTCCTTAAGATCTGCTGAGTTCCAGCACATTTTTGTAAGAATCAAAGAGAACTGCTGACTTCAGTATTTCTATGCTGAAACATGCTAGTTATTTTAAATGTCACCATTTATTTATTTCCTTTGATTTATAAACCTGCCCTTCATCATCCTGATCCTAGGATGGGTTACAACACAATACCAACATAAAACAGAACAGGTCAACCCCAATCACATTAACCAATCACCATAAAACATTGTAAAACATAAATAATGTTCTAAAAACAATGTTCATAAAACAGCAGGTGATACACTCAAACAGCAACTGCCCATATTACCCAGCCTCTTCCAAAAGCCCGAGCAATGAGGTACATCTTTAACAAGCACGGAAAACCATGTCAAGTTGGGTGAGGAGCACCTGTCAGAGGAGGGCTTTCCAGAGTCAGGGCACCACCCTAGAGAAAGTGTTCCATGAAACAAGAAAGGCCTCCCCCACAGTTCTTAACGCACTGGCTGGTTGGCAGACAGAAAGGTGTTCCTTCAGCTATTTGGCCTCGAGTCAGTTAGGGCTTTCTACTAAGAAATTCAATTTTGCTTCCCACTTATTTAGCTATGACTCATATAAAACAGTCGATGTACAGAAAGATCCTGAGCAAATCAAATAAATGGTTTTGGTAGATTTTTATTCAGAAAAGATTTCTTTAATAGCATATACAAAGTTGAGGAATATAACTAGAAGCAAAGACGGACTTTCTAATGACATCAAAACAGTGTATGTGTGATTTGTTATTGTTATGTCAACCGTACTGGGAGATAATTGGCCATCTATTTGTGTATTTGAGACCCATTCCTTAGAGGTTGGAGCCAAATGTCTCTGTTAAAGCTGGTTGCTGGTGAGCCAAAGGGCTTTCATCTTGCACCTCTCAGCCAAGGGCGAGCAATCAGAGCATAAGATTGAGAGGATATTAAAGGAATGTCAATCCAGGCAGGATGTGTATGGAAATGGAGAAATGGAAGGACCAAATGCCTCTAGTGTGGTAGTGGTGGCCCAGTTCTGGAACACCCTCCTACTGGAGGGATGGATAATTGATTGATTGATTGATTGATTGATGGCTTTGCATTTGTTGCAAGTTCAATGTTAAATGGAAATTTACTTGTTTTTTCTAGCTTTTGGTGGTTATAGTCAGACTGTTTTTGAGCCTCGAGTCTGTTTTGTTTTGCAGTTTCCATAGCCCCATTTATTCAGCCAGAGTCTATACTGAAACCAGGTATACTGTTCTAAGTTTCACGTGCTGCCCACTTCCATATGTAAACCATATTATGTTCAATGAGACTTACTCCAGAGTGAGTAGATGTTTCTGAATCACCACCCTGAAAAATGAAATTAACAGAAAATGCAGAGCAGAATCTACAATAACATTTCAAGCTCACCTTGAAAATTCCTCTCTACCGATTAAGTATCTACTCCAAAGGCTTTCTTAGACCTGTGTCATTCATGATGTAAACCAGTGGTGGGGAACCTGTAGCCCTCCAGATGTTATTGGACTCCAACTTCCATTAGCCCCAGCCAGCACCACCAATGCTCATGGGTGGTAGGAGTTGTAGTCCAGCAATGTCTGGAAGGCCAGCAGTTTCCCATCACTGATATGAACCAATTCATCCACCCCCACCCCAAATTCATAATGATGTAAAAGTCTCCAAGTAGGATCATTTTCAAGTAGCTGTCATCTTAATGGCCTTCCTCCGTAGGGGCTGGTCAAAATGTAAGCACTAATTGAAATCCTTGTTGCTTCCCTGTATCAGTGATGAACATTAACACTGATAACATGGAGTGTTCATAGCTTGAGGAATAATCCGTAATCAGATGAAAACCTAGGTGTTTCACCAGTTTAGTTTCTGCCAATAACTATTGGAAGGTTTTCTAATTATTTCTTATTGGCAGTAATTTCTAATGATGTCATCAAGGTCATGTCACTCTGAGGTAACTTTTTATATGTTATTGAGGTGCGTTTTGTGAACATGTCAGTACAACAACAATTTTACTTCATTTGTTCAAGGAAGGCCTTCACATAGGTACATTTAGGCTGCAATCCTATAACACCTTACTTGGGAGACAGCTCAATATTTTGACTTACTTCTGAGTAAACATGTCTAAGATTACACTATTACAGTACTACTGGTCCCTTTAAATGCTATAACGATTTTTAAGCTTTTGTTATAGAAAAATACAGAATTGACAAATGTAAGTAAACCAATATATATATTTACATGTTACAAACAAAATTCAGAAAAGAGAGATGTAATATTCTAGTGGTATACTTGAAAAACATTAACAGTGGACAACTAAAATATGGTAGGGCCACCAGCAGCCAACCAGGGCTGCATCCATCCTGTGGAATGCCAGATGGCCATTTCTCAAAAATAATAAAATGTCTAGTGGGTTCTAGCGGGCTCTTACTTTATGACCAACACGATCAGGTGGTCAACATGGAGGAGAGAGCAAGGCAACATTAGATGAGCAGGAAGTCAGATAAAATGATGAACTAATGTGGAATCTTTAATCCATTGATGATACAGGCAAACAGATCTGATTGACACTCTAAGCATTAAAAGGCTTTGTTGTGTTGCAGTTCACTTACATTGCTGATATATTATCTGATACACAAGAAGTCCCCCCTTTGTACGTGTTTAACAGCCAAGCAAAAATTAGATAAACTTACCTACTTTATTCTGACATGTAGTGGCCTGCCCACTTTCTGTCACACATGGTGCTGTTTTCTAATGAAGTAAACAATAGAAAATGCTCTTCTGGAGATGGATTAGAAACCTGGCTTCTAAATATTTCTGGACCATAACATTAGCAACCAATATCCCCAAAGAATCTGGATCAGCATCCATATTCTTTCAAGTAGACTTTAAAAAAAAGAAAAGTAAAAAGATTTGTGAACCCAAGGTTTACAACTAAAGACACTTCTGAACTTGCAGAACAGAAATTCAGGTTTGGACCATTTTGCAGCACTATATCCAGAGCATAGTAATATTAATGGAGAGATTTCAATTCAATCTAGTGATTGTTTATTAGGTTGTGTCAGGGATGTTGTCAGACTCCAACTCCCATTAACTCCAGCCAGCATGACCACTAGTCAAAGATCCTGGGAACTGTAGCCCAGGTTGTGATGCTTAATCACAGAAGCCAAGTGAAACACTATTTACTGAGCTCATGGCCAAGCCATCATACCAGTGCCGCATTGCTGTACTGCAGAATCTGCAACTGCCCAGTGTAGTATCCTACTAGGTTCTTTTAAAGCATTAAGAGCATAAGAACATAATCAGAGCCTTTTGGATCTGGCCAGTGGCCCATCTAGTCCAGCATCCTGTTCTCACAGTACCCAACCAGATGCCCATGGGAAGCCCGCAAGCAGGACCTGAGCACAAGAGCACTCTCCCCTCCTGCGGTTTCCAGCAACTGGTATTTGGAGGCATACTGCATTTGACAGTTGGGCAGAGCACAGCCATCATCGCTAGTAGCCATTCATAGCCTTTTGTTGTTATCTTCCATGAAGTTGTCCATGATGTTGTCTAATCCTCTTTTAAAGCCATCTAAGTTGGAGGCCATCACTGCCTCTTGTGGGAGCAAATTCCATAGTATGTGCTGTGTGGAGAAGTACTTTCTTTTGTCTGTCCTGAATCTTCCAACATTCAGCTTCACTGAATGTTCATGAGTTCTAATATGATGAGAGAGGGCAAAAAACGTTTGTCTATCTGCTTTCTCCATGCCATGCATAATGTTATACACTTCTATCATGTTGCTTCTGACTCACCTTGTTTCTAAACTAAAAAGCCCCAAATGCTGCAACCTTTCCTCATAGGGGAGTCGCTCCATCCCCTTGATCACTCTGGTTGCCTTTTTCTGAACCTTTTCCAACTCTACAATATCCTTTTTGAAATGAGGCGACCAGAACTCTACACAGTATTTCAAATTCTGCTGCACTGTAGATTTATACAACGGCATTGTGATATCAACAGGTTTATTTTAAATAAAACATTGGACTGTGAAAATATGTGATCAAGACTGGGAGATTTATCTGGTCAATAATCATTTTGATCACTACAGAGCTGATGCAATTCTGTGCAACCTGAATAGAGTAATCATTCAATGTTATACTGGGAATTGGTAGACCTATAAGGTAGAATTGCCAAATGAAGGATGATTGTCAACAAAGGAAGTCACTCTAAAATCCCACTGAAATCAATGGGCATCTTACTCTATGCTGGTTTGTGGTTATAATACATAGATTCAAGATGTTAGTGTCATATAGATTTTACATCCTTCATTTGGCTACTGTTGCCAGTTTCAAATAACAATATTCCTACATTTTCCCCAAGTATATCCAGTCTATTTATTTTGTTGCATAAAAGTGCCATTTAGTATTGCTAAAATGAAAAATCACAAAAGAGTCTACTTTAAAAACAGTTGGTATAAAATGAAAATGTATTTCCATTTTGGCTGAATCCAGAGAGTAGCATTGTCAGTATTAACTTAAGTTCCATTCATTTCAATGGGCCTGAGAACTTATATAACTAAATCTGAATCAAAGAGAATTCATTCAAATAGCTTCAGAACATAAAGCTGCATCAAATGGTTCCATTCTTTAACTGATGATTAATCTCTTTATATTGGAGGAAGGGACCCTTTGCATCCAGTCCAGAAGAAATTCATGTTTATTTGTGCTATTTGTTTTCTGGATGCAAAATTCAAATATTGGGATGAGAAGGGTGTTGATGTGTGAAATCTCTTTGAACTTGGTTTATACTCTATGATTTGTGTTCTAGCCTACTTGGATTAAGTAGTATCTGCCCAATCAATTCTTAAATATAGCTGCCCAAAATGAGCCATTGTGTTCATGAGAATCACTGAAAAGTGACATCAGCATCTGGAGCCCAGTGAGTCAAATGGTAGTTCAAACACATGGCTGCATCCTTGGAAATGGCTTGCCTACTCCATGTGGAGCAATTTGCACCCCTCTGAACTGGCCCGTGTGTGCTTTCAAAACCAAATCTGCCCTGATCTGGGCCACTATATGGGTAGTTGCACTCAAACACATATATACATCCCCATATATAAAATAATAGTAATGAAATGACATAGTATGATGTTTTAACGATGAAATTACACATTATGGTTTAGTATTGCTCTCCGTCCTGTAGCATCCCTACTGTAGCCCAGCTTCCTAACTTGTAAGTCTGTTTAGATTTGGTTGAATGGGTAATTTCTGTAGCCAAACACATTACATCTCCTTGTAGGACATCTCCCTCCTTCCTTCTTTGCCTTCTGAGACATTTCTTTTCCTTGTTGCATGTTCTGTCTACCCATTACCCCCAAACTCTTTGGGCTCATGTACTGCATTAAATAATTGGTTTCTCTGTTTCCCCCCCCCATCCCAAGCCCACACTTCCTACACCTTTTCCTAACCTGAAACTGTTATCTACTCCTTGCACATTTATCTTAGCTTATGTGGTCATCATGAGAAGAAGAACCTCAAGCAGTCAGTCTGCGGTTGATTTGAAAACAGACGAGTCTCAACAATGAGCTTAAAGGAAGGTGTCAGGTATAAATCAAGTCTTCAAACAGCCAGGGTGCATTCCAAACTTCAGAGACATTTCTTTGTGCAAAGTAATTTCTCTCTCCCCCCCCCTCCTTTTCTTGTGCCTGGAAGAGGATGAAAGTGGAGGGGTGGGTGCATTCATTTAGTCTCATAATGAGGGTGAAGCTCACAGGCGTAGTAATTTGGCAGCTGCTTTGCTTCCTGTAACAGTTAAACTTCTCTGTATTTTTTTAATCTGGGGGCTTCTCAAAAGAAAACATTTACGTGTGTGTGTGTGTTTGGTTGTTGTTAAACTACTGGTGGTTCACTTTATGCAGGAACCGTGCAATTAATCTTGTTTGTATTCAAAAATACAGGCTGCCTCTATAAGCTTTTCTGGCCTATAATTAATGAAGATCAAAACTGTAACTAAGATGTAACATTTAACAAGGTAGGGTAGACCTGGCCACTTTTGCAACAAGCTCAGGAAGAAAAGCAACACTGTTCTTCACATGGATTTTGTTTCACTTAAAAAAAATACTTTCCTATTCTTCCCTATATTGTTCTTTTTGATTACAGGGACATGCAAACAATTCTGATGGATAAACATTTGGAAGTGCCTAAAGCTCTAATCCTCACACTGCTTCTTTGTTGCAAGCTCTCATGTGGGGTCTTGCTGCCGGATTCATTACTATTATCATCCCTTCTCAATTACTCATTGCTGTCATCTTACAATGGAGATCAATGTTTGTTTGTAAATGCTTCAACACACATTAATACCATGGGTGCATATGATCAAGTGGATGTTACACTCAGTGAAGAGTTGTTGTTCTGTGATCTCAATATAAACTTTATGTTCAGCGTATCTTCTCCCAGGCATTTTAGCAGGTGTTTTTAAATTGCTTTTTAAAAAATGTGTTTTTAAATTTGAATATTTGCTTTTAATGTTTTTAATTGTTGTAAATGGCCCAGAGAGCTTCGGCTATGGGCGGTATACAAATGTAATAAATAAACAAACATTGCAACATATGAATCTGTACCACCAAATAACTGGCGACAGACATAGCCATATTCATGTGCTTTTTGCATGTACATTTTCAAGGGAGTTCAACTTCTCACACTGCCTCCAACACCATGTCTTCATGCTAGCTCCACCCTTTGAGTGTGGTTGTCTGCAAGGCAACTTCTACACAGAGACAACTACTTCCTCACAGAGACACCATGTAATCGGGAACCCTGCCCAGTCAGGTGTTCCAATCACATGGCACCCTCTAACTGTAAGCAGCTACTAACGCACAGGGGTTCCTTTGCAGACAGCCACACTCAACATGTGATCACCAGAATGTGGCACCAGGGGCAGGGCAACCCACTGTGGCTTGAAACCATGAGTGTCCCACCCACCACTAACAGTTAAATAGCGCTCATCTCATGCCACGTTCATACCAAACTATCACCAATGCAAGCCCATTTATCTAAGTGGTGTCTCCACTGGTGTGCTTATTTTGGAAACTGGCAGCAGAATGCTTTCATCATCAGATAGAACTTTTACACATGGTACTAACAAGTGCCTTTGAGGTTTCCTCATACATTTAGACAACGTGTGAATGTTGAATAACCAAATGCACACTATTCCTTGGTTTTGATTTTATCATAGAAAAGGAGGATATAAATTCTAAATTCATTCATTCATTCATTCATTAAAATGCAGGGCTTACAGCAGTGTTACAACATGATTTAAGCAGAATTCAAATTTAGTCCAGTGTGTGTGGGGGGGGAAGCCCCAGGCAGTGCCGGTGCCAGGCTATTTTGCACCCTAGCTAAGGCTAACTACTTGCACCCCCCCAAAAAAATTGCTAACTTCGATTTTCAAAAACAGATGTCTTGTAGAAAAAAATGAAAAGCACAAAACTTGAAACTGCTAAATTTATTTTAGTTGCATTTTTCCAAGGGTTAAAGAAACTAATCTATATAAAACTGTGCCCCTCAAAGGTCAGTACTGTGCCCCTCTGAGGTCTGTGCCCTAGGCGGCTGCCTAGTTGGCCTAATGATAGCACCAGCCCTGGCACCAGGTTCATAACCTAACCTTTTTTAATATTAGAAATTGGGCACTTCTGAACATTCTAACCGCCCATCTCCCATCCTTAACCATTCCAGCAGATGCACCCCTTCAGCCCTAGGCCAGGTACCCGCTTGGTGAGTGGATGTGCAGCCTGTGTCTCACATCAGGAAGGGAGATTCCCTGCTGTGCACAAGAATCTAGATTAGGGTGGAGTCAACAGACATTAACATAGAGATCTTATGCACACTTACTTGGGAGTAAGTTTCAGTGAATTCAGTGGGACTTACTACTGAGTAATCATCCATAGGGTCACTCTGTAAATCTTACTTTAGCAGAAACCCTCCTCCTGTCCTCACGCCAGTCAGCATGGATTCCCTAGTAGCTCTAGGCTTAACCCTGAAGGTAGGGATGGAAGGATCTGTCCATTGTGGTGCTCTCCATTTCTCATTTGTCCCAGTCTTAAATTCAGTTTTCCACATTTCTGCAGCAATTTGTAATTATTATTTTTTAAAAATCCTAACACACTTTTGTATGCAGTTTTGACTAATGTACATGTTTTGTATGTAGTTTGATTAATGTACACATTTTGCAAGCAATTTCTCCTAATATAATACATTTTTGTATGTTATTTTTATTAATATACTCATTTTTATGCACATATCCCCCCAAGTTTTGCGTTTTTGCAAACATTGGCAGGTTGGTGAACTGCATTGCAAAATCTGGATATCTGTGAGTTTTGAACTGTATATGTGATACAGTTCTCATATTGTTCAGGAAACTGAATTGGATGGATTCACCTTTAAAGGCAAACTGAACTGAATTTCCCCCCATTCCTACCTGAAGAATAGAAACTGAGACAGTCCTTCTACCTGCTGCTTGCAGACTTTGTGCCTGTAGTGGGAATTGGGGTGCAGTGCCGGAGTGAGTGAATAACTGCACATAGACTGCAGTGGGGTTCAGTGGTCACAACCTTATTGGCTACAGCTCTCAGAGTTACCTGATGCATAGAACAGGATCCTCTTATTAGACAGATTGATTGGGAATAACTTGGTGGGACTTACATGACTTGAAGGCCCATCAAGGGTGTGAAAGTGATGCCATGGGCCCACTATGCAATCTTGTATAGAGTGGCCACAGCAGCCTCCCCAGTGGAGCTGAGGCCTTTGAGAAACACCTCAAGGCCCTTAAGGATGCCCTCCCAGGGGAGGAGTGGGGTGCCTACCCCTTCTCTCTCCTGCTATGGATCCAGCCCAATGCCTCCAGTGGGTGCAACAAGAAGCTGTGGAGAAGATAAAAGAACAGCAAACAAAACAACCCAGTGAATGATTTGCTAGGAGGAAGGCAAAAGCCCCATAACTCAGAGCCCAATAGCACCTGCAGGCAAAATTCATTCCGAGCCCCCTTAGCCGGCAGCCAACCCATATCCATAGCAAGATTAAGGAGCAAACTGAAGAAGTGGTTGGGTCAGGAAGTCAGCATTGGTGCTCCCAGAGCTACTGGCCAGGCCTCTTTTGTATATCCTGGGCATGGACCTGAGGGAGAAGGTTCCAGCTCAGGTCCTTCCTCTGGCTCCAGCCCCTAAGGACCAGTTGGCTCCCTCAGCACTACTAATTGCTCACAAAGCCTAGAGGCCTTCTAACATTGCCAGGTGTGTGCTCAACAATGGCATGCTCCAACTCCCAGCCCTGGACCCTGCAGCCAGTGACACAAAACAGGGTCCTGGGTAAGTTGGGACCTGGGACTTCTGCCTCAGTTTTTGTCAGAAAGTGAAGGAGGCAGGCAGTTGTTGTTTGTCTTTCCACAGATGTGCATCAGCCCCATAGCCCCAGCTTTCTTATCTTTACTTGCACATGTCTTGCGGCTCCTCAGAGGATCCTGAACCACAGTCTGAAACTCTCAGTTTTAAATCAGGGGTGGGGAACTTGCAGCCTGCCTCATACTGATGAACTCCAGCTCCCATCAGCCCCAGCCAGCTTGGCCAGTGGTCAGGGATAATGGGAACTGTAAGTCCAACTACATTTGGCAAATGGTACTCACTAAGTCAAGGCATACAGTCCCCCAAGACTGGCCATGTTATTTTGGTATCAGAGGCAGAAAGTCCCTCTGGCAGTAAAAAACAATATTAATAACAATATTAATAATAAATAAATATTTGCTATTTTTTCATGCTACCCAAAATCTGTTGCCTGAGGCAGCCGTCTCACTCTGCCAAATGGTAGGGCCGACCGTGATCTGGAAGGCTACAGGCTCCCCATCCCTGCTTTAAGTAACAAAAGGCCTTTTCTGAAGAGAAGCAGGCCTCTAGTTGCTATGGAAATGAAACACCTATTTTACAACAGCAGTTTAAAAGGTTAGCATCTGTAAAGTGATGCCGTGACAGATTGGCTTAAGTGGGAACTGAGAGCACCCATCATTTTGCAAGGCTGAAGCTATAAACAGGTTTATCTCCTTCAGAGAACTTTTTAGTCAAATGTATGCATAGACTAAAACTTCAGAAAGAACACAGAGCAGCTTCATGATTTTACATGCAAATAAATACATAAATCCCACATGCCTTTGCCATTGGGAATTTGGTAGAGCAGGTTACCTTTTCCCTGTGCTGCTTTATGAAGTTATTAAATTAGCATTGCCAACAGGATAATTGAATATAAGTAACAATAAATGAAAAAAACATTCTGGAACTTATAAATCCAAAATGTATCCTCCAAGTCGCACAATTTCCTGCTGGCAGGTTCAGTCTGTGCCTCCATTTTTCTTTTGCATCACAACAGCATCAGTAACTTTAAAACAAATCCAAAAGTGGATGTGAAATGAATGAATGATCCACGGTGATTTTGATTGATGATGCATGTCAGTTCAAAGAACGGCAGGAAGAGGTTGATTTTTCTATGAATCAGTGGAGCAAATATAGGGCCAGCTGTGTCTTAAGATGAAAACACATAAAAGGTTTTATAATGGGATAGGTCCAGAATATGTTATTCTTTTTCTGTTTCATGAGAGTGGGGGTGGGGATAGTTCCCTTGATCCTTTCGACTTTGAACTTATTATACAGTTCTCAAAATAACTTGCTCCAAAGACATCCTGAAATTATTTCCACAGACATCAGTGAGACTACTCTGATGTAGCTGATTTAAGGATTAGAATCTTCTTGTGGCCTGATCCTATGAAATTGCTTCAGTTTTATCATTTCAAAGCTTGGCTTGTTTTGCCACTATTGAAGAACCATCTTATGTGCGGCAAAGTTACAGGGCCGGTGCCAGAGGGAGGTCAGGTTGGGCCTTGGCCAAGGGCCCTTGCAGCCAAGAGGGGCCCCTGAAGGATGCCTCCTTAGGATGGGAGGCTAGTGCTCCCATTCCACAATCCATGTCAGTGTCTGGTCCCAACCCTGCCACGGATTGCTGAGGAAAGTTCCAGGCAGCCTCCCAATACAAAGAGTGTGGGCTTCAACAAGCCTGCCTGCATGGCCCACCTACCTCTCCCATCCCTGAGAATGCTGTTCTTCTACCTTATCTCGTGTTGTGTCATGCGAATGATGTGTGCACATAGTGTGCATGCCAGCCATCAACCAAGATGGCGTCAGGAACATTAGCCCCTGAGGGGCTTATGCCCCCGTTGCCATCTTCGTTGATAGCAGGAATGCATGCTGTGTGTGCACATGCCTGCCATCAACAAAAATGACGGTGGGGGCTTCCCTTAGGGGCAAACGCCCCTGCCGCCATCTTGGTTGATGGCTGGCATGCACATTATGTGCACACATCAGTCACATGACACAACACGAGATGAGGTAGGTGGAATGCATGGGCAGGTGCTGTGGGCCCAGGGCAGGCTGGTGCCCAAGGGCACGGTCATACCTGGTGCTGGCCCTGCAAAGAGTGGATCCAGGGTGCGGTCAACATGTCTTTGCGAGAGTGGTCCCAGCCGCCGTGAAAGAGACTGTGATCTGACTGCTCTGAAAAAGCCGACCCTGGACCCATTGGTTTGTGACAACTACTACCTGGTTGCAAATACCGCCTTTTTAGGGAAGGTGATCAAGAGGGTTGTGGCGCAGCATTTGCATTTGCACTTGCACTTGCACTTGAATTCTTGGATGAAACAGATTATCTTGGCCCATTCCAATCTGGGTTCAGGCCTGATTATGGAACTGAATCGGCTTTGGTTGCCCTGATGAATGACCTTTATTGGGAGAAGAACAAGGGGAGTGCGACCCTGTTATTCTTACTTGATCTCTCAGTGGCTTTTGATATCATTGACCATGGTATCCTTCAGAGCCAACTTGCTGAGATGGCTATCAGTGGCAATGTTTTACAGTGGTTCCGATCCTACCTCCAGGCTCGTTTTCAGAGAGCAGCATTGTGTGGTTGTCTTTCGATCTCCTGGCAGTTGCACTGTGGGGTGCCACAGGGTACCATCTTGTCCCCCATGCTGTTTAACATCTATATGAAGCCCTTGGGAGTGGTCATCAGAAGATTTGAGGTGAGGTGTCAGCAGTATGCTGATGATATCCAGCTCTATTTCTCTGTAACATCTGAATCAGGAGAGGCCATCCAAGCCCTGGACTGGTGCCTGGACTCGGTGTTATGTGGATGAGGGCCAATAAACTGAGTCTGAATCCTAGCAAGACAAAGGCACTGTAGGTTGGTGGTTCCCAAGTTCGAATAATTGGTCAGTTGCCTGCTTTGGATGGGGTTGTATCCCCTCTGAAAGAGCAGGTTCTTAGTCTGGGGGTGCTCCTGGATCCATCTTTGTCGTTAGACGCCTAGGTGACCTCAGACGCCATTTCAGGACTGGGATAGTTTGCTGTTGTCCATGCACTGGTAACCTCCAGGTTGGATTACTGCAATGCACTCTATGTGGGGTTGCTCTTGAGATTGGTGTGGAAGCTGCAGCTGGTGCAAAGTGCTGCGGCAAGACTGCTCAGTGGGGCAGGGTATTGCCAACATGTCACCCAACTGCTGAAAGAATTGCACTGGCTGCCCATTAGCTACTGGGCCAAGTTCAAGGTTCTAGTTTTGGTGTACAAAGCTCTAGGCAGCTTGGGACCAAAATAGCTGAAAGTTCGTCTTACCCCTTATATACCTAGTCAGTCACTACATTCTGCAGGTGAGTGCTTCCTGCAGATACCATCGTATCAGGAGGTTCATTCTGCACAACATAGGAAGTGGACCTTTAGTGTTGTGGTACTTACTCTTTAGAATTCCCTCCCCCTAGATATTAGACAGGCATCATCTCTGTTATCTTTTTGGCACCTACTGAAGACCTTCTTCTTTCACCAAGCCTTTTAAGTAGAGACCTTATCCCAGTCTGCTTCTGTGCTGGAACGGCTTTTAAAGTTGTTTTTAAAGTAGTTTTTTAAATGTGTTTTTAAGTTGTTTTGTTTTAATATGTTGTGAAGTTTTTTGTTTTAAAGATATTTTAAAGTTCTTTTAGTGTTTTTGTTTGCCGCCTTGGGCTCCTTCTGGGAGGAAGGGTGGGATATAAATTTAATAAATCAGTGCTGTGTTCCATTTGCCCTCCATGGCAAAACAAAAACAAAAACAAAAAAAACCCTATAGCTATAAAAAGAAAAGAAAAAAAAGTTTTTTTAAAAAAATCTAGAGTTGTGCTTTCGCGCAGGCTTGAGGATGCTGTCCGAGGGTTGGGCACTCACTGCGCCTGTCTTTTTTAAAACTTCATTGATATCATGTCTTCCTCCAAGGAACTCAGATGCCCCCTTCGCATTCTCAATGACAATCTCATTCATTTAGTGAACATTTTGCCTTTACAGCCAATTGCCCTTGCCAATATTTTTGTTGAAATCAGCACGTATTTTAGTCTCATAATGGAAAATAACTTTAATTTCAAAAAGCTTTCTATAGTTTGGATCCATCAACATGACCAAACCTCTGCTCACTGAATAGGATTTTCCTCCTCCAGTCCCCTGTGGCCCCCCAAAAGCTGCTCGCTGAGAACCCTCCAGGGGACTGTAATGGAAATCAGCATAAATCAACACACATACACACATACAGCCGAATTCCACTTCTGCTAATCAGACTCCTGGCACCCTAGAGCAGCTGGTGGCCTCACAGTGACCTGGCAGGCTCCTTACCCCAGCCTCCAGCTGTGGGATTTCCTTACAGAAGCAGTAGTGGGAGGCCATTTAAATTTCCCACAATGCCCCCAAGCTAACACTCTGGATCAGTCTTTCCCAACCAGTGTGCCTCCAGATGTTGTTGGACTACAACTCCCATCAGCCTCAGCCAGCATTGTCAATGGTCAGGAAAGATGGGAATTGTGGTCCAACAACATATGGAGGCACACTGGTTGGGAAAGGCTGCTCTGGATGGTCCTGAGAAATAAAAATGGAAGAGAGGGTCCGCCAGAGGGTTGCTGAGGGCTCCCTCAACCCTGGAGTCATCCCCGGTACTAATGCCAAGTTGGACCCATTACAATAATCCAATAGTCCCCACACATAAAAGGTGCAAAAAACTACACCTTACCTGCACATTGTAATTCACCATGAAATCAGGGAATGAACAACAACAGTAGCTAAAACAGGGTTGAGGCACCTCAGGTTGCAGGGCCGAATGTAGCTCTCCAGGCCCCAAACCTCTCCCAAGGCCACCCACTTCACAGGCCCTGCTTTAGACCACCTCAAATGTTTTTGCCTGGCTGGAATGTGTCCTTGAACTCTGATAATGTCTCTTGCTTGGGTGGAAGACAGAGAGGGGTCTGTGAGCGAGAAACTACTGTACACAGGCAACATTTACACTTCCTGCTCCACCCACTTTTGCCTCTGGTCTCACTCACCACTGGCATGTGACCCTTGGGCTAAAGAAGGTTTCCTACCCCTGACCTAAAGCCTAATTAAAACAGGTGTGAGTAGCTTCCCAAGAAATGCTGTGTATAGACAAGACCACCAACGCCACAAAGGTGAGCTCACAATAAGTATAAAGCAATATTATTTTTAAAAGAAAAAGTAAGAAGGAACATATACATCCTTGCCATTCGATTCAACTGTATGTGTTTTTATTGCCTTGAAATTATTTTAGAATGATTGCTTTCTATAAAATATAAAATCAACAGATGACGAGCATCTCCCTTAGCAACCCACTTTTCAAATGCTATGGGTTACTTGCCTCATTTTTTCTAGAAAATATTCACTCAGGGTTGCTTGGGAATGCTTGCCTCATTTTGGGCCAAAAAAGAAAGAAAGAAAAGGCAGTGTGATTGACATAGGCTTACAAAACAATGCCAATTTCAAATGTTAATGTCATGTGGTATTAACTCAGTTTTTAAAGTAGTGCCAGGATTCCCTCCAAATTGCTAGGGAAAACTATATTTCAAGTGAATTCAGATCAGCAAATTAACATAATTTACATACTATTGTTATGAATAGAGAGCTTTGGCCATTTTCTCACTGCAGTGGACTTGCACAATAAAGCTCATCAGAAAGTGGACTTGGTACAACAAAAGGACATAAGAACCCTGCTGGACAGGCCAAACGCTCATCTAATCCAGCACCCTGTTCTCACAGTGGTCAACTAGATGCCTGTGGGAAGCCAACAAGAAGAACGTAGTACAACAGTGCTCCTCTTACTTGCAATTCCCACCTACTAGTATTCAGAGACATGCTGCCTTTGACATAGCCATTGTGGCTAGTAGCCTTTGATAGCCTTATCCTCTATGAATTTGTCTAATCCTCTTTGAAAGCCATCCAAGTTGGTGGCCATCACTGCCTCTTATGGGGGCTAATTCCATAGTTTTAACTGCACACAGTGTGAAGAAGTACTTTCTTTTGACTGTCCTGAATCTTCCACTATTCAGCTTCATAGGATGTCCCTGATTCCTATCATTATGACAGGAGAAAAACTTTCCCATCCACTTTCTCCACACCATGCATGATTTTATGCACCTGTTTCCTTCCTCCTCTTATTTGCCTTTTCTCTAAATTAAAAAGCCCCAAATATTGAAACCTTTCCTCATAGGGTATTTGTTTTTGATCATTTTGGTTGCCCTTTTCTGAACCTTTCCCAGCTCTACAATAGCCTTTTTAAGGTGAGGTGATCAGAACTGACACAGTATTCCAAGTGCGGTCTCAACACAGATTTGTGCAATGACATGATATTGGCAATTTTGTTTTCTGTATCTTTCCTAATGATCTGCATACTAGGTTGACATCTTCATCAAGCTATCGGTTATCACCCCAACATCTCTTTCCTGATCGGTCCCCACCAGTCCTTTTTCAGGTCCCTTTTTAAATATTAAACCAATCTTACAAAAACAGGAAGTGTAAGTCATTCACACTTCCTGTTGCTCCCGTGAACATATGATGCTAAGTGCAACAAGTCAGGCCATTGGTCCATTTAGCTCTGTATTATCTATTCCTATTGGCATCAGCTCTTTAGGGGCACTGGTAGAGAATTTGCCCTCTTGGAAACTTGAGCCCATGAACAATACTTATCTTACAATTATATAAAGGTTTAGTAAGATGCTTTCAACTTTGTGATGCTTGAATTGCCATAGCTCAAACAACCATTCCATATTAAACTTACAATTTTCATATGGAAGAGAGTTTTAAACTCACTCTAAGTCTAAACCAGTGCATAAAACCTGCTGTTCCAGGCCAGAACTACCCACTAAGGATGAGCAACCAGTGATCAGGGTCTGGATCCAAACCTTGAGTGCCTATTTCATAGACAACCAACTCAGCATAAAGCTACATGCATGCAGAGGAAACCTTTCTGAGTAATAAAGACACATGATTTTTTAAAATCCTGAAAAGTGGAATATTTACAAATTTGTCTAGAACTGTATTTTCCATAAAGCTTACATCACATCTTTGAGTCCTCATAGATTAGAATATATGTGTTGTGCTTTGCCATGTGAAGCATCTAATGAAGGCAACTTGAAGCATATCGCATCTGGGGCATGCCAGAGACTGTGCATTTTACCATTCTGATACGGTTTTTCAGGATCTATGTACAAATTATTACTGGAGAATAGATGTTGGCATATCTGTTGTCCTGGCCAAAACCGACACCTTTTTAATGTAAAGGAGAGGGGGGAAATCAAATAATCTGTGCCAGAAACCAAGTGATAAAAGCTCCTGTTCCATGTTTCCTCAGATATTCAGAAACCATCTGATTTCAATGAGGACATGCTAATAGGAAACATGTGCTTAGTAGATCCTACAAGGGCCAAACATGAAATGTTTAGGAACAGGAGAGGGAAAAGCCCCAAGAGACAAAGAATGAAAGAAGCAACATCTATGAACCCAGCAGGATCAAAGCTCTGCTCAATTATTCCACTTGTTTTCCCTTCGAATGTAGGCATGTGATAGAGTAGAGCTAGGACTGCAGTGCAGACAATATTATGCTGTGTATCTCATTCATTTGCTCCAAGCAACACATATATGAATGGCCTTGAAACTGGACAGATGACACCAAATTCTTAATGAGCTTTGACAGAACTCATAGTTCTTGAGCTGGTCAACTCCCTGTAATCTCCCAGTCACAGAAGGATCCTGTGGTAGTCCAATATGAGATTTGCATACTTTTTTTTACCATCAGCAGTTCTTGGAAGACATACACATCACAGCACATGCTACACACTTGAGGTTTATCATATAATAGTCTTGACATGAAGGCTTATGGCAGAAAGGTAGGCTTTGAATAGCCAGAAACTCTCCGTAGTTGCTGTGAAAAATTCAGGACAAAGGAAAGAGGTAACAATTGGCATAGACAGAATTTCACCACTGGAACCTTCGAAAACATTATCACATTCATACAGTAGTGCTAAAGTATTTCATTTAGTGATTCACCAGAGCTTACATGGTGGTTGCATTATGAAGGTGAAGAAGCATTATTTAGGATGGAGAGCACCTATGTTTTAATAACAAACAATTGAATGTTTATTTGGCACTGTTAATTTTATATAGTTCAAGCCACTGATGCCACCTACTCTATCCAATTACAATAGCAGTGAATGTATAATCAAAGGGCATGTCTATACTGTAGATTCAAATTGGTTATATGCCAGTTTGTTATGGCTTCCCCGTAAAGAATCCTGGGAACTATAGCTGATGAGAGTGCTATGAGTTAGAGATCTTTGCTCCCTTGACAGAGACCTATAGTTCCTGAGGAAGATAGAATAATTGTTACACTAGTTTACATCTGTAATGTACTGTAGCTATTCCTTAGAGGAATAGCTGTACCCATTAAGGACTTAAGGAATACAATCTTTCTCCAACAAAAGTGCAACACAGAGGAAAGATATTCAGCCTATGTTTGATAAATAGGAAAGTTTGCAAAACAAATAACCAGTTGTAGTGAGAGAGTCCCAAATGGAAGTCGGAATCTTTTGATTTTCAATTATCAATGAGGTAACCCAAAATGAACTGGGTAATCATTAGTTCAAAAGTAACTTTATAATGGAAAAGCCAAAAATTCTTTCCATCACTCAGTTATAAACTGGTGCAGTTGGTAGCAAACACTCCCTGGCAAGAACTGGTTCAAGGAGCGCTCTGTTGCAACCCATATATGTCAAGTGCTTTCTTTTTGACAACTTTCTTTTCTTCACACACAAGGTATCCAGATCACTCAGATCACTCTAACATGTGCTGGAAAAGGTTTTGTTTGTTCAGTTAAGCAGCTTAAAACACATTGGAGGTCTATGGGAATCTAGTAGCCTAACTACATACAGGGTTTTAGCCACAAAGCCCAATCATTGGCAGGTTTGCTCAGAGACAGAGTAAACACATGTAGGATTGCAGCCATAGTCCCATAAAGACAAAAGTATCCCCAAAGCATATATTAATAGTACAAAGGTAGGGTATGTAATCTGGGGAGAAACAAGCAATTGTTTTCAGGATGTTATTTCATTAAGCTAATTATAAGTCTTGCAGACTCTAAGAGTACCTATACTAACATATATCATGGCTGTAGTGTTTTTTCCCTAGGATATTATTCCCAAAGGCTACAATGTTCAATAAACTAAATTGGCAAAAATTCTATACCTGAATAACTTTCTCATTCAGAGTCTCTGCTCAGGCCTCATCATCAACTGTATTGCCTCCAGCATGTACCGTATAATTCCTTTGTTGGCAAGGTGCATGATGACTACTGGAAAGAAAAAACAGAGCTCTTCATTGAAGCAGTGTGTAAGGAATACGCTGTGGCCATTGTACAGATGAACCTGGCAGAGCAGGGACAGAGAACTTCAGGTCCTGGGACTGAATGAGGCCCTCCAAGATCCCCTATCTGGCTCTTGGAACTCTCCCCAGACTTCACCCTTACTTGCCCAGCTTCACACCCCAAGTATTTTAGCCTGGCTAGAATGGGTCCTTGAACTCTGATCACGCTTCCTGCCTGCCTACCTAGGTGGATGCTAGAGAGGGGTGTGTAGAAATTAGCCTATTGTACAAAGGTAACATTTACATTTATTGCTCTGCCCACTTTTGTCTCTGACCCTGCCCACCACTGCCATGTGGCCCCTAGAAAGTTGTCCAGAGGGGAATAAGGCCTCTGCTAAAACAGGTTGCCCATCCCTGCTATAGAGAGTGGGGCAGATCCTTATCTGGTGAAAATCTTTAGGTTTCCATTTATTTTACAAGTAGCTGTCAACACTCACTGGGACTCCCTCTGAGATCCAACATACAAAAGAGGGCTGAAGAGTGCACTTGGTAAAAAAATGCCCTCCCACTGACCCAGGACAAGAGTCAGGGCCGATGCCAGGCATACCAGGGCCCTTGGGCCGCAGCCTGCCCCGGGCCCCAGCACACACCCCCACCTACCTGTCTCTCCTGTCTTTTGCTGCTGCCCGTGCTGTGCACACAGGGCTGCCATTAACCAAGGTGGTGGCAGGGGCATCAGCACCCTAGGGAAACCTCGGCTGCCATCTTGGTTAATGGTAGCCCTCTGTGCATAGTGTGCGCAGCCAAAAGAGACAGGAGAGACAGATAGGTGGAGCCAGCGAACGGGCGGCTACTCTGCCACGGATTGCAGAAGGGGAGTGCTACTCCTCCCTATCAAGAGCCCCCTCAGAGGCCCCAGGGGCCCTCAGCCAGGGCCTGACCTGGCCGCCCTTTGGTGCTGGCCCTGACAAGAGCACCTTTGGCCCTGGAAACACCCCATTAGTGCACCCATTAAGCCTTGCAAACAACCCCCATCCCAAACAATATTTAGGGAAAGGACTGGCTCATCCTTACCTCTAGCAATGAACTGTACTGCTCTCTGAGTTGCCCTCCTGTTCCATAAATGCTTTAGCTTCTCCCTTTCGTAGAGTTGCTCCTCTGATGACCTCACCAGTTTCAGCCAGCTTCCTGCTGGCATCCTCAAGCTCCTGCTGCCTCCCTCTACTCTCAAGCATGATGTTGAGAGACCTAGGGTATCCCAACACTTGTGTGTTCTGCCACCATTCAGTTTGAGTAAGAGGTAGGTGTGTGTGTGTGTGTGTGTGTGAGTGAGTGAGTGAATGAGTGAGTGAGTGAGTGAAACTCAAAGTTATATGCCACTAGCAAAATGTCTTTCTTTCACTGTGAAAGGTAGAATGTGTGGAGGAAGTTACCCCTGAAAGAGTTGTGGTACAGCTCTGTGTACTCTGCACATACATAGCCATTGCACTCTCCTGTGGGATTCCTGCCAAGGGGGGCAAGGCCATTCATTGTCAGGGGTTGAGGGCAGTTTTTGCCCTTACTGGAATGTTGCTCATTTATTCATCATTTTACTTTACCCCATAGATATGAACAAGACATATTCAGTTACTGGGGTGAAAGGATTGTACTTGAGCAGGAATGGGGAACCCGTGGCCCTCCAGATGTTGTTGGACTCCAACTCCCATCAGTCTCTGCCAGCATGGCCAACAGTCAGGGATGATGGGAGGTGAAGACCAGCAACATCTGGGAGGCTACAGATTTCCCATCCCTGACTTAGGGACACCAGTGGGATGGAAGCTAAACCTTCCCCTAGTGACCTCGGCCATAAAGAATCAAACCTGTCCCAATTAAAGTTGGATAAAGCATTTGAAAAGGGGGTGCTCAAACATATGCACCACCTCCTATTTGAGTGCCAATTTAAAGTAGGTAGGTATATCTCTTTCATTGAGGCTTATCCAACATATGTGCCAGTTTGAGGCAAACACATCTCCTTTGCTGAGCCACATCCTTTTACTTGAATTGGGACTTGCAACCTGCCTTTGCTGCTCTGTGCCAGGCCCATTTCCAAGGAAAGAAAACCTCACCTTGTGGAAGGGGGTACAGAGTAGCAGGTGGTTCCTGTTAACACAGGAAAGGCCCTGCTCAGCTTCTCCTTGGCAGGAAATGACATACAAAGTGCCTTTTCCTAGTGGGGATCAGAAGGCTTGATTATGTGTACCATGATCCCTGGCTGGCAATGACACCCTGTGCATCACTTGCAGCCAATGAGAGGCCCTATGAAGCCTGTCCTAGGTTGATAGGAACCTTCTGCCATCTGCTATCCCCTTCCTCAAGCAGCAAGGACAAGACAGCTGAACTCTCAAAAATCTGTTTATCTTGACTGAGGGCAATCAGGAGGGGTGAGGCACATCCCTCGTTCCTGTCAGCATGGCTCCACTCCATTTCCATGGTGTGATGGAGTCATATTCCTATCACTTTCCAGTTTTCACATTCTTTGGGATTTATGGTTTTCAGAAACTGACCTTTACTTCAAAATGGATTGATATGGAAAGTGCTGGCAATTTGCTTTTAATAGCATGTGGGGCACAGATTAAATGTATTTTTCTCAAAGAGGCTAAACTTTGGGATCTTTCTCACTGAGGGGCGTGCAATGTACTTATCTTGCACATTGTTATAATGGAGCTATTTTATAGTTGTTAACTCAAGAAACACAATAGTTTTGATTAAATGAAACATGTATATTTAAAGGCCTGGCTGGTCTGTGACCGAAATAAATATTGATTGATTATATTTAAAGGCATATATTTAAAAGCATCCAGCTGGTGTAGCACAGTGGGGAGGAGCAAAGCCAGTTCTAAAGGGCGGCCAGGTGGGGCACTGGCCCGATGGCCCCTGGAGCTACAGGGGGCCCCTTAGCTGTCCCTCCGCTCCCTTTCTGCGATCTGCGGGGGCCCCACGCCCCCACCCCCCACTTACCTGTCTGCTATCTTTTACCATTGCCCTTAACGAAGATGGCGGCCACAGTTTCCCTAAGGTACTGAAGCCCTGCCACCATCTTAGCTGATGACAGAGATGTGCACGCGTAGCACGCACGTGTGTCATCAACAAAGATGGCGGTGGAGGCGTCATCCCCTTAGGGAAACTGTGGCCGCCATCTTCATTAAGGGCAATGGTAAAAGACAGCAAACAGGTAGGTGGGGGGGCGTGGAGGGCCGTGTGCGTGCACGCACGCACACACTGGGGTCCAGGGCAAGTTCATGCCCATGGGCCCTGACATTCCTGGAGCCGGCCCTGAGGTGGAGAGCCTGGCTGGGAGTCCAGAGTGCGTGAGTTCAAATCCCTGTTCCTGGGTGTAAAGGGCCAGCTAAAGATCCCCCCCACAGTGAGTGGCTCAGGGGTTACATGCCTGTCACCTGTGCAGCCATGGGCAAGCGGCATAGTCCCAAGGAGCCCAGTTGCCCCCCAGCTGCCAGTTGCGGACAAGGAACGGGCTGGCTTGTACAGCTGTGGCAAGCTGAGCAGGCCCTAGCCAGCTGGGGAGGACTAGCCTCAGAGGGAGGCAATGGTAAACCCCCTCTGAATACTGCTTACCATGAAAACCCTATGCATAGGGTCGCCATAAATTGGGATCGACTTGAAGGCAGTCCATTTCCATTTCCATTTAAAAGCATATTACTTGTCCAGATGTAAGCATCTGTGTAACGCCACTGTTAATAAATAGCTGACTGGGCAGTACCTTCAAAGTTTGAAAATATTTTAATTCACATTTTCCTAGTCATAGTGGTCTTTGGCAAGGAGTTCTGTTTGGTTCCAAGAAATATGAAAAAAAGACAAATGATTTTGCTGAAATGCACATTTAAACACAGAAATGAAAACCATCCCCTCTTCTTCTGATGGCCTGGCATGAGGGCCATTGCTTATGTAGCCAAAAAAATACCACCTACAGACAAGAGGAAAGTATGAGTGGGTATGTGCTTGGGTGTGTGTGTGGGGGGGGGGAACTACTCTGAGTGTTGCAGATATACAAAAAAATCTTTAGCAGAAAAGAAAAAATCCCTAAGGGAGGGCAGCTCAATGAAGTGTACTCAGTGGCTATGGAATGCTGACTGATTATTTGGCAGGGAGGAGGGGAAGAATATACAAACAGGTCGGGGGAATGGAATGGAGTATCATGGAGGAGAGCATGGCTGGCTGACTGGAGCAGAAAACAGGAAGCTCCACACTGCAACGTTTTATTGCAGGTCCCACTTATATTTTCTTAAAGCCCAAAAGCCCCAGTGCCTGTTGTACCACAGTAGTGGCCCCCAAGCGTGGCACAAGAAGGACTGAAGCATGTTGGGAAGATGTCAAGCCACCATGTTGTATGCATCAAGTACTCCGTGCCCCTTGGAGCGGGAAGGCTCCGTGCACTACTGATTCCTCCTCCTCCTCCTCCTCCTCCTCCTCCTTATATAGGGCCAATGACATCATGCCAATGGAGGAAGCAAGGGCTTTTTTCTAAAGCAGCCAATTCAGAAGCATCACCATTGCTCAGAATCCACTGTCCCATCCTTGGCTCCTGTCCTGAGTGACTAAACAAACAGGAGAACAGGATTAGGGAGGGGGGAGAAATTTGATTCAGTTCACATGTAAAGCTGTATTTCTCAAATTCGCATTTTCCAAAACAATATGAGAACTGAAATACAGTAGGGCCCCGCTTTACGGTGTTAGGGTATTAGCGGGGCCCTACTGTACAGCCATCCTTCAAAATTTGCATTTATCTGAATGTTGCAATGCAGTTCTCCAACCAACCCATGTTTACAGAAATGCAAATATAAGGGGAATGTGTGCATGAAAATGAATGTATGAGTTAAAAGAACATACAAAAATATATTATATTAGGAGAAATAGCTTGCAGAAATGTGTACATTAGTCAAAAGTTCCTAAAAATGTGTTTATTTAGGAGAAATTCACACTAAAATGCTGAAGAAATTTCATGGAGTTTTTAAAAAATTCACAAACTGCTGCAGAAATGTGGAGAACTGAATTTACGACTAGAAAAAAATGAGAAACGGAGGAATCAAAATGGACCGATCTTTTCATCCCTAGACAGGATGCCAGCGATCAGTATTAACTGATCTGTCCCACAGGTGTCAGGCAATTACCTGTCCTTTGTTCTGGGAGCTGTTTGATAATACATAGGTATCTTTTTCCATGCTGGAGTAAAGTGTATCTCCAATTTCATTTGGGGGGGAGATGGGTGGATGGGTGAGGAACGGTGCCCCAGGTATCAAAACTCTGGGAATCACTGCTCTACAGGTTGACACATGAGTCATGGGCCAATGGCTGTTGGCAATATGTGGAGTCTTTTGACTGGATAATTTGAGGCTGGTTTTCTCATGCATGCCCATCATGATTTCTCACCTAACAATTTTTCCACACTTGATGGATCATAGCTAAATGCTTGAACTGAATCCAGTGAAAAAAACTGTGGTGGAGCTGATGCAAAAGTCCTGTCCTTGGTAGTGGATGTCTTATGGCTAATTATTCTCACATTTAAACTACCACTAGATAAGTATGTGTGAGTGAACCGACACGGTCATTACTTCTTCATGCTTTGTTGTTATGTGCCTCCAAGTCGTCTGCGACTTATGGAGACCCTATGAATCAGTGACCTCCAAGAGCATCTGTCATGAACCACTCTATTCCAAAGCTTGGAAAAGTTACTTTTTTGAACTACAACTCCCATCAGCCCCAGCCACCATGGCCACTGGATTGGGCTGATGGGAGTTGTAGTTCAAAAAAAGTAACTTTTCCAAGCTCTGCCCTATTCATATCTTGTAAGTTTAGGTCTGTGGCTTCCTTCATGCTAAAAAAGATTAAAAATAAATAAATGCCAAGAAAGCTCACTATTTACATAGTGTTCTAATGAAAAGGCTTAATGCAAAAGATAACTAATGCAAATGGATTAATGCAAATAATAATTCAAAGAATAGTTCTACAGCTTCTTCATTTGTCCTAAATGGTTTAGAGGCCTTGCATCAACCTGCGTGCACCTTAGGCTCTGCCTCAGAGGCTCTGCTGAGGTACTCGCCTGCAAAGATGATTAGGCTGGCAAGCACACAAAATAGGGACTTTTTGGCAGTGACCCCACCATTGTGAAATTTGATTCTGCATGAGATCAGGCAGGTTCCAGCTTTATATTTTTTAATGTGTCTTAATGACCCATCATTTTACCATGGCCTCTAGCAGCAATTATCTCCAGCAAAATACCAATTGGGCCCAATCGGGCCCCGCACTTGTGGGGGAATTTATTTATTTATTTATTATTTTATTTATACCCCACCCTTCCTTCCAGCAGGAGCCCAGGGCGGCAAACATAAACAGTAAAAACACTTTAAAACATCATAAAAAGACCTTAAAATACATTTAAAAAAAACATTAAGAACATTAAAAAAAACTTTAAAAACATTTTTTAAAAAAGGGTTAAAGCTATTAAGAGACATATTAAAAGCAATTCTAACACAGACGCAGACTGGGATAGGTCTCAATTTAAAAGACTTGTTGGAAGAGGAAAGTCTTCAAAAGGCACCGAAAAGATAGCAGAGATGGCGCCTGCCTAATATTTAAAGGGAAGGAATTCCACAGGGTAGGTGCCGCCACACTAAAGGTCTGTTTCCTATGTTGTACAGAACAACCCCCCTGATAAGATGGTATCTGTAGGAGGCCATCACCTGCAGAGCGCAGTGATCGGCTGGGTATATAAGGGGTAAGACGGTCTTTCAGGTATCCTGGTCCCGAGCTGTATAGGGCTTTGTACACCAGAACTAGAACCTTGAACATGGCCCGGTAGCAAATGGGCAGCCAGTGCAGTTTTTTCAGCAGCGGAGTAACATGTTGGCAATACCCTGCCCCAGTGAGCAGTCTCGCTGCTGCATTTTGCACTAGCTGCAGCTTCCGGACCAACCTCAAGGGCAGCCCCACAAAGAGCGCATTACAGTAATCCAGCCTAGAGGATACCAGTGCGTGGACAACAGTGGTCAGGCTATCCCAGTCCAGAAACGGCTGCAGCTGTCTTACCAGCCGAAGCTGGTAAAAGGCACTCCTAGCCACAGAGGTCACCTGGGCCTCTAGCAACAAAGATGGATCCAGGAGCACCCCCAGACTATGGACCTGCTCTTTTCAGAGGGGAAGGAGGGAAAAAACATACACAAATATAATTCTCTATCTTTGGAGATGGCAGGTGTTGCCACCACTCACCATATGCTCAGAGGCACGTTACCAAATTCTTCCAAGCTACACAGCAAGTGCATTGGACTGTGAAAGACCAACCCAAATTATGTTTGCATTCTGACAAATTTGTAGGGCAGTACAATATCTCAGAGAGGAGGTCAGGTTTCTTGCTCTCCTGGTGCATTCACTATAGCAACTTCCCTGCTTTTTAAAGTTTGATAGAAATATCTGTGGGCTATAGTTACTTTCTTAAACCGCAAGGTTTTTTGCCTATTAATGAATTTCCCTGCTTTTTAATCCGGGAAGTAAGAAATGGGATCCTGTGCAAGTTTGCTGAGAATGGATTGATCATTTGCATGCTTATTTAATTCAGTGGGATTTACTCCCCTGCAATCATGCTTAGGATAGGTGAAACTGACCACAGGGGATGAGGGGAGGAAACACAGAAGGGAAGACTGGGATTGGGAGCAGGCAGGGACGGGGAGGGGAGAAGGACAGGTTTGATCATTTGCATGTTTATTGAATTCAGTGCAATTTACTCCCGTGCAGTCATGCTTAGGATAGGTAAAACTGACCAGGGGGGGAGGGAGGGAGGGCTGGAGTGGGCAGGGGAGGAGGAAGAGGGGAGGGGAGGAGGAAGGTAGAGGAGATGGGAAGGAGGGGAAAAAAGCAGGTCTGATCATTTGCATGCTTATTGAGTTCAATGGGATTTACTCCTATGCAATCATCGTTAGGATAGGAAAAAGTGACCGTGGGGGAGGGGGAGGGGGAAGGACTGTATTGGAGGGGGCAAAGGAAGGGGGGAGGGCAGGTTTGATCATTTCAGGCTTATAGAGTTCAATGGTATTTACTTCCATGGAATCATGCTTAAGATAGGTAAAACTGACCATGGGGAGGAAGAAGGGGAAGGGGAAGGGGAGGAGGGGGAAAGGGGAGGAGGGGGAAGGGGAAGGAGGGGATTGGAAGGGGTTGGGGATGGGGAAGGAGGGGCAAAGGAAGGGGAGGGAAGAGGGAAGAGGGAGGAAATAGGAGGGAGGAGAAGGGAGAGTGGGTCTGATTGTTTGCATACTTCTTTAGTTCAATGGGATTTATTTCTGTGCAATCATGTTTGAAAATGGAAATGGACTGCCTTCAAGTCAATCCTGACTTATATTGACCCTATGAATAGGGTTTTCATGGTAAACGGTATTCAGAGGTGGTTTTACAATTGCTTTCCTCTGAGGCTGAAGGGCAGTGACTGGCCCAAGGTTGCCCAGTGAGCTTCATGGCTGTGTGGGGATTCAAACCCTGGTCTCCCAGGTCATAGTTCAACACTGACCTGGGGGAGGGGCAGGGAGGGGAGGAGGAGTAGATTGGTTGGGTCGGTACTAGGCAGAAGGGAAGCCCCTTTCCCTTATTTATTTATTTATTTATTATTTGATTTATATCCCACCCTTCCTCCCAGCAGTAGCCCAGGGCGGCAAACAGAAATGTTAAAAACATTTTAAAACATCATAAAAAGACCTTAAAATACATTGAAAGAAAATAACGTGAAAAACATTTTTAAAAAATCTTTAAAAACATCTTTTTTAAAAAAGGGTTAAAAACATTATTAAAGAAAACATATTAAAAGCAATTCTAACACAGACGCAGGCTGGGATAGGTCTCAAATTAAAAGGCTTGTTAAAAGAGGAAGAGTCTTCAAAAGGCGCCAAAAAGATAACAGAGAGCAAAAGGAAAACGTTGTGAACAGTATCATTGCTTTTCAGCGTTTCCCCCACCTTTTTATTCTACAGCATGCTTACTCGATCCCTGCCCATCGTGGTTCATCATGAACTGCAAGAATAGACTGGGCGAGGGGGTCAAGGCAGTGGTAAATGCGTCCTTGGAAAAGGGTGTGATGCCATCAGCTCTCAAGGAGGCAGTAATGAAACCAATTTTAAAGAAGCCCTCCTTGGATCCCCAAGATTTAAACAACTTTTGCCCAATCTCAAACTTACCATTCTTGGGCAAGGCGGCTGAGCGGGTGGTGGCGAAGCAGTTGCAAGTGCACTTGGAGGAAGTGGATTATCTGGATCCATTTCAGTCGGGCTTCAGGCCTGGACATGGGACTGAAACAGCCTTGGTCGCCTTGGTGGATGATATGAGGAGAGCGTTGGATAGGGGTGAAGGCACCTTCCTCATCCTCCTGGATCTCTCAGCAGCTTTTGACACCATTGACCACGATATCCTTTTGTACCGATTGGAGGGGTTAGGCATAGGGGGCACTGTTCTGCAGTGGTTCCATTCCGTCCTGTCTGACAGGTACCGGAGAGTGCCATTGGGGGATGAGGTTTTGGATCCTTGGCCTCTCACTTGTGTGGTGCCGCATGGCTCCATCCTCTCCCCGATGCTATTTAACATCTATATAAAGCCGCTGGGGGCTATCATCAGGAGATTTGGGCTGCAGTGTCACCAATATGCAGATGACACACAGCTCTATCTCTCATTTAAATCTTCACCGAGGTTGGCTGTAGGAACCATGTCCAAGTGCCTGGAGTCGGTAAGTGCCTGGATGGGAAGGAATAAGCTGAAACTGAACCCTGACAAAACCGAAGTACTGTTCGTGGGAGACAAGGGAAGGTTAGGGGATTTGGACCTGGTGCTCAATGGGGTACAACTGCCCCTAAAAGACCAGGTCCGCAGCCTCGGGGTCATTCTTGACTCCAAACTGTCCATGGAAGCTCAGGTCTCAGTTGTGAGCCGGGCAGCACTGTATCAACTCCATCTGATACGGAGGCTACGCCCCTACCTTCCCAATCATCTGCTCCCATCGGTGGTACATGCCCTGGTCTCCTCTCACCTTGACTACTGTAATGCGCTCTACATGGGGTTACCCTTGAAAACGGTCCGGAAGCTGCAACTGGTTCAGAACGTGGTGGCGCGCCTGATTAAAGGCAGCCACCGGCGAGATCACATAACTCCAGTGTTCAAAGAGTAGCACTTGCTACCAGTTGCTTGCTGGCCCAATTCAAGGTGTTGGCTTTGACCTTTAAATCCCTACATGGTTTTGGCCCAGTCTATCTGAAGGAGCGCCTCCAGCATCATCAGCTATGCCGTCCAACAAGATCAGCCTCAAAAGACCTTCTCTCTATCCCACCAGTCAAAACAGCTAGACTGGTGAGGACTAGAGAGAGGGCTTTTTCAATTGTGGCCCCCACCCTATGGAACTCCCTTCCAAATGTTCTCTGCCAGGCCCCCTCTATAATGAGTTTCCTCTGGGCCGTGAAGACCTGGCTCTTCAGGCAGGCCTTTGGGGTGGGTTAGATTTTATCATTATTGCTTTTAGATTTTAATGTTATTATATTGGTGTGTCATTTTGTGCTATTTTGTTCATTTTGTACGTCACCCAGAGTGGCTGGATGGCCAGCCAGATGGGCGACTAAGAAATCCAATAAATTAAATTAAATTAATTAAAATGTAGCCTCCCACCCAAATTTAAACCAAAGCTTTCCCTGGCCACATCCACACCAGGCATTTATTTCACTTTGGACAGTAATGGCTTCTCTCACAGAATCCTGGGAAGTGTAGTTGGTGAAGGGTGCTGAGAGTTGCTAGGAGACGCCTTGTTCTCCTCACAGACCTTCAATCAGAGTGGCTGACTGTTGAACCACTCTGGCCACTGGAGCTCTGTCAGAGGAATAGCAGTCTCCCCTCAGCACCCTTCACAAACTACACTTCCCAGGATTCTCTGAGGGAAGCCATGACTGTCTCAAGTGAAATCAAAGTCTGGTGTGGGTGGGCCCCCCTGATTAGCCAAGCCCAGCAGCTATGAGGCTTTTAGAACTCTGACAGTTGGTTCTTACTGAGCATGCCCTGAGTTATCATAGGCTTCCAGCCAAAATTTCTTAAATTACTTAAAAATCAGCCAGGGATTTTTTTAACTTTTAAACTGCAGAAGATGAAGGTCAGAGTATGGGGCAAGGTCAGTATTAGGATTACAGGTACTTTGTGAACATGGCTGATTTTTAATGAATTTCAACAGATTATGAGAACTCTCAAAGAAAAAAGTCCAAAAGGGCTCTGAGGTTTTTTTCTCTTTTTTTAGACTTTGAACTCTCTATTCTCTCTGACTGTTTTGTGTATCACTTGAATATTTAGAGGGTTGTTAAGCAAGTGTTTCTGAGTTCAGTACTATACGTTTTGTAAGGTTTTGTTTTGAAATGAGCTTATGGGAAGCATCAGAATGGCATGGGGGTATTTTCGATTTAACATTGCGGAATGTAAAAAATCCACACTCGTTATAGTATACAGCCACTCTTGTGGCTGTATAATAAATGTGTAGTTCACCTCATCAGACTGTAATCCACAAAAGTGTATGCCATAAATAAGAAATGTGTTGGTCTTTAAGGTGCCACAAGACTCTTTGTTCTTTTGCTGCAACAGACTAACACAGCTACCTCTCTGGAAATTTCGGGTGGAGGCTCTCTTAAATGTTACTTAAATTTACAAGTTTACTTCTTACTTCACTAGACATCTTGGCAACATCTTCTAAAAATTCCTGAGATGCTATTCTGAAAGAACTTTGAATCAATTAATACCCTTCTGTCTCTTCACAGAAATTAGACAGCCTGATGGCTTTAGAAACACTTTTGATAACACATTTATATCTTGTGTTTCAATAGCAGTAATCCTTACTTTTGAAATTAAGACATTAATAAAAGGATTAACTTTGAATCCCAATAATTCCTGCATATTTCCTAGCCACTATTCTTCTGTAAACAGTACCTGAAATGTTTGCCAACTCATGGCCATGACAAAATGATCTCTTGCCTTCACACAGCCATTCTTAAAATCCACAGATAATTTTGTACTCTCCAGGATTCTTGAGGGAAAAACATTGATAACACTTTTTTTCATCATGAACCAGTAGAACAGGATATCAAATCCAACAGAAAAAAACCCAAATTTATGCCTTATTTGATTCATGCTTGAACTCGAATTTTTCAGGATGGCTTCTTCAAGAGAGGACATCACATGGTTATTTATAACTTTTTGAACATTTCAGCCACCTCTATGATCAAATACCATCTGCTGCGGCTTTGTTAGTTCAGTGTCCATGCATGCAGAAATAGAAGTTTCCTTAATCCCGAGGATGGGAAAAGACAACTACAAAATTAATTGATGAACTGGTTTTACACAGCTGGTATAGCACAGTGGGGAGGAGGGCCTGGCTGATAGTCCAGAGTCTGTGAGTTCAAATTCCCACTCGTGTCTCCTGGGTATCAAGAGCCAGCTAAAGATCACCCCACAGTGAGTGGCTCAGGGGTTACATGCCCTGCCACCTGTGCAGCCGTGGGCAAGCTGCATAGTCCCAAAGAGCCCAGTTGCCCCCCAGCTGTGGCAAGCTGAGCAGGCCCTAGCCAGCTGGAAAGGACTAGCCTCAGAAGGAAGCAATGGTAAACCCCCTCTGAACGCAGCTTACCATGAAAACCCTATTCGCAGGGTCAGCATAAGTCCGGATCAACTTGAAAGCAGTCCATTTCCATTTCTTTGTACAGAACCCTATTACCTTAGGAGTTTAAAAATACTTCAAATTCTCAAGCTTTCACCTATACACAAAGAAGCTTGTATACAGTGACTGTCACTACTGAAATGCATCGCTACTTTATTTTCCAAAATTTCAAGTTGTCTGGATTAACTTTGTAGGTTAGTCTGTAATGGATCTTCATGGCAATGCAACCCCATGTATTCTCACTATTTCCCCCCTCAATTATTTGAATTTTTCAGCCATCTGGATAAATTGATTTGTACTCTAATGCAAGATTGCCTGGCCTTTTCTCCCCTAGTTTCTAGTCAGTGGGATCTGCTATTTAAAAATGATTAGCAACAAAAAAAGGAAATAAACACTATATATGTATTAAATCGTCAGGGCTGACACCACAGCTATATGCTACTCCAGCCTAAACACTGTGGTTTGGGCTTCAAGTTAACAATCTAATGGAAAGAAAGGAAAAAGGGATGCGGCAGTCAGGGATGTAAGAAGGCATCAATTTCCATTCGGACCTGTGTTTGTCACCTGCAGTGCTGTTTCTGTTCTGCCGTAGTTCACCTGGCAGCAAAAACTACATTATTCATCTTCCTGTCCACTGTGGTGGCCTTTTATGTAATTAATTACATAATTAATTATATTATCATTATGTTATTCTGCACAATTCATTTCAATGCAAAGGAAATGCAATGCAAATGAAGGATGTCATAATTTACAGTATGTATCATCTGGGGACTGGAAACAACATCAAATACCAATTGCATTTGCTGGATTGATTTCCATTCTGGACATAGGACAAATAAGCAAACATCAGCAGTTTTCACTGGAATTCTGCATAATCTCTAAGTGCAGTCCAATGTCTGCTCCATTTTTTATACCCTCCACAGACCCTCCCCCCGCTATTATCACCAGCTGTTGATCCTCTTCCTCTTTATTGCTAACATTTGCTTGCTTGCCAAGAAGAGAGCAAATGAGCAAGCAGGAAGTGGTATCAACTGCTCCTTCTTCTCACTGCAACTGTTGTTTTGGCCAGAGACAGAGCTGGGTGAGCAAAGAGGCAGGTTGCATGTTGAAGAACAGGAGCAGGTCCAGGGGGCTTTTGGCAGTGCGCCGCCTCCTGGGATGTGGGCCTTGGCAGATGCCTGATCATGCCAACCATTAGGGTTGCCAGGTGGTTTTCACCCAGACACTCTGAATTTTTGGGAGCCTCTCTGGGTCTCCTGTTAGTCACCTTAATCACTGGACTCTCATCTTTCATTTAAAAAAATCAAGTTTAGGTAATCTGGTTCAAGAGATATACACCAAAACGTCAGCCCCCTTCCCCCCTGCAACTTCTGTTAAATGAGCTGGTAGCTGGCTGCCCTAACCCCACCCTTTCAGGTTTGTAGCCAATAAGGGAAGTCAGGGTTGTAACTGACAAGGGATTTGTTGACCTTCAGGCAGTACCTAGACCCCTTTGCAAGGCCAGAAAATGGTTGTTTTTTCCAGCTTATCTGAAAATCTCATAAATTGAGTAAGTATATAGTTTTCAATCTTTTTCTCTCTTGTGTGCAGGAGTCAAACAAGTTTAAATTTTCCTGGGTTGTTAAAGAAGGCAGTGTTTTGAAAACCTTTCCAATATGAAGCTTTAATCCAATCGTTGCTTTTCTGGGAGTAAAACTGCAATGCTAATCCCACATACCCAGAGTAAACCCCATTGAATTCAATAGGATTTTCTTTTGAGTAGTCATGGTTAGGATTGTGCTGTAAATTAATGGGACTTTTCAGTGAACTTAGCAAAGAATTGTGTTTGTGTTGTGAATCTTTCTTTTTCCCTCCAATCCTATTTTTTATAGCAGGGCTTACTTAGGTATCGCTGCTTTTATTATGCAGGGCTTACATAGGTATCTTACTTTATTTATTATGCAGGGCTTACTTAGGTATCATTGCTTTTATTATGAAGGAAACTAATACTGATTTTATATTTTTTAAAAAATGTTCTGCAATGACCAACTGGTTTTGACAATAAACTATTATATGGTATGTATGTATTTTAACATCTCCAGTGTGTGTGTGTGTATGGAGTGTTTCCAACAACCCTGTGAGGTAGGGTTGCCAACTGGAAACCAAGGCAGCTCACAATAAGAAATAAATCCGTTTAAAATCCATTAATAATAAGGACAAGTGTAAATAGTTGCAAAACAACCTAAAGTGACATGATTCTGAATTTTCGGTTGGGTGAGTGAAGTTCCTTATCACTTGAGGTTGCAGTTCTGTGCACGCTTTCCTGTTTGAGTAAGCCGCATTGAATACATTGGGACTTGCTTCTCAGTAAACAAACATAGGATTGCACTATAAATATCTTTACAGGTTGTATAAATAATAAACATATTTGAAAGTCATGCTTATATAAATATTTCTCCATGCTATGTCCTGATAAGTCTGCTTCTGTGTTGGAATTGCTTTTTAATATGCTTTTAAACTTTTTTTAAACAATATTTTTTAACTTTAAAAAAAAGTCCTCAAGCTTTTTTAAAAAAATGTTTTTAACGTTGTTTTGTTTTAATTATTTTAATGTCTGTTTTTATGATGTTTTAAAATGTTTTTAGTGCTTTTGTTTGCCTCCTGCTGGGAGGAAGGGCAGGATATAAATCAAATAATAAATAAATAAATAATAATTTAGTATCTGATTTCACACTATGGTTGTACAGTATTACTTTCTCTACATTTTAAGTGTGGCCTTCTTCCTTGGGGTGTTCATGGTTCCCCTCTGTTGTTTTCATCCTCAGGGGCAGATTAGGCTGAGAGATGGTGAGTAGCCCATGGTTACCCAGTACGCTTTATAGCTCATTTCCATTTGAAAAAAATAATTAAAATGATTCACGTGAGGTCAAAGTTTATTAAGTAGATCCACACAATACATTTCAAGCACATCCAACTCGCATTTAAAGCACATGACATCCCCTAAAGAATCCTGGAAAGTGTAGTTTCCCCCTCACAGTTATAGTTCCCACCACCCTTAACAAACTACAGTTCCCATGATTCAGTGGTGGGATTCATGTGCTTCAAATGTGTGTTGAATGTGCTTTAAATAATGGTGTGGATCTGCCCTAGGTAGGATGTGCATTCATTAGTGAATTGAAAAGAACAATTTAAAAAGATTTTTTTAAACAGGGGAAGGGTGATAGGGCATATGCTTTGCATGCCAAGGTCCAAATTCAATTTCTGGAAAAGACTATTGCCTAGAATCCTGGACAACCAATGCTAGTCCAAGTCCTCAGTACTGAGCTAGATGGTACCAAATGGCCTGACTCGGTATAAGGCAGATTCCTTTGTTCCTATAAGAGGGAAGAGACTCCAAAATTTATTTATGTATTTTATTTCCAACTTTTATATATTGCTTTCTTGTAAAAAATCTCAAAGCAATTTACAGAAGGAATTAAAACAATAAAATTATTGGCAAAAATACTTAGGTATTTAAAAACATTCAAAATAATAAAACCAACAATGAGTTAAAAACAGATAAAAACATAATAGCTTCGGTATGTTTGCCTAAACAAAACTGTTTTTAGCAGGTGCTGAAAAGAGTAGAATGAAGGCGTCTGCCTAATGTCAATAGGCAGGGAGTTCCAAAGTGTAGGTGCTGCCACACTAAAGGACTGATATCTTACAAGAGCAGAACAAGTACTATGTGGTACCCTTAACATGGAAAGCACACCTTGAACTTGGCCTGGTAGCAAATTAGCAACCAGTGCAGATTTCAGAGCAGAGGTATTATGTGCTGATAGGGTCTCACTCATGTCAGCAATTGTGCCACAGCATTCTGCACTAACTGCAGCCCCCCAGTCAGGTTCTGCTGCATGGGGATTTCTGTGACCTTGTCTGACTGGCTGCCAGAATTTTTTTAGTTTTATTTTGGTTAGGAATGCTGACTGGTTGTGGGATGCTGAGTTTTCTTCCTTACTTATAGGAATGTTGTTGTGGGTGGTGTGGTATTGCATTTAGGAAATCATCACTGTCTTTTGGGGTTTTTTCTATTTGCATTTCATTTACCTTTAACCTCACTCCCTTACATTCATAGAAACAACAACAGTGGTTCCATGCGCTCAGCTCAATCCCCTTAAACCCACTGATGATGCACCTTGTTGGTTGCATGATGGTTTGTTTCTTGCCCTATAGTGGTAAAAAAGAGAATTCACATACTGGGAAGTGGGGCTGCAATTGTTGTTCCCAAGCTGCTGCCTGTGAAGATAAACCAAACCATGTGTATTTTCTCTGTCAATTATTACTCACTGGAATTGGATTGGTTGTCAAAGTGAGTTTATAGCAGTACACAGGGTAGATAGAAAAGGGTAGAGGATCTTCTTACTCATTTCTCAGACCTCTTTTAGAAGTGAAGGATCAAATCTGTAAAGAAGTTTTGAGCAGCCTGTGACGCCCTTCCCTGGCTCTCCCTGTCAGGTTCCTACCTGCTCGTGGTTACTGCCTGTCACTAGGCACCACCAGGGACTCCACCAGTCTGGACTGTCCTTTTTTATGGTTTCTCTCCCCGCTCTAGCACAGATCTCAACAGATCCCCCTGCTAGGCAGCACCACCAGTCACGTCCTATAACCCGTATTCCCAGAGACTCTGAATACTTGTGGTGTTATTCTCTTCACCGCTGCCACCATTTGTTATAGTTTCCCTTCAGCCTTGGTCATTACCTTACCCTCCCTTCTGGTCTGTGAAACCCCAGCCAAGGATCAGGCCTTTGGTAAACCAAATTAAGTATTTATTAAATAACACAGATAACAAAGATAACAAGATTACTTCATAAGGCACATAAGCATATGGTTTTATCTAATACTAATCCGAACTCCACCCCCCTCCTTCTCCACGCTCTCCTGACAAACAACTCTCTCAAACCCACCAAAACAACCCACTCACTTTCATCACATCACCCAGATTCCACTGTCATCCTTCCATTTATACCCTCAGCCATTTTAAACACTCAGCCAATCATCTAGCATTCTACTGCCCATTCACTCCCCCTCCTCTTTCACTCCACTTACCATGTATCTTCTAAACAAACAACACTTACCATATATACACTAATACAGGAACATCACACAGCCATGTTAAAAGGTAGGAGTAGGGCATTCCAGGCAGGGGGTTGCCAACCCTGCTTGGACATGAATATCTTTGCAGAAGATCCCTAGTCAAGCTTTACCAACAGCACAATCCAAACTACATCTACTCAGAAGTAAGTCCTATTGAGTTCTATGAGGCTTAGTCCCTTAATAAGTGTGTTTAGAATTGAAGCCTTCAGGGGCATCCATCTTTACTTCTGAGTGCTCCCATATAACATCTCCACAACACTAGACTCCTTTCTTCCTACAGTGGCCTTCTGGAGACTGGCCTGGCCTGAGGGCACTGAAACCCTTCTTGCCAGAAGCAAGTAGGCTAGGTTAAATGTTTCCTACCCAGGCTCTATCTTTTAGCTAAGATTTCTATCTGAATTTCCAATCAGATAAATGTTTTTGTTTGAATGGTATGCTCCAAGCAACTGTGGTGGATGTGTAATGTATCATGCTTAATGATGTCACTAGGGCCCACCCCGTGACATTTCTAGGGCTGCCCGGTGACATCACTAGGGCTGTCCCTGTGACATCATTAGGGCATGCCCTGAAATCTCAGGGTTTGGGATGCTTCTCAACTGGCAATCCTACCAACCATTGACGCTGGCTCTCCTGCAATCAGAAAAGAAACCCCTAACATTTCAAGGGGTCAAACTGAATCAAAGCATGTTAAACTCCAGAGTGTCTAGTCACACTTGCCAGTAGTCCCTTCGTGAATACCTTGGGAGAATGCTGAATGCCATCCAGTCCTGTTCACGTAGAAGTCCTATTTGTGTGAACCAGCACCTCAATGCGGTGGCCATATATGCAACCGCTGTGATTTCTGTGAACTTCTTTGAGCTGCCAACAATCATTTCAATCTCAGTGGCTGCCGCATGGCAGCACAGGGAGAATACAATGCTCTCATGAGCATGGCCTAGCCTGAGCTTGCACATTCCCATGCCATTTATATAGTGGCTGCCAGCAAGTGTTAACCAGGCCTAGGTTGCTTATATTAGAAGAGAATGTGGTCTGAAGCAAGTCATTAATGTACATGCATCACTTGATGGTTCATCATGGTTCACATTCAGCACTGTGAACCGGCCCAAGAAAGGAGCAACATCATAGTTAATGAAGGTAGCCTGGTCAAAACCTTTCTAAATATGCCCATAAGGGAAGGACCATAGTTCAGAGGTAGAGTACATACTTTACATGCGGAAGCAGTATGAGTGCCATGAGCATTCAAATAGTGAGTGTCCCTGTCTGAATGCCCACAGACAAGAGCATGGCAAGTAGGGCTCTGTTGTTACTGGCCCTGCTTGCCTCAGCCCTGTGAGTACCTGCTGCTGCTCCTGTAGCCAACCCATTCTCTGAGGACCCATTTGTGTGCCTTGGAGCAGGGGAAGGAGACAAAGGATAGTGGCACTGGGTACTATGGAGTGTGTATTCGCAGGGGGAATTGTGTGGGGAAAACATAGCTGCCCATATGGAGGTGGCCATGTCCCCCCCCAACAATTATCCCTGAGAGTGATGGAAAATCATCATTTGATTGATGGAAGGGCCATAGGTCGATGGTAGAGTATCTGCCTGGCATGCAGAAGGTCCCAGGTTCAATCCCCTGCATTTCCAGATAGAGCTGGGAAAGGACCCTACCTGAAATCCTGGAGAGCCCCTGCTAGTCAGGGTAGACAATACTGCGCTAGATGGACCACTCATCTGACTTGTTATAAGGCAGCTGCCTATGTTCCCATCAACCCCCGGGGGGATTTGCTAAGTTGCATTCAAAGCACATAGCAGCAAGGAGCCTTGCAAGCTGCTGTTGCAGGCTGGGTCACCAATTTTTAAAAGTTGGAAGGACAGAATTTTATTTTAGAGAAACAGAGGATGTGCTGCAGCCCCTGAACTGCCTCATAAAGGAATCCACAGGACTGCAGGTTCTGAAGTGGGCCCATGATCTGATCCAGGTCGTGATCTTCCCGGATCAGATCAGGTGAGTGCACATTGGAATCCAAGTTTTGGCGGATTCCACTGGCACCCCTAGTTTTTAGTGTGAATTTCTGGATGTTGCCCTAAAACATCCCCTTTGCATGCTGAAGGCCAAACTAGCTACAATGGAAGTAGATCTATGTGCAGAATGTCAGCTGCCAAATGCAAATTAAGTGTCGGGGTGAGGGTGGGATTTAAAGTGCGGCAGAAGCAAACCTCCCTCCCAGTCAAGGCTGGTCCTACCATTACGCAGAGCGAGGCACCTACCGCAGGCAGCAGATGCAGGTGCTGGATGGATGAGAGAGCTCTGCCTGCCACATGCTCTGTCCTGCATCGCCCCCGCACACATGCATAGACCCCAAGCTACCCCTCTGCCTTCAGCAGAGGAGAATGTCCTACTGCCAGTGTTGAACTAAGATTCAACTGTCAGTCCTATTAATTTCTGTGGGGACAGGATCTTGTCCTTTGCTTCAGATAGCAAAATGTCTTGGGCCTGCCCTTCCCACATTTCATGAGGAAGGGCTGTAACTCAGTGACAGGGCACATGCTTTGCATGCAAAATGTCCTAAATTCAATCCCTGGCATCTGCACGTAGGGCTGGGAGAGACCACTGTCTGAAACCCAATAATATGCTATTTTTTCCCAATGCAAACCCTCACTGGACGAAAAACTTCTATAGAAAGACAAGAAGTTTGGATGGATACGTGTGGGGAGGGGACAGGAGTAGTTTTTGGTTCCCTCCCCCACATATTATGGGGGATTGGCAGGATCCAGCTGGGCCCAGTGGCCACCGTGTCTGCTTGCACGCGAAGGAATAGCAGAACCAGGAAAACCAGGGCAAGAGGCCACAACCCACACAGCAGTGGTCCTCCGCCTCACTAATGTTCAGGTTTAAGAGGCACACCCCATCTCACTAATGAGTCTGATTCTTCCTATTTACATTACAGTAAATAAGTTCACCAGTCACAACACGTAAAGCATTTTAACATTTAGCAAAAGAGGTATTTTGGATTTTAAAACTTATACATATGTAGTACTGACAATATATGTTTCCCACTTTTTGTTAGTTCTTTTACACAAAATGTGATTGATATGACATACATCTTTAGTTGCAGATAACACACACACACACACACACACACACACACACACACAAACATCACCAACTGGAATGCCTTCAAGCAACAACCACCCATGTTGGCAGCCTATTAAATTGCTATTGCAATCTTGACACCCCTCCAGATGAACATCAAACCTTCCCACAGTTCTTCCAGGCCTGGGAGGGGGGCACCCCCCCAACAATCTTAATATTAAAAAGAAGAAACCCTGAATGCTCCATTACTCCCTGCAGCTTTGTAGCTAATTTAGAATCTATTGATCCTTGTGCCAATACATCAACTGTACTTAGGTATGTTTTAGCTATCAAATTAACATCTTTCTCTTGACTAGCAGAGCTGGTTATCACAACTGTGCCTGCAAACATTGTTTAGTGTGTTTGTGTTTCTTCTGTGCAGGAGAGTGTATTATGTGACACAGAAATATTCCTTCACTGGGGTGGGAGGGGGAAGAGGCAGGTTTAGAAAGGACCAGGTGCTATTTTAATCTATGTGCTAATTTACTGCCCCCCAATGGAAGTGAAATCCCACTTTAGATAATTTGCTCTGAGTAGTTTCAAATGCAGAATCTGATTTGGTGGCCTCCATCTAATTCAGTCCCTCCATCTGTGACCCAAGTTGCCATATCTGGGAAGAACTGGGTGCTGGATATCTGGGAAGAATTAATGAAACAGACCCTGAGTTAATTCTCAAGGGTTATATCCATAAGGAAGAGCCCAGTATTATTATGACTTCTGACACATGGCCATCCAGGTGTGCCTGCTCTCCACGTTCCTTGTTTACCACTTCTGATTGATTTCCCCTCCTGCTCTGTATTTCCAGTGTTTGCCAGCACTGACATACAATCTGTTCAACAGCCAGCTTGCATTAACGGATAGGGTATTGCCTGCCTTATGCAATTAGAAGTGCACGTGACCATTCTCAGCACAGCCAACTGCTTGCAAAGCTCACGGCATGTATGAATTCTGCCTGCAGCCTGTGTGGCTTCAGATTCCTAGAGATCCTGCTCAGGCCTGCGAGTTGGCACAGGAGTGGGACCAAATGCTACAGTCCTTCTTAAGGCTCCTTCTTTTTCCTCCTGTGGCTGCACATCCAAGTTTGCTGCTGTTCTTCCAAAAAGCAGAAAATATCTTCTCTAACCTCACTGTGGTGTGGTCAGACATGAAGGAGCAGGCCAGTACCTTCTGACTGCAGAGTTTCAAAGCTTCAAGTACTTATAATTAGAGATGGATGGATCTCTCACTTCCAGTTTCTCATTTTTTTCTCATCTTAAATTCAGTTTGCCACATTTCTGCATCCATTTGAGAAAACTTGTCAGCATTGTAGTGCACATTTCTGGAGGTAACTTTGCCTAATATACACATTCGTGTAAGCAATTTTATCTGATGTAATGCATTTTGTATGCTATTTTCACTAATCTATGTATTTTATGCATAATTCCCCTAATATACACATTTTTGTACACCAGTTTTGCTTGGAGAACTGCACTGCAAAATTCTGAGTGGAGCAGATTTCAAAGGATAGCTGGATTGCATGTTGTTTCAGCAACTGAAAATGTCTCCCTCATCTACGCTTGGAATGCTCCCATAGCATTCCAAGCTGTGGAGCAATTACAGTGGGGGCCAATGAAATTACATCAGAGGAAAACCTTCACAGACAAATGGACAGATCTTAGTATTCATTATTAACTTTCTGGTTGGATTTTGAACTTAATCAAAATACAAAGCATTCATATGTACACCGATGTATCCGCCGAAGTTGCCAAGCAGCTTGAAGAGAGAGGGGGAATTTCTAGACAGATCCAAGCTGTGCTATCCACACTTTCTTTTCTCTCCCTCTCCATTCTGGGTTGTTAAGGCACGTTACCTACTGTATGCTTTGTTATGTGCCCACAGCCTTCTACGTTTGTATGCCATTACCCACTCACCCCTCTCTCCATCAGGGTCTTTGGGTACTGCTTCAGTATGAAATACATCCCAGAAGAAGCATGAAAATAAGTTCCCTTCATGAAAAGTGTCAGCTGTTGGCACTACAACAAGATAAGCCACCCTGTGTGAGATTTAAAGAGGAATTATTATGTGATGCAAGACCACCCAGGATTGTTGCGGCTTCCTGACATGATTTAAATACATATACCATAATTGCACCAATTTCTGCTGCAGGAGGCATTGGCTGATTCTTCATATCCCATCTTGCCTTGTGCACTTCATGACTGCTAAGAACGGAAATAATAAAATACAATAAAAGCCAACAAAATGGAAGCCCCCCCCCCAATAAAAAT
Organism: Rhineura floridana; assembly: GCF_030035675.1. Taxonomy (NCBI): domain Eukaryota; kingdom Metazoa; phylum Chordata; class Lepidosauria; order Squamata; family Rhineuridae; genus Rhineura; species Rhineura floridana. Next base: position 53,594,236 of record NC_084484.1, read on the forward strand.
AGAGATCGGCATATAAATAATATAAAAATATTGTAGTTACAGAAGGATTCCGTACCAGTTAAAAGCCAAAAACTGTGGTCTTACACTGTGGTAGAAGGCCAGCATCCAATGTGCAGCTGACACATGGCACTATGGAAAGAGTTCAGGCAGAGGGGCTGCTCCCGAAGGCATTCCTGATGGGCAACAAGCTCATGTTCTGCAAAATTTATTTGTTCCAGTGTGGCCAGTGTCTCAGCAGAGCTCAATGGGCCCATTCTGCTCATACTGTAGGTCTGATCTGAATGGAAAATGGAGACCCCACACACTGGAAGCAAGACAGAGTAGCGTAGGTTGCATTGTTGTTCAACAACATATAGGAAAGGAGCCATGAGTGAGATCACAAGGTATGGAGACATATATGGAGGAGATGTTCTGAGGGAAATTTGTGGAGAAAGGCCCTATATAAAATGAGCTTCCTAGTAGAAGATGAAAGGAGAATGAGAGGGGCAAGGAAGTGGGGGACATCGTAGAACGGTGAGGGAGAATAAAACCTGAATTCCTGTTTTTATAATACAGTACTATTTTCCTGATTTTTTTATGTTGCATTTCTTATTTTCATGATATAGTATTTTTATGTTGTACTTTTGCAAACCATTTAAAGATTTTTAAATATTAAGCAGTTTAGAAATAGTTTTAAATTAATAAATGAAAGTCTTGATTGGACAGCACGTTCTACTCCATTCGTCACTGAGGGAAGAGTCATTGCTCAGTGGCAGAGGACTTGCTTTGCATGCACAAGATCCCAGGTCCAATCCCTGGTAGCTCCAGGTAGGGCTGGGAAAGACTCCTGCCTGAAACCCTGGAAAGCCACTGCCAATCAGTGTCAACAATACTGAGCTAAATAAACCAATGACTGACTCACTACAAAGCCACTTCTTGTGTTCCTATATCTCACTTAGTAGCAGGACGTGCTGGGAGATACTTGACAATGTGTATGTTTGTGACTTCCGGGAAGGGTGACTTAGCCTGTGCCTGCTTTTGAGACGGGCTCCTGCCTCAAAAGAAGCTTATTCAGATATATCAGTCAGTTTTTTCTTTTTTTTTTGACTGATTAAACTTCTCCCGGGTAGGGAGAAACGAAGAGATTAACCTCAAAGCCTATTTTTGTTGGGACGACCAGATCTCATTAATTTATGGGACGAGGTCCAGCCGACGAAGGTGGGACGGATTTTTAACAGCAAGCTCTATCTGATAAAGCGAACGTTCACCTTATCTTCTAAGAGAGAACGCACTAACAGGCAAGCACCCTTCTTTCTATATTTTTCTTTTACTTGACTTAAATTGTTGCTGTTTAAAAGAGATTTGCCAGATTGATCAGTTTTTGACATCTCACTGGGGAGCCATAACTTCTCTCTGCTACGCACTAATTAATAGCTTATCTCTGTTTTTGTTGCAAAAAGCTGTCCTGGATTTGCATTCTAAAGATATACACAGAAGAGGGATTTCTATTCCAGATTTTTATTTTGAAAAATATTATACTGTTTTGAGACTACTCTCTTTTTGGTCTATTTTATTTTGACGAATCTGTTTCTTGACGATTGCCATTAATTGTTTCGATCCTGGGAACTGCATTTTGTTTACTTAACTATTGGAGAGATAAGGCTGTCTGCTTTGTTTATACTGTGATGTCACCAAGTTTGGAGTATTAACCCAATTGTTGCTGAAATAAGAAGTGGTTTTCCTATATTTTTCTTTTAAAATGGCAATTAAGAAAGTGGCTGAAAATCTGGAAATAACTATGTTTCAGAAAATAATGGATGAGATTGAGATAATGAAAATTGAATTGAGTAAAATGAAGCAGGAGATTAAAGATATAAGGGTCCCTGTGAGAGAGGTGACCCTGGAAGGGGTCCCTGTGAGAGAGGAGACCCCGGAGATTGGAACAGGGGTCCCTGTGAGAGAGGCGACCCTGGAGACTGGAATAGGGGTCCCTGTGAGAGAGGAGATCCCGGAGATTGGAACCAACGTGGAACAGGAACAAGATTTGGAGTCTATGGACTTTAGAAATAAAATCTATTGTTTGGAACTCAATGTTATCTCTGAAGAAATGAATGAAGATTCTAGAGATAAAGTTATCAATGGCATGGATAATCTTCTGGACTGGAATGATGTGATGGAGCCCAATATAGAGAAAATCTATGGAATTATCTGCAGCCATGTGACAATGGAAAAACTTTTAAGAGATGACCCAGTGTATTTTGAAAAAAAGAACAGAGATATGATTTTACAGCAGTATTTCAGCAACCTATTCAGAATGGATGGCAAGAAAATATTTGGGATAGAGGTAATCCCCATCAGACTCTTACTATATGACTATGGCTTTGACAGCAAGATTATTATGGAATACTGATAATGGAAGATTGGATATTGAAATTACTGGACTTAACAAGACTACTGAAGATGGAAGATGGAAAATGGAACTAATAGAGATAATAGAACAATGGCTACTGAAATTATTGAACCTAACAGATTCTGATGTGATGGATTAATTGAAATGTTTATTTTGACTATGGTTATGACAATAAGATTATCATAATTAGTAATGAGATGGATTAATCGATATGCTTATCTGGAAAAAAAAATTGATAGATATATTTCTTAAAGAATTGAAACCTCTCTTTGACTTTTTGTGGAAAGAATAAAGTAATGTTTATGAGATTTGATGATTAAGTAAGATAACTACTGGAGGAAAGTGATTTTATAATATGACTTAAGAGACAGGATTGTTATATATTATAGACTTATAACTGATTTGATCTTTGACAAATGGGAAGTCAATATTTTACTCTTTATTTTTTATTTTTGTTTTTTTTTTTTTTCTTTTTGTTTAACTATTTTTGATTTTGTTTTTTGTCTTTGAATGTTTTATGATTTTGTCTTGTATGTTTTATGAAAATCTGAATAAAAATTATTGAAAAAAAAAAAAAAAAAGACAATGTGTATGTTTGTGTACAGAGAAGGGTTTGGTTCCTTTTACTGCCCTTATGATGTGTGGCATAGAATTGAGGCTGCCACATGAACAGGGTGTCCAGATGCAAGGAGGACAGGGCCCTACTTTTTATTCACTCTGTAGAAGCAGTTCTCTTAGCAGGTGCACTGTGCCTTGCCACAACAAAACCATTCCCTCCTCTTCTTGTCCTGAATGCTAGCCTTTGTGGGCAGGAACCACTACATTTGAGTCCACTTATTATTAAACATTTAAATAGCTCAACAAAATGAAAAAATGGACTGCCTTCAAGTCGATTCCGACTTATGGCGACCCTATGAATAGGGTTTTCATGGTAAGCGGTATTCAGAGGGGGTTTACCATTGCCTTCCTCTGAGGCTGAGAGGCAGTGACTGGCCCAAGGTCACCCAGTCAGCTTCATGGCTGTGTGGGGATTTGAACCCTGGTCTCCCAGGTCATAGTCCAACACCTTAACCACTACACCACACTGGCTCTCCCAACACTACACTTTAATTCAGGGATGGGAACCTTTAGCCCTCCAGTTCTTGCTGGAGTTCAGCTCTCATTAGTCCCATCCACAGAGGTATAGTGGTCTGGGGTCTTGGGGGGTTCTTAGGTCCCTTATTTTGGGGAAACAGGATCCCTGTGGCTCTAGCATCCTACAAGCCAAAGCATAAAAGGGTATGTGTTAGCCACTAAGAAGAATCTTCTAACATGCTTCCTTGTCTTTCCTGCTGATTGGAGCCAATAAGAGTGAAAGTAGGTGAGTCAGCCACTGAGAAAACTCTTTTCAAGAGCTAACACTTTCCCCTTTCATGCTTATTGGCTCTTAGAGATATCTGTTGTTGTGGGAGAAGGTATTAACAAGGATCTCACTCACAACCTAGCAGCAAAAAAAAATGATGTGTGGCTGTGACTGTCAAGAAGGGACCCTGCACTTCTGAATTTGCTGTATACTACTGCCCAGCCAGCGTGGCTAATGGTCAGGGATGATGGAAGGTTGAGTCCAGGAACATCTGGAGGGTCAAAGGTAGGAACTCTTCACATAATGAAGCTTTTTGCTGCCCTGGTCTCCTTTCGGATATAAATTTTATACATAATATTGAATAATAAACATCAGCATTTCTGCGTCTTCTGAGGTACTGTACAGGGCTGACTGGGGGTCAGAATATCACTAAGATGCTTTTTAAACATTCTTCTAGACACATGGGTGCTGCTGATCCAAAAAGTGGTTCCAGCCCACCTCAGAGGATGTTTAAATGACCCACCCATGTGGTGGAGCCCTATTGCATGGGTCTTTTCTCACATGCTCAGGCCATTTAAAATCTTCTCCAAGTCTTGCAGGACTATCTTCTCTCATATCCAGCTCCCGCATGACTGGGAAAGTATATAAAGGGCACTTGAGTTAGAGGGTGTTCAAAACAAGACAACAGGTCAGCTTAAAAATACCATGAAAGACAGAACTGGAAGGCAGAAGTTATTGATGTGGACTATAATCCTATAACTCCACTTATGTGGGAGTGAGCCACACTCACTTAAGTGGACTTTTTAGTAGATACGTATAGGGTTACGCTGTTAGAGGACAAATAGCAGCACATGAGAATGTTTAGGTCATGTCCATACCATTTGTTCATATGGCTTCCCCTAAAGAATCCTAAGAACTGTACTTTGTTAAGGGTGATGGAAATTGTAGCTCTGTGAGGAGTAAACTATGGTTCCCAGGATACTTTGGGGAAAGCCATATGCTTTAAATTTGCTTTAAGTCTATGGTGTGGATGTGACCTTAAATTCCAAAGTTGAATAGAGAAGAGATTAAGTCAACTCAAAGGAATTATGTGATAAAAATAAAAATGCTTTAAGGTATGAGAAACACCCCATCACGACCACACACCAAAAAAAAAAAGTGGTTGAAGGCATTACTTTTTCAAAATTGGTTCATCTTGAAAAGCCTGTTTTGCATTGATCAACATTTTCTCTCATTTTACAGTTATATTACCACATCTGCTTCTGATTATGGTCCTCTCCAGAATCACCTGACATGGATTGGAAACAGGATACTGAATTAGATGGCCAGTTCATCTGATTCAGAAAAGATGCAGAATATTTCATACCAAAGCATACACTCAGAAAAACTGGTCCCCTGTGTATTGTAGGCTCCAATAGTTTTTACACTACCCATGCACATTAGAAATCCCTCATTGATGGTTACGTTTAGATAAAGCAACACAGAACTGTGAGAAGAATCCTGCAACATGTTAGAATTGCCTTAATTCAGAAGTCAAAATGCGGGGGGGGGTATACAAATATGTTATGCCTATAGAAAACAGTGTTTCAGTTAGAGGCATCTGAATCATAATTGCTGAGCATACCTTGTGCTTCTGGAATCTGATGATGACTCAATTGAGAAACTCTTGGCAAACATCCGCTCCTTAGTAGACAATGTCCTTCATGATAGTGTTTTCCCGTCTTCTTTTTGGAGACTCATTTGGGATATATCTAAAGTTGCCCATGATTCCCTTGGGTCCGCTAACCAGCAGCATAATTCCACATTAGAATAATTTGTCATGGGAGGAATGGAGGAAACAATTTGCCTGTTCCTATAATGAGGCAGGACCCTCTGTTCCAGGGTTTCCCAAAGTGGAGCACTCCTGAGGATGAATCTTGTAGACAGCCAAAGTTGAAACCAATTAAGGCAGGGATGGGGAACATTTGGCTCTCCAGAGGTTGTTAGGCTGCAACTCCCATCATCCCTGGCTATTGACCATGCCGACTGGGGCTATTGGAAATTAGATCCAATAGCATATGGAGAGCCACAAGTTCTCCACTCCTGGATTAAGGAGAAAGCTAAAGCTGTTTCAGTTTTCTAAAGCAATCAGGAGTGAAATGGATAGGACTGGCCATGACAATGTAAAGACAGAAAGCAGGGGAATGACCCTGGTTAATTGGACAGAAAGCATTGTGTGATGTGGTGCTCAGTGCTCCTCCTTCAAGCAGAGGGCAGTTTAATAAAGGGTGTAGCTTTGGTTCTTATCTCCATATCATTTCACTAACCAGAAGCCACTCTTTCACTTCCACATGTACAGAAATGTCTTCAGTTCCCAAGGTCAGTGAGTGATCTACTAATACAAACAGTGAGCCACTGAATGGGGCATAGCTAAGTGGCAGAGCATCTGCTTTGTGTGCAGAATGTTCCATGTTCAATCCCAAGCAACTCCAGGCGGGGCTGAGAAAGACTCTGTCCAAAACCCTGGAGAGTTGCTGTCAGTCAATGTAGGAAAGACTGACTTAGACAGACCAATGGTCTCAGTCAGCTTCCTGTTTTCTATAAGAGACTGTAATAAACTACTCGGGGCATAATCTGAAGAGCAATCTTGCAGGAGCTTAAGTAGATTTGAGTCTAGATGGGTGCCTGTCTGGAAACTATGTGTACACAGCCTTCTTGAGTTCTACTGAAAGGCAGAATATAAACATATTAAATAAATTCAAGCGCATCCACATATATACATCCCAGATTGATCACCCTACCTGTTTGAGGTTCACATTTTCCACTACTGGAATTTTAGAACTATGGAGGTAATTTTTTAGGTGGTGGTGGGGGAAATATTGCACACAATGTTTTGTGAGAATTAATATGATTTTATTATTTATTTATTTATTACATTTATGCCCCGCCTTTCTGTTCATGATAGAAACCCAAGGTGGCTTATATATGGTTCCCAGGAGGTCTCCCATCCAGGCACTGACCAGACCTGACCCTGCTTACCTTCAGCAGGGAGCTGGCCTTATGTGCCTTCAGACCATAGCCTGGGACAAAATATTTTGGCACAAATATTCATGTTGATTGATATACTGCCCCATAGCTGAAGCTCTCTGGGCGGTTTACAATAACTAAAAACATTAAAAACAAATATACAAATTTAAAAACACATCTTTTAAAAACAATTTAAAACAATGTTGACAGGCTGGCATGCATGTTCCCCACAACAACATTATCTTGAACAAAAAATGTCACCTATGAAGCAGCTTGGACATTTCCTGTAATGAAGGAAAGTTCTTGCATTAAGGAGGTGGGTAATTCTTGTTGCTTCTGTCATTGTTTCATCCAGTGCTGTTGCTGGACTTTATAACCTGAAAGCACAGTCATTATGCTTAAGTCCCCACAGAATGTATGTTAACCATAACTAACTTGCTTGCTTTCAGTCGGACGAGTGTGGCTACTTTTTATCTGGAATGGAGTCAATAGATTTACAGCAGCAGTGCAGAAGCAACCTTAACAATATTTATGTGCAGACTTTCCACACCTGTGCTAGAACTAGGGAACAGATAAATACAGCACTGTTAGGAGTGTACTCTTGGAATGTATCCAATGGAATGATGCACAGGTAGGTGGAATGTTTGGCCAATTTAAGCACTTAACCGTTCATATAGGCAGGGGACCTTTTTTCTTGGTTCAACACCCACCCCCCCAAAAAGGGGGGGAGGACAGAAAAATAGTGCTTTACTGTTTTCTTTACTATGCAGGTCAAACCACATTAATTTCATAAGAAAATTCAGCACACAATTCACTCTTTTCTGTGGAAATCAGTAGGACTTTTAAAAAGTGCTCGACATTGGTTGGATTATGTTCTAAAGAAATCATTGCTATAGATACAGATATAGATCAGCTTCCTCACCTTTCCACTCCCTATCCATACAGCAACTTGTCTGAGCTAGTTCACTTGCTTGAAGGAACATTTGAAGCGAGTTCACTACTTGCTGGTTAAGCATTATAACCGTCGCTTACTGCTGAATTTAGAAGTGAGATGGGGTGAGCGTGGCATAGAGTTTTTTTTTTTTTACTAAACACTGATACAACAGATATGCAGCTATTGTTCCCTGCTTTGAGATTCAAGAAAAGCTCTTTTTGTGACACAGACTTTCAACATGAATTTCTAGAGAGGTAGTTAATGTTTTCTGTGAAGACCACACTGCTACAGCCACACCTCAGAACTTCAGAGATATTTAATTTGTTCAAACCCTGCAGCATATACCATGTTGTAGCAGCAGCACCATTAATATTTGGCTGTTTTGTTTTTTCCCCATCCTGCTTCAGGGCAGGATTTTTAATGCTTCTCCCTCCCCCAATGCATTCTCAAAAAGAAAAAGAAAAGATTAATGAACCTTATCAGTTTTCTGTCATGCCTTAGGTGAAAGTGGGGTTTTTAGATGCCATTTTTTTTAATGTGAGAGATTTAAGGATTTCCCAGAATGTTTTACATATGTAACAAAAATGCTATGAAAAAGAAGAGAGGGAACACATAAGAATAAGGCTATCATCCAGACATGTACATCTAACATTAATCCTAGCATGGAGAAAGGGACGTAGCTCAGGAGCGGAGCATCTGCCTACTGTGCGCTGTGAGAAAACACTGCCTGAAATACAGGAGAGTCACTGCCAATCAGTGTAGACAATACTGAGCTAGATGACCCAATGGTCTGATTCAGTATAAGGCAGTTTCCTATGTTCCTAGGTCACATTTACACTGTACTTTTAAATCACTCTTATTCCACTTTAACAGTCATGGCTCCCCTGCCCCCTCACCCCAAAGAATCCTGAGGACTGTAGTTTGCTAAAAGAGCTTAGAGTAGTTAGGAGACCTTTAACAAGGTACAGTTTCCAGGATTCTTTGGGGCGGAGGAAGCCATAACTGTTAAAGAGGAATAAGAGTGCTTTAAATGTAAACCCTAAATGCAACAATACAGCTACTAGTATGTAGGGACGATAGTTATTGTATAGAAATAGAAGAGGATAACAAAAAGGGTAGAACAAGATACCTATTCCAAAAGATTAGAGAAATTAAAGGGAAATTTAAACCAAGAGTAGGGATGTTGAATAATCAACAGGGAAACACACTGACTGACCGAGATGAAATAAAAGGAAGATGGAAGCAATACACTGAAGAACTCTGTAAAAGAGATACAAGATGACAGATTCATTCATGGAGGAACCATATGACAAAGAACCAGGAATTTTAGAATGTGAGGTGAAAGCTGCTCTTAAAAAACTTGGAAGAAACAAATCACCAGGAACAGATGGCATACCATTAGAGTTGCTACAAGCTACTGAAACTAAATCAGTCCAAAGTTTGACAAAAATTTGTCAGCAAATATGGAAAATAAAACAATGGCCCACAGACTGGAAGCATTCAATATACATCCCAATTCCAAAGCAAGGGGATCCCAGGGAATGCAGTAATTATCAAACTATTGTCTTAATATCCCATGCAAGTAAAGTAATGCTCAAGATTCTACAGTAAAGACTCTTACCATATATGGAGTGAGAAATGCCAGATGTCCAAGCTGGATTTAGAAAGGGAACAGGCACCAGAGATCATATCGCAAACATATGTTGGATAATGGAACAGACCAAGGAATTTCAAAAGGAAATCACCCTGTGCTTTGTCTGTACTGTGCTGTGCATTGCCTGTACAGCAAAGCCTTTGATTGTGTATATCATGAAAAACCATGGAATGCTTTAAAAGAAATGGGGGTGCCACAGCATCTGATTGTCCTGATGCGCAACCTATACTAAGGACAATATGGAGAAACTGATTGGTACCCAATCAGAAAGGGTGTGAGACGGATATATTTTATCACACTATTTGTTTAATCTATATTTATTTATTTATTTATTTATTTAATGGATTTATATTCCGCTCTAGTTCAAAAAATTTAGAATTCAGAGCGGAGAACAGTAAGGCATAGTCCAATACAAAATACTAGATAACGCAATTAAAAAATATTAAAGTATATCTACTAAAACAATTTTCTACAACATTTTCAATCAGATGTTAAAAGTTTGGTAAAATAAAAATGTTTTTATCCGGCGCCGGAAATCGATGATAGAAGTGGAAAGTCGTATCTCGGGCGGAAGCTGGTTCCATAAGGAGGGAGCGGCAACCGAGAAAGTCTTATTTCTGATAGCCGTGTGTCGGATGGTAAATGTTGATGGGACAATCAGAGTAGATTCGGTGGTCGATCTGATAGGACGGGAAGACTGGAATTCAGAGAGACGATTAGTCAGATATATCGGTGCTAATCCGTGTCGGGCTTTAAATGTTAGAACCAGAATATTGAACTGGTGCCAGAATTTGATGGGGAGCCAATGTAGATGATAAAGAAGGGGCGTGGTGTGGACCCACAGACTGGTTCTAGTGATCATTCTTGCTGCTGCTCTTTGAACTAATTTAAGTGGTCGGAGCGATTTTGCAGGTAGTCCGATGTATAGGGAATTACAATAGTCTAATCGCGAGGTCACTAGTGCTTGAGTAACTTTTCTTAAATCAGTCGAAGTTGACGAACGAGTTTTAATTTAGCAAAAGCCGTTCTAGAAACAGCCGTAATCTGGGGTTCTAAGGTCAGAGCTGAATCCAAAATTATGCCCAGGCTACGGACTTGAGTCTTCAGGGGAAGGAGAACTCCATCTAGTGAAGGTAAATTGCCTAATTCTTGTGGAGGACTTTTTCCGATGAGAATGACCTCTGTTTTTTCTGGATTGAACTTTAGTTTGTTCCTGTTCATCCAGTTTTGTACTGCCACAAGACATTGATTAAGGGGATAGACAGCATCTTTTGCATTCGGTGGAAAAGAGCAATAGAGCTGAGTATCGTCCGCATATTGGTGATAATGAATTCCAAATTTCTGAATAATCTTACCTAAAGGTCTCAGATAAATGTTAAACAACATTGGGGACAGGACAGAGCCTTGTGGGATGCCAAACCGTAGAGGCCAGGGTGTAGAATGATAATCCCCGAGGGCAACTCTCTGAGTCCTGCCCTCTAAGAAGGAGCGGAGCCACTGTAAGACTATACTTCTAAATCCTATTTGATATAGGCGATCTATAATACGCAGAACATATCATATGGAAAGCAGGATTTGACCAAGATGAAGGAGGTGTGAAAATTGGAGGGAGAAATATCAATAATTTAAGATATGCAGACGATACCATGCTACTAGCAGAAACCAGTAATGAATTGAAATGAATGCTGATGAAAGTTAAAGAGGAAAGCACAAAAGCAGGACTACAGCTGAACATCAAGAAGACTAAAGTAATGAAAACAAAAAAGTTATGTAACTTTAAAGTTGACAACGAGGACATTGAACTTGTCAAGGATTATCAATACCTTGGCACAGTCATTAACCAATATGGAGTCAATAGTCAAGAAATCAGAAGAAGACTAGGACTGGGGACGGCACCTATGAGAGCTCTAGAAAAGGTCCTCAAATGCAAAGTTGTATCACTGAACACTAAAGTGAGGATAATTCAGACCATGGTATTCTCAATCTCTATGTATGGATGTGAAAGTTGGACAGTGAAAAAAGTGGATAAGAGAAACATCAATTCATTTGAAATGTGATGTCGGAGGAGAGCTTTGCGCATACCATGGACTGCAAAAAAGACAAATAACTGGGTGTTAGAACAAATTAAACCAGAACTATCACTAGAAGCTAAAATGATGAAACGGAAGTTATCATACTTTGGACATATAATGAGAAGACATGATTCAGTAGAAATGACAATAATGCTGGGAAAAACAGAAGGGAGTAGAAAAAGAGGAAGACCAAAAAGAGATGGATTGATTCCATAAAGGAAGCCACAGACCTGAACTTACAAGATCTGAACAGGGTGGTTCATGACAGATGCTCTTGGAGGTCACTGATTCATAGGGTCGCCATAAGTCGTAATTGACTTGAAGGCACATAACAACAAGAATGTATGGTGTGGATATGGCCCTACACTCACTTCCTTGGGAGTAAGTCCCATTGAACCCAGTGGAACATACTTCTGAGTAAACATGGAGATGATTTTACTGTACAATTACAGCCTGATTCTAAAAACTGGTTTCTGAGATGAACATTTTGTTGTGTTGGAAAGCTAAATCTTACATTGTGAACAGTGAATCTTTAATATTTAATATTTAAGAGTGGCTGTATACTATAGCCAACATGGATTTTTCACATTCCGCAATGTTAAATTGAAAATAATCCCCATGCCATTCTGATGCTTCCTATAAGCTCATTTCAAAACAAAACCTTACAAAACATATAGTCCTGAATTCAGAAATGCTTGCTTAACAACCGTCTAAATTTTCATGGTGATACACAAAACAGTCAGAGAGACTAGAGAGTTCAAAGTGTAAAAAGAGAGGGGAAAAACCCAGATCCCTTTTGGACTTTTTTCTCTCAGAGTTTTCATAATCTGTTGAAATTCATTAAAAATCACCCATGTTCACAGAGTACCTGTAATCCTACTACTGACCTTGCCCCATACTCTAACCTTCATCTTTTGCAGTTTAAAAGTTTAAAAATGCCTGGCTGATTTTAATTAATTTAATAATTTTTGCATTGACCTGAATGATAGTGTCGGGTATGCTCAATATAAACCAACTGTATAGGGTTACCAGGTGTCTGATTTTTGGCCGGAGTTTCTGGCTTTTGGGGTCCCCTCCAGGTCTCCGGGTAACTCACCTTAATCTCTGGACTAACTGCTTCAATTTTTTTAAAAAGTAAGTTTCTAGGTGGTCTGGTTCCCGAGAGATACATCAAAACATCAGCTGCCCCCCACAACTGTTAAATCTGTTTAATGGCTCTGTTATAGCAGCTCCTAGCTCCACCAGCATTTGGAAAAGTCACTTTTTAAAAATACAACTCCCATCAGCCCCAGCCAGCATGGCCACTAGATTGGGCTGATGGGAGTTGTAGTTAAAAATTTTTTTTTTCCAAGCTCTGGCTCTAACCCAGGGCTGTGGAGTCAGAGTCGGAGTCATGGAGTCGGAAGCAATTTTGGGTGGAGTTGGAGTCGGTAGAAATGTACTGACTCCGACTCTGGCTTCAAAATAAATTTTGATTGACAATTTTTTAAAAATATAAATTCAAAATGTCAAAGAAGCTTCCCATGAAGTCAGCTGTAGTTGAGCATTTCACCATAACTCAAGATGGAAAACATTTTGTGTGTCAGTGTATGACACAGGACCCAGATGAAGACAAATGCTGTGATGCCAAGATCAGCGTATATTCAGGCAGCGATAAAAATGCTCCTATGAGAACTTCCAATTTAAAAAGACATTTACAGCCCTTTCCAGGGCTGTGGAGTTGGAAGCAATTTTGGGTGGAGTCGGAGTCGGACAGTAGAAAAATAGAGGAGTCGGAGTTGAAGGTTTGACGTACCGACTCCACAGCCCTGATCTAACCCCACCCTTTCAGGATTGTAGCCAATAAGTGAAGCCAGGGTTGTGATTTGTTGACCCAGGCAGTGCCTAAACTTAATTGCAATGTCAGGAAATGATGGCTTTGAAATCTTCAGTTTGAGTAAGGGCTCATCCAGACGACTGTATAATGTGCGATATGATTGCTTTGTGTATTCATTAATTTTCAGTGGTCCATATGACGTCACCCATTTTCCCGCATTTTCTCACAGTTAAATCCTCATTTGCATTACTGCAAAAAATGTGATTTGCTTTTTAAAATCGGGTATCATCCGCTGTACCTTCAGGTGCTCAGATGCAATATCGCGGACTTTAGAGCAGTGGGCATTTCATGGGCGGTTCTTGGGCAGTTCCCCATACCCCTTCCCTCATTCCCAGCCAATCATGCATATCCACTTTTGCTCATGTGTGCAAATGTCCAGGGAAAGCCCGGGAAAACTGAACCAAACAGAGCTATGGTGTGGTGTTGGGGGGGCTCTGCAACGTCTACTGCGCAGATGCAAAAATGTGCATTTGCGCAGAAGCAGCAACAGCCGTTAATTTTTAGCCAGTCTGTGAACTGGGTGGCCACTCCGGGTGAGATCTGTAATTGTGGTTGTTTGTAAAGCCCCCCTTTTCCTGGCTGGTCTCACTCAAGTGCGGCTGGTTGGTGCAGGAAGCTCACTTTGCTCTTTCCTCCTCGCTAGAAGACAGACAGACACGCACAGGCACACACAGCGGAGAAAAGCGAGAGCCTGGCGCTTTGCAAAGGGCCACGGGAAGGAAAGGGAGAAGGAGGGGGGGTGAAGGCAACAGAGCATCGAGTTTTGCCCGAAGTGGTTGGGAAGCTGCTGGGAAGCCTCTCTTGGTGGCTCTTCCCTGATGCTGCCGATGCCGCCGCCTACAGAGAACGAGAGACAGGCAGAGTGAAAGAGACAGAGAGAAGGGGGAGGAGCTGGGAGCTGCCGCTGAGCGCTGCACTCTAGAAAAGCTCAGCATTTACCTTCTGCCATTGATGGCAAGTGGGAGAGCGGCAACCAGCCTTGTGTCTTGTATACATACTGTTGGTTTTGCGAAATATCGCAAAACAAGCAAAAAATAACACAGGAATTATTGGCATAAGCATACAAGTGGTTTGCTATTGTGTCTCGGCCACCTGGAACCATAGAGACTGGTGGTCTACCTTCCTAGACATGACACATCGTTACTTGCTTTTCTGGAGAAATAAGTGGAATTGCCAGCCGTGTGTATCTCCAGAAACTTTAATATGCATAAAGGCAGAAAAGCATACAGTTAGTTTTGCGAAATATCGCAAATAGAAGCAAACAAAAATACAGGAATTTTTGGCATATAAGTGGTATGCATGTTACTTTTATCAGAGGGAACACCGCGAAGCCTGTGCTGGGTGCCTCAGCGCAGATTGACACAGCAGCGCGCGGGGCTGTTTGCCTGCATTCCCTGCCCAAGCCCAGAGCGGCCACCCACCGGGGGGCTGTTTGCTTCCCTTGGGGGCAGCATTCCTGCCACCGAGCTGCACAACACCCGGCAGTGAATGAGCCCAGGGGCTACGGGGGATTTGCTTGGCGATTACAAGCACTGATCCCTTGCACTGCCCACAATCCCCCTGGACGCTCAGGGGCACCTCCATTACAGCCACTACTACCAAACCATCAGGGAATTCAAACTTTTGCGCTCTTACATTCAAGTGCATGCGCGTTATTGTGCTTTGTTGCAAAGGGGAAGAGGAGCATACGTCATATTTTGTGGCCCAATTGGCTGATAGGGGGTGGTGTTACAGGTGGAGCTTGGAAAAAGTGAAAAGAATGTACGGGTCTTCCCACTGCGTGTGCGGGCGCAAAAAGAGTGTATTTTTTACATCAGGAAGGAGCGAACAAACAGGCAAAGTGGGGACTGTCAAATGACAAAGCGAATATGGAAAACATGGATTATCTGGGTCAGTTTGGACAAGCCCTAAGTAAGAATATGGCTTAATGTTTTTTTCTCTTGTGTGCAAGAGTCAGACCCTGTGCTGTTGGAGAGGGCAGTGCTTTGAAAACCTTGGCAATATGAAAGTATTTAATCCAATACTTGCTTTTAATGCTAATCCCATGTACCTGGAGTAAACCCCATTGAATTCATTAGGACTGACTTTTGAGTAGACATGGTTAGGATTGTG
The DNA here is from genome assembly GCF_030035675.1 of Rhineura floridana. NCBI lineage: Eukaryota > Metazoa > Chordata > Lepidosauria > Squamata > Rhineuridae > Rhineura > Rhineura floridana. Next base: position 53,609,621 of record NC_084484.1, read on the forward strand.
CTGTAAATTAATGGGACTTTTGAGTGAACATAGCAAAGAATTGTGTTTGTGTTGTAAATATTTCCCTCCGTCTCCAATCCTATTTTTAAAGCAATTAGGCACGGTTTACCTAGGTATCACATTTTTTATTATGTAGGAAACTAATACTGATTTTTAAAAAAATGTTCTGCAATGACCAACTGGTTTGACAATAAACTATTATATGGGGTGTATTTTACAAGCGTGTGTGTGTGTTTGTGTGTGGAGTCTTTCCAACAACCCTGTGAGGTAGGGTTGATGATTGGAAACCAAGGCAGCTCACAATAAGAAATAAATCCTTTTAAAAACCAATAACCATAAAACAAGTATAAACAGTTGCAAAACAGCTTAAAGTGGCATGATTCTGAATTTTGGGTTGGGTGAATGAAGTTTATTTATTTATTTTTATTTATTATTTGATTTGTATCTCGCCCTTCCTCTCAGTAGGAGCTCAGGGCGGCAAACAAAAGCACTAAAAACACTTTAAAATCATAAAAATAGACTTTAAAATATGTTAAAACATCTTTAAAACATTTTAAAAGCTTTTAAACATTTTTTTAAAAGAAAAGGTTTAAAAATATATTAAAAAGCAATTCCACAGTGACTCCAAAATTTATTTATGTATTTTATTTACAACAGTTATATACTGCTTTATTGTAAAAAATCTCAAAGCGGTTTACAGAAAGAATTAAAACAATAAAATTCTTGGCAAATACAGTTAAAGACATGTATTTAAAACATTCAAAATAATAAAAGCAACAATGAGTTAAAAACAGATTTAAAAACACAATAGCTTCTACAAGCCTGGATAGGCTTGCCTAAACAAAAATGATTTTAGCGGGTGCTGAAAAGAGGCAGCTGCCTAATGTCAATAGGCAAGGAGTTATAAAGCGTAGGTGTTGCCACTTTGTTGTTGTTGTTACGTGCCTTCAAGTCGATTTCAACTTATTGCATCCCTGTGAATCAGTGACCTCCAATAGCATTTGTCATGAACCATCCTGCTCAGATCTTGTAAATTAAGGTCTGTGGCTTCCTTTATGGAATCAATCCATCTCTTGTTTGGTCTTCCTCTTTTTCTACTCCCTTCTGTTTTTCTGTATTGTTTTTTCTAGTGAATCATGTCTTCTCATTATGTGTCCAAAGTATAGTATGTGTCCAAAGTCAGAGGAAGGCAATGGTAAACCACCTCTGAATACCTCTTACCACAAAAACCGTATGAACAGAGTATCCAAAATGCTGCCACTTTACAGGACTGATTTCTTACAAGAGCAGAACAAGTACTATGTGACATCCATAACATGGAAAGCACAGCTTGAACTTGGCCTAGTAGCAAATCAGCAACCAATGCAGATTTCAGAGCAGAGGTATTATGTGCTGATAGGATCTCACTCATGTCAGAAATCATGCCACAGCATTCTGCATTAACTGACTGGCTGCAAGGATTTTTTCAGCTTTGATTTTCAGTTATGAATCCTGACTGGTTGTGGGATGCTAAGTTGTCTGCCTTACCCATAGGAATCTTGTTGTGTTTGGTATGGTATTGCATTTAGGAAATTACCACTGTCTTTTGTTTTTGTTTTTCTATTTGCATTTCATTTACCTTTAACCTCACTCCCTTACATCCATAAAAGCAACAACAATGGTTCCATGCATTCAGCTCAACCCCCTTAAACCCACTGATTTTTGTTTGCATGACAGTTTGTTTCTTGTCCAATAGTGGTAAAAGAGAATTCACATACTGGGAAGTGTGGCTGCAAATGTTGTTAATCCTAATCTACTGCCTGTGAAGGTAGACCAAACCATGTGTGTTTTCTCTCTTGTCAATTATTACTCACTGGAATTGGGTTGGCTGTCAAAGTGAGTTTATAGCAGCCCACAGGGTAGACAGAAAGGGTAGAGTATCTTCTTACTCTTACTCATTTCTCAGACCTCTGTCTGAAGTGAAGGGTCAAATCTGTAAAGAAGTTTGGAGCAGCCACATTAAAAGATAAGGGCAGGGCATTCCAGGCAGGGCGTTGCCAACCCTGCTTGGATATGGATGTCTTTGCAGAGGATCCCTAGTCAAGCTTTACCAACAGCACAATCCAAACTATATCTACTCAGAAGTAAGTCCTGTTGAGTTCTTTGGGGTTTAGTCCCTTAGTAAGTGTGTTTAGAATTGAAGCCTTCAGGGGCATCCCTCTTTACTCCCGAATGCTCCCATCTAACATATCCACAACACTAGGCTCCTTTCTTCTTACAGTGGCGTTCTGGTGACTGGCCTGGCCTGAAGGCACTTAAACCCTTCTTGCCGAAAGCAAGTAGATTAAATGTTCCCTACCCAGGCTCCATCTTTGAGCTAAGATTTCTAGCTGAATTTCCAATCATATTTTTTAAAATTGTATGCTCCAAGCAACTGTGATTGATGCTTAATGTATTATGCTTAATGACATCACTTGGGTCTGCCCCCATTACATCACTCGGGGCTGCCGCATGACATCACTCAGGCCGCCCCTTTTTGGGATGCTTCTGACCTGGCAACCCTACAACTGTCAGTGTTCTAAAAGCCAGACTCACAGCTGCTTGGCTTGCCTAATCAGGGGGCCACACCCACACCAGACTTTGATTTCACTTGAGACAGTCATGGCTTCCCCTGAAGAATCCTGGGAAGTGTAGTTTGTGAAGGGTGCTGAGGGGAGACTCCTATTCCACTGACATAGCTCCAGTGGCCAGAGTGGTTTAATAGTCAGCCACTCTGACTGGAGGTCTGTGAGGGTAACAGGGCGTCCCCTAGCAACTCTTAGCACCCTTCACTAACTACACTTCCCAGGATTCTTTGAGAGAAGCCATGACTGTCCAAAGTGAACTAAAGGCCTGGTGTGGATGTGGCCAGTGACAGCGTTGGTTTAAATTGGGGTGGAAGGCTACATGTGCCTGCTGTAGAATAAAAAGGTGGGGGATACGTTGAAAAGCAATGATACTGTTCACAATGTTTTCCTTTTGGAAAGGAAAGGGGCTTCATGTTACCAATTTCTTCCAAACTACACAGCAAGTGGATTGGACTGTGAAAGACCAACCCAAATTGTGTTTGCATTTTTAACAAATTTGTAGGGCAGTACAATATCTCAGAGAGGAGGTCAGGTCTCCTGCTCCCCTGGTGCATTCACTAGCTGCCCAATTTCTCTGCTTTTTAAAATTTGATAGAAATATCTGTGGGCTATAGGTACGTTCTTAAACTATTAGTGAATTACATTTATATCCTACCTTTCCTATAAGAAGCTCAAGGTAGCATACAGTGTTCTTCCCCCCTTTCCATTTTATCTTCACAATGACCCTGTGATGTAGGTTAGGCTGAGTGACTTACTGGCCCAAGGTCACCCAGCAAGTGTCATGGCTGAGTGGGGATTTGAACCCTGGTCTCCCAGATCCTAGTCCAACATTCTAACCACTATACCACATTGGCTCTCATCTTGTGGGAAGACCTCTTAAAGCAGGAGGTATAAAAAGCTGTCTATTCCCAGGCTGTGTATTCTTACAAAGTGAGCAATTACTATGTTTTAATCAGAGCTTGGAAAAGTTACTTTTTTAAACTGCAACTCCCATCAGCCCCAGCCAGCATGGCTACTGGATACAGCTGATGGGAGCTGTAGTTCAAAAAAAGTAACGTTTCCAAGGTCTGGTTTTAATATAACTTTATAGTTAGGCTAGCCTACCTGGATGAAATGAGGCCACCTCTACTATTTGGGCTTTCAGAGTTGCCACCTATTCAATGACTGTGCTCATGCACATTTAACAACAATTTGACACAGAAATGTAGCAGCTGCGACCTTTTCTGGTATGGAGATAATATTTAATTTCCATTGCATTAGACTACTGGGTCAAGGAAGAGATAGGGACAGTTAAAAAAATCCAGTAACAATCCTGTTTTGAGCACGTGGATCTCCATGGGAGTAAGGGAGTGCTTTATTCTCTTCAGTGCTGGAGAATTCATGTATAGAGAACACCCCAGTACTGAAGACAGTTAGGAAGAACACTATGGTTTCATCAGAGCACTACAAAGCTTTATATTGCACCTTTAAGTACTTTTCAGCTTTGCCTTCATGCATCTTAAGAAGCATGTATTAACAGACACATTAGGAAATAGTAACTTCAAAAGTAGGGAGGCCTGATTATAGAAGAAAATGAAGTAGAATTAAGTTGCCAATTTCCGAAGGCTACAAATCCTTAAAGAATTAACCACCCAAGCATGTGGAATGTGCAGTGCTTTCCAGAGTGAAATGCAAAGGTTGCTTCCACACTAGCTCTTTAGTCTGGAATTGCTGATAATTGTTCACTCACTTTTTATGGGGAATCATTGTGGCCAACATGTTGTTGTCCCCCTATCTTTCTTCAGATCTACTTTGAAGTGCCCCCCCTTACACAATTAAAATGCGAGCCTCTCCAACATGGAAAGGAAAATAACTACTGAGCCTGTTCATGGCTATTAACAACTGCATTTTCTTTTTCAGGTAAACCATCAGAATAATATGGTGCACACTGGAGAATGTAAATGGACTCATATGTTTCCTTTTCTCATGGTAGGCATTTCAAGGACCAAATTTGCCAACAAATATAGCTATAGTTATAAACACTAGCAAATTAACAATAAGCATATTTTTAATTTTGTTAACCTGAGCGAAAATGATTTAGTATCTATACAGTTGCTTCAGAGAACTCCTAATTAACATCATTGGGACTTGCCCCCCAAGCAAATATTTTGAAAATATCACATAAAATCAAACCATTTTCTTTAAAATTGTTGCATCTCTAGGATATCATGCAGCTTTTTCTATTTTCACAAGTTCCACAGGAAGTGCCAAGGTCAGCCTGCCCCTGTTGTTGATGGAAAAATGGAAATGGACTGCCTTCAAGTCGATCCTGACTTATGGTAACCCTATGAATAGGGTTTTCATGATAAGCGGTATTCAGAGGTGGTTTACCATTGCCTTCCTCTGAGGCTGAGAGCCAGTGACTTGCCCAAGGTCACCCAGTGAGCTTCATGGCTGTGTGGGGAGTCAAACCCTGGTCTCCCAGGTTGTAGTCCAACACTCTAACCGCTTCACCATACTGGCTAATTGAACTCTTTTTACTTCATTTTAAAACATTTATATAACACTTCATATTTGAGAGTTTCAAACCGATGGATAAAAAAGATAAAAAACGTAATCAATAATGAAGCAATTTTATTTTAATAAAATTAAACAACATAAAGCAACACAAAGAAAAGGTAGTAATACAATTTCCTCAGTCTCTACAGCACACAACAAAAAACATTAACCAATATAAGTGGTCAAGGAATGCTCCTCTTTCTGCTAAAGAAATATGTGACCACAACTTCTCAAAACAGAAAGACTCTGTCAGCCACCAGCAAGGAACCCATTTACTTGAATATATGGAAGGATGTCCACTTGTGTGTGATACATCCTAGAATCTATGACAAAGAAAACTGATGATCTGAGAATGAGAGAGACCTTACTCACGCTGTTGATTTTGGGTACTTCTCAGAACAGTAGCTGTAAGGCTGCTTTTCAGGAGTGATGCCAAGAATATTTTTTGTTGCATATTACATCTTTTCGGTATTCATCAGGATACTGTGAATGTGTGTAGAGATGAGAGAGACATTAATTTGATTCACATTTTAATGCAAACCTATCAAATTCACACTCCCAAACCAAAATGCAGCCACCCTTCAAAATTCACGCTTCTCCAAATGTTGTGATGCAGTTCTCCAACCAAAAAAGGCATTAAAAAAACCCATCCATTAGGGTGAACACAAGTTCTTATATTTTAAAAATGCTTATATTGGTAAAAATATCACAATAGTTTGCAAAAATGCATATATCAGGCAAAGTTGCGTATAGATATGTGTGTATATTGGAAAGCATACAAAAATATTTACAAATTTTCATGCAGATTTTTTAAAAAAATATATCACAAACTGAAGTGGTATGTAAGCCTGGAAAAGTGACAAACTGAGAGAAACTGTAATGGATCGATTTGTCTATTCTTAGGTAGGGGCATGACATGGCATGGGCTCGGGAACAAGGCATGAGGAATTCAGAACAGGCCACCGTCAAACACTCCTATAGACATGTCCCTGGTCTAGACCAAATAGAACAATTATTATTTTATTGCAGAATTAGGACCTAGACCCACTTGCAAATGCACGTTTCTGATCTGAGAATGCTTGTACAGTAAAAGCCAATTGTTTAGGCAACTGTGACATATTGACAGCAGGGTAGCTGGGCAATAAAATTAACCAATATTTATCCTTTGGTGATGACAGGTGTCACTTGTTTATTTTGCTAATGCTGAATATTCTAACTGTGGGGAAAATGAATACTACAACCAGACTACTGGGATGTGCCATGAATGTCCACAGTGTGAGCCAGGAGAAGAACCTTATATGGTGAGTATTTCACATGCTTGCATTCTTATTCTAGATTTGGTAAAATTTATTTATTTATTTATATATCACCCCATAGCCGAAGCTCTCTGGCAGTTTACAGCAATTAAAAACATTTTTAAAAAATATACAAATTTTAAAACACAAAAAACAATTTAAAAACACAATTTAAAATTTTTTAAAAACAATTTAAAAACACATGCTAAAATGCCTGGGAGAACAGAAAAATCTTGACCTGGAGCCGACAAGATAACAGTGTTGGTGGCAGGCGCACCTCTTCATGGAAATCATTCCATAATTTGGGGGCCACCAATGAGAAGGCCCTCTCCCTTGTTGCCAGACTCCCAGCTTCCCTCAGAGTAGGCACCCAGAGGAGGGCCTTGGATGTTCAGCGTAGTGTACGGGTGGTTTCATGTCAGGAGAGGCGTTCCATCAAGTATTGTGGTCCTAAGCCATGTGAGGCTTTATAGATTAAAACCAGCACCTTGAATCGAGCTTGGAAACATACAGGCAGCCAATGCAAGCGGGCCAGAATCAGTTTTATATGTTCGAACCGTTTGGTCCCTGTTACCAATCTGGCCACTGCATTTTGCACAAGCTACAGCTTCCAAACCGTCTTCAAAGGCAGCCCCATGTAGAGCGCATTGCAGTAATCTAACTTGGAGGTTACCAGAGCATGGACAACTGAAGCCAGGTTATCCTTACCAAAGTTGGTAGAAGGCACTCCATGCCACTGAGGCTACCTGAGCCTCAAGTGACAGAGGTGGTTCTAGGAGAACCCCCAAGCTACGAACGTGCTCCTTCAGGGGGAGTGCAACCCCATCCAGGACAGGTTGGACATCCACCATCCTGTAAGAAGAACCACCCACTAGCAGCTTCTCAGTCTTGTCTGGATTGAGCCTCAGTTTATTAGCCCTCATCCAGTCCATTGTTGCAGCCAGGCACCGGTTCAGCACATTGACAGCCTCACCTGAAGAAGATGAAAAGGAGAAATAGAGCTGCGTGTCATCAGCATACTGATGGCAACGTACTCCAAAACTCCAGATGACCGCAGCCAACCATTTCATGTAGATGTCGACAGCATGGGGGACAGAACTGACCCCTGCGGAACCCCATACTGGAGAGTCCAGGGTGCTGAGGAATGTTTCCCAAGAACCACCTTCTGGAGCAGACCCGCCAAGTAGGAGCGGAACCACTGCCATGCAGTCCCACTCCCAACTCAGCCAGTCTTCCCAGAAGGATACCATGGTTGATGGTATCGAAAGCCGCTGCGAGATCAAGGAGAATCAACAGAGTCACACTCCCCCTGTCTCTCTCCCGACAGAGGTCATCATACAGGGCGACCAAGGCTGTTTCCATGCCAAAACCAGGCCTGAAACCCAACTGAAATGGATCCAGATTATCAGTCTCATCTAAGAGTGTCTGCAGCTGGCCTGCCACCACTCGTTCCAGGACCTTGCCCAGGAATGGAACATTTGCTACCAGCCTATAGTTTTTAAGATTTTCTGGGTCCAGGGAGGGTCTCTTCAGGAGTGGTCTCACTACCACCTTTTTGAGGCAGCCAGGGACCACCCCCTCTCGCAGAGAGGCATTAATCACTTCCCTGGCCCAGCTGTTTGTTCCATCCCTGCTAGCTTTTATTAGCCAAGAAGGGCAAGGATCCAGCACAGAAGTGGTTGCATGAACCTGTCCAAGCATCTTGTCAACATCCTCAAGCTGTACCAACTAAAACTCATCCAAGAAATCGGGACAAGGCTGTGCTCTGGATAACCCGCTTGATTCACCTGCTATAACACTGGAGTCTGAGTCCTGGCAGATGCTAAAGATTTTATCCTGGAAGTGCCTAGCAAATTCATTACAGCAGGCCTCAGATGGTTCTGCCATGTCCTTGAACATTTGTGCTGCTTAAGACAAAGACATTATTAGCTGTGGTCCTCGGGATGCTCAACCCACTTCTGCAAGTTCATTTGCTCACCCTTCCTCCCTTCTCACTCCAGATACTACTGCAGCAAGTTTCTCTTCGATACAACACACCTGTGAGCTGCATTACGTCAGGAGAGGGACTATATCACTCAGTGGTAAAGTACATGCCTTGCATGCAGGAGAGCCCAGGTTCAGTCCCTGGCATCTTTTGTCTCAAAGGATTGGGTAGCAGCCCGGTGATTGTGGTAAGACTCCTCTGCCTGAGAGAGCCACTGCCAACCAGAGAAAAAAATAATAAGACAAATAGTCTGCTTGGGAATAAGGCAGCTTCTGATGTTCCTGTTAGCTTAATGAAAAAAGGAAACGGTTACTGAATTATAGTCATGGATCCAACACATAACGCACCCCTGTGAGCACTATTCTACAGTAGCAGTCAACCGAGCTATTTCTCATGCATCACCATCATCATCCTAAATTTCCCCCACTGCCAGGAAAATGGCCACCATATGGCTGTTGTGAAGAAAACAGCCACTATTGTCTTAAGACAAATTTTAAACCAGGCTGGCACAGGCCAGCAGGGAAGAAGAAATCTACTTCAAGGTATTACAAGGCACTTTCAAAGAATTACATTTGTTTGGCTTGTGTTCTGTTGTCCTCGCCGACATACACTTTTTCATGGGGACCATATTTTGAACTGAGAAGGGCTGAACAATGTTGGCCCTGCCCTTTCCTACACACACTGAGGGGCTCTTTAAAGCCCTCTCCGCAACAGAGACTCTGCCTGAGTTCTCCCCTTTGTGCATCCCTCCCTTTTATCTGTCTTGGCTCATGAATGGGAGGGAGCAACAGAAGGTGGCACAATGGAAGGGCTTCAACAGAGAGTCTCTGTGGTTATTTCAACACTGAGGAAGAGGCGGCTTAAAGCACCCTTTGCCTCAGCCTGAGTGAAAGTAACTAAGGATATGTTATTATTTTATTTGTTTATTTATAACAGCATTTATATATCACCACTTCATACAATATAACATGGTGGTGTAAAGCAATATATACAATAAAATAATTAACACCAGAAAAAAACACCACCACAGCTTAAAAATCCTTAAAATGTCTGGCTGATCAAAATATTTAAACAGCTACATGGGCCTGTCTACATAGGCTTGTCTTCAAAAGTCACCTGAAAATCAAAAGTGAGGGTGCATCCTGAATCTCTGCTGGAAGAGTGTTCCAGCATGGGACTAAATATCCGACTTCTAGTGGAAGCCAGTTGGGCACCTGTAACACTGGGGACGAGCAGCACTCCTCTGGATGATCTCAGTGATCAAGATGCGATATAAGTACTCAGGCGGTCCTTAAGATACCCTGAACCCAAGTTATTCAGGGCTTTGTAAATTAATACAAGAGCCTTGAAGATGGCCTGGTAGCATATGGGCAGCCAGTGCAGATGCTTCTGCAAGGGTCTGACATGCTATTAACTATCTGCCGTGGCAGCAGGCTAGCCGCTGCATTCTGCATTAGTTCAAGCTTCCGGACCAGGTCCAAGGGCAGCCCCACATAAACAGCACTGCAGTAATCTAGTCTCAAGGTTACCAGTGGATGTGGCCAAATTATCCTGATCCAGATAAGGCCAGAGCTGGTGTACCAGACAAAGCTGGTAAAAGGCACTCCTAGCCATACAGGTCACTTAGGCCTCAAATGACAAGCATGTACCCAGGAGCATTACTAGTAACACTCCTTTAGAGGGAGTACAACTCCATCCAAAATAGGCAACTAGCCTATTTTCCTGACATGGGAACCACCCACTCATAGAGCTTCCATCTTCCAAGGATTGAAACACAGTTTATTGGCCCGCATCCAGTCCACCACTGCATCTAGGCACTGATTCAGGGCTTGCACAGCCTCTCCTGATTGAGATGTTATGGAGAAACAGAGCTGCCTCCGCAAGGCAGTTCACAAAGGTTAACATACAAATACAAAATTCAAATGAGAAAATGAAATGCAGCCTAGAAGAAATGAAATTTAAAACAGTGGTATTTATTTATATTAAATTCATTAAATTTATATCCCACCCTTCCTCTCAGAAGGAGCCTAGGGCGGCAAATAAAAACACATTAAAATATCTTAAAAACAAGACTTTAAAACATATTAAAACAAAACCCCTTTAACAACATATTAAAACAAAACGTCTTTAAAACATCTTTTAAAAACAGATTTAAAAACATGAAAAAGCAGTCCCAGCACAGATGCAGACTTAAAAGGCTTGTTGAAAGAGGAAGGTCTTCAGTAGGCACCGAAAAGATAACAGAGATGGTGCCTGTCTAATTTTTAAGGGGAGGGAATTTCAAAGTGTAGGTGCCACTACACAAAAGGTCCACTTCCTATGTTGTGCAGAACAGACCTCTTGATAAGATGGTATCTGCAGGAGGCCCTCACCTGCAGAGTGCAGTGATCGACTGGGTATTTAAGGGGTAAGATGATCTTTCAGGTATCCTGGTCCCAATCTGCATAGGGCTTTGTACACCAAAACCAGGACCTTGAACTTGTATTGATATACAATAACATCTTTTTAAAATTAATATTTTTGTAAATATTAAAAAATGTAAACATTACAAAATTGAACAACATCTTTAAAAAAAAAGGCCAGTGAGATATACCACATCAAGGCTAAAACCTCAGCTATGATAAGAAGTTTGTTCAAAAAGAAGCAGGGAAGAGAGGTGCTTCCAGGGAAAGGGCATTCCAAAGTCTGGTGCTATCACTGGGAAGGCCTGATCCCCATCAACTTCACCTCACACATGAAATATTCCATAACAGTGGCCGGTGGGGGGCGGTGTCACAAGAGAATTGGGGGCTATGCTTAAGGACAGAAGGGAAAACATTGGAGACTGGCCTTCCAGTTGCTTAGCCCTACTCTATATCACAGTGAAGGCTGGTCCACTAAAGCAAATGGGGCACTGCCCCACCAGCCTCAGTCTGCCCTCTGCCAGGCCTCACCTTCCTGCTTTCTTAGAAGCCATCCAGGAGGTGGCACTAACTGTTATCTTTAATCTCAGAGTTGCCTTTATAGAACTAATCAAAGAAGAGGAACGGACAAAACTAGAATTAGTTGGCTGTGTTGGTCATCGGCTCTGCTCATCACTGGATCTGGCTCCCAGCCTTCCACCCTACCAGTTCCAATGGGCACCAGCCACCACTGCTGTATCTTACTCAGAGCTGCTTCACATGCTGCAGCAAAGAACAAGTCCACTGTAGTCCTCCCTTCATCTGGCTGAAAAACCCTTCAACATTTTGTTCACAACAAAAGGGAAAGATCTCTGGGTCTTTCTCCTCCATTCATGTTGCCATTAACCCTGTTAGAGAGCCAGAGGATGGATGGCCAAATTAGGCCTCAGATACTGCCCCAAGCAGTGGGGAGGCTGTTAGCGTCCTCTTCCCTTAAAAGTTGGTTTAAAATGTGGCTATTTGAATTCAGAGACTTTCTTAATTCTCCCAGACGTGTGGATACGGCACCAGAGATGAAGGCTACGGCTGTGTCCCTTGTCCATCAGAGAAGTTTTCTAAAGGCGGGTACCAGATATGTAGGAGGCACAAGGACTGCGAGGGATTCTTTCGGGCAACAGTGATGACACCTGGCGATCAAGAGAATGATGCAGAATGTGGGCCTTGTCTCCCTGGGTAAGGATTTAATTATGGGCCTTATAAGCTCCAGTTATTCTGAACGGCATTTTCATACTCATTGCATTCATGATGCTGGCCATGCTGTTTTCTGCACCTGATTAAGTGCATGATAATTAACTCTGTGTAAATAATAATAGCACTTGAAAAAAACATGTTTTAAATCAAAGAAAGAAACAGATGCTATTAAAGCAAATGAAATATAAAACAAGTGTCTTATGATAAGAACTAGGAGGAAGAATATTTTTTGATGTTAGAAGAGGAGGGGGAATGTCCAAATAAGGATGTCAGTGCAAAGTGTAACTGTGTATTTTAGACCACCAAGTTATTGTAATCTGGTTTTTAAAAAATAATCAAAAGGAGAAATCAGTATTACTTGGTTACTCTAAAGGAGACTGAAGCATCACTCTGATAAATTGAAAGATCAACATGGCCACAGTATGATTGTTCATCATTTTTCTGTGAAATAGTTGATTATATTACCAGATCTTTATCTACAGTGGCATTCAATAACACACTAGATCAGTTACATTTATTATTCTTTCCCAAGTAAAGGCAAAACCCAACTACTTTTTAAAAATAATGACTGACATCCAACTAAGATACTCAAGAGTAGATCCATTACAATCAATGCACTTGTCCATTGCCTTGGATCCAAACTACGTTTGCTGCATTGAAATCAATTGAATCATACTGAAATAAATGTGAAAATTTATTTATTTATTATTTAATTATTTAGGGCCTCTGCAAACGTACTTTTTATTGCACATTCATGATGATTTATGTTCATGTTGCTATTGGGGCAGCCACACACAATCCCACTTTCAATACTGTTAGAACCTGCCAAAGTTTTGGAGCAGTCATACTGCTTCATAATCAATCAGTTCATATCCTGTAACTTCCTCCTGAAATCCCGTAACTTTTTATACCACAAATTTTCTAATTTATTTTTGTCCCGCTTTTGTTTCACTGTAGCTCCTCCAGACAGCAATAATGTGGTCACATTAGGGAAGCATCACAGAATAAACTAAAGCAGAATAAATCCATTGCTAATGCGCTATTATTGTGTCAAGAACATGTTGCCGAGTACACCAGCAAGAAAACACTAGCCAGGAGAGGCCCTCAGAATATTGTTTATGGGTTTGTTTATTATATTTCTATTCCACCCTTCCTCCCAGAATACTTTTAAGCCATCTTTAAGGGTTAAAAAAACCTCTGAAGGCATCTTCCAGAATAGAATAGAATACAATACAACCATAAAATTATTAATAAGAGCCAATAATAATAATAATAATATGTTGTTGTTGTTAATTATAATAATAAAAAATATAAGTATCCATCTACCCCCAAATACTAAAATCCAATACATAATGGGAACCAAAAATCATCTGCAATCCAATAAACACACCTCGAGAATAACCCAGCAAAACAAGTGGATCTTTAGGACTTTCCTAAAAGTCTGTAGTAGTGGGGTCTGATGGACTCCTGCTGGTAATGCATTCCAAGCTGTGGGGCCAGTGCAGAGTTGGCCATTGCCCTTGTGCCTGCCAGCTTAACTACCCTGAGAGGCTTGCAAGTGAGAAGGGTCTCCATTGCAAATACTAATGTGCAGGCAGATTGGTATGGGTTAAGGCAGTCCTTGAAGTGACTCAGACTCAAACCATTTCAAGCTCTGAAAGTTAAAGCCAGAACTTTAAATTGGGCTCAGAAAGGCATTAGTAACCCATGCAGATGACACAATATTGGTGTCATATGAACTGGCACCATGTCTCCCCCCCCCCTTGTACCTGCTGAAGTTTCTGAACCATCTCAAAAGGCAGCCCTACACAGAACACAGAACAGCAGTCAACCTGGATATTACTAGTGCATAGATAACCAAGGCAGGGTCAGGCCACTCCAGATATGGCCATAGATGGCATACCGGTGAAAAGGACTCCTGACTACTACCATCATCTTTGCTTTCCCAAGTAACATCAAGTCTAGCAGAACTCCCACTGTGTACTTGGTCCTTCTAAGACCAGTTGCAAACCTCTTTCCACAGTAGTCAGTTTTTCTACCCACAATAACCCCCTCCCAAAGAAATTGGCAAATAAAAAGAAGACAATCCAAACATTCCACCACATGTTCATTTAGCTGTTTCTTTCACAGCTCAT